>NC_092378.1:119162067-120412067 GCF_030028105.1 Mobula birostris
ACCACCCCACCAGCCTCCGGGTCCAACATATTATTCTCTGTAACTTCCGCCACCTCCAACGGGATCCCACCACTGAGCACATCTTTCCCTCCCCCACTCTCTCTGCTTTCCTCAGGGACCGCTCCCTACACAACTCCCTTGACCAATTGCACCCCCCATCCCTCCCCACTGATCTCCCTCCTGGCACTTATCCTTGTAAGCGGAACAAGTGCTACACCTGCCCTTACACTTCCTCCCTCACCACCATTCAGGGCCCCAAACAGTCCTTCCAGGTGAGGCAACACTTCACCTGTGAGTCGACTGGGGTGATATACTGTGTCCGGTGCTCCCGATGTGGCCTTCTATATATTGGCAAGACCCGACGCAGACTGGGAGACCGCTTTGCTGAACACCTACGCTCTGTCCGCCAGAGAAAGCAGGTTCTCCCAGTGGCCACACATTTTAATTCCACATCCCATTCCCATTCTGACATGTCTAGCCACGGCCTCCTCTACTGTAAAGATGAAGCCACACTCAGGTTGGAGGAACAACACCTTATATTCCGTCTGGGTAGCCTCCAACCTGATGGTATGAACATTGACTTCTCTAACTTCCGCTAGTGTCCCACCTCCCCCTCGTACCCCATCTGTTATTTATTTTTATACACACATTCTTTCTCTCACTCTCCTTTTTCTCCCTCTGTCCCTCTGACCCCTTGCCCATCCTCTGGGTTCACCCCCCCTTGTCTTTCTCCCTGGGCCTCCTGTCCCATGATCCTCTCATATTCCTTTTGCCAATCACCTGTCCTGCTCTTGGCTGCATCCCTCCCCCTCCTGTCTTCTCCTATCATTTTGGATATCCCCCTCCCCCCCCCCACTTTCAAATCTCTTACTAACTTCCTTCAGTTAGTCCTGACGAAGGGTCTTGGCCCGAAACGTCGACTGTACCTCTTCCTAGAGATGCTGCCTGGCCTGCTGCGTTCACCAGCAACTTTGATGTGTGTTGCTTGAATTTCCAGCATCTGCAGAATTCCTGTTGTTTTACAAGAATAATGTAAGCCATTTTAGAAGCAACTGAGTTGTATTATACTCTGCTGCCATCTGGTGTACAGTTTGAAATATCACACCTCTGCTATTCGATATGAACTGCCAATGTGGTAATAAATTCCAAAAGAAATCAAAAAGAAAAAGCAACCTTGTTATCTTTCCTTTCACTGTAGAATTCTAGTTTTCATCTGTACAATCTGCGCTAGCATCTTCAGGATGAACTTTGATTTAGAACCATAGAGAGCTGTGACCTCAGGCAGAGATTCCAACCCTCAATCTTAGTCATTACATTGGGAAAATGAAAGTCCCTTCAGAACTATTCTGAATCCAACTCACCTCTCAGACAGTAAGAGATTCTATAAATACAGCTGAAGGAAGAAAGTAAATAAGAAAATGGTTCATTCGAGGATGAGAATGGGAAAGTAATAATGGGAAACAGTGCAGATTCTGAATGATTACTTTCAATCGGACCTCAGTAAAGATACTAAAAACATACTGATAATAATAGTTAATCAAGGAGCAAAAGCGAGTGGGAAATTGCAAACAATCTTTATTTTAGGCAAAAAAAAAGAAATAGTCAAAATAATGTAGCTCAAGGCCAAGAACCCCAATGAACCCTTGGACACTACCTCACTTTTTTATCATATAATATTTCTGTTTTTACATGATTTTTAATCTCTTCAATGCATGTATACTGTAATTTATTTATTTTGTGTTTTTTTTCTATATTATGTATTGCATTGAACTGCTGCTGCTAAGTTAACAAATGTCATGACACATGTTGGTGATAATAAACCTGATTCTGATTCTGAACACAATGGCCTTTATAGAGAGAAGAACATATAACATTGAACACTACAGGCCCTTTGGCTCATGATGTTGTACCAACTATATGCCTTACCAACAACCCTATCAACTTGCATGGCATGTTTAACCTCCTCTAAGATCAATCTAACCCTGCCGTCCTCCATAACCCTCCATTTTTCTATCATCAATGTGCCTTTCTAAGGGTTTTTAAAATACTCCTAATGTATCTGCCTCTACCACCAGTCCTGGCAAAGCATTCCTCATACCCACCATGCTCTGTGTAAAGAGATTAACTCTGACATCTCCAATACTGTCCTCCAATCACCTTAAACTTATGCCCCCTTGTATTATCCATTTCTGCCCTGGGAATTGTTGTGTTCTTTATATTAGTGTGGGTTACTAAGAACAAACCAAATTCTGGAAGAATTAAAACTAGAACTTTTATTTATAACAGCAAACAGCAATCATGTTTCTTACAGCCATGCTTTCTAGATCATTCTCTCATTTCTGCACATGCTCAGAACTCTGTCCAATCATGTTCTTACACGTGACATGTGATATCACCGCATCTTCCTTTCCTTAAAAAGGAAAGCAATTAGCAACATTAATCAAAACAAATGCATAATTTAGCATGTCTCCACCAGTCTCTCTGGGGGTTTACGAACACGAGTAGACCTTTTAAGTGATTCACACAGTTCTTGTGTTTCATTGTTATTTTTGTGTTTTGTCTGGTCTGCATCAGTTAACTGAAACTCTGAAGCTGGCTGTTTCTTAAGGTCTTTGAGAAGAAATTGCAATTCGTTCATTAACTGTGTAATCTCTTTTTTTATGCTGAGACTTCATCATTTTAATAAAACTTCTCAATTCCTTCACTTGTGCTTTCATTCTTCAATTGCATCCTGATTCTTGTCACTCTTTGGCTTCAGATCCGTATTGTACTGTACCAGCAAGTTTGGCCTCTGTCCACTGTATTCTGACTCTGTATCACTGTCCAGGACTGAAACTCTTTCTACCAAATTCAGTCTCACAGGCAGATAAACCCAGTATTGACTGTACATTCTTTGGCATGACCACAAATGAAAGCGTGTGCACCATATTTTTGTGTGATACTTTTGCCACACATGTTCCTTCAACTGGAATGTCTGCACCTGAATACCCAGTCACTTTTATTTTTGTCAGATATAACTTTGGTCTTGGCTTTAATACATTAAACTCAGATTCTGCAAGAACATTTACTTGTGCTCCAGTATCCGATTTAAACAGATTAATGTTTTGGTTCACTTGCAATGGAATAGCCCAGTCATTCTTACTTTGTTTGTTTTCACAAAGCACATCTATATAAAACTCCTCACGTTCATTTTCAAGGACCGCATTTACGTGTTTTATTTCCTTTCTACTTCTGCAACAGCATAAAAAAGATTACTCTTAGCACAGTTGTTGCATATTTTCCGATACGCTGGACACTTTTTAAGGTAGGTGCTCCCGCCCATGGCGATCACAAAGTTTTTTTCTTTCAGATAACGTCTTGTTCTCTGTCGGTTCCATTGCCATTTTATTATTTTTTCTAATATGTTCATGCACAGCGTGTACGTTGCAATTCTCAATAAAAAGCTCTTTAGCCTGTGACATCACAGTCTCAGAAGTTTTGTAGAGTGCCACAGCCTTTTCCAAATTCAAATCTTGTTCTAACATTCTTTCTCTCAGACCATTATCCAGAATGCCACAATCAATTCTGTCTTTAATGAGAGAGTCTGTAAGCTCTGCAAACTCGCATCTTTTACTGTGGTTTCTCAACTCCATAACAAATTGATCAATCGTTTGACCAGGTCCCTGCCGACATTTGAAAAAATTGTAGCGCTCATACATGACATTACACTTTGGTATACAAAATGCTTCAAATTTGTCGATTATCGCTTTTAGATTCAAATTATCTCCATTTTCAAAAGTAAAATGGTTATGTACCTCAATTGCATCATCCCCTGTTATGTGGAGTAGAATTGCAGTTTCTGTTTTTTCCGTTTTATTATCTGCTCCGATCACCGATAAATAAATTTCAAAACACTGTTTAAATCTTTTCCAGTTTTCAGCTACGTTTCCAGTCAGCTGAAGCATTAATGGGAGTTGCAAATCTTCCATTTTTAAAAGCTGTTAGCAAACAATGAAAAAGTTCACGCTCTTTTTTCCCCGATTATCTCACTTCTCCCATGTTAGTGAAAGGAATTATTCTTCCAGACCGACTTCTGACAACATGTTGGGTTCTTTATATTAGCATGGGTTACTAAGAACAAACCATATTCTGGAAGAATTAAAACTAGGACTTTTATTTACAACAGCAAACAGCAACCATGTTTCTTACAGTCATGCTTTCTAGATAATTCTCTCATTTCTGCGCATGCTCAGAGCTCTGTCCAATCACGTTCTTACACATGACACGTGATATCACCACAGAAGTAAGCCTGTGGCTGCCTATTTGATCCATACCTCTTCTCATTTTGCTCACCTCTATCAAGCCACCTCTCACCCACCCTTGGTCAAAAGAATAAAGCCCTAACTTGCTCAACCTATCTTCATAAGACAGGCTCTCTGGGCCAGGCAGCATCCTGGTAAATCTCTGCACCCTTTCTAAAGCTTCCACGTCCTTCCTACAAATGAGGCAATTAGAACTGAACACAATACTCCAAGTGTGGTCTAATCTCAGTTTATAGAGTTGTAACATTATCTTGCAGCTCTTGAACTCAATTCCCCAACTAATAAAGGACAAGACACTTCATGCCTTTCCAACAACCCTATCAAATTGCATGGCTGCTTTGAGGGATCGATGGACATTGACGCTCTGTTCCTCTAAACAGCCAAGAATTCTGCCATTAACTCCATATCTTGCCTTCAATTTTGACCTCCCAAAAAGTATCACAACATACTTTTCCGGGTTGAACTCTATCTGCAGGGGTATGCTCTTATGTACTAAAATGAAAAGGCCACAGGGATGGTGAATGTATTAGCTTCAATCTACAAAATTTCCTTGGCTTCAGCAGTAGAGAGGATTAGAAAACTGCAAGTGTAATGCCACTATCAAGAAAGGAAAAGAACAGAATGCAGAAAACTCCATGGGTCAATGAGCATACCTTTCGTCACCAGTAGAGTACTGGAAATCATTAAGGTAGTAACAGGTTATAAGACAACTGTAAAGAGTCACAGGGTTTAATGAAAGGGATATTATTTTTGACAAATATAGCTGAATTATTTGAAGGTGTAACAGCATGGACAAAGACAAACCACAAGCTGTAGTGTATTTAGTTGCACAGCATATATTGCTATGGATAGGAGATTGTCGAAGGAATGGAAACACTGATGTGATTAAAATGGTTTTCAGATTGGTAATCAGTAATTTGTGGGATGCCATGGGGACCAGTATTGGGGTTTCAACTATTTGTAATCTTTATTTAACTGAGTGTACTGAAGGCAAACTTGCTGACAATACAAGCATGGGGTGGTTTAGCAAGTTGTGAGGAGACAAAGGCCCTGGGAAGAGAGAGGTAGGATAAGGGACGGGAAAAGCTGGCTGATAGGATATAATGTGGGAAGGTGTGGGTTATCCACTTTGAAGGAAGAATGAAAACACAAATAATTAGTTAGGTAGAGCAAGCCTACACAATTCTGCCATACTAAGTAATCTGGGGAGTGTAGGACATTAAACATCGAAAGTAGGTGTACAAAATTAGCAAGGATTATTACAATGGAAAATGTTGACTTTCATTGAAAGGAGTATTGAGTTTAGAAGTGGAGAGGGTTTCATGCAACTTTTTTTTTGTCTTGTTTCCACACTAAAGGATATATTTGCCCTGGAGACAGTACAGAGGAGGTTCACTAGATTGATTCACAGGATGAAGGGATCGATGAATAAAGGAAGACTGAGCCGGTTGATCTCTACCCACTGGAGTATTGGAAAGTGGGAAGTTATTGAACTGTAAAAGATTCTGAGGTAGATTTACAGGGTGAATGCGGAGATGTTTCTCCTTTTGGAAGTATTTGAAAATAGGAGATGCAAGTTCAATAAAAAGGAGTTATTTCTTCTCTCAGAGCATTCTGGAGATGGAGTTAATGAAGTAAAGATGGAAAGACATTTAAAATACAACAGAATTAAACAGTAAGGACAGAGAGTGGGAAAGTGCTATTGTGGACCACTTATGACCTTATCAAATAGCAGAGCAGAACTGTGGGGCTAACTGGCTTACCTTTGTGGTTTCTTATCCTCTTTGAACTTATTATCCCTTGTGCCAGGCACTTGCTCACACTTTGTCTGGGTACAGTGACACAATGTTTCTTACCCAAACAGTGCCTCATGTTGCAGAACGAACTCAAAGAAGATAGGTGATGGACTGCTGAGGTGTGAACCCACTGCAAAAGGAGTTTTTGAATGTCTTTAAATATCCCTGACTGTTAGAGACTTTTAAACATATGCAACATATTTTAATAATTATGAAAAATATAAATTAACTAAAACCCTATAAAATAGGACAAACAAGTAAAATATCACCACTGATCTTTCCATCAGGACAGTGATGCCATTCAAATGATTAGTCCAGCAGTGCATCACCCTATAAAGGAACTTTATGATCTCATTATGTTCAGCAATGGATAAAGGCTGAATCAAAATACACTGCGCAATAAATTATTTGTAGGAGAAGGTCTTCCCTCATTATTGGCATTATTCGGCTCACTTGGATTGATAACATTAGGGTTATTTTCCCCCAACTGTTTGCAATTTCAGAAAATTGTTGATTTTGTAAAAATTACAGAAGTCCCAAATTTCACCAGTATTTTATAATGGTGGGAAATATTTAAACCCTGCCCAGTTCAGCTGCTAAAAATGTTCAGAGTGCAGAGCTATACTTCATCCAAAGAAATGTGGATTGTCTGAAAGGAGCACTTTACCAAGCTGTTACTAGTGTTGGGATTAATGGGCTGATAAACAAAGAGCAGTTGTTTTTAATATATTTAAAAACACTTACGTCAGGATGCTAACACGAGGAAATCTGCAGATGCTGGAATTTCAAGCAACACACACAAGATGCTGGTGGAGCACAGCAGGCCAGGCAGCATCAATAGGAAGAGGTACAGTTGATGTTTCGGCCCGAGACCCTTCGTCAGGACTAACTGAAAGAAGAGATAGTAAGAGACTTGAAAGTGGGAGGGGGAGGGAGAGATCAGAAATGGTAGGACAAGAGAGGAGGGGGAAGGGATGGAGCTAAGAGCTGAAAAGTTGATTGGCAAAAGGGATATGAGAGGATCATCGGACGGACGGGAGGCCTAGGGAGAAAGGGGGAGGGGGGGAAGCCCAGAGAATGGGCAAGGAGTATAGTGAGAGGGACAGAGGGAGAAAAAGGAGAGAGAAAAAGAATATATATATATATTATAATAAATAAATAATGGATGGGGTATGAAGGGGAAATGGGGCATTAACAGAAGTTAGAGAAGTCAATGTTCATGCCATCAGGTTGGAGGCTACCCAGACGGAATATAAGGTGTTGTTCCTCCAACCTGAGTGTGTCTTCATCTTGACAGTAGAGGAGGTCGTGGATAGACATATCAGAATGGGAATGGGACGTGGAACTAAGATGTGAGGCCACTGGGAGATCCTGCTTTCTCCGGCAGACAGAGCGTAGGTGTTCAGCGAAACGGTCTCCCAGTCTGCGTCCGGTCTCGCCAATATATAGAAGGCCACATCGGGAGCACCGGACGCAGTATATCACCCCAGCCGACTCACAGGTGAAGTGTCGCCTCACCTGGAAGGACTGTCTGGGGCCCTGAATGGTGGTGAGGGAGGAAGTGTAAGGGCATGTGTAGCACTTGTTCCGCTTACAAGAATAAGTGCCGGGAGGGAGATCGGTGGGAAGGGATTGGGGGGTTCGAATGTACAAGGGAGTCACGTAGGGAGCGATCCCTGCGGAAAGCAGAGAGAGTGGAGGAGGGAAAGATGTGGTTAGTAGTGGGATCCTGATGGAGGTAGCAGAAGTTACGGAGAATTATATGTTGGACCTGGAGGCTGGTGGGGTGGTAGATGAGGACAAGGGAAACCCTATTCTTAGTGGGGTGGTGGGAGGATGGAGTAAGAGCAGATGTGCATGAAATGGGAGAGATGCGTTTGAGAGCAGAGTTGATGGTGGAGGAAGGGAAGCCCCTTTCTTTAAAAAAAGAGGACATCTCCTTCGTCCTAGAAGGAAAAGCATCATCCTGAGAGCAGATGCAATGGAGATGGAGGAATTGCGAGAAGAGAATGACATTTTTGCAAGAGACAGGCTGAGAAGAGAAATAGTCCAGGTAGCTGTGAGAGAGAGTCCGTAGACATCAGTAAATAAGCTGTCTCCAGAGATAGAGACAGAAAGATCAAGAAAGGGGAGGGAGGTGTTGGAAATGGACCAGGTAAACTTGAGGGCAGGGTGAAAGTTGGAGGCAAAGTTAATAAAGTCAACGAGCTCAGCATGTGTGCAGGAAGCAGCGCCAATGCAGTCGTCGATGCAACAAAGGAAAAGTGGGGGACAGATACCAGCATAGGCTTGGAACATGGTTTGTTCCACAAAGCCAACAAAAAGGCAGGCATAGCTGGGACCCATACGGGTGCCCATGGCTACACCTTTAGTTTAGAGGAAGTGGGAGGAGCCAAAGGAGAAATTATTAAGAGTAAGGACTAATTCCGCTAGATGGAGCAGAGTGGTGGTAGAGGGGAACTGGTTAGGTCTGGAATCCAAAAAGCAGAACGCTTTGAGACCTTCACACAATCCTGATTGATAAGTTATAGAACGTGGGCCTCTGTACCTCTCTCTGCAATTGGATCCTTGACTTCCTAACCAGAAAATCACAATCTGTGTGGATTAGTGATAATATCTCCTCCTCGCTGATTATCAACACTGGTGCACCTCAGGGGTGTGTGCTTAGCCACTGCTCTACTCTCTATACCCATGACTGTGGCTAGGCATAGCTCAAATACCATCTATAAATTTGCTGATGATACAGCCATTGTTGGTAGAATCTCAGATGGAGACGACAGAGCGTACAGGAGCGAAATATACCAAACTAGTGCAGTAGTGATGCAGCAACAACCTGGCACTCAACATCAGTAAGGTGAAAGAGCTGATTGTGGACTTCAGGAAGGGTAAAATGAAGCAACACATACCAATACTCAGAGTGATCAGAATTGGAGAGAGTGAGCAATTTCAAGTTCCTGGGTGTCAAGATATCTGAGGACCTAATCTGGTCCTAACATATTAATGCAGCTATAAAGAATGCGAGACAGTGACTATACTTCATCAGGAGTTTGAAGAGATTTGGCGTGTCAACAAAAACACTCAAAAACCTCTATACATGTATCTTGGAGAGCATTCTGACAGGCTGCATCACTGCCTGGTATTGGGGGGGAGGGGCTACTGCACAGGATCGTAAGAAGCTGCAAAGGGTTGTAAATTTAGTCAGCTCTATCTTGGGTACTAGCCTACAAAGTACCCAGGACATCTTTAAGGAGCGGTGTCTCAGAAAGGCAGCATCCATTATTAAGGACCCCCAGCACCCAGGCCATGCCCTTTTCTCACAGTTACCATCAGGTAGGAGGTACAGAAGCCTGAAGGCACACACTCAGCAATTCAGGAACATCTTCTTCCCCTCTGCTATCCGATTCCTAAATGGACATTGAACCCTTGGATACTACCTCATTTTTTTAATATTCATTATTTCTGTTTTTGCACGATTTTTAATCTATTCAATATAGATATACAGTAATTGAGTGTCATAATGGGGGCCTTGGGAGCGGACCCAAATGCAAGACACAGACACTGAAGTACTAGGAGCAGGACTTGACTAGGGAGCTGGGACAAGCACACAGACTTGGGCTAGGACATTGGCTAGGCAAGCGGGACCAGGACAAGGAACTGGGAACTAGGAGCCTGGGCTTGGACTCCGAGCCAGCGACTGGACAAGGACCCAGAACCTGGGTCTTGACTCAGGCTCAGACTCCAGAACTAGGCGAAGACATGACATGGTCTTGGGAGACAGGGCTAGGTGAGGCTACAGGACAGAATGAGAGACTCCTGGACAAGACGAGTGAACTCCAGCACAGGATGAAGCACATGGACAGGACGAGAACATGAAGCCTTGACTTGGTACTCAGAAACAGCCAAGCCCTGGACTTGGGACAACAGGAACGCAGAACCTTGGGCTTGGAGAGACAGGAACACAGGGACATGGAACATAGAGCCAGGACTCTTCCTTGGGAACAGAACTCAGGCCGGAACTCATACACAGAACACAGAGCCAGGACCCCCTAGGGAACAGGAATTGGGGCCAGGGCTCTACACAGAATGCTGAACATGAGAAGACGGTTCCCAACACTAGGTAGCAGCAAACGGCCAGACCTACCTAGCAAAGGCGTGGACACAGAGACAGTTCCTTATCTTGACACAGCAAGGCTCCAGTCTCACTCCAGTGGTAGAACTTGACAAGGTTGTAGGCAAGGCTCCAAGCAGTGGATGGAGGCAAGGCTCCAGAAGGAAGGGGAAGGGAAGGGAACAGTCCAACCTCAGGGTAACAGCAAAGATAGCCTGGCTTACCCCACAGAGGCAAGGACAGGATACTGACAAGACAAACCAGCAACCACACTCGAACCCAGGGCCACTTATATTCCCAGCCCCAAGACAGGGATCAGGTGTCTATGATTAAGCCCAACTGAAACAAGGACAGCTGGAAGACCCAGAGTCTGGAGTCCACAGACTGGACCATGAACTGGAATGGGAACTTTATGGACCGGACCATGACAAGGAGTGAATAATATGGTCAAACCAACTAGCCCAGTGGAAAGGAAAGAGCAGCTACCTTGGTAATTCCCTCTCTGGATCCCTATGCACTTGTGCCCCAATTACTGAGATGGTTTGCTGGCTGAATGTAGCTTCTCCTAAGCATCCACAACAGATTCTTCTATTCAGTGGAAAGAAGAAACTTATATTCTACTAATTGAGCATTGCTTGCAGCCGGCTCCTAGAAGCAAGAGTTTGTTTAGAAGACCGTAAGATACAGGATCAAAATTAGGTAATTCAGCCTATTGAGTTTGCAGTGCTATTTGATCATGGTTCATCTATTTCTCTTTCAGCCCTTTTCCTCCTATCCTTTCCCCATATCAAGAATCTATCAACCTCCACTTTAAATACACCCAATGATATGGCCTCCACAGTCGCCTGTGGCAACAAATTCTACACTTTCACCACCCTCTGACTAAAGCATTCCTCATCATTTCCAATCCAAATGGATGTTACTCTATTCTGAGGTTGTGCCCTCTGGACCCAGACTCCCGTACTATAGGAAACATCCCCTCCACATCCTTATCCTTTCAACATTCAAGACGTTTCAATGAGATCACTCTTCATTTTTCAAAATTCCAGTAAGCATGGGCCCAGAGCTATCAGATGCTCCTCATACAATAAGCCTTTCATTTTTGTGCACCTCCTTTGAACCCTCTCCAATTGTCAGAATATCCTTTCTTTGATGTGGGTCCCTAAACTGCTCTCAACTCTCCAAGTGAGGCCTCACTAATGCCTTATAAAGCCTCAGCATTACGCCCTAGCTTTTATATTCTAGTCCTCACAAAATGAGTGCTAACATTGCATTTTCCTTCTTCACCAAGGACTCAACCTGCAGATTAACCTTTAGGGAACCCTACACGAGGATTCTCAAGTCCCTTTGCACCTCAGATTTTTGAATTTTCTCCCCATTTAGAAAATAGTCTACACTTACGTTCATTCTACCAAAGTGAATGATCATACACTTCCTGACACTGCATTCAAGCTGTCATTTCTTTGCCCATTCTTCTAATCTAAGTCCTTCTGCTTCCTCAACACTGCCTGCTCCTCTACCTACCTTCGTATCATCTGCAAACTTGGCCACAAAGCCATCAATTCTGTCATCCAAATTATTGATGTATAGTATAATGTGAAAAGAAGCTGTCCTAACACCGACCCTGGCCCTATGGAACACCATTAGTTACCGGAAGCCATTGAAAAAAAGCTCCCTTTATTCCCACTCTTTGCCTGCTGCCAATCACCAATGTTCCCTTCATGCTAGCACCTTTCCTGTAATACCACGGGCTCTTATCTTGCTAAGTAACCTCATGTGCAGCACCTTGTCAGGTCAGGCTTACTGGCCTATAATTTATTTTCTTCTGCCTCCCTCCCTTCTTGAACAGTGGAGTGACATTTGCAGATTTCCATTCCCCTGGAACCACGTCAGAATCTAGTGATTCTTGAAAGATCATTAATAATCTCTCCACAGCCTCTCAACTACCTCTTTCAGAACCCTGGGTTGGAATCCATCTGGTCCAGGTGCCTTACCTATTTTTAGGTCTTTCAGCTTCCCGAGCACATTCTCCCTAGTAAAAGCAACTGCACTCACTTCTACCCCCCGACACACTTGAACTTCTGGCATACTGATAATATTGTTCACAGTGAAGACTGATACCAAATACTTATTCAGTTTGTTTGCCCTGTTACTACCTCTCTAGTGTCATTTTCCAGCAGTCCGATATCAACTCTCACCTCTATTTATTCTTTATAAATCTGAAAAAAACTTTTGGTATCCTCTTTGATTTTATTATATTTCACCTTTGCCATACCTATGGCTTGTTTTAGTTGTTTTTAAAAGCTTCCCAATCTTCTATCTTCCCAACAATTTTTGCTCTATTATATGCAGTCTCTTTTGTTTTTATTTTGGTTTTGACTTCCCTTGTCAGCCACTGTTGTGCCATTCTGTTTTTAGAGTACTTCTTTGGGATGTACCTATCCTGTGCCTTCTGATTTGCTCCCAGAAACCCCAGCCATTGATGGTCTGACATCATCCCTGCTAGCGTCCCCTTCCAATCAACTTTGGCCTGCTCCTCCCTCATGCCTCTGTAAATCCCTTCTCTGCACTATAATACCAATACATTTGACTTTAACTTCTCCCTCTCAAATTACAGAGTGAATTCTATCATATTATGATCACTATTTCCTAACGGTTTCTTTACCTTAAGCTCCTTAATTAAATCTGGTTCATTACACAACACCCTCTCCAGAACAACCGAATCCCTAGTGGGATCAATCTGTATGGTGTATCTGGAGATGTTCTAATCCACATGTTCTTCAGAAGTCAAGAATGAAGCATAAAACTTGGGGGTTATGGCCACTTAATTAACTGTTCATAACAAAGAAAATAACAGCAACCAACTTAACCGATTACAAGAAAGAGAAAAGACAAAGAACAAACAAAGAAGGAAGAAGGAAAATCCAAGAATCACGAACATAGAAGTCGTGCTCATCGTATGTAAGCTGGACAGATAACTGGATGATGATATTCGGTGTCTCAAGGACAGCAGACTATTTGGACCACCAAGTAGCTGTTACTTAAGAAGCTCTATTCATTGTTACTCGGGTGTGTACAGAAAGAGCACATTGAACGTTCAGTACTGTGGAAACAGCCATGACTTCCAGGTAGGTCGCCTGTACTGCTGGCATACATGAACCCCATGCACGTGCTACCTTATCCAATCTGACAGAGTAATAGCTGATGGGGTGCTGTTGGTCTCATGTTCTTGAGCCAAGCCTGCCATCATGTAGCCATGATTCTCGCTGACATACAGGGCAAACAGTTTACCCCTTTCAGAGATTCTTAATACAGGGGCCGTGCATAATGTTGCCTTTGAAGTTTGAAATGCTTCTAATTATCCTTCATTAAGACTCCTGAATCGTCTGAGCACTTGCTGCCCTTCAGCAGATTGTTGAGTGGTTGCAAAATTTCAGTATATGAATCAATTCATACTTTCTGTAATTACACAAACACAAAAATGATCAGAATTGTTGGACTATTGCAGGTGGCTTTGCTGATTTGACAGCCTTCGTATGATCCTTGGTGATCTCCTGCTGAACTTGGGAATATTCCTGTCCCAAATAAATTACTTGCTCTTGTTTCAATTGTGCCTTATCCAATCTTGCTTTTTGTCCCTTGGAAGAAAAATAATTGAGTAAGTGAGGCACATCTTTACGCTAGGCTGCAGTGTCAGAAGATCATCATAGCTTGTCGCACCAGACAGCCAGCCCCTCTAGTGTTGTTTGATGTTGAGCAGGTCAGAATGTGTTCAACGTTTTGCACCCTTTTGCCACACTCACAGGATTCGCAGGTCTTTCAACCCCACTTCACCATATTGTCTCCCGTCCTACAAACTCCCACTCTTGCTCTGTTGAGATTGCACCACTTCCGTCTGTCAAGCAGTGCCCCGTCTGGCAACATTTCTGTGGGGTCTTGCACTGTATTGTTTGGTGGGGTTCTGGCTTCTGTTTGTTGCCAGAGGTCAATCCTGTATGTTCGGCGGGATGTTCTGTGCGGTAGTTCCTCCACTGTAGCAAAGCTTTTCCTCGATTTTAGGCAGTCGGGAACTGGCACATGATGATGTAGTGGGTGCCGTGGATCCGAGTTCTGTTTACCTTTTTCAATTTTTGTTGTAGTGTATCTTCGGATCTCTGGGGGAGCAATGCCTGCAAGTCTGTAAATGATGTTGGTGGGTGTGGGGTGCAGTGTGCCCGTGATTATTTGGCAGGCTTCGTTAAGCAACGGGTCAATTTTCTTCACATGGGCTGATCTGCCCCACACAGGTGCACAGCATTCTGCAGGTGAATAACAGAGTGCTAGGGCAGTTGATCTAAGTGTGTGAGCATTAGCTCCCCATTTCGTGCCTGCTAATTTTTTCAAGAGAGAATTGCCAAAACCAACCTTCCCTCTGAGTTTTTGGATGTGGATGGCAAATGAGTCAGTGCAATCAAATGATGCAATCAAAACACCATTCACTTACTGAATAATAGTTAAACAACTGCTGGTAAATCCCTCAAATGTCTCAGAGCCTTGTGGTAGACAGTGGGACAATTATGGGTTCTTGTGTTACCCTCCTCCTCCTATTGTTGTACATCAACTGTAAAAGCTAACCACTGTTGACATTCAGGTATGAGTGGTACAGACCAGAATCCATTGGCTGTATCAATATCTGTAAACCAATTGTGTGATGGCTTCAGTACATTGAAAATAATTGATGGGTTGACCACCAGAGAAGTCAGCCTGTCAATATATTGATTAACAACCCTGTAATCCACTGTAAGACTGGACTGTTGGATGGTCTGTGAGCTTTAATAAGTATCCCATGTTGTTGCAGCTGGTTGACAATAGGTAATATATTTTCCATGTGGTCAAATCCATTCCAAGTTGATTTTGTCAACCTGACCAATTTGGCATCTTCTAGTTTCGGGCCATCCATAAAGATTGACTTCAATGGATCATAGTCTGATCCCTCTATTATCTTCACTTAACACTGAGTAACTCAACTACACTGTTCTGTAGTGTTCTTTGTATTCAGAAATGTCCTCAGAATTATTTTACTTGCAATTAACTATCTTTCTCCAGCCAGTCTGTATTGGATTCTGTTCTTCCAGCCACTTCTTAATGGGATTTGAACCACCTTCTAGGTTTTGCTTATCATCCCCCAAGTTTGACCTGATGGGAAGACAACATAGTAGCCAGAATTTGATGCCACATTATGGTGTAAGCTGTATACAGTATGTTCTTAATATGTTGAAGTGCAGCACAAGTCTTTAAAACTCCTTTTTAAGGATGCAAAATGTCTTTGGACCATTTACCAATCTTTTCCAGTTCAGATGTTTGGTGAAAAACCACTTTGCTCCATTCATAGGATCCATCATTACTCCTGCATGTCTTCACTTCTGTGGTCTTTACTGGGGCAAGTCGTGACATGGCTGCCAGCCCTTTTGTTCCATCGTTCCCTTGTAGATCTATATCATGTCCATCCTGGAATTCCTTCAAGCTCTGATGGTGGCACTGCTTCAGAATATTTTCTGATGTAAGGGATGTGTCCCAAGGTGGAGGACCAGAGTCAGGACTTTCCTTCTGAGGTCCTCCCATGCTTTTTGCTACTGCTCCAGTTTGTTCTCGAGCACTGTGCAGTACATTTCAATCCAATGACACTTATTCTGTCTTTCTCTCACTCAAACAGTTAATGCACAGTTTGATTTTTAGATGTTTAACTGTCTCATTCACACTGATTTTGTAATTTATCACAGTTCTCCTTTTCTCTTTTCACTTGTTTAGTTAACATAAATATCTGATCTTCTAACTGAACACATTATCTCTTTTTTTAACTGTGATAAGACTGCATCTGTCCATTTTTTTTCCCCTTTTGCCTTGTCTGTACCTTATCCCATGCCTTTTTAATGTCATCATGCAGTTAAATTCCATTAAACTCCACATTGATGATATATTTTATTCTGATTTCTTCAATGCTTTTATTGAGTTGGAATACTTTGTGTAAATAAGAACCCAAACCCTCAGTCATCTGTTCACACTTTCACTGTATAGTGTGTTTCTCTACTCTTGCCATGGTGTCAAATCGCCTTCAAGATTTCCAACATAGAGCACTTAAATTTGCAACTGCTTGTATCACCAGATTGTAATTGAAATTTAATCTTGTATCACTAAATCCATGCAACCAAACTTCACTGTATGCAGTTTAGTTTATTGATAGACAATGCATGATGAATGTCATACAAATAATAATAAGTCACCTTGTATGATTCATCAGTCCTAGTGCAAGTTTAACTTCGCCAAAACAGAACATAGTAAAGTTTTCCTTCTTTTAAATGGTGTGTTGAAGCAAGAAGTAGGTAATTCTCCAACAATTAGGAAAGTCAGGAGGAAGGCCTTACCACCTGTTAAATAATGTGCATGCTCAATCTTTCCATTTCGTCTGGGATTCTTCCATATCCTTAAATCTTCACTTCCTGCTGACCACGTCTAGTGTTTTTGATCTAAAGGTTCTTCAGAAGTCAAGAATGAGGCATAAAACTTGGTAGTAACTGCCATTTAATTAGATGTTCATAACCAACTTATTCTACAGTAAGGAAGGGAAAGAACAAAAACAAAGAAAGAAGAAAGAAAATCAGAGAACAAAGAACAAATTTGTGGTCGTCTTATGAGCTAGAAGATAAGGCATTCCTTGATAAGTAATCCATGAAATAGGCTGATTCAGTGGTGTGACATCAGTAGCAGAGAAACTTCTATAAAATTACAGAATCAGCTGCACTACAGTTACTGAAAATTCACTGAACACACAATTACACACATACAGGTGCTTATATAAAAATATAAGCAAGCATAACACAAATGAAACTATGAGAAAAATAATAATTTAACAGTCCAATCCAACATATCTAATCTACTGCACATTCCTAACATACACTACCAGGCTCATATATTGGAATTAGAATTGGTTTATCATTGTCACATTGACTGAGGTACAGTGAAAAGTTAGTTGTTCAGGCTTTTATTTTGAAATATAGCCCTACCAACTTTTATTCTGACTGCACTGTCAACTATAATTCTTCCACTTCTTGTAAAGTTTAATGGCGGTTGGCAGACCAACATAAAGTGCATTACTGCCACCTACTGAGTTGGAGTGTGAAGCACAAACATGAGGAAATCTGCAGATGCTGGAATTTCAAGCAACACACATAAAAGTAGCCGGTGAACGCAGCAGGCCAGGCAGCATCTCTAGGAAGGGGTACAGTCGACGTTTCTGGCCGAGACCCTTCGTCAGGACCAACTGAAAGAAGGGCTAGTAAGAGATTTGAAATTGTGAGGGGGAGGGGGAGATCCGAAATGAAAGGAGAAGGCAGGAGGGGGAGGGATGGAGCCGAAAGCTGGATAGTTGATTGGCAAAACGGATATGAGGGGATCATGGGACAGGAGGCCTAGGGAGAAAGAAAAGGGGGAGGGAGGAAAACTAGAGGATGGGCAAGTGGTATAGTGAGGGGGCAGAGGGAGAAAAAGGAGAGAGAGAAAAAGAATGTGTGTATATAAATAAGTAACGGATGGGGTACAAGGGGGAGGTGGGGCATTAGCAGAAGTTTGAGAAGTCAATGTTCATGCCATCAGGTTGGAGGTTACCCAGACGGAATATTCAAACTTCCACTAATGCCCCACCTCTCCCTCGTACCCCATCTGTTATTTATTTATATACACACATTCTTTTTCTCTCTCTCCTTTTTCTCCCTCTGTCCCTCTCACTATACCCCTTGCCCATCCTCTGGGTTTTTCCCCCCTCCCCCTTTTCCTTCTCCCTCGGCCTCCTGTCCCATGATCCTCTCATATCCCTTTTGCCAATCACCTGACCAGCTCTTGGCTCCATCCCTCCCCCTCCTGTCTTCTCCTATCATTTCGGATCTCCCCCTCCCTCTCCCAATTTCAAATCTCTTACTAGCTCTTCTTTCAGTTGGTCCTGACGAAGGGTCTCGGCCCGAAATGTCGACTGTACCTCTTCCTCGAGATGCTGCCTGGCCTGCTGCATTCACCAGCAACTTTTATGGAGTGCGAAGCAAAGCAGCAAGAAGTATACCCACTAAATTCCCCCACTACCAAAAAAGAACTCAAATAATATCAAAACATCTAATGATTTTTAGAAAGCCAAATACTCACTTACATACATTATGGTGACAGTGCTATCCTAACAAACTTTCTATGTTAAACTGTGTCCATCCCAATGTTGTCAATATAGCAATTAAATGTTTCCTTTGCAGCTCACTTACAGGAAGTGAATTCAAACAATATATGCTGCACCATCTCTTCACAAGTTCATTCCCTACAGATGCCAGCATCACCCACATTAATTCTGAACAGGGAATTATTCAACCTAGTTTGTCCAAAACGTAGTTATATTATGTCAATATAACTTTTTCTCTCCTTTTATACTCATCTCTCAATTAATTGCCCACCATCCCCTGAATTTTATATAAATGCCATCTTTTCTTTTACTTATCCCAGCTTTGTTGCCACAGTGATTGAATAGACTTTTTAATTATGGCTTTTATCTTCCCCTTCAAAGGCACAAATACATCTATATCTTAATTTTAAATGATTGCTTGTCAAGAATGCCTGCCACCTCATTTCCTTCATGGACCACAAACCCATCTGAAATGTATACACAGACCTAGACCTGGCAGCCTCAACAGATGTTGTCCAACCTCAAGAAGAATGTCTAGCCTACAATTTGAAGTATTGTCATAATGGGGCACTAGGAGCGGACCCAAATGCCAGACACAGACACTGAAGTACTAGGAACTGGACTTGACTAGAATTAGGGATGTGACTGGATGCAGACTAGGAGCTGGGACAAGAACACAGACTTGGGCTAGGACATTGGACACAGACTTGGGCTAGTACTTTGGCTAGGAAAGCAGAACCAGGACAAGGAACTAGGAACTAAGAGCCTGGGCTTGGACTCTGAGCCGGAGACTGGACAAGGACCCAAAACCTGGGTCTTGACTCAGGCTCGGACCCCAGAAATAGGCAAGGACATGACGTGGCTATAGGACAGGACATGGATTGGGTTCCTCGAGGCGAGGACATGACGAGGGTTGGGTTCCTTCGAGGCGAGGACGTGACGAGGGTTGGGTTCCTTCGAGGCGAGGACGTGACGAGGCTTGGGTTCCTTCGAGGCGAGGACGTGATGAGGCTTGGGTTCCTTCGAGGCGAGGACGTGATGAGGCTTGGGTTCCTTCGAGGCGAGGACGTGACGAGGCTTGAGTTTCTTCGAGGTGAGGCTGTGACGAGGCTTGGGTTTCTTCGAGGCAAGGATGGGACGAGGCTTGGGTATGGACTCCAAGCCAGAGACTGGGCAAGGACCCAGAACATGGGTCTTGACTTGGGCTTGGAGTCCAGAACTAGGCAAAGGCATGACGTGGCTACAGGACTGGTGAGGCTTGGATTCTTCAAGGCTTTCCTGGGCAGGACGAGGTACTCCTGGGCTGGACGAGGCACAAGGACAGGACGAGACCCCAAAGCCTTGACTTGGTCTTGGCAGAACAGGAACCAGGAACACAGATACCTGGTCTTGGCAGATCAGGAACCAGGAACACAGAGCCTTGGTCTTGGGAGAGACAGGAACGCAGAGCCTCCTCATGTCCTCGCCTCGATGAACCCAAGCCTCGTCATGTCCTCGCCTCGAGGAACCCAAGCCCTGATAACCCAAGCCATGTCCTGTCCTGTAGCCACGCCATGTCCTTGCCTAGTTCCGGGGTCCAAGCCCGAGTCAAAACCCAGGTTTTGGGTCCTTTTCCAGTCTCCGGCTCGGAGTCTAAGCCCAGGCTTCTAGTTCCCAGTTCCTTGTCCTGGTTCCGCTTTCCTAGCCAAGGTCCTAGCCCAAGTCTGTGTCCAATGTCCTAGCCCAAGTCTGTGTTCTTGTCCCAGCTTCTAGTCTGCATCCAGGCACATCCCTAACTCTAGTTAAGTCCTGTTCCTAGTACTTCAGTGTCTGTGTCTGGCATTTGCATCCATTCCCAGTGCCCCATTATGACAGAACAGTCCAGCCAGACATGGACCCAGCAACACAGACACTGTCGTTTAACTCTCACTCTCCTGGGTTCTCTCCTGTTGAATACCCCCCCACCTGCCTGTGTCATCCATAGTCTGGGGAAGCCTTTTGGGTCGCCAGGGGGCTCCCATGGGGGTGGGGGGGGGGGGAAGGTACTGTCATGGTCTGGTCTGTGAAGCATGGATTCCGGTTCACAGTCCAGTCCATTGTTCCTTATTCCAAGTTTTCTGGTTTTCCCTTTTTTTGTTGGGTGCTCTAACTGAGGCAGCTGATTCACATTTTGGGCTGGCTACATAAATAGCTCCTTGGTTCAGCTTCAGTTGCTGGATTGTTCCTGTCCTAACCCCTTCCTCCTGAAGCCTTGCGCCTCACCTGGAGCCTTGCACCTCAATTGGAGCTCGCGCCTTGCCTTGCCTTGACCCTTGCCTTGAGCCTCACGCCTCACCTGGCCTGGAGCCTCACGCCTCGAGCCTCGCCTAGCCCGGAGCCTTGCCTGCACTGCTGTCAAGTTGAACTGCCAGAGCAAGATAAGAAACTGTCTGTGTGTCCATGCCTTTGCTAGGTAGGTCTGGCCATTTGCTGCTACCTAGTGTTGGGAATCGTCTCTGTGTCCACACCTTCGCTAGGTAGGTCCAGCCATTTGCCGCTACCTTGCGTTAGGAAACGTCTCTGTGGCCTTGCCTCCGCTGGGTAGGTCCGGCCGTTTGCCGCTACCTTGAGTGGAGATCTGTCTCAGTGTTCTGTGTATGAATCCCAGCCCTACATCCTGCTGCCTTGGAGGGAGGACTTGGGGCCAGGGCACTACACAGTCAGGACTCCTTGGGAACAGGACGTAGGGCCGGGACTTGTACACAGAACACTGAGAGACAGGTCTCCACTCAAGGTAGTGGCAAATGGCTGGACCTACCCAGCAGAGGCGAGGGTACAAAGAGACGGTTCCCAACACAAGGTAGCGACAAACGGCCAGACCTACCTAGCAAAGGCATTGACACAGACGGTTCCCAACAATAGGTAGCAGCAAATGGCCGGACCTACCTAACAAAGGCATGGACACAGAGACAGTTCCCAACACCAGGTAGTGGCAAACAGACAGACCTACCTAGTGAAAGCGTGGACACAGACAGTTCAAAACAATGGTAGACAGTTCCTTATCTTGCTCCAGCAGTTGAACTTAACAGCGGTGCAGGCAAGGGTTACAGGCGAGGCAAGGCTTCAGACACTGGTTGCAGGGCAAGGCTTCAGGAGGAAGTGGCAGAGAAGGGGTTTGGACAGGAACAATCCAGCAACTGAAGCTGAACCAAGGAGCTATTTATGTAGCCAGTCCAAAATGTAAATCAGCTGCCTCAATTAGAGCACCCAACAGGAAAAGGGAAAACCAGAAAACCTGGAATAAGGAACGATGGACCGGACCGTGAACCAGAATCCGGACTTCATGGACCGGACCATGACAATTATCTGTTTTAATAGATGTCCAGACTGAGAACGAATCAGAGCACAGGAGTACGTAATCAGGGTGTACTTCTTTGACCCGTTCCAAGGCTTAAATGATAGCAACCATCTCTTGATGTGAATACTGATGCTTTGTCCGATAATCTTTTCTTAATAGTCACCTGAAACTTTGGAACATAATCAAATACCTGGGCGACCTTTCACTGGATCTTTTGAACTATCTGTGCAGCGTTGTAGGAATCCATAATAATTGCCTTGTTGAACTTCCTGTGCCACTGATAATCAATCACTCCTCATCTTGATCTTTTCCCGAAGGCCCAGTTCAACCACAGGCAGAGGGAAAGATCATGGAGGAGTGTCAGAAAAGGGGTACAGTGGGACCACGTTCCACATTAAACAACCCAACATTTGGTGCCCATTCATTTCTCATCCACCCAAAACTGAAGACCTTAAGAATACAGTGCTCCTAATACTCTACCAATGTTGCCAATATTGGACAACCAACTTTACGTCCTCTTATGTTAACCCAATAAACCATTGCTAACTGTAACCTGCGTAGATGGCAAGGTACTTCACCCATTTCTACCAGTATTACCGAAATAATCTCAATGCCTGAGCTTGATCTAGGGGCTATAAGACCACTGGAGAGGCTGACCCATAAGCAACACATCCATAATCAAAGACAGATCTGATTAAAGTAATATACATTTGTTTAAGTGACATCATACTCCCTCCCCAATCACACCCAGCTAAGCACCTGAGCACATTAGGGGCATTTTTACACTTCTCCAGAATGTTATTAACATACACCTTCCTTGTTAACCTTGTGGCCATCCACATACCTAGAAAGTTTACCAATAACTCTTGTTTAAGAGATTTGCCATATAACTTGAGATCAATTGTGGGTGCAATATTCCTTTTAGAAAAACCAATACCTTGAGTCTTTGCAACAGAAAATTTAACCTCACCACTGACATCCCTATTCCTTGACTTCATTAATAGCTGTTTGCATTATCCTAGCTAAGTACTGTAATTTAATTTCCTGCTTCTCTTCCACACTGCACTATAATCAGCATATAACAATTTGGAAATGTCTGAGTCAACTTTGAAGAAAATAGGATTAATCATAATATTAAAAAGGAGTGGGCTAAGCACGCGCGTACACACACACACACACACACACACACCCCGTGGAGTCCCATTCTCTATTTCATACTCCTTAGAGAATGCTATTCCCATCCTAACTTGTATCTTTCTATCACATAAGAAGTGTTGAATCCAATTGAACATTCTAAATCCTATTCCTATCTTTTCCAGTTCAGGTAACAATTCCTCTGTCCATGTCATACCATAAGCTTTCTCTACATCAAGGGAAACTACTGATTCATTATTAACTTGGGCCTTATGAATATCAGGTTCAAAATTTAACTCCAAGGACTTGGTCATTCCCCGTTTACGAAATCTGGTTTGGTATACAGATAATTTTCTGCTACGTTCCAAAAACTGGTAATGCATCAAGTTTTCTAACTCCTCCCCCCACTTTTCTGCATATCATAACCCAAACCTCCCCTACCTGGATCTCTTTCCCAATGCTATCAGAGTACATTCTCCAATACATTTTCTTTGCCCTTCTGATTACTTTTCTAACTGTAGCTTGAGCTATTTCATATTGTATGAAAGACGAACAGGAGTAACACTGCCTAACCTTCCTAAAGCTTTATTCTGCTGCTTCACAGCTCTTTTACATTCATCCGTCCACCAGGGAACAGCTCTCCTTTTAGTATCTTCCAGTGAATTGAAATTGATTCCTTAGCTTTTGATTTGAGTACAGAGCACAAGGTATTATTACTCAACTTGATATCCAAATGATCAGGAAATCCAAATGATCAGGAAATCTATTTTCACGTAAATCATCAAATACATCCCAATTTGCCTTTTTAAAATTCCATCTGGTAATATGAAAACCTTTACTCTGATGCACAGCTATTCCCATTGTGCAGATAATGTGGAAATGTTCACTCACGACTGTTGTATTATTATACACTTCCTAGTTACACCTCTTGTTATTATCTGCAGATACCAGCATAAGATCTATAGCAGAAACAGTGTTGTTAGAAAGATTTATCCTTGTACTCATACCATTCAAGCACACCAAACACTTTTCTTCCAGAAAGTCTTCCATCGCTGTCCCATTTACATTTGTGTCACGGCAACTATACATAGTACTATGAATATTAAAATATCCACACCATATAACGTTACTTTTCCCATTTCCACCTACACTTTCCAATACATCAGATGTTAACTTTTCACAAGGGTTATAAAAGTTTATTATCTGTACTTTACTATTCTTTCCCAAAAATTTCAACCACCATTGATGCATAAGTAAGGCCAGTCTCCAAGACTCAATGGGCTATCCCATTTTTGGCAAAGGTAGCCGCTCCTCCTCTGTTGCCAATTATCCAATCGCACCTTATGTCAACATAACTTTGAACCTTAAAATTTGGACAAGATTTCAACCTAGGCTTCCTGTACCCATACTGTACAACATCAAGTTTATTTGGTAAATCTTCAATAAATTCAATGGTTCTATCAATGGTTCAAAGGCTCCATTTAATATCAGAGAATATATACAGGATACAACCTAAAATTCTTACTTTTTGCAGACATCCACAAAACAGAAAAAAAACTTCAAAATAGAAGAAACCCCCTCAAATTTCTTAAACTTGTGACCATTAGCTAACAGGCCTCTGACTAGTGGGGTACCACAAGGCTCAGTGTTGGGACCCCAGTTGTTTACAATATATATTAATGACTTAGAGGAGGGAATTAAATGCAGCATCTCCAAGTTTGCGGATGACACGAAGCTGGGCGGCAGTGTTTGCTGTGAGGAGGATGCTAAGAGGATGCAGGGTGACTTGGATAGGTTAGTTGAGTGGGCAAATTCATGGCAGATGCAATTTAATGTGGATAAATGTGAGGTTATCCACTTTGGTGGCAAGAACAGGAAAACAGATTATTATCTAAATGGTGGCCGTTTAGGAAAAGGGGAGGTGCAACGAGACCTGGGTGTCATTGTACACCAGTCATTGAAAGTGGGCATGCAGGTACAGCAGGCGGTGAAAAATGCTGGCATTCATAGCAAGAGGATTCGAGTCCAGGAGCAGGGAGGTTCTACTGCAGTTGTACAAGGCCTTGGTGAGACCACACCTGGAGTATTGTGTGCAGTTTTGGTCCCCTAATCTGAGGAAAGACATCCTTGCCATAGAGGGAGTACAAAGAAGGTTCACCAGATTGATTCCTGGGATGGCAGGGCTTTCATATGATGAAAGACTGGATCGACTAGGCTTATACTCTCTGGAATTTAGAAGATTGAGGGGGGATCTGATTGAAATGTATAAAATTCTAAAGGGATTGGACAGGCTAGATGCAGGAAGATTGTTCCCGATGTTGGGAAAGTCCAGAATGAGGGGTCACAGTTTGAGGATAAAGGTCCTTTTAGGACCGAGATGAGGAAAAACTTCTTCACACAGAAAGTGGTGAATCTGTGGAATTCTCTGCCGCAGGAGACAGTTGAGGCCAGTTCATTGGCTATATTTAAGAGGGAGTTAGATATGGCCCTTGTGGCTAAAGGGATCGGGGGTATGGGGAGAAGGCAGGTACAGGGTTCTGAGTTGGATGATCAGCCATGATCGTACTGAATGGCGGTGCAGACTCGAAGGGCCAAATGGCCTACTCCTGCACCTATTTTCTATGTTTCTATGTTTCTATTCCATTGTAAGATTAGAAAAAACATTGACAACCCTCCTTTGAAGTTTGAAGAATGTTTACTCCTCCTCGTGAAGCATCATTAATAACTTACAGAGTTAAGTTTTTTATCTCTAGATGTTTTTCTGCAGCTTTTAATATAATTTTAATCTTTCTGTCTTACTTTTAGTTTATGCTGTAAAATTTAGCACATCTGCCATGAAACTGACAAACTTTCTCCAATTGAACTTCTGGTTTAAGATGTTGAGAACAGCTTCTCTGGCAGTGAAATCTAGGTTTGAAGCGAAGCGTTGGGCAATGTGTACTAGACCTGGAGTGATTCGCGGAGGTGAAGCCTGGGTCCTAATTCGAGGTACAATATGCTGTTTGGAGAATCTAAACACCAGCCCAGATAGACTGGAAAGGCAAATGTTGAGAGTAGAGCGAGGTTGGATTGCTCTAAGTGCCGAGATGATTGGGAAAGGTTGAGAAAGGGTTCTCTGCCAGTGAAATCTAGGCTCGGTGCGATTCGCCATGGCAGGGCCCGGTTCCTAATGCAAGGTTTGGACAATTTAAATGTTGGCTTGGATTGTCTGGGGGCTCCTCTCTCCACAATGATGAACTGAATACTGAGGATTTGGGCCTATTCCGAGCTGCTTCAAGGATTTGGATCTAAAGATTCAACTTGGTTCAGAATGCTATTGATGTTGCTCACACCTATAGTTTACATGATTTGTTTTGTTTTTTCTTTCTTTGTGGGCACTGGGAGTTGGTCTTATTTTTTTTAATTGGGCTCTTTCAATTTCCTTGCTTTGTGAATGCCTGTTAAGCAAACAAATCTCAAGGTTGTATAATTTATACATTCATTGATAATAAATGCACTTTGAATCTTGAACATTTGAACTTTATCAAACATCAGAAAATCCTTTGTTATACAATCATGCACTTTGCACACTGTCTTTAAACTATCTGTATTTTGGATATTAATAGGTCCCATTGTCACTGTCTACTGTACATTCTGCAGAGCCTCTGCATATGGTATGGCCCTTTCCACCTGAATACACTGAACTTCTACAGATTTCTTATACACAGGACACGCTGCATAAGCAGAGCTCTGTTCTCCTTCCTGGATGCTACATTTTAGCCTAATACTTTCTCCACAATTGCCATAATCATCTTCTTCACCATATCTATAACACCACTTTTAGCATTATACATGACCAAACCTGTCATTTAATACATTTCAGAGGGGTGGTGATAGATTCAAACAATATAACTCATAATCTAAATTAACCCTATCCACCAACTTTTTTCTGTCAACTTTAATCCACACCAATAAGCTATCTGTTCTAACTCCATCACAAAACACTTTTAAACATTTAATGTCTACTCTCGAAAGCTATTGTCATTCAATATAATTTTTTGGTGCTACTTTCCTTCCTCCCACAGCTTCTAACCCCAAAGTTTTCTCACATTGCTTACTTACTTTACAAAATAACAAGTGCTCCATCTCTTAAAGGTTTTGTACCATCAGTCTCTCCTAATGCTTTTTTTAGTTAGTCATATTGGAATGATATCAGAAACAGGCCCACATTCAAAAATCAGCAAAGCCTTAAACTTTTGACAACCATCACCTCTTATAAAGTTAAATCAAGTGACATAAGCAATGACAGGGTTTGCTTCTAGATTAGCTCAATGTCTTCTATGCTCATTTTGACAGTCAAAGCATGACGAACTATCACAAACTCCCACAGCCCCTGATGACCCTGTGGTTTCAGTCTCTGAGGCCAACATGTCAGCAGCCTTTAGGAGGGTGAAAAGCATTCGGCCCAGATGGCATACCTAGTCAAGTACTAAAAACCTGTGCAGATCAACTACTTAGAGCATTCACTGAAATCTTTAAACTCTTGTTTCAGTCTGAGGTACCCATCTCTTTCAAGCAGGCTTCAATTATACCAGCGCCTGAGAAGAACGTGGTACCCTGCCTCAATGTTTATTGTAGAACTACATCCATGGTGATGAAGTGTTTTGAAAGACTGGCAATAAAGCGTATTAACTCCTGCCTCAGGATCTGCTTGGATCTGCTCCAATTTGCCTATCAGAGCAACAGGTCCACAGCAAATGCTATCTTTTTTGCTTTTCCCTCACTCCTGTAACATCTGAACAGCAAAGATGCATGCATCAGGATGCTCTTTATTGACTACAGCTCAGCATTCGATACCATCATCCCCTCAAAACGAACCAATAAGCTTCAAGATCTTGGCCTGAATATCTCCTTGTGCAATGGGGTCCTGACTTTTCTTACTTTTAGACCTCAGTCAGTTTGGATTGGCAACAACATCTACTCCACGGTCTCCATCAGCACAGATGAACCACAAGGCTGTGTGCTTAGCCCCCTGCTCTACTCGCTTTACACTTATGACTGTGTGGCTAAGCACAGCTCCAATGCCACATTCAAATTTGCTGACAAGAGCACTGTTGTAGGGCAAATCAAAGGTGGTGACGAATCAGTACATAAGAGAGAGATAGAAAACCTTGCTGAGTGGTGCCATAAAAACAACTCTTATTTGTTTACTTATTTATTATTAATACTACTTTCTCTTTGTATTTGCACAGTTTGTGTCTTTTGTACACTAGTTGAACACCTATGTAAGTGCGGTCTTTCATTGATTCTATTATGGATTGCGTATGCCTGCAAGGAAGTGAATCTCAGGGTTGTATATGGTGACATATATGTACTTTGATAATAAACTTTGTTTGAGTTTCACTTCTTTCTTTTATTTAAATCCTGTCTGCTGCCTTCATCACAGGATAATAATCTACTATAATCCTCCATCAGGTACTTATTTTTCTGTTTCCCAGAAACTTGCCGTTTGCCTTCCTAGATACAACGCCTATCACCCAATACCTCCTCCCGTTTGCTAACCCCATCTTCTTCATCGCTTCCTGCTATCTCCATCCTCCTTCCTGCCTGAAAGAAAACTCCCAACAGTAGGCTCAATCCTTTGTTCCAACCCCAATCAGCTTAACTAGTTCCCACCAGCCTACACTCTACCCAGTTGAACCTACTTTATCTACCACCATCTGTCTGACTTTAATTCTGATGGCGCTGCTGCCATTAAATTTGTAAGTCAGTTGGACCAGATGAAGAGAGCAGCCATTTTGTTTCGGTGGGGTTTTTCAGAAAGACTGTAGCACATTTACACAATCCAGCATTGTCTTTTCTTTGTTTGCACCATCACAAACAATCATCTGTAAATGTTGGTTCAGTTCATAAAGGAGAACACTATCTGAGCGATATTTTGTTATCAAATTATGTAAAGGTTTATTCCCGATTATCGATATCATTCGACCAGCCTTGGTAATGTTTACCTGGTATTAATCTTCTTGCATACTTTAAAACTTCGTTTACCCATTTTGTGTATATTTTACATGTAAGTCTAGCTTCATATATTCCTAATTTGTTACGAGTGTGAGACTTAATTGTCAGAAATTTGCTGTATTAAGTACTTCTGGTATTTTTCTAGTTCATCCTCAGTTTTACTCTGACTCAATTGTATATATATGTGCTGCCCAAATAAAACACCAGGAGCTCTGACACTACATCCTGATTCTCTGTACTCACTACAGACAGTTAATAAATTGGGGTTGGAGCAAAAGACTGAGCCTGCTGTGGGGAGCTTCCTCTCAGGCAGGAAGGGAGATAGAGATGGCAGGAAGTGTGTTTCCTGTCAGGCAGGAAGGGAGATAGAGATGGCAGGAAGTGTGTTTCCTGTCAGGCAGGAAGGGAGATAGAGATGGCAGGAAGTGTGTTTCCTGTCAGGCAGGAAGGGAGATAGAGATGGCAGGAAGTGTGTTTCCTGTCAGGCAGGAAGGGGGATAGAGATGGCAGGAAGTGTGTTCAGTTAAGTTGAGTTTGGCTTATTGTTGATTTGTGTACTTCCAGTTTCACACACAAGGAGGGCAATACCTCAGTCTTGCATACTGTTCATACAGATCAATTTATTATACTGTGTATTGAGGTAGTATAAGGTTATATAAAAGATATCAGAATGCAGAATAAGGTGTAACATCCACAGAGAAAGTGCAGTGTAGGTGGACAATAAGGTGCAAGATCGAAATGAGATAAAATTGTGAAGTAAACAGTCCATCTTATTATTCTTGGGAACCACTAAATAGTCCAAAAGTGCAGTTAGTATTTGCTTTCTGGCTCTTGTATCTTCTGCCTGCTGGGAGAGGGGGGAAGAGAGAATGCCCAGGATGAGTGGGGTCTTTAATTATGCCAACTGTTTTACTGAGGTAGTGAGTACAGACAGACTCTGTGGAGGGGAGGTTGGTTTTCAGTATGTGCTGGGTCGACAACTCTCTATTTCCTTGCAGTCACAGACAAAGCAGTTTTCGTACCAACCCATATTACATTCAGGTAGGATGCTTTCTATGAGGCATTAGTGATAATTGGTAAGGGTCATTGGGGGCATGCCAAATTTAGTTAGCCTCCTGAGGAAGCAGGGGCATTATCGTGAGCTTTCTTGACTGTAGTGTCTGCATGGCTGGATCAGGACAGGTTATCTGTCATGTTCACTCCTAGGAACGAAGCTCTCAACCCTCTCAATCTCAGCACCATTGATTCAGACAGGAGCGTGTGCATTGTGTTGTGTATCAAATATTTCAGTAGCATTTGAGTAATATTGTAAATATATTGTTTGCTTAAGCAACCTTGTTCATTTAAATAATTAATTACAGGTTATATGTAAAAATAAGTGAATTGCAAACATTATGATGCTACCACGTTATACGTGCGTGCCTTGCTGAAAGTAAAAACAAAGTACAAACGTTTATCTCCTGACTCCTTGTTTCCCTTTCCATTCATTTTCATGCTTTGGAGATAAAAACATAACAGTAGCAATGAGGAAGTTTGGAATGGACCTGTTGACGTGCAGTGAGAAATGGTCAAGTAAAAAACATTGCAGCAAGTCATTTGGGTTAAAAAATAATGCAGCACTTTTTTTACTTCGCAAGGGGACAGGGATGTAAAGAATAAAAAAAGGCAGAAAACAGACAAATTCACGTGTTCGTAAACAGGACGACCGGGCACAAATAAAATAAAACAGAAGGGCTGAATCGGAGGTCTACATCGGGAAGATTGATGCTTTCAATTGCACAAGAGATGACTGGGTATTGTATACTGAGCAAGTGCAGCAGCATTTTGAAGCAAATGAAATAGCCAATGAAAAGCGAGTGCCAGTTTTACTGACTGGTTTGGACTTAAAGGCATTCAATTTGATTCGAAGTTTAATGGTTACAATCAAACCAGCTGAAATGAACTTTGCTGATATTATGAAAGTACTGTAGAGGCACTTAGAATTGAAACCATTGCTGATTGCATAACACTTTAGGTTTCATAAGCATAAACAAAAGGAAGGGGGTGGTCCATTTCAGCGTATGTAGCTGAATTGAAGAAGCTGTCTAAGCAATGTCAGTTCAGCAATGGGCTTAAGGATGCACTGAGAGATCATTTAGTTTTTGGAATCCTACAAGAAAGCATTCAAAAACGGCTTCTAACTGAAGAACATTTATATTTTAATGAACAGTTGACATAGCTGTAACAGTGGCTATTGCAGCAGAGAGAGACATACGTGAGTTGCAGTCAGGAATGAAAATTAGCATGAACAAAATTGCAGCGTCTAAACAGAAAGTGGCTTGGCCGAACAGATTGTGTTACCATTGTGGCAGGGGCTCACATATACCAGACCAATGCAGGTTTAAGGGCGAAACCTGCAGAAAATGCAACAAAGTAGGGCACATCCAAAGAGCATGTTGGGTGGAGAAAAAATAAATGGAATGCACAGGGAAGAGAGAAATATAGAAAGTCAAATTACAGTTTCAAAAAGAGCACTAATCTGCTTGCTGCTGATGAAAAATCTGATAATGATGAGACTGACACAGGACTGCATAACCTTGAGGCTTACATTGTGAAAAATGTTTGAAGGACAGGGATGGAAAGATAAGAGAACCTTGGCTGTCCAGAGAGGTGATGAATTTAGTCAGGAAGAAAAGGGAAAAGTATGTAAAGCTTCAGAAGTTAGGGTCAAACGAAGTATGAGGGGAATATAAAGAGAGGAGTATAAAGAAGTCAGAAAAGAACTGAAGAAGGAAATTAGGAAAGCCAGGAGGGGCTATGAAATGTTGTTGGGAAATAGGATTAAGCTGAATCACAAGGTATCCCATCCATACATCAAGAGCAAGAAGATAACTAGGGTGGGGCCATTTGAGGATAAAGGGGGAACATTTGCTTGGATGTGGAGAATGTGAGTGAGGTACTTAATGAGTACTTTGCTTCATTGTTTACCAAGGAAAAGGATGTGGAGGACCAAGATGTCAGTGCTGAAAGTAGAAATATGTCAGGGCATTTGGAGGTTAAGGATGAGGAAGTGTTGGGGAGCCTATTGAGTATTAAGGTGGATAAGTCCCCATGGCCTAATGGGATTTGCCCCAGGTTATTGAAGGAGGCAAAGGACGAGATTGTTGGGCCTTGACCAGTATCTTTGTGACCTGTCTAGCCACAGGCGAGGTCCGGAAGGACTGGCAAGAGGCTAATGTTGTACCTCTATTTAAGAAGGGAACAAGGAACAATCCTGGGATCTATAGACTGGTGAGTCTCACGTCACTTGTAGGGAAATTGCTGGAGAAAATTCTTAGGGATTGGCTATAGGAGCATTTGGAAACCCATGGCTTAATTAGGGAGAACCAGCACAGTTTTGTTTGGGGCAGGTCATGTCTTACCAACTTGACTGAGTTTTTTGATAAGGTGATGAGAGAGATTGTTGAGGGCAGGTCAACGGATGTTGTTTACATGGAATTTAGTAAGGCTTTTGACAAGGTCCCTCATGGGAGGCTAATCCAGAAGATTAAGAAGTATAGGGTCCGTGGCGAATTGGCTTTTCGGATTCAGAACAAGCTTGCGCATAGAAGATAGTGGGTAGTGGTTGAAGAGACTTATTCGAGCTGGAGTTCTGTAATTAGTGGTGTTCCGCAGGGATCCGTGCTGGGCTCTCTGTTGCTTGTGATGTATATAAATTACCTGGACAAAAATGTAGATGAATGGGTTAGTAAGTTGGTGGATGATACCAAGATTGGTGGAGTTGTGGGTAGTGTAGCAGACAAGCAAAGAATACAGCACGATATAGATCAGTTGCAGATATGGATAGAGAAATAGCAGATGGAGTTTAACCCACATAACTGTGTGGTGTTTCACCTTGGTAGGACAAATGCAAGGAGACAGTACACTGTTAAGGGCAAGACCTTTAACAGTGTTACTGAGTAGCGAGATCTTGGGATCCAAGTTCATAGCTCCTTGAAAGTTTCTACACAGGTTGATAAGGTGGTTAAGAAGGCTTATAGAATGCTTTCTTTTATTTGTCGAGACATTAGCTTCAAAAGTGGAGAGATTATGTTGCAACTTTATAAAGCTCTGGTTAGGCCACATCTGGAGATTGCATACAGTTCTGGCCACCCCACTATAGGAGGGATGTTGAGGCTTTGGAGAGGGTGCAGAAGAGGTTTACCAGGATGCTGCCTGGTTTAGAGGGCATATGCCATCATGAGATGCTGGATAAACTTGGGTTATTTTCTCTGGAGTGCCAGAGGCCGAGAGGAGATCTGATCGAGGTTTATAAGATTATGATAGACATAGATAGAGTCAAAAAGGAATTTTTGAGGGCTTGAAATGTCCAATACCAAAGGGCATGCGTTGAACATGAGAGGGGGATGTGAGGGGTAAGATTTTTACTCAGAGAGTGGTGGATGCCTGGAATGCACTGCCTGGTATGGTGGTAGAGGCAAATACATTAGAGGCAAAAACATTTGGGTGTTTTTGATTTGTTTTTTAGCTGGTTCAGCAAAACATTGTGGGCCGAATGGCCAGTTCCTGTACTGTGCTGTTCTATGTTCTATGTGAAACCACCTGGTATCCTTGGCTGTGTAAGTCTAGGGAGTGCATACTCCAATCCTGCCAAACCTGTGATATCGAGTTGACTCTCCCATCCCACACACTCATCTGTCTGGATGCTGTTACAACTTCCTGCCAAGAAATAACGGACAGCACACTGCATACGATCTAAGTAATTATATTTATGAATCTTCCTTAACTAAAGGGTTAGTAAAGAAAAGAAGAAAAAACATCAGAAAGTGCCCATTATAATTAAACAGTCAAATGTGCACAAGTTGGAGCTCATCTTGAACTTGTCTGTCACTCTCGCGCTGGGCCCTCGGTCTGCATGATAGTACACACCAGCTTCCAAATGTCGCTTGCAATCCATCTCGAACAAATGGGTCTCCTACCGAGTCGTATCCTATGACCAGTTCTCCCCAGCGTCTTCTCTCTTCATCTCCCACTGAACAAAAGGACCTACCTCATACACACGACTCAAAACACACTCCCCTCATTGGATGGCTCACATCCCAAAGCACCCGTAACCTCTAGTTATAACCCAAACATTTAACATTAGCAGTGGAACATTTCCAAGGGTGTTACATATGCCTTATATTCTACTAATAATAGACAAGCAATATAGCTTACATCAGAAGTGAATGGCAAATTAATTAAAATGGAATTGGATACTGGCTCAGCTGTTTCAGTCCTTCCATGTCTGGCTACATAGTCATGTGTATACATGGAGTTGTGGATGGAGACTCAACCTTGTGGAGCATTGGTTTTGAGAATAATCATGATGGAGGTGAAGCTGCCTATTGTTGTGCTTGCTCTTAATGAAGACAAACTTGGCATGGGCTCACGTTAGAACATTTTATTACTGAACTGTTGCTCAACCCTGTGTGTGTGCAACTGGTTCACCATCGTATCTTCCCGTTCCATGTGAATCTGTTGTATTGCACACTGGGAAATCAAATTCTTTATTATGCACACAAAATAACACATCTTCTCCCTTGAAAGAAAAACAAACACAATACTATGTCCTCATAAGCCTCAAAGGAATAATAATCCCTTTGAACAAAGCTATCTACATTCTTAGCTGATCACTTTTTTTTTGAAATTTCAACTGTTCGACAGTTCAACTTCAATTGGGATGAACATCTACAGTCCCTTATTCACACAACAACTTTCAATTAGTCTCTGAGGTTGTTTAATGATCCTTTTTGGTCTGCTGTTTGTTTCCACGGGTGTATTGCTTGCATTTGCTGCATTAATATTTGTGTTTTTCTGAGAACTCTAATCAACATGTTCATTTTTTTTACATATGCTGACCCCTTTGGTATACTGACAGATGACGAGTCACAGCTATGGGCTGGAGATTGTGGTCATTAGATCCACGTGGTGTTACTATGTTCAGATATGGCCCAAGTGCGGAGCGAGAGACACTGAAGTGGGTCGATAGTTCACAGACGTTAATGCAAACAGAGTTAGAGGCAAAAAAAAAATGCTAGGCCAAACAGGGCCGTTAGCTAAAACTCACAAATGGAAAACAAAGCCAACACTGCAGGTGAAAGGAATAACTAAATATAAAATAAATACTGCCAGTCTTCAGAGTCAGTTGACTTGACAGTCTAATTTCTCAGTCAAGGCCGAAAGCAAGCAGGCAGTGAAATGTTGCTGTGCTTTGTTCAAATCTCGACAAGCACTACAATGAAAAGAATGGAGTTAAATACCATCACAATGAAATAATAATTAGCTAACACGTGCATACTCACAGGCGTAATTGCCGTATCTGCTGTACCGCTGAATCAGTGGTAGTGACACGTGGTTCCTTCTGAGAGGCGTCCCTCACTCCATCTGGATCTGGATGTGGAGCCACTTTCTCTTGCATATATCCTTGCGTGGACCAGGTACCAGAATCATGATCTCAGGTTCGCACTTGATCTCCAGGCTTCAGGACTGGTAGGCTTTCCGCAGTCTTGTCGTGATACTCTTTCTGTTTCTCTTTCCCTTTCACTTTAGCAAATTTGACCTTCTGTGCTCCTTTAGGTGTCAACAGGTTTTCATGCCTTGGGAGGTTAGTGCATATGCATCGACATATCAACATTTGGGCTGGAGAAAGGCTATTCTGCAGTAGCATACTTCAGTAAATCATTAGACTTCTGTGGAAATCCTATCGCCCATCTTGCACTTCTTTATGAGGCCCTTCACTACCTTGACTGAACTCTCTGCTAACCCATTAGATTTTGGGTGATGTGGGCTTGAAGCTATATGTTGAAACACTCAAACATTGGCAAAGGACTCAAATTCACAGCTCAAATATTGTGGACCATTGCCTGATACCACTTCACATGGAATCTCATGCAAACACAGTTTTCAGGAAGGTGTTGACTGCTTTGCTGGATGTTGACTGCAGTGCTGCAACCTCTGGGTAATTAGAAAAGTAGTCTGTTACAACAATATGACTCTTCCCATTACAGTGAAACAAATCCACTCCAACTTTGAAGTATGGCCTGTCTGGTACAAGGTGTGGTATAGCGGCTGATGCTTTAGTCTGTAGGTAAGGCATATTTCACATGAACCTATGGTCTGGCTGATGTCTTGGTTCATTCTTGGCCAGTACATCACTTCACAAACTCTATGTTTATATTTTTCCTCATCAAGATGTCCTTTGTCTACCTCAGGCGCATTTCCTTGCATAGCGACATGGGAATCACAAACCTGTTCCCTACGAAGACCATATCATTCCACAACTGATAGTTCAGCTCTGCATGCCCAATAATCCCGAATACACATTGGACAGTCATTCTTAGCTGCTGGCCATCCTTTCCATATTGTATCTTTGAGTTCTTTCATTGTTTCCTCTGACCCTGCTGTTTTCCTAATCTGCTCTGTTCTCTCAGGAGATACTGGAAGGGATGTGAGAATCATGTCAACACAGGCCTGTATATCTGCATTAACTTCTTGGTCTCTCTTTTCTTTCTTGTCGACTGCTCAAGACAATGCATCAGCGACATACATACAGTATATTTCCCCGCATGTAGATCATTTTCACATCATATTTCTGCAGCCTTATCAACATGTGCTGTATCCTCATGGGACAGTCATTCACTGGTTGGACATAATTGAGACCAATTGCTTATGGTCTGTCTCCACTTCAAATGCTTCTCCATAGGTAGAACCTCTCGAATGCATGTGTGCTGGCGAGAAGTTCTTTCTCTATCAGTGCATAGTTGGCTTCTACGCTTGTTAAAGCCCTTGATGCATAGGCCACAGGTTGCCATGTGCCATCATGCTGCTGTAGTATTGCTCCAAGGCCACGCTGGGATGCATCAGCCAAGATCTAATACACCTTGATGGAGCACGGGCTCTTCAGTGTCTGAAAACACTCTTCTTGCTTGTAAGACCAAATCCACTCATTTTGATGCTAAAGGAGTGGCCTAAATGGTGCTGACACAGTTGACAGTCAAGGATGAAGTTAACCAGTTAGGTCACCATCCCCAAGAAATGTCTCATCTACAGAGACTTGAGGTACCAAAAGCCCTGAATGAACCAGGAGTTACAACATCTGCTGAAGGCTGGATCCGTGGCATCCAAGTCTGGTGACCCAGGTCTGTACCAGAAAACCGGGTATGATTTGTGGAGGGCTATTTCAAGGGCGAAGATATAATTTTGAATGAGGTTGGAGGCAACATCGGATGTATGACAACTCTGGCAGGGTTGCAAGACATTACATCCTACAAAGCAGAACCCAATAGCATGAATGGCAGTGATGCTCAGCACCTTCTATGCTGCTTTGAAAGGGAGTATATAACTACAGCTGTGAAGATCCCTGCTGCACCCAGTGACCCTCTATCCCAGAAGCAATGTTAGGCTGTCTTTAAAGAGGGTGAGCCCTCACAAAGTGGAAAGTCCTAATGGAGTACCTGGTAAGGCTCTGAAAACCTGTGCCAACCAACTGATGGAAGTATTCAAGGACATTTTCAACCTCTCACTGCAACGGGCAGAAGTTCCCACTTGATTCAAAAAGTCAACAATTATGCCAGTGCCAAAGAAGAATAATGTGAGCTGCCTTAATGACTATCGCCCAGTAGCACTCACATCTACAGTGATGAAATGCTTTGAGAGGTTGGTCATGACTAGACTGAACTCCTGCCTCAGCAAGGACCTGGACCCACTGCAATTTGTCTATCACCACAATACGTCAACAGCAGATGCAATCTCAATGGCTCTTCACATGGCCTTAGACTATCTGTACAATACAAACACTTCTGTCAGGGTGCTGTACATCAACTATAGCTCATCACTTAATACCATCATTCCCACAGTCCTGATTAAGAAGTTACAGAACCTGGGCCTCTGTACCTCCCTCTGCAATTGGATCCTCGACTTCCTAACGAGAAGACCACAATCTGTGTGGATTGGTGAAAACATCTCCTCCTCGCTGGCAATCAACACTGGTGCACCTCAAGGATGTGTGCTCAGCCCATTGCTCTACACTGTCTATACCCATGACTGTGTGGCAAGGCATAGACAAATACCATCTTTAAATTTGCTGTTGATACAACCATTGTTGGTGTAATCTCAGATCTAGATGAGAGGGTGCACAGGAGCAAGATATGACAACTAGTGGAGTGTTGTCGCAGCAACAACCTTGCACTCAGTGTCAGTAAGATGCAAGAACTGATTGTGGACTTCAGGAAGGGTGAGATAAAGGAGCACATACCAATCCACATAGAGGGATCAGAAGTGGAGAGAGTGAGCAGCTTCAATTTCCTGGGTGTCAAGATCTCTGAGGACCTAACCTGGTCCCAACAGTTACAAAGAAGGCAAGACAGCTTCTATAGTTCATTAGGAGTTTGAAGGGATTTGGTATGTCAACAAATACACTCAAAAACTTCTATAGATTTACCATGGAGAGCATTCTGACAGGCTGCATCACTGTCTGGTATAGGGGTGGTGGGGGGTGGGATGTCACAACCATGGATTCAGCAGTGCAGTAGATACAGCAATTGCACTTGTGAATATACACGTGTCAGCTAATTATTATTTAATCGTGATAGTATTTAACTCCGTACTTGTCGTCATAGTGCTTGGAGAGAGCACAGCAATGCTTCACTGCTGTTTTGCATTCAGCCTTCCCTGAGATATTGGACTTTCAAGTCTGAAGACTAGCGGTATTCGTTTAATGCTTAGATGTTCTTTTCAGCCGCAGTGTAGGTTTGTTTTCCTTTTGAGAGTTTTAGTTAACGGCTCTGTTTGGCCTGGCTTTTATTGTTTTATTTTCCCTCATATTGAAATCTGTGAACTATCAACCTGTTTCAGCGTCTCTCACTCCGCACTTGGGCCATATCTGAACTTGGTATCGGGGGGTGCTACTGCACAGGACCGAAAGAAGCTGCAGGGGGGGTTCCTAAATGGACATTGAACCCATGAACACTACCTCATTTTTAAATATATATCATTTGTGCTTTTTGCATGATTTTTAATCTATTCAATATACATATACTGTAATTGATTTATGTACATATTTATTATTATTATTATTATTTTCTTCTATATTATTTATTGTATTGAATTGCTGCTGCTAAGATAATAAATTTCATGACACATGCCGGTGATAATAAACCTGATTCTGATTCTGGTCTTGTCTTTGTTTTGGGGCCTCTCGAAGATTTCAATGGCCAGCGTCTTTCTTGGGTCAGGCTACACTCTTTTTTTCAATTATGACATCTCCTAAGATGATCAGTGTCTTAACACCAAGCTCTCTTTATTTAATTTCAAATTGACATTCCATGTCACATCAAGCACTTGTCTCAGTGGTGTTTCATGTTCACCCTTGATGGGCCCCTGGATGATAATGTCATCCATCATGGTCTCGACACCAGGAATTCCCTCAAAGATCATGTGGATGGTTTTATGGTAGGCTTCTGGTGCGGACAGAATTCCATACAGTAGACGAAGAAAGGGATATCTTCCCTGTGGTGTGTTCAAAGTACACGGTCTCAAACTTGCCTCATCAAGCTTCGTCTACCAAAGCCCAGATGATCAGCCGAGTTTGCTAAACCACTTGGCGCCTGCAAACCAGAACATGATCTCCTGCTGTGCTGGCAAATTAAAATGCTCTCTTGGTGGCTTTATTGAGATCTTTTGGGTCTAGGCAGATCTGTAATGCTCCGTTTTTCAATGACCAGTGAGTTCACCCCATCTGTTGGTTCTTCGATTTTCTGTATGACACTCATCCGTTCTATACATGCTAGTTCCTGTTTAAGTTTGTCTCTAAGTGGAAATGGAACTTTATGCTTGGACAACAGGAGTCACTGTCTCACCTATGTGAATTTTGTGTACACCAGGGAAGCATCCAAGCCCCTCAAAGACATCTGCGTACTTTTTCATGAGTATTGTGTGGTCATCTTTGGTACGTGAAGCTACAATCAAAACTCTTTTCACCAGTTTGAGCTTTTCACATGCACTCAGACCTAATATTGACTGCACTCTCTTTTCTACAATCAGTAGCTGTGATTTTCGGTGCTGCCTCTTCTGCTTGAATGTCACTATATAGCCTCCTTTTACTGGACCATTCTCTCCAGTGTAGCCTTGGTAACTCTTGCTCTTTACCGTGAGAGTCTTGTAATCATCCAAGGTTAACAGATTCACCAGTGTTATGCTTGAATGGAATTACTGGCTCATTCACAGTCACTTTGTTTTACCAGCCCCAGTCGTCTGTAAAGAATCCACAAAGAATTCCTCCATTTCCTCATCAACCATGTGCACTTTCCTCTTGCCAGCCCCAACTTTGCAGAACTTTGCAAAATGATTCTTCTTCTCACAATTATTGCAGGATTTTCTATAAGAAGGACACGTCTTTGGAATGTGCCTACCTCCGCATTTGTTGTTTGAGCCTTCCTCTTTGCTTTGCTGTTGCTTTGGGAAATGCCTTGTGCAGTGCTCCTCTGTTTTCACAGTGTGCACTGTTGTGTCTGTCCTGTGCAGTTCCTTAGCTTGTGCTTGTGTGCTCTCTGCTGCCCTACACATGTCCACAGCCTTTTCCAGCATCAAATCTTTTTTAAGCAGCTGTCTTTTTCTGAGTCCATTACGTGGAATACCACAAGCTATTCTGTCTCTAACTTCAATAGGAACAAGTACAGTCGACGTTTCGGGTCGAGACCCTTCATCCTGACGAAGGGTCTCGACCCGAAACGTCGACTGTACTTCATCCTATTGATACTGCCTGGCCTGCTGTGTTCCACCAGCATTTTGTGTGTGTTGCCTGAATTTCCAGCATCTGCAGATTTTCTCATGTTTACTGTCTCTAACTTAGTGAGTTTCCCAAATCTCCAAACTCACGGGACTCACTCAGTTTGTGGTGCTCAGTTAATTACTGGTCGAAGCTAACACCTTGTTTCCAGTCACAAGAAAAAAAAACTTACATTTCTCAAACGTGATGTTTTTACTTGGGACAAAGTACCCCACAAATTTTGTCATCAGAGCGTCCAAAGTAAGAGCTGTCTCATCGATTTGAAACCTGCTATAGATGTCCGAAGAATCTTTGCCAATTTCATGCAGAAAAATAGACGTTTTCAGTTTTTCCATCATCCCTCCCACTCCACTAGCAGCAAAACGTATTGAATTGATGTTTGAAGAGTTTTCAGTTATCAGCTATATTGCTGATAAACTGCATAGTGTGGGAGAACTTAGCTTAGCCATGAAGGGAATTCTTGGCATCTCACCTGAGTCTCTCTTGGTGAATCTATTAACTGCTGAACTTTGGGAACAATGTGGCCTCTCGCCTTGCTGGCCAGCTTCCCTCTGTCATACGTAGCACCCCACCTCATTTGCTGCTAGCACATTTCGTGCTCAGTCTCTTTTTCAGTTGTGCAAGGTATTCATTTATTCCCCATGTTTAGACATCACGCTGTCTTCTAACACCACGTTATGTTTGTTCTTAATAAAGACAAACTTGGCGTGGGTTTACATTAGAGTATTTTATTACAGACCTGCTGCTCAATCCTTTGTGCATGCAACCAAGGTCACTATCGTAGCTTCTGGTTCCAGGGGAACCCCTCGCATTGCCATGTGGGAACCGAAGCTCTTTGTTATGCACACATAATAACACACCTACCCTTATTGATTGTGGTGTTAGTCAGAAGTTGAGGATCCAGTTGCAAAGGGAGGTGTTGACTCCTATTTCTCAAAGTTTGATGATGAGTTTGTTTGGAATTATAATACTGAAGGCAGAGATGTAGTCAATAAACAATAGTCTAATGTAGGTGTCCAGATGTTGCAGAGATGAGAGATGGCTTCCACTGTAGATCTGTTTCAGTGGTAGGCGAAATGTAGTGGATCGAGTTTGCCTGGAAGGCTGGAATTCACATGTGCAGTGACCAGCCTCACAAAGCACTTCAAGGTGGTGGATGTCAGAGCCATTTAGGCACATTGTCCTGTTTTTCTTTGGTACCAGGACATTAGTGATCTTCTTAGAGCAGTTGGGAACCTCAGATTGAAGCAGGGAGAGGTTAAAAATATCTGCAAATACCCCCAACCAGCTGATCTGCACAGGATTTAAGGATACACCAGGAACATCGTCTAGGCCAGATGCTCTCTGCAGGTTAACTTTCTGAAAGACTCATCTTACATATGCGGCAGTGACTACGTACATTGGTGACTGTTGGAGTGGATGGTGACATATCAATCCCCTTCTGTTCAAACGTGCATAGAATGAGTTAAGCTCATCGAGGAGGCATGTGCTGCAGTAGGTGATGCTACCTGATTTCATTCTGTGGACCATTATAGCATGTAAGCCCTGCCACAACAGACAACTGACTTGGGACTTGATATTGGACTAGTGCAGTCTCTTGGCATCTCTGATAGACTCACAGAGTTTTCAGTTATTACTGCAGAGCTGCAGAATATCCTAATATCTCTAGGTGATTAACATTGCCCAAAGGTACCTCTGAATCACACCTATTTTCTCCAGTGAATGTTCCACCAAAAGTAGGGCATTCATGAATAAATGGACTCCCATTTAAGTGGGAACAGCTCTGAATAAACTCTTGGCAATTTTTTACTTTATTATATTATTATTAGTTAATATTTTGATTTAATGATCCTCCTGATGAGGACAGTGTTCATTCTATTACCAGAAAACTCAAATAATAGGTGCAAAGTTAACAAAATGAAACTTCCTCGAAACCCCATATCGATGCACTGGATGGGTGACATAGAGGAACACAAAGTGGCATTTTGGTCACGCCCCACCTGTCTGTTGCCCTTCCCTGGCTGCAAACTTCGTTAGATCATGAAGGTGACTTTCAAACTCCTGCTGCACTGTCTCGTTTTAACCAGCTCATCTTGATCATCACACATAAAATGCTGGAGGAACTCAGCAGGTCAGGCGGCATCTACAGAAAAGAGTAAACAGTCGACATTTTGTGTGTGTTGCTTGGATTTTCAGCATCTGCAGATTTTCTCTTGTTTCCCATCTTAACCACGATCATTTTTATTTGCTGTTTGAGGTGAGTGGAGAAGGGTTTAGGGGAAATGTTAAGAGGTAGGTGTTTTTACACTGAGTGTGGTAGATCCTGGAATGCACTTCAGGGCATGATGGGAGAAACTGATACAACGGGAACATTTAAGGCACATAGATGTAGGTAAAGTGGAGGTTGCAAACTATGTAGGAGGGAGGGGAGTGCGTGGAGTAGGTTTACATAGGACAGCACTACACTGAAGACTGAAGGGCTTGTACTGTGCTGTCCTGTTCTACGTTCAATATAGATACAATATTTTAAAATATAAATAAAACTTTTTAAGAAAGCAACATAATTCTTTTAAGACAGTCATGAATTTCCTCATCAGTTGCCTAGAAATGGAAATTAATCTTCAATTTTTGAAGATTCCTTGGCTTTCTTCACTGAGAATATCAGTCTTCACTTTTCAGACTATTAGCCAAGTTCATTGCAAACTAACATTACATCATTAAAATTGGCCAAAGACTGATAAAAGTTTGCAAGGTAGAACCACCCAAGGCTAACACGAGGGGACATAGTTTTGAGCAGCTTGGAAATAGGTACTGAGGGGATGTCAGGGGTAAGTTTTTCAAGCAGAGAGTGGTGGGTGTGTGGAATTCAATGCTGGCAGTGGTAGTGGAGGCAAATACAATAGGGTCTTTTAAGAGATTCTTAGATAGGTAAATGGAGCTTAGAAAAATAGAGGGTTATGCGGTAGGGGAATCCTAGGCAGTCTCTGGAACAGGTTACATGGTCGGCACAACATTGTGGGCTAAAGGGGCCTGTAATGTGCTGTAGATTTCTATGTTCTATGTTCATGGCAAATTCCACATTTTACTAATGAATGTTTTAAGTTAGTTCTGGGCGTAGTGGTTAGTGTGACACTATCACAGTTGAGGGCATTCCAAAATTTGGAGTTCAAATCTGGCACCACTCAGTAAGGAGTCTGTATGTCTTCCCCATGGAATGCATAGGTTTTACCTGGGTTCTTCAGTTTCCTCTCACAGTCCAAACAGGTACTGGGTAGGTTAATTGGACCATGATTAGGTTAGGGTTAATTGCATCAGTATGGGGTTTCTGGGGCAGTGTGGCTCAAAGGGCCTACTCCATACTGAATAAATAAATTGTTCCTTTCCTTATTCCCATGCCACTCTAACCAGTTGTTCATTTCACTGTGCAACAGGGTAGTTGAAGCTGTTAATCAAATTGTGAACACTTTATTAACACACTTTATGAAGACAGAATGATTAAGCAAACAAGCAGCTTTAATAAAGCTTAGAATTGGAGAGTTTCATCCAACTTACACAGTGATTTCATTAAAATAATGACCAGTACAAACCCTTTAACCAAAATATGTCTGGCATATTTTAAACTTTCTCTACAACATAATATTTACAAAAGACAGAGTGAACCATGTACATGTTGTGGCAAAAAAAAAATAGAATCTACATTTTTTTCCTTAACAGGAAACAACACAGGAGAATTAATTTAACAGGAAGTTACACAGTGTTGTTTTGGCTTAGAAATTAACTGAAGAAACAACTGAAGCCAACTGCTAAATGGAAATACTGGGTATAATAACGTGCCATGAAACATGACATTAGATCTGTCACTTACTGGATTTTGCTGAGAATAGATCTCAACCTTTCATCTGCTTCAATTTATTTCATACTTTATTAGGATTTCACAAGTGGGTACAAATTCAGCTGTACAAAAAAAGTATCGTAAAAATACACATTCATATTGTTACCAAAAATGTACCAGTCACGTCCCTTACAAAGTACAAAAAAAAACCTCTTCAAAAAATTGCCAATGCAGAAGTTTTGATTATATTTATATGGTTTGAGGATGCATTTAAAGTGTGGCATGTTGACGGTGGTTTTGAAATGCTAGACAGGAGGTTAAGTCACTATATAAACTAAATCAATAGCATCCTCCATGTAGCATATGATCTTCCACAGCAGTATAAACTGAATAGATCTTTTCCTGTAGACCAATTCCTCAATACAGCTCTCATCAAACTAAGGAATTTGTATTCAGAGACCTGCAGTCATCCACCAGTCAACTGAAACTATTGTATTTCTCAAGAAGAAAGTGATGTATTGTTTGCAATATGATGAGGAGCACCATCACATGCAGCATACTTTCATCAAATGCTGTTGTGTCTTTTTATAATATTAAGCAATATTCAAGCCACCATTTGTAATGTTTGCATGACAGCTAAAGAGTTAAGGAGACTTTCAGGCAGCTTAAACCTTGAAGGAATTCTGTATTAGAAGGGCACTAGAATTGTTTTGATTTACACTGGATTTCAATGAGAAGCATTCTTTCTCAGTGCATTGTAGAAAAGCTGGAAGTTCACAAACCAGTACAGTGAGTTTCTTACTAACATGAATAAAGCCTTTTTAAGAGAGAGAGACAGAAACAGAGACAGAGACATAAATACTTAAAAAAAAATTGCCATTCGATGCCCCATCTAAAAGAGTAAGCAAAACTCATGTACTTACTTGGAAATAAAAAAAAGTTTGAGAAACTATTTTTTAAATAAATTGATTTTCTTATTTTAGCTTAAATTGAAGAAATAGATTTGAAGGGCAAAGAATGCCATTGTTAGTAGAAAAGGTACTGCAAAGCATAAAGCGGTTATAAAAGTTTTTAAATTATTAAACTGTTAAAACTAATTAATATATAATAAAGTAATGCTATAATAAATACAGCTTGGTATTAATATTATGTGTAATTATTGATATCTTAAACTGTGATGTAAAAGCACTGTAATGACTGTATTTAGCTTTAATATAGTATTGCAATATATTGGGCTGAACAAAGTACTCCAAGACTGACTGATCAACTAAAAGTGCTCCTAACAAAGCTCAAAATACATTAAAAATTTCTAGATTTAATTAAATAATACATAATAACAAATTCTAGTGGTTATCTACAGATTCAAGTTCAAATGTGTTAAGCTTAATGATGGTCGTGGAACTAAGGTAACATTCTTTCCAAATGTCATTAAGCTTTTCCTTCATTAAAAGTGCCCTATTTCATCAACAGGAAAATAGTCTCCACAGCTAATTTTACTAAACAATTGTACAATTTAGCAATATTGTTAACAGTGATTTTAAAATTTTAAGTGCTTTCCTTTCTTTTGATGTATAATCAAAGGCAAGGGACAATTTAGCTCATTCAGTTTGGATAGAGAGCCAGAATACGATGGCAAGAAGTTAATTCTACGTATCAAGGTCAAGTTAGCACATTACTTATCTGATGAGGTGATAATCTAGGATTTGTAAATGCATCTTAATAGACATTAAATATGTTTAATTATAATTTAACAAAAAATGAATCAAAAATAAATGATGTACTTTGATATGATATACATTGCAGTAATTCAGTCAATAGTAGGTAATACTATTTCTTTTATGAAAAGATAACAGATTGTTTTCAAGGAGCGTGGTTTGTGCCCAGACCTTTCGATTCACGGTGAACAGCTTCACCTACCCTTGTTCCACTGGTTTCTTCTAATGTGGTTCCTGTCTCAAGCCTCTATTGGAGGCCAGCTCTATGCTAACCATTGAGGCTCTGCGCTCCTAGCAGAAATAACCCTTGAATGGTTTTGCCAGCTGGTAAAGCTCTGTCTTGGCTCACTTTCCATCAATGCTGTAATTTGTTAATTCAATAAGTAAACCTTAAATTCAATGTAAAAATATACAGTCTACAGGCATCAGTGACTCGACTCTCCTGTAAATTCAAAGACCTTCAGCTGGCATCTCAACACACTGGAGAAATAGCACCAACACAATCTCCACAAAATCAACCAAGGAATCCTATGTTAGAAGTGGTTCCCAAATGTAAATCTTTCAAATAATTCAAGAATATGTCCAGTGTATTTCAAAAATTTTCAGTATTATGTAGAATTACATAGCAAACTAAAAAATCTACGACACTCCTGAAATAGAGGCGTATTTTTCTCTCATTCGAGATGTTCACAAAGGATTCTGGGCCACATTACAAATAAATGATAAATCAAATCATTTGAATTTATTCAGTTCTAATCTAACCTAGTTAAACACTGAATATTGGTTTACTGAGGTAGATAGCAATACTGATCAATGTTAATTCAGCATTGTGTGGAAAACTAAAGCAAATTAAAAGGTTTCCTGACCTGACCACAGATCCCTGTTAAGGCTCAAGCAATAACACCCAGAGTGCAATTTAATGCACACAAAATTGCTGGTGGTACGGTATTAACAATCTCAGAAATAACCATTCCCTGTGAAAGGAAAGGTATTCCAATAGTTGCATAATGCTTATAGGCTCTGAGTAATGATGGACATTATTAAATGGGCTTCAACATCAAGGCAAGAGGAGGATTCCAAGTACTACTGAGGCAGAGATATTTACCCCATTGTTTTGGGAGCCCTGGCTTTTCCTATTTTTAGAATGCATTAAGAATGCCCCTCTGCCTATTCTGACTGTTACATTGGGACTGTAATAAACCCTGCTTTCTATTCCTGACAATTAGAAAGACAACCTGTTTTGCTTTCAGGCAATATCACCTCAAGTTAGAGCCAAACTCTGCAAGGTTTTAACCTGCACATTAAAAGTAGCTGCAGAAGGGCCACAACATTGCCTTTACCATAAGACAGACTTACAGTATTGCTGAGAAGACTGTCATGGCCATGACGTGACTGAGGTCCCACAGTCAGGCTGCTATATTGCCAGACACATATTAATAATAAAAGAAGAGCAACCTGCTCTCGGTTCTTGTTATATTTGGGTCTGTTGCTGATGCTCTACTCATTAACAGTCAGAATAATGTGGCATAGATTGGGAAATCAAGGCACCTGTTTGTCTTGCTAATCTCTAAAGATGACATTGGCAGGTGATGGGAAGAAGACAGAAGTAGCAAGTCCACCCTTCCTCTAAATGGAAAACCATCAGTTAAGTTTGTAACTATTGGCTATTAGGGATTGGAAGGTGACTCGAGAAGCTTGCTCGAGGACATGCAAACAGAAAATACTGAGCAAGTCAGGCAGCTCCTGTGTGTGTGGAAAGAGAAAAAGTTAACGTTTCAGTGCCGGAACATTTTGTCAAATTTTTAAATTGCAGTAAATTCAGATTATTTATTTCATTTCAGAGAAAGGCTAAAGTTCTGCAAATGGCTCCAGATCTGAAATATTAACAATTTCACTCTCAACTGGTGCTGAGTGTGTCCAGCATTTACTGTTTTTATTTGTTCAAAGTGAATTGAAGTTTTAACTGGTATTTGTACACAGAATTAAAATGCGGCTATCTATTTTCCATTTCTTTTCCTTCATCACCATTCCCCCCTTTGTAGCTATTTCTACTACTCTCATTACTTCTTAAGCATGAGTACCGTGGGCTGTTGTCTGTTCTGCAGATACTCCAAATCTGTCTTAAGTGGAAGAATGATTTCAGGTACTCAGGCTATCCAGTAGTTTCATGCTTACCATAAGACGAGTCTTATTTTTATTTCACATTTACTTAATTACTTGAATTTAAATTCTCCATCTGCTATTGAGAGATTCAATTTGTGCCTTTGGATCAACAGTGCAGAACGTCAGCTGCTGGTCTAGCAAACTAACCACTATGCCTTTAGACCCCGTGTACAGCTGTGATACATAGACAGTTCTCAAGTAAACAAATTTGAAGGCTGAAAAAAATAATACAATAAAATAAAAGGCAAAAGATTGTTAGTGTTGGCAGGTACACAGATAAATGGATAGATGGGCAACATCTACAGGTCATTAAACTCTTATTATCCTGAGAATATAAACTGAGCTGAATTAAGTGCAATTCTTAAGGAAACTCACTTTAAGAGCTTGTAACCTCTCAAACTTCCCAGAATTCAAACTGGATTGATGGTTGCTAATTTTTGTGTTTGTTTTCCATTTCTGAAACATTATATATAACTTTGGACAGCCAATCTCTTCATTACTACTTATATTTTCTAAATAATTGGGGGATCATCTTCAGATGCTGTTTTCCAAGTTTGAAAAATGTGAAGATTTTCGCCTTTTTTCAGCTGGTGGTGATGTTACTGTAGGTCTGACTTACTTTCATAGTTGAGGTACCCAGTACTGAAGCTGTGATGAAATTATAAGGCAATGATAAAAGCTGCCTGAAACATGCCCTTTCATGCAGTGGTGACATCAGCAACTCCTGTATTTTACCACAGCAGCAAGTGACTCTGCTCAATCTCTGCCTTTTAGCGGACTCTCGGCCAGCCTCACACTGTTTTTTCTTTTAGCTGACTGACAGAAAGAGCCTTACTTTAGTTTGTCTGGGCTAGTTTCACATCAAGCTTAAAACACATGTTTTGAAACAAACTTTAATGCTTCCAAGATGGGGGACACAAAGACATGATGCAGGAGCATATTTTTAAAACGAAATACTATCAAAAGAAACCAGTGAATGTCACATTCAAATGAATGGGACACCAATTTTACTAAATGTCACTACACCACTGCTATATTGGTATAATGAAATTACCAACATGTAAAAGGCACTTTTTAGGCAGCTTTGGAGATGACAATTTCCATTAGACAGTTTTCTCTCATCTGTAATTATGAGTCATTTCATCTGGCACGGTGGTCCATCAGTGAAGAAGTTGTCTTACGCTGTTCAGAATGAAATATCACACAAAGGAAGAAAACCCAGTCACAGGAGTCCTTGACCCAGAAGCGGGCTGAGCCGTGGGCACGTACGCACCGCCTGAACTCTGCGTTGTGATCACTGTTGGGTAGTACGGCTCCTGCTCACCATCTGTGCATTCTTCATAAGTGTAAGCTGAAGCTCGAGGAAGCCCCTTTGGCTGCCTCTTCCATGAGTTGAAGTAGGTGGGATCACTCATATAGTGGTTCACAAATGAGTGTGTGCTTTTTGGTAATTCACCTTCATACTCACTGTCAGTTGCCTGGAAAAGAATAACATTTTCAAGCTTTCCTTCTAGTTTTTTTTAAAAATATACTTATTTTCTATTGTCCAGGTTCATTTAACATACTGTGACAATATACAGGCCAGGCCTCTCTACCTTCAGATCAAACTGATTAAGAAAACACTATTATAATTTGGGACTTTTCTACCTTAACTTAAAGATCTTGTTTTCTATATGCAAGATTTATAGAACAGTTTATTGCTCCTTATTGCCTCAATTATCTTCAGTGGCTGAGAACCCTTGCTATATTTTGGTCACATCCACTGGTTAGCAAATGGAAACACTTTGCTTTGGTTTATCTCTGGAGATGGAATTGTCCCTGCAACACAGTTGGGAACTTTCTTATACCTTTAACAAGCAACAGAACATCACCTACAGACTTAGTTTCAGATTTTTACTGGACTGCAGCTTTTTAAAACAACAGCTGAATAAGTGGTTCAAATACAAGGTGTCTGGAACTGCCGATTTTTTGCAATACCCCCTAAAAAGAAAATAACCAATACATTTTCTTTTAAAATTTCAAAACCAAACTACTGTTTTATAGTTAGCCTTTCTAAGTATTTTCCCCCATGTGGGAAGTACATGAGCTGTGACCCATTCTACTACATGTTTCAAAATGAGTCAATGAAGTATATTTCTATTTTTAACATCTAATGCTTCAAATCAATTGGGTGTAGCTTTGTAAGGAAAATTAGCCAGAGGGAATTTGTGAGAACCTTTAAAATGTTCTTTCTATTACATCTGATGTGGCAAGCAGTATTGTGTGTCTTGGCATGAATATACACATACACCAAAGATTTGAAAATACTGCTCAATAAAACTATCCCTAACAATTATGGATTTGAAAAATTGCCAGTCAAACTTTACAAGTACTGACTGTGATATGCATAGATGAGAAAATCACACTTTTTATTTTCTTTGAATGGAATGATGTTATGGAAATACAGCTGTTAAAGTTGAGTATAGTTGAAACAGTGAAGGGCCACATAACTCAGTCCTGCTTCTGATAACATTCTTATTGAAAGTGATCCAAACTGGTAGCAAGACCAATTCTTAGGAAGATGTCAGATACAGCGAGGCTAGTACTATTGCCCAGTCCTAGTGGTTCATAACGTTAATTTGTGCATATATTCCTTTTTTTAAAAAATATAACTAGTTTTCTCTTAGAAACCAATGGACATTTACGAGAATCAAATCAGTAATGAGGCCAAATTGGTTGGCTGGGCTTATTTTCTCTGGAACAGAGGAATGAGGGGATTACTTTCTGGGAGGTATAGCTTTAAAACATACGGAGGGATTTGAGTGGAAACAAGGAAATCCTGGAGGCGATAGAGTTCACTGAGGGCAAGGGCGGTAGAAGCAGACACCTTCACCTTATTTTGTACGTATCTAGATGTGTACTTGAAGATCTACAGGGCTCAAAAGTGTTTGTTCCAAAGCAGTAAATACCAGTGACAGGATAGACTTAGGCAAGTTTTTGAAGCTGTGAAAGGGATAATATATCCTCTCTCTCTCTCTCCCTACAACATCTATAGTTAGTGGCCTTTCAGCACACAGGAATAGAAATGTTTGGATTCAAGCAACAGTCCAGAGTTGTGATTGTTGTCCCTTCTATGGCTGCACAGTGGTATACAAGATCCAATGGACATAAGATGAAACAGAAGAATTGTCATTTACCTCTGACCCTGATATTTCAGTAGGCTTCTCTGTTAAAGTGGTGCTCTCTGTCAGCATTATCCCATTGTAGTTATTACATAAATCCTCATCGGAATAGCGTAACCCTCCAGGGCTTGGCCTTGGTGGAAACCTTGTAAGAAGACAAATTATGATTGTTCACACTTCCAGCAGTTAGAACACAGAAGAGCAGGCCCTGCAGCCCACAAAGTTGTGCCAATTCAAATAAATTAGTATTCAAAGGGCCAACAAAAATCTTCCCTTATGCCTGCAAAGTCCATATTCCTCCATTTTGCTCATATTCAGGTGCCTAAGTGTCTCTTAAATGTCCCTAACGAATCTGCTTCTACCACTACCCCAAGTGACGTATTCCAGGCACCCATCACTTTGTATAAAAAAATCTTGCCACTCACATCTCCTTTAAAATTTTCCCTCTCACCTTAAATGCATGCCATCTAATATTAGACATTTCAACCCTGGGAAAAAGATACAGTCTGTCTACTCTATATCTATGCCTTATAAACCTTTATCATATCACCCATCAGCCTGCAGTGCTCCAGAGAAATCAACCCAAGTTTGTCCAACCCTTTGTTATAGTACATGTCCTCTAATCCAGGCAGCATCCTGGTAAACTTCTTCTGCACCCTCTCCAAAGACTCCACATCATCCTTAGAATGGCCAGGTCTGTAAGCAATACTCCAGATGTAGTGTTTTAGAACTTTTAGAAGTTTATCAATATATTAACATAATAAGCAAATGATGTAAAATATAACTTCAGGTTTAAAGACCAATATATTGCCGATACTGAGGTAGTTACTACAAATAAAGTTTAATATTAGCAAATAAATTATTTGTAAATGACACGTAGTGTCAAAACGATACACCATTTATCTGAGATAACAATGACATACCCAAGTAAACCAAGGAAGGTCATGTTTGCTGTAAAGGTTGTTGTAAGGCTCAAGAGACTATTTCTACCGCACGAAGCAACACTAAGTATGAAAGGTGCAGCATACATGCAAATACTGACTGGGTTGTGGACAGAAACAGGGAGACATCCGCAAGAGGAACTTATCTCAGAGGTTTTAGATCTGATACAAGAAAAAAGTCCAGTGTGCTGTCGACACAGTTGCAAATATGCCCCAGATTAAACACACAAGGAAAATAGCATTGACAGAGGAAGAGCTAATGTTTTAGGACAATGAAATATTGTTAAGAGCTGTTGTTTAAATTTCAGATTTCCAACATCTATAGGCTTTTATATTTGCTTTGAAAGAAATGTCTTAACATTGAAGTTAAGCTAAATGCTTAGTTTCTACAAAAAGCTCATGCTTGTCCCTTTTAAACCCTATATGTTGCCTGCAGGGAGAAATGCTCAGTGGAGATGCTGAAATGTGACTGCTGTGATAATCATAAACTGAGTTCAGCTGTGATCAGGTGCAAGTCCTTACCTGGTGCCATTTTTCTTACAGAAATTGCTCTTGACAGTCAAATGTCTACTATTTAGCTCCAGGGCAGTAAACCCTCCATTATCCAAGGTGAGAGTTTCTTCCACATTCGAACAACTTTTACCTACAGCATAAGATAGCTGTCATAAGACCAGAGGTGTTTGCTGTTGGGATACACAGCTGAGGGTGAGATTTACTTTTGACCTTTTTTATAAGCAGAAAATATAGACCTTGGTTCCTTTTGCAGATCAAGAAAACTTGCAGCTCTGTGCAATATTATAGCATTACTGAAAACAAGAACATAATTCAAATAAAGACAGATTTGAAGAACAAGGGAATGAAGAAAGTGCTTTTATTTTAAGCTATTAAGGAAAAGTAGTCTTATTGTACAAAAGATTTTAACCACTACTGGGATTTGATTAAAGTGAATGACAAGGTCATTATGTAAGTTTTACAATTCACTTGTCTAAATTCAATCACATACTTCTATTACTTTCAGTTACACAACTGAAAATTGACATTATTCAGAAAAAACTGCAAATCTTCAACCCTCTATTGTCTGTGAAGCCCCAGTGAAGACTCAGTGCTACAATTTATAGAGTTCAAACACCAGAAGATGAGAGATGAGGTAGATAATTTTTCTGATATATAGGTTAGCAAAGATAACATCCAACGTTATGCAGATTTAGAGTGCTTCAGTGGCACGACCAGGGACCAGGAAAATAAACGAGACAGATATATGCACAGTGAAATGAGGGCTTTTGAATAAATGAAGATGTTTCTGGAGCAAGTTTACATCAGAGACTAAAGACTAGTTAGCAGAGTATGCAGCTGGGTGTGGAGCTTGAGAATAGTCAGCAAAAGATCCTCTGGCCTCGTTGCCCACAGGAATGGTACCGGAGGATTGGAGGGAGGCGAATGTTGTTCCCTTGTTCAAAAAAGGTAGTAGGGATAGTCCAGGTAATTATAGACCAGTGAGCCTTAAGTCTGTGGTGGGAAAGCTGTTGGAAGAGATTCTTAGAGATAGGATCTATGGGTATTTAGAGAATCATGGTCTGACCAGGGACAGTCAGCATGGCTTTGTGAAGGGCAGATCGTGTCTAACAAGCCTGATAGAGTTCTTTGAGGAGGTGACCAGGCACATACGAGGGTGAAGCAGTGGATGTGATCTATATGGATTTTAGTAAGGCATTTGACAAGGTTCCACATGGTAGGCTTATTCAGAAAGTTAGAAGGCATGGGATCCAGGGAAGTTTGGCCAGGTGGATTCAGAATTGGCTTGCCTGCAGAAGGCAGAGGGTGGTGGTGGAGGGAGTACATTCAGATTGGAGGATTGTGACTAGTGGTGTCCCACAAGGATCTGTTCTGGGACCTCTACTTTTCGTGATTTTTATTAACGACCTGGATGTGGGGGTAAAAGGGTGGGTTGGCAAATTTGCGGACGACACAAAGGTTGGTGGTGTTGTAGATAGTGTAGAGGATTGTCAAAGATTGCAGAGAGACATTGATAGGATGCAGAAGTGCCAGATGGAGTTCAACCCAGAGAAGTGTGAGGTGGTACACTTTGGAAGGACAAACTCCAAGGCAGAGTACAAAGTAAATGGCAGGATACTTGGTAGTGTGGCAGAGCAGAGGGATCTTGGGGTACATGTCCATTGATCCCTGAAAGTTGCCTCACAGGTGGATAGGGTAGTTAAGAAAGCTTATGGGGTGTTAGCTTTCATAAGTTGAGGGATAGAGTTTAAGAGTTGCAATGTAATGATGCAGCTCTATAAAACTCTGGTTAGGCCACACTTGGAGTACTGTGTCTAGTTCTGGCCACCTCACTATAGGAAGGATGTGGAAGCATTGGAAAGGGTACAGAGGAGACTTACCAGGATGCTGCCTGGTTTAGGAAGTATGCATTATGATCAGAGATTAAGGGAGCTAGGGCTTTTCTCTTTGGAGAGGAGGAGGATGAGAGGACACATGATAGAGGTGTACAAGATAATAAGAGGAATAGATAGAGTGGATAGCCAGCGCCTCTTCCCCAGGGCACCACTGCTCAATACAAGAGGACATGGATTTAAGGTAAGGGGTGGGAAGTTCAAGGGGGATATTAGAGGGAGGTTTTTTACTCAGAGAGTGGTTGGTGCGTGGAATGCACTGCCTGAGTCAGTGGTGGAGGCAGATACACTAGTGAAGTTTAAGAGACTTCTAGACAGGTATATGGAGGAATCTAAGGTGGGGGCTTATATGGGAGACAGGGTTTGAGGGTCGGCACAACATTGTGGGCCGAAGGGCCTGTACTGTGCTGTACTATTCTATGTTCTAAAACATGGAGATAAAAAGGTATTTGAGTACAAGAATAAGGTTTTTCCACATGATATACTTAGGAAATGAAATGAGGTTGGTAAGGAATGGTGCAGATAGGATGAAAAGTAGATGAAAGACTTCTGGATGAATGGCAGTCTGTTAAAGAATGACCTGCGGTGTAGGTAAACAACATTAGAGAAATCAAACTTGGAGGTGCTCAAGGTATTAGAGAGTATGAGTGAAGTAAAGCATAGATAAATTTCATAGCAATTTTGGTATAGAGTCTTAAGCTCAGATCAGGTTTGAGTAAGATGTGTTTATGTTCAGTGAGTTCAAATACAGCGAATTGTTTTCGAGAGCACTGAACAAAAACTCCAGACCTGTTCATATTGAAATGGGTGAAGTTTGGGGTTTTGAGCACAGTGACAGAAGGAGATAAAGGTAATTGTGAAGAAAGGGACAGATGAACATTGCTATTTACATGGGAGGATTATGTGAATCCAGAGAGTGATGCTGAGAGCCAACACGTAACTGAGAAATGTTAGGGAGCCAAAGATGAATCTCAAGAACATTTCACCGGAACTGGCAAAAGGGGGAAGAGATGTACCAATTCCATTAGTAAATGTTGAAGACTGGTGAGATAAAATTTGAAAGAGTATCTCAAATAACTCGAACAGTGAAGTGTAGAAATTGGATATGTTGATGCTTTGGAATCTGTGAAAGAGGGTGGGGTGGGGGCGGGAAGGTGGCCATGGTAATGGGCATTAATTTGAATTCCTTCTGTCTAATAATACCAGAGACTGAAACAATTAAAATTCCCTACCATGTAACCATACAACAATTCAGCACGGTAACAGGCCATCTCGGCCCTTTTAGTCCATGCCCAACGCTTACTCTCACCTAGTCCCACCGACCTGCACTCAGCCCATAACCCTCCGTTCCTTTCCTGTTGATATAGCTATCCAATTTTACTTTAAACGACAATATCGAACCTGCCTCTACCACTTCTACTGGAAGCTCGTTCCACACAGTTACCACTCTGAGTAAAGAAGTTCCCCCCTCATGTTACCCTAAACTTTTGCCCCCTAACTCTCAGCTCATGTCCTGTTTGAATCTCCCCTACTCTCAATGGAAAAAGCCTAGCCACGTCAACTCTACCTATCCCCCTCATAATTTTAAATACCTCTATTAAGTCCCCCCTCAACCTTCTATGCTCCGAAGAATAAAGACCCAACTTGTTCAACCTTTCTCTGTAACTTAGGTGCTGAAATCCAGGTAACATTCTAGTAAATCTTCTCTGTACTCTATTTCGTTGACATCTTTCCTATAATTCAGTGACCAGAACTGTACACAATACTCCAAATTTGGCCTTAACCAATGCCTTGTACAATTTTAACAGTACATCCCAACTCCTATACTCAATGCTCTGATTTATAAAGGCCAGCATACCAAAAGCTTTCTTCACCACCCTATCCACATGAGATGCCACCTTCAGGGAACTATGCACCATTATTCCTAAATCCCTCTGTTCTACTGCATTCTTCAATGCCCTACCATTTACCATGCATGTCCTATTTTGATTAGTCCTACCAAAATGTAGTACCTCACATTTATCAACATTAAACTCCATCTGCCATCTTTCAGCCCACTCTTCTAACTGGCCTAAATCTCTCTGCAAGCTTTGAAAACCTACTTCATTATCCACGACGCCACCTTAGTATCATCTGCATACTTACTAATGCAATTTACCATCCCATCATCCAGATCATTAATGTATATGACAAACAACATAATAAAGCAGTTTTTTTTTTTTTTTTTTTTACCATTGCTGTTCTTGTACTTCTTGTTCTGTCCATGTAGGATCAGCCCAAACACCATGAGAAGGATGAGAATGAGGCTGCAGAGCGCCATCACTATCAGGAACCACCACTCTTCATAAAATGGAGGATTTCCCACCTGAGCTGTAAGACAAACCACAGTAATATGGTTAAAGTAGTGAGGATTTCAACTTTCCAATATTTATAGGAACTGTCTTAGTTCAAGTGGCTTAGTTGGGGTAGAATTTCTTTAATGCTCATCAGTTTTTTTTTTTTTTTTTTTTTTTTTTTTTTTTTGAGAGAACATATAAACAGTCCTACTGGTGATGGGGAAGTACTCAGCTTTATTTTAGAAAATAAAGCAGGGCAGTTGGCAATGGAGGAACACATGAGAAATCGTGACCATAATTCTGTATGTTTCAAGGTAGTTACACAAAGGGAGATGTTGGTCCCTAAACTAAGGTCTTGGATTGGGAGAAGACTAATCTCATTTTTAAGCATGAGAGAAGAACTGGCAAAAGTAGACTGGGAGTAGTTGTTTCCAAATAAAAGTGCAGTTGAAAAGCGGGACTTTAAAAGAGAGAGTTCGATGCTGGCCTATTCCAGTAAGGGTGAAAAACAAAGATTGTGAGATTCAGAAAACTTGGTTGAAAAAGGATATTAAAGGTTTGATTGGGGAAAGAAAAGGAAACCTCTGGCAGTTTTGTGTTGGTTGCTCCTCGTTTCCGACTATGACGTTTGTCTGTGCAGCTCAGCAATTGTGCGATTGGGTAAAGAGCCTTACAGCGAAAAACCTATGTGGTGGGGGCTGGCAGGTATAGGCAATTGGCATCAGGTAGGCTTTTGAGGAATATTGAGTGTGTAGGAGAAGCCTTAAGAAATTAGGAGGGCAAGAAAAAAGGGATGATGAAATATCTTTGGTAAGAAAGATCAAGGAGAACTTCAAGGTTCTACAGGTACATTGCGCAAGATGGTAGCCATGGTAATAGTGGGTACCCCTAGATACTAAAGGGTAATCTGTGTGTGGAGTCAAATGATGTAGGCAAAATCTATGTTAATACTTCTCCTCTGTATTCACTGAGGAGAAAAAGATAGAAACAGCGAATTCAAGAAGGGAACTGTACATAATCTGCAGCAAGTCAATTAAGAAGGTAGGCATGTTATGGGATGCTTAACAGTTGATAAGTCCCTGGGGCCAGATAAGATCTATCCAAGTTTGATTTTGGGAAACAAGAGAGTTGATAACTGGGGCCTTAATGAAGAGTTCTGCATATTTGTTAGGCATAGGTGAGAAGCCACTGGATTTTATTTATGAAGTGTTGCATTAAGCTAACTTCAGGTTAGCAAGTCTTGCGTCAGTAATAAGGGAACAATGGAAGAAAATTTTAGGGAAGGCATTGGTGTACATTTGAGAAGGCAGGTAGAGGCTGATCAGTGATAGTCAGGCTCTGCAAGGTGATATACTGCCTAATATGAGGTGGTACCTAAAGACCAATATAGGTAGCATAGTGTAAATCTGTGACTGGTGGTGTGCCCTAAAGACTAGTGCTGGGACTTTTTTTGTTTGTAATGCATATTAAATACTTGGCTATGAATATAGGAGGTATGATTAGTAAGACTGGCAATGTCATAAAAATTATTAGCATTGTGGACAGTTACTTTTTTCCCCTCATCCCTCCACCCTAGCCTTTGTATTTTCTGGTTTCTAAAATTACAGTGCCAAGTGTTAAAGTGTTCACCAACCACCCCCCCCAAGGAAATTTTTATGTTTTATTGTTCTACAACATTGAATCACAGTGGATCTAATTTAACTTTTTTGACACTGATCAAATGAAGAGTCTTTCCTGTCAAACTGAAAAGAAATTTCTACAAATTGGTCTAAATTAATTACAATTATTAGACATAAAATAATTGGATTCTATAATTACTCACCCGCTTCAAGTCAGTATTTAGTAGATGCACCTTTGGCAGCTATTACAGCCTTGAGTCTGTGTGGATGGGTCTCTATCAGCTTTGCACATGTGGACACTGCAATTTTTCCCCTTTCTTCTTTACAAAACTACTCAAGCTCTGCCAAGATTGCATGGGGATCGTGAGTGGCAGCCCCTTTCAAGTCCAACCACAAGTTCTCAATTGGATTGAGGTCTGTACTCTGACTTGGCTGCTCCAGCTTTGCTGTTTTTAAGCCATTCCTGGCTTTATGCGTGTGGTCATTGTCTTGCTGGAAAAGAAATCTTCTCCAAAGTCACAGTTCTCTTGCAGACTGCATCAGGTTTTTAAGGATGGCCTACTCGAGGCAGATTTAATAGCTGTGCCATATTCTTTCCATTTTTTGATGATTGACTTAACTGTATTCCAAAGGGACTCAGAAATTTTCTTGTATCCATTTCCTGACTTCCACTTTACAATAACCTTTTTGTGGAGTTGCTTGGAGTGTTCTTTTGTCTTCATGGTGTAGTTTTTGCCAGGATACTGACTCACCAGCAGTTGGCCCTTCCAGATACAGGTGTATTTTTACTACAATCACTTGAAACACCTTGACTGCACACAGGTATCTCCACTTAATTAATTATGCCACTTCTAAAACTAATTAACTGCACCAGTGATGATTTGGTGTGTCCTTTTCGAGGGGGTGAATCCTTCAGCAATTATTTTGTGTTTTATATTTCTAATTACTTTAAATCACTTTGTCAGGATCTGTTCTCACTTTGACATGAAAGAGTCTTTTTCTGTTGATCAGTGTCAAAAAAGCCAAATTAAATCCACTGTGATTCAATATTGTAAAATAATAAAACATGAAACCTTCCAAGGGGACAGAATACTGTTTTTATAGTCACCTTATTTCTGGTTCCAGGATTGTTTATCAAAATTCTATTGTCAGTATTGAACTTTGCTTCTTTCTTTTCAAACACTCATGTCTGAATCCCATCATGGGCAAAGCCCTCCCCACCATTGAGCACATCTATACAGAAAACTGCATCTGTCATCAGGGACTTCCACCACCCAGGTCACGCTCTCTTCTCATTGCTGTCATCAGGAAGATACAAGAGCCTCAGGACTCGCACCACCAGCTTCAGAAACAGTTATAATCCCTCAACTGTCAGGCTTTTAAACCAGAGATGATAACTTCACTCAACAGCACTCGCCCCATCACTGAATGGTCCTCACCAACTATGGACTCACTTTCAGTCTCACTCTTCATACCATATTCTCAATATTTATTGCTTATTTATTTATTATCACCATCATTATTCCTTTTCTTTTCTTTCTTTTAGTACTTGCATAGCTTATTGTCTTTTGCACACTGTTTGTCTGCCCTGTGGGTGCAGTCTTTCATTGATTTTAATATGGTTATTGGATTTATTGACTATGCCTGCAAAAAATGAAGCTCAGGGTTGCATAGGTGACATATGTGTACTTTGGTAATAAATTTACTTTGAACTTTGGATTTTTGGCATCATTCTGTTAAACTGCCTGCGCAACCTCTAGGGTCCTGAGGTATTACGTCCAGAACTGAACACAAAATGTTAACTAAATCTGACTCAATACCTGTGTCCGTCAGTTTCCTATTGTTCCAGGACATAAGGGTGCTGAGGAAGAGGACTTCTTGGAATGTATGTGGGATGGTGTTTTGAACCAACATGTCGAGGAACCAACTAGAGAGCAGGCTATTCCAGACTGGGTATTGAGCAATGAGGAAGGGTTAATTAGCAATCATTGTCGTGAGAGGCCCCGTGGGTAAGAGTGACCATAATATGGTGGAATTCTTCATTGAGATGGAGAGTGACATAGTTAATTCAGAAACAAAGGTTCTGAACTTAAAGAAGGGTAACTTTGAAGGTATGAGACGTGAATTAGCTAGATAGACTGGCAAATGACACTTAAAGGATTGACGGTGGATATGCAATGGCAAGCATTTAAAGATGGCATGGATGAACTACAACAATTGTTCATCCCAGTTTGGCAAAAGAATAAATCAAGGAAGGTAGTGCACCCGTGGCTGACAAGGGAAATTAGGGATAGTATCAATTCCAAAGAAGAAGCATACAAATTAGCCAGAAAAAGTGGCTCACCTGAGGACTGGGAGAAATTCAGAGTTCAGCAGAGGAGGACAAAGGGCTTAATTAGGAAGGGGAAAAAAGATTATGAGAGAAAACTGGCAGGGAACATAAAAACTGATTGTAAAAGCTTTTATAGATATGTGTAAAGAAAAAGATTGGTTAAGACAAATGTAGGTCCCCTACAGACAGAAACAGGTGAATTGAATATGGGGAGCAAGGACATGGCAGACCAATTGAATAATTACTTTGGTTCTGTCTTCACTAAGGAGGACATAAATAATCTTCCGGAAATAGTAGGGGACAGAGGGTCCAGTGAGATGGAGGAACTGAGGGAAATACATGTTAGTAGGGAAGTGGTGTTAAGTAAATTGAAGGGATTAAAGGCAGATAAATCCCTAGGGCCGGATGGTCTGCATCCCAGAGTGCTTAAGGAAGTAGACCAAGAAATAGTGGATGCATTAGTCATAATTTTTCAAAACTCTTTAGATTCTGGACTAGTTCCTGAGGATTGGAGGGTGGCTAATGTAACCCCACTTTTTAAAAAAGGAGGGAGAGAGAAACCAGGGAATTATAGACCGGTTAGCCTAACATGGGTGGTGGGGAAACTGCTAGAGTCAGTTATCAAAGATGTGATAACAGCACATTTGGAAAGCAGTGAAATCATCGGACAAAGTCAGTATGGATTTCTAAAAGGAAAGTCATGTCTGACGAATCTCATAGAATTTTTTGAGGATGTAACTAGTAGAGTGGATAGGGGAGAACCAGTGGATGTGGTATATTTGGATTTTCAAAAGGCTTTTGACAAGGTCCCACACAGGAGATTAGTGTGCAAACTTAAAGCACACGGTATTGGGGGTAAGGTATTGATGTGGATAGAGAATTGGTTGGCAGACAGGAAGCAAAGAGTGGGAATAAACGGGACCTTTTCAGAATGGCAGGCGGTGACTAGTGGGGTACCGCAAGGCTCAGTGCTGGGACCCCAGTTGTTTACAATATATATTAATGACTTGGATGAGGGAATTAAATGCAGCATCTCCAAGTTTGCGGATGACACGAAGCTGGGCAGCAGTGTTAGCTGTGAGGAGGATGCAGGGTGACTTGGATAGGTTAGGTGAGTGGGCAAATTCATGGCAGATGCAATTTAATGCGGATAAATGTGAAGTTATCCACTTTGGTGGCAAAAACAGGAAAACAGATTATTATCTGAATGGTGGCCGATTAGGAAAAGGGGAGGTGCAACGAGACCTGGGTGTCATTATACACCAGTCATTGAAAATGGGCATGCAGGTACAGCAGGCGGTGAAAAAGGTGAATGGTATGCTGGCATTTATAGCAAGAGGATTCGAGTACAGGAGCAGGGAGGTACTACCTGTTGTACAAGGCCTTGGTGAGACCACACCTGGAGTATTGTGTGCAGTTTTGGTCCCCTAATCTGAGGAAAGACATCCTTGCCATAGAGGGAGTACAAAGAAAGTTCACCAGATTGATTCCTGGGATGGCAGGACTTTCATATGATGAAAGACTGGATGAACTAGGCTTATACTCGTTGGAATTTAGAAGATTGAGGGGGGGCTCTGATTGAAATGTATAAAATCCTAAAGGGATTGGACAGACTAGATGCAGGAAGATTGTTCCCGATGTTGGGGAAGTCCAGAACGAGGGGTCACAGTTTGAGGATAAAGGGGAAGCCTTTTAGGACTGAGATTAGGAAAAACTTCTTCACACAGAGAGTGGTGAATCTGTGGAATTCTCTGCCACAGGAAACAGTTGAAGCCAGTTCATTGGCAATATTTAAGAGGGAGTTAGATATGGCCCTTGTGGCTAAAGGGATCAGAGGGTATGGAGGGAAGGCTGGTACAGGGTTCTGAGTTGGATGATTAGCCATGATCATACTGAATGGCGGTGCAGGCTCAAAGGGCCGAATGGCCTACTCCTGCACCTATTTTCTATGTTTCTATACAATTACAGGGAACTATCCTCAATATGTTCATTATCCAATACAAGCTGGGCCTGTTTACCTCAGTTTATATGTAAGTTGGAACTCCCCCAATAAACTCGTTTTGCCTACCCCACATGCTCACTTAATCTCCATACCTTGATATTCTTCCACAAGGGAGATGATAGAAGACCTTCATTGCTGTCTCACAAGGTTTTTATTTTGTAATTCTCCGTACCTAGGTGCTACTGCCTGGTTGCTGCAAACCCTTGTAATCTTCTTTCTTCTGACTTTGTCTTTAAACATTAAAGCTTCCTGTCTGCCAGTTTCCTTTGTAGGCATTATAACTTGGTATATTCAGTTCCCAGCCTCGTCTTGCAACCATATCTCAGTAATAAATGTCATGTATGAGTAATGACTACTATATTTCACCCAGTAGGTAGAATCTGCCCCTGCAATTCATTTATTTCTTACACCGTGCATTTATAATAAATAACGCTTACATGAGCTGCACACCTTCGCCTGTCCTTCTGCTCTATTGCTTTTCTCACACATTTCCTTTCTCTGATGCAATTACTTTACACCTTTTATTTTCCCTTAATATTTCCTTTTCCAATTGATCCTTATTTACGAGTTTAGCGTCAATATGATTGCCCTAAGCATTCTTCCCATTAAGATCCTAGTTTTTGCTGAATTCACGTGGAGCTTCCTCTAAGGGTGAGGTTGCACCACTGATCATTGCTATGTTATCAACCCCTGTTTTGCCTCTAGAGGCTCTGTTCCTCTTTTTATAAACAGCACTTCCTGTTCGTAAGCTGATTTTTAATATAATTTCCTGTGCGGATTAATTTGGATTTTGACCTGAAGCACACATGGTAGAAAGACATCCATCACCATCCATCCTTCACTTGCTCTTGAAATAATGAGTCATAATAATGGTAAGTATTTATTTCATGCACTTTGAAGGTTTTGTTATGTTTATTGTTCATTGCTATTAAGCTATTGTTGCACCATGAGTGCACTCTAGTCCACGGCATAGTTATTAAAGTGTTGCATGTATGAATTACCTTGTTTAACACTGATCATGAGAATAATTGGTAATACTAATATATTCAGGTGCACGACAATTCTGTATTGAATCTGATATGTGTTTTACTACACTTTCTGCAGTTTCACAAAGTTTTCTCATTAAGAACCCTGAAGAAAGATTCCAGCTCAGGTGATTTTTGAGAAGACGTTTAATTTCCTGCCCAGGTTTGTATGCAGTGCAATGCACTGCGAGGGCAGTAGACCTCCCTCAATCTGATTATTTCCTTATCAATTTTCACATGGCCAGCAACCATAACACATGGACTCTTGTTCTTTAATTTAGTTTTTTCTTTGTCTACTCTTTTCTATGTTATTGGTCTCAATATGGTTCACTGCATGACTTCACATCTCTCTACAAAGTGAGGTGGCATTCAATTTGAGACCACATAGGTTGGAAAGGGTAAGCTGCTTCAAGTTTCAGTCTGCCTACATCTCAGACGATCAATCCTGAGTCTACCACATTCATGCAATCACATAGAGGGCACGCCAGCATCTACACTTCTACAAAAGTTTTTGGAGATTTATGTCACCAAATACTCTACCAAATTTTTACAGATATATCGTGGAGAGCATTCTGACTGGTTGCATCACCACCTGGTATGAAGGCTCTAAAGAAGCCACGCCAGCTCCATTGATTATGGCCTCAAGAAAGCTGCACCCATCACTAAAGACTCTCACCATCCAAAACATGGCTTCTTCTCAATACTATGATCGGAGGAGAAGTTCTGAAGCCTGAAGATGCACAGTTAGCATTTTAGGAAGGGCTTCTTCCCCTCTGTCATCAGATTTCTGAACAGTACATGGGCATTACCTCGCTCTTCCTTTTTTGCAATAGCTATCTATCATAACTTACAGTAATTTTTATATCTTGCACAATGGCGAGAGGAGAGAGAGCAGCGCACCTGCGCGTGCTCAGCCCTCCGGTGAAAAATGATATCGTATTTTTTAAATAGGGGCCGTGGACCATTCTGATTTGATGGAGAGGGACGTGAAAGCACAGAGGGACATCTGGTGAAATTTCTGAAACACTCGTTCGCTGCTGTCGTTACTGTATGGTCGGGAATCTTTCGGAGGGTAGGCCTCAAAATCCCCGGCTTTGCCTGCTGTTGGCGACCGAGGTTGAGGTCGAATCGTTCGGACAGAGATGGCGCTCAGTACTCAGTGTCGGACAGCTGGATCAGAGCTTGAAGTTTTCGGATGACTCAGAGTCGGACTGTGGTCGGCATGGCAGGGAGAGTTTTTCTTCCTTCTCCCATCTGCGTGAGATGTGGGACATTTGAGAGGCTTTGAACTTTTACCGTGCTCATGGACTTCTTCATCAAGTTATGGTATTGTTACACTGTTGTAACTATATGTTATAATTATGTGGTTTTGTCAGTTTTTTCAGTCTTGGTTTGTCCTGTGTTTTGTGATACTACACCGGAGGAAATATTGTATCATTTCTTAATGCATGCACTACTAAATGGCAAAAAAAGAGGACTACGTGTCTTCATAATCTACTGCAGACATGAAACCACAAATTTCACCACATACTGTACATCAGTGATAGTAAACCTGATTCTGATTCTAAAAAGAATGCTATTTGACTTGGCAATGATTAAATTCATCAAAGTTCCCACTTCGCAATTTCCTTCCTTTTCCTTTTGGACAGCTTCCTGCTCTGTTCTGTGATGTGTAGCCTGGCAGTCCTTCCAACAGCTTCACTTTTATCCTACAAGTTGTGCATTTACTTATTCCCTTCAACATAAAGGTATGTGGGGGAGGGGGGCAGGCCTATTTAAATTGCAAGAAATCCACAGCAATTAAGACATTTCCCAGACTCAGTAAGTTAAAAACTGTTACTAAATGGGTATAAAGATACAAAACACTTCACCAAGAGTTTTCTGATAAACTTATTTATATCAGTCAATTTTCTCTGACAAGAATAAGCTGATTACCTGATCTCACAATGGATGGTGTACTTGGTTCACCATATCCAAACTGATTGGCTGCAATGATCCGAAATTCATAGCTCACTCCTTGTTTTAGCTTATCCCGGTTAATCACATGTGATGTTGCATCACTTGGGATGTCTTTCTCAAATGTATCCCACAATCCTTCATCTAAATTAGAAATTAGAAACTGTTAGGTTAAAATGAGGAAACATTATAAAACAGATACCACAGAACAAAGACAACTCTCCAGTCTGGCTCAATACCATTACGAATGATAGTTAACAGTTCAGTTGCTTTTTATTTTAGCTTAATTATGACACCCTCTTACAATTAGTAATTTGGGCAGAAGGGCACCATCTTCTCAGAGGATTTGTCTACGTACACTGTGTTCCACTTCAGGCAATGTTTTACTTAAACCAAGGGTTCTCAATCTTTTTATACCATTAAGCAAGGGGTCCGAGGACCCCAGGTTGGGAATCCTTAGAACTCTCATTCATGCCTAAGGACTCCTCGAAGTGACTGTTCCAATGGCCTTCTGACAAACTTCCAATCTCCTGGTCACAGTCTAAATACTCATTTCCCTGCCCTCAATGGCCCTTTTTGATTCAGCTTCTATGAAAAAATAGCAGCAATTTTGTCAACAAATTTATTTCCTTTTTAAATCTAAAAATAACTGAAAGATGTCTGCTTTCTTATCCAATTACCTTCAGAAGTTACAAATAGAAACACCAAAATGCGGAGAGCAAGGATTCGACTTGAGAATTTTAAAATAGGAACCGTAACAATCAAGTTTTTTTTAATCAGCTCTATTCTCTTTTAATTCAATTACTATTCAGCATTGTAAAGCACCAGCATTTTATTAATTCCAGACTCACAAGGAACTCATGTGTGACAAAGTCTACATTCAGAGAATTCCAAAGGAGGATTAGTTTGCTCACCGGAGGGTCTTGCCTCGATCATATAACCCTTTATTGGTCCAGCTCCAGGCATACCTGGTGCCCAATGGATTGTGACGGCAGATGCAGTTTCACTAATGGAGGGGTTTAGAGGAGGGCCTGGGGAACCTGTGCAAAATAATATTCCATTATTAAACAAGCAAACAAACATACTTAGGAAATAGGAATTAGAAAACTTTAATATCAAATACCTGTGGAAATTCCACAATCCAATATCTGTTACAGTTTGAGTATGTGGCATGACAGAAAGTTATTGTGTCCCTGATCAAACATAATACTTTGTGTTCTGCCATTTCCTTAACCAAAGATGACACCATCATAACATAGTCTAATTTGATAAGAAGGGTCTGACCGTACACAATAAAGCCATGTCTTCGATAATTCTTCAAAAGGTTTGAGGCGAGCTGCCACAATTTCCTTCATTCTAATTACTTTAAACAAACGAGAATGGGAGCTGAGATAGAGTCCTGCCAGAATTTAGAGCAGGGGTTCCCAATCCAGGGTCGACAGACCCCTTGCTTAATGGTGTGGGTCCATGGCATTGGTCCGGAGGTTGGGAACCTCTGATCTAGAGCATGATTACTGTTTGCACCTCATTATCATCTCCTTTGCAAAGGGTTGCAGTTCGATACTTTGGGGGACGGGGTGGGGTTGGGGTGAATACAGAAGGAAGCCGTAAAAGTGAGGGGACAATTCTGATGTGGAAAGCAGCATCCTCATCAAAGACGCCTGCCATCCAGCTCTCTTCTCGTTGCTGCATCAGGAAGGAGGTAAAGGAATCTCAGGTCCCACAACACCAGGTTCAGGACAAGTTACTACCTCTCAAACATTAGGCTCTTGAACCAAAGGGATAACTTCACTCAACCAACACTAAACTGATTCCACACAATACTTATTAACTTTCAAGGCATCTACAACTCATGTTCTCAATATTTATTTAGTTTTCTTTTTGTATTTGCACATTGGTTGTTTGTCTGTCTTTGTATGCAGTTTTTCATTGACTCTATTGTGTTTTTTTGTATGTATTGTGGATGCCTGCAAGAAAATTCATCTCAAGGTAGTATGTGGTGACATTTACAGTATGTACTTTGAACTATGAACCCAGGTGAATCCATTACAACTACCATTCGTCAATGTTGCCAACTTTGAAGGAAAACCACCGAAAAATGGTTCTTGTTCATTGCACAATCAGTCTCCTTCTGTTGCTCTCCACTATAATTATCATGACTATAACTGAGAAAAACACAGGCAGATCTATCACAGGCATTTTTTCAGATACGAGGGGTGATTGATAAGTTCGTGGCCTAAGGTAAAAGGAATCAATTTGAGAAAACCTAGCACATTTATTTTTCCTACGTTTACACACTTAATCCAGCGGTCGTGGAGCATACGGATCCCTTCCTTGCAGAAGTCGGCGTCTTGGACCTCCAGAAGTGGTCCACAGCAGAGGTGGTTGATAAGTCCGTGGCCTAAAGCAGACGGAGATGAGGAGAAACTTCAAACTTCCTGTATTTGCACTCAAAAGAGTTGAACTGTACGTGCGTGTAACGAGAGCTGTATAACTCATCTCCTTCTACCTTAGGCCACAAACTTATCAATCACCCCTGCTGTGGACCACTTCTACAAAGTAGGGGTCCATATGCTCCACGACCGCTGGACTAAGTGTGTACATGTAGGAGGGGACTATGTTAAAAAATAAATGTGCTAGGTTTTCTAAAATTGACTCCTTCTACCTTAGGCCATGAATTTATCAATCATCCCTCTTATATATACACATTCCTCATCCCTTAACTCAATGGTCAACAGTCTTGATTACAAGATGTGACTGAACTACAGCATATGTAATTGGAGGGAAGCCCGCATGATGATGCCTGGGCAAGCTTTTGATTACTCATTCGTTTCTCAGATTCAAACCCTTGCTGGAGGAAATAGCGTTTCTTGTCCATTCCTTACTGTATCTGAGAAAATGACCTCTGCTGAAAAAAAGGTTTCATCAAAATCTGGCATGTTTTAAAGTTCAAAGGTTCATTTATTATCGAAGTATGCATCTCTGAAATTCTCCTTCTCCAAGTAGCCATGAAACCAAGAAAGAAAAAAAAGACAGCATTGTCATCAACCCTCAAATCCCCTCTCCCTGCACAAAAAATGAACAAAAATGGAACAGGCACATCAACCCTCAAATCCCCTTCCCCGCACAAACAAAACATGAAAAATCAGGTGAGAAACAGAGAATATTAAAAAAACTATAAGACTGAAGAAAGTCTATAGTCCAAGTCCACATCCAAAATGCAGAAAACCTGGATAACGTACTCCGGGCACAGCAGCAGGTTCTCCCCTCTCCAGTAGCGTAGCAGAGCAATGCTCAGTGATCAAAAGGCTGGCAGCCGGCTCTCACCTTCCGTACTTGCCTTGATGTTTCTATCTCCCATGTTGGTTTGATCAATGAACAATGGAAGCTATAATTGGCAAAATGGAGCCAAACATTGGCTTGCACTGTCCCGCAACCTGCCTGCTATGACGCTCGCACAAGTTGCTTCTGCCTCCCGGAATCTTCTCAGAGACTACAGAGCACCGGAACATCCAAACGATCTCCAAACAGATATTAATTAAAAGCAAGCAGCAACACCTATTTACTGACTCTGGGATGAAATTCATGAATGATCTTCAGGCGAGGATCCAACAACAGATCTCTGTCAAAACCAAAACCGTTCTGTTTCATTGTCCATCTCTCTTCCTCCTTCAATTCATCTGTGGATAAAATCTTCATCTGTGGATAAAATCTTCATCCGTGCCTTGGTCATCACAAAACTTAATTAGTCCAAAGCATTGCTGGCTGGTTTCCTCATTTTATCCTCACAAATATGAGATTATGCGAAGTTTTGCTAACTATGTACTGAACTACAGCCCTCAAATCCCATCTGTAGAGTTGTATTGAAGCATGCTGCCATCTTACCGGAAGTTTGCCGTTCTCCTGGTAAGATGGCGGCGTACTCGGACACAGTAGCCTCTCTGAGTCCAAAGAAAGGTGTGATTATTCGTTCTTTATATCTTTTTTACAATCGCAAGGCACTGATGGTCATTAAGAACATTGAGAACTACAGTGAACTGCTGGATAGCGATGGAGTTGGACTTGTTGTGTACCATGATGCTGCCTGCCTCAACCACCCAGGGAAGGTGGCGGAGTGCGGAGGAAGGTGCAGGTGATTGTCTTGGACGCTTTTGTTGTGATAATGTAAAAGTCCAGGTGATAACACTAGAAATCAAATTGACTTTATTACTATAAACCAAAGATTTAGAAACTCAGTGACTCAATGCAAAACATGTCCAGGTGCAGACTGTAATAGTGACCATAACCCAGTAGTATGTCATGTAAAAGTAAAACTTAAAAAACTAAAGAAGCAAAAACCTGAACAATCCCTTGACTACTTGCATTTAATTAAAGAAGAAAACTTGAGACAAAAATTTACAATTGAAGTAAGGAATAGATTTCAAAGTCTAGAAATAGAATCTGTTGAAGATAATAGCAATCATGTAGAAATGAAATTTAACTCTCTAAAGGATGCCTTGGTAGAATCAGCAAAGTCAATGATTCCTAAAAAAGAAAAAAAGCACAAAGTATAAATGGATGACAGATGAAATCAAAAATCTAATGGAAGAAAGGAGACAGAAGAAAGCATATCCTATAGAATTTAAGTCCTTAGATAAAAAAGTTAAAACCTTATATCAAAAAGCCAAAGAAGAATGGTTAAACCAGGAATGTGAGCAAATAGAAAGAAGCCCTATTACTGATCCAAAAAGGTTACATCAACAAATCAAGAATATCACTGGTAAAAAGCTCCTCTGTTCTTCAGGTGGATATTTGAAAGCAAAGGACGGTACCATTATCAGGGAAAAAGATGAGATTATGAACAGATGGACTGAGTATATTCAGGAACTGTTTGAAGACAATAGAGGCAAAAAAACAGAAATTAAGAAAAACATTGAAGGTTCAAATATTTTAAAATCTGAAGTTCGTAATGCAATAAATAAGATGAAGAAAGGAAAGGCAGCAGGTCCTGATGAATTAGTAATCGAACAAATTACTGCCCTTGAAGATTATGGAATTGAAAAGCTTACTGATTTAATCAATGACATTTATGAGACTGGAATAATACCAGAAGAGATGAAAAAAATCAGTATTTATTGCTCTTCCTAAGAAAGCTGGAGCAATAGAATGTGAATTACATAGGACCATAAGTCTAATGAGTCATATCACCAAGATACTTCTAAGAATTTTGATGACGAGCTAAAAGTAAGATACAAGCTGAAATAGGTAAAGAACAATGTGGTTTTGTGAAAGACAAAGGTACAAGAAATGCAATATTGATGTTAAGGATACTATCAGAACGAGCTATTCAAGTGCAAAAAGATTTGTTTGTTTGTCTTATCGACTACAAAAAAGCATTTGATAAAGTGAAGCACAATAAGTTATTTGAAATATTACAGAAAACGCTAGATCTAGATTCGAAAGACCTCCGCCTAATCAGAAATCTGTACTGGGAACAAACTGCTGCTGTAAGAATAGATGGGGAAGTGAGTCAGTTTACGAAAATCAAGAGAGGCGTTAGACAAGGGTGTGTTTTCTCCCCTGATTTATTTAATGTGTACAGTGAAACAATATTACAAAAAATAAGAGACATCTTGGGAATCAAAGTTGGCGGTGAAAACTTCAATAATTTCAGATATGCAGATGACACTGTGTTAATTGCAAGTACGGACGAAGAACTACTAAACTTAATTGATATAACTGTTGAAGAAAGTGCAAAAATGGGTCTATTTATCAATTGCAAAAAGACAGAATATATGGTGATATCCAAAAAGAAGGTGAATCCTATCTGCAGGCTGAGAATAAATGGGGAAGACATAAGGCCTCCACCTGGACAAAAAAGACACGTTTGAATGCTGTTCATAGACTTCAGTTCAGCATTCAACACAATCATTCCTCAGAAACTGATTGGAAAGCTGAGCCTTCTGGGCCTGAACACCTCCCTCTGCAACTGGATCCTAGACTTCCTGACTGGGAGACCTCAGTCAGTCCGAATTGGTAGCAGCATCTTCAATACCATCACACTGAGCACAGGGCCCCCCCAAGGCTGTGTGCTCAGTCCACTGCTGTTCACTCTGCTGACCCACAACTGTTCTGCAACACACAGCTCGAACCACATCATCAAGTTCGCCCATGACACGACCGTGGTGGGTCTCATCAGAAAAAAGATGAGTCAGCATACAGAGAGGAGGTGCAGCGGCTAACTGACTGGTGCAGATCCAACAACCTGTCTCTGAATGTAAACAAAAGAGATGGTTGTGGACTTCAGGAGGACATGGAGCGACCACTCTCTGCTGAACATTGACGACTCCTCCGTAGAGATCGTTAAGAGCACCAAATTTCTTGGTGTTCACCTGGCGGAGAATCTCACCTGGTCCCTCAATATCAGCTCCATAGCAAAGAAAGCCCAGCAGTGTCTCTACTTTCTGCAAAGGCTGAGAAAAATCCATCTCCCACCCCCCATCCTTACCACAATCTACAGAGGTTGTATTGAGAGCATTCTGAGCAGCTGCATCACGACCTGGTTCGGAAATTGCACCATCTCGGATTGCAAGATCCTGCAGCGGATAGTGAGGTCAGCTGAGATCATCGGGTTCTCTCTTCCTGCCATCACAGACATTTACACCACACGCGGCATCCGCAAAGCAAACAGCATTATGAAGGATCCCACGCACCCCTCATACAAACTCTTCTCCCTCCTGCCACCTGGAAAAAGGCACCAAAGCATTCAGGCTCTCACGACCAGACAATGTAACAATTTCTTCCCCTAAGCCATCAGACTCCTCAATACCCAGAGCCTGGCTTGACGCCAACCTACTATACCCTCTAATGTGCCTACTGTCTTGTTTATTATTTATTATTATTTATTGTAGTGCCTGCACTGTTTTGTGCACTTTATGCAGTCTTGGATAGGTCTGTAGTCTAGTGTAGTTTTTGTGTTTTTTCTTACGTAGTTCAGTGTAGTTTTTGTATTGTTTCATGTAGCACCATGGTCCTGGAAAATGTTGTCTTGTTTTTACTATGTTCTGTACCAGCAGTTATGGTTGAAATGACCATAAAAAGTGACTTGACTTGACTTGAAAAACAAGTACAGAACTTTTGCTACTTAGGAAGCTGGGTGACATCAGATGGCAGGTGCGACTTGGGACATCAAAAGAAGAATAGGGATGGCAAAAGACACCTTTACAAGAATGAAGAGTATACTGACCAATACTAAACTAGGCATGACAACCCGCCTCAGAGTACTGAAATGTTATGTTTATCCGGTTATATTATATGGCTCAGAATGTTGGACAATGTCTAGTAACATGAGGAAACAAATTGTAGCAGCAGAGATGTGGTTTTTGAGGAGGATGCAAAGAATATCATGGATGAAACCAATATCTAATGAGGATATCATGAACAGAGCAAACACAAAAAGAGAAATAATGTATGAGATCATGAAAGGGCAACATAACTTCATTGGACATGTGATTAGGAAAGAGGAGTTAGAATGCACAGTAATTATGGGAAAGATTGAAGGGAAGAAAGCAAGAGGAAGACAAAGACAAGTGATGATGGAGACAGCAGCCAGAGAAATGGAAATGAATACCAATGAATTGATCCACTTGACCCAAAACAGGTGTGGGCCATGGCAATCAAAGCTCAAACTGGGCATGGCACCTGATGATGATGATGAATGTAAAATACTGTGAGTCTGATTCACTAGTTCATTGCCGAGACCGACGGTAATGGGGGAGCTGTATGGCTTCAGTTGTGTCATGGACCAGGCCCTCTTTCATGTCTCAGGGTCGCCTGGTGCAGCTGCCGAGGAAGGAGACAAAGGAGCTGTCTGTGAGCTGCTGGATTCCAGGGTGGGTTGGGGGTGGCCCCTCTTGTCAGTGCTGCCCTCTAGTGTTCACTCAGTGGAAAACAAGCTGGACTGCCACCTTCAGCAGCTGCACTGCATAATATTAAGAACTGTTACGGGCTGTTCTTGCAGAAACGTAGCTCCAGGACAACATCCATGCACCATTAATCAACAGACCTTAACACTCAGGGACTCAGGCTTAATGATAATATTTTAAATATTTTTTCTAACTGTATGTTTGTCTGCTATCATAATTATATGTGCTCTGTGCTGTGTATGACTGTTGGTTATGTGTTTTGCACCTTGGTCCCAAAGGAACACTATTACATTTGATTGTATTCATTTAAATGGTTGAATGATAATTAAACAAACTTGTTCACTTTTCACTCCTGTGCTACCCTTTTTGATAATCCTTCAGTGAAGTATTTACCATTTTAAAAGCACAAGAGAAATGGAAGTTGTTGTTGTTGTATAGGGTTAAATTATTAAAAATTATGACCATTTTAATCAGACTAGCATTACTAAAGTGATTTCCGGTTATATGAACACAAAATTCAGAAACTCTTTTCACCCTTTGAGCTGCTCTGTGCAGGCGAGAGATGTCTAAGTATATAAAGGAAATGGTGTTCAATTGAATCAGAAATTGTCATGGCAACATTTATATTTGCCATGGTAGCAAATGTCTCTTAGGGAAAGTACTAGTCACAGTACAAATATTATACATTAGATTACTCTGTAGCTATACAATCAAAAGTGCTATATAAATGTACTTTATGAGCACTTACAGTGGACAACAGATATTTTGCTGGACAACAATGAAAAATGTCCATTTCTATATACACAAAATGAAAACACGTTTTCCCCAATATTCAAAATACAGATCTAAAAGCAAGCATCTGACTTTTCTCATCTTCCCTAACCCAATTAAATAATTACTCCCATGTCTGAAGATGCCTTGGTTAGGATTCCTGTCAATGTTGCTCCAGTACCAGATGCTAGGAAGTGGCTGTTGTTGATTGCTACTTATTCTTGAGTAAGACCTATGACATCTACAGTTCTGCAATGTGTATGGAGATAGCTGGTTAGATCAATATGGACTTGAAGAATCCTTTCACATAGATGACAAAATGTAATGCTGTAGCATCAGAGATTCTTCAGTTCTGAGATACTCTTTTTGCTTCTTCCATTCTAGCTTTCTCACATGAGTGACCACAAATTTTTATGAGGATATACCGAGCAGGACGATCAAGTGCATGTTGCTCCCAGTGGTGTGTTTCAACATCAAAACTCTTCAGGGATGTTCTAAGGGAGATTGTGACTCTTATCCTGACCACCACATGATCATTTGCTCTCAGTCAGCTCTCCATCAAGTAGTTCCTTTGGTATCCTTCCAGTGTTGTCTTCCCACTTGACCTGCAATTCTATCAACAATGGGACAGAATATATGTGTCTGAAGTCTTACAGATGTGCAGACATTATCATCAACTTGTGCAGGAACTTTCAAGGAGTTATGGACTCAGACCCAAATCCCTCTGTATATCATCACAGTTTAAATGCCTTGCCATTAACTGTGCACTTTCTCATTATACATGACCTGCCTTTATAGTATACATCTACAGTATCAGTCTCTGTGCAAACAATCCAAGTCCATAGTTCCCTGAAATGGCTACAAAATTTGATAGGGGTGGTTAAAAGGTGCATATAGAGTTTGCAGCTGGCATATAAAATGTATAAGAGGGCATGCATTTAAGGAGAGGGGTAAGTTCATCGGATGTGTGCAGGAGAGGAGTTTTTATATACACAGAGCAGTGGGTTGTCCGGGGTGCTTGCTACAACAAAGGCGTTTAAGGGGCTCTTCATACTCCACGTGAATGGAGGAGCATGGACTATGTGCAGGCAGAAGGATTAGTGTAATTAGGCATCATTAGCTAATTAGTTTGGTACAATATCGTGTGCCATAGGCCTGTGCTCGACTGTTTTATGTACTATGAGGGAGTGATTAAACTATACCGGTAAGATGGTGGCAGCGGCTTCTACAGGGTCAACAAAAGGTCCAATTTAACACGTTTTTAATGTTCGCAAGATTCTGCTACACATTAAGAACTAAATGTACTATAGGTCCACACCATCAGCGAGTTGCTCGCTGGCAGAGAAAATGAAGGACTGAGCAGTGGGCTGCCTGAATCGATGGAGGCTTACAGTTCAGTAGTGAATGGCCTTCTTGGTCATTTTTCTTGTGATCGCAAGACTCCTTTGGACATTGCTAATCTGGTATGCTGCAAGTTCGATTCATTGATTTAATGGTTGAGAGCAGAAGAGCTGCGTGGTCTTCGTCATAGCGAGGGCTAGCCCTCAAGTCAGAGTGTCGCCTGTTCCTAGTGCGCTCCACCGGGGGCAGTGTGGCACAGTGTCCAGGACAGAGTTGGCACTGACCTCCCTGATCACACCCCCAACACCGTGTTCACCTGGCAGAAGACAAGCTCTGTGGACTGAAGTGTCTGGATTACATACATGCCTGTATGTATTTTGTGTGTATTTTACTGATATTCTATAGGTGCTTGCTATCTTGTACATGTGACGACTAGGCTTTGTGTCACGGTGTTGCCTGAGAGAGGCATTGGAGCCGGTGTGCTCTACTGGAGGTGGTGCTACTCCCTCCAATGTTCACTTGGCAGAAGACAATCTCCATTGTGGTCAACTGGAGGTTGCTGATGTGAGTTTTAGACTCTCTTATTGTGTGATTGCGATACCATTTGTACTTGCTATCTTGTGTGTACTTTGTGGTGTGTGTGACTGTTAGTACTGTGTTTTGCATCTTGACCACGGAGTAACACCGTTTTGTTTGGCTGTATTCATAAGTATTCATGTACGGTTGAGTGACAATTAAACTTGAATTGAATTAAATATCTGGCATCTCTGCTGCACACTGTCCATCTCTTCCAAGCATAACATAGGCATGACAACAGTTTGGTCTTTAAGTTGATTCCTCTTTGTTTCTATGTGGGAGGGAAGTGTTAGACTAACTTTGGAGTAGGTTAAAAAGTTGGCACAACAGAGGATCAGCAATGTACTGTACCACGCATTCTTACTCTTCTCAATCTTCCAAGGAGACACTGGGAACTGGGATTAATTCTGCCACTGCCTTTAAGAGATTTGTGCGCCTTGTGACTATGTGGATTTCCTCCAGGTGCTCTGGTTTCTTCCCACATTTCAAAGGCGTATAGGTTAATAGTTTAATTAGTCACATGGGCGTAATTGGGCAGCACAGGCTTGTTCGGCCCCGAAGGGCCTGTTACTGTGTTCTATCACTAAATTTTTTTTAAAAATTGAGTTAACAAGAGCTGGCTTTGATGCCCTTTTGTTGACCTCATCATTAATGTCGACTAATCTTTGAAAGGATGCGCCAATTTCTCTGAACTTGCCCAATGCTGAAAACCTCTGACCACTCAGATGAATGGACAGATGCTTTCAGTAGTGGGCAAGTTCTTAAGTCTGGTTCTGTGTATGGGGCACGTTGTACAGGTTGGTGCATAATTTTGTGCTAATTGTGAGAAAAATTTGCCTTGGACACTGGAACATTTGCTCCTGCTCTCCTGCTCATTAGCTTCTGAGCTTCCATTGAATGCACTGTCACAACAAAGAGCAAGTCCCTTGACGTGGTTTCTTGTAATTTGGTCTTGGATGAGGATGTTGTTACATTAAAAATTGCATCATTGGTCCTATATAAAATGTTGATTTCCATCTTCTTCATCGGTAAGAATCACACTCTGTGGCAGAGAACATCATACTAACCAGTATGCGAGTTAGCAAACAGCCTTGTTTCTTACCACTGCTGACTGGCAATTGGTTTTTCAGACTCTCCATCATCCATTACTCTGGCCACCACATTATCAAAAAGTTGTCAGGCAATGATGACGACCTTCCAAAGGCCCTCATAGAATTGACAAGGAATCCAATTGTCCATTTTCTCTCTTTATAGCTGTCTGGATTTTCCTTCCTTCTCTCTATGACAATATTGATTTATCGGAGTTTAAATGAATGTTACTTCTTTATATATGAAATGACTAAACTGTAGATGAACAGGTACAAGCCTCCTGACCATCGGGGACATCTTAAAGGGTGGTATCCATTATTAAAGGAGGACTTCTATTCGTGGCAGGGGATATACTGCACAGTTCACAGCACGGGCTGATGCCCACCTTGAAATTCCCACATATGCAAATAGCTTTCTTTTCTTGATCACTGGGCCAATGAACGTGTCCCATTCGCTCCACTCAAACCTTGGAGAGAATTCCAGACGCCACTAAGCTCTGCAGGTCAGCATCCACTTTTGGATGTAGTGCGTAAGGAACTGGATGCACTTTTTGGAATCTTGGTGTTGCTGTTTCATCCAATTTAATTCTGGCCTTTGTACCTTCGAGTTTACCAATCCCCTTCTCAAACACCTTCTCATTAGCATTAAGCAGCTGTACCAGTCTCTGGTTGGTGCTACTATTTGGACTGCCATTGCCTGTTGATGTCACACTGACAGCTTTGATTGTGTGCCAGTCTAGTTGGATTTTTCTCAAACATTCACATCCGAAAAGTGCTGGCCCTCCACTTTTCAATACATAAAGCTCTAACTTCTGTGTTTGGCCTCCGTACATCACAGTCACTTTCAGTTTGCCTTTGGGAGACACCTTTTGCCTGTGTACATCTTTAGCCTCACTGAGGTTTTCTCCCATAGTATCTTAGAAAAGTCTGTTGTGGTCAGCCTCTGGAATTGTGGACAAAGTTGACCTGTATCCAGCTCCATTTTCAGTATTACACCAGACACATCTATTGTGATCCAGATGATTTTGTGACCTGCTTCAGTTATTCTATGCAGTTCTGGACATGACAGTTCACCATTGTCAGACTCTATGTTGCCTGTTTCACATTCAGTCACTTTATGCATTTGCTTAGTTTTGTGTGTGAAACTCTTCACTCTGTGTGTTTTTTCTTTTTGGTTGTGCTTTTTGTCTGACTTGCACACTCTCTCTATGTGACCTTGTCTGTGACAATTTCTGCACACCTTTTCCTTGAAACTACAGAAACTTGTATCATGGGAAGATTTGCCGCATGGATAACATTTTTGGCTTTTTGCACCATATAGGGACATTTTGTGTATTTCACATTCTAGACTCCCTTTCTGTAGTTCTGCTGCATCCTTTGCTGCAGTCTCTAACAATATTGCAATGGTCTATGCCCGCTCTATGTCTCTTTCTGTCAGTAGCCTCATTTGAGTTTTTGACTATACAAGCCTGTCCCTTAATGCATCAGAAAGTCCATCTCTAAAGTCACAGTACTAGGAAAGTTTGCACAGTTCTGCAGTGTATTCAGAAAGGCTTTCACCTTTTGACAGATTCATTTAGTAAAATCTAAATCTATCAGCTATTACCAGCGGTTTAGGGCTCAAGTGATTTTCTAAAATTGCAACAATTTTGTCCAAAGTCTTGCTTGCTGGCTTTGCAGGGGTTACTATGTTGCATAAGAGACTGTATGTTCTTTGGCCCAGTAAGCGACGAAGTGTTGGTGGCTTTCCTTTGCTCCTCCATGTTGTTCGTGTTACAATACAGTTCGACCCTCCTGATGTACAACTCCCAGCCTTCATTAGGCTATCAAATTCATCAACTTTCCCAACTAAAACCATCACCATGTTATTTTCATTTTAAATTCAACGTGTCTTTCACTGTTACTACGCACTGTACTCATGCATTTCTTAGCATCTGTGACGGCTTTCTCGCGCTGTTTAACTCTCACTGTTTCATCCCGTAACTGTCGGTAAAATTGGTAACATTTTCTGACATTCAGGTTCATCCTCGTTGTCAATTTGTTGAGTCTGTGCACAACTACATACCAATTAAATAAAAGCACAGACATGGGAGATGGTTTCAACTTGTGTATTCACATGCGTGACAGAGAGGGAGAGAGAGGGAGAGAGAGGGGGAGGGGGGGAGAGGGGGAGAGGGGGGAGAGGGGGGAGAGGGGGGAGAGGGGGGAGAGGGGGAGAGGGGGGAGAGGGGGGAGAGGGGGGAGAGGGGGGAGAGGGGAGGGGGAGAGAGGGGAGAGAGGGGAGAGAGGGGAGAGAGGGGAGAGAGGGGGAGGGGGAGGGAGAGGGGGAGAGGGAGGGGGAGGGAGAGGGGGAGGGGGAGGGAGAGGGAAAGGGAGAAAATGAACAAGAGAACAATGCGCAGGCGAAAGACTTTGCAACTATGGGGAGTGACATGCCTCAGGTAATTTAAATAATGTATGACTTTTGATTTTGTCTTCAGAGCTTTGCTTAAACATCTTTGTTGACAGCTTATGTTAAGCAATACACTCCGACCTCGCAAAACGCTACCCCGCGTAGCACTGAGACATTACAATGTGATAATTCAATTCTTTATTGAAATTTTTTTAAATGACAGAAATTTATTCTAAACACGTAAAACTTCTCAAAAGCAGCCGCCATTATAGTAAACATTCAATCAGCCAATGAGAGTGCTTTACATACGCTCTGAGCCACTCACAGCCAATCACACACTGCCTCCATTGTGTGTTTAAATGTTCTTGTTCCCTCACCAATTTATTCCATTTTTTTTTAACTACGATACCTGGAAAACTGCCTGCAACTTCCAGTGAGGATTGTACATCTAAGACATCTAGAAAAGGGATTAACATGGATGTGAAACTGCAGGTGATATAGCATTTGGAAGCTGGTGAGTGTCAGGTTGATGCTGGAATCTCTTTGAAATTGGCTACATCGACGATCAGAACAATTGTAAAAAATGCAGGCAAGATAAAAGCTTCTGCAACGATGATCTCAAAGTTATCATTAATGAAGGTGACTCGTTCAAAGAGCCATTTGCTTGGAAAATATGCAAAGTAGACTAAATATATGGGTGGATGACCAAACACAACAAAACATGCCCCTAAGCCAGCTGATAATAATGGAAAAGGCAAGACGCATTTTCAAGAAGAAGATGATACGTTGGTAACATTCACAGACAGCAGAGGATGGTTTGATAGATTTAAACAGTGCAGTAGCCTCCATAACATACGTATCTCTGGTGAAGTGGCGAATGCAGACAGCAAGGCAGCCCAGGATTTTCCTGCAACACTGAGGGCCATAATTGAAAAGGATGATTATCCTCCCAAGCTTGTCTTCAATGTGGATGAAACGAGCCTATTTTGGAAAAGAATGCCTTCTCGTACTTTCACCTCCCAAGAAGAGAAACATGCATCTGGGTTTAAGGCTGCAAAGGACTGGTTAACTCTCTTGCTAGGAGACAATGCTAAAGGTGACTTTAAGTTAAAGCCCGTAATTGTGAATCTCTCTGAAACACCACAAGCAATGAAAGGTATTTTAAAGTTAAGTCTACCAGTGATTTGGAAATCAAACAAGAAAGCCTGGGTGACAATTGTTTTTTTTCCAAAATTGGTTTGTTTCACATTTTTGTCCAGCAGTGAAGCAGTATGGAGGAGCATCACCTTGAACCTAAAGTTTTGTTGGTGCCTAATAATGCCCCAGGCCACCCTGAGAATCTTGACATGCTTTGGACCTGCATTCCTGTAGAAGTGAATTTACCTTCCATCCAATGCCATTTCATTACTCCAACCAATGGATCAAGGAGTAATATTGAATTTTAAAGCCTACTGTCTTCGTCGCGCAGTCAAGCAACTTGTAGAGGAAAAAAAAGGTCAAGACAAACAATCCATCAGGTAGTTTTGAAAAAACTGCAACGTCATGAAAGCTGCAGACAATATCAGAGCAGCCTGGGATGAAGTAACTTCAAACTGCATGAATGGAGTGTGGAAGAAGCTATAGCCAGAAGCATGCAACGACATCCTAGGATTTCAGGTGGAACCAGCCATTTACATCATTGTTGAACTGGCCAATGAAGTGGGAAAAGAGGATGTTAATGATGGCGACGTTGAAGAGTTACTGCATTCTAATAATGAGAGCCTTAATAACGAAGAGTTCCAAGAATTGGCAGAACAATGCATCCTGGATGAACCTGACAATGGATGGAGAAGGGGAAACACCAGCCAAGAAACCTCAACACACATATCATGGACCAGTTCATCGATAACAACCCTGACTGGGGGTGAATCAATTAGGCAAAGAGAGGTGTTCGCGACATGATTCCCGAGAACTGCTTCATGAGAAGAAAATTAAGAAAAAGCAGTCAAATCTTGTTACCTACTTGAAGAAGCTAAAGTTAGAGGAGGACCCAGAGCCTGGTCCCTCGTCTAGGATGGAATCACCACCTACTCCCTCCCACTGCTGCTGCTGCGATGTGTTGCTGCTCCAATGATGTACAGGTGAGGCCTATTTGTGTGTTTGTTTCTCCATGAATGAGTGTACAGGCAGTCCCTGGGTTACAAACGAGTTCCATTCCTAAGTCCGTCTTTAAGTCGGAACAGGTACATCCGGTATTATTTAGCGTCAGTTAGTCAAACGTTTGTCTCAGTATATAGTATACATTTTACCTTTCTATGCATATAAAACACTTAAGAAATGTATGTATTTCAATAATTAAACCACTGCATTGCTTAGTAATAACTGTAGTTTTCATTGGGACAGGGCCTTTCACATGCTCCATTATTCTCACTTCATCCTTTAAAATTGGTCCGATCGTTGACTGACTGTAGCCTAATGCTTTTCCAATGACCGATGGCGTTTCACCTCTTTCCAATCGCTTTATTATTTCCACCTAATTTTCAATCGTGATCGTTTTCCGTCAACGGAACAGAAACACTGTGGATTCAGGAGCAGCCGCAGGTGGCGAGTCCTGAGCTCCCTCGAGTCCTAAAGTCCACCTGCACTGAGACAGATTAAATGGGACAAGTGGGGGCAGTATTGACTGGAAAAGGGGGGCCAGGGTGAACCTTGCTAAGAAAAATCTAAGCCAAATACAAAGTTACACACTCAACACAGTGTTAAAATGGTGGATGGTGCTCTCCTGCCTCCAGCTGACGGATTTTTAATATAATAGGCTTTATGGCAGGCCGTTCATAAGTCGGGGAATAACTGTATATACATAAAATATCATACATCTCAGGTTTGGTTTTTAAAAATCAGACACACATGTCCATTTAAGTAATGTTATAATGACCCCGCATAGCGCGGATTTACACCGTGCACCACCTCCAAGGACCACATCCTCAGTGTTAAGTGGGGTCTGAGTGTACCACGGCTCAGGTAATGACCAACCAATGCTTCACTTCTTGGAAGCTTATGCATTTCATTTGAAGGCACATGTTGTCCTTAGTTTGATTTTATGTAAGGTCATGGGAAAAAAATCAAAATAAAATGCATAAGTAAACTATTGGGATCAGTTTGACTGTAAATGGAATTTATAAATAAACCTACAGTGAAAACTACTTCCCATAAAGCTTGACTGTTTAATTTTAACAAATATTAACATGTAGTTAAATTGAATCAATATTTTTCACCAAGTGTAATATTTACACTCCTGCTGTTCCAACACTTTTTAAAAGCAGCATTATTTTAATGATATTCAAAAAAATCCAGTAGTGAGGAAACAACTCTGTGGCATCCAAAAAGTGCTGACTATCTAACCGCAACTGTCATTAATTTCCATATGGGGCCATTTAACCCTCCCTGAATGCTCAGCAAAATTCTAAGCTCAGAGAAATATCTGTTCAGAGTTGTACGCTGGAGGATGTATGGTGAGAAGGGATATGTAGGGGTGTTGTTTTAAAACGGATTTTCTGTACATCTTGCAAGAGGACAGCAGTTGGGGAAGCAGAATAGGAATAGATAAAGGGTGAGTGGTGCTTATTTATTTATTGATACAGAGTGGGCACGTGGCCAAGTGGTTAAGGCATCCAACTAGCAATCTGAAGGTTGTGAGTTCGAGCCCCAGGCAAGCCAGCATGTTGTGTCTTTGAGCAAGGCACTTAATCACACATTGCTCTGAGACGACACTGGTGTCAAGCTGTATGGGTCCTAATGCCCTTCCCTTGGACAACATTGGTGTCGTGGAGAGGGTAGACTTGCAGCATGGGCAACTGCCAGTCTTCCACACAACCTTGCCCAGGGCTGCGTCCTGGAGAGTGAAGACTTTCCAGGCGCAGATCCATGGTCTCACAAGACTAGCGGATGACCTTATTTATTTATTTAGTGTGAAGCAGGCCGTTCCAGCCCTTCAAGCTGCGCCATCTAACAACCCGCAATTTAACCCTAGGACAATTTACAATGACTAATTAACCTACTAACCAGCATGAGTTTGGCCTGTAGGAGGAAATCGGAGCACGTGGAGGAAACCCACACAGTCACAGGGAGAAGGTACAAGCTCCTTACAGGCAGCGGCGGGAATTGAACCTTGGTCACCTGGACTGTTAAGTGTTGTGCTAACCACTATGCTACCAGGCCTATGGTGTTGGTGATCAGGTATGGGATCTGGATAAGAACGATATTTTGCAGGGAAGAGCAGAGTGGTTCTTGTGTAACTGGGAGTGGGGTAAGGACAGCAGATGGTGTGAGGAGCAGATAGTCAGCTGGTGGTTTAGACAAGCCTACGGCACTCCAGCTAAGGAACAAGTACTTTACGTAGAAGCTGTGATGGTGCTGTGGAACAGAGCAATGGTGAGGGCAATCAGAGGGACAGGAATAGTGTTAGGTGGGGGAGTAGACCGCAGTCAGAGGGAAAGGTGGGATCGTTAGGGGGAGGAGTGGATGGAGCTAAGGAGGGAAGGCTTGCAGGTCAGAGAAAAGGGGACCAAGTCTGATTGATATCAGTGGGAATAAAAGGATGGACGGAAGAAGTCAGCAGACAAGGCTGGCGAATGATGGTTGGAGGAGATGTTGGTTGTGGAAGGAAGCAAAAATTAGCTGGGGGACAGCTGATGCTGGACAGAGGCGATCAGAAGTTAATTCATGATGTAGGCCTGTTAGTTGTCAGAGATTGAGCTGAAATTTCCTGGTGTAAAAGCAAGTGTCGATCTGGAGTCAGAATTTAGGGTAGTGGGGGAAGGGTGCTAGAGTTATTGAGTCATAGAAGACCACATCACAGAAATGGCCCTTCAGCCCATCTAGCTTATGCTAACCCATTTACTCAGCCTAGTCCCATCAACCTGCACACGGACCGTAGCTCTCCATACCCCTCCCATCCATGTACCTCTCTAAACTTCTCTTAAATGTTAAAATTAAAATTGCTTTTACCACTTGTGGTGGCAGCCCATTTCACACTCTCGCTACCCTCTGGGTGAAGTTTCCCCTTATGTTCCCTTTAAACATTTCACCTTTCACCCTTTGCCCATGACGTCTAGTTGTAGTCTCACCCAACCTCAGTGGAAAAAAGCCTGCCTGCATTTACCCTATCTATAGTCCTAATTATTTTGTATAACTTATCAAATCTCCTCTTAATCTTGCGTTCTACGGGATAAAAAGTGCTAACCTATTCAACCTTTCCCTATAACTCAGGTCCTCCAGACCCAACAATATCCTTGTCAATTTTCTTTGAACTCTTTCAATCTTATTTACATCATTCCTGTAGGTAGGTGACCAAGACTGCACACAATATTCCAAATTGGGCCTCACCATTGTCTTATACAACTTCAACATAACATCCCATCTCCTGTACTCAATACTTTGATCTATGAAGGCCAATGTGCCAAAAGCTTTCTTTATGGACCCTATCTACCTGTGATGCCACTTTCAATGAATTATAGACCTGTATTCTCCGATTCCTTTGTTCTACTGCACTCTTCAGTGCCCTAATGCTCACTGTGTAAGGCCTACCCTGGTTGATCCCATTGAAGTGCAACACTACACACTGGTCTGCATTAAATTCCATCCACCATTTTCAAGCTAGTCCGGATCCTACTGCAAGCTTTGACAGTCTTCCTTGCTGTCCACTACACCCCCAGTCTTGGTGTTACCTGCAAATTTGCTGATCCAGTTAATGACATAATGATCCAGATTGTTGATATAGATGACAAACAACAATGCACTGGGCACTGATCCCTGCTATCTTTAGTCACAGGCCTCCAGTCAGAGAGGCAACCATCTACTACCACTCTCTGGCTTCTCCCACAAAGCCAATGTCTAATCCAATTAACTACCTCACCTTGAATGTCAAGTGACAGAACTTTCTAGATCAGCCTTCCATGTGGGAACTCGTAAAATGTCTTGCTTAAGTCCACATCTGCTGCTTTGCTTTCAACAATTTTCCTGGTAACTTCCTCATAAAACTAAGAGATTGAACAGATATGACTTACCATGCACAAAGCCATGCTGACTATCACTAATCAGTCCATGTCTATCCAAATACTCATCTATCTGGTCCCTTAGAATACCTTCCAATAACTTTCCCACTATTGATGCCAGACTCACCAGCCTATAATTTCCTGGTTTATTCTTAGCGCCTTTCTTAAACAGTGGAATGACATTAGCTGTAATCCAATCCTCTGGTACATCATGTCACTATGGGTGATTTAAATATTTACTGCTGGGGCCCCAGAAATTTCTACACTTACTTCCCACAGGGTCCAAGAGTAAACCTTGTCAGACCCTAGGGATTTATCTTGCCTGATTTGCCTCAGGGTAGCAATTACCTCCTCCTCTGTAATCTCTACAGGGCCCACTTCTATAGACTCTGTATCCATCTCCTGAGTAGATAAAGATACAAAGAATCCATTTAAGATCCCCCCGTCTCTTTTTGCTTCAAGCACAGATTACCATTCTGATCTTCCAGAGGATCCATTTTGTCCATTGTAATTCTTTTGCTCTTAACATAGCTGTAGAAGCCCTTAGGATTCTCCTTCACCTTGTCTGCCAGAGCAACTTCATGCCTCCTTTTGCCCTCCTGATTGCTTTCTTAAGTGTTCTTTTGCATTTCTTATACTCCCCAAGTACCTCATTTGTTCTTGCCTGCCTATACCCGCCAGGTACCTCCTTTTTAACTCAACCATGGCCTCAATATCTCTTGAAAATCAAGGTTCCCTAAACCTCTATCTTATATTTTGACAGGTACATACATGTTTTGTACTCTCAAGATTTCACGTTTGAAAACCTCCCATCTACCAAATACACCTTTGTCAGAAAGCAGCCTGTCCAAATCCACACATGTCAGATCCTTTCTGATACCATCAAAATTGGCCTTTTTTTCCTGTTTTTTTTCCCTCTTTTTTCTTTTTTTTAGGTAGGGGTATGTATCGGGGGGAAGGTTTAAGGGGAGGGGGGGAGGGTAGATATTATTCTATGTAATCAAGTTTGAAAATTGAATAAAATAAATTATTTTTTAAAAAATTGGCCTTTCTCCATTTAGAATTTCAACCCCAGGACCAGAAGTATCCTCTTCCATAATTACTTTGAAACTAGTGGCATTATGATCACTAGATGCAAAGTGTTCCCTATACAAACTTCTGTCACCTTCCCTGTCTTATTCCCTAATAGGGGATAAAGCATTTTAAACTCTATTGTTAGGATTTCTCTGTATTGATTAAAGAAACTTTCCTGGACACATTTGATAAACTCTGTCCTATTTAGTCCTTTAACAGTATAGGAGTCCCAGTAGAAAGTTAAAATCACTTAGTATCACATTCTGGGCTCCAAACAGTCCTTCCACTTCACATTCGAGTCTGCTGGTGTCGTCTATTGTGTTCTGAGAACTTGATTACTTATTCTGCTAAAATCACAGTGGTGGATAATTAGTGTTAAGCCCTTAATTAAAAAAAAAATACCCGGATGCAGTTCTTTAAATGAGAAGATTGGTTGAGAGATCAGGCGCAGGTTGATGAATGTGTTGTAGTTGGTGGACTGTAAAATGGACAGTCAATGGACTGTAAAAATGAGTGGAAAATGGCCACACACTTTAATCAATGGACTGTAAAAATGAGTGGAAAATGGCCACACACTTTAATTCCACATCCCATTCCCATTCTGATATGTCTATCCACTGCCTCCTCTACTGTAAAGATGAAGCCACACTCAGGTTGGAGGAACAACACCTTATATTCCATCTGGGTAGCCTCCAACCTGATGGCACAAACATTGACTTCTCTAACTTCCGCTAATGCCCCACCTCCCCCTCGTACCCCATCCGTTATTTATATACACACATTCTTTCTCTCTCTCTCCTTTTTCTCCCTGTCCCTCTGACTATACCCCTTGCCCATCCTCTGGGTTTTTTCCCCCCCTCCCCCTTTCCCTTCTCCCTGGGCCTCCTGTCCCATGATCCTCTCATATCCCTTTTGCCAATCAACTGTCCAGCTCTTGGCTCCATCCCTCCCCCTCCTGTCTTCTCCTATCATTTTGGATCTCCCCCTCCCCCTCCCACTTTCAAATCTCTTACTAGCTCTTCCTTCAGTTAGTCCTGACGAAGGGTCTCGGCCCGAAACGTTGACTGTACCTCTTCCTACAGATGCTGCCTGGCCTGCTGCGTTCACCAGCAACTTTGATGTGTGTTGCTTGAATTTCCAGCATCCGCAGAATTCCTCGTGTTTATGTGATTTAAAGCTTATGAACCACAATCACTGAAATTATTATTTTCTGAAGTGACTAAGGAACAAAATATAAAATAATAAAATATTTAACAACTATCAATCTACAGTAAACGTGCAGTGTACTCAAGCTGGGTGGACATGTACTTGGTACTGAGACTGTGGAAATCCAATGGATATGCAGAGTGCTCTAGGAGTACGCTCAGTGGCCACTTTATTAGGTACATCCTAAAGTAGCCATTGAGTGTATGTTTATGGTCTTCTGCTGTTGAAGCTCATCCACTTCAATGTGTTCAAAGACGCTCTTCCGCACAACACTGTTGTACCCATGATTATTTGAGTTACTCTTGCCTTCCAATCAGCTTGAACCAATATGGCCATTTTCCTCCAAGCTCTCTTATTAACAAGACATTTTCACTCACAGAACTGCCATTCATTAGATCTTTTTTTTGTTTTTCGCACCATTGTCTGTAAATTCTAGGCACCATTGTGCATGAAAACCCCAGGAGATCAGCTGTTTCAGAGATACTCAAAGCAGCACAAACAATCATTCCATGGTCAGTCACTTAGATCACATTTCTCCCACATAATTGGCCGTTTTGATATTTGCATTAACGAGCAGGTGTAACTAAAAAAAAATGGCCATTGGGTGTATAACCATGCATTTAAATTTAAGCATTTGGTAGTAAAGGCTGCATTACAGCTTTTGGTGTTTAAGCTTCTGATTGTCAGATTTGTCACCACTCTATTAACCTGAAATCAGACATTTTTCACAGGATGTCCAATACATGAAGATTTTATGCACATAGCTTACATCTATGCACTTCAGCTGCTCGTGGGTGGCCTTGCAATTCTTGGAGCTTCTTATGTAAGATAAAAACCACAATTACGGGATATTTAGAAACAGGAGGATCTACTTTTAAGTAATCAAAGCAATACTGTCTGTGGACTGTAGTTAGGTGTAATGTAATCAGCTTTCCGTGATCACATCTCAGAAACACATACAACTAAAGTTGGCAACAGTTTTGAAAGGGACACACTCAAGAAAAGGTGTACATATATATGATTCTCAATGTTGGGAAGATGAATATTTAAAAGGTAAAATTTTGTAACTTTTTTTTATTTGATTACAAAGCCAGACTCCTGCATGTTCCTTTGACTCAAATGTTACTGATTTCTTTGGGGCAATGTTGAATACACTCACAAATGACCCACTCCCAAAGCTGGGAGAAGAAGGGGATTAATATTGGTAATTAAGGAACCTTAACCCATACCACTTCTTTCATACCTCATGCCATTTTGCAGGTGGGTCTGGTGGGCGGCCTTTTGAACATACTGCTTTGGAGAGGCAGGATACCTCTATTTAAAATTAAATCCAGCTCAGACTGTACACTTGGAGTCAGATTTAAAGGTAACATTTGCCATGCATTAGGAACAGGAGCACGAGATGCAGTTGCAGAAAGGAAAATACATTTTATAGCATCCTTCTTGAATCTAGAAATGCATTCAACCAAACACTCATCTTTCCTTATTCCAAATGTGACCTCTTATCACTGGTTTGATTTGCTGTTTTTGGTTGACCTTCAACCTGTCCCACAGTTCTCCCACCTTCTTCTTGATCTGTAATTACTTGAACCCGTCTTTCAATCTCCAGCCTGTTCCACTAGCCCCATCCTTGATGACCTATTGCCTAACTTTGGATGAGCTTCCTGCTCTCCCACTCACTGATCTCTCCTTCAGTAGAGCTGGGCTTTGATCCATTTCCCAACACTCACTAAGCATGGATCCCTTTCAAATCAGTGTTGACATGCTGCTGGCCTTTCCTGCTCTGCATGAGAAATTATAATGATAGCTTGCTCTTACCTTCAGCGAGACTTTCATATCCCAAGGCTTCCTCCCTCCTTTCCTATCAACCAATTATAAATACCAGGGTCCAGTGATATGGCAATATCTGCAAACAGACATGCACAATTCAGCCCTTACCTTCTTCTGGACCGGGAGTAATATTAGCCTTAATCTCAGGGCCAAAGGTATAGGTTTTGGCTTGGACATGGAAGCAGTAGGGTACTCCTTTAAACAAATCTCGAACCTTCAGCCAGCGTTGATCGTTGCCTCGAAGATCAACTGTCACCACTTTACTCACACCTAATCAAATCGAGAAAAAGTAAACAAAAGTATTCCAAAATAAATGTTCCACAAACTACACAAGAACTGTACAAAGGTGCCACTTGTCAACAATGCAGTTTAAATCTGCTGTTCAAGGACTGGGCCAGCTTCTTAAAATGGATTCAAAGCTTTGTAGGAGTAATTTAAATATTGAATGACAGTGTGAAATAGGGCAAAGTAATGAATCAATTCTCCTGTCTTTACCCTGTCACAGGCCTTCATTTTCGTTGCCTTCTCCCTGCCACCTTCCTCTACATCTTAAAAGCTGGTTACATCAAATTTATCGCAGTTCTAGTGCGTGGTCATCACATACAGTGTTAATTCAATATGATGCTACCTGACCCGCTGAACAGTTCCATTTTTTTGCTCTTAATATTTCAGATTTCCAACGTCCCTGATTTTTGCTATTATAATGACCTTAGGCTGCCAATTTGAATAATTGGCTGAAGCTAGTACCATCTTTAGGTAAAAATTATTGGAAGGATAATAGAGACACAATCTATTCCAGTGACCCAGTCTTTTGCAGGTCACCCAGCTGTAATGCTGGCACAGTCTGTCTCTCTCCACTAGCATGGCCTAAACATCTGAGTACTTCTTACAACTCTACAGATTGCAGCTATTAATTCTCTTTATTGTGTCCTCTCTGACAGCACTCATTTCATAGATTTTACATTCTTTAGTTAGCATTTTCTGTTCATACTGACCTATCATTGGATGATTTCATCTATTACTTATCCCCACAGAATCCCTGCTTTCACCTTATCAGATATATTCCATTTGTCCCATCCTTCTTCACCCATCCTCCTTTCAACTTAGAACTGCCTTGTTTTATTTCCCCGTTCTGAAATAGGGCCATTGAAATGAACTTTTAACTTTGTTTCTCTTTCCATAAACTTTGCCTGAAATGCAGTGTTTTCTCTTTTCCTCTTTTTTATTCCTGCTCTGTTTTTCAAATCTTGCTCTGTTTCAGTGTCTTCTTTATACCTTGTACAGCTTCCAGTGGCTCGTAGACCAGTCTGTATCCCCTGAGAACTCCATTGGGCATAGCTGGCTCTCCCCACAACACTTTCAACGTAGTGGTCGTAACTTCTGTAAATGTAATGAAACTGGGAGCACTTGGAACTGTTGTGGAAGAAAATAAAACAAAAAGAGAGACAAAGAAATATTTAAATACATTTGCTTTTATATATTCATGGCTTACCTTCAGTTTTGACATATCCTAGTGAGCAGATTTGCTGTTGGCAAGGGTTTAAACTAGTTTGCGGGGTGGGGGGGGTTAGGAACCAGAGTGAAAGGTTAGAGGACAGGACCTTTGGTGTAAAGGTAGACACAGCCTGGAAGAGAGATAGTGAGGAAGTACAACCAGTCGAAAGGACATAATTATAGGCAGTTCGATGGATTGAAATGTGGATAATGCAGAAAGTATCAGGAACAAGGGTGATGAACTTAGAGCATGGATCAGTAATGGAACTGCAGTGTTGTGGCCATTACAAAGCTTTGGCTGTCACAAGGGCAGGAATGGCTGCTGGATATGAATAGAATTCACTTTATTCCTCACATCCTTTACATACATGAGGAGTAAAAATCCTTACGTTACGTCTCCGTCTAAATGTGCATTTTACAGTAATTTGTAATAAATAGTAGGTATAACAGAACAGTCAATATAGCTTAGAAGTACAATTGTGTCAGTGTGAATTAATCAGTCTGACGGCCTGGTGGAAGAAGCTGTCCTGGAGCCTGTTGGTCCTGGCTTTAATGCTATGGTACCATTTCCCGGATGGCAGCAGCTGGAACAGTTTGCGGTTGGATGACTCGGGTCCCCAATAATCCTTCGGGCCCTTTTTACGTACCCGTCGCTGTAAATGTCCTGAATAGTGGTAAGTTCACATCCATAGATGCGCTGGGCTGTCTGCACCATTCTCTGCAGAGCCCTGTGATTGAGGGAAGTACAGTTCCCATACCAGGCAGTGATGCAGCCAGTCAGGATGCTCTCGATTGTGCCCCTGTAGAAAGTCCCTAGGATATTCTAGGGTTTAGATGCTTCAAAAGGGACAGAAAGGGAGTAAAAGAGGTGGGAGAAATTGCTAATCAGGGATAGCATCACAACTATAGAAAGGGAGGACATTGCGTAGGTATCATCTACTGAACTCAGAAAAAAGGTGCAATCACTCTATTTGAAGTATTCTATAGACTACCCCCCCCCCCCGCCTTAACAGCAGTGACACCGCAGACTAGATCAGGAGGCAGATTAGGAAGAAGTGCAAAAATAACAGGGTTGTTGGCATGGGTAACTTCCAACTTCACTAATACTAATTCACTCCTCCTTAGTGCAAGAGGTTTAGGTGGGACAGATTTTGTTAGGTGTGTTAGACGTGGAACAAGCTAAGATGATGAGAAGCCATTCTGGATCTAGTACTCGTTGTTGACCGTAGTCAGGTGACCGATTTCCTGCTGGGCAAGCATTCCAGTGATAATGACCACAACTCCCTGACCTTCAAATAACATTGAACAAGGATAGGAACAGACGGTATAGTAAAGTATTTAATTATCATGCTATTAGGCAGGAATTTGGAAGCATAAATTGGGAACAGATATTCTCCAGGAAATATATAGAACAGAAGCGTGGAAATTATTTAGGGAGCAGTGCATGGGGTTCTGGATAGGTCTGTCCTTTTGAGGTAGGAAATGATGGTAGGATGAAGGAACCGTGGTTGACAAGAAAGACTGAGCATTTAGTGAACAGCACGAAGGAAGCATACTTAACATTTAGGGAGCAAATATCAGACAATGGTCTTGAGAGTTATAAGGCAGCCAGGGAACAGCTTAAGAAAGGAATCAGGAAAGCTAAAAGGGGAATGAGAAAGTCTTTGTGAGTAGGATTAGAGAAAACTTCAAGGCATTCTACACATACATGAAGAACAGCAGGATGACTAGAGTGAGAACAGGACTGACCAGGGATAAAGAAGGAAACCAGCACCAGGAGTCAGAGGAGGCCCTTAATGAATACTTTGTTTGCGTATTCACAAGTTGACGAATGTGAAGTAAGTTCAGAAAAGGCTAATGTGCTGGAACAGGTCGAGGTTAAGAAACAGGCTGTGTTGGAACTTTTGAAAAGCATTAAGTTAGAGTGATCCCTGAGGCTGGACAGGATATTCTCCAGGTGTCTACGGGAAGTGAGGGATGAGATTGCTGGGGCACTGATAATGATCTTCGTGTCCTCACTGGCCACAGGAGTAGTACCAAAATAGTGGAGGATGACAAATTGTATTCCTTTGTTCCAGAAAGGTAATAGGAATAATCCTTAAAATTATAGATCTGTGAGTCTTAGATCACTGCTAGGCAAACTATTGGAGAGAATTCTTAGAGACAGGTTGAGTGTTTGGAGAAGCACAGACTGACTAGATTGTCAGTATGAATTTACGAGGGGCAGGTTGTGCCTCACGAGTCTGAATGACCTTTTTGAAGAAGTGACAAAACAAGTTGATGAAGGTAGAGTGGTGGATGTGGTGTTTAGCATGGTGTTTAACAACGTTCCACAAGGCAGTCTCATTCAGAAAGTCAGGAGGCAATGACTTCTAGGTAAGCTTTGCTTTATGGATTCAGAATTGGCTTGCCCACAGAAGGCAGAAGGTGGACTTATTCAGCCCTGAAGTCAGTGACTAGCGGTGTTCCACAGGAATCTATTCTGTGACCCCTGCTCTTTATGATTTTTATAAATGACTTAGATGAGGAAGTGGATGGGTGAGCTGGCACGTTTGCAGATGACACAAAGGTTGTTGGTGTTGTGGATACTGTAGAAGCTTGCCATAGGTTACTATGAGGCACTGACAGGATGCTGAAATTGGCTAAGAAGTGGCAGATCTGTCCTTTAATCTCCTGAGCGCGATTCTAGAAGAATACTGAAAACACATTTTCAACTTCAAAAATTTGCACTGCCTGATTTCTTGTGCTTCCAGTTTATTCTATGTTCATCTTCCTCAGTAAGTAACTACAATGTAGAGAATTCTTTGTATGTTGCATTTAGAAAACATTAAGCTCATTAACCAAATCACTTCCTTTGTGCAATGCAACTTTGGGTTACCAGCAAAATAAATTCAGATTCTCATCACACGACAGTCCTAAATAGACCTTTAATTTTTAGTTCTTAACCATGCATTGGAAAATGAGACAATAATAACTAGGATATTTCTTCCCAGTTTCCATAATTTTATTTTGACTGTTACATAGCAACTTACAACCTAAAAAGAGACTGGTTGACACACCAATTTCCAATAACCAATTTCTGAGCTATTCAGACTATATGGAATTCCCACTTTAGTCTTATCTTTTACAGCATCCAGATAAACTAAATGCTGTGATGGCATCTGCCTCCATTACCCTTGCAGGCAGAGATTCCAGATCTCCACCACGCTGTGAGAATTTTATTTGCTTACATTCTATCCAATACATCCAACTATTACTTATATCTATGGTGTCCATTTGTAAAAATCTCCAGGGATGGCTGTCTCCTGTTGATCTAATTTTATATACTTTGATTAAATCTCTCCACAGCTAACCCTTTTTTGAAGAAAACAATCACACCCTAAACCACCCAGACCAAACTTTACCATCCTTGGCACCACCTCAGAAAATCTCCTCTATCCAATCTTTGACAGCAAACACTCAGCAATTGATTAGCAATTGTTAGAAATTGAGTCATAAGACCATAAGACATAGGAGCAGAATTAAGCAATTCGGCCCTCCGGGTCACCTCTACTATTTCATCATGGCTGATCCACTTCCCTCTCAACCTCATTCTCCTGCTTTCTCTACGTAACCTTTCATGCCCTGACTAATCAAGAACCTATCAACCTTCGTCTTAAATACACCCAGGGAACTGATCTCCACAGCGTCTGTGGCAATGAAATCGACAGATCCACCACCTTCCGGCCAAATCTTTATTCTAAATGGATGTACCTCTATTCCAAGCCTGTGCCCTCTGATCATAGACTCCCCACTATATGAAACATCCTCCCCACATCCACTCTATCTAGGCCATTTAGCATTTGATAGGTTTCAATGCTATTCTCCCTAATTCTTCAGAATTCTAGCAAGTACAGGCTCAGAGTGATCAAATGCTCATCATACAGTAACCCTTTTATTCCTGGGATCATTCTTGTGAACCTCCTCTGGACCCTCTCCAATGTCAGCACATCCTTTCTCAGACAAGGGGCCCAAAACTGCTTACAATACTCCAAGGCATGCCTCCCTAGTGCCTTATAAAGCCTCAGCATTACATCCTTGCTTTAATATGCTAGTCCTCTCAAAATGACCACTAAAATTGCATTCGCCTACCTCACCACTGACTCAACCTGCATAGTAACTGTTAAGGAATCCTGCACAAGGACTCCCTACTCCATTTACATCTCGGATTTCCAAATTTTCCCCTCATTTATAAAACAATCTATACTTCCATTCCTTCTACCAAAGTATATGACCATACATGTCCCTGCAGTGAATTCTACCTGTCACATCTTTACTCACTCTCCTAATCTGTCTCGGTCCTTCTGCAGCCTCACTACTCCCTCAACACTACCTGCCCCTTCACCTATTTTCGTACCATCTGCAGACTTGGCCATCATCCAATTCATTGACATACAACATAAAAAGAAACAGTCCCAACACTGACCCTAGCAGAAAACCATTTGTCATCGGCAGCCAATCAGAAAAGGGTCTCTTTATTCCTACTCTGCCTCCTGCCAATCATCCAACGTTCTATCCATGTTAATATCTTCCCTCTTGCTAAGCAGCCTCATGTGTGGCACCTATTCACAGGCCCTCTGAAAATCCAAGTAGATAACATCCACCAATCCTCCTTTGTCTATCCTCCTTGATATTTCCTCAAATAACCTCCAAAAGATTTGTCAGGTAAGACTTTCCATGAAGGAAATCACCCTGACTTTAGCCTATTTTATCATGTGCCTCCAAGTACCACAAAAACTCATACTTAACAATTGACTCCCAACAACTTCCCAGCCACTGAAGCCAGGCTAACTGGCCAGTAACTTCCTTTCTTCAGCCTTGCTCCTATCTTGAAGAGTGGAGTGACATTCACAATTTTCCAGTCCAGATCCATTCCAGAAACTGGTGATTCTTGAAAGATCACTACTGATGCCTTCACGTTCAGGTACCTCTTTCACAACACTGGAGTGTAGCCCACCTGGTTCAGGTGACTTACCCAACTTCAGACCTTTCAGCTTCCCAAGCAACTGCACTCACTTCTGCCCTCTGACACTCTCGAACTTCCAGCATACTGCCAGTGTCTTCCACAGTGAAGACTGATGCAAAATACTTACTCAGTTCACGTTCTATTGCCTTGTCTCCCATTACTACCTCTGCAGCATCATTTTGCAGCAGTCCTATTTCTACTCTTGCCTCTTTTTTGCTTTTTAAATATCTGAAAAAAACTTCTAGCATCCTCCTTAATATCATTGGCATCTTCATATTTCCTCTTTCTCTTCTTATGGCTTTTTAGTTGCCTTCTGTTGGTTTTAAAAGCTTCCCATTCCTCTAACCACACTAATTTTTGCTCTATTATATGCCCTCTCTTTGGCTTTACCTTCCCTTGTCAGCCAGAGTTTCATCAAGCTGCCTTCAAAATACTGCTTCTTCTTTAGGATATCTATGTTACACCTTTTGAATTACTCCCAGAAACTCAGCCATTGCTGCTCTGCTGTCATCCCTACTAGTGTCCCCTTTCGGTCAACTATGGCCAGCTCCTCTCTCATGCCTCAATAATTCCCTTCATCCACTATAATACTGACACAGCTGGCTTTAGCTTCTCCCTCTCAAATTGAAGGGTGAATTCTATATTATTATGATCACTGTCTCCTAAAGGTTCCTTTACCTTAAGCTCTCTAATCAAATCCAGTTCATTGCACAGCACATAATCAAGAATAGCTGATCTTCTAGTGGGCTCAACCAAAAGCTGCTCTAACAAGCCACCTCGTAGGCATTCTACAAATTCTCTCTCGGGATCCAGCACCAACTTGATTTTCCCAATCTATCTGCATATTGAATTCCCCCATGACTTGTAACATTGCCCTTTTGACATACCTTTTCTATCTCCTACTGTAATTTGTAAATCATATCCTGGCTAATGTTCAGAGGCCTATATATAACTTCCAATAGGGTCTTTTTGCCCTTGCAGTTTCTTAACTTTATTCCACAAGGATTTTACAGTTCTTGATCCTATGTCACCTCTTTCTAAGGATTTCATTTCACTTTTTACCAACAGAGCCATACCATCCCCTCTTACTACCTGCCTGTCCTTTCGATATAATGTGTATCCTTGGATGTTAAGCTCCCAACTATAATATGCTGTCAGCCATGATTCAGTGATGCCCACAACATCATACCAGCCAATCTCTGCCTGTGCTACAAGATCGTCCACCTTATTCCGTATACTGCATGCATTCATACAGGACCTTCAGTCCTGTATTCATTATGCATTTCAATTTTGTCCACCATTACACTGCAACTCATCCACTGACTGCAATTTTTTCCCTATCATCTTTCTGTCCTTCCTGGTAGTCTAACAGCACACTGCCTCTGCTTGTATATCAACTGCCCCGTCCTCAGCCCTATTCCCATTCCCCTGCCACATTAGTTTGAACCTGCCACAACAGTTCTAGCATACCTGCCCACAAGGCTAATAGACCCCCTTGGGCTCATAATTAAAATTCCTTACTAGAATATATGGTTAGAAATATAGTTAACTTGCTCTTAATGTTGATGTTCATATCACAGTTATTGCCTTGAAAACGCACTCCATAAATTGTCCCCAGTTGCAAACATGTCAATCATGTTCCCTTCCCCAGTCTTCATTAGAAACCATCTTACAACAGTAGTAGCACCAGGTCAAGAACTGAAATGGGAGGAAAATTCACAGAGGCCTCTTTTACAGTGCTATAATTCTGTACTGGAACCTACATCACAATTCCAGTTTCTGTAGGTGTATTAAACCCAGACGATCACATTTCACACATGGTCTTCTAGAGTAGAAGCAGTGTGTTATGAGGCGAATCATAGCTGAGCTCACATCAATAGACACTTACATTCCAGCAGGGGTTACTGGATAGTAATCAGGAGTTCTGACCTGTATCTTCTTTTTCTGAAAGGTTGCCGAGAGTGGTGCTTTGAAATTGATCAGCTAAGATTAGCTAAATTTAGCAGGTAATGGTCAATGAATATGACCATTGCCTCCCATTTTTGTAGCACAATGTCAATTCAGCTGGGATATCTTCCAAAGATTCATGGGGAGACAACTGATTACTTCTAATATGAAACAGCTGAGTGTACTTAATGATATTTGAACAAGTTACATTACAGAGTAGGGGCAAGATGTAAATTGGTGCATGTAATTGTGCACAAGGTGGCCTGGAAACATATGATGGAAGGGTTGCTGCCCAGAAGGTCCTTACTATTTGCTGCAAGTCTCAAAGCATGATTTGCAATGAATTATATAGACCTTACATGATAAAAGTTGCTTTCAAAGATTTCCTGTTATTGCCAAGTATTAAAATGTCTCTCTATATTATAATGCAGTATGAATGGCAAGATACAAAGGAACTTCAGTAATAAGTAGAAAATGTAATCATTATTAATGTATTTGGTTATTACAAAAGTTCTGAATAACATTTGAACCCATTTCTTACCAGCCTGTTGTGTTCTTCCTTCAGCAGGTTCACTCCTTGGTCCATCCCCTGCAGCATTAAATGCTGACACACTAACCACGTACAAGGTGTAGCTCGTCAGGTTTTTCAGTCGGATGGTGTTTTCTGGGAGGAAGAGGATCCTCATTTTCTCTGTATCATTTTGCTTCTGTTGCTCCCAGTAATAGATCTGCAGAGGCAATTTTCACAATTTTTTATTGTACCATATGCTATATGCTGTATACGGAAACAGCAATGAAGAATCTTTGTATATCTGAGTGCGACAGCATTTCTCCACCCGGGACTTCTGTGATGGACAGTAGTGAAAACCAAGAGGAAGCTACTGACACAATGAAGGAAGCCCTGAACACTGACAAAGGTGACCTTCACTGCCGCCCTTGACACCAACAGCATAACAGGCACAAGGAGAAGAAAAGTACCAACTCAAGAATATCTCAGGATCACAGGAATTGCCGACATCCCACCTCTCCCGGAAGTTCCGGGAGTCTCCCGCATATTGATAGTGGCTCCCTCATGCCCGGAAATTATATACAATATCTCGCAAATCGATTTTTTTGAGAGGGAGAGGGAGAGGGAGAGGGAGAGGGAGAGGGAGAGCGAGAGCGAGCATCCTGATTGGTCTCTCTTCATGCCAAGTAAACCTATCAGTTTTCTCTGCGGGCGGGCTTTACAGTCGACCTCAAAAATAATGACAGTGTTGCTCGCAATTGCCCATAGTGGGTTAAAATGTAAAAGACATGTTGAGGTGAGTTTAACAGGTGTCATTTGTTCATTAGAGTAGCTAACATTATTTAAACTAGCTGGTTAGCTGCCCAGGAGCTACGCTATTGATGTCCTACATGATGAGGCCAAACTCCCTGTAGACTTGCTTAAAGTTGTAAAAGAGTAAACATGATAATATATGTACATATTTTAATGTCACATTTTCTGCATATACCCAACTTGGTTTACAGATTAGACAAAATCACTAAACAAAGTATTACATACACCCTTGGAGGTCGACTGGGGGCAGGGGGGATATGGGGTTGCAGGGGGCAGGGGTGTTACCTCCCTGAAATGAGTTTTTGCAGGGTGGGATGTCTGGAATTGAAAGGACTGCAAATAAGTAAAACATTTCTTTTCCTTTCCTGCTCAGTGTTGAGCGAATTGTTTTCTCAGATTCTTCACCGTACTGCAGCTTTGCAAATACCAGTTTTGTTTCATTATTAATTTACGGGATGGAAGTTGTCCATGCAAGGCCACCTTCTTGAAGTACTTCAATCTTTTTGGTTGTACATCCACAGTAAGGAAGTTCAAGGATCTACACATCCTGGCCAGTGAAGATGCCAACCTATTTCCAGTTTAGGATGTTGTGTGTGACTTGGAGGAGAACCATGGCGTTTCCACACGTCTGCTGCCCTCATATTTCTTGTTGGTAGAGTTTGAAGGATTCTGTCAGAATATCTGTATTTTCCAGATGGTTCATTCTGCAGCCACAGTATGCTGGTGATAGGTAGACTGTCTATCAAATGGACTGCTCTATTCTGAATGGCATTCAAAGGTAAGGTCAAAATTAAGTCTTTGTGATATACACAACACGTATGCACAGGTGCAATGAAAATTTATTGTAGGCATCACAGTCATATACTGTCATGTAAGCAGCATTCACAATTAAAGTATAAATTAAACACAAATTATATACAATTTTTTTTTTACAGGTATTTGATCATCTTGAGTATTTTTGGAACTGCGCTCATCCAGGCAAATATCATGAGTTTCATCACACATTTGACCTGTGACTTGTAGATGTAAGAAATATTTCATGGCATCAGGAAGCAAGCTGCTAACCACAGAACACACAGCCTTTGACTTCCATTTACATACACAGCATTTTTGTGGCTAGCACATTTGAATTTCTGGTCAATGGTGACCTACCCAACAGCTAGATGATTGGGGATTCAATGGTTATAATGTCATTGAACATCAAGGATGAATGATTGGATTCTTCCTTGTTGAAGATGATCATTTTCTGACATTTATAAGACAGAAATATAACTTGTCACTTATTGGCGGATATTTGAATGTGGTTTAGATCTTGCTGCAGGCAAATATGTCTCAGGTTTGACCATTAAATGTCCAAAAGGGTTGAGAAATAATAAATGGTTTAACGATTTATTCAGGAGGAATAATTATAATGTAAGTTGCAATAAGTACTATAGAATAGCAGCAGAATATTTGTTATGTCTCTCTCTCTGACAGTTCAGTCAGGAATTCACTTTGCTCAGTTGTCTGCTTGAGTTGAGCATTAAGCCTCAAGACAATCCTTTACCGTAACTCTTGTCGTCCTGTTGGTCAACTACTTCAACTTCTCTGGTTCTCTCTTGCACTGAGCTGCCTAAATACTGATTTCAGGAGGCACAAAACATTACATCAATCATTGTTGTAGTTAGATCTCCAAACTTAAATGTTTCTTTAAAAAAGGGCAGATGCAACCTATTCTGTGGGGGGGGGAGGTGTAATGTAGGTAAATTGTTTCTTTTGTTTGCGACTTACCTTCTCCTAGACATCTTGGTAAATAAAGATTCTTTTCAAACACACATCAGATTGTTTCTTCGATTTGTGCCCTGGTACAGTCCATAAATAATTTCATCCTGTCCATATCAGGGCTGAATTGTAATAATTGACTGATCGATCTGTTATATAACTCAAATAAAAGTGTTATTTTTTCTCTCAGGGATTGCTACAGAACCCAGAACTCTAGATTTTGTCTGATCTGCTTCAGGATGAATGAGATATAATAACCCCCCCCCCCACCACACCCACAACCTCCCCTTCCTGGATTCGTGAATTGGTGAGACCAGAGTTTGAGGTCTTGTGTCCGGGGTCATGTCGTCGTCAACTCTGGCGTTTGAGACCTGGGTTTGTGAATCTCTGTGAGTCCACTGGGGTAGTTGAAGGCCCAATGTCTACATGTCCAAGTCTGATTTCGATTCTGCTGGAGGATGGTTGCTGAAGAAGATGGCCTGTCTTGGGGTTAGAAGACTGTGAATGTGCATGGATGGGAAGGAGGAGTGGTGCTTGTTTTGTTGTTAGTCGTCTCCTGTGTTGTTATGCTGAATGTTGTGGGCATGCTAACTTGCTGCCGGAATGTGTAGTATCACTTGCGGGCTGCCCCCAGTGCACCAGGGGGTGTGTTGGTTGTTAACACAAATGACACATGTCACTGTATGCTTTCATGGACATGTAATAAATAGACGAATCTTGAATCCCTGATTACCTTGAAATTGGAAAATTTATCAATCTTGTTTTGAATGAACTGAATAACTGAGACTCCATGGTTTCCTAGAGTACAGAATTCTAAGCATTCACCCGCATCTGCATGCAAAGTTTTCTCCTTTTGTCAGTCTAAATAGTCTCTTCCTCAGTTTGAAATTTCCAGTTCTAGACTCCTCAGCCAGAGTAATCATTCCCCCTACAACCAGCCTGGTGATCTCTGCAAGAATTTTCTAAGTTTCATGGAGATGTCCTTCTATTCTTCCGAACTCGAGGACACAGGTCTGTCCTCACATGGCCAACCCACCGTCCTTCAAACCCGGTCTAATGAATCTTTGCTACGCTCCCCGTTGGGCAGGTAAATTCTATTTTAGAGGGAGACCAAAAATCTGCACAATATTCCAGGTGTGATCTCACAAAGCCTTTATAGAATTGCAATAATGCACCTTTATGACTGTACTCAAATCCTCTCATGATAAAAGCCAATGCCTCTTGTTATAAAGTTCAAACACTAATAAATTACATCACATAAATTTTCTTGGATCTTTCCCTTATCATTTAATGCAGTGACATGACATAAGCATAAAACTTGACATGTATAACAGGATTCATTTTAGTAACTTCAAGTTCTATCTTATTGAGTTTTCCAAATACATGTTCAATACTGGTTGTATACTTTGTACATTATTTCAATGACCACCTTCAGTCATTGTATCCATCTGGTTTAAATTGCAGTATTGGTTACGTTAACACATTTTTTGAAACAGGATGTTAATCTTAATAAATTCACAGCTTGACCATGGAGTGAAGCAGACTATTATAACAATCACATTCATAGTTAAATAAGGTCATTTTCAAAGGTTTTTTAACCCTCCGTTGTTCCAATTTCATAAGTGTAGTGTTAATTTGACAAATGTGTGCAGATCTCTTCCATTTATCTCACCCGGTTTCACTATTCAATAAGTGTGCAAAAGTAGAGTCGGCACTAAAAAAATTTCTACCCTTCCAGAAAGAAACGATTCCATGGGCTTCTACTTCCCAATATTGAACAGTGTCTACATTTAAAATGCTTTGAAACTTATGGAAATTTTCTACGAAAATGCCAGTATTAGGGGGATTACAAAGCTTCACCTGGTAAAGCAGCAGTTAATTGTAAAGAGACCTCAATGGTATGCTCCAAAAGTATAAAATAGATTATATGAAACACACAGTTATCCACTTACACAATAACTATGTTTTTACCAAGTCATTAAACCTCCAAGAGGACCACAAGCTTGTCATAGGGTTTGAAGCCTTGCATGCCTCAATGACCAGGAGAGCTATGTTGGCTGGAGTCAGGGCCTTGCACTTTGGCTCTTCGTAGGACCACCCCTGTCAAACAGGTCAAAGGGTAGAGGGCAGACTAAAAGTGGTCCATTGGTCCTCCACATTCTGGGGCTCAGCTCAGGGTTAACAACCCTGACTGGTAAAAAAAAAATTGTTACGGAAACAGCAATGAAGAATCATTCTGTATCTGTGTGTGACTGCATAGGCAGACAGAAATGGAGGACCTTCACTGCTGCTCTAAATGCCAGCAGCATAACAGGCAGTAAGTAAGCTCATTAAATTTATGATTACCTTGTAACCCTGTATTTTCCCATTCTGTGCCTCGGCTGGAGGTGGATGCCATGTAACTTCCAGTTGGGTTGCGGTGAGGGGTCTTACACTTACATTTTGAGGACCTCTTGTAGGAACTAATGGAAGAAGCATACAGAGGTTTAATGGAGATTAGTTGAGCATGCATTAAGTTGATAAAAAGTAAAATACAACTCTTTCCCTCTACCTGCTTACCTGCTTCTCCCACATAGACCTCCTTAGGACTGCTGGCTGGACTCTCGCCCACCACATTAAATGCTTTCATTAAGATTTCATATCTTGTGTATTTCTTCAGTTCTGTGAATAGATATGAAAAACTCCCAATATATTTTACAGATGCAAAAGTTACCTTTACTTACAATTATCACAGTCAAGTTTATTGTCATTTAACTATATATATGTATATTGTCAAATGAGATGTTTCTCTAAACCAGGGTGTAAAGCATAGTCATACACATAACACACAATAGCTTAGCAGAGTAAAGATAAAATCTACAGATGAATTATGCATAAATAAACAAAGTAGTGCATAAATTAAATATTGTCAGTACAGAACGGATTAACCATTGATACTCTGAATACGATGTGGCAGTAAGTTCAGAAGCCTGATGGCCTGAGGGAAGAAACCATTTCCCATCCTGACCGTTCTTGATTTCACACATTGGAGACTCCTGCCTGATGGTAGAAAGTCAAAGGGAATGTTGGATGGATGGGTGGGATCCTTGCTAACACTAAGGGCCCTGTGTACACAGTGCTCCTCACAAATATCCCCAATGGATGGTAGGGAGATCTCTATGATCCTCTCAGCCATTCTCACAGTCCTTTGTAGGGACTTCCAAAGGGACAAAGAAAGAGGAAAGTGAGAAGAATCCTCCAAGTAAACACTAAGTAATACTTGTGCTTCTTTTGATGACAGTTGGCTTTGTCAGATAGTTGTCAGATGGTGACAGATTAGAGTAACGTTTTGTAGTTTTTTAGATGTCGGGATATTAACATAACTACGTCTCAGTCCTTACCAAATCTACTCTGTCCTCTGAGTTTCCTTTTATCAATTAGCATACTTAAAAACACAGAGCATTTACAAAGAGAAAGCATAGTTGCCAGTGGCAAAGCAATTGAAATCAGGGATGATGGGGGAAAATAATCAGATTTTTTTCCCCAAAATACAGAATGGAGGTTATAAACATAAGAAAGGCCAAGCCATTGAGGGATTTGGAAATAAGTATAAGAATATTAAAATTGAAGGTCTGCTGAACTGAGAGCCAACATAGACCAAAGTGCAAAATTGCAAATTTCTCTCCACCCTTTAAGAAGCGAGGGAAGCAGAAGAAAGGAAATTATAGACCAGTTAGCTTGACTTCAGTGGTTGGGAGGATCTTGGAGTTCAATATTAAGGATGAGGTTTCAGGGTACTTGGAGGCACATGATAAAATAGGTCAAAGTCAGCAAGTTTTCCTTAAGGGAAATCTTGTCTGCACAGATCTGTTGAATTCTTTGAGGAAATAGTAGGTAGAACTGACACAAAAGAGCCAATGGATTTTGTTTACTTAAATTTTTAGAAGACCTTTAACAAGGTGTCACATATGAGGCCGCAAAACAAGAAAAGAGCTCGTGGTATTACTGGAAAGATGCAGGCATGGACAGAATATTGACTGACTGGCAGGAGGTGAAGAGTGGGAGTAAAAGGGGCATATTCTGGTTGGCTGTCAGTGACTAGTGGTGTTCTGCAGGGGTCAGTGTTAGGACTGCTTCTTTTCACGTTATATGTTAATGACTTGGATGATGGAATTGATGGTTCTGTGGCCAAGTTCGCAGATGATTGGTGGAGGGGCAGGTAGTGTTGAGAAAGCAGAGAGTCTACAAAAGGATATACACAAATTGGGAGAATAGGCAACAAAATAGTAGATGGAATATAGGGTAAGGAGCATATGGTCACGCACTTTGGTAGAAGGAATAAACTCGTAGACTATTTTCTGAATGGGGAGAAAATTCAAAAATCAGAGGTGCAAAGAGACTTTGTTGGGAGTCCCTGAAAGTTAGCTTGCAGGTAACTTAGGCAAATGCAATTTTAGCATTCATTTCGAGAGGACTGAAGATAAAAGCAAGGATGCTTTGCTGAGGCTGTATAAGGCATTGGTTAGAGTCCATTTGGCATGTTGTGAGTATCTAAGAAAACGTTTGCTGGCATTGGGGAAGGTTCATGAGAATCATCCCAGGAATTGAAGGGTTAATGTATGAGGAGTGTTTGATGGCTCTGGGCCTCTACTCACTGGTGTTTGGGGTGTGTGTGGGGGGGTGTAATCTCATTAAGACCTACCCAATGAATATTTAAAGGCCTAGGCAGAGTGGATATGGAGTCAATGGCTAGGGAATGGAACATGAGACTGTGGATGGAGTTTGTCATAGGCACCTAATTACTGGTCTTGATTTTTAATCATGCTCACTCAATGCTGGATGCAGGACAAGCAGAATGACAATCTGGAGTTAGCTGAGGGATGAAAAAGAGAATGATGAATGTAAGCTGTGGGTCCTCATCACAATATAGGCACCCGTTAGTCTCGTGAGACCATGAATTTGAGCCTTGGAAGGTTTCCAGGGCGCAGGCCTAGGCAAGGTTGTATGGAAGACCGGCAGTTGCTCATGCTGCAAGTCTCCCCTCTCCACGCTACTGATGTTGTCCAAGGAAGGGCACTAGGACCCATACAGCTTGACACCGGTGTCGTCGCAGAGCAATGTGTGGTTAAGTGCCTTGCTTAAGGACATAACACGCTGCCTCAGCTGAGGCTCGAACTGGCAACCTTCAGATCACTAGACCAATGCCCTAACCACTTCGCCACGCGCATCATCTCTCTCTCTCTCTCTCACACACACACACACACTCGGAAACTAAAAATACTTTCTAATGATGTTGCTGAAGGGGAATGAAGGTGTACAGGAATGAGGTAGATCAACTGGTTGAATGATGTCTCAACAACAACCTTGCACTCAAGGAATTGACTGTAGACTTCAGGAAGGGGAAGTCAAGGGAACACACACCAATCCTCATCCAGGGATCAGAAGGAAAGGGTGAGCAGTTTTGATCCTGCCTGTCAACATCTCTGAAGATGGGCCCAACATATTGATGCAATTACAAAGAAGGCACGATAGGGGCTATTTTTCATTAGGAGTCTGAGGAGGCTTGGCATTTCACCAAAGAGTCCCGTAAATTTCCACATATGCCCTGTGGAGAGCATTCTAACTGATTGCATCACTGTCTGGTATGGAGAGGCCACTGTACAGGGCTGGAGAAAAATGCAGAAAGTTGCAAACTCAGCCAGCTCCATCACAGCACTTGCCTCCTCAGCATCGAGGCCATGTTCAAAAAAAGATGCCTTAAAAAAGCAGCATCCATCACTAAGGATCCCTGTCACCCAGGACATGCCCTTGTCTCCTTGTCACCATCAAGGAGGCGGTATAGGAGCCTGAAGAAACACACTCAGTATTTCAGGAACAACTTCTTCCCCTCTACTATCAGAATTTTGAATGGACAAAGAACCTATTTCTTTTCAATTTTTGCTTTCTTTTTGTACTACTTATTTAATTTAATTTATATATATGTAATTTCCTATTGTAATTTATAGTTTTTTTTTATAATAAGTATTGCAAAGTACCGCTGTTGCAAAACAACAAATTTCAGAATCAGAATCAGGTTTATTATCACTTGCATGTGTCATGAAATTTATTAACTTAGCAGCAGCCGTTCAATGCAATACATAATATAGAACAGAAAAAAATAACAATAAATAAATAAACCAATTACAGTATATGTATATTGAATAGATTAAAAATTGTGCAAAAAAGAGAAATAATATGTCAGTGTCCAAGGGTTCAATGTCCATTTAGGAAACGGAGAGCAGAGAGGAAGAAGATGTTCCTGAATCGCTGAGTGTGTGCCTTCAGGCTTCCAGACTTCCTACCTGATGGTAACAGTGAGAAAAGGGCATGCCCTGGGCGCTGAATGTCCTTAATAATGGACACTGCCTTGCTGAGACACTGCTCCCTGAAGACGTCCTGGGTACTTCGTAGGCTAGTACCTAAGATGGAGCTGACTAAATTTACGACACTTTGCAGCTTCTCTCGGTCCCGTGCAGTAGCCCCCCCCCCCCCACCCCCCATACCAGACAGTGATGCAGCCTATCAGAATGCTCTCCACGGTACATCTATAGATGTTTTTGAGTGTACTTGTTGACATACCAAATCTCTTCAAACTCATAATGAAGTATAGTTGCTGTCTTGCCTTCTTTATAATTGCATTGATATGTTGGGACCAGGTTAGATCCTCAGAGATCTTGACACCCAGGAACTTGAAACTGCTCAATCTCTCCACTTCCGATCCCTCTAAGAGGATTGGTATGTGTTCCTTTGTCTTACCCTTCCTGAAGTCCACAATCAGCTCTTTCATCTTACTGATGTTGAGTGCCAGGTTGTTGTTGCGACACCACTCCACTAATTGGCATATCTTGCTCCTGTATGCCCTCTCGTCGCCATCTGAGATTCTACCAACAATGGTTATATCATCAGCAAATTTATGGATGGCATTTGAGCTATGCCTAGTCACATGGTCATGTATATATAGAGAATAGAGCTGTGGGCTAAGCACACACCGCTGAGGTGCACCAGGGTTGATCGTCAGGGAAGAGGAGATGTTATCACCAATCCATGGATTGTGGTCTTCTGGTTAGGAAGTTGAGGATCTAACTGCAGAGAGAGGTACAGAGGCCCAGGTTCTGCAACTTCTCAATCAGGATTGTGGGAATGATGATATTAAATGCTGAGCTATAGTCAATAAACAGCATCCTAACATAGGTGTTTGTGTTGTCCAGGTGGTCTAAAGCTGTGTGAAGAGCCATTGAGATTGCATTTGCTGTTGACCTGTTTTTACGACATATGCCAGTGATATTAAACCAGATTCTGACTCTACGTACATGCTACCTGTAGATTCTTGGTGAACACACACAACGTCAGTATGGGAAAGTGAAGAGAAGCCACTGAAAAGTAACTCACTAAATCAAGGTGAATAATGTTCTAGTTTGCAATATTTCTGATGAGACTTACGGTGCCAGAGTTTCACAGTAAAATGAAATTGCTTAGAAATCCAACACATAATACTGTTTCTTTTAGCATTATGAATTGAAAACTGATTTTGATTTAGAGTGAAATGGGAAAGACCATTTCCAGGTCATTTAGTGATTCTCCGGAAATATAGCCGGGAAACTTAGCTGTGAGCATCTCTGTGCCTCCAACTTGTTGTTTGTGTGAGGGCACACAGGATGACAAAATTCCTTTTGCAAGGTTCCTTTTAAACCATTGCAGGAGAAATCGGACACTGATGCCCTGGGGAGATTATCAATGGGAACTTCAGGGTCAACTTGGTTTCCAGTGCTGTGCTAATCTGTCAATCTGATCAGCTAGGGCTCTTAGTTACACAGTCCTGTACGACTGTCATCCACTACTAACTGTTCTGAAATCCCAACCCCGTACTTTCTCCTAATCTCTCTCTGCCCTCCCTAATCATCTGATCACCCAAGGCCCAGATCCAAACCATTGACCTCCCATCCCCTACCCTCAGTGAAATCCTCCATCCCCAATAACCTCTTGCCACCAACACATACTTCAAGCTCGGCTCAATATTAAGCACGATTCACATCCCCCCACTCTCCACATTAGAACATATGGTTCTGGCATCCTTCCCTCTGACCATCAATGCAAATTCCCCTTACCTCTGTTCTTTCACTGGCCCACTGCACTTCAACTACCACTGCACCCCAAGGCTTCCAAATATTACTTTCCCCTCTCCATCTGACCATCACAGAAAAGGACCCGAAAGTGCTCCCCCAGTACAGTATTCAGCTGCAATACCCCCTCCCATTTCTTCCTCATACCCTCAGTTACAGCACAGGACCATTGGCAATGACATGCGCTGGTGGTATCAGTCCCTCAAAGCAGGCCAGAGAATCAATTAAGAAAACTGAAACTATATTCAGCTGTGCCCAAGAACTCGACTAAGTTATATGATGGATGCAACTGTTCATCACGTGCAGGAGAACTCATTCCACTAAACCTATTCCCCAGCTTCCTTACTTGTAATTTACCAACACAAACTGATTAACAAATTAACTCCCTTACCACCCACTAGCACTGGTGCAATGTTCAATAGCCAAATAACCTAACAACCAATACATCTTTGGCACATGAGAAGAAACTAAGGTGGCTGAGGGAAACTAATAAATTCACAGGAAGACCATACAAAATCCACACAGGCATCAGTGGAGGATACAATTGAACCTGGTTCACTGAAACCGTGAGACTGTGACTAGGAGCACTTGAGAGACCAACTGGCTTAATTCTGCACCATAATAATTTTATAATCCAATGAAGTTTAAGTTCAAATGATTTAAATATAAAATTTATCATGTTTCAATAAATTAACATTCACATTCATTAATTTATCCTTTCACAAGTTTCATTGTTTCTTTGTGCAGAACCAATTCACTATACTGGTATCAGGAGGTTGGCTGTCTGTACATTTTGAGATGGCTCACGAAATACAAACGAGGAACAGCGAGTGGAAAGATGGAACATATAAACAGCACAGCTGGCACCAAAGTTTATTACCCAAAAATAAGGCACTTAAATTTTGCCTTTTAAAAAGTAATGAGAGGAAATTAAATTAATTGTCAGTAACAGAAAAAGGGAGAAGTAAAGTGCACTGTGTGCAGAGAGATAGGAAAACCAGGTGAGAGTGAGGAAACAGAAGAAATTAGTGTTACAGAAACCTGACAAAAATATCTGCTGAAATGACAGGAAACTATTAAAACCCGCCTGTACAAAATTCTCTTTCCATGTATTAGAAAACAGTTAGATAACTGCTTTTAAAGAGTATACATCATTTCCAAACCAGTACAGTACTTCAATCCAAGTATCTTTGAATACATGTAAAAGCCAAGTTACATCAACATTAATCATAACAACATAAAAAACAAAAGATCAGTGTGTCTACACTTACGTGTTAGCTCGAATTCGGTTACTGTGGAGCTGCTGATTGTCTTGAAGCTACTCTCAGCTATGTAAGGTAAGTAAAGCAAAACAAGTGAGTTGGGGTTTAGAAGATTAGTATTTGCAAACACTAACAAGAGAAGGTTAAGGTTTAATTATAATACATAAAAAAGTGATGGAGATTCTCTTTAAAGTACATAATTTATACAAAGTATATTCAATTTTCAATTTAGAACAACACTGCTGACACGGGAGAAACATCAGCTTTATGTTTATAATGAACAAAGGTGAGAAACATTGCAAACTAAATTAACATGTTAACTGGAGTTTGTTTTTCAGGTTGATGCATGTAAAGCTTGGTTGGATTTTCAAATGAAAATATGTTGCCTTTAAACCCAGTGAAGGTTACTTGCTGGTGTTGGCTAGAGCTTGTAATTAAGCACATTTTATATATATATATAGCTCTTTCCTGCTACATCTCTGTAACCTGATTACATTTCATTTAATCTCAGAAATTTAAAATCAAAAGGCGGCTGCCTCAGGTCATTGTGTTTTTATTATTCCTAGCTTGATAATGGAATTAGCTATTTTAATCAAGCTCTTTCCCAATAGTCCACAACAAATTTATTCAAGTACTTAATTCTTTTTAAACACTATAATTTAATTGACTTTAGAAACTAACGGTGGCCAAATATTACAGAATACAGTTCTGCATGGGGCATAATTCTTCAAACATCTGCCTTAGCTTCTATTTGATGGCACTTCTGATACCCCAAATGAAGGAGGAAGCCAAGGATGCAATATGTTTGTTTAGAAATACATATTACTATGAATCTTAAATTTACATCTTTTACATGTCTGTCACTGGTTATTATTTTCACTGTCAAACCCTTTCATCTTGTCCAACAGTTTTAATAGGCCTATCTTAAACTGCACAAAATGCTGGAGGAACTCAGCAGGCCAGGGATCATCTATAGAAAAGAGTAACCTGTTGACGTTTCGGGTCAAGACCCTGCCCAGAACACCAACTGTCTATTCTTTTCCAGGGATGCTGCCTGGCCTGCTGAGTTCCTTCAGCATTATGTGTGTATTCCTTTGGCTTTCCAGCATTTGCCGATTTCTTCGTGTTTCCCTCTTAACCTACATTGTTCTGCTGAAACACCTCAGCCTAGAAATTAACAAGTGCCCCAAAAGTCTTCCTTTACGGCTGTTGTGTGATATGCCAAAGGTAGTTTTGCTAATATGCCCACTGCTTCAAACTTCACTAAACTTTGGGCCTTGGGCATAACTGTTTGTTGTGCTTTGTGTGTTCTGCACCTAGCTGTGGTGCTACAGGGTACAGGACTGCAGACAGCTCTGGAGGAGAGGAGAAGGGGAGGGTGGAACAGGGATTTGTTTTTTTATGTGTTTATGGCTGACTGGAAATTCTGGACCCTACTGTATACAATAATGACAAGATGGGCATTAATTAGCTGATAAAGAGTCAGGTCAAATCTTCAGAGTGGCAGACTTCCATCTGGAATTTGCGGTACTTGGATTTCACTCCATACTAGGAAAAGAATGACTTTCAGGGACAAGGTATTTGTGAAATGCAGTATCACACATCTGAATTTGTAGCCCCTCCAATTTTCCTGGTTCCTCATCATAACTGCACCATCTTATTCCCTGCGCTTTCCCAGCGAATCAGCAATATTATTTCCATAATAGTCTAACGCACTTCTTATAAGGGAGTGCCAAACAATTACTGTGTATGCAACGATTCAGAAACACCTGTTATTTTTCTGTTACTTGCACCATTTGCAACTAGTGTATGAAGAAAGGCTGCTTGAGTGTCTTGTTTATCAGCAAGATAAATTGAAACTTCTACTTTCTGAATGCCCGTTTTTAAATGAGAATGACACCAACAGATACCATCCTAGAAATGAATGAACTCAAGGTGAGCTATTTAGGTCAACCATATCAATAAATTGCTTCAGTTAATAGTGCAAATGGAAAGGCATTTAGGTAGAATAAGGATTAAGTAAATAAGCCAACATACTGATGGAACACCATTCAGATTTTGTAAGCACTACCTCAGTGACATTTTAGCCTTTAATAAAGATTTTTTTTTGCTTCACAAATGCAGTATCAATAAATGAAAGTATGAGTGTTAGCTACTCTGAGTAATCTAGGCACTTATATGAGAATCCATGATGGTGCATCTTTCCTCTATATTTCAAAGTAAATATTTATTATTCTTCAAATCATTTAAAACTCTGAGTGGGAATTATGTAACGAGGTCCCATTCTTCCTTTCTAATCTGCTCTGAGGAAGTCATAAGAACCTTTAGCAGAAATAAGCAAAATCCTTCTTTAAATATTCAATGAAGCCTAAATGCTACTTTAACCGGACATTAGTCCAGAGAAATTATTAAGGACTTTTCTTCAGGTTGACCCAATTAAAAGCAGAGCCAACTCCCACAAAACAAAAGCAGCGTCATCAATAAAAAGACCCTCAACAACATCACTCTAACTCTACTCTTCCAGTCTGCTCTAGTTTCTTGTACAAGTTTACATGTGATATCACTGTAGTGGGCTGGATCTCAAATAATGGTGTCAGAATACAGGAAGGGGATATCAACCAAACACACGGTTTGTCTCATTGACTTCAGATAGGCGGTGGTGGGGGGGGGGGGGTGCAGTGCACATGTTCCTGTCTATATCAATGGTGTTGAGGTTGACAGCTTCAGCTTCCTAGCTGTGAACATCACCAATATCCTGTTCTGGTCCAAAGACATTGATGTCATGTGTTAAAGATCACCAATGCCTTTATTTCCTCAGGAGGATAAATTTGGCATGTCCCAATAGACTGCTACCAATTTTTATTGATGCACCATAAAAGGCATTCTGTCCAGATGCACACAGCTTGGTACGGCAATTACTCTGCACGTGATCGCAAGAAACTGCATATAGTTGTGGACACAGCTCAATACATCACACGAAACAGCCTGTGCTCTGTGCACTGTCTATACCCGTTGCCTCAGTACAGCAGCCAGCATACTCACAGACTCCACCCGCCTCAGACACCCTTTCTGCTCCTCTCTCCTATCAGGCAAAAGATACAAAAACCTTTATTCTGCATTTTTATCTTTTACATTAATGCACTGTGTAATCATCTGATCTGCATAGACAATCTGCAAGACAAGCTTTTCACTGTACTTTGGTACATGTGAAAATAATAAACCAATAGTAATAGCAAAAACCAACAACTTATTTGTTGGCTATCATTGTTGACCCTCCAATAACTCATCTCCATCATCCTTTCAGGCAAACTCCCACCACTAATAATTGTTTTCTAATTCTTCTGATAATCACCAATGCCTCTGAGTTACTGACCTCTCTGTTAAGTACAATGGGATCTTTCTGCTTCCCTTTCATAATCCAACATTCTTCAATCAAACCTCCCCTTAGTCTCCTCTGCTCCAAAGAAAATGCAACTGATCTCATTTTCATTCCTCAATACCATAATTTGCTATCAACATCCTCATGAATTTCTCTGCACACATCACATCCATCCTGCGTGGTCAGCAGAACAGTACACTGTACTCTGGCTAAGGCTTAACTAATGTGCTAAACAGCTTCCGTTTTACTGCCCCAATATTGTATTCAATGCCTTAGCCAATAAAGGTAAGTATCCTGTATACCTGTTTAACAGTGCTGCCTGAGTGGTGATGGAAACTAATACGAAAGGTACATGAATGTGCAGGGAATGGAAGGATATGGACATTGTTTAGGCAGAGAGGATTATTTTAGTTGAGCATTTGATTACTAATATAATTCAGTTGGAACAACTTTGTGGGCTGAAATTCTCTGTGCTGTATTGCTGCACGTGCTGTATCCTACCTCATCCACCTGCCCTGTTGTACTTCAAGGTACTTTTATTCGTCTATGCTTGGTAAATTGATTTATTATTGCCACATATAACAAGGTGAAAAACTTGTCTTGCATATTGTCCATGCAGATCCGTTCATTACAACAGTGCATTGAAGTAGTTCATGGTAATATAGCCGAAGTGCTTCAGTACAGAGGAAGTGCAGTGCAGGTCGGCAGTAAGGAGCAACATTTCCTATAGTGGGGGATCCTAGGACCAGAGGGCACAGCCTCAGAATAGGAGGATGCCCCTTTAGAACAGAAATAAGCAGGAATTTCCTTAGCCAAAGAGCAGTGAACCTGTGGAATTCATTGCCACAGACTGATACGGAGGCCAAGTCATTAGGTATATTTAATTCAGAGATTGATAGGTTCTTCATTAGCAAGGCTCTGGGGGAAAAGGCAGGAAATGGGGTTGAGAGCAGTATTAAATCAGCCACGATGGAAAGGAGAAGCACACTTGTTGGGCTGAATGCCCTAATTCTGCTCTTACGTCTTATGGTCACAACAAATTAGATTGTGAGGTTAAGAGTCTATCTTATCACACTAGGGAACTATTGAATTGTCTTTTAAAAGTGGAATGGAACCTGTTCTTGAGCCTGGTGATATGTGTTTTCAGGCTATTGTATATTTTGCCCAGTGGGAAGGGCAAAGAACAAATGTCTGGGATGAGTGGGACCTTTAGGTTGGCTGCTTTGCCAAGGCAACAAGAAGTGTCAACTTCTCATTGTTTCACAAGTTATCACGTATTCCCTTGCCTAGTATGGCTTTCCTTATACTGAATTAAACTCTTATGTGTCACTTTCACACCCTCTTAACCAGTGTATTGACATCTTCCTATAGACTAGATTTTTATGCTTCATTATCAATAAAACTACCAACTTTTCCAAATCAATGTCAATCATCTTAGTTTTGTTCCCTATATTTAAATACACAGACCTGTATGTAATTCAATAGTTGAATTTCCAAAAACCTTTACACTTTGTGTTCTGTCACTTAGGGAATTTTTAATTATCCTTGCTACTTGAAATTTCTACAAGTTTGGCCAAATATTCCACTGAAGTGCTCTTCAATATCAGCTCCTCAATTCTCCCTACTACTAGCATCATGAAGGGCACAAAAAGGGAAACTACCACCATAAGGTCTCCATCCGCATCCTACCTTGAAAATAAACTACCATCCCATGCCACACCATGGGAATGGCTTCACCACAAGGACTATCATGTTTTGAAAAGGTATCTCACTTTCTCAAGAGCAGTAAGAAATGGGACAGAAAGGTTCCCCTTGCCAGCAACCTCCAGACAATATGCATGAATGAAAATAAAAAAAAAACATTGCATTTCGGATATGACATACTGAAAAACTGACATCACATTTAATGTTGTGCATAGCTACAACCAGAATACTGGAATCAATTCAGATAAGTGAGGGAAAACAATTCATAAATGAGGAAGACAATTTTTAAAAATCCATGAAGTGGTAGTGTGGCTGTAAGTGCATAGTCAAATTCTGACTGCAAAACATCTGTATGTGAAATATAATGCATTAAAGCAAAGCCATAGAAACTGAAGTGTTGTTGGGTACAAGCTTTGGATCAAGCACCTCAGAAGAACACACTTAATTGAAGAAAGTTTGTAGATTTCAGAACTGAGGCTATATGTTTCAATATAATAAAACTGTATATACATTTTTGTAACCTCTGAGAAGTAACATTAATACAGATAACTCTAAAACAATGAGTCTTTAAGGGTTTGTAGAAACAGCATATAAACAACAAAGGAGAATTATTTTTGAATACATCAACACCGCCCACGTATCTGCCACTCTCCTCATGCAGTCACTCACATGTTAACTCTCCCTGTAGAGCAGAAGTTTCCCCGATGGGTTGTGTATTGAATCCTGGTACATGCTCATACGTAAGTTCTCTGTAGTAGATGCGGAATCCCATCAGTATGCCATTTAAACTTCCTTCCTTTGGTGGCTAAAGAAAACAAGAGTTATTCCCATTATATCGTTTTGTAACCTAGTAATTTAATCTGGGCCTCAAAATGTCTTCTTGTTGCCTTGTTCTCTTCAAGTCCCATCAAGTTATTAATGAAAACTAATTAACATTGATTTCAGGAGGTACAGGATCAGAAGCAGCATTAGTCCTATAACCTGCAATTGACCAATCCAGTCACATTCAGATAGCAGATCACAAGTTGGTTTAGTGTTAGTGCAACTATGGTCCTGGATACCTAAAAAGAAATGAGCAGTGAAGTCTTCATGGCCATGATCTTCCTTCAGTGATTCCTCTAGAAAGATGTATCTAGATACCTGATGAGATCTGGGTTGGCTTTGTTGTGTTGGGAAATTAGAACGGTGATCTGTCCATGGGCAATAAGTTTACATTAAAAGGAAATAATATTACTGAATTTTAGAAACCAGTAATGGTTGAATGGAAGATGAGAAAAAACTAGCAATGAATATAAAGGCAAATTGTAAAACCTTCTACAATTACATAAAAAAAGGAATAACGACACAATTAAATGCTAATCTATTAGAAGCAGAGAATAATGAGGAGAAAGTTAATAACAAAGCTACAAGAGTAAAACATCATCTTTGTAAAGATGTAGCATGTTAGAGGGTCGGAAGGTTTTGAAAACCCGGCAAAGAATAATCAAGAAATTAATAATGGTAGAGAAAATAGAATTGATGAATAAATTATAAAGAAATATAAAACAGATTGTAAAAGATTGGATTATAGAAATAAATATCTTCCCATGCAAACAGAAATAGATGCCATTTTGATTAAGTCAGGAAATACAATTGCCCAGAAATTCCAGTGAACCTGAAAGGTGTACTGCACTTAGGCAGATTTGCCAGGGCAATAGGCATTTTGGTCTTCACTCCATAATTCAGTTATGTCTGAGGCGTCAAAAAGCCAGGCATTGCATTCAGAAATCTGCTGTCTGTTCCTCCTCTCCCAGAACCAGGTTCCATAGATTGGCCTAGGGGTCCTTGTATCAGAGGTTTTCTGGCATTAGAAATGCTCTGGTTTCTTGAACGTGATGAGGGAGAAGGGAATGGATCAATCTGGCAATTGTTTGGTTGGGTGGCAGAAACAAGAGATCAGGTCAATGTCTGTGCTGGGCTGCGGGAGAGTAGGGAACACTCTTATATTTGCATTTGGGAAACAGAGGAAGTGTTTGACCTGATATATGTTACAGCAGGCAGGGGATCAGTATAAAACATACTACTTAATAAGGGGGAACAAGAGGTGTGGTTGGGGAGTCTGAGCCAGTATTCTGGGAGCGGCTTGGAAGCAGGGAGCCTAGTCTGTTCTATAGTTAGGATCAGGCACATGAGACAGTACAGACACCAATGGGCAGATTAGTCAGAGCAGTAGTGTTGAGGGGGAGGGAGAGAAAAAATGTTTGTCCATGTATGTGAGGGAGATCAAATATGGGTTTTGAGTGTTGAACAGGGATTGGAAGATGGTGCAGGGTTTGTATTAAGAGTTTAAGGGGTCAAGGATTAAGGTAACACACATCAAGGTTGCTGGTGAACGCAGCAGGCCAGGCAACATCTCTAGGAAGAGGTACAGTCGACGTTTCGGGCCGAGACCCTTCCTCAGGACGAAGAAGGACGAAGGGTCTCGGCCTGAAACGTCGACTGCACCTCTTCCTAGAGATGCTGCCTGGCCTGCTGCGTTCACCAGCAACTTTGATGTGTGTTGCTTGAATTTCCAGCATCTGCAGAATTCCTGTTGTTTAAGGATTAAGGTGCTGTGTTTTAATTTGTATATTGACTCAGAATTGACCAATGACAACACTCTTCAGGAAAATATGATCCATGCAATGTTGCAAATAGTCCTTTGCACTAGGAATGACATAATCAAAATCATTCTTGATATGGGAATTGCATCTGTGCCACCAGGGTGGCACACCATAAGAATTACCTTGCCTAAATTCCTGATCGGCACTTCCGGACCCTAAGTAGTCACATATGTGATTTATTCCACATCAAACTGATTTTCATTTGTGCAAAGCTGAAAATACCAGCACCATGTGTTTTCAGTTTCCAGACAATTGTGTTCTTACATTGCAAAAATGGAGGAACCAAGGTTCTAGTGAGAATTAGGGAAATAAACTATTTAATACCAGTACGTGAGGTGGCACAGTACGGTACCAGGCAATCCGGGTTCAAAACCTGTCACTGCCTGTAAGAAGTTTATATGCTCTCCCCCCAGACCGTGTGGACTTTCTCTGAGTGTTCCGGTTTCGGTTATACATGTATTTATAGAAGGGAAATTGTGCTTGAAACATCTGCTGGCCTATTATTTTTTGTGGGTGTAACTTGCAAAGCCATTAAGAGGGATTCACAAGTTATTGTGTTTTTGAATTTCACAAAACATTTGATGAGCTACTATGCAGGAGATTACAACATCAAGTATCAAAAGACTACGAATAATATCTTAGCATGTGCAGAGAGTAGAGCAGGAATAAACAGGAATTTTAAGTATATTCTATAACTTGTGAACCATCTTGGATATATTGTGAGAACGTGGCTCTTGTGCATGCATCTGACTGTGCAGTGAATCGACTGGGGGGCTCCCATGTGCGAGAGGCACTCACTTTATGTGTGGGCTTTTGAGTGCACACGTTTTTCGTCTCGGCGGGACTGGTTCACAAGTTGCTCAGCATGTACTGTGGCTAACATGACTCAGTAAAAACATTTGATCATACTGCTCTGTTATCATTCTTGATCGTGAAAAGGTTACAACCAAATGACTTAGCTAAGCAGTCTGAGTGCAATGTATCCAAACTTTCTGATTACACAAAAGTGAATGATGTCTGAACAGACCATGTTGCTAGTTTAAACTAATCCCATCTGGGATTATATCTATCCACATGGTCTCTATCCCTCCACTTCCTGCCTGTTCATACACCTGTCTAAATGCTTCTTAAACACTGCCATCATATCTGCTTCTGCTACTTCCTCTGGTACTACATTCGAAGCACCTACCACTCTTTATGTAAGTAAATCAAAGAGGACCACAACCTTGTCATAGCGTTTGGAGGCTTGCATGCCTCAATGACCCAGGGAGCTATGTTGACTAGAGTCAGGGCCTTGTGCTTTGGCTCTTGGTAGAGTCACCCATGCCAAACAGGTCAAAGGATAGAGGCCAGACTAAGTGTGGTCCATCAGTCTTCCGGGTTTGAGGGGTTGAGCTCAGGGCTAACAACCTTGAATGGTCAAAAGAAATTGTTACGGAAACAGCAATGAAGAAAATTTCTACATCTGTGTGTGACGGAATGGACAGGCAGAGATGGAGGGCTTTCATTGCTGCCCTAAATGCCAGTGGCATAATGGACAGTAAGTACTGTAAATCTCCTTTAAAATTCTCTCCTCTAACCATAAAACATTCAAAGTAAATTTATTATTAAAGTACATGTATATTACTAAATACCACCTTGAGATTTACTTTCTTGCAGGAATTTATGAAAAAAATAGAATTTATGAAAAATTATTCAAGGCCTTAGTTCAGAGTAGTACTACAGAAGTTATCCACGTTGGTTCAGAAACCTAACGGATGTAGGGTAATAACTTTTGCTGAACCTGGAACTGTGGGATCTAAGGTTTCCGTACTTCCTGCCCAACAGCAGCAGCAAGAAAAGGACAAGGCCGGGATGGTAGGGAAGTTTGATGATGGATGCTGCTTCCATGTAAATATATTTAATGGTGGGGAAGGCTTTGCCTGTGATGGATTAAGCTGTGTACACCACCTTCTGTTCCCTTTTCACTCCTCATTATCTCCCCTTTCTATGCCTCTCATAATTTTATAAACTTGTATCAGGTTGCCTCTCTGCCACTGATTATCCAGAGAAAACAATACCAGTTTATCCAACCTCTCTGAATAGCTAATATTCTCTAATTCAGAATCTCTTCTGCAGCTTCTCCAAAGCTTCCAAATTCTTCTGTAATGCAGTTAGCAGAACTGCACATAGTACTCCAAAGCTGACTTACTCAAAGACTTATGCATGTGCAACAGCACTTCCCAACCTTTGTATTCAACACCCTAATCAATATCTACTTGTGTTACCACTTTCGGGGACAATGAAATTGCACCTCAAGATCCCAAATCTTTGGAATCTCTACCCAACCTGAAAATTGTTGGGATTAAGGATTAAGTGTAACTAAAACATGAATTAAGGGACAAGGGAATTTTAAGAGCTAAAATGGAAGATCAGTCTTAATCTCATTGAATAGTTAACAGCTTTGAAAGGCCAGATGGAGATCCAAAGGACTGTAGATGCCAGGCGGTCCAGATGAAAGGTCTCAACCCAAAATGTTGCCTATTTTGCTCCAGACCCACTAAGTTTTTCCAGTGCTTTTTGTGTAAAGGACCAGATTCCTGTTTTTGTAAACCAGAATTTGAAATGGATGTACTGTATGGATCCAGAAAATTCCTGATTTTTCTTGCATGAGAAAAATTTGGTACTGACTGAGCAAAATAAATAACAGTTCCATTCAACTGAACAGATGGGAAAGCTTCTTACTGGTAATAACTAAACATTCAAAACTATTCAATCTAATCTGCTGATTTTTTTCACAAAACTCTCCAAGCAAATGGTTGCCACAAAATAAAGCAAACAGGTTTTCTGAGCATTTTTTCCCTCACATGGCTCTCATGGGCAAATCCAGGTAATAGGAGCAATTTATATCCTAGTTAAGCTAGCCAGCTAGTATAGCAGCTCACAGGTTTCAGTATAGCCTTGTGCTTTGTTTTCTCTGTGTAATGAAGTATACATCTGGAGTGTTATGTATAATTGCAGGTCCATAGTGAGCTTGCTTTTGGTTCATTGGGCAAAATGCAATGGCCTAGAAATTCAATCATGTGGTGTATTTTTTTTAAAGCATTTTATGATTGATATTGTTGCATAAAATTGCAAGATGCAATCCACAATTAATAGCATTAATAGAGCATAGTGCAAACTTGGAACAGAAGCCTCTCTGTGTGCCTGATGTACAAACGTTTGTACATACTGAGTGACATAGATCCTGGAAATCCAATCAAGTAATACGGTTCTTTCTTTCTGTGTAATGTAATTGATTTTAACCTAGTGTGAAATGCATTAACAACCATTTCTGGTTCATTTCATATCAGTCCAGAAATTAGAATGGACACTTCTCGAGTGAGTTATCCTTGTGAACACTGTTATTTCTAACACCCCTCCTGACTTCACTACGGAACTGACAGTGAATGCTGAATTGCCCTTTCAGAATATTCCAGACCTTGGCTACAAACTGAAATTTTCAGTTAGGATTGGGAGAAGCGAACTCTGGCATTTGTGAAGTGGATCAGGTCAGGGTGAAAATGAAGATTAGTAGAACAGGTGGGCATATGCTGATTGTGGGTTTTTAATGAGGGAAGAGATTGCTTCAGTCTAGGTGCGAGGTGACAAGGATGGAGAGATCTCAGAGTAGCAGAGATCTCATTTGGGCAGAATGCCAGCAAGAAAACAGAATGCTGTAGGTCCCCAATCACAGGCCACCAAGAGCTCCTTTTACATATACCCTGTGGTCCACAGGGGCAGGAGGGTGGCTGCAACCAGGAAATATCCAGTTAAAATTTCGGAGTGATGTAAAGCATCTCAAAAATGAATGTTACAAGACTCACAATGGGGGAAAAAAAAATCATAAAACATAGGAGTAGAATTAGGCAATTTGGCCCATCGAGTCTGCTCCACCATTCAATCATGGCTGATTTAGTTTCCTTCTCAAACTCATTCTCTTGCTTTTCCCCCATGACCTTTGATACCCTTATAGGTTGTCTGTACAAGCACAACCCCAAGGGCACTGAGAAAATTAGTTCTATCTGCCTCTAGGACAGGAGACTCAAAGACCCTGAAAACGCTTTGTGTGTCCTCGACGGGTGTTGTCCTAAATGTTTACCTCGTTCAGTACAATAGTGCTTGTTGGAGGATAGCAGTGGTAGAAAAGCTGCTGCCCTTGGGGAAATGGTACTGCAACAGCAGACAAATACTGCCTTAGGGCAGAGCCAGAAGACCTAGTGATGTACCGAAGTCTGAGAAATGCTCTTTCACCCTTGAAGCCCACGCAGACATGCAGGAATAACATCAGTTGGCACAGCCCCATGTCAGCAGAAGAGAAGAAATTGACAAAATGCTCATGATTAATCTGCATTAATAGGAAATCATTTTCACTAGCATCCTGAAGGTCTGAACATTGTTTCGTGTTGTTCTTTAGCAGAAACAGATCTGTGTGAATCTTGCTATCAGAGAGGAAGGATTCAAGATATATCAGTGAAGTTCCAGCACCCCTTCCATTCAACCAAGGTTACATAAGTATTACTAAACTATGGTAACAGGACAAACAGAAGCTCTATTGCCTGGAGGATAATTTCAATCGTGTTCTTATAATGAATAAATCACTACTAAAAAGATTAAAGCTATTTACTACAGCGTACATGTCTTTTTATACTGCCAATATTTCACCAGCAATTTTCAGTTGTTTGTTCTGCTAAGTATACAAAAGCAGTAATGTCTGTAATCCACTGCAATATCAGATACACATAATACATGTTTATCTGGCATCAAATTTCAAAGCATTTAAAGAAATTCCATATTATAGATAAAGCATGCTGAGATATCATAATTAAAATGTCATGATAACTTTAACAAGCCTTTGAATGTTCTGTAATTTTGATGATTATGTCTTTTCTGCAGTGTAATTGAAATAATGTTCTTATGATAAATGTAAAACCAAGTCTTTGTGTATTTCATTAACTGAGCAAATACCTTCAACACACAGAGCATTTAATTACAAACCAGAGACACTGACTTACCTGCCAATGAACATGGACTGAGGTAGTTGTACATGGAATCACAGACAGAATAATTGGTGGCTCACTGGGCACTGAGGAAAAAAAAACAAAATTATGGGTGAAGCAACTGACACCACATTGGGGCAAATCGTTCAAACTACTAATTGCCAGGTAATCACTGTACTTATGGCCAAATGCACATCATTATTACTCCCTGTGCTATCCTTGCCAAATTCCCTTTGGAGTTTGGCAGTCAGCTTGTTTGCTGAAGGCAAAGTTATTCCTCTGTTATAATCTCTGTAATTTCAGAGGCGATGAATGTGAAAACCTTTGGTGATGTTTTTTGGCAGCATGATTTTTGAGCTGATGAGAGGGGTAAGTATTATGTGACTTAATCTCTGCCAGTAAAACATCCCAGTAGGCTGAGGTGCATGGCTAAGGGTGGCTGTGAATAATTGGAAGGAAGGGTGAATTTAAAAAAAACCTCCAATTATAGTTTCCCTCTTTAAATGCTGAATGAGTTAAAAATTGAGAATCTTTTTGGCTCTATTGAATTCATTATTAACAGATCACAAGCATCCCATTCACCCCATTCCACAGCCCATGCCCCTAGAGTCCAAGCGAATGAGATTTCCTCATCAAGGTTTCACTCAGTCAGAGGATCCCCTTCTGTTCCACCCCACCCCCCCACTACCTGGATCACTGGCTGGCATGGAAACTCAGAAACAAAAAGGGATTGGCTGAAAAGGCACAAAGTGGTGACCTGAAGATCTCAAGCAAATGATAGGTTAATCAATCCAGTTCAATAAGATTCAGTATTTCTTGTTAATCTATCAGATGTCCAGACTGAAATATTATCCTTTACTACTAATTAACTTTAAATGTAAGAGGGATTTTCTTTTGTTTCATTCTCACCTTGTTTAGATTCCAGAGTTTGACAACTCAGGTTTTAGACAACTAGTTTTCCCTACACATTCCTTAAGAACTTGGCACATAACTTTTAAGCCCTTATCTTTGTCATTTTCAATCCATGGACTTACTGTGCAGCATCCATACAGAAAGCAACATCTATCCCACTATTTTACTTGATTCAGCCACTCAGAGTGAAAATATGATGGAAGCCGGCTGGATAAGCACAAATCTCAGCACTTCAAGGAAGCAAGTCTGATTCAGATATCAAATTACAGAAGCAATGAAGGAATGCCACCAGAACATTTGTGGTCTGATTGTTTAAATTCACAGTGGTGTGTTATTTGCACATTGTCTGTTGGCTGCATCCTTCAAGTATAAATATCTTTTCAAAATATATTTGTTCAGTAATTTAGCAATTTAATGGCAATCTTTCCTTAAAAAATTCATTCACCTTGAATATGAACAACATTAGACTTTAAAAATTTTCATTTGCATGCTCCTTATATGAATATGTCAGAACATAACCCGTATTTATTACACAGTGAGTGCATGGAACGCCTTGCCAGGGGTGGCGATAGAGACAGATACACTAGGGGCACTTAAGAAACTCCTAGATGGGCACATGGATGATAGAAAAATGGAAGGCTATAAAGGAGAGACGGGTTAGATCCATCTTAAGATTAGATTAAAAGGTTGGCACACCATCAATGGCCAAAGACCCTGTAATGTGCTGTAACATTCCATGCTCTATGTGTGGGCACATGGCCAAGTGGTTAAGGCATTGGACTAGCGACCTGAAGGTCGTGAGTTCGAGCCCCAGCTGAGGCAACGTGTTGTGTCCTTGAGCAAGGCATTTAATCACACATTGCTCTGCAACGACACTGGTCCCAAGCCGTATGGGTCCTAATGCCCTTCCCTTGGACAACATTGGTATCGTGGAGAGGGGAGACCTGCAGCATGGGCAACTGCTGGTCTTCCATACAACCTCGCCCAGGGCTGCGCCCTGGAGAGTGAAGACTTTCCAGGAGCAGATCCATGGTCTTGCACGACTAACGGATGCCTTTAACCTCTGTATTTCATATCTGAGAATGTGTTGAAAATGACACAAAGCTTCCTTACAACCCAACCGCGCACCTGAGAAGCACATCAGTTGTATCCTTATTTTTTAAGATGGAAAGAACCACCTTTTGGTCTTACGTGGTTGAACTGAGCAGTCCATGATAGTCCAAAGCCTTGATTTTTCCTGGTTTGGGACTGCATTCTTTTACATCACTTGTGCTGAATGTACTTGAGTTAATTTATGAAATTTCAAACAGTTTAGAGCATTTATGATATTCTCAGAGAAATTTGGCTGGAGGAAATCGAAGGAAATACAGTGCAACAGATATTCTCATTTAATTTAGAGGATTCACAAAATATATAATCTTAACTGTGGGGTTTAACTGAGTTCATAGTGGTAGGGGGCACAATATTGTCATGCATTATGCATGGAGAAACCACAGGTGTATTATTTTATCATTGCTTTCAAGATTTTGTTGTACTGAGAGAATTATTCTCCTGGCTCAGTAAGTTTCACCTTGATTCCACTGAGACTAACATCATGATTTTCTGTTGCCTATACTCAGGACAATCTTTGTCAGATTACACTACTTCTGACATTTTACTATATTAAAGGTGTTAGACAAACAGAACTGAATGTTCTTGTTAATTCAGCATTTAGGATTGCAAGCACGGATTTCGGCATTTATTGTACTTTGCATGGAATGTGCTGTAAAATATGCAGCAATATAGTTTTCACTCTAAAACTCATTTCTAAATTACTTCAGCCAGAGAACCAGTGCATGAATATTTTGGGGGTTCTTTACATGTGTTTCGAATATTGGAATATGAAACAGCTTTCATCAAATTAGTGTCTTAATTAGTGAACTCAACGTACATTGAATATGTATAGCAGTGTTGGTAGACAACACAATAAATATTTAGACAATAAGACCATAAGACAAAGAAACAGAATTAGGCCATTCAGCCCATCGAGTCTGCTCCACCATTCCATCATGGCTGATCCTAGATCCCACTCAACCCCATATACCTGCCTCCTCGCCATAACCTTGGATTTCCTGGCCAATCAGGAAATTGTCAATTTTTGCTTTAAATATAGCCATGGTCTTGGTTTCCACAGCTGTTTGTGGCAGACCATTCCACAGATTCTCTACTCTCTGGCTAAAATATCTTCCTCCTTACCTCTGTTCTAGAGGGTCACCCCTCAATGTTGAGGCTGTACCCTCTAGCTCTGGACACCCCCACCATAGAAAACATCCTCTCCACATTTACCTTATCTAGTCCTTTCAACATTAGGAAGGTTTAAATAAGATTCCTCCCCCCCCCCAACGTTCTTCTAAATTCCAGAAAATACAGGCCCAAAGCTGCCAAACACTCTTCATAGTTAAAACCTTCATTTCCAGAATCATCCTCGCAAACCATCTCTGGACTCCCCAATGACAACACATCTTTTCTGAGATATGGGGTCCAAAAGTGTTGATAATACTTCAAGTACAGCCTGATTAGTGTCTTATAAAGCCTCAACATTACCTCCATGCTTCTATATTCTATTCCCCTTGAAATGAATGCCAATACTGCACTTGCCTTCTTTATCACAGACTCAATCTGTAAATTAACCATCTTGGAGTCTTGCACGAGGACTCCCAAGTCCCTTTGCACCTCTGATGTTTGAATTTTCTCCTCATTTAGATAATAGTCTGCACTTTTGTTCCTTTTACCAAAATGCATTATCATACATTTTCCAACACTGTATTCCATCTGCCACTTTTTTGCCCATTCTTCTAATTTGTCTAAATCTTTCTGCAATCACATTACTTCCCCAGCACTACCTACCCCTCTACCTATCTTCATATCATCTACAAACTTTGCCACAAAGCCATCAATTCCATTATCCAAATCACTGACAAACAATGTGAAAAGCAACAGTCCCAATACTGGCCCCTGAGGAAAACCACTAGTCACTGGCAGCCAACCAGAAAATGCCCCCTTTATTCCCATTCACTGCCTCCTACCCATCAGCCATTCCTCTATCCACGCCAGTGTCTTTCCTGTAATGCCATGGGATTTTATCTTGTTAAGCAGCCTCATGTGTGGCACCTTATAAAATGCCTTCTGAATTCCAAGTAAATGACATCCACTGTCTCTCCCTTGTCCATCCTGCTTGCTACTTCCTTGAAGAATTCTAACAGATTTGTCAGGCAAGATTTTCCTTTACACAAACCATGTACACTTTGACTTATTTTATCATTAGTCTCCAAGTACCCTGTAACCTCATCCTTAATAATGGACTCTAACACTTTCCCAGCCACTGAGGTTAGGCTAACTGGCCTATAATTTCTGTTCTTTTGCCTTCCTCCCTTCTTAAAGAGTGGAATGATATTTGCAATATGCCAGCTCTCTGGAACCATGCCAGAATCAAGTGATTCTTGAAAGATCATACCCAATGCGTCTGCTATCTCTTCAGCAACCCCTCTCTGGATTCTGGGATGTAGTCCATCTGGCGCAGGTGACTTATCCACCTGAAGACCTTTTAAGTTTGCCTAGCATTTTTTCCTTTGTAATAGCAATGACTCTCACTCCTGCTCCCTGACACTCATGGACCTCTGGGCACATTGCTAGTCTCTTCTACAGTGAAGACATATCAAGTTCATCCCCATTACTACCCCACCAGCATCATTTTCCAGTGGTCCAATATCAACTCTCACCTCCCTTTTAGTCTTCATATAACTGAAAAAACACTTTTAGTAACCTGCTTTATATTATTGGCAGTTTGCCCTCATATTTCATCTTTTCCTTCTTATAGCTTTTTTAGATGCTTTTTGTTGGATTTTAAAAACTTCCCAAATATCCAACTTCTCAGTCACTTTTGCTACATTATATGCCCTTTCCTTGGCTTTTATGTAGTCCTTAACTTCCTTTGTCAGCCACGGTTGCCTACCCCTGCTATTTGAGAACAACTTCTTCTGTGGGACATACCTATCCTGTGCCTTGTGAACTATTCCCAGAAACTTCAGCCACCTCTACTCTGCCAGTATACTCTGCCAATCCACCTGGGAAAGCTCCTCTTTTATGCTTCTGAAATTCCCTTTTTTCCCCATTGTGGTACTAACACATCTGACTTATGCTTCTCCCTCTCAAATTGCAGTATGAATTCAATCATATTATGATCACTGTCTCCAAACTGATTTTCCCAATCACCTTGCACTTTGAAGTCCCCCATTGTAATTGTGACATTACCTTTATTACATGCCCTTTCCAGCTCCCTCTGCAATCTCAACCCCACATCTTGGATACTATTTGGAGGCCTATATATGAATCCCATAATGGTTTTTTTCACCCTTGCAGTTTCTTAACTCCACTCACAAAGATTCGACATTCTCTGACCCTATGTCACCTCTTTCTAAAGATGTTATTCCATCTCTTGCCAACAGAGCCACACCACTGCCTATGCCTTCCTGCCTGTCCTTTCCATATAAAGTATATCCTTTGATGTTACGCTTCCAACTAAAGCCTTCCTTCAATCATGACTCAGTGATGCCCACAACATCATACCGACCACTCTCCAATTACACCACGAGTTTGTCCACCTTATTCTGAATACTGCGTACATTTAAATACAGCACCTTCAGTCCAGCATTCTTCGCCCTTTTGAACTTTGCCGCTGTGGTACAATTTAACTCTTTGCACTGTCTGCATTTGTACCCAATTATTGGATTGTCCTTCCTTATATCCATCATCTACTTGTAAAACTACTGATTCATCCTCAACTCTATAATACTGGTTCCCATCCCCCTGCCATATTAGTTTAAACCACTCCCAACAGCCCTAGCAAACCTGCCTGCATGCGGTTTGTGTTTTTTTAAACATAAAGCCAAATTACAGGTTGTTATGATGATGGTATGTACAAATAATATTAAAACTGATGTAACTACAACTATTTTACTTACTCAACTGTTTACCCGAGCTCCTACCACCAACTGCTGAAGAACGCTTTGTGGTAAAAAAAAATCTTTTCTATTCCTCTCGCTGGCAAACTGTTTTGATGTCTTAATGCAATTTATTTCTTGTCAACTGTACAATTTCCTAATCTGAGTAAATATAACCAGAGGGAGGACCACGAATACTTTATACTTAATACACCATTCCCATATGAACAAATCAAAAATAGGAACAAAATGCAGCAAACGTAATTACTAAATCTAAAAAATTTTCAGATAGGAGTACAATAAAATGTGATAAGTTGAAATCTTTGAATAAAGGAACAGAGTAGAATAACTCTGTAACTTGTGCTTACAATCTTGCAGTGTCATCACTGGCTCCGTTTCCTCACTGAAAGTACTATCTCCAATATCATTAGTTGCCATCATTCGTAGTTGATAAGTAGTATACGGCTTCAAACTGATGAAGAAGAGAATTAATAGTTAGTGGTGTATGACATTTTTCTGGCAACATTTACATGATAAGGTTCTGCATCATTTCAGTGATGAATTTATGACTCAAAATCTACAAACTTAAGTACAAAGGAATAATTGAAAGCATTTCAATGTTGTTTCTTATAGCTCAATAGTGATTTAAGAATAATCTTCTCTCAATAACTCTAAAAAACTATTAAGATCTTGCCTCAATGTAGGAAACATAGTTTACTAGAAACAGTGCACAGATGTCTAATCTACTGCAATTGCTGGCCAGTTTCTAGTACGGAATCTCTGGAAATCTTGTTCCATAAGAAATATAACATCCCACAAAATTAAAAGTCCCAAAATACAATACTTAAACTTAAACTTGCTCTGAAGTAAAATTAGGAGGGAATTTTTACAGAAAGTATTGTGGAAAGTTTAAGTTCTTTCCCCAAAAGGTTGCAGATGGAGGTAAATAGAAATTTTCAAAATAAAGATCAGGTTCAGCACCACCTTCTTAAAGGAGATGGGCTACAAAAAAATCTGGCCTTGTGTTCCATACCTAGATGCTGGAAAAATTAATAAAACCTAGAAGAAGAAAAAATATTTAATATACTTACAATTTTTACCAGAAAATTTGATGTGTTTTTTAATAAGAGGAGCTCATAAAGGTTTTATATGAATAAATTAAACAGTAGTAATAGAACCTCAACGAGAAAATAAAATGCAGTTGTCTTATGAGTTGGTTTACTAGAAACATTTGAGTGTGTCCATGATTTTCTATTAACAATAGAACTTTAGCAGCATATTATACTGTACATTCAGTGCAAAATAACAATTTTGCAAGCAGGAAAAGAAATTACATTTATTCAGCACCTTTCATACCCTTAGAGTGTTCCAAAGTACTTGAAAACCAATAGCCATTGCTGCAATCGAGGAAATCGTGGGATCAATTTGTTCACATTGGATCCCACCGCCATCCATGTGTTAACCTGTATTACAGATGTTGACTGAAGGATTAATATTGGAAGCAAATGGCATGCCTTTTTCTTGAAATGGTGACCTGGAAATTTTACGCATGCACTTCAGAATGAAAATGGCTATGGCCTTGAATCATATTATTTGTAAAATGGTAATAATAAAACTTCCCTGTAACTGCTCTAGAACATTAACCTCGGCTTTCTTATTCTCTAGATTCCTAAAGTGTAGGGTGAACTTGCATACACCTTCTGTTTCAGAGCCAAGACTGCTGCCAAATTGAACCACAATTTCCAAATAAAATTGGAAGCATGACTGGGAGAATGAAATGCAGGGCAGGGCAGGGATCAAAGACTTTCAGCAGGAATGATCAGGATATTGTTATATTGCAAACCTAACTCAGAGCTGGTTAAACAATGGCCTGGAGTTCTGAGTTGTATCGACAGCAAAACCAACAGAGTGTGCCTTCATTACTGTTTAAAAGTGACAGAACCTTCAAACAGTCATACAATTGCAACCAAACACAAAGATATGGAAGCTGCTGCCAATGATACCCTGCTCCTTCACAGTTTTACCATGTTCAATCAAAATCAATGAATTGATGTGGAGTTCAACTTCTAGGCATTTATCCAAACAGTGAAAATATTAAGATTTATTGAATAAAATAAAAATGAGACTTTCAACAGCATAACAAGTAATAAATTATTGACCAACCATTTCTTTGGTCACAACAGACTAATTATACAAACACAACTTCACATTCCTTCGTTTCATGATAAAAAGTTCACTGATAATCAAGTATTAAATTTTAAAACAGAATCATGATATTTCACCTTTTCCCTTCATCACATTGGCATGCCCATTTTCATGATTATTTTACTAAAATGACATCAATATATCAATACCAGTTATAGAGTTCCTAGTATGCTGGCTATTGAATTGAATTGAATTGAATTTACTATATTTCTTACATGCTTCACATACATGAGGAATAAATATCCTTACGTTATGTCTCCGTCTAAATGTGCAATATGCAATCATAGTAATTTATAATAAATAGTACACTCAGATCAGCGTGAGTTGATGCTTGGAAGTCAGTGCTTCGTTCCTTAACCTATGTAGGAACTTCTGTATTTTGAGATTTCGTAGATTCCCCATGGTTGGTCCCAGATTGTAGAAATCAAGTGAAATGACATCTCAAAGTTTGCTAAGTGTTGGCCTGAAGTTTATATCAAGGTCAAAAGCATACACCAACCCTTGATCAGTCCCATCAATATCTTTGCCAACTCTTTTCTCTTTTAGGAGTTGATTGGGCTTGTTGCAATTTCATTCTTATTTCAGAATTTTCCTTTGTCTGGTATAACTACCTGATGACAGGCAATTAGTGCAAGTTTTTCTTAGTGTCAGGAACTTTTAAAAATATTTCGGAAGTACATTTTAGAATTTTATGCACACAGGAACACATTGCACATCTTACCGTTCTATCATGTATGACGTAGCATCATGGTTGATCGAAGAGGTGTGTGTTTGCCATTCCAAGCTAGGGTATTCTTTAGTTTGTACTGTAAAGTAGCGCACTGGCGATGAACCATCATTTCTAGGATTCCATTGCAACAATAGGCTGCGACTGTGAATCTCAGACTGCGGTATTGTCAGATTGGTAACTGGCTGTGGGCGATCTGTACAAGAAAAGTTTCAAAACAGTTATTTTCCAATATTTCTCCTAAACCACACCTTAGTGTTTTTGAGCATGAAAAAAAAGTTAACTGGACACACTTGAATAATGTTTTCTATTACCACTGTTGCATTTAAAGTGCAACACTGCTTGCAATCAAGGGAACAAAATATCTCAGGAGAAGAATCATCAGTTTAATACTCGGAAGCACAGGAATTACCATCTATCATCAACTTTATTTCCCAGGAGCTATAGAGATCTTGGTCGATCTCATCATCTTTGAGGAGCAACCTTTCTAAGCCTAAGGTTTACCAAGACAGCCACTACAAATATCTGTGATCTTGTGGGATCCAGATTATAAGTTCATACTTTTGCCCAAACTACTCCTATCAATTGAGGTCTAGCCACTTATGCTCAAGTTTCTAACCTCAGAATTATTACAGAGTGCTGTAAACTGTCGATCGAACATCGTAGCCTACATTTTCAACGAAGTCAGTGCTCTGTGCTCTAGGATATCTGACTTCAAGCAAAAAAGAGGTAAAATGGATCTGCCAGCATCCCCAAGGTACAAGCTGTGATAAAGTGTACTGAAGTAACTCTACGGCTTCCCTTCAGAACCTGAAGTCCTTCCTGAATCATAAGGTCATCTACAACCTCAATGCTCTAATGATAGTTGACAGTGAATGTAACTTTCTCCCAGTTAATGCAATATATCCTGGAGGTTGGATGTGTTATTCTTTCAAGAGAGTCATAGCTGCCTATATCTTTCAGGAGCCATACTGTGTAATGGATAGATATTGGGGAATAAGGACAATATCCTTCTCCAACAGTTTCTGATGATCAGATGTTTATTATCATTAAAACTAAGTGGTGTCTCAATGAATGCCACAGAAGCACAAGCAGATTAATACAAATTACCACTGGCTTCTTCAGAAGATTTCTTTCCGGAAACAGGCTGAAACTCCTCATGACCAAGAGCTTCTTCTATTAAACATTCTTTTAGAATTCAATTACCTATGATGCTCAAAGGGGGACTGAATCAATGAACTCACGAAATACCTAACTAGGATCATTTTCATTACTGAAGTGGCAACCAATAATATGTGTAATATCTTTACTGCGCATGCCAAAATGTAAAGGACTAGTGCTTTTTCTGTCCACTAGTTATTGTCATCACCATCATTGAATTAACTCCTTCCAGAGGCTTGGTCATGAGACAAATTACACTTCTCAAATAATAACTGACTTCCCTATTCTCCCACCAAAATGTACAAACTCGCACTAACCATGTTGAATGTTATTTGCCATAATTTTTCACCATTCACAAGTGTATCGATGCTCCCCTCTAACTTGTTGCAGATCTCCTCAGTATTAACTATTCAGAAGCAGCATTTTTGACCGAGAAGTCTAAATTGTTAAAGTAAACTGTGACCAACAATTGCCTTAGCCCTAATCCTTGTGGAACAGTATTATCTACCTTCTTCTCCTATGGTTTCTTATTTTTACACCTACTCTAGTTTCTGTCTTGAAGCCAGCTAATAAAGCACTCTGCCACATGCTACACCTGCCCTTACACTTCCTCCCTTACCACCATTCAGGGTCCCAGACAGTCCTTCCAGGTGAGGCAACACTTCACCTGTGAGTCTGCTGGTGTGATATACTGCATCCAGTGCTCCCGGTGCGGCCTTCTATATATTGGTGAAACCCGATGCAGATTGGGAGACCGCTTCGCTGAACACCTACGCTCTGCCTGCCAGAGAAAGCAGGATCTCTCAGTGGCCACACATTTTAATTCTACATCCCATTCCCATTCCGATATGTCAATCCATGGCCTCCTGTACTGTCGAGATGAAGCCACGCTCAGGTTGGAGGAACAACACCTTATATTCCATCTGGCCAACCTGATGGCATGAACTTCTCTAACTTCCGTTAATGCCCCTCCTCCCCTTCTTACCGCAACTCTAATTTATTTTTTTTCTCTCTCTCTCTTTCCCTCTCACAATAACTCCTTGCCTGTTCTCCATCTTCTTCTGGAGCTCCCCTCCCCCTTTCTTTCTTCCAAGGCCTTTCGTCCTATGATATTCCCCCTTCTCTAGCCTTGTATCCCTTTTGCCAATCAACTTCCCAGCTCTTAGCTTCAACCCTCCCCCTCCTGTCTTCTCCTATCATTTCGGGTCTCCCCCTCCCCCTCCCACTTTCAAATCTCTTACTATCTCTTTTTTCCATTAGCTCTGACAAAGGGTCTCGACCCGAAACATCGACTGTACTTCTTCCTATAGATGCTGCCTGGCCTGCTGCGTTCACCAGCATTTTTTGTGTGTTGCTTGAATTTCCAGCATCCGCAGATTTTCTCATGTCTGCCATTTGTTCCCTGACTCTCTTATAATTCTTTCAAAATTTGGATAAGTTAAATTCATTAAATTAACATGCTCTACTTTTTTTGATTCAATGGGTTAGTCAAGCCAATTTTCGCTTTTGGAATCCGTATTGATGGTTCATTGATGCCATTTATTACTAGATTTTTTAATTCCCTCCTTTAGGTGGGATTCCATTATTTTTCTTATCAATACTGGTAAGCTGGCTGGTTTATAACTATCTGGATGTGTTCTATTCCATTCTTAACTGCAAACAATAAGTTTGCTGGCCACCAGTCATCTGGCTGACAGACTTTTATACTGAATTATTAAATCTGTGTAGTGATGCCTCTAGATTCTTTCAAACAGCGAGTGAATTCAACCCAGGCAAACCAGGGGTTCCAATCACCAGCAAGATAACATCTGCAGATGCTGGAAATCCAAGCAACACACACAAAATGCTGAAGGAACTCAGCATTTTGTGTGTGAGACCAGGGGTTCCATCATCTTTGAGTTTATTTTGTTTAATACAGCTCTCTTTTTTTATTTAGTATATTTATCTCATTACTGATCTTAGCAGCCAATGTAAAATGATGCATCTCTTCGCATCCAATGACAAGTGTTATATATTTCTGGGAGTGTTTTGATTAATGATTATAAAATATTTTACTATTTTCCTTAATGTTCTTTGATAATTTAAAATCTTTCCTTTCTAAATATTTTGCATTCACTTTTATTGAACATTAATATGTGTTTCTTCCCTTATTATGAAGTGTTCTGTTGTGTATTCATCCATGGAGTTTGTACTTTGAGCAGAATATATTTTTCCTCTACTGTGGCTGAGATTGTTTTAAATATTTTCCCTTTTCTTCTCAGCCAGGAACGTATTATGCTTAAAGTCAGGCAAGGGATATGAAGGCAGCACCTTGTGCTTAACCAGACGATGACAAAGTGATTGATCAATGGATCTGCCGGTGCGGAGACACAGGCATTGCTGACATCCGAGTGTATGACCACTCTCTGAGGAGAAGAGATGGAGAATGATACATGGTTGGAACTAAAACAATTGTAGTGACTCATAGGCTATTGATACTTAGGATTTCATCAGAGATACTTTACGAGATTTTTCCCCAGTGCAAAAGGGTTTGATTCCTATAAATTCCCTGTTCTAAAGCAGGGGTTTTCAATCTGTTTTCATGCCATGGACTCCCATTATTAATCAAGAGGTCCATGGGCCCCCGGTTGGGAACCCCTGTTCTAAAGTAAGGGGCTCTGGCATAAATAGGTTCTCCCTCTCTCTGAAGGGAGCTGAGGTTTTATTTATTAAATAATGACATTGATTTAGCAATGTGCTGTCAATGCATGAGAAGCTGATTTACATGTACGTGGGAACAGAAACAAAGGCCAATGTAAATACATTTGTATTGAATTTATATGCAGTTAGTTAAGCTTTTACACCTTGTAAGATTGCAGGGAATAATGCTCCCTCCACCACCACCCCTCCACATCAAAGGTGGTGTAGTGGTTAGCACAATGTCTAACAGTTCAGAGGACATGGGTTCAATTCCTGCCACTGCCTGTAAGGAGTTTGTACATTCTCCCCGTGATTTCGTGGGATTTCTGCTGGTGCTCTGGTTTCCTCCCACAGTCCAAAGACAGACTGATTGGTCATCGTCTCGAGTTTAGGCGAGGACTACATTGGAGGACTGCTGAGCACCGAGACTCGAAGGGCCGGAAGGGCCTATTCCGCACTGTATCTCAATAAAGAAAAATAAACAAATAGTTATCAGCCTTAGAGCCTCCTTTAAATGGCTTCCCTTTTACCAGAATGAAAGCAATTGTCTTAGCACCTGTCTTGGTGCTGTTAATTGCCCTTTGATGAAGTGGCCAATTCTAGTGTTCTATGCCACAATAAGGATGCATTGTCCATCGCTGCGGAGGGCAGCTACTCATTGCTTTAGACAATTTCATAACTTCATGTGGGAATTTCAAACTGCAACAAATGCTTTCTATAGCTGAAAAAGAAAAACTAACCTCTGAATTTAAAAAGGTCTATATTGCAAATGAACAAACGTCAATGTACCTCTTCCTAGAGATGCTGCCTGGCCTGCTGCGTTCACCAACAACTTTGATGCGTGTTGCTAAAATTGTAAGACCATAGGACTCAGGAGCAGGAGCGGGACCAGGTCCTTCAGCCTATCAAGTCTGCTCTGCTGTTTGATCCTGGCTGATTTATTTTCCCTCTCAGCCCCATTCTTCTGCCTTATCCCAATAACCTTCGATGGCTTACTAATGAAAAACCTATCAACCTCCGTTTTGATATACCCAGTGACTTGGCCTCTGAAGAAACTGTAGCACTAAATTCCACAAATTCATCACCCTCTGGTTGAAGAAGTTCCTCCTCATCTCTTTTCTAAAGGGATGCTTTATTCTGAGGCGATGCCTTCTGGTCCCAGACTCTCCCACTACTGGAAGCATCCTCTCCACATCCGCTTTAAGCCTTTCAATATTTGGTAGGGTTCAATGAGAACCCCTGTCATTTTTCTAGGCTTCAGAGTGTGGATGCCCAGAGTCATCAAATGTTCCTCATATGTTAACCATTTCATTCCCAGGATCATTTTCGTAAATCTCCTCTGGACCCTCTGCAATGCCAGCACATCCTAACAGTGACATTCCATCTTGTAGAAAGTACAGGTAGTCCCATCATGGAAAACTTATCCCAACTTCCAAATGTGTTTTGTCTCCAGTAACCACAAATGAATGTCCTCGCATGTACAGATCACACCACGTACCAAAGAGAACCTACAACAAACAGTCCCCAATTTGCTTGCAAAGTTCAGAATCAGGTTTAATATCTCTGGCATATATTGTGAAATTTGTTGTCTTTGCAGCAGCCATACAATGCAATACACACTAACAGGGAAAAAAGCCTGAATTACACTAAGTATATAGATATAAAATAGTTAAATTAGTACAAAAATAGAAATAAAAAAGTAGTGAGGTAGTGATCATGGGTTCAATGTCCATTCAGAAATCAGATGGCAGACAGGAAGAAGCTGTTCCTGAATCATTGAGTGTGTGCCTCCAGGCTCCTGTACCTCCTTCCTGATGGTAGCAAGGACAAGAGGGCATGTCCAGGGTGATGGGGTCCTTAATGATGGGTGCTTGCTTTTTGAGGCATCACTCCTTAAAGATATTCTGGATACGATGGAGGCTATGATAGACCTGACTAAGTATACTCTGAGAGCTGTCATTCCATATGGTGATGCAGCCAGTTAGAATGCTCTCCACGATTCATCGGTAGAAATCAGTGGAAATCATCAATGTTTGATGATGGGTACCTCAGAATCACAGGAAGCACACTGTATTCAGCCTCTCAACTTAATTCTGTTGTGGGTGGCTATATATTACTGACCAGGAATCAGTTTCCAGGTCACCAGCACTTGTCTTGTTCTTACTGACACAGGCAGGTATCAGACACACTTTTGCACAAATCAGGCTCCAACTCTTTCCTGTCAGGATTGAAGAACCTACATCTCCTCCAGTCCTTTTGCAGGTTACAAGAAACAGGTTTATGAATCTTTCCCAGCCCACATCTGGGATCAAAAGTTTTACTTCCTGTCTGCATAATCAGAGTTTGGCAGTACGTTCAAAAGGAGGTGTGACCAGAACAGTACACAGTGTTAACGAGGAACCTTTAACATATACAGTACTCTGCAGAATTGTTCTTTATTCTATTCGTCTTTCTGATCACTGCTCCCACAGGATGGGGTGTGTTAAAGTAAAACCCTACTAACAGGCCTTGGCTTCACCCATAAAACCAGCCTTCACTCCAATTGAAATGAATGGTTGAAATTATAATATTCCAAGATTAATTAAGCAAAAATTAATTGAAATATTTGAACTCAGGCTCCAAAAATCTTAGTAATCCTTTTACAAAGTCAAATGTGAAGTAATTGGACTATAACGGTAAATGGCCTTGCAACTCATTTAAATTTTAATAATTTGGCCCAATGGTTTTACTTGATATAATAATACTAATTGAAGATCAAAGGGAATTATAATGTAATACACTGCCAATTTCTGCTACCCAAAGTGTGCCATACTTGTTAAAGCTTATCAGTGTCTGGAAGTGTTGGCTCAGCACTTGGCCCCCTGTGTCATGTGTTTTCATTGACTTCCAGAAATAAATATCAAGTAATGAATACTTTCAGAAGTTATGTTCAAAGTGATTGATTTTGCTTACAGTGTTATGCACGAGCAATGTCAAGGTATTGATTGGATATGTGTACCTTAACCATGGGACCATGACAAATTTTTGATAGTTCAGCACACATACATTTCTCAATCTGCTAAAAGAGGATTTAATAAAAATAAATACACAGTGCAGCTTTTTCCATTGATGTTTATCTGTCAGCATCATTTGTCATTGAATTAGTGCTAATCTTCACTGGCAGTAAAGATGAAAATGGCAACATGTACTGCTGCAGAAATAATTATCAATATCTTCCTACAAGGAAGCTGACAAAAGTACTCTAACATATTTTAATTTATCCCAGTGTCCCTTCTCTTTATTTATTCTAAATCTTGTGCTGCAAATTAATTTTGGTTTTTAACTAGCTTCTCAATTAAGAAGATTGTATCCTTCATCTCTTTTAGAAAAATTTCCATCACAGTGCTTGCTGTCTTGGAATGAATACAAAATGTTAAAGTCAATGAGAAAGTTGTGTCAAATAGCACCTGCTGCTAAACCTCAACTTCAAACAGTGAACTGAAGGACAAATGCCAATTGTCTTGAATATACTTTCATTCCTCTCTGAAAATGTTTGCCTTGTTTGGCATTTGGTTCCAAGAATAATGGCACCCTTTTTCAAAGAAGTTAAATTCAGTGACGACATACACTTAACATTTTGGGAACAGCTTCTTCTCCTCCGCTATCAGATTTCTGAACAGACAATGAACCAACTCATGAACACTATTTTCCTTGGCTCGATTTTTGCACTACTTAGTTAAGTTTTACATATACAGATGACACGTCTTATTGTAATTTATAGATTTTTTAATGCATTGCGTTATACTACTGCTGCAAAACAACAAATTTCACAACATATGCCAGTGATATTACACCACATTTTCATTCTGATCTGACTGGGGAGGAGTGGTACTGCATATGCATGCTAGAAAAAAAATGTCAAGGAAATTTTACAAAGGATTTAACCATGAGTTACTTTAACATTGTGGAATCCTGTTGAAACTGAAGAAAGTGTGCAAGCATCAAGTGTCATAAACACTGATGAAATTTGTTTTTAAAAGCACTGATTAAAGAAAGAACATTGACAAGCAGAACCCCTGGTTAATGTGTCATCCATAATTTGCAACTTCTGCAGATTTTCACTGGAAGTTTGGTCTGATTTATGCACTGGAGTTAGAGATGTCATTCTAAAGGAGAAGACAGGTTACTTCTGTGGGTTTCAAAAATGATTCCCAATTTATCTTCTGATGCTGGAGACAAATTCTTGGGATATACACTGTCTCCAGAAAATGTTAATTTGATATTTTATATGGTTGATTTTCTGGGACGTTGTAACAATTTTAGATTTAAAAATTGCTTATGTAGCTTGCCTTTGATTTTGAAAATCATGCATTTTTTATTTTCTTTATAAGGTATGAAAAATTAATTTAAAGAGAGAGGAGCCGAATGTTGAAACATACACTATAGCGTTTTCAAACATTCTGAAAAATCGTTTTACTCCACCTGTACAAAAGATCTATTGTCCTGCTATTATATGGTAAAATTCTAAAAGTTCAAATTTCAATATATACTTTGATTTTTATTAAAGTACATATATGTCCCCATATACTATGTCACCAATTTCTTCTGGGAAAGACTGAATGCATTAGTTTTGTGTACTATTTTAGAGTCATAGAAATGTACAGCACAGAAACAGGCCCTTTGGCACATCTAGATTGTGCCAAACCACTAAAATTGCCCCCTCCCATCGACCTGCACCAGGATCTTAGCCCTCCATACCCTGACCATTCATGTGCCTATTTAACTTCTCTTAATTGTTGAAATTGAGCTTGCATGCACTACTTGCACTGGGAGCTTATTCTACACTCTCACGACCATCTGAGCGAAGAAGTTTCCTCTCATGTTTTCCTTAAGCTTTTCACCTTTCACCCTTAACCCATGGCCTCTGGTTGTAGTCCCAACCAACCTCAGCACAAAAAGCCTGCTTGTATTTACCATAACTATACACCTCATAATTTTTATACTTTTATCAAATTTCCTCTCAATCTTCTATATTCTAAGAAATAACCTATTCAATCTTTTTTTTATAACTCAAGCCCTCCAGACCTGGCAACACCCGATAAATTTTCTCTGTACTCTTTCCTGTAGGTAGGTGACCAAGACTGCACACAATACTCCAAATTAGGCCTCACCAATGTCTTATACAACTTCAACACAACATCCCATCTCCTGTATTCAATACATTGATTTATGAAGGCCAATGTGCCAAAAGATTTCTTTATGACTATCAGTGTCCTATTGTTCAGTAAGACCTACCCTAGAAGTGCAACACCTTGCACTTGCCTGCATTAAGTTCCACCTGCCATTTTCAGTCCATTTCTCCAGCTAGTCCAGATCCCACAGCAAGCCATGATAGCATTCCTTGCTGTCCGCTACACCCTTAATTTTGGTATCACAAATCCCACAAATTTGCTGATGCAGATAACCACATTATGATCCAGATCATTGGTATAGATGATAAATAACAACGAAGCAGCACTAATCCCTGCAGCACATCACTAATCACAGACTGCCAATCAGAGAGACAACCCTCTACTACCACTCTCTGGCTTCTCCCACAGATCCAACTTACTACCTCATCCTGAGTTCTGAGCAACTGAACCTTCCTGACCAGCCTCCCACATGGGACTTGGTCAAATGCCTTCCTGCAGACAACATCCACTGCTTGCCTTCATTAATTTCAGATCATAAGACACAAGAGCAAAATTAGGTCATTCAACCCATCGAGTCTGCTCTGCCATTCCATCATGGTTGATACTGGATCCTACTCAACCTCATTCACCTGCCTTCTCACCATATACTTTGATGCCCTGGCCAATCAGGAAACTATCAACTTCTACTTTAAGTATAGCACGGACTAGGCCTCCACCACAGTCTGTGGCAGAGCATTCCACTGATTCACTACTCTCTGACTTAAAAAAAATCCTCTTACCTCTGTTCTAAAATGTCGCCTCTAAATTTTGAGATTGTACCCTCCAGTTCTGGATACCCCCACCACAGGAAATATCCACTCCACATCTACCTTATCTCATCCTTTCAACATTCCTTTGGTTTCAGTGTGAGATCCCCATACATTTTTCTAAACTCCAGTGAGTACGGGCCCAAAGCTGCCAAGCGCTCCTCATATGTTAACCCCTTCATTCCTGGAATCATCCTCATGAACCTCCTCTAAACTCTCTCCAATGACAACACACCCTGTCTGAGATACGGGGTCCAAAATTGTTGACAATACTCCAAGTGCGGCTTGACTAGTGTCTTATAAAACCTCAGTATTATCTCCTTGCTTTTATATTCTACTCTCCTTGAAATAAATGCCAACGTTGCACTTGCCTTCTTTACCACAGACTCAACCTGTAAATTAACCTTCTCCCTATTTAGATAATAGCCCACACTATTTTTCCTTTTACATTCTTCCAATTTGTCTAAGTCCTGCTGCAATTGCATTGCTTCCTCAGCACTACCTACATCTCCACCTATCTTTGTATCATCTGCAAACTTTGCCACAAAGCCATCAATTCCATTATCCAAATCACTGACAAACAACGTAAAAGGTAGCAGTCCCAATACTGACTGCTGAGGAACACCACTAGTCACTGGCAGCCAACCAGAAAACACCCCGTTTATTCCCACTCGCTGCCTCCTGCTTGTCAGCCATTCCTCTATCCATGTCAATATCTTTTCTGTAATACCATACGATTTTATCTTGTTAGGCAACCTTATCAAATGCCTTCTGAAAATCCAAGTAAATGACATCTACTGCCTCTCCTTTGATCAACCTTCCTGGTAACATTTTCAAAAAAACTCTATAAAATTGGTTAGACATGATTTTCCACGCACAAAGCCATGCAGACTATCCTTAATCAGTCCAAGTCTATCCAATTACTTATATATTCTGTCTCTCAGAATATTTTCCAATAACTTTACCACTATTGATGTCAGGATCACTGGCCTATAATTTCCTGGTTTATTTTTAGAGCCTTTCTTGAACAGCGGAACAGTACTAGCTATTCACCAATTTTCTGGTACCTCACCTGTTGCTAAGGATGATTTAAGTATTACAGCTAGGGCTCCTGCAATTTCTGCACGTACCCCCTACAGGGTCTGAGGGTGCACCTTGTCAAGCCCTGGTCAATCAATCCCAAACGCCGAATGGGGCTTCAAACTGCCACAAGTTGCTGCCTTTTCAACTAAATAGGTAAACCTGAGTGAGCCAAGTCTTCGTAGGCTTCCAATCTCTCAGACTGGGATTTCATGAGATTATTTCATCGCCAAGATCTTAAATAATGTCGGTAGTTTCTTTCACTACCTGAATGTGAACACCAAATGAGTAGGGGCCAAGTGTGCAGGGGGAAGAAAGGATCTGATTAATCAGCAATATCACAGGATCATTAGGGAACAATTTTTGAGGTATTGTTCTGCTAATCCATTTAGGCTCCTGCTAGCTTTTATTGAAATGTCATTGTCTTAAATAGCTAATATTTTAAAATAATTTTCTATGTTATGTTAGGTATATATAGTTTTTCAAATGATCCATTTTACATATTGCATAGATTTATACTGTGATTAGCAAGATTTCTTTTAGAATTCTAAAATGTCGGCATCACTGGCATTGCTGACAAATATTGCTCAATTTCAACAGTCTTTGTGAAGTTCATGGTAGGCTGGATTCTGGAACTGGCTGTAGTTTCTATTATAGCTCTTCTGGGCAGGGAATTTTGGGATTTTAATCCAATGACAGGGAAAAAGTTGAATGCTGTTTGCCTTGATGGAAAACTTGAAGTTGACGTTACTGTGAATACCTGTTATTGTCAACTGCTTCCCCCACCCCCCTCCCAATGTTTCAACTATTGTGCTAAAGAGCTACTGTATAATTTGGAACTAACCTTTCTTGGACAAGCTATTCATGTACAGCTAAAAAAAACGCTGAGAAAAATGTGAAACTGCAAGGCAATAATTCACAGAACATCACTTGTGCAATCTTACTTCCTTAGAAATTCTAGAGCACTCTAACTAAAATAGGGCAGAGCCAGAAAAGACTAGGCATTGCAGACTGTGATTGGCAATGGAAGGCGTCAGAGGGTAGAGTCTAACCACATCCTGGCATTAATGCATATTGGCAGATATGTTCTTAGTGTGTTATGGCTTGGGGTGGGGTGAGGGAAGGGGAGGATCTGGCATATTTAGTGGAAGAGGGTGGGAAGAACGGATCTGAGAAGGAGATCTGATATTGTAGAGGGTCTATTTTGTTGCAGTTAAGTGGTGGGTGGAAGAGGAAGAATGGGTGGAGTCTTAACAATGAAGATAGTTATTTTGCTTGCCTTACAGGTATTCCTAGTCAGTGTAAGGCCATGTTGTCACTGGAGGGTCTAGTGACTAGTACCTGAACATCTCAGCAGAGCTCCGGGAAGAATGTTCCACAGAAATTATTTGAACATTACATCAGAACATAAGGGTCAGTCAGGAGAGGAAGAATCCGCATGAAGTTTCTGTCTGCTATGACTCAACTGGCAATTGTTACAAAAAGGATTTAATCTGGATTAAATATTTTTTTTTCTTTGCAGTTTGCTGCAAGAAACAGCAGTATGATATCCAATTTTTATTCATAAATCTTGTTTCCAACTGAAGTGGTCTATTTGCGCATAATATGTCTGGTATGGGAACTGTACTTCCATCAATCGCAGGACTCTACAAAGAGTGGTGCGGATAGCCCAGCGCATCTGTAGATGTGAACTTCCCACTATTCAAGGCATTGACGAAGACAGGTGTGTAAAAAGGGCCCGACGGATCATTGGGGACCCAAGTCACCCCAACCACAAACTGTTCCAGCTGCTACCATCCGGGAAACAGTACCGCAGCATAAAAGCCAGGACCAACAGGCTCTGGGACAGCTTCTTCCACCAGGCCATCAGACTGATTAATTCATGCTGACGCAACTGTATTTTTATGTTATATTGACTATCCTGTTGTACATAATGTTTATTATAAATTACTATAATTGCACATTGCACATTTAGATGGAGATGTAACAAAGATTTTTATTCATGTATATGAAAAATGTAAGTAATAAAGTCAATTCAATTCAATTCATATATTTAAATGTTAGTACCATCTCTTAACTTTAATAACCATCTTTGAAAATTTGGAGGATGATCCACAGTAAGTCATTATACTCTTTTTTAATCGTTTTCCATGGATCTTAGATCGTAAGACAATAATTTATAGGGGCAGAATTAGGCCGTTCGGCCCACTGAGTCTGCTGATTTACTACCCCACTCAACCCCATTCTCCTGCCGTCTTCCCATCATCTTTGACAGCCTTACTACTCGAGAACCTATCAAATTCCACTTTAAGTATACACAATGACTCGGCCTCCACAGTCATTCTGTAGCAATGAATTCCACCAATTCACCACCCTCTGGATAAAGAAATTGCTCCTCATCGGTGTTCGAATGGGACATCCTTTTATTCTGAGGCCTCTGATCCTAGATTCTCCCACTATAGTAAACATCCTCTCTACATCCACTCTAACTAGGCCTTTCCATATTTGATAGGTTTGAATGAGATCCCCCCCTCACAGCTCAAAAGTTCACAAAACTGCTTCATCCTGCTATCTTTGATGATATATGGATTTTAAATATTTGACCACCATGGCAAATAAACTTTTAACATTTTGCCTAGTTGGAATTGAGAACCTTGTCAATATTACACTATTATACCAAAGTACCTAAGAGACTCCTGGTTAGGTACATGGAGCTTAGAAAAATAGAGGGCTATGGGTAACCTTAGGTAATTTCTAAGGTAAGGACATGTTCGGCACAGCTTTGTGGGCCGAAGGGCCTGTATTGTGCTGTAGGTTTCGTATGTTTCTAAATTCACATTGTTATCAATCATGTCTATATTGGGATTATATTCCTTAACTAGATAAGGAACAATGATTATTTTTATCTCCAGCAAAATTACATTATTTGTCTGATTATATTTAGGGAAGTATTCGAAGATCATGAAATAATTGTTTTATTAGAAATTCAGTACTTACTTTTCAAGAAACTAACAATAGCTACGCGATTTGATAACATACCTCTAGTTTGTGTAGTGATCACCACTGCCTCCACTGGCTCCCCCCAGCCTCGACGTGTCTTCGCGGATACACGAAAAACATACGGCGATTCAGGTATCAAATTGTTTGCCCAATATTGGCGGGCATTGGAACTGACTTCTATGTTGATGAATTTACTTGGCTCACTGGTTGCCAAATGGTAAGCTATTCTGTAACCTGCAAAACCCCAAAAAAGAAAATCAAAACTGCAATTCAATAAGTCTAACATATTGAGCAGAATGACTGTGTGAAATGAATACCAAGCTAAATCACAGTAGAAGTTTATCATTATACAACCCAGATCCAAGTTTTAAGTTCATGCTATTGTTACAGTTTCATGAAATGTATTTAAAACAATACAATAAATTTCACGTCACATGCCAGTGATAATAAACCTGATTCTGAATCTAAATTACATATTTAGAACATCCTAACAGTTTAAGCACTGGGGCTCCACAGGGGACTGTCTTGTCTCCCTTTCTCTTCACCATTTACACCTCAGACTTCAACTACTGCACAGAGTCTTGTCATCTTCAGAAGTTTTCAGATGACTCTGCCATAGTTGGATGCATCAGCAAGGGAGATGAGGCTGAGTACAGGGCTACGGTAGGAAACTTTGTCACATGGTGTGAGCAGAATTATCTGCAGCTCAATATGAAAAAGGCTAAGGAGCTGGTGGTAGACCTGAGGAGAGCTAAGGTACCGGTGATGCCTGTTTCCATTCAAGGGGTCAGTGTGGACATGATGGAGGATTACAAATACCTGGGGATATGAATTGACAATAAACTGGACTGGTCAAAGAACACTGAGGCTGTCTACAAGAAGGGTCAGAGCCGTCTCTATTTCCTGAGGAGACTAAGGTCCTTTAACATCTGCTGGACGATGCTGAGGATGTTCTACGAGTCTGTGGTGGCCAGTGCGATCATGTTTGCTGTTGTGTGCTGGGGCAGCAGGCTGAGGGTAACAGACACCAACAGAATCAACAAACTCATTTGTAAGGCCAGTGATGTTGTGGGGATGGAACTGGACTCTCTCACGGTGGTGTCTGAAAAGAGGATGCTGTCCAAGTTGCATGCCATCTTGGACAATGTCTCCCATCCACTACATAATGTACTGGGTGGGCACAGGAGTACATTCAGCCAGAGACTCATTCCACCGAGATGCAACACAGAGCGTAATAGGAAGTCATCCCTGTCTGTGGCCATCAAACTTAACAACTCCTCCCTTGGAGGGTCAGACACCCTGAGCCAATAGGCTGGTCCTGGACTTATTTCCTGGCATAATTTACATATTACTATTTAACTATTTATGGTTTTAATACTATTTATTATTTATGGTGCAACTGTAACGAAAACCAATTTCCCCCGGGATCAATAAAGTATGACTATGACTATAATACAGGTTATCACATTATAACATGATCATTAGATGTTCATTTGCATTACCCCAATTTTCTCTTCATACTAAGGCACCAACCGAATTTAAGTACATTCTCTAAACTGCATCTTATTGCAATGTGAACCCAAAACAGAGCAATATTAGGTTATTAGACTCTGGTGTTTTTTCCTCCTCAGACAGGTTATACTTCTGCTAGATGGCAGAAATCTTAGTTGCCTATTCCTGTTTCAATCTCAGATATGAAGGTCAATTGTAACATCCTTATTGTACCCGACTGTGATTATTTCTTAAGGCACAGACTACAAACAAAATTGAACACTTCTAAATTCTGACTCAGGCTTCATGTTGACCAGTGCACTTACCATTTGATCCACAGACACAACTGTGATGAAGTGCACTAGCTGCTGCACCAATTCACTTATAAAATTTCTTACAAGTATGATGTGACAGAGGAAATTCTTTGCTCAAGAATCGCAGGTATTCTCAATGGGTCAGGGGCATAATGACAAATGGTGATACTTTAAATATAACAACAAAATGGACCAGTGTTATAAAGAGGGCATAGCGGAGATTGTCAGCAGAAATTTCTCACAGTGAAGTGGGTAAAACCTGATATTTCCCTGTAAATGTGCACAGTTGCAATATGTTTAGCACGTCCTGTACCATGCTGAAGTAAGGTTGTTTAAAAAGTAGATTCATTAAGCAATTTTGGGTACTTCTCCTATATATACCTATTTGGTCCCAGGATATTTTTGCCCATCATGCCCAATGTGATACTGAAATGTCTGATTCATTTCTTTAATCAACTTAATATTCGTCCAGCAGTAGCTCACTCAAGTACTCGTAATGTAAATTTAAATCACGAAGGCAATACTCCTAATATTGAGAGGTTGCTTTTTGTACAGATAATATACAAGGGTTTACTTTCTGTTCAGATAATACATATCAGAGCTGTTCCACATCTGTAAAAGTACTGCAGAGAAATGTTCTTGCAATTGTCAGTTACACAAGTAGAGGTGAAGCTGCTTCTAGTCTTTACTGACTTATTGCTACAATTTCTATTTCGCTTTATATTGTTCCTTTTGTTGTGTTCAGCTAGATTTTTTAAAATCAGTCTGATATGCCTTAATGATAGACTTCAAAACTGAAAAAAACCTGTATTTTAGCAAAGAGCAATGTACAAAATAGCCTTTGTTGCAGCATGAGAGAACATTTTTGCCATTCACAAAGCACTAAACATTCAGGCAGCTCCAATGCAGAAGAAGACTGAAATCCCTTTGGTACGAGCAAGTCATACTTACCTTATCTGTAAGACCAAAATTGAGACAAATCTAAAAAAGATTTTTAAACACTTAACAATACAATATATGCAAAGGACACATTGTGAGTGAGGCCCCGTAAAGATTTAAAAAAAAACCTTTGCCTATTCTATCACCGAAGTGGAACATAGTTTATGGTACACAAAGTTCAAAAATTCGAAGTTCAAGTTGAAAGTGAATTGATTATCCAAGTACATATATATCACCATGTACGACCCTGAGATTAATTTTCTTGCAGGCCTTCACACAAAATACAAGAAACACAATAGAATCAACGAAAAAAGACAGTCGTCAACAGTACGGACAAACAATCAATGTGCAAAGGACAGCAAACTGTGAAAGTGCAAAAAGAAAAAAAGAGAAATAATAATAATAATGAATAAATAAGCTAGAAATATCGACAACATGAGATGAAAGTGAGTCCAGATCAGCGATGGGGCAAATGAAGTTATCGACTCTCGCTCAAGAGCCTGATGGTCGAGGGGTAATAATTGTTCCTGAACCTGGTGATGTAGGTCCTGAGGCTCCTGTCCCTTCTTCCTGATGGCTGCAGCAAAAAGGGAGCATGGCCCAGATAGTGCAGGGTCCTTGATGATGGATGCTGTTTTCCTGCAACAATGTTTCGTGTAGATGTGCTTAATGCTGGGGACAGCTTTCCCTGTGATGACCTGGGCCGCATCCACTACTTTTTGTAGGATATTCCATTCGAGGGCATTGGTGTTTCCATACCAGTCTGTGATGCAGCTAGTCAATATACTCTCCACCACACATCAATAGAAGTTTCTCAAAGTTTAGATGACATACCGAATCTTTGCAAACTTTGAAGAAAGTAGAGGCACTGCATGTTTTATTTGTAATGCTACTTACTTGCTGGGCCCAGGATAGATGCTCTCAGATGATAACACCAAGGAGTTTAAAATTGGGACTTCCCCAAAGAGAACTGGCTCACGGACCTCCAGTTTCCTCCTCCTGAAGTCAATAATCATCTCCTTGGTCTTGCTGACACTGAGTAGGAGGTTGTAGTTGAGGCACCACTCAGCCGGATTTTCAATCTCCCACCTATAATATGTTGATTTGTCCCCACCTTTGATTTGGCCAACAACAGTGGTGTCGTCAGCCAACGGAGCTGTGCTTAGCATAACACAAGTAAAACGTGGGCTAAGCATACAGACTTGTGGTGCACCTGTGCTGATGGAGATTGTGGAGGAAATGTTTTTGCCAATCTGAACTGACTAGGGTCTGCAGGCAAGGTAATTGAGGATCTAGTTCCACGAGGAGATATTGAGGCCAAGCTCTTGAAGCTTATTGATTAGTTTTGAAGGGATGATGGTATTGAATGCTGAGCTGTAGTCAATGAAAAACATTCTGATGTATGCATCTTCGCCATCCAAATGTTCCAGGGTTGAGTGAAGAGCCAATGAAGTGGCATCTGCAGCTGACCTGTTGTGACTGTAGACAAACTGGGGCAGATCCAAGTTGCTTCTAAGGCAGGAGTTGATACATTTCATCCTGAACCTCTCAGAGCACTCCATCACAGTGGACATAAGTGCTAATGGTCAATAGTTACTGAGGCAAATTAACACGTCCTTCTTAGGCACCAGTATAATTGAAGCCTGCTTGAAGCAGGTGGGTACCTCAGACTGCCAAATCAAGAGGTTAAAGATATCAGTGAACACTCCAGCCAGTTGATCAGCACAGGTCTTTAGTACTTGGCCAGGTATCATGGCTGGGCCAGATGCTATTTGTGGGTTTACCTTCATGAAGGATGTCCTCATGTTGGCCTCAGAGATTGAAATCACAGGGTCATCAGGGACTGAGTCGGCAGTGAGGTAGGCAAATGCAATGTTAACATTCATTTAGAGGACTAGAACATAAAAACAAGGATGTAATGCTGAGGTTTTATAATGCACTGGTGAGGCCTTATTTGGAGTATTGAGAGCAGTTCTGGGCCTCTTATCTAAGAACGGATGTGTTGACATTGGAAAGGGGTCAGTGAAGGTTCATGAGAAGGATTCCAGGAATGAAAGGGTTATCATATGAGAAGCGTTTCATCACTCTGGGCTTGGACTCACCTGAATTTAGATGAATGAGGGGCGATCTCATTGAAACCCACTGAATGTTGAAAAATCTCGATAGAGTGGATGCATAGAGGATCTTCCTATAGTTGAGGATCAGAGGGCACAGCCTTAGAATAAAGGGACATTTATTTAGAATGGAGACGAGGAGGCTACAAAGAGAAAGCAGAATGGGGTTGAGATGGAAAATATATCAGCCATGAAGAAATGATGGATGAGACTCGATGGTCTGAATGGCCTAATTCTGCTCCTATTTTTTATGGTCTTATGGAAAGAAATCCTGACCTGTGCGCAGCTCTGCCAATTATAAACATCTGAAAGAATCTGCTAGCAGATTTGGGCGTCTCGAAGTGGATAAGCAAATCACCTCTGGAACTTCCAGTGAGAGAGATGAGCATATGAGATGATAATTAAGTCAAAGGGTCAAAAAGATTCAAAAGTTCATTTATTATCAAAGTATGTATGCAGTATACAACTCTGAGAAACAAAGAAGACCATGGAAGTCAGTTCAACAGCAAACCAGAAATAGGAAACTCACCCTACCCCCAGAACAAAAATAGAACGGCAACACGATCGTCACCCCCACCATACAAAAAGTGACAAGAACATCAACCCCAAATCCCCCTCTATCCAAGCAAAATGCAACAAGAACATCGACTCCCAAACCCCCTTGCCAATAAATCAGTGCATCACAACGATGGCAGCTCATTTTGATATTATTTAAATCTCTAATTACAAGGCAACTCATTAAACATGTAATCTGGGTCTATTTGTTAGACATGAATGGAGCCGGATAACATTTGTACAATAAGTATATTAACAGTGCAATACATTTTATTACCACTTAGTGTCACCACAAGACAGTATGTTTGTTCTGTTCCTTTTTATTTACCTATTAATTATTTATGTAGCGTACTGTGTTGCTCAAGGCAATTACATGTTGCTTCACCAAAGCATTCATCTTAGTAAGACCCAGTACTTCCGCCGGTCTCTAAATGGAGGCTTGTAAAAAATTGCGTTGCATTATTTGGCAAAGAACAATCCTGCAAATATTTATCTGCTTTAATTTCATTAAGCTGGGTGCAGAATAGCAATAGTTGCTATGGCAAAGTTTCTTGCCCACCTTTTCTATATTTTCTTTCAGAACATGTATACGGATAAAGGCTTCAAGGACAAAAGCTTCAAAGACGTAATAAATAGAAACAAAATGTCAGAGAGGAATACTTTAAAAAAGAAACTCTTAGCAATCACAACAATACTTCTTCATCAGAAAATTTCACCAGTTTACACATTCTTTTGTCTTACCTAGAATAATACCATTTGGGTTCTCTGGTGTCTGCCAGACTACTCTCACTGAAGTTAACTGGACCTCCGGGAATATCAGCTTTATGGGAGGACCTGGAACTGATAACATAAAAGAACGAGTCATAACGAAGTCCTTAATCCTAACTTGAAACATAATTCAAATATTTAATTTATTGCCTACTGATTGTACATTTAAAAATAAATCTGTTCTTCAGAGTCTTGATTAAATTTTCAAACCAACATGGACTGTAGGTCACAACCCCAAAAACAATCAATAGCATCACTCGAGGGAATGCAAACACAGAGTAAAGACACATATCGTGCAACTTTATTGAAATATACCGCAAGTATGATTTTAATTATTTGATTAACGTTGTTGGCTTTAATGATGATTTGCAATAATTATATTTTTGACAGTACACATTTCACAATTTTACATTTGGAATTCAGTAAATAAATTGCTATTACATGGTGCATAATTTAAAGGTATACCAAAATGCTGTTCAAGGATAGTGGGGAAAGAGGCTTGGATGCAGCATTACCCTATATAATGAGCTCCAGATCTTAGCTAATCTATTCAAGGTTGTACTGGGGGGGAAGATAAACTACAAAATCAGTTCTGGCACTGATTTGAACCAAAGTAATCCATTCCAGGCAACGTCCGGATAAATCGCCTCTACACTCTCTACAGTGCAACCACAGCTTTCCTATAAGATGATGACCAGAATACTCGAAGTGTAGACAAACTAATGCCCTGTAATGTGCAACATACCTACTCAACCAGAAGGGTCGGCCTTTGACAAAAGCCTTCAGCAGATTGCAGAATCATAGTATCATAGAAAACTTATAACACTAAAGGCAGTTACTCAGCCCAGTACGTCTGCGATGCCCAACCTAATCCTACCTTCTAGCACTAGGCCTGCCGGTCACAGCTCTTTAAGCACACAGTTGAGTACTTGTTGAAAGTGATAAGGATTTCAGTCTTATCTTTGTAGCACTGAGTTCAAACCCACAATGCCCTTTGGGTGAATTTTCCTTCTTACACTTTGCCAGGAGTACACTGTACTCTTTGCCAAGCATGATGAATGACAGTGAAAGAAAGGTGGCCAATACAACAGTGCATTCTTTTGACATGTAAAGTACTGACTGCATCTTTCAAAAGTGCAAATCTTTTCAGTCCTTCAACGTTTGAGTTAATGGTAGGTCTATCCCTACTTATCTCATCGAACTGCTGTACTTCACAGTAAGATGCTTAAGTACAACACCAATTTCATACAGTTCTATGAGAGAAACATTGACTTCAAATTCAATTGAATAACAGCTTATTTTTTTCTAGTTCTACATTATTAGACATCAATTTAATTCGAATAAGTCACATTTACTACAGTTTACAGGTTGAAATGTGTCACTTGTGAAATTTGACTCTCAGCTGAGGGCTACGCTTGTGATCCTGACTTAACTTTATCAGACATCCCACCCTGCAAAAACTCATTTCAGGGAGGTAGCACAATCAATTTGCAGGAGACTCCCAGAACTTCCGGGAGAGGTGGGATGTTTGTAATAGAGTAGCTCCTCAGCAGCTAGCCAGCTAGTTTAAATAACCTTAGCTATGCTAATGAATGAATGACACCTGTTAAACTCACCTCAACATGTCTTTTACATTTTAACCCACCATGGGCAATAGAAAAGTCACTGTTGCAAACAGCACAGTGAGCAACACAGTCATTATTTTGACCCCTATTAGGCAAGGGTACACTTTAGTGTCGTCTGTCGTCTTAGTGACGTACGTTTTATATTTTCTTTTTTTGGAACATTCTCCCATGGCATGCTCTCGCTCTCTCTCTCTCGCTCGCGCACTCTCACTTGTTTGCTCTCGCTCTCTCTTGTGGTCGCTCTCGCGCTTTCTCTTTTGCTTTCTCTCGTGTTCTCTTGCTCGCTCTCAAAAAAATTGATTTCCGTGATATTGTATATAACTTGCGGGCATCAGGGAGCTACTATTAATATGTGGGAGACTCCCGGAACTTCCGGGAGAGGTGGGATGTCTGCTTTATCATCAGGTTATAGTGTTAACCCTGTACAGTGTGCCTTTTGAAGTACTGAGAGGGAAATTGGACTGCACTGCCCTGGGGATAGCTGGTCTTGGGCACTCCAAACCCAATATAGTCATAGTCACGCAATGTTAAATTTGGCGAGCACTCCAGATCCTGACCACCAGTCTGCTACCTTTCGCTCTGCATGTTATATAGCTGATGCTCCAACCCGTCTGCAGCAGAATGAGATTGTGATCCATACCTCCTCTACAAATGTTAAAATTAAAGCTTTGTCTCCTTACATCAAATGGTGTTTTCTTTTTTCCCTACACTCTTCCCACTAAGACCCTCTTTTCAGTTAACAAAAAGTGACATCCTACTTTTTGTTACTGCCTCGTTTCCAGCAGCTTTGTCCTTACATTTCAAGCCCCTCCTCCCAGCCATATAACCTCGCTCATTAACTGCTTCCTCCTTCATCAGAAACACTGCCTCCACATCAGCACCATACCAGTACACTACATCTAGGAACTCACCTTTTATCTAATCATTTGAAATTAATTAAAAAAAAACACATACCACTACTTGTTCCAGTAGTTTAGCTTAAAAAGAAGTCCTTTCAACCCTCTTCCTCAGTAATAACATAGTGACTGGCACAGTACAGGTGACCCGGGTTCAATTCCCGCTGCTGCCTGTAACGAGTTTGCACGTTATCCCCATGACCGCGTGGGTGTCCACCCACTGTCCAAAGACGCATGTTATGTTGAAAGTGCTTAAGATGTCAGTGAAGCCTGATTTGGAGTATTGTGTGCAATTTTGGCTGTTTACCTACAGGAAAGATGTAAAAATGATTGAGAGAATGGAGACTAAATTTACAAGAATGTTGCTAGGATGAGGACCTGAGTTATTGGGAAAGGCTGAACAGAACCTTGACTTTGTACAAGATTCTTTCAGTCATTAGCTTAGAATGTAGAAGATTGAGGGCTGATTTGATGGGCAGGGGGGTCAATTTCAACATCTAAGAGAAACTTGGATAGGTACATAGATGGGAAAGGTATGGATGGCTACGGTCCAGTGCAGGTTGATGGGATTAGGCTGGTTAATGGTTCAGCACAGACGGGCTGGTCTAAAGGACTGTTTCTTTGCTGTGTGACTCCTATGTTCTTCTGTTCTATGACTAATTCCCTTTGCTCAGCGCCTATCTGAGGGAACTTTCTTTCTCCGCACCTACATTCTGCCCAGGTTTCTATCTTGTTTGTTCATTTTTACAGGTATGCAGAGATCAAATATAGATTTCTACTACAGTGGATCTGTGGTGTCTTCCAATCTCAAGTAATGAAATTGTTCATGGTTTTGTCTGTGGAAAAAAAACCTTGTCTTTGCACAAAATTCTTTCAGTCATTAGCCTAGAACGTGCACGAATAAACATTAACAAAATACACAACTCATTTCTTGGACTCTTTGCATTCAAAAACTTCTGAACAAGATGGCTAAAATTTAAAATGTCAATATCCAGGTATTTTATTTAGCATGGAGCTATTTTTAACTTTTCAGTGTTTAAACAAACAAGTTAACGTAATGCTCTAAAGAATAAATTAGTTGGAACAGTTGCAATCTCAAAACCACAGTCGTCAAACACTGCATATCAGAAAATAGATGAGGCTCGTTAATATATCCTAGTGTGGATTGCAGTAAATGTTAGATTCAATATATTCATTAAGCACTGCAGCAGACCAAAGCTTTCAGAAAAATGAAGCAGTCAGACATTTAAATTGGTAGATAACATTGTCAGATTTGTGAACTAAAGCTTGACAAAGGGAATTGGAGGGAGGGCAAAGGTTGTGGTTTCTCCCCCTCGATGGGGAAAATGGCAATGTGCAGCAAAAGAGACAGATGCTGCTTCACCCTCTGGGTTCCTCCAGCTGTTTTGTTTTTGCAGCAAAATTTAGGTGTGTATTGGAAAGAGAAAGGTTTTACTTTCTGAGTTACTGTCAGTTAAGTTTGCAAGCTTTATTGAGGGCATGATTTATATAATGTACCCTGTGTGCTGTTATGAAGAAAAATAAGGCAATTGTGTTACAAAGGGTATCAACACAAAGTTCTCTTGCAATGAAATTAAAAGGTGATAATGGAGACAACCTGTATCACTACAAAGAGTGTATCATCTGCTGCAGCAATGACACTTGTTACTAAATGTTTTCAATCTCATTAAGTGGTTTTATCGGAGTCCCACAACCACTAAGACTTTGAAAGTTGTACCATTTGACAGCAGAATAATTACTGTCGGGACCAGAGCAAAATTGATCTAGATTGTTCCTTTTGCTTGCTGCTTATGATATCTGTGTGGCTGAACTTAGCCCTAGGACTTGAAACGCCCTCATTTTGAGAAACACTGTTGTCCATGAGCAGAGGTGTAATCTCAGTAACAGATGCTGAGGTCTCACCTTTCAATCTTCATGCTCTTTTGACAGTGTGCTAATAGAACAAGTCTGTTTTTAAATAGTTTGAAAGTGTCTTCAATAATCCAAACAATTTGAAACAGGCAAAATAAGAGTAAAATACACAACAAAAATAGATAAAAATCAAAAATTAATCCATTAACTTTAAAACACATTTGTGTTTGAAATTAATTCAAGATATTAATATTTTAAAATAAAGAGGGGGGAAAAAACTAAGTTGCTTGCATTCACCATATTTGTCCAGGATGTCAATATTCAAATGAATTAGGTCACTCAGTACATACAGCTCTGCTGAACTAGATATTCAACTTACGATACTTTGCAGTCAGCAAAGCAGTGGTAACTATTAACACTGACGTAAGAAGCTATCAATATATAAATAATTACTGTAAATGATTACTTTTATTTTGAGATCATACTGGAGGGCTTCCTGAAAGACACAGAAAGAGAAGTGGGAGGAGATAACTGTGTCAGATTCATTAACCACATGTACATCGAGATAGACAGTGAAATGCATCATTTGCGTTAACAACCAACAAAACCTAGGGATGTGCTGGGAGCAGCTCACTAGTGCCACCACACATTCCAGTGGCAACTGAACATGCCCACATTGCTTGGCAGAAAAACAGAGAACACAGCAAACAAGAACAGCAACACAAGCCCCTTTCCTCCCTCCCACCATTCCCACCTACCGACCCACACACACAGATAGTCCCACCACTCTCAGACATGCCTCCAGTTTCCTATCAATTGGGAACAAGCCCCAGGACCTGAATGCAGAGCCACATCACACATGTGTGATTCAAGACAGTTGAAGCAAACCCGAATGCAAAGCTGCACTGCTGGCAGCAGGCATTACTTGATGCATAACACCCTCATTCACTTATCAACAATTTCTCTCAGGACTCCTCTCTAACGTTCGTGTGCCCTTCCTCACTCTCTAACATTTTGCGCTGCCAGATCTTTCAGTTTATACAGACTGCCAGGATTTTTTTGACAGGTACAGTACCTAAACACGTGTGGCATTCCTTAACATAATCCATCCACGCTCCCCCTGCCCCCGGTAAAACAAGTTGCTTCAAAACCACAAGCAGAAGGACTTCTATAGTGAGGAAGAGGTATAAGATACCGTACAAAGGAAGCAAAGGCTGCCATACTTACAATAGGCAATATTAAGTCCGTGGCCCACTCCAGCACCTTTTCTGGTTGACCAGCTGACCAGCCCTCCACACTCACCCCCAGTTCTCTTATCCCATCAGCCCCCTTTCACCCTCCTCTTTCCCTGCTTCAGCCCTCACGATCTGCCCATCATCCGCACATTCCTCCACGTGGTTCCCTCCCTCATCTCCTTCTTTTTATTCCACAGTCTTCTGTCCTCTCCTATCACATGCAATTTTTCTTCAACCCTTTGTCACTTCCCAGCTTTTTACATCTTTTCCACTCTCCCCCTCATCTCGATCCACCTATCACCTGCCAGTTCATGGTCTACCCCTTCCTTTTAGTACTGGCTACCTTTCCTCTTTCTCTCCAGCTCTAATGAGGGGTCTCGAGCTGAAACATCGACTGCCCATTTCCGAGCACAGATGCTGCCTGACCCACTGAATTCCTCCAGCGTTTTGTGTTTTGCTCCGGATTTTCAGCATCTGCAGTCCTTCTTGTGACTCCATTATCCTCCTTTCTTTTCCCCGGTCATCATCAGCTCACCCAGCAGCTTTCTTCATTCATGTAGGCAAGAAGTGCAGCTGCTCAAGTTGCTGTAGAGTCATTAAAAGATAAAGGCAGAGTGATTTTGAAAAAAAGATCAAGGAGTTGTGTGCCAAGGGACAAAGTTCAATTCAAATCTGAGTCTATTACCATATGCACAAGTACACATATGTACAAATGCAATGAAAAACTTACTTGTGGCAGCATTAGAGGCATGTGACATCACATACACAGCCATATAAGAGTGGGAAGGGTGGGCTCAGGAAAGTCTCAGTGGAGGTGATGGCAGCATTGCGAATGGGGAAAGAGGGTGTCAGCCACACATGGCATTACAGTACTCCACCATCCATTATTGCAATTATAGGGTCAGGAATGAAAATCACAGATTTGTCCTCAATTTTTCTTGTGATTTGTATTGAAATTGTCTTCTATGGTGCAGATAAAATTGATATCCAATTTCTAGACCAACCCTCCTAATTAGTATGTGATCAACTAAATAACTCCATTTAAGAGCTGACATATTGGCCAAGTGGAGTTCTCTACTGCTAATTTACTCTGGACCACAAACCCACAGGTGCCAGAGACACTCTACATAATCCCTGTTAAATTAAACATTTTAAAGTTGGTTTAATTTTACAGTCACCGTTCAAAACATGGCACAGTTTTCTAAGTAAACAAATAAGCAGTAGAATTTCCAAAACTAACATCTCCAACACACATCAGCTTCACAGGAATCTCCCTTGTCCCTATCAAAGCTAAATCATGCCTGACCCACTTTTCAATACCACGGACAATTCAAGTGGATTGAAATTATTGCAATCTAGTTGAATTGCTTCATTACTCAAAAATGGGATTAAAACTGTTTCCAGATAGAGTTCCATCATTTTGCTACCCAGACTTGTTCGTTTCTGCAGCAAAATACATTGTGGGGTAGAAACTGTTTTCAATTTAAAACACGTTATTTGTCCATTAACAATGATGGAAACCTTAAAACCATAAGACATAGGGGCAGAATTAGGCCACTTGGCCCATTGAGTCTGCTCCAACATTCCATCAGGGCTGATTTACTGTCCCTCTCAGCCCTACTCTCCTGCCTTCTCACTGTAACCTTGGATGCCACGACTGACTAACAACCTATCAACTTCTAGATTAAATATAATCAATGACGTGGCCTGCACAGCCAACTGTGACAACGAATTCGACAGATTCACTGCCCTCTGGCTAAAGAAATTCCTCCTCATCGCTGTTGTAGATAGATATCCATCTAACCTGAGGCTGTGCCCTCTGGTCCTAGACTCACCCATTTTGGAAACATCCTCTCCACATCCATTCTGTCTGGGCCCGTCAATATTCGATAGGTTTCAACGAAATCCCTACACCCCACCCCTGCTCATTCTTCTGAACTCCAGCAGGTACAGGCCCAGATCCATCAAATTCTTCACACACATTGACACTTTCATTCCTGGAATCACACTCTTGAAACTCTTCTGGACCCTCTCCAATGCTAGCACAGCTTTTCTTAGATAAGGGACCCAAAACATGCTCGCATACTCAGAGAGCAGTCTGACCAACGTCTCAGAAAGTCTGAGCATCACATCCTTGCTCTTATATTTTAGTCCTCTCGAAATGAATAGTAACATTACATTTGCCTTCCTTACCACAGAGTCAACCTGCAAGTTAATCTTCAGGGAACCTTGCACAAGGACTCTCAAGTCCTTTTGTACCTCTGATCTTTGAATTTTCCTGCTTTCATTCCTTGTACCAAAGTTTATGACCAATCACTGCAGCCTTTCTGACTCCTTGGCACTTCCTGCCCCTCCATCTATCCTTGCATCGTCTGCAAACTTGGCCACAGAGCCATCAATATCGCCATCCAAATCGTTGATGTATAACATGAAAAGAGGTGGCCTCCATAACAACCCGTGCTGAACACCACTTGTCACCTATACCCAACTAGAATAGGCACCCTTTATTCCAATTATTTGCCAATCAGCCAATCTTCTATCCAAACTAGTACCTTTCCGTAATACCACAAGCTCTTATCTTGTTCAGCAGCCTCATGTGCGGTGCCTTGTCAAATGTCCTCTGAAAATCCAAGTAAATAAAATTCACTGACTCCCCTGTTTACCTTGCAGTACCTTAACTCTACCCACAAGGACTCTACATCTTCTGATCCTATGTTACCTCTTCCTAAGGATTTGATTCCATTTTTTTTTACCAACAGAGCCATACCACCTCCTCTGCCTACCTGCCTGTTCTTTCAATACAAGGCGTACTCTTGGATGTTAAGCGCCCTCTATGATCTTTTTTCAGTCATGTCTCAGTGATGCCCACAATGTCATAGCTGTCAATCTCTAAATGCGTTACAAGATCATCCACCTTATTCCCTATACTGCATGCATTCAAATATAACACCTTCACTCCTGTGTTCATCACCCTTTTTGATTTTGCCTCCATGTCACACTTTACCTCATCCCAGTGACTGCAATTTTGCCCTATCATCTCAGTCTCACTACACTCTGCCTTGACTTGGGTACCAATTGCCCCACACTCAGCCGTATCACTCAGGCTTAAACCCTTCCCGAACAAGAGAAAATCTGCAGATGCTGCAAATTCAAGTAACACACACACACACACAAAATGCTGGAGGAACTCAGCAGGTCAGACAACATCGATGGCTCCTTCACCATTCCCATTTCCCTCTTTCACCTCATCTCCTTCCCTACTCATCACCGTCTGGTGCTCCTTCCCCTTCCCTTTCTTCCATGGCCTTCTGTCATCTCCTATGAGATTCCCCTTTATCTCTTTTTCCAATAAACTTCCCAGCTCTTTACTTCACCTGTCCCCCTCTCCCAGTTTCACCTATTACCTACTACCCTGGATTTCTTCTTCCCCTGCCCCCACCTTCTTACTTTGACTTTTCCTTTTTCTCCAGTCCTGATGAAGGTTCTTGGCCCAAAACGGCAACTGTTTACTCTTTTCTGTAGGTGCCGCCCGACTTGCCGAGTTCCTCCGGCACTTTGCATGTGTTGCTTAAACCCTTCCCAACAGTTTTAGCAAACCTGCCCACAAGGATCTTGGTCTCCTTCAGGTTCAGGTGTAACCTGTCCTTTTTGTGCAGGTCATAACTTCCCCAGAAGAGATCCCAATGATCCAGAAATCTGAAATCTTGCCCCCTGCACCACTTCGTCAGCCACTCATTCAAGTGTACAACCATCCTATTCTTGCCCTGACCAGCACATGGCAGTGGGAGTAATCCAGAGAAGACTACCCTGTTCTTCAACCTTTCCCCAATTACCTTCACTCACTGTGCAGGACTTTTTCCTTCTTTTTACCTCTGTCATTGGGGTCAACGTGCACCACGACTTCTGGCTGCTCATCCCCTTTCTTGAGAATATTCTGCAGCTACTCTGAGACATTCTGGACCCTAGCACCTGAGAGGCAATACACCATCCTGGCTTCTCCATCACAGCCACAGAATCTCCCGTCTGTCCCCCTAACTACCGAGTCTCGCATCGTTACTGCTCTGCCTGACTTTACCCTTTCCTGCTGAGCCTCACAGCCCGCCACAGTGCAACTGGCCTGGTTGCTGCTGCTGTGGCCCGGTAGGTACACTGCAGCATCCAAAGCGGTACAGCAGTTGCCGAGGGGAATGGCCACAGGGGAACTCTACACTGACTGCTTACTTCTCCAGGTGGTGCCCATCTACTACCTGAAGCCTGCATTCGCAATATGACCACCTCTAATAAAAGTTTTCAGCCTCTTGGATGGTCCTCAGTGCATCCAACTTTGGCTCCAGTTCCTTGACCTTGTCCATCAGGAACGGAAGTTGAGTGTGCTTTCTACAGATGCAGTCATCAGAAAGACTGTTAGGCACCCTGAAATCCCACATCTTACAGGAGAGGCATTCCACTGCCTGAACTACCATCCTGCCTACATCTAGCATCTCAAACTTAAGTTCTAGCCCAAGCCTACTGAGCCAAAGCATAACCACTCTAACACTGCCCACTCACATAATGGCCACTCTGCTCAAACTCCACTTCTCTTTATTGGTCCTTGCTAATTAGCCTTAGATACTATTAACCTAGGCAATCTCCTGCTCCACAGACAAGTCCTGGCTGGCCCTGCTCACCTTTTAAAACTGGCACAGGCACTATGGAGACACTATGTTCAAGAGGGTATGTGATTCGGAAGCACTGTTACTGAATATTAAGTCATCATCGTAGCTTGTCACACCAGACAGACAGTGTTGTTTGGCTGATGTTGAGCAGGTCAGTGTCAGCTAAGTCAGGTGAGAGTGGGCAGTTGCGCAGAACGTGTTCAACGTTCTGCACCCTTTCGCCACACTCACAGGACTCGCTGGTCTTTAAACCCCACTTCACTATATTGTCTCCCATCCTACAAACTCCCACTCTTGCTCTGTTGAGATTGCACCACTTCCGTCTGTCAAGCAGTGCCCCGTCTGGCAACATTTCTGTGGGATCTTGCACTGTATTGTTTGGTGGGATTCTGGCTTCTGTTTGTTGCCAGAGGTCAATCCTGTATGTTCGAATATTAAGTGGGAGCAATGTGCATTCCAAGCACCAAAAAGATAAGTGCACATAATTGTACAAAGTCTATTCAATTTATTAAAAAAATTGTTATCATTGATTGTGTGTTTTTATCAGCATAATTTCAGATTCTTCATCTCTTGCATGAAGATCTAATATTGGTATTGTAAGTTTACCTTCCTTTTTGACAATTGGTATAATCTTTCAACTAATAAATTCTGCTTTTGCCAGATTGGTAGGCTGAACCCATGGGAACAGGAGACAGATTTTGGCATTGAAAAGTTTGTCAAACATCCTGTCCCTATCTTAAAATCTTTATATTGAGCATTTCTTTTATACAAAACTTGAATAAAACCTAATAAAAACAGGAGATCTGGTAAACAATGCTCCGAAAGTCAGAGGTATTTCCAGTTGAATCAAACAAACTAAATCTGTTTACTTCACTACTGTTAATCTGGTTCTTCATCCAGATTGAATCAGAATAAAATTCGGACAAACCTTGACACCTTTGAAGATAAATTTAAGTGCAGAACAGTATTTTTCAAGAGACAAGCGGTAGTGACAAAAATTCAGCCAGGGGTTATCAGCAATGTTGTCAATGGCAACAAAATGGCATACATTACAGATGTATTCCTATGGCTTGGTTTGAACTAGTCTGCAGCTTTCAAGGCCATCAGCAGATATTTCATTTGATTTACTGGGATCTGGCAGACTTGTAGAAAGGCTGCCAAAAATAGATGACAGCACAGGTTTCCAAATAAATCTCCCTGGCAAGGTTCAATTTCTCCAATAGTCATATTCATGAAAAAGCCTGATTATGGCATTAAACCTTTGTCATCTGCCAAAAGACTTATAAAAGGAAAATAAAAAAATACTTTGCTGCAAGAATTTTCCCTTCTGGTTTGTTGTACTTATCGTTTTACTTTGAAGAGGTAAAATATGTGCTTTACTTCTTGAGTACCGAAAATTTTTTGTATGAGCCATAAAATTTTAAACTTATTTTTTAATATCTATTATTTTTATCATACAGTTCATATGCTGCTATGGGCTAAACAAAGCAAAATTATGATTGTTAGATGAACTGGCCACACTGATATTCACAATTCCACAGAATGCTGTAGCTGAGATTGAAAGTTCTGATGGAATAATTGCCCTACGAGAATTAGTCCACTACCAAGTTGCCACACTGATTTTAAATGCCAGTTATAGTTAAACACCAATTTCACAAATGCGTCTGAATTATATGCTGGTGCTGCTTTTGTTTAACAAAACTACTTTACATAATATCATAATTATCTCTGAAGACATTACAAAAATATCTTTTCTTCTCGGGCTTTCAAGGGTTAGGAGAAAGCAGCTTAACTGAAACAAAAATTGGACATATCAGCAGTTTTACCCTGTGAAATCGAACATGATTTAATTAGTGGAACAATTTGAAATGAATCACAATTTTTAATGTTCCAAAGAACAGCTTCAAACCTCACGGGTGTTTACAATCAATAAGTATCCACATGGATTTGCATATGCAACAATTCTATTCAATTAGATGATCATTAATGATTATTCATAAATGTTAGTCCAAGTTTTAAATTACCTGCTGCCCACTTGTGCCAGTCAGATCTTAATACTAAATGTTATCAAGGAAATTAACCTAAAGGAAAAGTCTGCAGTTTAATCTTACTTAATGAGGTTCTTCAATAATTGCCAATTTCTAAAGCTTAAGTTGAAGAACCCTCCTACTTCTCCTTAAAACTATTCTTATATTTCAACGAATATTTATTTGCTATCACTCACAATACATTCAGTGGCCACTTCATTAGGTACCTCCTGTACTTAGTAAGGTGGCCACTGATGTATGTTTGTGATCGTCTGCTACTGTACCCATCCAGTTCAAGGCTTGATGTGTTGTGCATTCAGAGATGTTTATCTGCACAACACTGCTGTTATGTATGGTTATTTGAGTTACTGTTGCCTTCCCGTCAGCTTGAATCAGTCTGGCCATTCTCCTCTGATCTCTTTCAGTAACAAGCTGTTTTTGCCCACAGAACTATCACTCACTGGATATTATTTGTTTATCGCACCATTCTCTGTAAACTCTAGAGACTTGTTCATGAAAATCCCGGGTGATCAGCAGCTTCTGAGATAATCAAACCACCCTGTTTGGCACCAACAATCACTGCACAGTCAAAATCACTTAGATCACATTTCTTCCCCATTCTGTTGTTTGGTTTAAACAGCAACTGAACAGCTTGACCATGTCTGCATGCTTTTAGGTATTGAGTTGCAGGCATATGATTGGCTCATTAAAAATCTGCATTTGCGAGCAGGTGTAGAGGTGTTTCCAATGAAGTGAACACTGAATGTTAGTCACACACACAAAATGCTGGAGGAACTCAGCAGGCCAGGCAGCATCTATGGAAAAGAGTACAGTAAACGTTTCATTCTGAGACGTCGACTGCCTGTAAGGAGTTTGTGAATTCTCTCCCCGTGACTGTGTGGGTTTCCTCTGGGTGCTCTGGTTTCCTCCCACAGTCCAAAGATGTACCGGTTGGTGGGTTAATGGGTCACTGTAAATTGTCCTGTGATTAAGCTAGGATTAAATCAGGGGATTGCAGGGCGCCATGGCTCGAGGACCAGAAGGGCCTGTTCTGCGCTGTATCTCAATAAAATTTAAATCACATATTCAGGGTCATGTGAGTGCAGTGCTCCACAAAGCCACCACCACAAATCCATGGGTCTGGTATGATCGGCCTCCATCAAGTACAACAATCACCCTTTGGCTCCAGCCTCTGAAATTAAACTTATTTCAAGAGGATAGAAGAAAATTGGGAATTGGACAATTATATCAGAGTGTCTACTATTGTCGAACATCATTGTCTATTGCATCAAGTTTGTCCATGCTTACTGTTCTATCTCACAACTGGCAATGAAGGAAGAGGAGGAGGGAAGAACAGTTTCAATTGACAAGACATAAGAGGGCGAATACCATGATGGGGATCACACTGAGAGTGCCTGAGTATGTTACATTAGTTAGTAGAAACTTCACTTAGTTGATTTAGCTCATTTAAAGACAATAAAACTGTCTCCCACTAAGAATTTCAATCACATAAATAAGCCGACACCAAAGTTTTACATATCCAGTGTATTCCAGATAATTGGGCCATCGGTTACGAGGAAGCCACTTACTTGGGATAACTCTTAGAGAAAAAAAATTGAGAAACTAGCCAGGATTTCCTTTGTTTAATTGGGACACTATGCCACTTAATTGGGGCAGGAGACTGTTGCCAAACATTTTCTAACCAGTGCCAGTCGGGTGCATATTGTGTGGCTGTTAAACACTATGTTTACAGCAAACAATTTTTAAATGGCATCAGCTACGTGTGTTTGTGTTCAAAAAGCAGTGATATTTGTCACTGATAGCCGGTGAGAAATAATCAGTAAGACAATTCAGAACTGTTTTGCTCACTGCAGTTTTAATCATTCAAACTTGGAGATGCCAGAAACAGCCGGGAGTGAAAATGAATGGATTTCACTATTTCAAAAATTTAGGAACTACGAAGAATTTGAAAGTATTGACAATCATCTTGAATGTTACCTTTGGTCCTCACTGGACACTCAGCTCTCATCTGTAGCTTCAAGTATGTATTTGCATGCGACACTGCTTCAGCAGCTGGGCTAAACCAGGTAAGGATAGCCGGTGCATTACGTACCCAGATGAGATAGGGACATGCCTGTCCTAACAGGTGAAGTCAGCTCTGGCAGACTGGGCAGGTGAGATCTACAGTGAGATACAACGCCTTGTGGAGAGCATTGACGAGGGACAGAAGTCGAGGTATTCCACTGCAATCAGAGAGGTTGTTAGTTGTCACGTCCACTCGTCCTACTGGACCTTGATTTCCGAGGTTGAGAGACTGGAACTGTCCCAGTGCAATGGTTTTTCCACTTTAAAAACTCTCCCACACAGGACTCTCGCTATCGTGGGAATCGACGGACAACCACCAGTAGTATAGGTAGTGTTCCAATTTGATCTGTGTTTCATTTAAATACATAATTTGTTACTCGGTTAAATGGTACTTTGTCTCTTTTATACCTTTTTAACTATTTTTATGGAACTTTGGCTAGTTGAGGCACCACTTAATTGGGCCAAAATATGTTGGTCCCGTTGTGTCCAATTAACTGGAATCCACTGTATTTGAGAATAAATATCTCCTGTTTATTATCAAGTTCAAAAGCTTCATTAAAACAGGACATGATTCTTACATTGAAAAATTAAGGAAAATTACCATAAATTCATCTCTACAGATGGAATTTTAGCAACAGACTAAATTATGTCTTTACATTCTTTATGATGTATACAAGATAGCTAGTGTATGTACATGTGAATTATACAAGTACAAACATATTTCTGTGTCAATGTTTCCCAACTGTGAGGCACTCTGTGAGTTAACAGTATCAATAAGGACACACCCATGGCTATGCATTAGATTAGATTAGATTCAACTTTATTGTCATTGTGCCCAGTACAGATACAAAGCCAATGAAATGCAGTTAGCATCTGACAAGAAATGCAAAGAATAGTGTTATTTACAAAATAACTGCGAATAAAAAGTAAGTGCTACAGCACACAAATATAAAAGTACTGAGACAGTACAATATGGGTGCAATACTGCTTGGCGCTGTGATGTGAGGTTCAGCAGGGTCACAGCCTCAGGGAAGAAACTCTTCCTGTGCCTGCTAGTGCAGGAGCGGAGGCTCCTGTAGCACCTACCGGATGGGAGGAGAGTAAAAAGTCCATGGTTAGGGTGAGATGCATCCCTGATAATGCTTTTCGCCCTGTCCAGGCAGCGTTTATGGTAGATGTTCTCAATGGTGGGCAATTGGGTGCCAATAATCCGCTGGACAGCGCTGGACAGTTTTCACCACACGCTGGAGTGCTTTGCGGTCTGATACGGGACAATTCCATACCACACTGAGATGCAGTTGGTGAGTATGCTCTCAATGGTACAGCGGTAAAAGTCTGTCAGTATCCTGGGAAAGAGGTGAGCTTTCTTGATGCTCCGCAGAAAATAAAGGCACTGTTGCGCCTTTTTGATCAGGATGGAGGAGTTCAGGGACCAGGTGAGATCCTCGGAAATGTGGACACCAAGGAATTTGAAGCTTGATACACGCTCCACTACAGCTCCGTTGATGTAGATGGGGACGTGAGTGTGGCTCCTAGCATGTCTGAAGTCCACAATGATCTCCTTCGTCTTCTGGGTGTTAAGGGCCAGGTTGTTGTCGGCACATCACACGGCCAGGTGCTGGACCTCGACCCTGTAGGCCGTCTCATCATCCCCTCTGATCAGGCAGCCACCATGGTGTCATCTGCAAACTTGATTATGGAGTTAGAACCATGTACAGGAATGCAGTCATAGGTGAAAAGGGAGTACAGAAGAGGGCTCAGCACACAGCCTTGAGGCATGCCGGCATTCAGGGTGACAGTGGAGGAGGAGAGGTTGTCTAATTTAACTGATTGGGGTCTGTTAGTCAGAAAGTCCAAGGTCCAATTGCAGAGGGATGTGCTGATACCAAGCCGGTGAAGTTTGGCTATCAGCTTGGAGGGGATCACAGTATTGAATGCCGAACTAAAGTCAATGAACAGCATTCTGACATAAGTGTTGGGGCTGTCCAGGTGGGTCAGGGCAGAGTGGAGTGCCGTGGAGGTGGCGTCCTCTGTTGACCTGTTGGTGTGATAGGCAAATTGATGGCGGTCCAGAGTAGTGGGCGGACAGGATTTCAGATATGATAGAACCAGTTTCTCAAAGTACTTTGCAATGATGGGGGTGAGTGCAACTGGATGGAAGCCATTCAGTTCCGTGGCAGTGGAATGCTTCGGCACTGGCACGATGGTGGCGATCTTGAAGCTTGTGGGGACAACTGCCTGGGCCAGGGACAGATTAAAAATGTCCGTGAAGACACCAGCCAACTGCCCTGTACACTCTGAGCACACAGTCAAGTATTCCATCTGGACCAGCTGCCTTCCATACATTCACCCTGCTCAGGGTTGCGCAAACATCAGAGGTGGAAAGTGAGACAGGCAGTTCACCAGGTGGGAGATCCGCTTTGAAGGTGACCTCCTTGTTCTCTAGGTCAAAGCGAGTGTAGAAGTAATTGAGCTCATCAGGGAGGGAAGCAGAGCTGGAAGGGGGCACAGCACTAGGTGGTTTGAAGTGTATGATGTTTTAGTGACAATAGCTTCTTCCAAGTGGTGTTTATGAAAATAACCTGTCCAGGACTGAGACTGCTTGGGAGTCAGAGTGTAAATATCAAAAAAGAATAATAGTATATGATAAATAACAGGAAATGTTTTTCCATTTCCTACTTCCTTCAAACAGAGTTGACTATTTTCATGGCTGCTTATTAGGGATACCCAAACAGTTTGGGTTTGGGCGTGTCACTTCAGGTCAGAAAAGAAAACTCATACTGAAATCATTACTGGATTTTTCATGCTTACGATGTGTTAATGACACAAAGTCCAATGGTCATGTGTAATTGTTTACAATGCTAGTTTAAAGTCACTTGTGCAAAATTCTTTGGCACCATGGAGGCTTGCAAGAACATTAAAGCAAACCTGAACTGGAGGATTGAGAACTGATTTGGAATTAATTAACAGGCTTCATACATCCTGAACTGCTACAGAAGAGACTCAAGTATCTATCTTTTACCAGACAAGGGTATTCCATAAATCTCTATCATTTCCGTTGCACTAACCCATTCAAATCTTTGCTGCTGATGTTTTTAGCTCCTGTGCAAACATCAGACACCCACATTCACGATCACTTGCCCATCCACCCTCTACTAACACACTTAGCACTCTGGCATCTGCCAGTCCTGGAGAATTTACAAAGGAAGTCTACAAGGATGGTGCTGGGATTGGAGAATCTTAGCTATGAGCAAGGCTGGGGGTGCTTTCATTGAATCAAATTAGGCTAAGGGGAGATTTAATCAAGAATTATAAAATAACATGAGGCCTGGATGGGATACATTTGAAGCACAAGTTTTGTCTAGCAGAGCTAGAAGCTTACGGTGCTCTAGAACTCTGCCCTTTGGGCTGATGTAGGGAGATTTAGAAAATAATTGGATGAGCACAATACCATCACCTCACTGCGTGTTGCTGTATTTGCTCAAACAAAAAGAATCATGATATGGAAAATCAAGATATGTCTGCTAAAACATTTTGGAATGCTCAAGATTTAAAACTGCATTTCATAAATATGTGTTACTTTATTAACATTAGGATTGGTAGCCTGGAAGAATAAGATGTACCGTGACCTGTAATACAGTAAACCTAGAATCAGGAAGTGCAATTAGGTCAGATTATCCTTTTCCACCAGCATTTGTCTGAACCTTTGGAAGAAATATATATTGCAACATACCATCATCTTTCGTCCTCTCCATTAGAGCTGGGAAACATGGTACTCCATCCCCAATCCTGGTAAATGCCAGAACTTGAATCTCATATTGAGTGTATTTCCTCAGACCGTTCAAAACAACAGAGTGTGTAAAATTTCCTTTCACTAGATGTGTTTGTGTAGATTCAGAACCTTTCTCTTGGTACAGGATCTAGGACAGGATATATATGTATGGTTTAGCTCCACAAGTTAAAGTGCACATTTTTCATTTCATTTCATACATATTTAAATTTGAATTAACAGTCTGCTTTACTTGCCAAAATTTTTGAAGTATCTCTTAAAAGTTTAAGCTCATAACATTAAATAATGACAAGTTAAATCAAAAAATGTTATCAGACAAACAACTGTTCCTCAATTGCAAGATCTTAGAAATAGGACTTGAAGAAGGAAATTGCTTCTCCCTGAGGCAAAAATTCATGATGATGAATCAAAGATGCTAAATAAGGTAGAGAAAATAAACCACAAACAAAACCTCAATTCAAGAAGGAGCAAATATGAGCAGTGAGTGAGATACCTTATTCAAATGAGATATTGAATTAAGGTTCTGTCTATCAGATAAGATGAACAACATATTTCATGACAATTTTCAAAACGAAAGCAGGGGAATTTTTTGAGATGTTTACTCATTTTTGATATTAGTTAGTCAATTAACTGTTTAGCAACTCACTGATGTACACAGGATCTTACTTTGGAAATATTCACTTGCTATATTTACCCATACAACAGAATAATTGCTCAAAGCATCTAATTCACTGACTTCACTTTGGAAGGTCTGATGATGTGAAAATATATACATAAAGTTATTCTGATGTTAGGATTAACAATCATACAATGTGCTTTCTTATTCAGAGTCAATCGCTTTCTTCAGAAGGGAAGGGGAAGAAGAGAAGAGTGGTAGTAAGAGGAGATTGACTAGTTAGGGAAACAGACAGGAGATTTTGTGGATATGAAAAAGACTCCTGGATGGCATGTTGCCTCCCAGGTGCTCTGGTCAGGGATGTCTCAGATCAAGTTCACAGCATTCCAGACGGGGAGGGTGAACAGCCAGGAGCTGTGGTACATATTGGTACCAACAAACAGGAAAGGGATGAAGTCCTGAAGACAGAATATAGGGAGCTAGGTTGGAAGCTGAAAAGCAAGACATCAAGGGTGGCAATCTCTGGATTGCTGCTTGTCCCACTCACCAGTGAGGGCAAGAATAGGTTCATCTGGCAGATGAATATATGGCTGAAGAATCAGTGTAGGGGTTAAAGTTTCAGATTTGTTGATCATTGGGATCTGGGGGAAGTATGACCTGTACAAAAGGGATATATTACACACGAACTCAAGAGGGACCATATCCTTGCAGGCAAATTTGCTAGAGCTGTTGGGGAGGGTTTAAACTGGTTTGGCAGGGGGATGGGAACAAGAATGATAGGTCAGTGGAAGGGACAATAAGTGTAAAGGTAGACACAGCCTGCAGAGAGACCGCGAGGAAGGGTAGATAGTTGCAAGGGCATAATTGCAGTCAGTAGAATGGGTTGAAAAGTGTCTATTGCCATGTGAGATGTATGAGGAACAAGGGCAAAGAACTTAGGGCATGGATCGGTACATTGAGCAATGATTTTGTGGATATTACAGAGACATGGTTGCCAATAAGGACAGGGATGGCTACTGGATGTTCCATGGTTTAGATGTTTCAAAAGGGACATGGAGGGAGGTAAAAGAAGTGGTAGAGTGGCATTATGAATCAAGGATTGTATCATATCATAATATCATAGCTGGAGAAAGTGAGGAAATCATGGTGGGAATGTCTACTAAGTCACTGTGGGTAAAGTAGAACAGAAAGGGAGCAATCACACTATTGGGAGTATTCTATAGCAACCCCCCTCCCCCTGCCCCACTAACATGGTGACTGCAACTTCCCCAATCTTGATTGGCACTTCCTTAGTGCAAAAGGTTCAGATATCAGTTTGTTAGCTGCACTCAAGAAGTACACACCTAATGAACTGACACAACATGCAGATAGGATGACCAGAGGAGACGCCATACTGGATCTAGTAGTAGATAATGAACCTGGTCAGATGACAGACCTCTCAGTGGGAAAGCATTTCAGAGACAGTGACCATAACTCCCTGACCTTTAGCAAAGCCTTGGACAGTGTTAGAGCAGACAGTATGGGAAAGTATTTAATTGGAGGAGGATGAATTATGCTATTAGGCTAAACAGTGAATAGATGTACTTGGGGAAATATATAATGGAAATGTGGACGTTGTTTGGGGTCAACTTGCATGGGGTTCTGGATATCTTTCTCCCATTAAAGCAGGGAAAGGATGGCAGGGTGAAGGAGCCAGGGTTGACAAGAGGAAGAAAAAAATTTAAGTTGTAAGAAACAAGGGCTCTTGAAAGTTACAAAACAGCTATGAAGGAGCTTAAGGATGGACTCAGGAGAGCTAGAGAAGGCCTCAGCGAATAGGATTAATGAAAAGCCTAAGGCATTGTATATGCATGTGAAGGTCAGGAGGACGACTAGAGTGAGGGTAGGACCAGTTATGGATAGAAGAGGAAACATGTCTGGAGTCGGAGAAGATATGGGAGGTCCTTAATGAGTAATTGGCTTCTGAATTCACCAATGAGAGGGAGCGTGACAAATGTGAAGTCAGTGCAGAACAGGCTGATATGCTGGAACATGTCAACTTTAAGAAAGAGGATGTGTGGAACTTTTGAAAAACATTACGATAGATAAGTGACCTTATGGGACATACCCCAGGTTACTATGGGAATCGAGGGAAGAGATTGCTGCGCCTTTAGAGATGATCTTTACAGCCTCAATAGCTATAGGAATAGTGCCAGATGATTCGAAGGTGACAAATGTGGTTTCTTTGTTCAAGAAAAATAATAGAGAGAACTCTAGGAATTATAGACCAGTGAGAAATTCATCAGTGGTAGGCAAATCATTGGAGAGGATTTTTAGAGAGAGGACTTATAAGCGTGTGAAGAAGCATATTTTAGTTAGGGATAGAAACATGGCTTATGAGGGGCAGGTCATGCCTCACAAGTTTGACTGAAGTCTTTGAGAAAGTGACAAAACATATTGATGAAGACAGAGCAGTGGGTATGGTGTATATAGATTTTAATAAGGTATTTAACAAGGATCCCCATGGTAGGCTTATTCAGAGAGGCAGGAGGCGTTGAATCCAGATAAACTTGGCTACATGGATTCAGAATTGGTTTGCCCACAGAAGGCGGAGGATGGTAGAAAATGGATTGTATTCTGCCTGGAGGGTGGTGACCAGTGGTGTTTGGCAGGGATCTGTTCTGGGACCCCAGCTCTTTGTGATTTTTATAACTTGGATGAAGAAGGGGAAAGGTGGGGTAGTAACTTTGCAGATGACATGAAGGTTGGTGGTGGTGTGGATAGTGTAGAAGGTTGTTGTAGGTTACAACAGGACATTGATAGGTTGCAGAGCTGGACTGAGAAGTAGCAGATGGAGTTCAATCCAGAAAAGTGTGAAGTGATTCACAATGGAGAGTTGAACTTGAAGATAGTTATTCAGGATTAATAGCAGGATTCTTACCAATGGGAGGAACAGAGGAATCTTGGGATTCATGTTCATAGATGCCTCAAAGTTGTAGCGCAAGTTGATAGGGTTGTTAAGACTTGCATAGATTGAGAAGACAGCCAAAGACTTTTTCCCAGAGTGGACATGACTTTCAGGATCATAACTTTAAGCGGTTGGGAGGAAAGTATGGGGCGGGGGGATATCAGTGGCAGGTTTTTGTTTGCACACAGCTTGGTAGGTGTGTGGAATGCAGTGCCAGTTTTCGATACAATAAGGGCATGATGGCACGTGGATGAAAGAAAAATGGAAGGCTATGAAGTAGGAAGGGTCAGATTGATGTTGGAGTAGTTAAAAGATCAGCACAGTACAGGAAGGGCCTGTACTGGTTACATTGTCCTATGTTCCCTTAAAAAGTATTTATTTTTTTACATGAAGGCTGGCAAGGGAAGTGAATACCTTTATCACATCACAGGTGAACTTACTTCTTGAATAATGACAGTTTTCCCAAGACAAACCCATTTTTAAAAAATCCAAGAAATTATACACTTCAAAAGCATCACATTTCATTTTCACATGGGCATAAATTGCTGTTTCTCCAACATCAATAAGTCAACCACTGCTTTTTTTCTCACGACAAGCAGTGAGGAACTATAAATATGCCTTGGCATTGTCATCCACATGACAAGAAAAAGAAATAAGTAAAATTAAACCACTTCTAGAGTTATGTGTTTATAAAGCCATATTTGACCATTATTAAAAGACTAGACTATGGAAACATGATGAAATATGGCTTTAATTCTCCTTTCTGAGAAAGCCTTTAAGTCAGTTACAGAAATAATTTAAAAACTCCGTAGAATATTCTCTATTTTGCTATGGGAATTTTTTTAACCCTTTGAATCATACAGTACAGAAAATATTTTTCATTTCTTAAAAAATATAGACCATATTCTGTGTAAAAATAATAAACATATTTAAAATTTAATGATAGTTAAATATTTGTAGCACAATTTTTTTGTCTAGCTGAAGGCTTGAAACTGCACAAATGTAATCTTATTCATTTCCCATCATAGTATATATACATTATTTTCTGATGTTAAATAATTAGGCATTGAATACTGTGTGAAGGCCAACCATGGCACAACATTGATAATAGTTTCCAAGGCTAGCACTGCAGCTCTTTCATGAGATAACTGATGAGAAGTAACCGGAGGAACAGAATCATGAAAATAACGAGAACATACAAGAAAACATTAAACAGTGCATATATTTCAAAATCGCACAGATGACCTTTAGACTAATATGTGTTTAGTAAGTAGATTAATAATGTTATTAGACTTGGCCTACTGTCCGGCTGTATTTATACATTATGATGCACATGTACATCAATCATATATTTTTTTCTAGGGCTTATTTATATAATGAGCTATCAAACAAGAAACATCTGATCTTCTGCCAGACCAACATGATAACCCAGGGTTTTAGCAAAACAGCATTTTAGTATTTATATGTAGAGTTGGCCTGAGCATATGGTTGAGTCTTGAAGGTTTAAAGTAAAAATTCCGGATTCATTTTAAATTGCTTACTAACTATGTGACACATTGGATGGATTATGTTTCATTTCTGAACCAGCAGAGTTAAACAGGATGAACTGAGCTTTGTAGAGACATGATATGCATGGCAATGGAACAACATCAGATTAATACTCTATCATTTCAAAATCTGCGCAGTAGTGGCATTGATGAATATAGGAACAGAAGAAGGAATTTCAGCCACTCTAATAGATCAAGGCCTATCTACAACTCAGATCTATTTACGCCTTCTGGTTCCACGTCCTTTGACAATATCAGCTCATAAAAAAAAAAATTACTGAGCACGATCTTGAAATTTTCAATTACTCTGCATTCAAATATTTGTTACATTAGAAGTTACTCATTACTCATGTTTAAAAGTGTTTCATATCAATGCTTGGAGAGTTCCCTGAATCAATCTATTTTTTTCTGTGTTTTCCTCATCAGGTCTGTTTGCTGTCAGTACAGTTTACTTTTAGCTCTTATCTTTCTTGGGAGATTACATGGTTAACATTGGAAAGGGGAACTTGACAGTCACATTTTCATGTTATGACATGAACGGACCCTTCTGTCTTTTTATGTTTATCTCTTTAATTAAGTCAATGATACGTGATACCTTGTATCCTAGTATCAGTCCATTTTGATCTGATTCTGGAACTGGTCCCCACATGACCAGGATCTGTGTAGGACTCACAGCCTCTGCTGTTGCATTTCCTGGAGCAGCTGATGGAACTGAAATTAAAGAGCAAAGGAAGAAATTTCACCAGAAAATCATTAGAATCAATGACTTTACAATTAACTGAAATAAATTATACACTGTAGGAAGCAATTATCACAGCTGGATCAAATGCATGGATACACACAAAACATACACAATAATTAAATCTGATAAAGAGATGGATATTGAGCCCTTAAACCTGATGAAAATGAGAAAATGAAATGGAAGAACTCTCTTCAGATAGCTGGCGTCAATCAAATAGTTGCTTGAATGGATGTCTGAAGATAATGGTCATTTTAATGAATAATCTTGTGATGCCAATAGATATTATTACCTAGGTATTATTTAAGAAATGCATTGAACTCTAAACACATTCTCAGGTTAAGTTACACTCTATTGTTGTATGATCCGGGGCATTCAGTTTCAGTTTGTAGCACAATGACCGGATGATAATGGGACCTGGTATTCAAAATAAACTGGGGTTTCTACTGGCAAAGTGAGTAGACTCTACTCTACTATGCTTAAAGAATAATGAAATTCTGTATAATATATCAACCAGTTAATTAAATAGGGGTAATAGCTTGGTTTTCACTTTGATTAAATTATAAAGAGAAGATTGAGAAAAAATATTAAACATGGAGAGATTATTTCCTTTCATACAAGCGTTATTGAATATTATTATCTCGAGCTTCCTAGCAGAAGTCGGCAAAATGAACTGAAAAGTTGCTTGTGTTGTCCACTGAGGTATTGAAGTCCTCTGTTGGTTGAGGTCCACCATGGATGTCAGTGCAGCATGGCTAGTACTCTAGCCAGGGCAGTATGAAGTGGAGAGCAAGCTGTTGCCCATGCAGCAGTCTCCCTCTCTCCACACAGCTGATGAATCCAAAGGAACCTTTGGAGCTAATGTGTTTTCATCATTATTTTGTGGAATTAAAACATTAATGAGCGATTATTGGGAATTGCCTTTTCTGAAATTATTTTACTACGCCTGAAAGTGTTAAATGTTGTTTAGATATCTTATTATTACATTGTTCACAAAATTATTTTTATCACAGATGTTCCTATAATGGATCGAAGAAATGATTCGATATTGGCAATCAGAGTACAGCTTTGTTTGCTCATTAGCTAACCTGTGGCAATTATATTTTACCACAGTGATACAATTAGTTTAGGATTACATCCCAAGGTTTTTTCCCCGATTAACTAATTGCACCAAACCACACTGAATTCCCTACAGAAAGAATTACTAATCTCAATGAATTGTCTAGGAGTGCTGTAGGGAGTTGAACTGAGGAGATAATTCATTGCATCATTTATTGACAGACCAGGCAAAAAAGGTACTACCAACACCCAGACACAATTCAATTGCCCACAATCTCGAGTAAATAAAGTATCTTCATGATAACTCTTCGCTGAGTTCATTACCTTGAATCTTCTTCATTATTCTGGGGTAGAAAAAAATCAATGAGAACTCCTGATCTTTGGAAAATTAACACTTAATCCTATTCCTCAAATTTCCTTATGACATAGAAGGAGGCATTTAAGTTTCTTAAATTTGTTCCATATCCATATAAGTGCACTTCTATGCAAGGGGAAACAGACCTAACTTATTATTTCCCTCCATCCCCAAAGTCCGAGGGTAAGGTGAGCTCCTCAAGAATTTGTTCTGTGGGGATACAGTAAAAGTAAACTAACATTCATCCACTCTGACTTTGCACTGGTAATTCCAATACTACAGAATGCTTTGCCTTCTACTCTTTCACAAAGGTTATGGTGAGAAGGCAGGGGAGTGGGACTAAATAGAAAATGGATCAGCTCATGATAAAATGGCGGAGCAGACTCGATGGGCCGAATGGCCTACTTCTGCTCCTTTGTCTTATGGTCTTTCTGGATGTTTAAGTCCACCAAAAATGGACTTTATATTTAAACTTTTTGCTTTACTCTTGCTCAGGTTATACACCACAACATCAAAAATTTCATTAACAAACATGAAGTGCTCAATTTGTAAGAGTCAAGCATTATGACTCCATTGCCTGACTTCACTCTTTGACCAGAAGGATGAAGCTGGCTGCTGGATAACGACCATTAAGAACAATGACGATGTTTACCTCAGGGCTTGTTTTGAAAAAAAATGTGCATTCCTGTGAGATTTAGTATTTTGTTGTTGTTGTGCATCTAACTTGGCACCATTCAAAATATGCAAAACACACTCAGAAAAGAAATTCAAATGCCAGGCATAGGTCAACTCGCTAAGCAAAACTCGGAAAAAATAATACGCATAATATGCCAAGCAAAACAATTGTCTGGACTGCAGCTGGCTGAAACTGGTTCTATCCATACATCTGATGACTTGCCTTGACATCTTAAAAGTGCCTGTTTAGTATGACACAGAATGCCCACATGAACTGTACACTCATAAGAGCACACAGAATTTGATTCAGTATGATAAATCAAACTATGGATCTCCATTCTGAGGATTTAAGGAGGACTTTGTACCATTGGATTAGAAACAAGGCATCTTAAACAATTCACTTTTATTCACATTTTCTGTACATTTGTGATGATTTGAATATTTTGTTTCTAATCTTCAAGGATGATGACATTTGGAGGAGTTGGTTTGAACTCTGGTTACAAAGCTCAGTAAGTAGTAACTTTACATCCAATGATATTAATGAAGTATTACCACACTGTCAGCTTAAAAAAAATCCTCAAAGTGAGGCTTTATAAGCAAAAGCACTGACAAAAATATCAAAAGTACAGAAAGACATAAAAATATATTTAAATTAGGTTGAAATTCTTGTAGGCTAATTGAAAAACAAAAGGATCAGCATAGTTGATTCCTTTCATCTTCAGGACCAAAGCCCTGACAGCTATCAGCATTCAAAATGAAAAGACTATGAGAATTCACTTTGAATCTAGATAATAAAGCTATGAAATCATGCCATAAGGATTAAAAAATAAAGCATACACTTGTAACAGAAGAAGACATTCTTCAGCTGCAGTGAAGGACCAGCAGTAAGCAGGAAAAGACAACTTATATTTGGTCTTATAATGTTACACCTGAACAAGATATGAAGGCTATTCACCTTCTATCATGGACATTGCTGAACATATGCTTTTACATATTTTTCCTGAAGTTGACAGTAATCTTAAGGTGCTTCCTATCTCATATCATAGTTTCATACTTTGTTTTATTCAAGAGTACCTGATTCTCTTGTGCATCCTTGAACTTGACGGCTCCAGGGCCCTGATCCAATAGCATTAAAAGCCTGGATCTGAAACATATAGTTGGTCCATTCCTCCAGATTCTCGATGGTGATTTCCCTCTCCAGACGATCATTAATGATCTGGGTAGCAGGCGTGCCCTGACCATCCAGTCTCCAATACTTAATTCTGTATCCAACTGATTCAGGGTTACCATTGTACTCAGACTCCGGAAGAGGCTGTGAATAAATAAACATCAAGTAGATTATGGATGAAATGGAACATGCTGGTAATCATATAAATTGTTTCTGAGCCAAGGACGATACATTATAGTACATTAACAAGCAAATTGTTTAATCTAAAAAAGAAATTTGGTTGTTAATCCCTGTGAAGAAGTACTCAATGAATTTGAGAATGGGCTGATTTTCTTGTTCTTAACTTGAGTGTATTAGCTCGGAGCAATGTTGTATACACTGGAAAACAATAATAAATTGAGCAAGTTTGATTCCAAGTATTTTTCCTCCTGACTGATTTTCTTTTACTCACTGTATCCAACCACCCTTTTAAAAAACTTTTCTGGGATATACTTATTAGGAAAATAGAGCATAAAGGCAGTTCTTAGGGAGAATATCCTGGAGGGATTGTCCAATGAGCCACATGGGTAAAATTTAGAAATAAGAAAAGGCTGATTACTTTGCTGCCTTTATACTATTAGCTTCCCAATATTCAGTGGGAATTAGAGGAACAGATACATAAGCAAATCGTAGATGAATGCGTGAACAATAGGGTTACAGCAGTTGGGTGAATTTTAACGTTCTCAGTATAGACTGAGATTGTGTCACTGCAAGGGGCTTTGATGGGGTGGAATTTGTTCAGAACATCCAATAAACTTTTTTTTTTGAGACAATATGTGGAGAATCCTATAGAGAAGGAGCAGTACTTTACTTTATCTTAAGAAAGTAGGCAGGTAACGGAAGTGTCTGGAGGGGGACACTTTAGGACTAGTGACCATAATTCTGTAAGTTCCAGTGCAGGTATGAAAAGGTTCCTTATGGTTGTTATTGCCAGAGGTGGTAATGGGGACAAGCTCCCACTACCTGTCAAATGTTGCCAATGGTGTGCGACTCAAATAGTTTCTGACAACCATGTCCAGCTCCTGGCCTTCACATATTTTTGTCCGCTGTGGTGGGCAGGTCATCTAAGAGAAGGAAAACTCTGATCTCAAAACTCCATTGCCTTCTGGCTATACCACTTATGGGGAAGGCTTCATAAGGTACAACTCTTCTCACTAACAAGGACATCTTCAGGAGGTGGTGCCTCGAGAAGCTGCAAGCATCATTAAAAACATTCACCAACCAGAACATGCCCTCTTTGTGTTACTACCATTAGGAAGGAGCTATAGAAGCCCGAAGAACTATATTCAATGTTTTAAGAACATCCTTGTACCCGTCGCCATCAGATTTCCGAACACTCCACGAACACAACCATGTTATTCATTTATTTATTTTGTAATTTATAATTATGTATATGCCTTGCACTCTGTTACTGCTGCAAAACACAAAAAAAAATCACAATACAGGTCATGTATAATAAAACTGATTCTGATCGAGGGCAGAGCCCCATACTCCAGCTTTTCCGCTGGTTAAAGATACAAGCTCTTTTTCCATTGGGGCATATCACGTTAGTCTGACCTCCAACCTGGAATTTCCCAATTTCCATCCATCCCAATCTACACCTCTGTAGATTGGATGCCTCATCTCCACACACTGGACTTCACAAGGCTAGATAGTGAAAGGCAGCAAAGTTAGCTGCCTACAGAATGTGACACTCAGAGAAGTTCAATATCAACTAAAATTCAACAAAACAATTAAGAAAGTGATTAATGTTTGTTTAAACCTAATACACACATTTAAAAAAAAGCAATAAAAGAAAAAATAAGACAAATAAAATGACATACTTTCCTCTTGCATCAATAAATCTTTACCCACCCAGGATAAACAGAGATTCCACAATTTACTGTTGAGGAATCCCAGCAAGATATGACTCTGCTGTTGGATTTCCCATGGAACCAGACAGTGATGAAAAACAACAGATTCTGCCTTGTCAAATTTGCAAAGTCTGAGACTCCTGCATTTCACAGTGCATACATGCAAGACCCATTTCAGCATCAGAACTCAAGCGTTTGCAAACACTACAGTCAATAAGACCCGGCCCAGAGTCTTCGAATGTCTAATACAGTCACAAACAAACTAAATAATAAATAAATAACTTCAAAAATGCTTCTAAACTTTTTCTTAAGCTAATCTACTAAAAAAAGGAAAACTCTTTAACCTCATAAACCCAATTCAAATGAATGAGATGGGTATCCTGTACTGGTCTGGGATCATAGAAGATAAATGCTGGGGAATCTCAGCAAGCACCTGCTCCCCTCCAGGCATAACTACCAGCAAAATCCATCAGAATCCAGGCACTATGATGCTGAATAGTAACACCATTTAGTGTTAATAAAAATATATTGATGAAAGAACTGTAGCCTCTATTGTTTCAATCTGTTAAAAGATCTAAGAAATATATTGTAGATTTAAAAGTGTGGAAAACTGATTTGCATCCATGGAAGCACACAAAGTTTTAATCTAATTAAAATATCAAAACATTTTCATATTGAACCCTGAGTAATGGTTTAGAAAATTGATTAGTAAGGCTTGACTGAGCAAAACCATACATCTCTGGAACCACTTTGCCCTTTATTTTGAACAGCTTTCTATAAAATCAGTATGAAAAACCTCATTGAAAATCTCCCGCATAACTTCTCATTACAGATGACAAGCTTACTATAAATGATTAAGTTAAGGACGTTCTCAAAAGATGCACTTGTTGACAGAGATGACTGAGTGTCTGGTGACAGAAAATATGAGATTTATGAATATTTCCTGTTTACAAGATAATTATTTGTGCTTTTTTTAATTTCAGTCTATCCAGAAATATCCAGAAAACCAACCATAACACTACAACATTCTTAAATGATTCCAGTTTTTGCATTTACTCCCAACATAAGAATTAAATCCATTGCATAGTAACTATCTGCATAAATAACTTTCTGACTTGTCATAATATTCATTTACAAAATGGAACTGGGCAAGTATATCCAGAAAGACTCACAGTTCTCAATTAAGGTCATCTTTATTTATACTAACACGTCCATGTGTCAGCTAATTTTTCACTGAGTTGTAAGATTGTCAGCATTATATTTTATCTTCCATTATTATCTTTAATTTAATAGTCAGTTCAATTCATTTTACGATTTCTGTGCAACACACTGATTAAATGCCTCTTAGATCAATATCATTTGCAAACTTGGTCAATCTAAGAAATTACTGTAAATTAAACTTTGTTGTACTTTTAACACCACTTGCTGTGGCATCCTGTTTAGTCCTTCCACCAAGTCTTACAAAACTCTTAACAGAAATTCCCATCTGTTGTAACTTGCTCTGATTTTGCAGCTTGTCATTTTCACTAATTTGGAAAGCATCATTCTTACTCTATTAGCTAAATCTATTTTTTTTCATTTCACTAATTAACACAGCATCTTCACTTACCACCCAACGGACCCACAGACTTGTCTCGCTTGCAGTTCGCACTGTGATGCTTGCTGGCGCTACGTCGGGTGGAGCCTGCAGAGTTTGAATCACACGGGAAGGCCAACTCACAGGACTGGAGCCCACAATGTTCATCTGTTTTATTCGAAACCTAACAACAAAATAATGGTGTACACTTAACACAAGAATTAATTTCATTGTTCAGAGTTAAATCAAATATAATCTTTATAATTCCAGCATGAGTTAAATTGCCATATTCCCCATTAGCCAGGTGGTCAGGTATATTACACAGGCTTATTAAACTTGATAGCTCATTCAACATTTGAAATGAGAACAGAAATTCAAATAAGTACCATATCTTTGACTCAAGGCTACCACTGACATGATGAGTTCTGTGCATGGTTCTGGTCCTGTGCTTTAGAGATCTAGACGCCCATTAAAAATGCATGTGTGGACACGCATGGAATTCTAAAATCTTAGCTGCACTGTTGCAGGAAGGTACAAGCTGATGCCAAGCACTAAAACAGCTGCAATAAATACATTAAAAAACAGAGCACTTACTTTCCCCCTGCAGGCAAAGGCTCATGATGTGAAACTATTTCACTAATATCAGCACCCTTTTCCAAACCTTGTCTGCAGTCAGTTCCCATTGGTGAGGTACAAAATGTATCAAGCAAGCATTTTCACCAACTGACCACAAACAAGGTTTGGGAAACAAACTCACCTCAAAAATGCACACACCTTACAGAAAACATTATTGGATATCTATTAATGGGCATTTGGCCAACATCTCCCTTCATAAGAAATAAAACACAGGAGAAGGCTATTTGGAGTTTCACACCTGTTGACTCATTCACTAATTAATTCCTCAATCTTGCATATATTTATCAATCTCCGCCTTAAATATACCTACTGATGTGTCTTCCGCCACGCAGGGTAGAGAAGTGCAGAAATTCACTACCTTCTCAGAATTCTCCAAGTACCTAATCTAGAGCTGAGCTCAAACTGTAGTTCTTTACGGTAATGGTTCCTGCTCACCAACAGGCCGTTTTTGGGGTAAGCCCTGCAGCCCGTGGACGAACCGATCCCATGTCAATGTCATCGACTGAACATCGCGGGAGAAAACTCAACATCACAAGCAGCAGATTGGCTGATGGAGGCCTGTGTACTCGGATCGCTCTCTCTCCGTCTCTCTCTCACAATGGTGGGGGAAAGCTTACAACTGATTCTCAAGTCGGAGAACTCGGAATGAAAGCAACATGGCAGACCTTAACATCGCAGGCAGCGATTTGTTTTGTTTAATCACTCCACTCGCTATATTGACACCTCTCTGCCTGTTTATCAAGGAGAGAGAGAGAGCCTGTGCCACGTTGAGTTGTCGGGTAAATGATTAGTTTCTGTTATGCTGCAGATCATGGTCTCTCTCTGGAAGCTTTGCTTGCTTGGTGAGTGGTGGGTGCTGATGCTTTTTACTGAAATAAGTGGGGAGGGTAGATGCTTTGTTGCTGCTTGTGCATGGCAGGGGGGAGAAGGGGGCTTTGAGTGACAGTAAAAGCATTAGAACCCCAGTCGTTGAGATACTCATGTTTTTTTCCTGTATATCTGCGAAGAGCAAGAACTTCAGGTTGTATATTGCTTGCATTCTCTGATATTAAATGGAACCATTTGAATCATATCTACTCTTTCCTGAGGAATGACTTGGATCCGCTCCGGATTTCCTGCCGTCACAAACAGATGAGCAGCAGGTGCCATCTCATTGGCTCTCCACTCAGCTGCAGAACATCTGCACAGTGAAGACCCATACATCAGGATGCTCTTCAATGACTGCAGCTCATCATTTTACACCATCGTCCTCACAAAACTAATCAATAATCTCCAAGACCTAGTCCTCAATACCTCCTTGTGTAACTGCATCCTCGATTTCCTCACTTGCAGACTCCACAGTCAGTTCTTAAAGGCAACACCATCTTTGCCACACAGACGCACCACAAAGCTGTGTGCTTCCCCCGCTCTTCTTGCTTTACACTTATGGCTATGAGGCCAGGTACAGCTCCAATGCCATATTTAAGCTCGCTGACGACACCACTGTTGTTGGCCGAATCAAAGGTGATGACAAATTGGCATATAGGAGGGAGATTGAAAATCTGGTTGAGTGGTGCCACAACAACCACCTCTGACTCAACATGCACAAAATCAAACAGCTGGTTGTTGACTACAAGAGGAAGAAACTGGAGGCCCTTGAGCCAGTGCTTATTAGGGGATTGGAGGTTGAGAGTGTTAGTAACTTTCATTTCCTGTGCATTATCAGAGGATTTGTTCCAGGACCATCCTGTAAATGCCTTTTCAAAAAAAGTACAGCAACACCTCTACTTTCTTACATGTTTGTGCAGATTTGGCATGGCATCTATACTTCTGATAGACCTCTATAGATGCACAGTGGAGAGTACCCTGATTGAAAGGGGTATTGGCTCAGCAGAAACACTGATGTTGGTTCACTTATCTTCCAGTAGATTTGGAGTAGTGAGCAGACAATGCTCCAGTGGTACCTCTCTAGTACTTTGATATGCTTGCTAGACATAGACCAGCATTTATTCAATGAATTGTACTAGGTTTGAGATTTTGCTGTTTCAACACCCTTTTCTTTATAAGCCAAAGGTTATGCTGACACCTTGAAGGTAATGGTGAATTTTATCTCTGATGTTATCCTTTCCTAAGGGATGACGCCTGTGGTATGGGAAATGGTTCACACTTTCCAGGGTCTCATCATGGGGATTTGTTGTCAGAGACTGATGTTTCATAAAGGGTGAGGTTGACAGGAGTTCTTTGCTTTGTGTATGGTCTTGAATGCTTCACTTGATACCTCTATCACAGAGTGTTCTTACTTAGGCATATAGACCAGCTCTGCAGACAGTATCCTAGGTATGAAACAACGCACACACAAAATGCTAGAGGAACTCAGCAGGTCAGTCAGCGTCTGTGGAAATGAACAAACAGTTGAGAATTTGAGCTGAGACCCTTCATCAGAACTGGAAAGGAAGGAGAAGGTGCCAGAATAAAACAGTGGGGGGGGGGTAGAGTGGGGAAGAGGAAGGAGGCTAGCTGGAAGGTGATAGGCCAAGGCCAGTTGGGTGGGAAAGGTAAAGGGCTAGAGAAGAAAGAATCTGATAGGAGAGGAGAGTGGACCATAGGAAAGGGAAGGAGGAGGGAACCCCAGGGAAAGTGATAGGAAGCTGAGAAAAGGTAAGAATCCAGAGTAGGGAATAGAGAAAGAGGCAAGGAGGGAAACATTTTTTTACCAGAAACAGAAATCAATATTCAAGCAATCAGGTTGGAGGCTACCCAGACGGAACACAAGATGCTGTTCCTCCACCCCGAGGGTAGCCTCATCTTGACGTGAGAGGAGGCCATGGACCAACATGTCGGAATGTGAATGGGAAACAGAATTAAAATGTTTGGCCAATTTTGGTGGATGGACAAAGCGGTCCTCCAATTTACAACAAGTCTCATCGAAGTAGAGGAGGCCACATCAGGAGCACTAGACACAATAGACGACCCCAGCAGATTCACAGATGAAGTGCTACCTTGCCTGGAAAGATTGTTTGGGGCCCTGAATGGAGGTAAAGGTGGAAATGAATGGTATAATTTGAATATAATTGCTGGATGATGTTTTCACTCAAATCTCCCCACTTTCTCTCCCTGTATGCTAACTTTCATTGATTCATGTATAAGGACACATGGGTCTGACTGAACACCAACATATTTCAACTTCTCACCATTTAAAAAATGATCACCATTTCTATTTTTCCACTGAAGTGTTTTTTTCCACTTGGATATGTCTATCACTCATGGTCTTCTCATTTAAATCTTTGCCATTAATTGTGAACAGCTGAGCTCCCCGCACAATCCCCAATGGCTGCCTCTTAGTCACAGCCTTTCACAACATGACCAGTTTATTCTTATTTGCTATTTCTTATCCATTAATCCTTAGCAAATGTGATTGTATTAACTATAATCCCAGGAGTTTGTTTGTTTTGATAATCTGTTTAGTGACTGCTTATCAAAATCTTCCATTACACTGCATCTACATTACCCCCCACCCCCTCAGATAGCTACAACTTCGACATAATCTGTCAAACAAATTTTCCTCACACGAGACCATGCTGTTTGACCCAATCCTATCATTATTTTCTCGATGCCCTGCTTCTACCGCCTTAAGAAGAAATATGTGCAGTTTTTTCTACTACTGATGTTTGGCTAACTAATCTTTAGTTCCCTGTTTTCTTTCCCCTGCCTTTCTTGCAAAGTAAGGCTACATTTGTTACATTCCAGTCTGTGGGGATCATTCAAGATTCCACGGAATTTTATAAGATAACAACCCACTACCTTTATAGCTACCTCTCTCGGCCGTTATCGTCAAGTACTAGCATTTATCAGCTTTCAATCCTGCTACTTTATCCAATTTTATTGCTAACTTTCTTTAATTCCTCATTCATGTTTGATCTGACAATCTACACTATGTCCTGAAACTGAAAACTATTTTCCATGGAAACAGAAAAAAAATAGATGTTTTTAATTTCTCTGTCGATTCACTATTTCCACATAATTTTTCCCATCTGAGATAGCAAGGGGTCCAAGTTAACCCTTGTTAATATTTTCCTTTTTAAGTATATGTCGAAGATTTCTCACTAGATCTGTTTTTATTTCTCACAAGATTACTCACTTGTTCTCAATCATCTTGGCTTATTTACTTCCTTATTCTAAAGATGTTTCAAAACTGTCCTGACAGTTATTTATGAAGTCAGCACAAATCACCAAGGGATGACTGCATTTTACATTACAGCACCACCAAAGTTCCCTCTAAGGTATGCACCCATGCACATACACACATCTTTTGCTACTAGCCCACAAAGGAATTTAAACTGTGCACAAAAGTTTGCACTGGCATGTTAAGTTTATTTCACAATTGTACAAAATCACATTTCCTTTTCCGGTTTCTGATGCGATTTTGACAAGGTGGAGTTTGTGATGATTTGTCAGCAGATTTTAAACCTGGCTTATTTATACTGTTTTATTGAAGAAATTATTGATTCACTACGTTGAATTCCAAAGAAGCAAAGGGCATGAGGCGCAGAAGAAGTGCTAGCAACACACACAAAACGCTGGAGGAACTCAGCAGGCCTGGCAGCATCTATGGAAAGGAGCACAGTCGGCATTTCGGGCCGAGACCCTTCAGCAAGACTGCTAGTTCATTTAAAGTGGAATAGCTTAACATTATTGATATTGATGCTATTACATGTTGTCATATAGTATATTGTATAAGACTCATTGATTTGTATTATTTTGTTTATTTTGAACAATAAACAACAACTGGACTTGGTAGTTTATTTTCCTTAGAAAAGTTTCAAGTTTACTCCCACTTAAAAATATTCTGAGTGCTCATGTTGTCGTCACTGGGCAAAAAGAAAATTGCACAGCACAAGATTTTTGCCCACACAGGTCATTACAAATTAGAGGGAACATTGGGGACCACATAAACTCATGCATTTACCAATAATACTACCTTCATGTCAGCACATGGTAACTTTGCAAATGCAAAATGTGACTGGCCTATTTTTAAAATCACAAAATGATGCAAGGCAGTCAGAAATCCAAAAAGCAGAGGTGGTACAGTGGAAAAGAAAGCCAAATTTGTGCAGAGAGCATGCTAAAATGGCCAGAACGACAATCAGATGGCATGAGAGGCTGCAGATGATGCAACCAATGAACTGCCTAAGAAACTCAGCAGGTCAGGCAACATCTCTGGAAGTAAAGAAATAGCTGGTGTTTTGAGTTGAGACTTTGCATCAGGACTCCTGATGTAGAGAGATCATCAGGCAGCCTAATCATGAAAATCAAAACGTTAATATTTTCACAAATTTAGGACCATTTTGAACTTTGACTCTTGCATCCACATAGAAGAATATAAATGCTGCAGCTTCAAAAAAACTTCCTGCTTCAGTTTTTAAAAAACATGCTTAATATTACTCAGAAGAAATGATTCATTTTTTTGGCACTAAGAATAACTTGAAGATTTGTTCCAAAATGAAGACTAGGTTGTTATAAAATAAATCAGTGAGCTGAATAATCCATTCATTTTTGTTAACACTTGAATTTGTTCTCACATTATTTGGCAGTAAAAAGATCTATGTCTGCCAAAGAGCAGTGCAGAGAAATACTTACCTATGAATTTTATACAGATGCATATATAAAGCCAAACCAGGGCTTACAATAATGACAATCTCAGAGCAAAATAATGGTTTGAAAGTTTCTATTTTGCTTGTGACTTTCATTAAATATATTTTTGTACGTTTTATAACTGAATCTGTTTTTTCCCCAACATTCAGTTTGCAAATGTTAAGTATACTCGTCTCATGATAATGGCTTTCAATCATTTGTTCCATCTGTCAAACTACCTTATTCTCAAAGATTCCTGATCAATCGCAGCAAATGGCTGCACTGAACATATTAAATTTAACATGGCAATATCTGAAAAATGTGGAGACACAATGTATTTATATATTTTGTGGGAAATTTCAGTTGGTTGAATTGAACAAATATGACAGACCTACTACCCACAGGGAAAAGTTTTTTTTGGGATTAAGGTGACTATCTAGACCCATTGATTGGACTTTTTGTTTAAAGAATTTTAGTATGCAAAACTATTTCTCAATAGCAACTAGTGAATACAAATATCCAAGTGAAAAACACAGCCTTAACATTTCCAAAAGGATGAAGACAGTGAGTCTCATTTCCCCATCTCATAATTAAAGCTTATTCCAGGTTCCAATGATAAAATATCATTTAATTATAAGTCTGACATATTTAGCAGCAAGTAATTTCAATTTGCTACAACCGACTGCATTATGTACACAAGCAGCAGTCATTTGCCTAGAAATTTATCTCCTGTCTGCAGAGCTAAATGTGCCATATAGCAGTGATAACATGGTGTGCCCTGCACAGAATATATCAGGCTGTATTGGTAGGGATTTTTGTGGTGCACTCTGCAACAACACATTGCCACTACTACGTAGCATGTTTGACACTATTCGTCAGGGGCGTCATGGTAATGTAGTGGTTCAGACAATGCTTTAAGGTACCGGCAACCGGGGTTCAATTCCTGCCTCTGCCTGTTAGGACATTATCCCTGCAACCACGAGTTTCCTCCCACAGTCCAAAGACATGCTGGTTGTTATGTTAATTGGTCATTGTAAATTGTCTCATGATTAGGCTAGGACTAAATCAAGGGACTGCTGGGCGGTGTGGTTCGAAAGACCAGAAGGACCTTTTCTACACTCTATTACAACAAACGAGCAAATAAATAAATAGAAAAATAAAATCAATTAAAATCATTAATTTCTACCACAATCACACATCACCCCCATACAGTGCAAAAATAAGATAAATGCTAGGACCACATGCAAAACAGTGTTTACATGTCCTGTAATAAAACAACGAGACTGTTCTCTCATTAGTGCAAATGCATTGTTTTAGCTTTGGTGGTTATTCAACAAATTATAAGTGATTTTTGTACGAGGCAGCAAAGCATTCCACAACATCTTTCATCTTCTACTGACAACACTGATGTATTGTGCATCTCACTTACACTATACCCTGGGAGATACTCGGTAGGAGCAGGGATAACAAAACTTAGTTGAGAAGCTTCCTTGGTACTGTAACAGAAAAATGCCTTACCTGTGGAAATTTAGAGGACATTTATAGAAAGATTATGGGTAAAGCTATGCCTTTTTTACTGTGTCAAACAGAAGATTACATTAGGGTTATCAAGAAATATTTTAATTCTCATTTTGGGCAAGTCCTTTGGAAATTTTGTGAGATTTTTTTTGACCCTGCCAAAGTGTTGTGTAGTGAATGCGAACAAATAGTATCGTGTCCGGCACCAAGTATCGAAATACAGAGAAAATCTCTACAATCCCTCAAAAATGAATCTTAACTTATTTTTAAAGGATACTCTCTATTGCAATGTAAATCCTATGGATTAACTGAAATAGCCAATCTAATTTAAATCCTACATACACTGACAATTAGTTGGAGAATGACCACATGGGTTTCTTATTGCCTACAGGTAGTTTCACTCTTTCAAGTCTGGAATCCATTAAGAACTAAATGCTAACGATAAAACAGCATTATGTTCACATCCCCCAAATTCTGTACAGTAATTATTTTTTCATAGAGACTGTACATAAAATAAATTACATTAGTATGAGTATAATATACATTGTTAAAAGAAGGATAAAAATATGTGTCTTTGTCTCACCTATAGTATGTATAAGGAATCAGATTAGGGATTTCTAACACCTGGGCATCTGGTTCATTCTCCACCTCATACAGCAAAACCCATTCTTCATCCTCTCCAATCACTCCAATCTGAGAAGAGAAACATTGAAGTATGGATGTGAGGAGATATAATCTACAATATTTAAATAAGGAGGTAAGTTGCATAGTTTACTGAGCAATAACAAGAAAATAGGCAATAACGAAAAGCATTTTCAAACATTTAACATTTAAAATAAGAATACTGTGTTTCAACACTTCAAAAATATAAATGTAAACTCATTATTAGTTTTCTTAAGCTATTTTAATCAATCTGTAGAAAAGTTATAATCAGACTGGAAAGATAATTGGTTGTATTTGGTTTATATTCAATTCAAAATTGGAATTTTTTTGTATAGAATATACTGTATGCAAACAACTTGCCTGCATTACTAATTCCTAAAACACTTTGACATAGTTCTGTGTTCTTCTGCCAAAGATCTTTGCAACTTATCTGGGAAAAGGTACTATTTTTGATGAGTGAAGTATTTTCTTGTTCTGGTGGAGAGTTAGTCCAGTAACCATGTTAACTTCCAGGTATATCTGTAATTTTGCATTATCAGCAAACTGATATTTTTCTTAAATCTTTTAAATACCATGACTAGAAAATGCTCAACACCCTCCTTGAATAAAATTGGTTTCTTTGTCATTAATATGGTTATGGTAGTGAAGCAGGAGACATTTTCTCCAGTTATTCCCTGACTGGAATAAATAGGAGTAGACGATTTTCTAAACAGGGAGTGAATTCAGAAATCAGAGGTGTAAAGGAACTTGGGAGTCCTAGTGCAGGATTCCTTAAAGGTTAAATTAGTTATAAGGAAGGCAAATGCAATGTACTGCAGAGGACATTCTAACTAGTGCAACACCGTCTGGTATGGAGGGGGCACTGCTGCACAGGATCGGTAAAAGCTGCAGCAAGTTGCAATCTGTGCCAGCTCCATCCTGGGCACTAGCCTCCCCAGCATCGAGGGCATCTTCAAAAGGCGAGGCCTCAAAATGCAGCATCCCTCACCATGACCATTACCCAGGCCATGCCCTCTTCTCATTGAACTCATGAACACTAACTAGCCCACTACTTATTTACTTTAACTTTATATATATTTATTTACTATAATTTACTGTTTTTATGTACTTCAATGTACCGCTGCTTCATAACAACAAATTTCATGACATATGGCAGTCATATTAAACCCTGATTCTGAAGTTAGCTTTCATTTTGAAAGAACTAGCTATGAAAGCAATGATGCTGAGGTTTTATAAGGCATTGGTCAGACTGTATTTGGAGTATTGAGAGCAATTATGGTCCCATAATTAAGAAAGAATGTGCTGGCATTAGAGAAGGCCTGAGAATGTTTACAAGAATGATTCAGGGATCAGAAGGGTTAACAACTGAGGAGTGTTTGATGGCTCTGTGGTGTACACACTGGAGTTTAAAAGAATGATGGTGGAGGGGCGGGGGGAATGGCATGGGGTATCTCATTGTGTGCCAAATCATGAAAGGCCTAGTAGCGTGAACATGGAAAGGATGTTTCCAATAGTGGGAGTATCTAGGAACAGAGGGCATGGTATCAGACTAGAAGGATGTCCCTTTACAACGGAGATAAGACAGAAGACGTCTCTTAAGAACAGATATGAGGAGGAATTTTTCAGCTAGAGGGTGGTAAATTTGTGGAATTCATTGCTACAGACAGCTGTGAAGGCCAGTTCATTGGGAATATTTAAAACAGAGGTTGAAAGTCTGGATGCCAGAAGTTACAGGGAAAGGCAGGAGAATGGGGTTAAGTTCAAGAGCCACAAAGCAATGTTACAGTCTCTGACTAGACCACACTTGTAGCATTGTATTCCGCTCTGGTCGCCTTGTTATGGGAATGATGTGACAGCTATAGAGATGGTGTAGAGGAGGTTTACCAAGATGCTGCCTGGATTAGGAATCATGTTGTATGAGGAAAGGTTGCATGAACTAGGGCTTTTCTGTTTGGAGTGACAGAGAATAAGAGGCAACTTGATAAAGATGTGTAAGCTTATGAGAGGAATAGACAGAGTGGACACTGGAACCTTTCTCCACAGAGTGACAGTGGCCAATACCCCAGAGAATACTTGTTTAACGTGAGTGGAGAAAAGATTAGGAGTAGTTTTCTTTTTAAAATGCAGAGAATAGTAGGTGCCTGAAACACATTGCCTGGGGTGGTTATAGAGATTGGTAAAATAGAAACTCTTAAACATTTTTAAACAGGCACATAAACATATGAAAACTGGCAGGTTATTGACTGCACAGGAAGGAAGGGTTACCCTGATTACGAGGTAGGTCAGCACAATTTCCTGGGCTGAAGGACGCACACTGTGCTGTAGTGTTCTACACTCTATGTTCTAATAAAGGCAAGCAAGCCATATGCCTTCTTTACCATCCTATCAACCTGTGTAGCCGCTTTCAGAGAGCAATGGACTGAAGCCCGAAGATCCCTGTGCATATTTACACTGTTCAGGTTCTTGTAACTTCTGTCAGTCAACATCTGATCTCCCAAAGTGCAACACCTCACATTTGACCAGGATAAATTCCATCTGTCACTTCTCCACCCATATCTGCAACGGATCTGTACCCCACTGTCTCCTTCTGCACTTTCCTACACCATCCAGAACTCCACCAATCCTCGTATTGTCTGCAAAATTACTAACCCACCCATCTGGTGATCTCTGTGAAAACAACTGCACTATATGGAAAGAATACCACTCGAGCAGAAGTGAATCAATTAACTTATCATCACATTTACAAGGAGCGCTATCCAGGAAAGTAGCACCCATTATCAAGACCAGGTAGGCCATGCTCTCTTCTCGCTGCTGCCACTAGGGAGGTGGTACAGGAGACTGAAGCCCCACACCACCAAGTTCAGCAAGTTATTATCCCTCAACCATCAGGCTCTTGAACCAGAAGTGAAAACTTCACTCACCCCAACACTAAAATGATTGCACAACTATCCACCCCTTTTAAGGCCTCTACAACTCAAGCTCTTGAGACTTATTACTACTTTTTATTTTGGTATTTATGCAGTTTGTTGTCTTTTGTACATTGGCTGTTTCTTCATCCTTGTTGTGTGCACTTTTTCACGGATTCTCTTGGGTTTCTTTGTACTTACTGTGAATGCCCGTAAGAAAATGTTTCTCAGGATAGTATTTGACGATGCATATGCACTTTGATAATACATTTACTTTGAACTTTGAAAAATTGCAATTAAACCAATTGGCTCTTGGTGCAGGGAGAAATGCAAACCACTGAAGCCTTTCAAAACTGCAGGGCAGCTGAGAAATTTATTTCAGCAAAACATGCAATAGTTTCTGGTTCCCAATGAATCTGGACATTGGCATGGCGTCAAAACATTGATCATAAATAGGAATCACAGATTTATGCCTACCTGTTTTTTTAAAATATAGGAAACTAGGATTGCCTAATGCAGGGGTCCCCAACCTTTTTGGCACTGCGGACCGGTTTAATATTGACAATATTCTTGCAGACCGACACAACCGGAATATAGGTGATAAGTCAACTATAAGTCACTTATAAGTGGCTAATACACTCAATTTTGTTTCTAAAAGGGTTTATCTAACGAATTTAATATTAAACACACAGCGTATATTTTCCTCACATGAATATAGTGATAAGTCAATTATAAGTCGCTTATAAGTCAATAGTATCATATCATTTTCAGTAACATTTGGATATTAAACACACGACGCATATTTTCCTCGTATGAACATATAAAATCATTGCAACGCACCAATATTGCTGAATCAGTGGGAGCCCTGGGCTTGTTTCCCTGCAACAAGATGGTCCCATCGAGGGGTGATGGGAGACAGCGATACTCGAAGGGGGTTCCTTATGTCCAGTCTATTCCGCAATTTAGTTTTCGTTGCATTCACTGCAGAAAACCCCGCTTCACAGAGATATGATGTTGGAAATGGAAGCAACGTTTTCAGTGCTTTCGTGGCTACCTCAGGATATTCAGCCTTGACTTTGATCCAGAATGCCAGAAGAGATGTTATGTCAAACATACTTTTCAGCCCGCTATTATTTGCAAGCTCGAGGTGTTGATCTTCTTCCCACGCTGACATGGATGATTCACCGGGGACATTCACAAATGGGTCACGGACCCATTCCTTTGCACGTCTTGGGTCATTTGTGGTTGGGAAGTAACGCTCAAATTCTGTCGACAGCGAAGATAGGTAATCACGCACCAACTGTGAGAAGAACGGTGCAGCCTCAGTCTCTCCCAAAATCCCAGCTAATGTTGGGAACATGTCAGATATGCCCCCATCCACTCACTATCCCCACAGTTCCAGTTTGGCTTTGAAAGCAGACACTTTATCTGCCAACTTGAAGACAGTTGTCATTCTCCCCTAAAGTGACAAATTGAGTTCATTGAGCAGGTTGAAGATGTCACACAGATAAGCCAGTTTTGCTATCCACTCCTCGTCACTGAAGTGTGCTGCCAGTGGTGACTTTTTTCCTGAAAGAAACCTCTGTAGCGGCTCTCTTAACTCAAAAACCCTGGCCAGGGCTCTCCCCCTTGATAGCCACCTGACTTCAGTGTGTAAGAGAAGGGGGTTGTGATTTGCATCCATTTCCTTGCAAAGCTGCTCATACAGATGTTTCTTAGCCTTAGCAATACGGCTAGCCACTAAGTGCGGCGCTCTCAGAGCAGCAGCATTTATGGAGGTGGTGGCTCTCAGCACTTGCTTCTGTCCCGCTTGCTCACGTTTTTTCCACTCAAAAAACTCAACAGGTCTGTCTTTAAGTGCAGGGTGATTAGACTCAGGTTCCGAAGCAGTTTTGAGGGCTTCATTGCCTCATTAGACAGCTTGTCTCCACATATCACACATAGGGGGCTTGGAGCGTGCCAGTCACCGGTTGCATTAAAGCCATATTTTATGTACGACTCGTTGTATTTTCTGTTGTAGGTAGCTTTCTCTTTTTTTGCAGTCTCGGCCTCAGTCGTCTCTGCGTTATCATCATCGTTAGGCCTTTTATGTTCCCTACCACTTCTTCTAAAGAAACTCTCAAGCGACATTTGTTTTTTACTCATCATACCGCCAAATCATATCGTTTCCTTGCGGCCCGGTAGCACATGCTTTGCGGCCCGGTGGTTGGGGACCACTGGCCTAATGCAAGATTATTCCTCAGATGTTTCTAATTATGTGAAACTTTCCTGATTTTATGCAGTTTTTATTAAACAGATTTCGGGTTCTCCATGCGTTCAGTGAAATTCAGCATTTTGCAGCATCATTCAAACCTGGTTATTTGTTTTATTATAGTGAGATGACAAAGAAAACAAAATACTTTGAGCAGATACACACCAAGTAAACTGGCTGCTTTCCTTCCCAAAGTATAGCATGTAGATATGATAAAAACAAGTTTGAAATACAGGTATGCGTCACTTAACATCCACGATACGTTCTGTCAAATCGGACGTTATGTGATTTGGACGTTGTGCGAACACCATATTATATACTTAGCAAACCTATATGGAGTACTGTAGTGTACCTGTATTGACTAAATCCATGTCATTAGCAATTTCTTCATATCCGATATAGGTCCCTCTCGCATTTTCGTGAGCCTTGTAGTTTTCAGTGAAGCCAATCCTTTAACAGCTTTGAGAATTTTTTCTTTGTTTTTCAGGATTGCCGTGATTGTCGAGTGCGACATGCCTAAATCCCGAGCTGGTTTTCCACCTTCATATTGTTTAATAACCTTTTGTTTCACTTCCAAATCAATATTTTATCACTAGGAGTGGTTTTGCTGCATTTGGAAGCTATGATGCACTTTACAGTAGTATTTTCAAAAGAAAATTAAACAGAGAGGTAACGCTACTACACTCAAGAGGCGCATGATACACGAGATTGGTTACGTCCGCTACGTCTCGTTCTCCGATCGGGAATACAGACGTATATGCAATCGGACGTTGTCCAAATGGACATTAAGCGGCGCACACCTGTATAGTGAATAGGTATATACTTATTGTGTAGCTACTCACTACATTTTAAAATGTTTTATCATATCACTATAATAAAACAAATGTAGGAGGTGGGTGGGGTTTCACCAATGGATCATCTATGCCAGTGTGTTCAGCAAATAAAATTCTTCATACTTTTGCTAAACGTTACTTGAAACAAAAATGCAAAGGGAAAGCAATGCATTATTAATGGAACAATTAGAAATTTAAAACTTGAATTATTTTTCATTTTTGTCCTAAGCATAAAACAGAAAGGCTAAATATATTTTACGTACAAGAGAGATTGAAGTCCTCAAAAAGCGGGGGATAACAGTGACTTATATACTGGTGCAGCTGATACATCAACTTTATGATAAATCAAAGCAATCTAATGCTTTATTAACTCATGTATTCCACTTGGCAGTTCAGGAAACCCAGTTTGCATAAGATCATAAGACATGGAAGCAGAGATAGGCCATTCAGCCCATTGAGTCTTCTCTGCCATTCCATCATGGCTGATCCCAGATCCCATTCAACCCTATACACCTGCCTTCTCGCCATATCCTTTGATGCCCTGACTGATCGAGAAATTTATCAACTTTTGCCTTAAATATATCCATGTACTTGGCCTCCACTGCAGTCTGTGGCAGAGCATTCCACAGGTTCACTACTCTCTGGCTAAAGAAATTCTTCCCTACCTCTGTTCTAAAATGTTGCCCTCAATTTTGAGGCTGTGCCCTCTAGTTCCGGATACACCCACCATAGGGAACATCCTCTCCACATCCATCTCATTTAGTCCTTTTGATATTTGGTAGGTTTCAATGAGATTCCCCCGCATTCTTTTAAATTCCAGTGAGTACAGGTCCAAAGCTGCCAACTGCTCCTCATATGTTAACCCCTTCATTCCCAGAATCATCCCTGTGAACCTCCTCTGGACTCTCTCCAATGACAACACATCCTTTCTGAGATAGGGGGACCAAACTGTTGACAATACTCCAGGTGCAGCCTGACCAGTCCCTCTGCACCTCTGATGTTTGAAACTTCTCATTTAGATAACAGTCCACCTATAGTTCCTTTTACCAAAATGCATTATCATACATTTCCCAACACTGAATTCCATCTGCCACTTTTTTTGCCCATTCTTCCAATTTGTCCAAATCTTTCTGCAATTGCATTGAGTCCTCAGCACTACCAACCCCTCCACCTATTTTCATATCATCTACAAATTTTGCTACAAAGCCCATTCATTCCATAATCCAAATCATTGACAAACAATGCAAAAAGCAGCAGTCTCAATACTGACTGTGAGGAACAGGGCATTAGGTATCAGAGTGGGGATATTTTAACACAGCTGCACAGCACAATACATTGGTGAGACTACACTTGAGTACCATGTACAGTTTCGGTTGCTGTGTTAGAGAAAATACGTCATTAAATTGGAGTGAGTGCAGAGAAGATTTACAGGTATGCTGCCAGAACTTGAGGGGAGAGGTTGGGCAGTTTAGGGCTTTATTCCACGGAGCATAGGAGATTGAGGAGTATGCCTTAGAGGTGTACAAAATCATGAGGGGTATAGATAAAATGAACACACATGGTTGTTGTCCCTGGAAAGATGAACTCAAACTCAAGTTTTTGTCATTTAACTATATACATGCATTTGGAGAGCTTACAATTTCTGCAAACAGAATACAAAGGAAATGTTATCGATGGCAAGATAATACATCATTTTTCCCAGTCCCCATTCAGTTTCTTGTCAGAAAGATGATTGATAATTACTGAAGATTTGCATCGTAAATTTGCCCAATACCTGTCCTTCCACTATCCATTTTGAGATGGTTGTTTTTCCATCAAACCCTGGCTGGAACTGCAACATGGCTGATTGGGGACTGATATTGGAGATCACAAGATTAGATGGTGCACCCGGGAGCTCTGTAAAACAGTTTAATGCACAATGTCATTCTTCTTTTTTTCCTTTCACACTGAACGTTGATGAGAAAGCTAAAAGATTATTGCATTATCGAAAGCAACTGAACTTAGAAATTGTCTGTTTGCACCATATTTTGGGCATTATGCAGTTCAGTATCAATAAAAAAGGCAAGTGCAAAGGAAAATTATGGACTTATTAGGATTTACCTTTTGGGTTTTACATAAATCTCACATGATAGTACATGCAGGACCCCAAGCATCTGGAGTAGCATCAATAAAGTACTAATCAGTTTTGGATGTTGTGCCTAGGGTGGGCCATCCAGGAAGAAGCAGGTTTCAATGAGTCTGCTTCATTATGACCATAAGTGCACGATCCTAACTTGGAATGCAGCCCAGTGGTCCTCTTTAAGCCAACTAAGTCATAGCAGTTCTTCCTCGGGCCTACAATACCAGTTTGCCCAAACCTTCCCACAGCAAATGCCACCCATATTCAACACTGCTTCTGCCGCACACACAGTATACAACCTCCCCTTGCTGATTTTCAGCTGAGTCTCACAACTACCACACTAAACACTAATATTCCTCCTCTGAATTTTGTTTCCCATTACTCACCGATCTGCAGGCAAAGCTGTTGCCTTTACTTTGCCTGACCTTCCAGCAGCTGACGACAAGCTCTGCAAAAGTTCCACTCTCACAAATTTAACTGGCTCTGAGATCCCGGTTCTTTCCACAAGCTGATCCTCCCGTCTGTTGTCATGTCCCTCTCACGCAATAATAATCCCTCTCTCAACCTCTTGTATGTCCCTTAAACCCTTGCAACACTGAATCAGGTTTATTGTTGGCAGTGCAAGGCCCTTTCATCGGTGCACATCACCTTGGGTCTCCAGCAGGAGTGTCTTAAACAAAACCTTCAGTGCCTCATATATGTATATTAACATTTATAGAAACATACAATATTTTTGGCTGTTCTGTAAGAAATTTATATATTTTGCACAGTAAATCCATCCTCTATTTTAAAGATTTAACAGCAGGGCACATGTTCTCAGTTGTTAACAAATCCTAACCTACTGAAAGAGTGAAGATACAGTACTAAATGGATCCCAATAACAAAGAAATATCTCACCTGGTGGCACTCCAGATGAGATGGCAGATAATGTTACTGCTCCACTTCCAGCTGCTGTCATGGCTGCCACCTCAATGGTATATGTAGTAAGGGAAGTCAGTCCTGTTATCTTGTAATCTAGTGTTGTGTTTGACAATTTGAGGCTCACACGACTATCGTTTCTATTAAACACCTCCCACGAAACCTGGTAACCTGTACAGAAGATGGATTTTCAACAAGCATTAATCCTTGTCTTTCTTTTCGAAGCAGATTTGTCTTATTTTTAGGGTGCATCCTTCATCAGTGAAACTACTCTGTCAGCTTGTGGCCTGATATGATTTAAAGTGACACAGATCAAAGTCTTCATACAGAAAAATTGATTGAATGGCAATGATACATACAAGCTCATGACATAGTGTTGAAAGCAATTCAAATATTGAAAATAGTCAGAAACACTAGTGTTCTTTTGGAGCAGAACTTATTGATCTGCTGCCCAAACTTATCATCTGCTTGCCTGGCTAACCCTATAGACAAAGCAAACCCTTTGCACCCGAGTTAACCTTAAGGATGGATTCACCTTAACATGGATAGAGTTTCACTTGTCCTCACCTACCACCCCATGGAGGCTCCACATCCAACATATCATTCTCCACAATTTCTGCCAACTTCAACTGGACCCACACACATCTTTACTTCCCCTACTCTCTGCATTCCACAGGGATCATTCCCTCCATGATTCCCTTATCCATTTGTGCCTCCCCACTAATCACCTTTCGGGTGTTTAACCCTGCAAGTGTCACATCTGCCCCTTCACCTCCTCCCTCATCTTCAGTCCTTCCAGCTGAGGCAATACTTCACCTCCGAAATTGTTGGGAACATCTATTGTATCTGGTGCTCTTGATGCAGCCTACATCGGAGAAACCCGACATAAATTGGGGAACCGCTTTGTCGAGAACCTCAGCTCCATCAGCAAAAAGCAGAATTTCCCCATGTCTAACCATTTCAATTCCAATTCCCAACCAGGTTCTGACATGTCAGTCCAGGGCTTCCTCCTCTGCCACGACGTTGGTGGAGCAACACCTCATATTCCATCGAGGTAGCCTCCAACCTGATGGCATGAACATCAATTTCTGCAACTTCCTATAATTTTTCCCCTCCCCCTTCCTTCTTTATTTCTCCACTCTGGCCTCTTATCTCTTCTCCACACTGGCTTATCACATCCTCTGGAACCCTCCTCCTTCCCCTTGTCCCATGATCCACTCTCCTCTCCCATCAGATTCCTTCTTCACCAGATCCTTGTTTTTTTCACTTATTACCTCCCAGCTTCTTACTTTATCTCCCCTCCCCTACCCATCTATCTTCACTTGCCACCTTCTAGTTTGTCCTTCCCCTTCCCCCACCACCTTATCCGGCATCTTCCCCCTTCTTTTCCAAACCTGATGAAGGGTCTCGGCCCGAAACATCGACCGGTTACTTACTTCTGCAGTTGCTACTAGATCTGCTGAGTTCTCCCAGCATTTTGTGTGTGTTGCTCAAGGGGTGACAGAATCTCAGGCACACATGACAATAATAAATAAGACATCAGTTGGTTTCTCTATTCAAGGCCAGTGATCCTTTACTGGATGTTTCTCAGATCACTGAGCAATCTGCACCATCAAAGGGTTAACATACACTTTCATCATCATCTGTAGTAACTCTGATAAAATACTTCCAGTTATGAGTTAAAATGAAGAATATTCAGGAATGCTCTCAAGGTTTCTGTATGCAGATAAATTTTACTCTCTCATCAAACATTTTGTCAGAAATACATGCAAGCAGAACAAAAATTTGGCATAGAGACATGAGCCTATCAGCTCAGAGTGTGGCAGACTAAATGATGCTATGCAAAGTGGCATGCAAGCACAGATGAGCACAAATCAGAACACTTGTCAAAATTTTACATGTAATTTTTGAAAGGACTATTACTGAAAGATAATGAGTATATCAATCTTTTATTGCCCTGGGTATATTGAACTGCTTGAGTACTTTGCATAGAGGAAAACCAGGCAGATGGTAGGGTGGGTCTGGGTGGGGAAGAAATCCCATACCTTTAAGGGAGCCCATCAGTTTCTGTGCGTCAATTTAAATGGATGAAATGTCGGGTGGCCTCCTCTATTGCTAAGCTCTGGTAACTTCTATTATTTCTTTATGTACTGTGTCTGCATGTCCAATACACTCAGGCATGTGAATAGAAAATTCTGCCAAATATAAGGCAAAAAAAAAAGTAATTTCTTTAAGAGTTTGAGATGGAGTGTTTAGGTACAAAGATAATTTCTCTCCTAATTTACCACCCAAAGAGCACAAATCTCAACTCAAAATTGTTGAGTCTGGTAACCAAACCAGAGCATAAATGTCACGCTGGCCCTTAGCCCAAACATCTGCTGTTTATGGCAACTGATAAACATCTGAGAGAATAAGATAGAGGCATGTTTCTGTTAACTGCTGCAGAGTACATTGCAGTTTGGATGTTGTAATGAAATAGGTCTGAGAGTGCCTGCTGTTTCTGCAAGCTTTGATCTTTTAACACTGTGTTAAGCAGTTCAGAAATGGCAGGAGAAGCAGACACAACATGTGGAGGTAATGATTATGAAGTGTGATATCAGAACGCTTAGGTATGTGACTCAACTGAAAACAGAGGGAGCATTAAAAAGCAATCAATCTTTGTATGACTCAGATTCTGTACAACAAATACCAGTAACCTTAAATCACTGGTGTAGATTGTATGTTAGTTGTCTTTTATAGCAGAAACAATTGAATATACTTAGAAAATCATCTTATTTTCTAATGGCAGATAAAATAGAGCACAATAATTGGTTCTTCTTAGTTGATTCTTTTGAATAGAAACAAGAATTTTCCTTGTCAGCATTCGAAATAAAATCTAAAACTGTAAGCGATACAGTTAATAGAGCTGCTATTTCATATCTCCAGCAACCCCAGTTCAGTCCTGGCAATGATACAAAAGAGGTCAAATTGGAAGAGTGCAGATAGCTGAATTTTACAAGACTGGAGGACATATCAGAAACAGGGAGTGGTGAGGCCATGGGTGGATTTGAAATTGGAATTTTAAAAACAAGGTTTTTCTTTAACAAGGTCTGTGAACACAGACCTTGACTACTACAAAATTATCTAAAGTACAAAATTGGCTCCTGTTGTAAAATCAGAAGTAACAAGCCTTGGTGTTCAAATTTGAATTTTAAATTGCACATAAAGAAGGTGACCCGAACAGCATTTCTACTCTGAAGAAATATTACAAAAGTATGCCTGTTTCTGTCATGCAATGATGCTGAAAAACTAATTCATACCTTTACATCAAATAGACTAGATTACTGCAATGCACTTTTTACTGACCTTCCAAAGCAATCTATTGACAAACTTCAACTCATTCAGAACGCCGCTGCTAATCTTTTAACCAAAACTAGGATGAGGGAGCAGATCATTCCCATACTAGCTACTCTGCATTGGCATCCTGTATCTGTTGGAATTGATTTTGAAGCCTTCTTACTTATTTTTAAAGCTCTTAATGGTTTGAGACCAGAGTATATCACATGATCACTTTCGTTTTATAAACCTGTTTCAGCTCTCAGGTCTTCTTCTGCTGGCCTCTTAAATTTAAACAATCTCCCTCAAAAGTTGATTGGCAGGTCAGCTTTATTAAACTACACCCCTAAACTGTAGAATTCAATTCCTAAAACTATAAGGGATGCAGACTGAGCTGACACTTTCCAAACTATTTATTTAACCTTGCTTTCATGTAACATCTTTTTGTCTTTTATCTTCATTTTTTAATTTTGTCTTTTATTTTCATGTTTGCACTTTATCTCATTGTAAAGCACTTTGAGCTACATCGTCTGTGTGAAAAGTACTCTGTAAATAAGTTACTCTTATTATCTGAATCAAAAATGCTTGATAGCAGAATTTCGGTTCAGATTAAATTCATCTTTGTCAGCAATCATAATAATCCTTGTGTTGTACAACACAATGCACTTTTTTAAAACTAATCATTCTTGAGATGAAAGTATCACTTACAACGCCAGCACTGATATTACATACCCGATTGTTCTCAAGAAGGTATTTGTTATTGAAACCCTACAGTCCATATGGTGATGGTACTACCATAAATGTCTTTGAGCATGATCTACAAATTAGCAGCTGGGTGAATTTTCACATAACACTGTGGAAGCAGATTTTAAGGTTCCATAGGTCTGCAAAGGATTTTGCGTAATCTCAAATCCCGACACGATATTTGGTTTCTGTTTAACATAATGGGGTTATTGCCAATTGTTCACTGTCTGATACTTAAAGGCTTATGTAGCAGGCATAATTTATGTGACAGCATGGTTAAGTTGATTGGTGATATGATAAGATTTGTGAAACAGAGAGCCAATAGATTTTTGAGGCACGAAATTGAAAAATTGAAGATAGAAACAATTGGCTTCTGTTATCTTGAAAGTAATACTTGCTTTCTAAAGTACTGTTCACAATTATGTTTGTCGTATCATAATTCTCACTGTCAATATTCATCTGAAACAGACTATAATCCTGTTCTTTAATATGTTGCAGTAGGAATTGGTCTTGAATTAAAAAAACAGAAAATGATGTCTCTATTTCAGAAATCTGAACAGCCAATAGCCCAAAAATTCTTCAGTGATTGAAAATGTGCAGTAACTATGTGATCACAGCAGGCCATGAGCTTCCATTTCTAAAATGCTGAATGTCTCAGGATTTCTTTATGTACAGAGGATTGTGTGGTTTGTAGGAGGTGTGATAGAGCGTGTGGAGGACAGAACGTCTCAGGCAAAAAGGGATCAAGAGCTGTGTGACCTATGTTGTATGCAGGCTACACATGTGCCAATGAAAACAAAACCCAGCTGTTTTTGGATATGGGGCTCGGGAGAACTCATCATTAATACGGAGGGCTTAGAAGAAAAGAAAATCACAAATTTCATGATCCATCTCATAAATCCCACTCAACACACACAAAATGCTGGGGAAACTAAATCCCAATAGATAAATAAATATAAATCCCAATTTTGGTTATTGATAACCAAAACAGTTGGATATCACATATAAACATTAGTCAATATCTTAATATTTCTGTTTTATTGTAAGCCCACTGCTCAAAGAAACTGTCTGTATTTCAATTTTGATGAGTACATTGAAGAGATTAGTTGCAATATGATTGGAATTCAAAAATTCATGGGAACTGAGCAGCTATCTGAAAAGCTATTTCCATTAACAAAAATTGCAGTGCATAGAACAGGTGACCAATTCATTACAGTTTACCAAAAAATGTGATAATTCACTCAAGATCTAATGGAATATTGAATACAGTGAATTGTGCACTTAATAGACCCAGATCAATTACAATATTGAAGCAAGCTATTCAATGAAATTTTGTGCATCGGTGCATATCACCTTCTGAACAAGACTCCTAATCCCAAATGCTGGCTCACGTTCCAAATCACTTCATTTTCCCTTCTGTCCATAAATTATCCAACCTTCTTTTAACACTGGTACAGTTAATGATTTCAGTTACCAACTCCAATATTAGATAGATCACCTTCACAATGTCCTGTGTAAAAAAAAATCTTGTAATGCTCTATGTTTTAAATAACATTTGATCTTTTGTGTATCTCTGCCTTGTTTCAGTCCCTCAAACTGCTAGAAACATGTCCACTACCTTACAGTTTCCTACCCTTTTATTGGTTTACAAACCACGACGCAATCATCTCTTAATCCCTTCTGATAAAAAGTCTTTCATTCTTCTGCTAATCAAAACCTTTGTCAGAAGTAACACATAAAAAATGCAGGCGGAACTCAGCAGATCAGACAGCATCCATGATAAGGAATAAACAGTCGGAGTTTCAGGTTGAGACCCATCACTGAAATTTCAACTGTTCATTCCTTTCGTGATCCACTGAGCTCCCCCAGCACTTTGTATGTCTTACTCTGGAGTTCTAGCATCTGAAGAATCTTCTGTGTTTATAATCTTTGCTAGGAAATTATTATTTCATACAATTGAATCCACAATGATTGCAATCTGTGAGATTATGATAAAATCAAATATCTTCCACCAGTACTTCTCTCATTTGTAAACAGTAGCAGGGAACAGTTTCAGTCACTGAAACAAGATGGCACAAAGTAATCTTCAACTGCAACATCCGTTCGGTGCTCATCCAGAGCTAAAATACTCATTGGTCCAGCAATTGATACTTCGCATATGAGGAGGCATCCGCTGACATTTAAGGGCTGAATGGAAAATCCTACAAAAAATCGTGGATACAGCCCAGTTCATCACAGGTTGAGCCTTCCCAACCACCGAGCACAACTACATGAAAAACTGTCGCAGGAAAGCAGCATCCATCATCGGGCCCCCAGCATCCAGGACATGCTCTCTTCTCACTGCTGCTATCAGGAAGAAGGTATAGGAGCCTTAGGACTTGCACCACCAGGTTCAGGAACAGTTATTACCCCTTAACCATCAGGCTCTTGAACCAAAGGAGATAACTTCACTCAACTTCACTTGTCCCATCATTGAGTTGTTCCCACAACCAACGGATTCTCTTTCAAGGACTCTTCATCTCACGTTCTTGATATTTATTGCTTATTTATTTATATTATTGTTTCTTCTTTTTGCATTTGCCGAGTTTGGGGTCATCTGCACTCTGACTGAGCGCCCTAGTTGGACAGTCTTTCATAGATTCCGTTACAGATATTATTCTATAGATTTGTTGAGTATGCCCACAGAAAATAAATCTCAGAGTTGTATATGGTGACACATATGCACTTTGTTAACATGTACTTGGAATGTCACTTAAAATGTCTGAAAGCATTGATTATAGAAATTGCACTTTGATAACTAGCATTTGAATGAGTATCCTCCCCAAACATTTTCAACAGACTGGGAGTTGGTGGAGATGATGACCAAAAATAAAGACACAGAAGATGCTGGAAACACTTAGCAGGGTAGGCAGTATCTGTGGAAACGACAGTAGAGCTAATGATTCAGGTTGAAGACCTTTCATCAAAGCTCGGTAAGAGGGTTACAACGGTAGCTAAAGTTGCAGAAAAGGTGATGGAAAGGATAGATCGGACAAAGGAAACCTCTTTGAAACAAAGGGTGAGGGGTGGGATTGCCTGGGTATGTAATATTCTCCTTTTGCTGGAGAATAAGAAAAGGGAGGAAAACAGGAGATGGAAAATCTTGCAGAATAAGGTGAGCTAGAATATTAACCCGCTGCACACACAAAATGCTGGAGGAACCCAGTCTGAAACATCAACTGTTTATTCCTGGACATAGATGCCTCCTGACTTGCTGAGTTCCTCTAGCACTTTGTGTGTGTTGTTCAAAATTTCCAGCATCCATAGAATCTCTGTGTTTAAGATTAACCTTCCATTTTCTTTTTAACTCTAACTAATTAATGGCCCACATCCTACTTAGCACTGCCTGTTTCTCAAGTACATTCCTGCTCTGCTTTCATTGTTGGAATTGCCTTATGGAGCTCTTCACATCTGAAGAACACGATATGGTGTCATCACTGGTAGCAACCAGTCCTCAGACGGTAGAAACTGAGACCCTACTCTTAGACTATAGCTCAGGCTGTCGAAGACCTTTCCACCTATCTCCAGTAATTAATTTCAATGATTAAAACTTCAAAAATTATTCTTTGTAAAAAAAATATGAAATAATAATAGTATTCCATCTAAAAAAGGACAGAAATAAAGAAAGCAAAAGAAGAAGCATAGGTAAACCTACATATCCAGTGAAGATCGGCAGCTCCATTCTAATGAAGGGAGCTTAATTAGATAGAAAACACAGATATGGAAATTACGAACCCAGTGAGTTTCGAAAAATATCCAGCTGCTTCTCTTTCAAACTGCTGGCAAAGGTAAGCACAGTTCAGGCCAGTACCAACAAAGATGAATGTGCAAGGAGAATTGAAAAATACTTGTGCTATTTGTAATATGAAGATGTTGAAAGGTTTTTAAACAGAAACCAGTTTCTGTGCTTATACCTGCTGACCTCTGCTGTTTGTACATGACTTCCTGCTGTTCACACATTCAGAGCTTTCTTTTCTTCCCACAGTGGATGTCCTGCCTGCTCTTATTTATAAAGAATCCTCTGGACAATCATTTCCTGATTTCACAATCCTGATCTGGCTCTCACATTTTACTTTTTAAGTTTGCTATTAATGTTCACTTTCATTTAAATACTTCAATTTCAACTAGTTTCAGTATTAACACTTTATTGAATTATAAAGAACTTTGCAACTGGATGATTATTTGCTAACCTACTGAGTTGTTAGATCCTGTTTCATCTAAATTAGTAGTTGCTTTAATTTCTTAATTCATTCAGGAATGATGTTATGCCTTCTAGTTTTGCATGCAAATTTGCAATGTCTGATCTCTTCTGTACAGATGATAACAGACTGAATTTGACAATTTAATTTTCTTAACTTATCTCCCAGCTGTAGTAAAGAGTGGTCTATGGGGCAGGGGCAGTGGGAAGGAGGAGGTTTGATCTAGCTTGGAAAGATAGGAAAATGGGGTTTGTGGGAAACTAGACTATCACTGCGGGTTAGGCGAGGATATGGATCTTCAGCAGGAATCCCACTGGTATGCTGCTGTCTGATGGGAGGAGCCATGAGCTCTACTGTTGAAGGAAAACTACAAGGAAGAATTGGATTTAGTCCACAGCTTCTTATCTGATGCCCAATTTTCTGGGCTGGCAGCCTGACTTCTGTTCTGTAGCCAGTTCTTTAAAATTAAAAAACATGCTGCTGTACACGATGCTGTCGAGAGTATTGTTTGCAGTTTGGGCCAGCAAGCTATAAGAAGGATGTTATTTAGCTGGAGTAGGTGCAGCAAGGTTTCACAACATTCATATAAATTCACAAGGATGATATTGGGACCGAAGGACTTAAGTTACGAGTAGAGACTGGAAAGGCAGTGCTGTTTTCCCTGAAGTCGAGGTGGTGGAGGTGACCTTACCGAGGCATATAAAACCATGAGGGGCATACGTAAGGGGAGGTTGCCACGGTTTTTTTCTGAGGGTAGAGGAGGGCATTATTTTAAGAAGAAAGGGGACAGATTTAATAAAGGCTTGAGGGGCAAGTTTTCCACACTGAGGGTGGTGGGTTTGTGGAAGGAGCTGCTAAAGGAACAGGCAGCAGTGCTAAGGAACAGGCAGCAGTGCGTCCAGTTACAATACTTAAAATACATTTGGACTGGTTCATGGATAGTGAAGGATGAGGGGGATATGGGCCAAATGCAGGCAAATGGAACTAGCTCAGTTAGGTAACTTGACCAGTATGGATGAAGAGATTTAAGAGCGTGTTTCTGTGCTGAATACTTCTATGACTGTGAAACAGTTGTAATAAAAGGTGAATCGAAACATTTTTCCACCTGTGAGGATTCCGTTTTTCTCCTGTGGTTCTTGCCAGCTGACTTTCAAAGAGGTATCAAGGATTTCAGAAAACATCAAGTGCCCTACGGGTCCTGGTCCTGTGAAAATGTAAAAGAAGACAGTTAAAGACAGTGATGGGTAAATCCAATGTAGCACTCAGTTATTACAGAAAAAAAAACACTGAAGAACATCAAATCACATAACCCACAAATTCAAGGGGTTACACGTATACTCTGAAATCATGAGTCAATTTCAAATGGGGGAGAAAAAAAAACTGCCTTTGCGTTGCTTATCTTATTTGGACATTTAATGCAACCAGTAAGCACTTCAGGGCTGACACTGGGGTGACATCAAGTTACTGCTGAAAGCACAGCATGTGTGGCACAGTAACATCCTAGTTACTGCATCAGACAAGTGTCAAATTTATAAATTGTAACCACACAGAGATAAACTGCAGTACAACAGTACAAAACATTGTCAAGAATAGTTATTGTATTTAAATATGTAATAAAGGTTTATGTTACCTAAACCAGATAATGCAAGTTGACAGGAGCTCGGTCAACAAAAAAAAATGCACATGCTCATGATCCAGGAGTGCCAGTCACATCACGATCTCTGTTGTATATTAAACTTCTAAACTTTAATGCCAGATTGATTTAAAGTTAGGACAAATTATTCAATATAGGCACTTGGGAAAAGTAATTTGTCTAGGATCTTTTTCTCACATGCAAGATAAATCTTTTTAAGCGCCTTTACTTTGACTGTCAGTTAAAGCACATAATATTTCAGAAACAGCAGGCACAGCTTATGGCAAACAGACTGAAATCGACCGTCTAGGCAAGAAAACAAAGCACATTATTAAGCAAAAACCAGAAAGATAAATCACCTTTTGGAAAAAAATACAGCTGAAAATTTCAGAGGTAGTGACAATTAATGACAGCGCGTGCATGTGCAAATTACAAAAGTCTCTACTTTGTGTCCTCTAATGGGGTAAAAAAAAATGCCTGAAGTAACGTACTGGAAAAATGTAAAACACACGACTTAAATTTATAAGATGCTAAAGAAAACAAATTTCCTGTATGTGTGAATTTCCTTTTTAGAATTCTATTGTATACATAAAGAGGCTTTAATTAGATGCACAATTAACCTGCCTTTATTTGAAGTGATCAAGTCAACCATACCATATTTGTAAGAGAATTAGAATGAGGTTTAATATCACTGACATATGTTGTGAAATTTGTGGTTTTACGGCAGCAGTACAATGCAATACAGAGTATCTGTAATAAAAACCATAAATCACAATGAAGGCGGAGCTTAGTCAATATGGCGCTAAATGGCGACTTTGCTTGCATCTTTGGAAACAGCTCTATTTCCATTTTTGATATCTCTATTTTTTCCTTTCAGGGTTCTTTTGAAGACCTTGACCTGGAGTTACACGCTGACTTCGGTTCTTTGCAGGAATGGGACCCGCCTGGCCGTTATCCGACATGCCAAGGGCTCGCCTTTGGAGGCCTAGGATCTCGGGGCTCTGGAGACAGGCAGATCAAAGGTCGATGTCCCGGACCAGTGTGCCGTGAGAGATGGAAGATCTTTGGGCACAGAGTTTGGAAAAAGCGACGAAAGGGACTTTTAATGTTGTAAACCAGCAGGTTGTTTATTATGTCTCCTCTCTCGTTGTGAAACAGAGACAACTCTTTCTTTCTTATTAGGGAGAGAGAGAGAACCTGTGGTATGTTGAATACTGGGTGAAAAAGTAGTCCTTGTGGTAACTGCAAGTCAGTGTCTTTGCTGTTGCCTTGCTCATGCTTGAGAGCTTGGTGGCAGTGCTGATGCTTTTTTTTTACAGTGGAGGGAGGGAAGAACGTTGCTTATTGCCACTTACGTGCAGGAGGGAGGGGAGCTGGGGGGCCTTTGGGATTCTAACATTTAACTGTCATTCAATCTTTGGAGCATTCCTCTGTTTTCGTAGAAGATTGCGAAGAAAAAGCATTTCAGGATGTATATTGTATACATTTCTCTGACATTAAATGTACTTTGAAACCTTTGAGAAGTATATATAAATTTAAAAAAAGAACATTTAGTTAAATAATCGATGCAAAAAAAGGGGAAATATACTGTTCATAGTGTGGCTAGCACTATTGTTCAATGGTTTATCACCTTAGCCGGTGGCAAATTTCATGAGTGGCCAATACAACAGAAAGCCAGCATGCATTATTGCTGCACCATGTGCAGGCGGGAGTTTATAAAACCGTGTCCGACCTGGGAGACATTCAGTTATGGAACAAGAGGAAGGGCTATTGAAGTGGTTGTACAGTCTAGCACCAAAGGTTTTGGCGGACAGGGTAGAGTGGCCATTTAGTCACATATTCAGAAGACAAAAGGAGCAGATAAGTATGGTTCTCAATAAACAAGTCATCCATTAAGGGGCATGTTCAGAGCTCCATGCACATGCAGTGAATGGAGGGATACAGATCACATGCAGGCAGATTTGGCATCGAGGTTGGCAGAAACATCACGGGTTTAGGGCCTGTTCCTAGATCGTACTGTCACATACTCTAGTTTCTGTATGCCAACTGGCTGTGGCACTACAAAGGTTCATTGGCCTCACTCAAGGTAAGTAACTCTGTCTTCAAATGCACCACTGGCTTCAGCTTGGTGTCCCAAATTTCCATCAATGAACTACCAAAATTCTCCACCAAGTACTTATAATGAACACTGAAATGTTCTGCTTTACCATATGCACTTCACATATACCTTGCTCTTCTACTCCCCATTAACTTGCTGGAGAAAATGGCACATACAGTATCCAAACGTTAGGTGGGTCCCTGTAATCCATAGCTCTGTATATTTCCATACTTGTAAAACATGTTGCTGATAATGCCAGCATCTTGTGCCTGCCAATTTATACCCTTGAGAAGGTGACAGTACACCTTTTTCCCTATCCCATGATCAGCTGTGAGTCCCTAAGTGCAATGGTGTACACGTGTATCCCTTCATTTCCAACATAGAAACATAAAGAACCTACAGCGCAATACAGGCCCTTTGGCCCACAAAACTGTGCCAAACATATCCTTACCTTAGAAATTACCTAGGGTTATCCATAGCTCTCTATTTTTCTGAGCTCCATGTACCTGTTCAGGAGTCTCTTAAAAGACCCTATTGTATCAGTCTCCACCACCGTCACCGGCAGCCTATTCCACACACTTATCACTCTGCGTAAAAAATTTACTCCTGACATCTCTTCTGTACCTACTTCCAAGCACATTAAAACTGTGCTCTCTTGTGCTAGCCATTTCAGCCCTGGGAAAAAGACTGTCCACATGATCAATGCCTCTCTCATCATCTTATACAACCTTCCCACATATCCATGGCTGGTTTTCTTTCAGATCTCCCAACATTTGTACCACAACAGTGGAAGCTGTAGAAGTGGGAGCAGAATTTGAAAATAAAACAATAGCTCTGCTAACACAAGAGAATCTGGAAACCCAGAGCAACACATACAGAGGAACTCAAAAGGTCTGGCTGCACCAATGGAGAGAAATTAAACAGTTGACGTTTCGGTCCAAGACTCCGACTGAGGAAGATTCTTGGCCTGAAATAGCAACTGCCTATCCATCTCCGTAGAAGCTGCCTGACCTGTTGGGTTCTTCCAGCATTTTGTGCGCATTACAATAGTTCTGCTAGAAGCTGATAGTTACTGTACATTTTAAAGAAACCTCACCTTTTTATAGAAAGTCATGTTGTACTAGAACATGTGTAGTTGTCTTCAAAGCCCAGATTTAAGCAGGTTTTCAAGATCTCAATCATGCCATAACCAATGCGGTCCATGTAATGCGGACAGTGTTCCCTAAACTACCAATCACTTTATAACCAATTTGCTTAATGGAATCACGTTACAGCAGAATTATCTGTACGGCTTCACTTATTATTCTGAACCGTCACTCACACTCTGACACTGAGGAATTCTGTCGCCTGGAGGAGCACTACATGAGATGAGTCACTAGACTTGAATGTCCTTCAGTGTACCATGTATCAGCCCAAATCTCAGCTTTTTTGTAGAACATAAAGGGGCAACCTGATGGGTTAGCAATGATGCAGTGAAAATATATATACCTGTTATGCAAATTAACCACTGCCTTGTGAGTTCAGTTTACTACCATCAAGACTGCGGATACCAGTGATCAAAGGAGCTTGCTGGGTATTACAGCAATCTAGCAATCTGTTCTCCACAGGTTATTACAATAGTAGAAATGCCTCCGTGATTGAGGTGGCAGTGGCTCTGTGAAACAGGAACGTACTCTTTCCAAGGATGAAAGCATTCATGAACCCACAAGTGCCACTTCACGTGCGACATTCTACCTTCTGGCAAACCAGTTCAGATAACTACCCTACTTCATGAGGGTGCACTCTGAAGTTGGCCCTTCCCAATTCACACTTCCACAAAATCATCCTCTAAGATGACGTGCAGTTTTCTTCAATGAGAGTCTGCAATTCTCTCCTAACCTTGCAACCCATACATCTCCTTTGCTGAAATATCTAAGTTATGTCACAACAACTAGGAACAGGCCAGTTTTGTTACCCAATCTAATATTACAAATAAAGGGACAGTGTTGGACCTAGAATTTTGAACATAGAATTCTCCAACTTCCGGTAATTCCCTCCCCCTCCCTTCTTCTATCCCTATTTCACATCACCTCACTCATAGTGCCGCCTCTTTCTACTATTGTTCTCCTGCCAATCACCTCCCTGCTTCCCCTCCCCCATCCCGTTGTCTTAAAAATTACTGTTTTTTTCAACTACCAGTATTCTTCAAACCCTCCCCAAAGTTCTTCCTTCAGTCCGGACGAAGGGTTTCGGCCCGAAACGTCGACTAATCTTTTCAACTGATGCTGACTGACCTGCTGAGTTCCTCCAGCGCATTGTGAGTGTTTCGTTGGACCTACACCATGTCTCGCAGTCAACTCCCTCACTAGCCATGAAGCTGCTTTATTCTATTATGGGCTTGAGATGTTGTAGCCTTTCCCCAGTGGTGTAGACTGCAAGTAGTGACCAATCTTCAGGTATAAGGCTCTCTTACTGTGCTTTCGTTGGCAGAAACATAGAAAACTTACAGGCACAATACAGGCCCTTCAGCCCACAATGCTGTGCTGAACATGTACTTATTTTAGAAATTACCTACGGTTACCCATAGTTCTCTATTTTTCTAAGCTCCATGTACCTATCTAGGAGTCTCCTAAAAGACCCTGTTGTACCCGCCTCCACCAATGTCACCGGCAGCCCATTCCACGCACTCACCACTCTCAACGTAAAAAACTTACCCCTGACATCTCCTCTGTATCTTTTTTCAAGCACCTTAAAACTATGCCCTCTCATGTTTAGCCACTTCAGCCCTGAGAAAAAGCCTCTGACTATCCATACAATCAATGCCTCTCACCTTATACACCTCTATCAGGTCACCTCTCATCCTCCATCGCTCCAAGGAGAAAAGGCCGAATTCACTCAACCTATTCTCACAAGGCATGCTCCCCAATCCAGGCAACATCCTTGTAAATCTCCTCTGCACCCTTTCTATAGTTTCCACATCCTTCACCTGTAGTAAGGTGACCAGAACTGATCATCAGAAACATTCAGAAACTTTAGAAGGTTTAATTCCTTAAATGTTATTGATAAAAATATAAAAACATCTTTGGCTCAGACTAATTAAATGTCAATAATTAAATACAGTTGTTGAAATAATAAATAGATATTTACATATAACGTGCTTTAATCTAAAGGATAAAATAAGAAGTGTTTTATTGCCTTAGCCTCAGGTCATCACGGAATGCCCTTGTAGTCAACCTTGAGCCCAGAGATAAACTGGGAGGTCAGATGCTGGAGTGCAATGCCAGGAAGTGGGTTTAGGCTTGATAATGCTTTGGTTTTGTATAGTTTGATTTAAAAAAAGGGCTTAATTTGTGACCTTTGTGGCCAAGTTACAAACTGAAGACATAGGGAATAATACACAAACCCTTTTACCAGAATTAGTTTCAGAGTTACACTACATTTGTAGAACAGGAAAGAAAAGATCATGGCGGGAAAAAGATTGAAGAGACTTACACCAGCTATTGAATTAGATGATAAAAAGGAATGAAGTTAAAACTGAAGTAGATCAGTTAATTTAGCCAGGGAAGTATATGGGTTTCACAATTAAGCCCTCTGAGGCAGCACAATAATGTAGCAAGCAGAGCTGCTGTCTCTCACTTTCAAAAGACCATAAATCATAGAAGCAGCATTAGGCTATTCAGCCCATCAAATCTGCCCTACCATCTGAACATGGGTGATTTATTTTCCCTCTCAACCTCATTTTCCTGCTTTCTCCATGTAACCATATAACCATGCTTATCACCCTCCACTTTAAACATACCCAATGACTTGATCTCCACAGTAGTGGACCTGCACAAAATCCTGACCTCTCATACTGTCTGTGTGGAGTTTGGTTGTGACCTTATGGTCTTCATCCATGATCTGGTTTCCTTCCACACCGAAAAAAACACTCTCGTTGGTAGTTATTTGGTCAGAGTTAATTGCCCCTGGTGTACAGGTAAGTGGAAGAATGTGGGGGACTTATTGAGTATGTGGGAAGAATAAAAATAAAATTGATGTACAAATTTGATGGGCTAAAGGAATCATTTTTGTGCTCTTTGATTCTATGATCTCTACAGCCTAAGCCTAGATACAACATCTGTTGTTCTTAGAAGATAAAGAATACAGTTGTGTAGGTGACAACAGTTGCTCGGCTTGAAAGCACTTTCGTTGACTCCAAAATGGTCTTGGATTTTCTGAAGGTGCTTTTGGATTTCCTGAAAATGTGAAAGGTGTTATATAAATGTAAATTCTCTCTTAGGGAGATGTAGTAGAGAGTATTGCATGCATTCCCAATGAAGCTACACTATTTCCATGGGATAAGTAATGAGAATTCGCAAAATGTTGTCGAAGTTGATAAACTGTGACTGACAACAGCAAACATTGTTTTGTCAAGCTTCGGCAACGCTTGTGTATAATTCTTGATGCCAAGCTACAATTCCTGACAACTCACTCTGCTAATGATGCAGAGGTGGAGCATGGGATAGCTAGATACCACAGATGGCTAATACTGATTAAGCTGATCAAATATTATCAATGTTTCATTTTCTGAAGCTCTTTCCATGACAATTCTCACACTCCAGCAGGAGGAGAATGCCACATCTCTTAGTCTTTTTCTTTACGAGAAATCATAAGTAACAAAGGTCTCACCAATGAGAAGGAAGCCATCACAGAATTTTCAGCATCTAACATGTTCTGGAGAACTAGGCTCACTTGACAGGTGACTGCAGGAATGGTAACAGTTTTTGAAAACACATTTTAATCACATTCACGATACAATGTACTTGCTCACACCAAGTTCTAGATGTGCTAAATAATTATAGGGAAAACCATGCCATTACATGCTGATCCTGTGCACATCACTGGGATGTTCCACAAGTTCTGGCAATTACTAGCACATAAACATTGACACTAGTCTGTCTTGATCAGGAAGTGGCAGTAGCAGTGTGATCAGAAAAGTAAGATCAGAGATTAAGGTATTAGTGCTTGTCTTTCCAGCATTTGAATGATGATGTCAAGAATGTCTCCCTCAGCTGATGAGTTGCTGCTTTCCCACTTGGAAGAGCCATTGAAGATAGTGAGAGGACTCCACAATTGACCGAGCTAATCAAATCCTGAAGGGCAAAGTCAACGGATCATTGATGCATCCGTCCACAGTGACACTAGTAGAACTGATCACCGCACAAACTTGGTCAACTTAAAGTCCCATCTCCACTAAAGACCTCCTTCATCATGTTGTGTGCCACTAGTATCGTCTAAATAGAACACACTCAGAGCAGGCCTGGAAGCTCGAAAATTGGCATCCATAATGAGGCACTACAGACCATGAGTAGCTGTATAAATCTATGCAACAAAATCAGTATTTTCATTGCTCAGCACGTCCCTCACTCTGCTAGTATCATCAAGCTAAGAGATTAACCCTGGTTCACAAGATGCAAGCTTCATGAGTTGTGAGTCCTATTGGAGATTGATAGGTTCTTGATTAGTAAGAGTGTCAAAGGCTATGGGAAGAAGACAGGAGTATGGGGCTGAGAAGAATAACAAATCAGGTATAGTGGAATAGCGCAGTAGACTCGATGGGCCAAATGGCCTAATTGTGCTCCTATGTCAAATGGTCTTATAGAAGAACATGCATTCCAAAGCATTATGCAATGGACAGAGCAAAGCAATATCACAACTTATGAGTCAAATCAAAGTTTTGCAGTCTGGCCTCATCCAGTTATGAATGTTCCAGGCAATTAAATAACTTAATTTGGAAGAAGAGGCTCCAAGAACGCCCTTTCTCAACGATAGTATGGTCAAGCATTAGTGCTTAATGCAAAGCTGAATATTTACAACTAATGTTCAACCAGTGGATTATCCATCTTTATTTCCCTGTGAGATCTCCACTATCACAGAATACTGATTCAGCCTATTTAATTCACTCCATGTGATATCAAGAGGATGCTAAGAGTACTGGATACAGCAAATACTACGGGAGTAGACAATGTCCTGTGTTTCAAAACTAGCCATGTTTCTAGCCAAGCTAAAGTGGAAAATTGCTTATATACAGAACTGTGCACAAGTCTTAGGCACGTACATGTACCTTGGGTGCCTAAGACTTTTGCATAGTACTGTAATAATGTTATGTATTGCATGGTACTGCAGCTGCAAGAAAAAACTAATTTCATGATATATGTGTTGATAAACCTGATTCTGATATTGGTCTCTATTGTGGACTGAGAGTGGGAAGTGGGCAAAGAGAGAGGAATCATGGTTGGGAAGAGGGGAAGGGAGAGGGGATGGAGTAGGAAGCACCTGAGACATTCTTAATGACCAATAAACCGACTGTTTTGAATCAAATGATCTTGCCTAGTGCCTCAGGGCTGGGTGTGTCTACATTCTGTGCCGCCCCTTGCCCTGGCATATCTTCTGTCACCTGTCTTACACCCCTCCCATGGCGCTCTACCCTCACCATTCTCAACATCCTTTGTCCCACCTGATTTCCAGCATCTGCAGATTTTCTCATTTATCCTTTGTTCCCACCAGATTTACAAACTGGCTCTCTGCTCCACGTTGACAAATACAGTACTGTGCAAATGTCTTAGGCACCCCAGCTATATATATATGTGCCTAATACTTTTGCACAGTACTGTATGTCCCAGAAAAGGTTATTTTTTGGCTAATTATTTCCTCTTATTCTACACTCAGTGATCAATAAACTAATGGAATCTGTTGCTATCAAGTGGTACTTCCTCACTGATATCCTGCTCTGCAAAGCCCAGTTTGAGTTTTGCCAGGATCACTTGGTTCCTCTTCATTGTTTATTCCTTTCCATAGTTGCTGCCTAACCTGATGAGTTTTGTCTGGACTTTCAGCATCTGCAGAATCCCTTGTGTTCAGTACAAGAGCATGGTTCCCTGAAAGTGGTGTCACAGGTAGATAGCGTGGTGAAGAATGCTTTTAGCAGAACTGGCCTTCATCAGTCACTATTGAGTATGTTGCAGTTTCACAAGATGGTGGTGAGGCTGTATTTGAAATATTGTGTTCAGATTTGGCCAGCCTGCTAGAGAAATTATGCCACAAAGCTGGAAAGAGCACAGAGGAGATTACGAAGATGTTGCCGTGTCTCCAAGGACTAAGTTACAGAGAGAGGTTAAGCAAGTTGGGATGTTTTTCATTGGAGTATTGGAGGAGCATACATAGGATCGACACCCACAGTCTTTTTCTCTGGGGTGGGAAATCAAGAACTAAAGGTTAAGCTGAGAAGAGATAGGTTTAATGGGAAATCATGAGGGTTGAAGCAGGTACATGTTCAGCTTTTGAAAGATACTTGTTTAGGTAGGAAAGGTTTAGAGCAGGTGTTCCCAACCAGAGGATCATGGACTCCCTTGCTTCATGGCATTGGTCCATGGCATAAAAAGAGCTGGAAACTCCTGATTAAGAAGGATATGGGCCAAATGAGAGCAATTGGGACGAGCTTAGATGGGAATCTTGGTCGGCATGGACCAGTTTTGCTGAAGGGCCTGTTTTTATGCTGCATAACTTCATGATTTATAAGGGAGGAAGAAAGAGAATCAATCAGGGCTTTCAAAATCAGCACCTCCGGCCTCCTGCTTGGCTGCGGGACTCACCATTGAGTCCAGGGGTGGAGCACAGCTGCACTGATCTGAGCAGCTGAATGCACTTCATAGTCACTCCGTCATGTTTACACATGTCTCACACACTTCAATGGGATCATTGGCCAGGATTGGAAAGGTTAGACCTTGTAAACATTGTGTTCTTTTCATTACTTTAATCAACCTTAACGTTCTTAATCAAGTTCTATAACTAATATGTTTCATCAAATAAATTTAAAAGTATAAAATTAGTTAAAGTTACTTCAAGATTCAAGATTAATTATTGCCCTTCTGCTGTAAGCAAATGTTAAGGAGAACAAAATGGTTGTTACCCTGGATCCGATGCAGCATAAACAAACACAATAAGCATAAAAACCCCACATTCAATATAAATATAAAAGCAATCCTACAAAACACAAAGTACAAGTGGTAGTGCATGGGGGAATGAAGGGTGTTGGTGGAATGAAGGGAGTTGGGGGGATTCCTGGAGAGGAGTGGCTATAATGCTGGTGGGGATGATGGTGGTAGATTAATGGCTAGAGGGTTTGATGAGCCTGACCACTTGGGGGAAGTAACTGTTTTTGAGTTTAGTGATCCTGGTGTGGATACTGTGTAGCCCCTTCCCTATGGGAGTGGAACGAAAAGGAAAGGTACATCGCATCCGGAGTTTCTCCGGTTAGCGGACGATTTCCCTCCACGCCTCTCTGGCATAGTGGGGAACCGCGTACAGCAGGGGTTTGCCATTGCCTTCTGCCAAAGAGATCACCAGCTCGGAACCCAGCACGGATGGAAAGCGTGCAGGGGAGCCGGCTGGATTCGAACTCGGGACCTTTCGTCCCGAAGTCCGGCACTGATGCCACTACGCCACCAGCCGGGTTGAGAGTGGAACAAACAGTCCATAAGCAGGATGAGTGGAACTCCTCATGATATTGCTGGCATTTAAAATGTTTCTAATTGTCAGAGGAGTTCTCTCAGCCAGAAACAACCAGACCTGCAACATAAATACTGTGGCTCCAAGTGCAGGTCAGAAGTTGGATATCCACCCCAGATCTGCAGAGTATGGAAGAATACATCCCACTGCTCAGGCAATGGATAAGAAGCAGTCAAAATAAACTGCTGGATGAACTCAATGGGTCAGGCAGCATTTGTTGAAGGAAATGAAGAGTCAGTATTTTGGGTTGAACCCTTCCATCAATGCCAAAACAGACAGAGATATGTAGAATAAAGGGTTAGGAGAAGTGGGTGGTGTGGCAAGAATTGGAAAGTGATACGTGGATGGGGGGGGGTGGGTGGAATGCCAGATGGAGTCAGGTGGGGAGAGAAATGGGTGGAGGTAATGATAGGGGCTAAGAAATGATAAGTGGGAGACATAAGACTTTAGATCATGGAATATAATATGAAAGAAAGCAATAAAAGTGATTGGCACACACTGCCAGATTGCCCATGCATTCCTTCCAATACTATGTACACCATCTACAAAATGCACTGCGGCAATTAAATGAGGATTCTTCAATAGCACCTCTCAAACCTACAATCTGCACTAATCAGAGCTCAAACACAGTAAGTAGTGAGCATGCTATCACCAGCATCTGCAGATTTTTCTCTTGTTTGTGATTGGACCTCCATATTCCTGACAGAATTCAACACCCCTCAGACATGGAAATATATTACTATTCCTTCATCGTTGCTGAATCAAAGTCGTGGAAGACTTTGCCCAACAGCACCAATGCAGCATCTACAACAGTTTGACCGTAGAGATTCAAACAGGGAACTTTTCTCACAGCTTTCTCAAGATGAATTAGGGATGGACAATATATTTTGGTCTTGTCAGAAACATTCACACTGTATATAAAGAAGTAAAAATCTCTAAGGTTTATTGTCAAGAGTTTGTACCAACTGCAGCACCAGGTTCGCAGATTGCCTGCATTTCCACTTCTAGCAAGAAGTAAATCATGAATAGGGGATTCCCCCATTGGGAACATATTTTGCTTCTTTCCTGCATATTTTGAAAAATTATGTAAATAAGAAAGAGGCTTGACAGCGATTTCTAAATAAAGCAGGGTGACAAACAAATATAATACCAATCCAAAGTAGAATGATGACTTGATTTACAAATACAATGAAACATACAAATCTGCTATTATGATTCCTACATCAGTGGTTCTCAATTCCTTTACCATAATGCTGCATTCCATAGGGCAGAAATTAGAATATTTAGGACTGCTGATTTCATTTGAGCTAAAACTCACCAATTGTATGATTGTACCTTAGCTACATTAAGTTTATTGTGCGCTCTTCTCATTCTCAGGATTCAGAACAGCACTTAAACAGGCGATAAAACTCCAACACTACCATCAAGAACCAATAGGTTTACATAGCACTAATCCTTTAAAGTCTGCCTGAAATGGTTTAAAATTAACCCTCCTTTTTGAATGTGCAAATGCTTTCTTCAGCTTGGCCTGTTCCAATGAACTGGAATATACTTACACATTTGTCTCCCAGAAGAAGCAAAGAGTAATATAAATAACTCCCTCTTACTCCACTAGAAAAAGCAACTTGGGAAAACCAAAGTATTGGAGAAAGCTGAATTCAAATCAACATATTAACGTGCTCTTCTAGACCTTCCTGTTTAAATGTTTAAACAAAGGAATGTCTAGCTTCTCCCTTGGGTTTTGTACTCTCTTCTTTCTGACTTTTGCATTTTACTTTCAACTTCATCCTGCTCTTCTGAAGGATGATTTACTGCATGGTCATCTGTATCACCTCCTTCCTTCTCAGCACCCTGTAATTCAAATTAGCTCCAACAGATCCTTTTTATAAATTTTCCTATGAATAAAGCTACATAGTGAAGTGACATTTCTCAGGTACTCACTGTCTTCATGGGTTTGAATCATCTTGGGTGGACTTTTGGGACCATTGCCTGGTGTTGTAAAACACAGTACCGATGTGTAGTATTTTGTGAACTTCTTGAGGCCGGTAAGTAGAGCTTCATGGCGTGTTCCATGGAAATCAGGGGCGATTGTCATCATTGCAACTGTATTTGGTGGGTCCGCAATCCAAGTAAGGAGCTGATGAGAAAAAAACGTTGGAAATGGGGAAAACTTTGCAAATATATATGTACACAAAAATCTAAATCCACAATTTCAAAAAAGAATCTTCTAAGTATTATTGGATAATTTTCTTCTCTAGCTCCCCGCCCCCTGCTTTCTTCAAGATGTGGTATATAATGAGCGATTGTGAGAGTGGCAGTGGATCACCAAAATTATGTAATCTTTTCCCCTCATTCTACAGGCATAGATACTCTTTGCCCCAGGGAAAGGGAAAGGAGGGACTGGGAGAAATGTGGAGCAGAGACAGTGGGACATAACTAAAAGAAGCTGATTTACTCATTTTCTTAGCCTAAGGATGTACAGGATCCTAACGCCATTTTGGATATCAACTCAATCAACAGATTCAAACTATGTCCCGATTTGCTTGTTTCAGTACTAACTGTTGATACAGTTGCTCAAAGTAACATGTCAATGATACAATCGATTTCACTTCTATAAACTAAGAAATATTTGATTTAAATTTTAGATATTACAATCTGTTTTATTACCTTGTAGCCTTGGTTGATGCCATTTATGAACTGCTGAGGGGGAGGATCCCACGTAAGCCTGATGGTGGTGGAGTTCACGGCTTCCACTTCTACATTCTGAGGGGGTGCTGTCGGGACTATATATAAGAGAATAATCAGTATCTATATTTCGGAATTCAACAACTATATGCCAGATGATAGTGATAAGCTCTGCAAACTTTTTCTTTTAGTGAATCAGTCATGCATAATTTTTAAATGCTTCGTCAATTTTGTCGAAATTCACATTCTTTACTCTGCAATGTTCTGTGAACAAGCTATAATGAGGTCAAATCATTTAGATTACTGTTCAATTGGAAGGAACTTGACATCCTCGACTTAATGGAGAAAGATACCCTGCTTATAGACTGTGCATTATTTGATTAAAAAATTGCTTCATTATAAACACCTTTATCACCTTTGCTGTGTGCAAAAACACCAAATAGACTGAAGATACATGACCTGCAGCTTGAAAGTAACTAGCATATTCTCCATCAAAGTTCACTGGCCAAGTAACAGTAGCGGTAGTGTGGCAGTTAGCTTGACGCTATTACAGCTGGGGCCACTCCGCAGTTCGTAGTTCAATCCCAGCGCTGTTCCTGAGGGAGCCTCTGTACATCCTCCCCGTGCAAGGAGTGGGTTTCCTCTGGGTCCTCCAGTGTCCAAAGACGTACTGGGTAGGTTAATTGGTCATTGTAAAGTGTCCTGGGATTAGGTTAGGGTTTGTTGGGTGTTGTAAGGAAAACGTGGATCGAAGGGCCAGGAGGGCCTTCTCTGAGCTGTATCAACAATAAATAAATAAATTCACTGGCTCCAACTGAGCTTAGCACAATTAAAGAATAGAGAAAATTTAACATGTTTCCATGCTCTAAGACCATGTCTTCCTTTCTGAATAATAATATTTTATTATAGGGATGATAATAAGTCTAATAAAGGTGGTGCAGGTTGATTCACCCTTCTTTTGACGGGATTCCCTTTTAAAATTATTTCCAAATATCAGTTCTTCTGATTTGCCTAGATCTGATTCATAATATATTTGCAGAAGTAGCTGGATACATGAGTAGAAAACAAACAGGTAAATGCACTGAATAATCAAATTATCTCATGTTCTCGATATTTGTTGCTTTTTTTATTTATTATTATTGTTATTTTCTTTTTGTATTTGCTGCTTGTTGTCTTTTGCACACTGGTTGCTCGCTCTGTTGGTGTGGTCTTTCATTGATTGATTCTATTATGGTTATTGGATTTATTGAGTATGTTACAAGAAAATGAATCTCAGGGTTGTATAGGCTGGTCCTGGACTTATTTCCATCTGGCATAGTTTGCATTTTGTTGTTTGATTGTTTGTGGTTTTTGTATTGCTATATTTACGCTCTATTCTTGGATGGTGCGGCTGTAACGAAACCCAATTTCCCTTGGGATCAATAAAGTATATCTATCTATCTATCTATGTATATGGTGACATACGGGTACTTTGATAATAAATGTACACTGACCTTTGAACGTACAATTCCCAAGTTATACTAATGTGCATAAAATTTAAAATATTGCCCTAAAATAAAAAGTATTAAAAATAATGTTTGGCAATGCTGACACAATAATAACAGGCGCAGGGCCACAGCCGTAGTGAGCTCTTCACAATAACAGTGCTAATGAGATGAAAAATCAAAACATTTAAAGATGGAATGTCAGAGATGAATGATCATGGACTGTCTTTGAACACACTCAAGCTCACTGAAGTAAATAAAAGACTTTCTTGGAACAGAGACAGGATCAAATTCAGTGTATCTGCAAAACACAGTCAATGCTATAGAAGAAAAATCCAGTAGATTTTTTATGCAAAGTTGCTGGTGCAAGGCCAACCACTTACATTTCAACCTGACCCTAAAACAACATGCAACCTCCCTTAGCAAGCTATTCATTTGAAAGTGATGGATGCTGAACTAATGAGTGATGGGTTATCGATGCACAAGCCAGTTGGGAGATGTTATCTGAAGTTGGTGAACCCAAAGAATTAGGAAAGATGCTGTGGATTTTACTGAAGTAGACCAGAAAGTCACACCCGTTCTTGAAAATATTATTGCACATTAGAGAGAAGCAACAAGGTCACACCAAATCAGGATCATAATAAACATTCTGTGGTAAAAGGCTGTATTTACTCCAGGCATGCCACATTCCGGGGGCTCATATGGGGTCAGGGCATCCTACTTTGAAGGAACAGGCAATATTTTAGAAAGACTACTTGAGAGATTTAATTGATTGTGGTGGATATAAGAGTAAGAATACCACAATTCAGTAAAAAGCCCTGGGATAACAAGAGTCACTCAGGATAGATCAGGGACAACAGTCTGTCAACCCAGGTACTTATAGGATTTTGTGCTAAAGTTAGGCACATAGGTACCGTGTCCTTATTAGATTTTGATTTATTTTTCTTATTATTAATTATGGAATGTAGTATGTGTCATATATATCTGTTTAATTGCTGTTTTGATGTTGTTAACATTTCAGTAACTCAGCTATTCTCTGTGATATAATAGAATGTGTTGGGAGCTCCAGGGGAAGTCACAGGAAGAGATACTCGTTAACATTGTAGCCGTTGGTAGGTTTCTGAATATTTTCCAGCAGCAGACTATTAATCTGAGAAAGCAAGTTGAGAATGTTCCAGTCACAACAGAGCTTCAAACGATAGCCAGGGCCACCCAAATTCAGGATTCTGCAGGGAAATCTCAGATAGCTTCAGTATTGTATTCTACTTTTGAACGGTAGCCAACTACAATCTGTGACGTTTTATTAGTGGAATGATTGGATGAATTGTTCACACAGCTCAAAATAAAAAAAGTAATCTGTCTGGGCTAACCCCTTCCTTCTCTTCCATTTCCCGCTCTCCACCAGCTGGTGTCACATTCTGAATGCACATAATGTTGAGTATGTTGTGCAGCATACAGGAGATCATCAGGAAGCCAGCACTGTAGAGTTCAGGTCATTGCTGAGGATTCCTACCACCCATCCCACAATCCTTTTGACCCACTACCGTCTGAAGGAGGCACAGGAGCATCAGGACTGGGACTGCCAGACTCGGTAACAACTTCTTTCCCAAAGCTGTTTGAGTACTAAATACACTGTCACAACCGAGGTCTCGTAACGAGGACAGCAAGCTGTTTACTGTTTACCTGTGCTGCGCATGACTGGCATTTTGAATTATATTTTATGAACTTATTGGTAGTAATATTTTGGTTTGGTGCACCATGGTCCAGAGGAACACTGATTTGTTTGGTTGTATATAGGTACAATTAGATAACAATAAACTTGAAGTTGAACGTGACACAAAATGGAATATTTCTGATTTCAGTGAGGTCGCTGGGCACTAACCTGCATGATGCCTGTATACTCTACAGTTCACTGGGCAATGAATGAGCTGATTTCACTTTTGCTACTGTAAGTCCCTCGTCTGATATATAAAATGCCATGTCAGTTTCAGTGGCACAACACCCGGTTTTGCCACTGAACGTTCTGTCTTGCTTATACCACCGGCTTCTAGCTGATAATCAGAGTCATATAAAGTCAGTATGGAAACAGACTTCCTGGCTCAACATTCATGCTGAACAATTTGCCTACCACAGCCAGCCACACTTTCTTGCATTTAACCTACATTCCTCCAAAGCTTTTCTATTCAAGTACTTTGGAAAAGAGTAAACAGTCAATGTTTCTGACTGAGACTCTTCATCAGGACTTGATGAAATCCCGACAAACGGTCTTGGCCTGGAAACGTCTACTGTTCACTCTCTTCCAAAGATGCTGCCTGGCCTGCTGAGTTCCTCCAGAATTTTGTGTGTTTCTTGGATTTCCAGTATCTGTAGATTTTCTCATCTAGGATCTGTGACTTTGTATAAATATCTTTTAAATGGTGGACCTGCCACTACCACTTCCTCTAGCAGTTCGTACCATATATCCACCACCCTCCATGTAAAAAACATGCCCCTCAGGTTCCGTTTAAACCCTTCTCCGCTTGCCTTAGACTTGTGCCTGCTGTTTAGACACCCCAACCCTGCAAAAAAGACTGATCATTCAATGTATCTATGCCTTACGTGATTTGATGAACCTCTCTGAGGTCACTCCCCCAGCCTGCTATACTCCAGGGAAGATGGCCTCAACCTATCCATTGTCTCCTTATAGCTCAAACCCTCCAGTCCTGGTAAAATCCTTGTGAATAAATGAGAATGAAACATTCTCATCGCCCTTAGATTAGAAAACATCAGTGACTCTCCTGCAATAGTGGACAACCATCTGCAGATGCTGCGGTTTCTCCCACTATAACCTGGAAGGAATCTTATTTGCCATTGTGAACAATAACTAATAGCAAAACAGTTCTTACTTTGCTCTGAGAGTGGAATTATAGAGCAATCAACTGACATGTTTCAGTGGGGATGTGCTTAATTAAATGCAGACATTACCCTTACAACTCCGCAAAATGATCGTGTACAATCTGGTTGGATGTAACAGCAGCCAGCAGAAATCATTTTAGGGCCTAACCTGAAATTGGTTTGATCATTCTCCGAATCATTTCTGCTGTGATTCCTTCCTGCTTCTGAACATATGCACAACTGTGCAAGGTTAAGAGTGGGAAACAGCAAGCTCCAATTCAGTGATGTTCTTATTGTTCTTATCAGCATCGCTACTTGTGACACACCAAGGGCTGGAGGAACTCAGTGGGTCAGATATTGATCCTAATTTCCACCTTCTTCCATCTCTTGTGACTCTGCAATAATTAATTGGCTGCTTTGCATCATTGCTAAGTTTTTACACCACATGCCTTTGTCAATATGAGGTGGACAGTACTACAAATAAACATGTATGCCCAAGTTGCAACTTTGGAACTAATACACTACCTGCAATACACAAAGAACCAAGCTCTACTAAGCTTACACTTAATTGAGTTATTTTTGAACAGTAGTGAAACAATGAAAAACTGTAATTTCAAATTAGAAATGCAATGGGGGCCATGACATGGAGTTGCCAGGTGGAACACTCACATAAAAGAAAAGGTGGCAGTGAGATTGAAAGTGCAATTATTTTCCTCTGGTTTAATACCAACCTGCATGAAATCTGACTGGCATAACATTATTTCATAAGTGCTTGGAACCAAGGTAACAGCAAGATAGTTTCTAATATATAAATAACTCAGAGCTTTTTAGTTTCTATGCACACAGGTAAAACAACGTATGGATTTCAAAGTTGACACTTATTGATGTTGTAGTTGCATTGGACACATGTTAATTTTCATTTTAATACTAAATTCTTGTAAATTGCTTCTCTTCATCATTTGAAATGCAAATAAAAATGAAGCATCACACATACAAAACGGTGGGGGATCTCTGCAAGTCAGGCAGCATTTACGGAGGGTCTCGGCCCAAAACAACTGTTTATTCCCCTCCAAAGATGCTCCCTGACCTGTTGACTTCCTCCAGCATTTAGTGTGTATTGCTCAAGATTTCCGGTATCTGCAGAATCTCTTGTGTTGGAAATGAATACTGGCAAAAGGAAAAATGTTCTTGTCAAATGGCCTCAGGGCTCTCCATTTGCTTCTTGAAGACATACACATGATATTGCTAAGATTTAAAGACTGGCAGTATAATCTGTGAGTATTAACTGCTTGCCTGCTGTGACTGGCCTATTCTTCTCAATAACCTTAAAGGCAAATGTATGGTCGGAGCAGATTTCACCCTCTTGCCCTGACTTTTGTGGCTGAACTTTGAGTGCAGTCCTTGTGACCACAAGCGCATCAAAACAATATTACACTTCAAAGTCTCTAAAGTAATGATGAAAAGATAAAGAACTCTGTGATCTGGTTTCTTTCCTCAGATTTAAGGAATTATATGCAGCACTCAAGGGGAAAAATCTCCCTCAGCAATTAATCCCTTAAAAGGACCGAACAGAATAAATGTGATTATAAGATCACAGTTTCTTTTTAAAGTTCAAGTTTAATTGTCATTCAACCACACATAAATACCCATGAATACAGCCGAACGACACAGTGTTCCTCCACTGTTTTCAAAAATTTTCTCCATCAGTTAGTATCCGGATTCTTCTTCACTGTTCTATACCTGAGCAGGGGCTGTTCAGGATCAGGTTCAATTAAAATAGTTTAATTCTTGCATTATAGATTCCTAAAACAACTGAATATGCCGCAGAATATCAGGTAAAACCTTAAAGATACTTGCTATCTCTGCAATGACAGGACTTGGTCTCACAAATGTTGAGAATTTAATTTCACAAGCTGCTGAGAAATTTGACCAATTCCTCTGCAAATTTGTTCTGTTAGTGCCAATCTAATATTAAATGTAAGCTGGGAAAGAGTGTGTAATTTACAAACTTGTATATTTTTGCCCTTCTCACGGAGTGATGGAACACTCCCAGGCATGACATCAATGTCAACATGATCACGTGCCTGGATGCTCACTTTGTTAACGCTTGATGTTAAAAGTACAACGGAAGTCACTGAGAGGAAGGATATCAGGGAGTAAGAAAAGACACAACTTCAAAAAGCCTACCTTTGAAGATCATTTTCTTACCTCCCTGTAACGTGTATTCTGTTACCGCCCTGCTGTGTGCACCAAGACCAGCACTGTTATATGCTGCCACTTGAATTTCGTATTGGGTCCAAATTATGAGGTCTTTAAGTAGGCAGTTGGTCACCTCAGGGCTCGTGATGTTCTTCACCTGGTAGCCACCTGGAAGACCCGCAAGTCGATATCTGCAAAAGCAAAAAAAAAAGATTGGCATCATGGGAACTGATGTGGAAATACATTCATTTCATCTGTACTAAACTACAAATGATAATAGGTAAGCTACAAATGATAATAGTGTACTATGCCATCGGTTTGCAGCAGTTCTGGAAGGGCAACACCAGAGGCAGTATGGTGTGATTGGGGACTTGCCCCTCCCATCAGAGCTGCCCTCCAATGTTTGCTCGGTGGTGCCCTCAGGTGTTTGCTCAGTGGAAGAACAAGCTGGACCAGGACAACATCCAATGCATCATCACTCTACGGGACATGCCATTTAGGCACTAGGACTATATATTTTTTGTGACTGTATATTTCCTGCTATCATAACCATCTATGCTGTATGCTGTTGGTAATATGTTTTGCATCTTGGACTCGGAGGAACACTGTTTTGTTTGGCTATATTCATGTACAGTTGAATGATGATTAAACTTAAACTTGAACTTTAATGCACTGGCATCAGATGTCACAAACACTGCTCCTTGTCCAATATCCATGGCTACTTGATTCATTTCTGTTGCAATCATTAAAACAAAACACAAAAGACAATAGTAATAGTTGAAAACAACAGTATTCTGAGATAATCTTGTAGTACTTCAAAAAAGATACAAAAGCTAGACCTGGATTTTTATGTAACTTTTAAATAGCTTAACTTCATTAATATGACATCCAACTCTTTACAACGCTTTGCATCAAAATGCACCCTACAGTTTTGATTCATGCCATTTATTGTAAAAAGCTTCAGAATCAGAATGAATGATAACCACACAATTAATGGTTTTGAAACTCTTGGTCATTCTGAAATATTTAATATGTTTAATGATTATAACATATGAAGCATAAGATCATAAGACCGTAAGACAGAGGAAGCAGAATTAGGCCATTTGGCCCATCAACCTGAAAAACCACATGCCCAAGTTTAAATGGTTTATTTATGAACAATTTCCCTTGCTTTTCCCAACAGTTTGCTTCCGGGCACGTATATATGCTCCGATGCTGAACTCCTCGTGAAGGAAGGAAAGCTGGGATTACCAATCAGTGAGGGAATTCTCAAAGGGGAGCTGCTACTGACCTGCTTTCCTATTCATTCAATTAAGGGGAAAAGGCACCAGTGATTAAGATATCAGTTAATTTAAAATTTTTGAACTGCACGACTGTCTTAAATGGAAGTCTTTGCAGGCAGTGTGGAAGAGCTAAAAATCTGCCTTGGTCATTCAAGTTGTGGGAGTAAAAAGAAAGTTTAGAAAATTGGAAGGAACAGATAGGGAGATAGATACAGTTCTCAGCAGCTGTGAGCATGATTCCCAGATGCTACTTTGCCTGCAATATTTCAGGGTTAAGGACTCCTCAAACTTAAAGAAGCTGCAATGGGAGGGGAGAGATCCAGTTGTTGTGGTCCCCATGGGATCCAGTGACAAAAATGGACAATGAAGGAGATTCTGCAGAGAAATATGAGCATTCAGCATCCAACTTAAACAAAAACAAAAGTAATAATTTCATTATGTCCAAGCCATCTTCAATCTTGCATAAAATTAGTAAGAACAGGAGATAAATTCAAAGACTAGTGAGTGGAAGAGAGGGGTTTCAATTTATGAGACAGTGGCGTAGTACTGCACACAGGAGGAGATGTCCTGCTAAGGCATAGTCCACAAATCACATTAGGACTATTGCCATTATACATCAGATAACTAGTTCTGAAGGTATACATAGGGTGGTGTGATGGGATGTGGCAAAGGGAACTTTAGACAATTAAAGAGAAAGGAGAAGCAGTCGCCCAAGATAGTTAAATGGGTAATGCTAACAGGCCAGGAAGGAACAAAGCACTTTTATTTAATCTCATAAAATGTGAAAGCAGGGGAATTTTTGGCATAGCACTGAGTGGAACTACTCAAATGACTATATAGCTGTAGTTGAGCTCATTGTGGTTGGAGCACTTTTGGGAGATCTCAAAGCTTCAAATGGATAACCATTCATTGAAGCACATGAGGATTCATTTATAGTCAATGTTATAAAAATAAGGTTCTCAGTCAGCCTTGGGTGTGCCACTGCAGCCATTTCATCAGGGTTCTAACAGCTACTCTTCCTCTTAGCAAACAGAACACAGAACAGTACAGCACAGGAACAAACCCACAATGTCGTGCTGAACTATTTAAGCTGATAGTATCTAATTCCTTTTCTTGCACCTGGTTCATATCACCCCCCCCCCCCCCCAATTCCCTGCTCATTAATCTATCTGTCCAGGAGCCTCTTAAATGCCTCTACTGTATCTGCCTCAACCACCACCCCTGGCAGCATATCCAGGCTGTCCTCTGTGTAAAGCTTGCCCTGCACATCTCCTTTGAACTCTGCACCCCACACCCCCGAGCCATAAACGTATGCCCTCTGGTATCAGACATTTTGATCGAGGGAAGAATGTATCTACTGGCCCAAATCCTAACCCTATCTAAGCCTCTCATAATTTTATAAACGTCTGTCATACCTCTCTTCTGCCAACTGTCCAATCTTTCCTTTTATATACGTACACTCTAATTTAGGCAGCATCCTGGTAAACCTCTTCTGTACCCCTGCTTAGTGAGGGCACACTGTTTCTATAATGGATTAACCAGAACTGAATATAATACTCCAACTGCAGCCTGACCAGACTTTTATGGAGCTGCAGTACGACTTCCTCACTCCTCGACTGAGTGCCTTGATTAATAAAAACAATCGTGCCACAAGCCTTCTTTATCACCATATTGACTTGTGCAGCCGCTTTCAGGGAACTATGGACTTGGACCCCAAGATCCCTCTGTTAATCAGGGCTGTTAAGGGTCCTGTAAGTTATTAACTACTAAGCCGGACCAAATGGTTACAAAGAATTCCATAAAAAGTAACTCCTGTGGGTATAACAATATAATGATATATGAATACAAAAGGAGACTATGCTTCATTGTTGAAGAAGCAAGATATATAATGTAAATAAACAATGCCATTAATAAGCTTTGATGTCTCACATTCCAGTTGCCAGTCCTCTTTCACTAGAAAAAAATTGTAGAAACAGAAACATCAGAATCAATGATCCATGAGTCATATCCATTTCTTTACTTCCAAAGATGTCCTATTATTATGCTGTTCTATTTTCAAAATAACCATGTATTCAGATACTAAAGTCAGCAGGAAATTCAAAGTAACGGATTCATGATGAAATCACCCCTGATGAGCATAAAGAAAATTGCCCTTTTACCTTGTGTGCCTTAGAACCCAACCATCTCCACAGTTAACTCTTCAGCGCAAGGATTCTAATCCTTATGTTGAAAAGGAAACCAAGAGCTGAGATAATGATGCAAAGAGTATCCAAGTAAGTTCCTGAGGTTTAATAGGGTGCACTTTTAAGGGAGCAGAATGCGGCCATCATGCTTCACCATGGTATTTAATCAAAACGAGAAGCAAGCGTGTCTTTACGTAAAATTTTATTGGTGCTATTTCACTTTTAGAATTGACCATGGCATCCAATCAATTGAATCAGTTGAGTTCAATAAGCTCTGAGTATCTACTTGATCAATAACTTCAAGGCTGATTAATGGAAGGTGCTGCTTGTCATGAGTGGATTAACCCCTGTCTGTGGATGGAGCACATAAGTAGCAGGTGAAAAGCAGCCAGGCAGATGTAAATACACACAGGCATTTCAAGCAGAGGGCCATCGTAGTGGATTAAGATCAGATTTAGCAGAATTAGACAAAAAGTGCTATCTTGATGTGGTTGGCATTCTCTTTGTATTCCACGTCACATGTTTCACATCTGCTTTGAGGCTTAGAAATAGAAATATGGTAATAACAACTTCTTTAACTTGTGTTCGCCATTGGGCGTGGAAAACAAAGATATCAAAAAAAAAGAAACATTGACCTTCCCTCTGATGGATTACATAAAGGTGGTAATTGTAGAAACGAAGGTGGATTGGTGGGCTGTGAACCATCTGTCTGTCTGTCTAGGTACCATATCCGATGCAGACATCGGTGACCGTGGTTTTCCATATAGATCTATTCGTCGTTCTTTGGATGACTTTCATTTCCTCGATGTGTAGCCACTTGGCTATGCTTTTGATGTACATAAGCCGAGGTCTTCTTCTAGGTTTACTCCCCTCTATCTTTCCAGAGAGTATGAGTTTTTCTAGTTCATCTTTCCGCATGATGCATCCCAGGAATCTGAGTTGTCTTTCTCTTATTGTTGGTATGAGTGATCGAACTGCTTGGGCTCTTCTGACAACTTCTTCATTTGATGTGTGTGTGGTCCATGATAATTTTAACATTCTCCTCTAGAACCATAATTCAGCTGATTCTAGTCTCCTTCCCATTGCTGGAGAAATGGTCCAGCATTCACTTCCATAAATCAGGATAGAATAAATGTAGCACTGCCGTATTCTGTTTTTAGTCTGCGTGCTCATCTTTCTGTCAGTTAATATGGTCTTCATTTTTTGGAAACCTTCTTTCGCCATTGCTATTCTGTATTTGATATCTGCGTCGCACCTGCCATTACTTGTTATTACGCTGCCAAGATATCTGAATCTGTTGACTTTTGTTGAATTTGTGAACCATAAGGCTTTGAATTCCATGAGAATCTGCAAGCTACATGACTGTGCCTGACAAAACTCTTCTTTTACACAGCTTGGCATTAGGTTGTACTACATAGTACTAGAAATGGTCTGGCAAGTGTGGATTGGGGCAGGTTGTTTTCTGGAAAAGGTGTACCTGAAAAGTGGGAGGCCTTCAAAAATGAAATTTTGAGAGTACCAAGCTTGTATGTACCTGTCAGAATAAAAGGTAAAGATAACAAGTGTAGGGAACCTTGGTTTTCAAGAGATATTGAGGCCCTGGTTAAAAGAAAAAACAAAGTGCATAGCAGCTATAGGCAAGGAGGATCAAATGAGGTTCTTATGGAGTACTGGAAATGCAAGAAAACACTTAAGAAAGAAATCAAGAAGGCTATAAGAAGACATGAAGTTGCTGTAGCAGACAAGGTAAAGGAGAATCCTAACGGATTCTACAGGTATATTAAGAACAGAAGGATTGCAAGGGACAAAATTAGTCTTCTGGAAGACCAGAATGGTAATCCATGTGTGGAGCCAAAGCAGATGGGGAGATTTTAAATGCATTCTTTACATCTGTACTTAATCAGAGCCTACAGAAGTGAAGCAAAATGGCATCAACATCGTAGACCTTGTACAGATTACAGAGGGGAAGGTGTTTGCTACCCTGAGGCAAATCCTGATAGATAAATGCCCAGGGCCTGCAAAATGTTCCCTTGGACCTGACTGGAGGCAAGTGCAGAAATTGCTGGGGCCCTAGCTGAGATACTTAAAATATCCTTAGCAACAGGAGAGGTACCAGAGGATTGAAGGATAGCCAATACTGTCCTGCTGTTTAAAAAATGCTCTAAGCAGAAACCAGGGAATTATAGGCCAATGAGCCTGGCATCAGTTGTGCGAAAATTATTGGAAGGTTTTCTAAGGGACCAGATATACAAGTATTTGGATAGGCATGGACTGATTGATGATAGTCAGCGTGGCTTGGTGCTTGGTAGGTCATGTCTAATCAATCTTATGCAGTTTTTTAAGGAAGTTACCGGGAAAGTGGATGTTGCCTACATGGACTTTAGTAACATATTTGACAAGGTCCCATATAGGAGGCTGGTCAGGAAGGTTCACCTACTTGGCATTCAGGATGAGGTAGTAAGCTGGATTATACATTGTTTTTGTGGGAGAAGCCAGTGAATGGTAGTAGATGTTGCCTCTCTGACTGGAGGCCTCTGACTCTGGTGTACCACAGGGATCAGTGCTGGATCTTTGGTTATTTGTCATCTATATCAATGATCTGGATGATAATGTGGTGAACTGGATCCACAAATCCACAAATTTGTGGATGACACCAAGGTTAGGGGTGTAGCGACAATCAGGAAGATTATCATGGCTTGCAGAGCGATCTGCATCGGCTGGAAAAATTAGCAGAAAAATGACAGATTGAATTTAATGCAGACAAGAGTGAGGTTTTGCACTTTAGTAGGACCAACCAGGGTAGGTCTTAAACAGTGAACGGTAGGGCACTGAGGAGTGTGGTAGAAGAAAGACATCTGGGAATACAGGTCCATAACTTGTTGAAAGTGGTGTCACAGGTAGACAGGATTGTAAAGAAAGCTTTTGGCATATTGGCCTTCATAAATCAATGTACTGATTACAGGAGATGGGGCGTTATGTTGAAGTTGTATAAGGCATTGGTGAGGCCTAATTTGGAATATTGTGTGCAGTTTTGGTCATCTATCTACAGGAAAGATGTAAACAAGGTTGAAAGAGTGCAGAGAAAGTTTACAAAGATGTTGCCGGTTCTGGAGGATCTGAGTGATAAGGAAAGACTGAATAAGTTAGGACTGTATTCTTTAGAATGTAGAAGATTGAGAGATATGATTGAGGTGTATAAAATTTACTTTACTTTATTGTCGCCAAACAATTGATACTAGAGCATACAATCATCACAGCAATATTTGATTCTGTGCTTCGCGCTCCCTAGAGTACAAATCGATAGTAAACAGTAAAAATTTAAATTATAAATCGTAAATAGAAAATAGAAAAGGGAAGGTAAAGTAGTGCAAAAAAACCAAGAGGCAGGTCCGGATATTTGGAGGGTACGGCCCAGATCCGGATTTTGAGGGGCATAGACAGGGTAAGCGCAAGCCGGCTTTTTCTACTGAGGTTGGGTGGGCTACAACTAGAGGTCATGGGTTAAAGATGAAAGTTGAAAAGTTTAAGGGGAACATGAGGAGAAACACCTTTGCCTAGAGGGCCATGAGAGTGCGGAATAAGCTGCCAGCACGTGGTCTGTGCTAGCTCGATCTCAACGTTTAAGAGAGGTTTGGACAGTTGCATGGATAGTAGGGATATGGAGAGCTGTGGGCCAGGTGCAGATCATTGGAGTAGGCAGTTTAAATGGTTTTGGCATTGACTAGATGGGCTGAATAGCCTGTTTCTGTGCTGTACTTCTCTATGACATGCAAGTACAAAGGTACTGCTGGTGCCATCTTCCTCTCTGATTTTCCTCTTTCTTCTGATGTTCATCCTTGTCTTCTGTTTCCTCACTGACCTCTCTTCATTTCTGCTCTCTTCTTTGGATGCACTTGACCACAAGTTCTCGTTGCCTGTTTGCCAAGTTGTGCCTTTTGTTACAAGTAACAGCTGGTAAGGTGGGCAGCGAAAACACATTTTAAAGTGGTTAACAGCAGTCACAACTGAACTCCTTCAACTGCCATATTTTTTCATTGTAGTGTCCCTCATAGTGACTAGAGAGGACACAAGAATGAAAATCCAGGGAGAGCCTTTCACCCCAGTTTTAATCAATAGGTAGCTATGATTGCCCCTTAATAAATAAATTATACACAGCTGGCCCCTTAATAAATAAATTATACACAGCTGTAGAATACTCAAGGAAGTATTGACCTGGGGAAGCTCCTCCCTTGATCTGAACACTGAGTGAACAGAAGCCCTTGCAACACATGAAGAGCTCTGAGATCTGAAAGGGAGCTCAAGTTGCAACATGCAAGTAGTCTATGGCAGCCTGACTCTGGGAGAGTCTCCACTGCTGGCAGCTCATGGCATTACTCCATTTTAGCAGCTCGACTAAAGATATAATAAATTATTTTGCTTAGAGTATGGTGAATTAACAACCTACCCAATATTGTAGAGAGCAGCAAACTGTGTGCAAGGGCAAAGCATCGAAACAGCAACTTAAGAATAAGGCATAGGGTGCAGAAGGTTCTGATGATAGCTACCTTGATAATCAGTAGCCTCTGTAAATACTGCTCTTTATGGAGATCCAGCCTGAAAAATGCAACACTAAAGAATTTGGCATTGATGAGAGCTGCCTCCCTGGGGTCTCTGTGCAAGTCTGCCACACCCCCAATGCCAGTGCTCCAGTTCCAGTTTCTGGCAACGGTGGTATCAGCTCATCCCTCTGCAATTGGACCTTGGACTTTCTGACTAACAGATCCCAATCAGTTAAGTTAGACAACCTCTCCTCCTCCACTCTCACCCTGAAAACTGGCATGCCTCAAGGCATGTGTGCTGAGCCCTCTTCTCAGCGAGTTGTTTGTTATGTCTCCCCTCTCACTGTGAAACGGGGACACCTCTTTTTTCCTTATTTTGGGGGGGGAGAGAGAGGGAGGAGAGAGAGAGAGAGAGAGAAGGTGGTATGTTGAATTATCGGGTAAATGAGTAGTCTTTGGGGTACTGCAAGTCTGTCTCTTTACTGACACTTTGCAGCACACTTGAGAGCTTGGTAGAGGGCACTGATGCTTTTTTGCTGGTGGGGGGGGCATTGCCTTGCTCCTGCTTGTGCGTGGGAGGGGGGAGCTGGGGGGGCTTTAGGGTTCTGTCATTCATTCTTTGATTGAGAATGTGAAAAGCTGGAACTGCTGAGCTGATAGTGTTATGAAGGTGAGGTTGGTCTGTGAATGAAGGACAGTCACATTATGGAATAATATGAGTTAAGTTCACATTGCGATGTTGTAAAACAGCACTACAAAACTACTGACGTCTTTTGATGCCCATTCAGTAGTGAATACACCTCACACGATTGAGCAGAACCACTCTGAGCAATATCCAGCTAAACTTCTGCAATGACTAAAAACACCTGGGATAATTCCAAAATGGAAAAAATATCACATTTCAATCACTGATAAAAATATTATGCCAGCAACTCCCGGGTGGCATTTTCATTCTGTCAGCCCAAGCTTAATTTAAACTTGGATCCCAGAGGTGCCAGAATACTATATTAATCTGCAGTACAAAAACACCTTTAGAATTGTATTAAAAATCATGTGTAGTAAGAAATCCAACTGCAACTCAAAAACAAAACCTGTGTAAAGTGTTTATTTTCCACAAAAATAACATCAATTGCACTGAAGTGCGATTTCTAATGCTATTCTTAACCTGGACTCTGAAATTTTATCAGAACTTTGGTTTCCAAATTAAATCACATCAGGTCATAGAGCATTAAAACAGAGAATAGGGGGCCCATCTATTCCATGCCGAGCTATTATTTTGCCTAGGCCCATCGACCTGTACCTGTACCATACCCCTCCCATCCATGTGCTTATCTAAACTTATAGATGTCTTTTTCCACCTATTATTTTTGTTCAAGAAAATAATATCACAGTGTATGATCACAGTGTAAATTTTTAATGTTTTGCAAATTACATTTCTATATCTTTCCTCCAAATTTCTCTGTTAGCAATTTTCTGATGTGAATTCCACTTATTTTCAGTGGAAATTCAAAGTTTTATGTGTAGGGAGACATTAATATTTCACTTCGTACCTGAGAATGTAACCTTTGAGGACGCCGTTGACCTCTTGCTCTGGAGGAGGCTGCCACTGCACCATTATGGATTGATTTGTTCGACCACTGGCCATAATGTTCTGTGGAGGAGCACTAGGTGGTTCTTCTGGTAATAGCAGCCTGTAATCAAGTGCATTACATGAGGAATTAAAATACAGATACATTGTTCACAAAATTTATGAAATAGAAGGCTAAAAATACTTCTGATATTTTACATAAATAATCACCTTCAGAAGCAGGAGTACTGCAGTGTAAGAAGAAATATAATAGCTGCCCATGCCTCTGATTTTTAATAGTGAGGGGCAGTATTGCCTTTCAGGGTGTTTCTGAACATAGCTTTGTTTTTAATTCTTCAAGAATTTCTTAAAAATTTTGGATTTGGTGTTGAAAATGTTTAAATTGTTGCAGAAGTCATATTGTTGAGCAATATTTATGACAGGTTAAAAGAAAATCTATTTGTACCTGTACAGGGGTGTCCAGGTTACAAAAGACCTGCCCTATGAAATCCAACTTCATGCAAATTCTTCTAGACTTCCCTGTCAGGTAGAGTACTTGAATCTCTTCATTAGGAAACACCAATAGAGCTCACCCAGAGAAAAGGCCAGTGCCTTCTCCAAGCTCTGCTTCAGTTTTTGAAGAATTGAATTGAATTCAATTGACTTTATTACTTACATCCTTCACATACATGAGGAGTAAAAACCTTTACGTTACGCCTCTGTCTAAATGTGCTATGTGCAATTTATAGTAATTTGTAATAAATAGTATGTACAACAGGACAGCCAATATAACATAGAAATACAACTGAACCAGCATGAATTAATCAGTCTGATGGCTTGGAGGAAGAAGCTGTCCCGGAGACTGTTAGTCCTGGCTTTTATGCTGCGGTACTGTTTCTCAGCTTGTAGCAACTGGAACAGTTTGTGGTTGGGGTGACTTGGGTTCCCAATGATCCTTTGGGCCCTTCTTACACACCCGTCTTTGTAATTGTCCTGAATAGTGGGAAGTTCACATCTACAGATGCACTGGGCTGTCCGCACCACTCTCTGTAGAGTCCTGTGATTGAGGGAAGTACAGTTCCCATACCAGGCAGTGATGCAGCCAGTCAGGATGCTCTAAGCCGTCTCTCATCAGCACACACTTTCTTTTATTAAATGAAAATAAAATGCTCAGCTTTCTTGCTTGTTAGCAGATCAGATTCCCCACTCCATCCTCAACAAATTCCTCACCATCACCCCACTCCTGGCTACATCTAGGCAAAGATTTATCACAGTTCACTTGCTGGTAAGAACTCCTATTGCCAACATTGACCATTCTTATTGCACTCTTTGTAAGTCAGTTCCCAAGGACTGCTGAGGCTAAAGGTTTCACACTACAATTCTGGGGGAAATCATTTACTTCTGATTTACGGAAATTTCAGTTTACAGACATTTCTGAGAACAGAATCCTTATACAACCCAGGTTCCTGCTATATTCAGAGAAGGCCATGTGAGTGTAAACAGCTGTTGCTTGTCTTGTATGCATGAACTTACCAAGACTGAAAAAACAGCCAAAGGCATTTATTTTGTATTGATAAAAAATGATATTATTGGTTTCGCTGCATTGCATAATTAATGACATCATTAATTGGACTGGGTCTCGTGCTGCACAATAATTAATGTTGACTTACAACTATGCAAAGAATGGAAAGATATGGCATTGTGTAAGCAGAAGGGGTTAGTTGTTTTAGGCATTTATTTACTAGTTCGGCACAACATCATGGGTTCTGTGCCGTACTCCCACATCCCAAAGATGAAGCCTTTGTACGTTAATGCTGGCTGGTGCATTAATTACACCAAGTGCAGTGGATGGTAGAAGAATATGGGTGGAGTTCATGGAGATGAGAGATCTGATCCTTGAGGCATCCTCTGTGTTAAAGAAAATGAGAAAATATGAGTTAACCATGTAAATTATTTTGAATCTCTGCTGAGTGAATGGATTGCCAAAGCCATTCTTCTGATCTCCTCATTGCGCACGGTGATAGATATAAGTGAGGGTGATGTAAAGAGGAGAATCTTCAACCTTCACAATTAAGCACATTAAGGTGCAAAATGTCAATGTCTTACAACGCGCATAACTAAACAGGCCAACAAGTAGTCAAAAACAACATGTTTGTTCTGCATAAGCAAGTGATATATCATCTGGCATATTGTTCGAAAAGGGAGGAAAGAATTCTGTCAAATACTTAATTAAAATTCATTTGGCCTGCATACATGTAGCTTAATGTCTCTGTTAGCTGTTTGATGAATACAAAAGGGACATTCAATCCTGCATTCTCTTCTATGATAACATCACATTTTTTAGTCAGCTAAGACTGATGCAGAAAGAAAACCATTATGCCCAACTGGATCATGCTAGAGTTGGGATACAATCCAAATTGTCTTCAATCCTACTTGATATAATTGAAATAATACCCATGTTTTCACTTATAATAATCATATCCAAACCACCTTTAATATATCCATGCTTACTAATTGTGAGTGAGTAATAAATGCCCCATTTTGACCATGTAAGCACAGTTGTTTCCTCTGAATTGACCACCAAATTGTTAGTGTCTATCTATTAATAGCCTCTAGCATTGCTCTTTAGCAGGCTCCTTACTCTTGAGGACCAAGAGTACGATGTTCAGCAATGCTTCTGTTTATTCATCTGTTGTAGGAATCACAGACAATGCTCAATGTCACTGATCTATGAAGATGGTAGCTCGCAGCTTTCTTGAAGCTTTACAGATGGTGGGTGGGATTCCCAATGCTGTTTGGACCGAATCCCAGAATCTTAACCAAATTACAATGAAGACAGAACAATACTTTTCCAACATCCAAGGGTGTACAATTCAGAGAAGGATTTGTAGGTGGTGTTGTTTCTATGTACTTAGCTGTCCCATTCTTTAGTGGCAGATAATGTGGGTTTGGGATTTCAAGTTGAAGCTTTGGCAAGTTACCGCAGCACATGTTGTGGAGGTTACATAGGGCAAACTAATGACAGGATTGAACATTTGGGCTAATGGAAGGGGTGCTGATCAGGTGGATAACAGTGAACTTTTTGGATGTTATTACTACTGCAATTACTCCATATACTCCTTACTTGTGCCCTGTATGCAAATACAGATTTTGGAGAACCGAGGGGATGAGTCACTCAGTATAGGATATTACTTCTCTGAGCTGATCACATCAACAGATAAGTCTTGCTCCCTTGTCACCCATTCTTGCCACCTCACTGTTGATCTCTTTGCTTGAATCACTCCATCCACAACCTACTTGCACTCTGCATGAACATGAACAGAACTTTAACCTTTCACAGGGGTTTTAACCTCAGGACCACTTGATTTCCTCTGGACCCCTCCCATCCGCTGTTGAAATTCATCTCCGTGGCTACATTGATTACTTCATCTTTGGAAGAGATGTTAAACAACACCCTCTTCTGCACTCTAGGTTGAATGCAAAAGATCCTATGAAACCTCTTGAAGACAAGAAGGTTTTGCGTGTTTAGGCCAAAATTTAACCATGGACAAACCAGTTCTGGGTTGTTCTTTAATGTTCTCCTTCTCCCATTGCCTATTATCATCAGAAAATTAATCATGGCAAAATAAAATCACATATATATAGTTCTCCATTAATCCCATTCATTTATCAGCAAGATCCTTGAAAGTTTCACTCATTCCTGCTTCTTAACAATGTTATTAATTCTGTGCACAGCCACATTGTACATCACATTGATCAATGTTCCAGCCATATATCCTTTTCTAAACTCATCCACTAGCACTCTATAGAAGACACAGCCTTTAGTTGCATTAACTTCTATATTTCTGAACTTCCTTCCTAAATTTGTACCAAGCTTCAGCTCAAAAACATTTTCAGTTTCCCAAAATTTACAAAATACATTAAATCTACCCAAGTCATTATTTCACTTCTGAAGTTAGTGTAGTATTTCCCACACTCCAATTGTGACTAGACTTCAAGAATACTTCAATTTCTGTAAAGTATTTGGTAGATCCTGAAGATGGAAAGATGGTGTATTAATAATTTCTTTTCTTCAAGGTATAAATGGGGAACACTTTGCACTAAATTAACCAAAGCTATGCTCCTTGCTTTTGTTTTTATTCGTTGGGATACTTTGGAGGAATTGATCTTCATAATTACGCAGATGTTCAGAGACATCACCTGCATTCCAAGCTGAACCTCTAGTATTCTGTTGATGTTCAGATAAAAACATATAAACATTTTATATATATATATATATATATATATATATATATATATACTGTATATACTTAATGCACATAAAATATCTTTAAATAGATTCGCTCAGTAAGGGTAGTGTGCAGCATATTGAAAAATTAAAATGATGAAAAATATAGCAATGCTTCACTGCGTTGGGGTATACTGTATTAATCCTATGCATCAAACTAAATATAGAACTGATTAAACTTTGCTTTCTCTATTGGAAAAGAGTGTACCTGTTGGTTTCAGCGCTATACTGCCCTTTCCCCAGCTGATTCACGGCGCAGATTCGGAACTGGTACGAGCGAGCTGATGTCAATCCATTCACAGTAACGTGCACTACATCAGGATTAATATTCGATAACTGTACCTTCCATGGAGAATCTATAGGATATAAAAAAAGTAGAATGCCCCAAGGATGAAATAGCACATCAGTTATGTAAAATACAACTCATGTCAACAAACTTAATTGTATTTTAATGAAAAAATTCAACACATTTGTTTTTTTTATTGTTTTATTAATTAGTTACCCAGCCTAAGATTCCACTAATCAATAATCAACTACAATTAGAAAAAAAAACATAACAGCTTAACTGAGATAAGGAAAATATGCAAAATTTGTGATTTTGGCCCTGCATCCTACCTTGTGTGTGCAAGTATGTTGATACATTATTGCTTAATACTGCCAGGCTGCCATTCGTTCATTTTATTATTCAGGAGAACATTTGACACAGCTATCATCAATATTATTCACAACAACAATGACTCATACACTAATGGTGCCTTTAACACAATGAGAAGCTCCGTTACTTGGTCAGTGCATTACCAAAATGAATTTTAGCACTGATGTCCAATGACTGGTTCAATACATAAATTTTAAATAAAATCTGTCAGTACTAGAAATACTTAGGGATCATTTCTAGTGAGAGAAAAGGCATTCACAGTATTTTCTGGTAAATGACCTTTGGACAGACATGGAAAAAGTTTTAAACAGATTTAAAGTGCATCAAACAGTTGAAGTCGGTTGAAAGGGAGAATAAACAAAAGCGAAAGTACATTGATCAATTGAAAGTTAGGACAGATTAAGTGATAAAAGTGACAATGTTGTGTGATGAAATAGGATGGTAATGGGACAAGTAAGGAAGTATGGTTATTGGAGATGTTAATGATGAAAGAAGAAACAGTATTTGAAATTCCCAGAAGAAAATATTGTGAAACAGCAGTGCTCCAGGTGCTGATTATTTGAAATTGCTGAGTCCAGAAGCTGGTACAGTGTGTTAACGGTAGAAAAACTTCATTCGAACAGGGACAATGGCTGAGAACGAAGAAGTCAGGAGGGGAAGGGAGAATTAAAGTGGCAGAATCACTATTGCAGACTGAACAGTGAAAGGGTTACCAATACTTTATTCTAACAATAGTGGTTCTTGCTGTAATGTACCTATTTTGTTTAGCTTAGAATTCGGAGGTTTGGTAGAATAAACAGAAAATGTAAAGGCATCATGTTTATTTACTCATGCACACATCCAGTTACACAAATAGACAGAAATAATCAGAAATATTTCAGACAACACACACAGAATGCTGGCGGAATGCATTTCCAGCACCTGCAGTTGCACCAGCGTTTTGTGTGCGTTGCCTGAATTTCCAGCGTCTGCAGATTTTCTTGCGTTTGCATCTTTAAAAATATTTCAGAAATGGTGATAATTTAGAAAAACTTATATTAATACCCTGTTAATTTTTAGATTGCACACCACTCTCACATTATAATGCCTTCAGATTTATACTGGAATGGCCTGGCTTTTTAATATTTCACGGACAGCAAGCATAGGCCAATGGGTGTCTGGTACAAGGCCTTTTCCACACGTTGCATATACTTCCTTTGTCTGAATGTCTTGCATTGCTAAACAATACACATTATGAATATATCTAAAAACTTGTCAAATTACTTCAGCTGAGCTTAAAAGACCATAAGGCCATAAGACATAGGAGTAGAATTAGGTCATTTGGTTCATCGCGTCTGCGCCGCCATTTAAACATGGCCAATCCTTTTTCTCTCCCCCCTCTTCAGCCCCTTCTCCCTGTAACCTTTGATGCCATGTCCATCATAGATAAGTCACCGGGACCGGATGAGATATACCCCAGGCTACTGTGGGAAGCGAGGGAGGAGACTGTTGAGCCTCTTGCGATGATCTTTGCATTATCAATAGGGACTGGGGAAGTCCCGGAGAGTTGCAAATGTTGTTCCCTTCTTCAAGAAAGGGAGTAGAGATAAAGATCAGTGAGTCTGACTTCAGTGGTGGGCAAATTGTTGGAGAAGATCCTGAGAGGCAGGATTTATGAGCATTTGGAGAGACATAATCTGATTAGGGATAGTCAGCATGGCTTTATCAAGGGCAGGTCGTGCCTTACGAGCCTGGTTGAACTCTTTGAGGATGTAACAAAACACATTGATGAAGGTAGAGCAGTGGATGTAGTGTATATGGATTTCAGTAAGGCATTTGATAAGGTTCCCCATGTAAGGTTCCTTCAGAAATTAAGGAGGCATGGGATCCATGAAGACCTTGCTTTGTGGATCCAGAATTGGCTTGCCCACAGAAAGCAAAGGTTGGTTGTAGATGGTTCATATTCTGCATGCAGGTTGGCGACCAGTGGTATGCTGCAGGGATCTGTTCTGGGACCCCTCCTCTTTGTGATTTTTATAAATGACCTGGATGAACAAGTAGACGGGTGGGATAGAAAGTTTGCTGATGACACAAAGGTTGGGGTGTTGTGGATAGTCTGGAGGGTTGTCAGAGGTTATAGTGGGACATCGACAGGATGCAGAACTGGGCTGAGAAGTGGCAGATAGACTTCACCCAGATGTGTGAAGTGGTTCATTTTGGTAGATCAAATTTGAAGACAGAATATAATATAAATGGTAAGACTCTTGACAGTGTTGAGGATCTGAGAGATCTTGGGGTCCATGTCCGTATGACACTCAAAGCTGCTGCACAGGTTGACAGCGTTGTTAAGAAGGCGTATGGTCTGTTGGCATTCATCAAACATGAGACTGAGTTCAAGAGTCAAACCCCACTTGGAGTACTGTGTTCAGTTTTGGTCTCCTCACTACAGGAAGGATGTGAATACTGTAGAGACAGTGCAGAGGAGATTTACAAGGATGTTGCCTGAATTGGAGGGCGTACCTTATGAGTAGGTTGAGTGAACTTGGCCTTTTCTTCTTGGAGCAAAGGAGGATGAGAGGTGGCCTGATAGAGGTGGACAAGACGATGAGGGGCATTGGCCGTGTGGATAGCCAGAGGCTTTTTCCCAAGGCTAAAATGGCTAGCACGAGGGGGCATAGTTTTAAGGTGCTTGGAAATAGGTACCAAGGGGATGTCAGGGGTAGGCTTTTCACACAGAGTGGTGGATGTCTGGAATGCACTGCCAGCGGTGGTGGTAGAAGCAGATACAATAGGGTCTCCTAAGAGCCTCTTAGTTAGGTACATGGAGTTTAGAAAAATAGAGGGCTATGCACTAGGGAAATTTTAGGTAGTTTCCAGAGTAGGTTACATGGTCGGCATACCATTGTGGGCCGAAGGGCCTGTAATGTACTGTAGATTTCTATATTCTATGTCCAATCAAGCTCTGCCTTAAATACACCCAACGACCTAGCCTCCACAGCTGCCTGTGGTAATAAATTCCACAAATTCACTGCCCTCTGGCTAAAGAAATTTCTCTGCATCTGTTTTAAATGGACACCCCTCTATCCTGAAGCTGTGCCCTCTTGAACTAGACACCCCACCATGGGAAACATCCTTTCCATATCTACACTGTCTAGGCCTTTCAACATTTGAAAGGTTTCAATGAGATTCCCCTCCCCCCCCCCGCCCCTCATCCTTCCGATGGTTATGGCCCGAATTGAGATGCATTATTGTTTGATGGTCAGTGCATTTTCATTTTTTAACTTTCAACCCACAGACATAAAGAAATTGACCATGACTGTAATTCAAATGTATAGGTTTTTTTCAGAATTGGTAGGTACATTTAGTAGCAATCCCTGCAAAACTCCAAATCCTGCAATCACTCAGTTGCAGCAGTTAATATTCTTACATAATAGACTGCTACGACAATTAATTTCATTTATTTGGCTCTGTTTGGTAGAAAGAGAGACTAAGCATTCATCTAATATCAGACATTCCCTGAAAGTTTAGAATTCTAAACATGTGACTTATCTCAGATCAACTTGCTGACTAAGTTAAATTCTGTCATGGTTTCTGGAATTTTAGTCTGATGCACAAAAAAGGGAAGTCAGTAATTTCAGAACTGTAAAGGTGGCAAACCACAAATTAAATTTATTTTGCCTGTCCTTTGGACATGTATATATTTGCTTCCATAAAAAATCTGCACTATCAAATCAAAATTAAATCCACTCACATCTCATCCATCAGTTTAAGTCATCACCAGCAGTCATATTAATGTTGTTAGGAGATAATTAAGGCAGGGAAGAAATGCTTTCCAGTGAGCTCCGTAAAATCTGCATCTTTGCAAGATCAGTGGAAAGTACTGCTTGGTTACCATGACCTGGAATTTAACTGGCATGGTAAAAGCCTGTTAAACAGTCATATTGTAGAGGGAGGGGTGGGGATTGGTCAACGAGTATCTTGCTTGTCTGTCATTTTTCTCTTTTGTCCCTACTTATTTAATTTTTTAAATACATTTCTTATTGTAATTTATGGATTTTAAAATTATTATAGAAACATAGAAAATAGGTGCAGGAGTAGGCCATTCGGCCCTTCGAGCCTGCACCACCATTTATTATGATCATGGCTGATCATCCAACTCAGAACCCTGCACCAGCCTTCCCTCCATACCCTCTGATCCCCGTAGCCACAAGGGCCATATCTAACTCCCTCTTAAATATAGCCAATGAACTGGCCTCAACTGTTTCCCTTGGCAGAGAATTCCACAGATTCACCACTCTCTGTGTGAAGAAGTTTTTCCTAATCTCAGTCCTAAAAGGCTTCCCCCTTATCCTTAAACTGTGACCCCTCGTTCTGGACTTCCCCAGCATCAGGAACAATCTTCCTGCATCTAGCCTGTCCAATCCTTTTAGGATTTTATACGTTTCAATCAGATGTATGTATTACAATAAACTGAGTGGAGGTAAAGATGGCACCAAAGGGCAACTTCTCCCAGCTCATCAGCGAGACAGTTAAATTCTTCCTATTCTAATGTCTTTATTTTCCTTTTCAAGGTGGTTAGGGTTCTATCATGATCTCTGATCTACAGTGACACTCAAACACTGCAGTTCTGCACAACGGCACGTTCCCATTCTTGGAGCTCACCGATCGGCTGCGTTTTGGTATGTCCAGGTTCGGCCTGAAGTCGGGCGGCTTCAGACCCTGCGCAGCTCTATGGACACGAATTTTCACCAGTGTTGCATACTAAAGGTAACAGGAGCCGGAACATCGAAGACAGTGAGAGTGGCTGTCAGAGGGGTCTGCACTGGGTAATCAATTTGCTGATTCTCAAGTCAGAGAACTTAAAATAAAAAAAAAATGCTTCGGACTGACTGTAACATTGAAACAGCAAATGTCTCCCCTGTCACTGTGGACTGAGTTCTGTCTCTCCCTTGTTAGTGAGAGAGAGAGAGAGAGAGGGTACCTGTGGGATGTTGAAATGTTGGAGTGAACAGTTTTTGAGGGACTGTAGAATATGGTATCTCTTTGGGAGCTTTGCAGTTGCTTGCAATGGTGGGTGATGGGAATGCTGATGCTTTATGCTAGAAATAATTTGGGGGAGGGGGAGGGTGAAGGACGAGTTATTAACTTCAAACTTTCTGCATAATCACTCAAAGAGTTGAACTGCACGTGCATGTAACAAGAGCTATATAACTCATCTTCTTCTACCTTAGGCCACAAACTTATCAATCACCCCTGCTGTGGACCACTTTCTGGAGGTCCAAGACGCCGACTTCTACAAAGAAGGGATCCGTATGCTCCACGACCGCTGGACTAAGTGTGTAAATGTAGGAGGGGACTATGTTGAAAAATAAATGTGCTAGGGTTTCTAAAATTGACTCCTTCTACCTTAGGCCATGAACTTATCAATCAACCCTCATATGTTAGTGATCTTTAGATTACTCAGAAGGATGCCATTAACTTGTACAGAAGTAGATTTCATAAGCATTGCAAGCCTGCTTCTGTATGTGAACATGAGGAACAGCAGTCACAGGTTGCATGGTGTTGGATGCTGCTGGGTGCTACACATATTAATCAGTTACATGGAAAGCCCGGGAATGAAAATCACACACTCTGTGCAGCTTGTGCAACGTTCCTAACTTTCATTAACATTTACTTCTCATGGAATCTGAACTGCTGGCTCAGACAAAGTATTACAATATCCAAAGTATCTGCTACATATCGGAAGGTATTGCAAAGCTAGATGCCAGTGTTTCCAATGGATACTTGACCAATAAGAGAGTAATGAAAGTGCCATCTGATGTTGTACAGCAGATTAAACTATGGAATGAGTGAACCCCAAAAGTAAAGAAGACCATAAAATATAGGAGCAGAATTAGGCCATCATCTCCATTCTAGAAAGATGCCCCTCTATTCTGAGGCTGTGCCCTCTTGTCTTAGACTCCCTCAACATAGCAAAAATAGTCTCCACATCCACTCTATCAAGGTTTTTCAACATTCAATAGGTTTTAAATGAGGTCACCCTCATTCTTCTGAACTCCTGTGAATACAGGTCCAGAGCCATAATATGACATATAACAAGCTTTTCCATCCTGCAATCATTTTTATGAGTCTCCTTTGAACCCTCTTCAATGTCAGCACACCCTTTCTTAGATAAGGGGCCCAAAACTGCTCACAATACTCCAAATGAGAATTCACCATGGCTTTGTAAAGCCTCAACATTACATTCTTGCTTTTATATGCTAATCACCTTGAAATGAATGCAAACATCACATTTGCTTTCCTCACCACTGACTCAACCTGCAAATTAACCTTTAGGGAATCCTGCAGGAGGACTCCCAAGTCCCTTTGCACCTCACTACTTTTGTATTTTCTCTCCATTTAGAAAATAGTCTACCCTTTTATTTCTTGTACAAAGTGCATGACCATACAATTCTCGACACAGTATTGCACCTGTCACTTCTTGGCCCATTCTCCTAAACAGTCTAAATGCTTCTGTAGTCTCTCTATTTCCTCAAAACTACTTGCCCCTCCACCCATCTTCACATCGTCTGACAAATTTGGCCACAAGGCCATCAATTCCGTCATCCAAGTCAATGACATTTAACATACAAAGAGGCGGTCCCAAGACACCATGTGAAGCACCACTAGTCACTGGCAGCCAACCAGAAAAGGCTCCCTTTATTCCCACACTTTGCCTCCTGCCAATCAGCCAATGCCTTATCCATGCTAGCATCTTCCCTGTGATATCAAGGGCTCATGCATGGCACCTTGTCAAAGGCCTTCTGAAAATCCAAGTACACACATCCATTGATTCTCCTGCTTGTTATCTCTTCAAAGAATTCCAACAGAGTTGTCATGCAAGATTTTCCCTTAAGGAAAGCACGCTGACTGCATCCTATTTTATCATGTGCCTCCAAGTACCTTGAAACCTCATCCTTAACAATTGACTCCAACATCTTCCCAACCACTGAGGTCAGACTAACTGGCCTATAATTTCCTTTCTTCTGCCTCTCCCTTCTAGAAGTGTGGAGTGGCATTGCAATTTTCCATTCCTCTGGAATTGATTCTTGAAAGATCATTACTAATGCCCCCACAATCTCTTCAGCCACCTCTTCCAGAACCCAGGGGTGTATACATCTGGTCCACATATTTATCTCCCATCAGACCTTTCAATTTCTCTAGAATCTTCTCCTTAGATATGGCAACTTCACACACTTCTGCCCCCTGACACTCCCACACTTCCAGCATACTGCTAGTGTCTTCCACAATGAAGAGTGATGCAAAATACTTATTCAGTTCACTCGCCATTTCTCCCATTACTACCTCTCTAGCATAATTTTCCAGCGGTCTAACATCTGCTGTCACAAAATGGTGGAGGAACTCAGCAGGCCAGGCAGCATTTATAGAAAAGAGTCTAGTCGACATTTTGGGCCAAGACCCTTTGGCAGGACTTTCACAGATACTACCAGCATCTGCAGATTTTCTCTTGTTTGTGATTCAATATCTACTCTCGCCTCGCTTTTACGCTTTATATATCTGAAGAAACTTTTGGTATCCTCTTTAATATTATTAGCTAGCTCACTTTGCATTACATATTTTCCTTCTTTATAACTTTTTAGTTGTCTTCTGTTAGTTTTTAAAAGCTTCCCAGTCATCTAACCATACTAATTTTTCATCATTATAGGCTCTCTCGTTGGCTTTGACTTCTCTTGTCAGCCACGATTGTGTCATCCTGCCTTTAGAAAACTTTGGGATGGTAATATCCTGTGCCTTCCAAATTCCATCCATTGCTGCTCTGTCAGTATTTCTGCTGGTGTTCCTTTACAATCAATTTTGGGCCAGCTCCTCTCTTATGCCTCTGTAATTCCTTTTACTCCACTGTAATACTGATAATCTGACTTTAGCTTCTTCTCAAATTTCAGGGTGAATTCCATCATATTATGATCACTGCCCCTAAGGGTTCCTTTACCTTGAACTCCCTAAAAAAATTCTGGTTCATTGCATAACACCCAATTCGGAATAGCTGAACCCCTAGTGGTCTCAACTACTTTTCTCTGAAAAGTCATCTCCTTGGCATTCTAGTAACTCCCTCTCTTGGAATCCAGCACCAACCTGATTTTCCCAATCTCCCTACATAATGAAATCCCCCAAAACTATCATACATTGCCCTTTTGACATGCATTTTCTATCTCCCATTGTAATTTGTAGACCACATCTTTACTAATGTGTGGGGGTCTGTATATAATTCCCATCAAGGTCATTTTACCCTTGCAGTTTCTTAGCTCTACCCACAAAGATTCAACACCTTCTGACTCTTTGTCATCTCTTTTCAGTGATTTGATTTATTTTTATTTGCAACAGAGCTCTCAGCTATAATCTTCTTTCAATCATGATTCAGAGATGCCCACAGCATCGCACATGCTAATCTGTAACTGTGGTACAAGTCCATCTACCTTATTCTGCATACTGTGCGTATTCAAACATAACACCTTCAGTTCTGCATTCACCCTTTTTGATTTTGTCTGCAATTTTGCCCTGTTAATAGCCTCTCCTTGCTAGCAGTCTCACTACACCAAACAGCAAAAGTATTTTTGAAAAGACCAATTAAAACAATCTAATCAATGTTCCTTCTGTCAATGTTATCACTCATATTAAAACAAATACTATTTTCTTATTTCACTCATTGTTTCTTTAGATTTCAAAATTCAGAACTCAAAATTTCCCACTCTTTTGTATTCATATCCAAGGGGTAATACTGGCAATGTCAGCACATGTTGTTTATTCCTCACTGCTCCTTAGCTTGTGACGGTAAGCTATTTCTTGAACTGCTGTAATCTGTCTAGTGAGGAATTCACAGTGCTGTTGGGGAGAGTGTTCCAGTGATGATAAATGAACAGCGATACAATTCTAAGGCAGGAAACTGTGGGCATGGAAGAGAATTTATAGGCTCCCCTTTATGCCTTGCTTTTACGGTGATAGAGATCTTGCATTGTAAAAAGCCCTGGTAATTTGCCGCACTACATCTGCAGATGGTGCACACTGCAGCCAAGTTACGTCATTTGTGGATAAAATGAATGTTTAACGTGAGTGCCAATTAAGTTGGCTGTTTGATACCATGCTTCTCGAGTGTTGTTGATACTGCATCTTTTGGGGAAGTGCTTATGCTCCTCTGTTGCCCTGATTTGTGCCATGGTAAACGTTTAAGACAGAAGAGTGTCAAAGAGTCACTACGAGACACCCAGGTTCTGAACTGCTCGTGTATCCACAGTATTTATGTGGTTGCTCCAATTAAGTTTCAGGTCAAAGGCAACACATTTCCCAACCCTGCCCATTCCCCACTTATCACCCGTGATCTTGATGATAAAAAACTCAAGGATGATAATGCTGTTGAATCTCTTGTTAGATATGGTCCATAATGTGACACTCTGTGGCTTTGCATTTACTAGTCACTTATCAACCCATGGCTGAGTGATACCCAGATCACGACAAGAAGGGAAGGATTTTATTGTCTGTGGAGTTGTGAATGGAAGTGAGTATTAGACAACCGTTTCCAGAATGACTATGGTTAAAGGATGGACAGTTATAATGCATCTGCAGATGGTTAAGGCAAGGCACCTGAAATGTTCCTGCAGCATTGTCGAGGGGTCATGGTAGTTCCTCCCACAACTAAATCTATTTTGCTTTGTACTTTGTAAGAAGCCAGTGGCAAAGTTTCTCTTCGACTAGCTTTCACTTCAATTCTACAACAGCTTCTAGAGGTCATAGATGCTCAAATGCTGTCAAGGGTGGTAACCTTTCAAACACAATTCTGAAATACATCTCTTTTTTCAATGCTGCAATGCAGCCTGCAGGCAAGGGATCCTGACAACACAAACTATACACCAATACTATTAAGTAACTTGGAAAATGACACCTTCCTTCACTTGTTACCAATGAGTGAGAGCAGATTGATGGGTCAGTTACTAGCCAGGCTGCATTTATGATTTTTCTTTTGGAGCAGACAAACCTGGGCAACTTTCCACATTGTTGGCTAGAAACCAAAGTTCCACCTGTGCTGCAACAACTTGCATTGAGACATGATTATTTCTCAAACACACAAATTCAGCAATAATGCTGAGCTACCCAGTCTACAACCAAGTATACTAAAGCATAAAACTTGACATGCCAATCACCTACTAATCAATGTACTTTTTTGCACCTTCAATTGTCTTTGGAACCATAGATTATAGATGATCATAGAAAGCATATTTAACAAAGAACATATCACAAGAATCTAAAGTTACTGTGTTACTCAGGTGCCTGGACAAACATTCCCTTTGTTCTCTCTACTCTTATCTCTCTCTGTAACTGGTCTTTTTACTTTTCTGAGTGTGAACAAGATGCACTGACCTGAAATACTAACTCTTTTTCTCTCTCTATGGTTGCCACTTGCCCTCCCTAGTATTACTGTCTTTATTTCTGATTTCAACATTTTCAATCTAAAACCAAAACAAACAGGGAAGCTAAAATTACACAAATATCCATGTGGTAATTAAGCAACATACTTTAAATATGCCTCATAAATTAATGTGGCTTCTTTTATTTATATTTTCACAGAAAAAAATTTTAACGTTGAACAATTTTGCTTTTCATGAAAGTAATAATAAACTTTAATTTCCTTCAGCTGTGTATAAATTAAGCACATGTAAAACCAAGACTTCATAACACCAAATAATACTTTTTATATAGAAAAAATGGGAGATGACAAGTAACTTAATTAAAATCACCATCTGTCAGAAAATGAAATATACTCCGACTTAGTGGGAATGAGAGAAAAAAAGCCTGTGAATGACATTTGATTGTGTTAAGAAGACTTTAATAAACGATTTTACGGTAATATACATAAATATTAAATATAATAGAGTAATAAAATAAAATGAATATTAAAACATATATAACATTTAACCATTATTTCATATTACCAATAGAATTTAATATAAATATTATATGAAATATGAGAAGAGATTATAGTTAAATGAAATCCTTTGGCATTTGGAAATGCTAAACATGAAATAAGAACTTTTGAAGAACTGCTGTAATTTCAGCAATACAATTACTGGAAATGGTCTTCTAAAATATAATACGATCAATTTTGAACAGGAAAAATTGATGCTTACTTTAAGAATACGCTTTAAAAATGTGATCAATGAGATTTGTAGCACAGTTTTATTTAAAATTTTCGATGCTCATGGAATCGTTGGAAAGACAAAGTTGTCTTTGCAAAATTCATAAATCCACAAGTGATATAATTTTCCTCTCAAAATTCAGTGAATTGAATTAAATATTAATGTGAAAATGATATAATTGGAGAAAGAATACTAGATTAATGTTTTTTTCAGTGATAATAACAGACCATGATTTGTTCAGTTCCCCCAGGATATCAGGATTTCCTATTTAAGAATGTAGTTTTGTTCTCAAATAGAAAGCAAATTAGACAAGATTTAATGAAAGTACCATTGCACGATCAACAGCTTAAAGGTTAGTTAGTTCAGTTCTGAAAATCTATAAAAAATGTTGAAAACTAAATTGATGCATTTAATTGTAATTCATAATATTATTGTGAGTAAAGTGTTACAACATTTGATACCTCATAACAAGATCGGCAAGTTGTATTTGCTTCCTAAAGTCCATTAGGAAGATGTCACTTCAAATAATGCCTACAGTTTCAGACATCTTATTACAGCAAAGAACTGATAGAAAAGAATTGGAATAGAGGAAAATTAGAAGGCAAATTCAGAGTATCATAACGCTGAGTTATAAAGACAGAGATGAGATTGAACCTGATTGGTCACGGTGATACACTTAAAAGCACATGATCCAAAGATTTCATGTGCCAAATCAGACTGATAGCATTGATGCAGGTTGTATTTGTCTTTTGATTTTAATTATAAATGCCACAAATTATAAATGTCATATCCCTTCAACAATACTGGAGAATAGCCAACAATTTCACCAACAGTAGCAGATATGCAGGAAATATACACATAAAGAATGGTGTTTGATTCAGGTGAAATTGTTGTTTTTCTTGTATTTTAACTTTTCTTTGTTTGCTTCTTTCTTTTATATAACTACCTGTAGTATATATATGTATAATTTTTCAATTAATTGTCCAGTAATTGTGGTACAGCTGCCTCTGTATTTTAGTTTTTCTGCAGCAGGTGTCATGCCACTTGAACCTCGCTATTTTATAGGTTAATTATTATCACAGGAACATTGTAATTTTTTTTATTTGGAGTAGTTTTTGTAGAGAATGACCTCAACTTTTTTTTCTCAGCTCTGTTCTGTTCATTCTGTGTTCTTGTAACACTTAGAATACGGCTGTAAGGTGCAAGTTTTATGCCTTATCCTTGACTTCTGAAGAAACTCGATCGCAAAGACCATAGGATCCAACAATGTCAATGGTCATGTTACACAAATTCAGTAGAATATGACTTAATATTTATTTGGTTAAGAAAGGCATTGATGGCTACAGAGGTAAATCTACTTGTAAATGCTAGTCTGAGGAAATAGGTGAGTTTCTACACGACTGCTCTGAGCCAATAGATTGGTCCATGTTCAAAGACTCAAAGTTCAAAGTAAATTCAATATCAAAGTACATATATGTCACAATATACTACCCTGAGATTCATTTTCTTGGAGGCATTTGCAGTAATTACGAAGAAATACATAGGATCAATGACTCAGCTTCCAGCTGAGATGAGTATGTCACCACCATCATGGACTTTATCAGCAAATTTGCGGAGGACTGTGTACCAGAGAGGACAATCTGGATCTTCCTAAACCAGACACCATGGGTGAAACAGGAGGTCCACTCCCTATTGTTATCATGTGACCCTGATCTTTTCAAGAAATAGGTACAACCTCTATGGTATCAGAGATGGCAAGAGCAATTACAGTCCAAAATTGAGTCAATTTTGGCAGGGCTTACATGTTGTAACAAGCTACAAAATGAATCAGGCAGCATCGCCAACAACAGCACACCCAAATGTGTTTCTATGCAAGTTTTGAACAAAAGGGTATTAGAATATCACCACCCATCCCGACAACTGACCCACTACAATTTGCATCCCGCCAAAAGTGGTCTATGGAGGACGCCATCTCCCTTGCCCTGCACACATCTCCGGAGCACCTGAACAGCAGTCACCTACATTGGACTATCGTTTACTGAGTGCAGCTCCATCTTCAATACTGTAATTCTAAGCAAACTTAACGTAAAACTCCAAGACTTGGGTGTCAAGCACCTCCTTCTGCAACTGAATCATCGACTTCCAGACGCAGTTAGTAAGGATAAGCAGCAATACTTCCACTAGGATTATTTTCACACTTGCATTCCACCAGATTGTGTCCTCAGCCCCCTACCCTACTCCCTGCACACTCATGACTGCATGGTCAGATTCTGCATCTAGTTGTGAACTACACTGGATACTCCAACAGCTTATGTGAGGAGGATAATCCAAGAACATCCCTTTCCTCAACAACGGCAGAGATCAGCATGAGTGCTAAAGGCAAAGGCTGGAGCATTCCAAATATTTTCACCAGAAGTACTGCATGCATTGTGCATGTCACTTTCTTCTGAGAACCTAGAAGAAGTCGCAATTCATCACCTTTGATTTAATTCAAATGATATTAAGAAACTGCTGAAGGCACTGGATACAGTAACGACCACGGGAGCAGACAAAATCCTGGGTGCCGTACCGAACTTCTGCGCTTTTCTAGTCTGACTGTTTCAGTTCAGTTACAACACCAGCATCACCTGTCAACATGGAAAACTGGCCAGGTACATCCATTTACAAAAAGTAGGCCAAGTCCAATCTAGTTATCTACAGTCCAATTATGTGATTCTCAATCATCAAAGTAATGGCAATGTCCTGGAAAGTGCTAAAAAGAACTACTTTCTCACCAATGACATGTTCACCAATGCACTCCAAACATGATCACATCCTTGGTCCAAAAGATGGATCAAATATCTGAATTCCGGAGGTGAAAAGAGAGCAACTGCAATTAACTTCAAAGAATATTTGACCAAGTGTGGCAACTGGGTGCTCAGGTAAAATTGAAGCCAATAGATATCACATGAAAAAATAAATCCAGATCATACCTTGCACCTAAGATGATGGTTTTGGGTTGTTGGAAGTCAATTATCCCAGCCCCAAAACAGCACTGTAGGCGTTCCTTAGAGCAGTGCCCTAGGCCCAATCATCTGTGTCTGCCTCCATCCATGATAAAGTCAGAAGTGGAGATGTGCCGAAGTTTGCATAATTTTTACATGACATTCTCCACTTACCAGAATGTGAAGCAATCCATAGCTACAAGTAGCAAGACCTAATTACCGGGTGAGACCTGAGGGCGGGCAGGGGCCTGTCAAGGTACTTCATCGGAACCACCTGTTGCGTCTGGTTCGAGAGGTGAAGATGGACCCAGAGCCCGAATGGGAGTTTACGCCTAGTACGAGGACTCTGTGAGGGCGCGGGGCAAGGAAAGAGCCCGCTGCGAAGAAGACGGGGCTGGCCCCCACCTCGAGAAGGGATACGTCATCGGAAGATGATTATTCGGACGTGTGGTACCTGCTTCCGTTCGCTGATTCACCGGTGCCGGGAGAAGAGGCTCCTGGCCCTTCCATCACTGAGTCAGGGGAACCGAGGGAGGGTGTTGCAGAGCCGCCTGTATTACAGCCGGGATTGGGGGAGGAGAGGGTGGAGGCAGAACCCGAGCCAGAGGGCTCACAGGGGCAGAGGGATCCCGGTGAGGGGGGAGGTCCGACAGATAGGCCGGGGGGTCACCTGGGGTGTCTGAACAGGGAGAGTCAGCAGAGGAAGTACAGAGGCCTCAGAGGAGTAGGCATCCCCCGGAAAGACTAACTTATATAGCGCCGGGAGAGCAGGGTGTGATCTCTACTGCCCTGCAAAGTTATGTCACTGCTTTATGCACCTGCATTGGTTTTTGTGTTTTACAAAGAGCACTGGTGAACTATGGTAACGTCATGAGGGCATGACTTTTTGTGGTGGGGGAGAGTGTATGAGGTCTTTCTTTTTGTAGAGTTAAAATGGCGACTTTGTTATGTTAATCTGGGGAATGCGGCTTTGTTGTGTTAAACGCTGAAGAGAGTTTGCGCTAGCAGTTTGTTTTACTTTAAAGTGAGATAGCAGCCTTCTATTAGCCAATGGGTGGTTATGTATCATTTTTTTTTCGGATACCATGCTGTATGATATGACTGTGGACTGAGTTTTGGCGGGGAGTCGGAGGAGAGACGGGGAGGACGGTGGACGGGGATTTTGGCGGGGAGTCGGGGGAGAGACGAGGAGAGACGGGGAGGACGGTGGACGTGCGGGGGTTTTTGGCGGGGAGTCAGAGGAGAGACGGGGAGGACGGTGGACGGGGTTTTTGGCGGGGGGGAGTCGGAGGAGAGACGAGGAGGACGGTGGAGAGACGGGGAGGACGGTGGAGAGACGGGGAGTCGGAGGAGAGACGGGGAGTCGGAGGAGAGACGGGGAGTCGGAGGAGAGACGGGGAGGACGGTGGAGAGATGGGGAGTCGAAAGACAGACGGGGAGTCGGAGGACAGACGGGGAGGATGGTGGACGGGGTTTTGGCGGGGAGTCGGAGGAGGACGGCAGACGTGCGGAGAGGCTCCAGTCGATCACTCCGGGTGGTCCCGAGCCGTGAGTTGACAGGATTCGGGTGGTCGTCCGGAATCGATTGAGCTCCAACGGTAGCGTGTGAAGAACTTGGACTTTGATAAGTGTTGGTGCCTTTTTTTCATTACTTTCCTCTCTGTATCAAATTCCTATTAATGTCATAGAATTAGTAATATATATATATATATATATATATATAAAACGTGTACTTGTTAAAATATACTGGGTGTGCTGGCTGATGATTGATGTTTGGGATTGATTCAGGCGGCGACTGACCCTGAGGGGAGTGTTGAGGCAGGTGCTGGGCGGGATTTCCCCTAGACATACACGAGTCAATATAACGGAACATTACACCTAAACAAAATCCAGGTCTGGACTCACAAATGGCAAGGAGCATTCACATTACAAATTGCCAAGTAACAATGATCTCCAATAAAAGAGAGTGCGACTACCTATTCTGGATTTTCCTTGGCATTACAAGTGCTGGGTCTCTCATCATTTACACACTGATCAGAACCCAACCAACCACATTGACGTTGAGAGAGCAGGTCAGAGGCTGGGTAACCTGCCTAAAGGAAAATGTCAAGAAGGTGAAGGAATACTCTCTGCTTCCCAAGACAAGAGTAGCTCCAAAAACACCCCAAAAGGCTCAATAATTTCTGGGATAAGGCAATATGTCCAGCTGGTACTCAGCCCTCCAGCCGATATTATGTGCATTCTGTCCAGCATCTGAAGACAGTGGTAGCAGTATATACAATGTCGGGAATGCACCAATGCTTATTTGCCTCGGTTGCTCTGACAGCATGTCCGAAACATGTGAGCTCCAACATTAAAGATGAGGCCTTAGGTACATGGGAACTCCAACAATTGTTAAGTGTTAATCTGATGAGTTGGACCATGCACAATGTGCAGTGATTTGTAGAAGCCTCGAGTGTTGTCAGTGTCTGAATAGTGCTACGTTCATTCTGCTAGGTCAGTCCACAATCGATTTGCATCTGTCTCAGGTTGGCATGGGGGTCACTGCTTACAGTCCAGAAATCTGCCCTGGCTGCTTGGTTGTCTGGTCTAGATAGCACCACTTAATGGGAGGGGTGTTTCTTTTGCAGCAGGTTCCAAATTTCAATGTCATTTTCATCAAACCAGTGCTTGTTTTTTCTTGAGGAGTACCCAACTACCTTGACAGCCACATCCTGGATGATAGTCTTCAGGTGCTTCCATTTCTTTCCTGTGTTGAAGTCTGCGTTTGGGGTGCCTTTGCTGTCCAGTTTCTCCCTTAGCTTAATCTGGAGTACATGTCAGAGGCCAAAGAGCTTATCCACCTGGAGTATCTTCAACCCTTGTTCCCTTTTCCTTATTGCTGGCTTGATAACCAGTCTGACTTTCGCCCTGACCAGCATGTGATCCGTATAACAGTCTGCGCTCGGCATGACCCTGGCATGTAGAACATCCTGGCACACCAGGATGTAGGGTTTGGATTGGGGGTGTCTCCAGGTCATCTTGAACCTGGCTTTCTGTTAAAACAGTGTATTTTTTATAATCAGGTCTAATTCTGTGCTGAGCTCCAGGAGCATCCTCCCATTGTCATTGCAGTTTCTGACACCATGATGACCGAAGACTCCCGGCCATACCTTGTTATCTCTACCCACCCCGGCATAGAAGTTGCCTGGCCGATAATTTTGTCTGCCTTACATGTTTCCAATAGGAGGGACTTCAGCTCCCTATAGAACATCTCTTTAATAGCAGGGTCTATTTGCAGTGTGAGGGCACAGATGTTCACAAAGGTGACAAATTGGTTGTCTTGCAGCCGGAGTCGCAGGAACATACGTCAATCTGAGTGTCAGATCAGTTGGCTTTGAAGCTTATTGACGATGGTGGTTTTGATCATGAAGGCCACCCCAAAGAGTCTGTTCTTGTTGCAGCTTCTGCCTGACCTGAAGAGAGAGTAGTCTGCACCATGCTCTAGTAAAGATCCTCCATCTTCAAAATGTACTTTGCTTATCGCAGCAATGATATTGTCCACCAAGCTAGTTCTTGTGTCACAAGCACTGAGTATCTTTGGGGTCAGTCACCTTCTGTAGAGTCCTGCATTGTGCGTACATTCCAGCACACAATTTTGAGATATATTGACTTCTTTTGATTTATTTTCCTTTTTCTTACCACTTGAGTAAGATGCCCACTGGGCACGGTGAACAAAGCAGGTGGTGGTGAGGAAAGATTTTTTGGGACACCTTTTCTAGGTCTGTCTCCATCAGGAACAGGCAGTGCTATCCCTGAAGAGGTGCTGCTTGGTCACACAGAGGGCTGCTGAAGGCTGTTGTTGCCTCAGGTCAATAGATAGACGACCCATGGGTCTGAGCTGCCTACATGCAGAATTGAGACTGCGACTCCCAGTGTCATCTAACACCCGTCATTTCACCCCTTCTCCATCGCTGTAGGACTTTTCTTCCCGCCTGCCTTGTGTAGGTTTATAGTGAGGATCGGTGTGCGCGGACTGATTCCACAATGGCACAGCAAGCTGCGACAACTGCAAGGCTGTAGGTTGAGTATCGGAGTTTTTCTTCTCCTAGACAGACTGCCTGGCAAGGCCAATGAGTCCCATCTACCCGGGTTTGGAATCGGAGCTGTCCTTCTCCTAGGCTGGTACCTAGCCAAGGCCGATGAGCCCAGCCTGCCCGTCCAGTTATACCACTGGACACTCAGTCATGCTATGACATAGCAAACTCACAAGAGACATGAAGGGATGATTGCTATGGGCACAGTAGTGTAGGAGAGGCCATATGCCAGCGACCTCCTGCATGGCAAGCTTAACAGTGGTTTTGCAATGATCAAAACACCTGGAAATGAGAGGCTACGGGAGACACTTCACTTAATGCATTGATGGCATCCCAGTGGAAGCGTACAAAATGGTTGGAGACATTCTCCTGAGCGAAACCACAAACCTGTCCACGCTCTGCTGGGAGAAAGGTTCAGTCCCAAATGATCTACGATGCTGTAGTTGTCTCCATGTACAAGAAAAAAGGGGAGAAATTGGATTGGCATTACCCTGCTGTCCACCACCAGGAAGATCCTCGCCAGAATTCTCTTGGACAGATTCATCCCTACCATTGCTGAAGGCAACCTCACAGAGAGTCAGTGCGATTCAGAGCGAGCAGAGGCACATCCAACATGATCTTCGTTCTTGGCCAGATACAGGGGAAGTGTTATAATCAGAACATGGGATTGTACACGGCGTTCATTGACCTGACCAAGGCCTTTGATACAGTCAGCCACGATGGGCGCTGTCAAAGCTCAGCTGTCCCCCAAAGTTCCTCACCATACTGCAGCAGCTCTTTGAAGGCCAAAGTGGTCAGGTTAAACACAACGGCAACCTGTCTGACCCACTCCCCATCAGTTCTGGCATGAAACAAGGCTGTGTTTTGGCACCAACGCTCTTTGCCAATCTTTTTCATTATGAAGATATGGGAAGCGAAAGAGACCACCTCAGAGATGCAGCTACATTCAGTTCCGCACTGACGGAAATACCTTCAACCTCCGCTGCCTTCCCGCCCAAACAAAAACCGTGCAGGAGCCCATTCTTGAGCTACTATATGCGGATGACCATGTTCTTGTCACGCAAACAGAAGAGACGCTATAGACTGCAGTTTAGCAAGGCTGCAAGGGCTTTTGAATTAATGGCCAGTCTGAAGAAAACAATGATCCTCCATCAGAAGCCCCCGCATGGCATTTACAACCCACTTCAGATCACCACTGATGACCACCCTCTCACCACAGTTGAGCAATTCATCTGCCTGGGCAGTGTCATCTCCAACAACGCTACAGTAGTAAGGCACATTGACAATTGACTCACCAAAGCTAGCTGTGCTTTCAGGTGCCTCCAGAAACATGTGTGGAAGAACCACCAGCTGTCTGTCCACAAAAATCCAGATGTACAGGGCTGCCATTGTCACAACACTGCTATATGGCTCTGAAGCCGGGGTCTTGTACAGTAAGCAAATCCGATTGCTCGAGCACTTCCATCAGCTCTGCCTTTGCTCCATCATGGGTATCAGATTACAGGATTGTGTCTCCAACAATGAGGTCCTGAAGAAAGCTCAATTTCCAAGCATTGAAACCAATTTGCTGCTCAAGCAGTTCCGCTGGTCAGGCCATGTGTCTTACATGGCCAATTCCAGGTTATCGAAGCAGTACTCTACGGAGAGCTATCTCAGGGCAAGGGAGATTGTGATGCCCCGTGCAAGAGGTACAATGACCAATCGCAGCTCTCTCAGGCAAATATTGATGTCAACAAGTGGCAGCAGCTGTCTGCTGGAGAATGCCAATCCACTGAGCACCCAAGAATTCTGAGGAATCCAGAAAAGTGACTGCTGAAGAGAAGAGGAAACTCAGGAAGGATCCTACCACCCAAGCAGCCGATCACATCTGGTCCCCTGTCCCTACTGCTCCAGAGTCTGTAGATCCCGAATTGGCCCCTACGGTCAAATTTTAAGACAGCCTACCCATTTATAGCTTGAGAATGCATGATTGCTTGGGCTGTCATATTCCAAAAAGTAATGACGATTGGCTATTTGCACATTAATTGATACCACTTGCATTGCAGCATATAAAATGAAGCAAGATATGACCCATGTTGGAGATGGAGTTTTGATTGGAAAGGTGATGAGCTGATTGCCTTTCAAAGCATATAAAAATTCCCAAACAACGGAGCTGCATGTGCTTGGCCATTCTACTTGTACGTCATAATATTAATGAAACTCATCAGGGTAAAGCAAGACTGAAAACATTCCAGGTTCTGATCTACTCTGAGATTTCTTGTTCGACTTTGGTAGAGGGTGACATATTTACGTTACGCATGGTGGAAGGGGCAGGACTGGGATGGTAGGATTTTCTTTGGTGGGATGGATGGTGGGGACCAACATAAGCCTGGAGATTAGTATGTGGAGTCAGTTGAGATACATGCAAGTGGGCCACAGTGGAAGGTTCAGTTGCAGGACTGATCAGGAGAACCTATAGAACATCTTCACATTAAAGTGAAGATGTTCATCCCAAACTGACTTGGTTGGGAGGGAAGAAAATGGAAGTCCTCCTGCAATAAGACACAAAGTTGCAGTAATAATATTTATATTTTAATCTTCAGATACAAATATTATCAATATTCACTGAAAAGGCATTTTAGCCTTTCAAAGAACTTGTAAGCAAACTTAGTTACTGGAACTCAAAATCTCAGTATCCTTGAAGCTTTTTTCCTCAGCTGGTGCCTTAGCGCGATAAATTCTTAGGTATTTCTTTATAAAACATAGGTAAAATTACAAACATTTACTTGTGCTAGATGAAATATGACTGTCATAAAGTAATGAATGATCAAAAAATGATTTCTTGGTAAATTGATGCAGCCTGCTTCAAGGCTTCAAGTCATTACCTAAGGGAATTAAATACAAAGCTTTTTAAAATTTGAAATAAGATGCACCGGCAGTAGAAAAAAAATACCATTACAGGATGACAACTGATATAAAAACCCATTAAGAATCTGAAACTTTAGTTCAATCAAATAACTTTTTCACATTGACTAAATGAAAATACAAAAGGACTAAGGTTAAAAAAAAATCAATGTGTTGTTCACCATAAGCAGCTTAAAAAGCGAATATGTCATCTGACGCAGGGAGGAGATGAAAGGAAACAGATACAAATTATCTTCTGCATGAATGAAAAGAGTAGAGACCACAAACTCTTCATAAAGCAATGCAATATGTGATTCAGGATGAGGAAGGACAGCAGTGCACTTCTGTTTAAACATATAGAATGCTGAATGGAAAGAAGTGGTTTACATTTTTTAGACTTGCTCAACTTTTTTCAAAGCAACATATCATAAAAATTAAGCTCAATTAACGTTGACTGGCACTTCAAAAGAAGAAGGGCTAGCTTCTGATAATAGCTAAACCTGCCACCCCAGAAGAACTGGATTAATATTTCTCCCCTTCATAGCAGCACTTCTCTATGACACCAAGTTGAATTTCATGTCTTTTCACTTTACCCTCTTTTCAGCCAGGGGGTGAAAAGGGGGCAAAGGGGGTGAAATTTTCCTACTTCATAGTCTATCATCCAAATCCTTTTCCTCATTTCACTCTGCCTACACTCCACCCTAACTTTGTCTTTCAGATATTCTCCACTCTAATGTTTACCCATTTCAATGACGTTCTTCATTCTAATGCATCTTTTTCATCCGAAGCTAACCATTTTATACAGGTATTCCCCAGTCAGTACGGATTGTCAACAACATCGTCTCCACAATCACCATCAGCCCAGGTGCTCCAATACCACATTTAAGTTTGCTGACTTAAGCCAAATCATAGGTGGTGACAAATCTGCATATAGGAGGGAAAATGAAAAAATAGTTGAATGTTGCTACAATAACAACCTCTCACTCAACATCAGCCAAACCAAGAGCTGATTATTAACTACAGGAAGAAGAAACTGGAGGTCCTCATTAGGGCACTGGAGGTGGAAAAGGTCAGTAACTTTAAATTCCTTGGCATTATTGTTGTCTTTTACACACTGCCTGGACAAAAGGCAAATGGTCTTTCATTAATTCTATTATGGTTATTAGTCTATTATAGATTTATTGAGTATGCCCATAAGAAAATGAATCTCAAGGCTGTATATGGTGACATGTATGTGCTTTAATAATAAATTTACTCTGAACTTTAAATATTCCACAGCTGAATGCTAGATCTGTGACATTCAAGACTCCTACTTCATTAGAAATTTGAGGAGATTCAGTATGTCACGAAAGGCCCCTGAAATTTCTAGAGATGTATGGTGGAGAGAATTCTGACTGATTGCATTACAGCTTAGTATGAAGCCTTCAAAGCACAGCATTGCAAAAGGCTGCAGAGAGCTGTAAAGTCAGCTAGTTCCATCCCAGGCACAACCCTGTGCGCCATCGAGGGCATTTTCAAAGACCGGTGCCTCGAGAAGGTGACACCCATCATTAAAGAGCCTCATCATACAGTACATGTCCTTTACTACCATCAGGGAGGAGGTACAGAAGTCTGAAGCCACACACTCAACATATTAATGGTCCATGAACCCATAAACACTACCTTGCTATTCATCTTTTGCATTATTTATTTCGTAACTTAGTTATTTTTCTGTCTTGCACTGTACTACAGATGCAAAACAACAAATTTCATGACATATGCCAGTAATAATAAACCCAATTCTGATTTAAATAGGCTTTACACAAGCAATTAACATTTGGAAAATTGCCTCAGAGACATAAAATTTGACATTTCTTTATCCCAGTCAAAATTATGAATGTTTAAATCCTTTGTTATTTGTGTCAATTTTTGCTTAATTAAGCCTTTGTGAAGTAGCTTGGGAAATTTCACTACCTAAAAAGCTTGATTAAATTCAACTGCTGTTACCCATTTCTTATGTTTATATGAGATTAGTTATCAGCAGTTGTTTCCAAGGCCAGATTTCCTCAGGATTTTTTTTATTGAGAAAAAAAACTAATAGTCTGTCAACTCTGTGTGGCTTTAACTGCAAATTAAGCCAGGCATTGAGATATTATTTATGAAACAATCTAAATGTATGTTAAGTTTTCAAATTAGCAAAGAAAACAAACTAATTTAAGAGATTTAATTTATATTTAAGCTTTTTTCTCTTCTGACTTTAAGTAATATGCTGCCTGGCTTTCCCAGTTAAATACTCTTTCTGTCAAGCTACACAAGATGCAACCACCAGGCATATACTCCAGGCAACACACAACAAATGCTGGTGGAACGCAGCAGGCCAGGCAGCATCTATAGGAAGAGGAACAGTCGACATTTCGGGCCGAGACCCTTTGTTGGGACCAACTGAAAAAAGAGACAGTAAGAGATTTGAAAGTGGGAGGGAGAGGGGGAGATCCGAAATGATAGGAGAAGACAGGAGGGGGAGGGATGGAGCTAAGAGCTAGTAAGTTGATGGGCAAAATGGATACAAGGCTGGAGAAGGGAGAGGATCATGGGATGGGAGGCCTAGGGAGAAAGAGAGGGGGAGGGGAGCCCAGAGGAAGATGGAGAGCAGGCAAGGAGTTATACTGAGAGGGACAGAGGGAGAAAAAAATAAAAAATAATAAATAAATAAGGGATGGGGTAAGAAGGGGAGGAGGGGCATTGCTGAACATTGGAAAAAAAAACCAGCAAACATCACATAATATAGGACACCATACCTCAACTCACCAAACCAGGAATATTCAGTTCAATCTAGCTCGGAGTCATTTGTTAAGTTCAGGCCACAGAGCCAGCCCGCCCCGATCAAAACCACATAGTATACCAACAAAAATGGAGCAACCAGGACCACATTATAACATGAACTATAGAGTCCAGTCCACAAAGCGTGTCAATTAAACCTTGCCAAAGAACCAAGACTCTGGCACCAGCGAGAGAGAGAGAAACTGATTGAACAGCCTCCTTGAGCAGCGAGAGAGAGCCTGGTCACCCACAGGGAGGTGATGCTGAACACCAGGACTTGGGACTGCTATCAGGAGAACACTGTACTGGACCAAGGACTCTCAGAACCTTTACTGCTTTCAGCTTTTCATTGCTTAATAAGTAGTTTTGATTAATAGTTATACTGTGCAGTGGCACACTTTAGAAGAATGCATTAGCCACTTTCACTGAAAAGATAATCTACAATTGAAAGTAAGAGGCCTACAATGTTGGCTAAAAAGTCTGCAACTTTCAATTAATGTGTAATGCACAAAGGACTCTAGGTAATCACACAGGAATCCAGACATGCAGAACACACGGCACTTCCACGAGTTTAATTGCAGCGGGGCAGACTGCATGGTCTTCTAGTCACTCCTGCTGAAGTGAGCTCTCAGAGTATCTGTGAGGCCTGTTCCGTGCAACTTAAAGTGGACATCACTGAGCAGATCTGAACCCAGAGATGGTAACTGGAGTCAGCTCACTCAGAGTTAATCAGATTTAAGTTAATGTCCTACGTGGATAAGATCACATTTACCTAAATTAAATCTATTTCTCACAACTTTTTCTACTCACCTTCTCTATTAAGAGATCTTCATGATTTGAATACCTGGTTTTTTTAGTCCAATCATCTATGTCATTTATACAGAGAACAGTTAGTTTCAGCCTCATCACAGATGGTTGTAGAATACCAACATTCTGCTAATTTGACTAAGTGCCAATTATTTCTACATTCTGCCTTCTGGCGAGTAGCAGAGTTTCTAAGCAGATTAATATTTTGCCTTGAATTCCACGAGCTTCAACCTTGGTTATCCCACAGTCCCTTATGAAGGACTCAAATTAAATATTTGGAACGACTTTATTGGATTCAATTGAGTTTGTCAGGCATAATGTCTCCTATACAAATCCATGGTGATTCTTTTTGCTTAACTACTGATTGAAAAACAAACTAGATGCACCAGCTCCATCCAGATCATGGAAAATCTGCACTGCGAGTGGTTGACCAACTGATACATAAAGTATACACACGCAGTGGAAACTTTTCAGGATTCCAATAAACAACCGGGAAATTTAAATAGTTTTTAAGAAAAATAGAACTACCTGAAGTCCAGCAGAAAAGTTGAATTTATAGATACAGGTCCTCCAAGGGTTATGAAAACCCAATTATGGACAAATGAGTGCTTGAGAGACCAGTGGGGAAGATGGGGATGGATTTGCCAGCTGCTGCAGAGCTTCTAGCATCATCTGCCAGGTGGGAATGGGGCAACCCCATGTGCTATCTCTCCCCAACAAACTCCCCTTACAACCCCTCTGGGGGTTAGGTCGAGGTGAGCAGAGCTGGGAATGCTGAGACTTGTTGGTGGCCACATATCCCACATCTGCTCACTGTCCTATCACAGGTGATTCTGTGAACCCCTCCCACACTACTTCTGAACGCAGCAGGCCAGGCAGCATCTCTAGGAAGAGGTACAGTCAATGTTTCGGGCCGAGACCCTTCGTCAGGACCCGAAACATCAACTGTACCTCTTCCTAGAGATGCTGCCTGGCCTGCTGCGTTCACCAGCAACTTTTATGTGTGTTGCTAGAAATTCCAGCATCTGCAGATTTCCTCGTGTCCACACTGCTTCTGTTCATTTCTGACTTAAGCAGTTCAGGTTACAAACAGTTTTCAGGAATTGAACTCTGTTAGAACCTGTAATTATATCCTTTGTTCAGGTATACTAATATAATTAAAAGAGAAACATTAATGTAAGATAGTACTATACTCTACCAGAGTGGTAGTAGTAATTAAAAGTGTAAACAATATATTGGCCCTCCAGTTTTTGCAGTAGAAGATAGTTTACCACAATGTATCAAATATTACTTGAGTGCAACTTGTGTATGTCGATTTAAACATTGAATATGTCTAAAACATTGTGTTTCTTTTATATAACTCTAAAATCTTAATACCAGTATGTTCAAAAACCCAAGGTGTTTGTTCTGATTATATGTATCCAAAGAAAATCAATACGTTCTGGTTATTACCATGACAATGAAAGTGCTGCCCACTGTAGTAAAAGGAATAGAACTCACCTGATAATTCAGTCAGCTTCTCAAGTGAGTATCTGAGTAATAGACTATGAAAGTACCGAGCTTGGTCTCTGTTAGTTGGTCTCAGTGGGTCAGCAACAACAGTACAGCAATCAATCTTGGCTCTCAAGGTTCGGGACAAGAAATTAACCACGGATCCCTCCTTTACTTGTGATATAAAACACTTGCTAGAAATGTTCATGGATACCTGTTGTAAACAGGATCAGGTTTGGCTGAACAGTCGGCTAGCTATTGCTGTCTGGACTCATCTGATTAATAGTAGCTACAGAATTGGGCACCTATGGGATAGTCTTCAAATGAAATAATTAATTGCTTTCAGAGGCAGGGGGAGCATGGGAAGCTGGCATGTAATCAGCTCTAAAAGGGGAAGAACAGATTCATTGAAAGCTGGCACTTTGATCTTTTACTCTTTTATAATAGAATCTAACCTACTACTCTGGTCTGCTCGGAATCAAATTTACACATCTTCAGCAAATAATATATTATAACCTTCCCGTCACAATGGTACAAGTACTGTGAAGACAGGCTGCAGCAAAGGTTGTATTATGTACTTTGCAACTTCAAAAGGGTTAAAGAGAGAGTTGAAAATAATTATGATTTATTTCCTTGTTGAGTTATGAAGTATAGTACAGTGTTAATTAATTAATTTACACATCTAATTTTAAAAAATTTCCCAAGGACCATTTGTCCTGCGGTCATTTGTACTTACATGTTCACCTTCCGCCAAGCATCAGCCACAACAAACCTTGAAGCCAGCACCCTTTCTATATCCAATATGTCATCTCACCAAAGGGATAGGTAGGTAAATGTCATGCTGCAAACATTTCTTTTAATGATTTGAATTTTAAAATAGTTCTGAGAGTTAAGCTCCCACTCTCACAGTGAGCAAGATTACCAAACAATAAAGCAGCCAGACTACTGGCTTTATATCACTTCATATCATTTTAAAACTGAAGTACTGGAACAAAATAGCTTCATAAATTTTACACAATCAACAAGTAAAAACAACAGTTTATTTTCTCACAAAACTGAACGCAGTTTAGCATGACTCAGCAGTGATGATTCATTATAATGCTTTTACTTCTCCAGCTAAACACTTTCCTTACTTTAATGAAGATAGGTTGGCATAACATTGTGGGCTGAAGGGCTTGTAAAATACTGTGCAAGGAAGCCAATGTGAAGTACTGCTGCACGCTGCAATGGCAGGAACCAGGTGTAAAGCCCTGCTCTCTGTTGTTGCTCCTCCAGCAATAAACTAGTACACAGCACTTGGCAGAGGCTGCCTTAGAGGGCAAATGGCAGCGATGAATGGGCAGTCCAGATTGAAGCCTGGCAGATCGAGTCAAAGCCCGATGGGAGCCACAAAGTCTGTGAATCTCTGTGAGTCCACTAGGGAAGTCGGGCCCAATGTCTGCAGATTTATGAGTCCATAGAGGCAGGAGGCTGAAAACGGCCTGTCTATGTGCACGGATAGCAGATAGGTGTGAGGGCGTGTGGAACAGGGCTTACTTCACGTGTTGCTTAGCATGTTGTGTTTTGTTCTGTTCTGTTGTTCTGTATTGAGTTGTGGGCACGCTACATTGGCAGCAGAATATGTGACGGCACCCGCAGGCTGCCTCCAGCACATCCTTATGTTGCCTTTGTTGCTAACACAAATGACACATTTCACTCTGTGTTTCAATGTAGGTGTAATAAACTTGAACCCAAATCTGGCAGTATGGATACTGCACGCTGAAATGTAGGCCTCATGGCTGCAATCTGAATCCGGCAGTATGGATACTGAACGCTGAATCATGGCTGCAATCCGAATCTGGCAGTATGGTTGCTGAACGCTGAATCATGGCTGCAATCCGAATCTGGCACTATGGATACTGAACGCTGAATCATGGCTGCAATCCGAATCCGGCAGTATGGATACTGAACGCTGAATCATGGCTGCAATCCGAATCCGGCAGTATGGATACTGAACGCTGAATCATGGCTGCAATCCGAATCCGGCAGTATGGATACTGAATGCTGAATCATGGCTGCAATCCGAATCCGGCAGTATGGTTGCTGAACGCTGAATCATGGCTGCAATCCGAATCTGGCAGTATGGTTACTGCATGCTGAAATGTGGGTCTCATGGCTGCAATCCGAATCTGGCAGTATGGATACTGAACGCTGAAATGTGGTCCTCATGGCTGCACTCTGGTTGAGTGCGGGCCTCTGCTCAGAACTGGCAGCACATGCTCCACTTAGGGACTGTAAGATATGATGGAATTCCCCCACCACCCCTCACCCATCCCCCCATTCATTCCAAGATCCATGCAAGCTCCCTGACACTTAGGTTCCTGATCCTGGAATTGTAAATGTGTCGATAGCATTTTGTCTCCAGCCGGACAGCACTGTCACAGCATATCTTTCAGCAATTAGATCATGAAGGGTCCCACCCACCCTGCTCATGGACTGTTTGTCCCACTCCCACCAGGATGGAGACTACATAGCATCCAGATCGGGATCACTAGACTCAAAAACAGTTCCTTTCCCAAAGCAGTAGGGCTGAGCAACACCTCCTCCCACTAGCCCACCTCTACACCCTTCAATATTTTATTATCATTTCCACTAGTTTATCATTTCCTGTTGATCACCTTCTGTTCAGGCCTTCCTGTGCTTAGTGTCACTTTATGGACATGCAATCAATCTATGTATATAAACTACTGTTGTGTTCTTTTTCTTACTGTGTTTTTTGTGCTGCATCGGATCCAGAATAACAATTATTTCATTCTCCTTTACACTTGTGTACTGGAAATGACATTAAACAATCTTGATTCTCTATATATAAGAGCAAGATTATCTTGTTTCATTGATTCCACCAACACGCTCACATCTACTAACACATCCCGAACATTAACTGAGATAGCAGGGCAATTTCAAAGCACCATTATAATCATAAGGCTTATCTCTAGAACGGAACAAAGATTAAATATTAATTTATCAATGGTGAAATAAGAAAATACATTTAAAATAATTTCAATTAAAAGGCAAACAAACTATGGTCTCGCTATGAAATACTGCAGCCATTTAGTTAAGAGACAGGACCCTCCCTTACAGAATACTTTTCATTTTCAGTGCCCCCTCCTAATTGCATAGGCCATAGAAGAATAGAACACAAATTCATTAGAGTTACTTAGCTTACATTAAATATGGCTTCTGTCTACCTTAGTGCCTGCCACGACTAACTGATATCTTTTAATTATAACATGCTCTTTGGAAAAGTACCATGTCAGTGATACTTCATAAAACATGGCTCATTTAGTTCAAAAACATGCTAATTAAAGCTCTTCCAGCAGCACTCACTGTTTTCAGATAACTCCACAATGTAGTGCAGAATAGGGCTATTTCCATTGAAAGATCGAGTCCATGATAAATCCACTGTCCGGCTTTTTGAAGCATTCAATGCTGCCTGCAGGTTCCTGGGTGGATGTGGGAGTTCACTGAAAAAAAAACAAAGTCAGGAGATTACAATCTACAGACAATTTGATTAACCATACAGTATAAAGACCGTCTAGAATTCTGATCAAGTACAATCAGATTTCAATGCCTAAGGGCACATTATGATAATTCAATCATATATTCTATTTGTATTGTCAAATAATCATTAGGTTTTTGCTTTGTCATTTATAGTTAAGCAGTTAAATTACACAGCTCAGGGTGGGTTGTGAATCAGAGGAGCAGAAAATTTTTGCTTTCCACCTGGAGCCCCAGAGAAGCTGGCAGAATGGCTCAGCCGTTCACCTGTGGTGATGACACCGAACCTGAGCCCACCAGGACAGCCTCAGATACACCGAACCTGAACCCACAAGACAGCCTCAGATACACTGAACCTGAACCCACGAGACAGCCTCAGATACACCGAACCAGAGCCCACAAGACAGCCTCAGATGCGCTGCCACCAAATCAGAGTCTTGTTTTCAGAGCCGAGCTCTTCCATGATCCAGTAAAAAGAAGCACAAAATATTTCATGGCTTTTTTTTTTGGAAGTCTCTTTAACGACTGCAGTTTAGCTGTTCAAAATCAGGCAGGAATTTATGAAGCGTGTTCACCCATTTATACGTACATCTGGAAATTACTTCCAAGAGTTTCCAGTATTGGTTGGGCAGTCAAGTGAACCCAATGCCAGTGATACAGATGGATTTCAATTGCTGTTTCTCGGATTTTTAGATGCTATACAGGCGAGCAGTAGGTGAACAACCAACACCAGAGGTGGTTCTCTTCAGTTCAGAATTGGCCATTGAGAAATGTAAAACTAAATCGCTGCTCTTCCAGCACAATCAAGAATAAGGGGATGATTACAATGTGTTTACATACAGTAAATGTTTTCCTTTGTAACTGTGGACACAGAATTTTATTGAAGTTTAACAATACAGACAGAATGAATGATTTTAAATTGATAACTGAATAATGTTTCTGAGCCTTGGTCATATCATCTTCCATTCTCTAACTCTTCTTCACCTGTAAACTCTATTTGATCTGATGAGTGACACTGCACACCACGAATAAATTTGATTTATGCATAGACATATCTATGCCAACCATTATATCTGACTATCAAATGAAACTAAATCCTAGTGAACCACAATGCAGGTAATGTTCCAGACTTGACTGCCTGTCATAATTTAATGCTCGATAAATGCTGCTGATTTATTCACAGTACGCTTATACGATTTCCCAACTGCAATACAAGCCTAGAAACTGTCATGATAGAATTGTGTGTAGACTTCTGATGTTTCCCCATCTGCTAATTTAACAAGAGAGCTTAACCTACTATTTCAGATGAGTTAACATTGTTGTTAAAGAAACCCACAAAAATTGTAGTTTGAATGATTTAAGCTCATATACTATAATAAGCAGCTGCACAGCAAGAATCGGTATTAAAATGGTATGTGGCAGAATACATTTCAGTGCTAAATCTGATTGTTACTCACCATATAATGGAAAATTGCACTACGAATTGCAGCAGAAATTCAATACAAGTCTGTTACGAAACCAAATTCCAGCTTGAGGCGTAAAATGAAATGTTTTTACTCACATGACTTCCAGGCGAGCACTTCTGAAGTCATTCCCTCCTACGGACAAAACTTCACAGGTGTAGTCGCCAATATCACCCGACCAAGTCTGGCTAATATGAAGTGAGCCATTTTGCCCTAAAGTAATTCTGGGTGCAGTACTTGCATCAATAATTTTACCATTCTTTCTCCAAACAAATCTAGAAAAAAGGTGAATAAGATGTAGCATCAATAATGTATCTAAGTGAAAGGCTGGAGGAATCTAAACTCTGAACGCAAATGGGCTTTGGTTGGGCAAGAAGTACAATTTAAATATAAAAGCTTAAATTAAACCTGAATATGGCCTATGTCGACTTGCTCATTCCCATCTCCATTTGCGCTGGGATATATGGATGACTAAACTGCTGCTACCCATGGGTAGCACTTCTATCAAATCTTCAAAGGAAACCATGCCTCTCAGAATGTTTTGCCTTACTGCTGTTCATCTATCTCGGCCTCAGGAAGTCCATCAGCTGGAGGGAGGCAAGGACTATATCATGCAACAGGTAAAATCTTTTTTGAAGGACAGGAGCCGCAGAAGAGATTTCTTCTGTGCCCTCAAACAACTCTTAATTTCTTTAATGTATGTCTCCTCCCCAACCGTCCTGGAATATCTGAACCACTTTAACTCAGATCACACCTACATCATCAGTTACTCTGATGTCATCTCCATCTCTTCCTTGATTATCTGTCAACCCCATAGCCATGAATGTCTCCTTGATTTGATTCCTCCCATTACCCACTGACTACCTCTCCTATTTCCCATACACAAGTCTCCTACTTATCATTGACATTTATTTATTAATTTAGAGATACAGCACAGAACAGGCCCTTTAGACCCAATGAGCCGTACTGCCTAGCAACCCAGCTACTTAACCCTAAATTAATCACAGGACAACTTACAATGACCACACTACGAACCAGTATGTCTCTGGAATGTGGGAGGAAACCGAAGAACTTGGCACAAACCATTCACAAGAAGGATATACAAGCGTTTTACGATGGCATCAGAATTGAATTCTGAATTCCAGTGCCCCGAGCTGTAATAGTGACGTGCAAACTGCTACGCTACCATGTTACTAAATTCCCTCCTCTTATTTCTTATTGTGCACTCCTCCCATATCCCATTGCTGAGCCTCCTATTTCTCATCACTGACCATCCTTTGATTTCTTTTCCTGATTCCACCATCTGATTGTTCACTATTGCCATCAACATTCCCAACCCCAATGTATTTAGAAACTTAGTCATGACCTCTATCCTGATTTCTCTGGGTCTGCATTCTCTTGTATAGTGTTGTCCACACCAGACAGAGATCGGTTTGTCAATCAGACACAATTCTGGCTGGGTACTCGTACGATGACCCATGCATGCTGTGGAATTATAATTTCAGGGTGCTCTTCTGGTTAGAACTTTCTGCTGCTTCGCTCTTCTCTGCCTCAGTAAATATTGGGATTTTTACCTCAAACACAAAGGAGGGCAAAACCCCAGCGGCGCAATTAGTAGGGCCACTGCTCCAGAGTGCCAACAACCAGGATTCGATGCTGACTACTGTCCCTGTTTGTGTGGAGTTTACATATCTCCCATGACCACATGAGTTTACTCGGGGTGTTCTAGTTTCCCTCCACATCCCAAATGCTTGTGGATTGTTAGACTAATTGGCCACTGTAAATTCCTCCCTGGTATGTGGGTCAGTGGTAAATTCTGTGGTGACTTGATATAATTAAGGGGAGAATATGTGAGATTAGTGCAAGATTGCTGTAAATAGATGGTTGATAGTCAATGCAGAATAGGTGAGCCAAAGGACCTTTTCCATTCTGCATGACTTTGATATTTTAGCAGAGAATATACAATGTTGTGAGTACAAAATAATGTTCCAATAGCTGCAGAGCATTGTGGAACTTAATGCACAAGCAAGTTTCTACATACAACATTACAAAAAGGCTTAAATTGTAGTTTATAGTATCTGAATATGATGACGACAACAGGAGCTATAAATATTCAGATATTACATACAAGATACAGACTGGATGAGCTGCCAGCAACAAGGTTTAGAGGGTAAGGATGTTTCCTCTTATTTTGCAATGACAATGAATAGAGAGAAATTGATGGGAAATTTGTCACTGCTTCTGACAGTACTGAAAGTAATAACATTGCATGAGCATAAGTCAAAGACATCTGGGTTCCACATTTGGTCAGACATCAGTTCCAGACAATTCTATTGGCATTCACTGGCAATAGACCAATTGAAGAAATTGGAATTGAGCAGCAATTTGTATTTAAGTAGCACTGCTAACATTGAAAAAATATTTTGTGGTACTTCATAGAAGAATAATAAAAAGTAAGTGGTATTCAGCCAAAGGAAGGCATTCAGAAGTTTTAAGAAGCACATAATTCAGGTTGAAAAATAGAATGTGATTCTTAAGCCTTTAAACTGGATGTGTTCCTTTCTGTTAACGTCAAAATTCTGTGAAAGTAACATGGTCTACGGCTATAGAAGGGGAGTATGATTGATCTTATTATTGAGGGCTATTTCAGCAGTTACACCCTAATGAAATGGTTATCTTAATTGAACTGGAGAAGCTCACCGAATTGTGACTCTGGAGTCATGGGTTGCTCCACACATCAATTCAGCTGTTGTTCCTTTGATGACACTGCGGTCTTCAGGTGTGACTGAAATGAAGGTGCGTGCTAGAAGAAATACAAGGAAGTTAATATTATCAAGATATTCATGTATCACATGCTGGACATTTCACTAAACTCAGCTGCTTCTTTTGCCTCTTCCTGCCGAGAGTTCACTTTGATTTCCATTTTTACTCAATACGTTTCAAGCAATACAATTTTTAGATTAAAGCAGCATTCTTTATTGTGCAATAACACAAATTATATGCTGAGAAAAAAACAACCTATTCCATTTGATCAACTGTGCATGATATGAGAATTGAAGGTGCATTCAAAGTCTACATTATGAAACACTTGTGCTAAATCTACATTGTGACCTAGAGGATGCAAATCTGGGGCCCGTGTGACAATTTCATTTTCTACGTACTTACTTTAATTTCTTTTATTGGGATATGGGAAATTTCATTTCAAAATTCTCATTCATACTTAGATTCACTAGTTTATGATGCAGGAATAAATCAAACTTAGTTTTGTTCCATTGGATTAGAGGATTTCACTATTTTGTAGGTCTAGTAGCTCAGGATTTACCAGTCCTTCTGTAAAATCAATAACCTTGATCATCATCTTATCATACTCTAATGCTACTAATCGCAAACCACTGAACAATGCAAATTCATTTCTCCATCCATATTGATTACAAAATTAAGTAACTTCTCCAGTTTCTATAGCACAGTGCAAAAGTCTTAGGCACGCTAGATTTTCTAAATGGTTTTAGATGGTATGGCCGCTACGGAGTCCGATCTCAACATCATCAAGGCTGTCTGGGATTACCTGAAGAGACAGAAGCAGGTGAGACAGCCAAAGTCTGCAGAACTGTGACAAGTTCTCCAGGATGCTTAGAACAACCTACCAGCCAATTTTCTTACAAAACTGCATAAAAATATACCTAAAATGCAGTTTGAAAGGCAAATATTCGATTTAGTTTTTTTTTGAACTGTTTACTGCTCTTTATAGTATTTTTTTGATAGTCAGAAACATTCAGTTTCAGTCATTTTACACGTGTCTAAAGACTCTTGCACAGTACTGTAGTTTTGAAAAATTTGTTAACTAAAGGCTAAAGAAAGACATACAATTTCTCATCAGATGACAGGTTACTCCCAAGGAAATGGACACTATTAATGCTTCAACAGTTCTGTTTAACTTCTATTATGAGTAATACTAACCTAGCTTTAAAGTATGCTAAAATAAAATTGATGTTTACTTTAAGGAGCATAAACATGTTAAGGGCCAATTGTAATATCCTAGTGTTGTACAGTTTAATTGCTTGAACTTAAACCAGAGGTTATATTAAAAAGGCTGATATAAAGGTTTACCTGTGACAAAGATTTAATTATTTTCTTCACCATCAAACCAATATTGTACAAGATAGTAAAATCAATTCTATTTTCTATTCTTTTATTTCCATTGCTATTATTACTGCAAAAAGTGAGTTGAATGGACTATGTATGTTTATGATACAATCAGTTTCTCTTTGAGAAAAGCACAAGGTTGCTTAAACTGAAGCATTTCCTGGCTTTATACAGCTCATCAAAATGAGTACCACCTCATTCAAATTGGCATATTCTGCTTTCACTCCCATGAAAAGCAGAAGCTCAATGGAATGGCAGGCTGGCTCATTTAACAAGCATTCCTCCTCCCCCACAGTTGATACCAATCTGCTATTTGGAAAGTAAATTAGCTTGATAATCATTTATGATAATTGATTTTATCATGCAGCCAGGTCAGAAACAGACCGTAGAAGAATTCTGAATTAATGCTTGCTGGAAACACTAACTCCAGCTGGCTCTTACTTGATTATAAAATGGATGCAGGGGATGAGAGACTACAAGTAACTTCCTAGCAGTTGTTTGACTTTATTTCAGGACATAAAGGCATTCTAGAAGACAAAGAAATTCTATTTGATTTATGCTAAGGCATTTACTCTACATTTTACTTTTTAGCATTTTGTGTAAATTGTACGACATAGAAACAGGTCCTTCAACCCACACAATAAGTAATTTTACTACTCCCACTTCCTTGCATAAATCCCATATTCCTCTATGCTTATTCATTCAAGCACTTGACCAGATACCTCTTAAATGTTGTTACTGTACCTACCTCCACAACTTCTTCTGGCAGCTCATTCCAACCACCAACTACATTTTGTGTGCAAAATTACCCTCTCAGATCCCCTTTGCAATTGCTCCCTCTCACATTAGCCTATCACATCACTCTGGGTCCTGAAGAATACTCTGACCAATTTAGGATTTTGTTTAACACCATGAAAATCCCTGGAGAAGACTGGACATGAGAGACTGGCTTCTCCCAAAACAGTGACGCTTCCCTAGTAGCAAGATCGGGATGAAACTTAGAGCAAAATAAAGCATGCAAATTAATCTAACAAGTCTGGAAACTCACAATAAATTTATATTTAATAATAATAAAACACTAGGTCCAGTGGACCCAGAATGAGTTTGAAGGACATCAGTCTAAATTGAATGTTCGGTGGGATACATGTTGTTTTTCCGGAGGATGTTCAGATCCTCAAGCTTTGTTTATGTAATTTATTTTTCTCTCTCTATGACTTTCATGCATCCTTCACTTGTTATTCTCTTGTGGCAGTAACTCCTAGCTATTCCTTTCAGTGCCACCTGTTTGCTTTCTCTTTGACCTACAACAATTATCACATGCCAACTTTCAACAGATGGTATGAAAGAGAATAGTTGCTGCCTATCTGCCTGCTTTATGAGAAAGGAAGTAATCAGCATTTTAGTTTGCATGTGTAAAAATTCTCATTACATGGTCCTTTGATTTGTTTGATGTGCCTTTGTTTTTTTATTCAAATACATCAATGTTTAATAATGATCCATGGATGTGCTTGGGATTTGTTTTCATTGTGGTGAGAAAAATTATTTATTAATTGCATAAAACAAATGGTAAGATGAATAAAGAAAATTTAAAAATGTTCATGTTGTTGAATTGCCATGTCCAACTGGTTTACTGCTGCCCTTTATCTGGTTTAGGTTACACGAGTCTCCAGTCCCACACTTGTATGTTAACTCTTCCCTACCCTCTGAAATGGCCTTGAACACAAAAATGGGTGACTGTAGTTTAAGAAGAGGCACCAATGCCTTTTGATGGTTTACACAGAACAGCAGATATTAAATAAATTTTAAGTACAGGTGCACATGTAGAGAATAAGGTGTACAAACACTTTAATTCACAAAGCATTGACGCTCTGGAGATCTGTAGCTGTTCTGTTTGAGGCTCTGGGAACTTTATCCCATGGAACTGCCCAAGAAGAAGAGTGACTTTCTAATTTGCACAATGCACAATGCATAATGCATCACAAGCATTAAAAATAGCCTTTAGTAAGCTCCATTTGGTGGGGGACCAAATCAAATCCCAGAGCTGAGTTCCCTCATTTAGCAAAGTGGATTTCAAGAAAATGAGGAAACTGAGGAAAATTATCTGTTGGTAACCATTTCCTCTGCAACAACACCAACAAGCTACTCCAACATTGGAGGCTGAACTGATGATCACACTTATTCCATACGAGATCCAAGCAAGAACTTCTGATCACCAATATGGTTTGATCTCAGCTGTTAAACCATGCACCGATGTGACCTTTTCCAGAGCACTCGAATACCGTATTCAAAGTCCAGTTAAGGGTTCAAATCCTGGACGTCAATGCATGAGTTATTACCGCACACAAAACGCTGGAGGAGCTCAGCGATTCCTGTAGCATTTTGTGTGTGCTACTTTGGATTGTCAGCAGCTGCAGGTCTTTTTGTGTTTGTGAGTCATTACCACTGCCACGTGGTAAAAAAAAAGAATGCTCAAGATAAATACGGCATCATTTTCTGACGCACCACCATGGTAGGAGATCTTACGTAGTGGTTAGAATCCCTGGGGAAAATACAGAAAAGGAAAACAAATATTCGAGGTAGATGATGTCAGGAGCATCTCCTGGTAGTTCCTCAGGTGGGAACTGGACATTTATCACCTGAGTAAAGCCTCTTCCTGCAGTCAGAGCTTGTGTCATTTGTGAACTTAATGATCATATTAAAAAACTGCATGAGTGACACAATTACAGATAATCTGTTGACTGAAGTCACTCACATATGCCAAGGTGATCTCCTAATTTTTGATTCTATTCCAACACATGCTGCATATAGTACTGTGCAAAAATCTAAGGTATACATGCACAGATAGGGTGACTAAGACTGCACCATTTGTCAACATGGAGTGGGGAGCGAGATGTTGGGAATGGTGAGGGTGGAATGCTGCAGAGGAGTGTGGGACAGGTGGCAGAGGAGTACCAGGGGCAGGGGAGTGGCACTGATGCAAGTGCACCCAGCTCTGACACACTAGGCAAGGTCATTTGACTCCAAACAATTGGTTTATTGATCATCATAGAATCTGCCTCTGGTGCTTCCTGCATCCTCCACTTTTCCTTCCCCTCTTCCCATCCATAATTCCTCTCTCCTTGCCCCCTTCCCACTCTCAGTCCACCAGAGGGACCCATATTAGAATCAGGTTTATCATCATCCACATAGGTCATGAAATTTGTCTTTTTTGCAGCAGCAGCAGTATAGTGCAAAACATAAAGTTACTACAGTACTATGCAAAAGTTTCAGGCACACAGCTATGCCTAAAATATGTGCCTAAGACTTTTGCACAGTACTTTACATAAGCTGTGGTCGTCAAAAAAAATGTCCCATTCTTTTATTCTTCTGTTTCTGATGCAATCTATGTACTATATCCAGTAATGAATGCTGCCTGATGGTTATCTAAACTTTCAATGGTTCTTCCTCGTGGTCAGTTAAAATACAATGACAAGATGAAAAATCAATGTTGAATAAACTAAATATTTCCACCATAGTGAATCTGCACAGAATGACACTGCTAAGACCAATATTAAACCAGTTATTAAGTGTTGCAGAAAGTGTTTATTGCCTCAAAGATTGTGAAAGGAATCTAGCTTTAACCTTGTACATAGCCCTATTTCGATCCTGGAGCCCACCTGATGCAGCATTGGAAGAATGGAAATTTCAATATTATTGGACAACTCAACATACATCATCTTACAATTCATTATCCACTACTGTAGAAGCAGAATTCATTCAGTGATTGAGTGCCATAGTGGAGATTCCAATATCTGCCCACACTCAGAGCTGCCAAGGCATTTCAACAATCTATCCTCCTGGAAATTACCAGCAATATTCCAGCCATGTCCTGGGGAACAAGAAATAGCTGAGAGGTGCAGAGGTTCTCTCTTACATTGGCAGAAGAACTGCCACTGCCTTTCCATTGCTTAGCAGCCTGGTAAACCAACTCTGATGGAAGTTTATTGATCTCTTTCTCCCTCTCTGCCTGATCTGCTGAGTGTTTCCAGCATTTTCATTTTTAATATCAACAGTTAACACTCCAGGCAAGGCAGTGCAGTCTGAAGTCGACTTTCTTGACCCAGAAATGCTAGCTGACGTAAATCAAAATCACCTGCCCCTTCTTAGTCATAGTCATACCTTATTGATCCCGGGGGAAACTGGTTTTCATTACAGTTGCACCATAAATAATTAAATAGTAATAAAATCATAAATAGTTAAATATTAATATGTAAATTATGCCAGGAAATAAGTCCAGGACCAGCCTACTGGCACAGGGTGTCTGACCCTCCAAGGGAGGAGTTGTAAAGTTTGATGGCCACAGGCAGGAATGACCTCCTATGACGCTCTGTGTTGCATCTCAGTGGAATGAGTCTCTGGCTGAATGTACTCCTGTGCCCACCCAGTACATTATGTAGTGGATGGGAGACATTGACCAAGATGGCATGCAACTTAGACAGCATCCTCTTTTCAGACACCACCGTGAGAGAGTCCAGTTCCATCCCCACAACATCACTGGCTTTACCAATGAGTTTGTTGATTCTGTTGGTGTCTGCTACCCTCAGCCTGCTGTCCCAGCACACAACAGCAAACATGATAGCACTGGCCACCACAGACTCGTAGAACATCCTCAGCATCATCCGGCAGATGTTAAAGGACCTCAGTCTCCTGAGGAAATAGAGATGGCTCTGACCCTTCCTGTAGACAGCCTCAGTGTTCTTTGACCAGTCCAGTTTTTTGTCAATTCGTATCCCCAGGTATTTGTAATCCTCCACCATGTCCACACTAACCCCCTGGATGGAAACAGGGGTCGCCGGTAGCTTAGCTCTCCTCAGGTCTACCACCAGCTACTTAGTCTTTTTCACGTTAAGCTGCAGATAATTCTGCTCACACCCTGTGACAAAGTTTCCTACCGTAGCCCTGTACTCAGCCTCATCTCCCTTGTTGATGCATCCAACTATGGCAGAGTCATCAGAAAACTTCTGAAGATGACAAGACTCTGTGCAGTAGTTGAAGACCGAGGTGTAAATGGTGAAGAGAAAGGGAGACAAGACAGTCCCCTGTGGAGCCCCAGTGCTGCTGATCACTTTGTCGGACACACAGTGTTACAAGCACACGTACTGTGGTCTGCCAGGCAAGTAATCAAGAATCCATGACACCAGGAAAGCATCCACCTGCATCGCTGTCAGCTTCTCCCCCAGCACAGCAGGGCGGATGGTGTTGAACACACTGGAGAAGTCAAAAAACATGACCCTCACAGTGCTCGCTGGCTTGTCCAGGTGGGTGTAGACACGGTTCAGCAGGTAGACGATGGCATCCTCAACTCCTAGTCGGGGCTGGTAGGCGAACTGGAGGGGATCTAAGTGTGGCCTGACCATAGGCCGGAGCAGCTCCAGAACAAGTCTCTCCAGGGTCTTCATGATGTGGGAGGTCAATGCCACCGGTCTGTAGTCACTGGGGCCGCTGGGGCGCGGCGTCTTCCGCACAGGGACGAGGCAGGACGTCTTCCACAGCACAGGAACCCTCTGGAGCCTCAGGCTCAGTGTCAAATCTTTCACAGCAAGTCAAAAATCTTCCAGCAGCTACTAGGTGATGGTATTTAGTATGCAACCTGAAATGTTAGGGCTCTCAAACATAGTGCCATTGATGACAGACCTGGAAACAAGACTCCTGTGAAAGCTCACAGGATTTCAGATGCATGGGCATGGACATTGACGTTGCTGCCCTGAGGGAGATAAATTGGGCAGGAGATAGTCAATTTAAAAAAATGGTTGTGAACATACTCTTTTCTAAATGATCAATCTCTGATGCTGTGTTCATGGTGTGAGTGTTGCCATCAAGGTTAAGTTAGTCCTGCATTTGACTTATTTTCTGATTTCCATCATCTGGAGACTTTGCTATTATCCAGTTTGAATTGTTGACTCATTGTGGTCTAATGTTAAAGAACTATGATCACGCAGACATTCAGAAGATCAAGACAGAGTGTTAAATAGCAACTGTAACTATATTATTTATAGTTATTGATCTATGAAAATGTCAGTTACTGGCAAAACCACCATTTACTGCAAAGCTCAAAATTCCCAGAAGCTGGAGGAGAATAGTTGCAGTCCTTGTGGAGAACCATTTACACTGGGCATTCTAGCAACTGTCCCATTGGGAATGGAAAAAAATACTTGTTAATAGAGCAGGAATGCCTGATTAACCATTTTAACCAATGAATAAGTGCTGCCGTAGTATCATTGGAGAAGGAGACAGTACAGAAGGGCTTAAACTTAAGTGGGACGTACTAGAGAGGCTGGCTGCATCTTAAATGTCACCAGGTTTGGATGGAATGCATCATTAATTGTTTAAGGATAGGTGGAAATAGCACAGAAAATGCTGTTGAACCAGCCTCCCCACTCCACTATTAGATTGGTCACATTCCCACTACCGGATCAACATCTCCACTGGTGGTCTAGTCCAGTCTAGCTGCCTGACCCCTCCTGCTGGCTGACTACCCTTTAAATTCCTGCTGCCGGAACAGCCACTGGACTCGTCCAACTTGGCTCTGCGTTACAATGGACAGCCCTTGCTCGTGCACCAGTTTCTCTCCTTCCTAAGGCCGATCAGCCTCTCCGTTTCTGCTGCTGGATCACCTAACCTGCATCTAATCACGTCTCCACTTCTGAAGGTAAAAGGCACTTACCTACCCTATCAACTAAAGGTGAGGGTGCAGGTGGACAGTTTTGGTCTGCCAGCTTTAAAAACCTTGCAATCTGGGCAGCAAGTTTTCCATTCCTCACACCGTTGGTAAGGTGAGCAATGCTAGTGTCATAAATTGAGAAAAACTGGTACAAAATGCTGGGGATTTTCAAGAAAGGTGTGATATAGAGTGGGGAGGTAGAGTCTGATATCGAAAGCATAGACCCTGGATATTATACTCCGTGTTACCGAGCAGCCACATCAATAATGCCTTAATTCATTTTACTGCTGATGGGCAATAATTAGTCAATTGAATTTGTATTTATCCTGCTTTCCATGGACATGACATGCCTGGGAAGGCACCCAAGTTTTTGGTGTTATAATGAAATAGCTTGGCTGGAGGGATGGCTGGTTTTGGAGCATTTCCGCAGGTTACTGCCACGTACCATAGTCTTTGCCATATTCAATACTCATCTCTTACTCAAAGGGTAACTCTGATTGGCTGATACCCTTTATCCATGTAAAATTTTGCTTACTAATACAGAAGACGTTAATGCTATTCTTGATAAGGCTCAAAGCAATCTTGGTTTTCATTATCATTACACTGGATGGATGTTACTCACACCCACTCTGAGGTTTTCTTGCTCTGTAAATACTTATTTGGCATTTTGCAATAATCATAAACTGATGCATTTCGCTGCTGAATTTAAAACAGTTGAACTGCTGGGAGGCTGTTGAAAAAAATTAAGCAGGTCCACCTGTCAGTTGCTGACACATTCTCCCATTGGGCTTCTTCTGTGACACAACAGCTACATCAAGGTTAATCAGCTCATACCTCGGAGGGAAACTGCTTCTTGCACTTCAAACATAGATACAGAGGTAGGATTTAAACACCCAATTGAACCAAAGGAGATTTATTGCAATCATGGGTATTTTTTGTAATATCTCTACTTCTAAGTCAGTAGGGTTAATGAGACTGCTTTTCCAAGAGCGCCACTGTTGTAAAAACCAACAATAGATTAATGAATAATATTTAATTGCAGCAGCACTGTATTCAGCCTTCCTGTACCAAATAAGTAATTCATCCTTTTGAAACTTCATGATAATTTTAAAATACATACAACACTGAATAGAAATGGGTAATGACTGGTTCCTTTTAAAGTATGGTGAAATTTTTATTGCTATTCTGAAAACATGAAGGCTCCATTTTATGTAATTTACATATGTAATTATCCCTAAATAATCTGCTGTCTTAAAATATAAATAAACAACTTATGGATGTCTTCAGCTGACTACTGGGAGATAGAAGTAGTAGACAAAGTTCATTTCCTATAGAAGTGACTTCAAAATGTGGCTGCTTGTAGCAGTATTTACATACATATAGGGTCCCTGACCCAGTTGGTGAAATGCACAATCAGCTGGCAAAGCCAACGTTACTGCATCAAAAAATGCATTAGCATGCATGCCAGAACTTCCTGCAATCAAGCACTTCTCATGTAAAAAGTTGATATTGACCTAAAGTGTACTGGTGCATGTATTGCAAAACATGAGAAAGTACCTTATTGCAAGCAATTCGGAAAGTTATACAACTTAAATCTAAATGCAGGCTCATCTGACCCAAAATGAGTATGTCATATCACTTGCCACAATGCATGAATGTTTTAGTTAGTGAGAAGTTACAGAACTTCCTTTCAGTGAGCTAAAATGATAAATGCGAGAATAACGGATATTTCCTGAATGTTTTATGTAAACCTTGTATATGTATCCATGCTTTTTATAAATTAATTTTTAAATAAAAAGTTGCAGTTTTCAGATTAAAATGGGGAAATATTTATTTAATGGGACACAACTGCTGAACATTTTTATTTCATTATTTTAAAAATTGCCTTATGTAAATATTTAATAAGATTTTATAATTACATGTTTCAGTTGCTAATGTGCAAGTGCTAGCGTATTTGAACAGACTGGAAATTAGTTAAAAATAGCTACAGAAAAGACTTAGGACAGTTTTTAAAAGTTGCCTAAAAGTTTATCATTACAGTCATAGGGTAATACAGTCTAGACACAGGCCCTTTGGCCAACCACCGTACCTAACTTCACTCATCCCACTTACCTGCATTAATTCCATACTCTTCTTGCCCTACTCTTTCTGGTACTTATACAGATGCTTCATAAATATTGTGACCATTCCTGTTTCCCCCACCTCCTCTGGCAACTCATTTCAGATACCCACACCTTGTGTGAAATATTTCCCACCGCATGATTCTTTTTAAAACTCCCTCTCCCACCTTAATCTTACATCTACCAAGTTCAGACATTCCTAATATAGAAAATAAACGCTGGCCATCTCCCCCATCTATGCCCATCATAATTTCAGCGCCTCCATTTTCTTACCTCTCTGCCTCTTTCACTTCAAGTAAAACAGACCCAACCTAACCAATCTCTTCTTATAATTCTAGCCTTCTAAACCAGGCAACATCTCTGTGAATCACATCTGCCTCTTCTCTGGTATAATGATATCCTTTTTCTATGTGACCAGAACTGCAAATAATACTCTAAGTTTAGTTTAACTCTTACCCCCCAATGCTCTGTCCTATGAGGTCAAGCATACCACATACCATCCTCACCACCATATCTATCTGTGTCGGCACTTTTGGAGAAACATGAATGTGTATCTCAAACAACGGGAATTCTGCAGATGCTGGAAATTCAAGCAACACACATCAAAGTTGCTGGTGAACACAGCAGGTCAGGCAGCATCTCTAGGAAGTGGTACAGTCGACGTTTCAGGCCGAGACCCTTCGTCAGGACTAACTGAAGGAAGAGTTAGTAAGAGATTTGAAAGCGGGAGGGGGAGGGGGAGATCCAAAATGATAGGAGAAGACAGGAGGGGGAGGGATGGATCCAAGAGCTGGACAGGTGATAGGCAAAAGGGGATACGAGAGCATCATGGGACAGGAGGTCCGGGAAGAAAGACAAGGGGGTGGGGGGAACCCAGAGGATGGGTAAGGGGTATAGTCAGAGGGACAGAGGGAGAAAAAGAAGAGTGAGAGAAAGAATGTGTGTATAAAAGTAAATAAGGGATGGGGTACGAGGGGGAGGTGGGGCATTAGCGGAAGTTAGAGAAGTCGATGTTCAAGCCATCAGGTTACTCATTCATGTCACTCAGGTTGGAGGAACAACACCTTATATTCCATCTGGGTAGCCTCTAACCTGATGGCATGAACATCAACTTCTCTAACTTCCACCCATGCCCCACCTCCCCCTCGTACCCTATCCGTTATTTACTTTTATACACACATTCTTTCTCTCACTCTTCTTTTTCTCCCTCTGTCCCTCTGACTATACCCCTTACCCATCCTCTGGGTTCCCCCCCCCCCCTTTTCTTTCTCCCTAGGCCTCCTGTCCCATGATCCTCTCATATCCCTTTTGCCAATCACCTGTCCAGCTCTTGGCTCCATCCCTCCCCCTCCTGTCTTCTCCCATCATTTTGGATCTCCCCCTCCCCCTCTCAAATCTCTTACTAACTCTTTCTTCAGTTAGTCCTGACGAAGGGTCTCGGCCTGAAACGTCGACTGTACCTCTTCCTAGAGATGCTGCCTGACCTGCTGCGTTCACCAGCAACTTTGATGTGTGTTGCTTGAATTTCCAGCATCTGCAGAATTCCTGTTGTTTTCATTTAAGGCCTCAAGTGTCACAGTAGCGTAGCAGTTAGTGTGAATCTATTACAGCTCGGGTTGTTGGAACTCAGAGTTCAATTCCCATGCAGTTGAAAGGAGTTTGTTCGTCCTCCCCATGAACACATGGGTTTTCTCTGGGTGTTACAGTTTCCTCCTACATTCCAAAGACACACCCATTAGTAGGTTAATTGGTCATTGTAAATTGCCTTGTAAGTAGGCTAGGGTCGTGCAGTGGTGTGGCTTGTTGGGCCAGAAGGGCCTGTTCTGCATTGCATCTCTAAATAAAATAAAATTTCCTATGTTGCCACACATAGATTATCACATTAATTCTTAAGGGGGTCTACTTTCTCCCTAATTCTACTTTTGTCCTTAATATGCTAATAGGATCTTTGAGAATCTGCCAGAGATACCTCATGACCCTTCTTGCCCTCCCAATTTCCTTCATAAATGTACCCCTAAATCCCTTATACTTCTCAAAACTTATGGGCACTGGTCAAAATAGTTTATTGACTTATCAACTACTTGCCCAGCTTTAATTCCTGAAAGGTGGCGTGTTGCCCATGCACTTGTAGGGAATCTACATGTTGCTTCAAAAAACTTCCCTGGTTACACTTAACAAGTTCTGCTTCATCTAATTCCTCAGTACTAAGGCAGACCCTGTCAACATCGAGGAATTTAAAATCACCTATTATTACAAATCTATTTTTCCTATACCTATCTACAACTTCCCTGCATACTTGCTCCTCCAGTACATGTTGACTATTAAGATGTCTGGAGTATAATACCTTCAAAATGATTGCCCCTTTTTATTTCTAAATCTGCACATATGGTCTCATTGGATGTTCCACTCTTAAGGAGGCCTGATATTCCTGACTTAATAGAACACATGGTAGAAAATGAGAAAAGCAAGTGGGATCTTTAAAGATTAGATTATTAGATTATGAGGACACTCAGTCCTCATTTATTGTCATTTAGAAATGCATGCATTAAGAAATGATACAATGTTCCTCCAGAGTGATATCACAAAACAGGACAAACCAAAAACTAACACTGACAAGACCACATAATTATGACACATAACTACAACAGTGTAAAGTAATACCATAATCTGATAAAGAGCAGACCATGGGCATGGTAAAAATAAAAGTCTCAAAGTTCCGAATGACTCCCAATAGTCCGGATAGCAGGTAGCAGAAGGGAGAAACTCTCCCTGTTGTAAACCTCCAGGCGCTGACAACTGCTGATGCATTGGAAGCACCCGACAACAGCCAACTCTGAGTCCATCCGAAAACTTTGAGCCTCCGACACTGAGCACCATCTCTGCCAAGCGCTGGACCCCGCCCCAGCCGCCGAGCAACAAGCAAAGCTGAGGAGATTCTGGATCACACAGTAGCAGCGGCAGCGAAGAAGGCATTTCAGAAGTTTCTCCAGATGTTCCTCCGTGCTCTCACGTCTGTCTCCATCAAATCAGGATTGTGCACGGCACCCTACTTGACAGATTACAGATATCATTCACCTGAGTGGCTGCTGCGCGCTGCGTCGCGCCGCCATCTTCTCCTCCTCCTTTTAATTGCAGCAGTAATAATCCCAAATGGGAATATTTGATCATTCAAATATTCAAGAGGATGCAGGCATGGAAATTCTTAACTATCAGTCAGACCACAGCTGGAGTGTTTCCTCAGAGAGAAAGCTAATGCTAATCAGAGGAGAAAATATGCACAGAAATTGCCAATAGGTAGAGGACAAATATTTAAAATAATTAGCAAGAGAAATAAGGAGGACCATTTTAATTCAGTGATTTATGATCAGGAAACACCTTCTGAAAGGGCCTATTAATAATTCTCACAAAAAAAAGATGTATGAATGATATTTTTTTATAACAGAACAATGAACAAATATGTTAAAAATTATTAATAATGAAAATTCCCTTTTAAAGAAATAGGTTTAGATCATTAAAACAACTAAGGTACTTTACAAGCATGTCACAGCAGACAGCACAAAAACAATCTCTTTAGCCCAACTCATCCACATTGCCAACCCAAGAAAGCCCCCTAAGGCTTTTCTATCCCTTTTTGTCTAAATATCAATGAAACTCTAATTGTATCCACTTCCACACTTTCTCCGGCAGCTTGTTCCGTATACCCACCACCTCCTGTGTAATAGAGTTACCCTTCAGATCCCTTTTAAATCTCTCCTTTCTCCCTGCAAATCTAAGCCCTCTAGTTTGTTATATTCCTCTCCTCTTGTAAAAAAAAAACTGACTACTAACCTTATTTTTATACCACTCATGATTTTATAAACCTCTTTAAAGGTCACCCCTCAGCCTCCTACACTCCAGGGAATAGTGTCCCAGCCTAACCAGTCTCCCCTTATAGCTCGACCCCTCAAGCTCCAGTAACTTCTTCATGAATCATTTCTGCAAGATTTCCAGCTTAATACCATCCTTCCTACACCGAGGAAACCAGAACTGCTCACAGTTGTGCAGTCTCACCGATACCTTGTAACGATCACCGCCTGACCGATGATATTAAGTATGCCAAAGCCTTCTTCACCAACCCATCTACCTGTGTCTTCCCTTTCAGAAAACAATGTACCTGTAGCGCCAGGTCCCACTGTTATACAACACTCTTCAGGGCCCCAACATCAAAATGGCTCCTTTAAAGTGGCGACTCTGCATGCAGCTCCAATGGCGACTCTGCATGCAGCTCCAATGGGAATCATCAAATATTCCCATTTGGGATTATTACCGCTGCAATTAACAGTCCAAGGATACTTCAGTGTTGTTTTAAGATGTTGTAAAAACTCTACTGATACACAAAACCGGTTGACACCGACTGAAGATTTGAATTGTGAGTGCAGTTCCCCTTTAAGAAAAAGTAAGTGTGGAAAGCACACCAGTCTGCAGGTACAATTGCAATTCAGGCAGAGCCCTTAGGACCTCACTCGTGACTATCCTGCTGGCAACTCTACAGTCTTGGGAAAATAAAACTGAAAAATTGCAGTTCCAGAGGGCCACCAGGGACCGCTGTGTACTTTGCTTCACGGAAACACAGCTCACCACCGCCATTTCAAAGGCACTGCTGCAGACCGATGGCTTCACCATCCACTGAAAAGATAGGAGAGTCTTTTAAAGGTAGAGGAAGCAACGACTAAAGACCAGTGATGAGGACCAAGAAGATATGCTCAAGGGAGACAGAGGAGTACTGCCAGGTCTGCAATCGGTGGACAGCACAACACCAAAAGATTCATCTTCGAATCCCAATGAATAGCCACAGTCGTCACCAACTTCATCAAGACTTCTGCAGATGAGCGTGTGCCTTCAAGAACATACCGGACATTCCCAAGCCAAAAGCCATGGAGATTTGTAGTCTGCTGAGGGCTAGATCTGAGGCATTCAAGACTGATTATCTAGAAGTTCATGTACGAATTATGGAAAGCTATTTTAAGCGTGAAAGAACAATTCCGATTGAAGTTAGAGATGGAATTGGATGCAAGTCAAGTCTGACAGGGTTTGCAGGGTATGCAAAACCTAACATCATGAATGACTGTGATACTTCACTCCCAGATGAGGTCAAGGTCATTTATGCACACTTTGAAAGGGAGAATAAAACTACACCTGTGTGAGTCCCTGCAGTATTGGGTGACCTTATCACCTTTGTCTTGAAGGGTGACATCAGAACATCTTTCAAGAGGTTGAAGCCTTGCAAAGAGTCAGGCCTTGATGGTGTACCTGGCGGGGCAGAGAAAATCTGTTGCAGATGGAGGTTCCCACTTGCCTCAAAAGGGTGACAATCATACCAGTGCCCAAGAAGGGTACAGTGAGCTGCCTCAACGACTATCGCCCAGTTGCACTCATATCTACTGTAATGAAGTCCTGCTGCGAGGTTGTTCTTGGCCAGAATTAACTCCTGCCTAAGCAAGGACCTGGACCCACAGTAACTTGCACATCACACACAATTGGCCTGCAGTGGATGCAATCTCACTGACCCTCCACTTGGCTTTTGATCTCCTGGACAATAGCAATATCTACATCAGGTTGCTGTTTATTGATTACAGCTCAGCATTCAACACAATCATACCCTTAGTTCCATTGTTTCTGCCTGCTCCTACCCCACTGAACTTATGTCGGCATAATTCCTCAAATGGATTTTGTCCCCCTTCGTCCAGTCCCTTCCTACCTCCGTCCCGGACACATTGCATGCTCCATTAAGGGAGTACAGCTGGGAAATCGGAGCTGCAGTTAAGATCAGAACATCTAACTCTGCTGGGGGGGGGGGGGGGGAGAACCAAGATGCAGGAACATACATGGTTAAATATGGGCAGTTACTGTAAGAAAATGTCAGCAAAAATGAGCCCACAGCTTCTTCAAATGAGCTGTTTGAACTGAAAGGCCACAGGTGCTAATTGGACAGATGAATTTCTACAAATGTCACAAATAACGACATGGACTGTAGAATTAATTGTCAATGGCACAAACTGGGACAAGCAATTATTCTTAAAGGTGTTAAAGTTGGAAATTCCTTTGATTTATACTCTGGACAGTAGCTGGTGGCATATATTACTTAATGTGAAGCAATCAACAGAATCTAAATGAAGGTTCTAAAAGTTAGCAGCATTTAAATCACTTGTTTCGACAGTTTACTGACATACAGTACGCCGTGTTAAAAACCATATTTATTTGCATTTTTTAACAAATTCTTACATGACTATGATTCAAATTAGTCATGTACCCAAGTTATATTTTCCTTTGTTTTCTTTTCTCTCTCCCCACAGCTTTTTGGCTATGCCAAATTAGACAGTTTATTCCCTTGATTATTGTCTGAGATGCTTCAAAATTGACTTTAATGTAAATTTTTTTTAAAAAAGAAGTTCATTTCAATTTTTCTCCCGAATGTTTACCAGACACTCAGATTTCCTCAGCCTCAGAGTCAGGTGTGATCTCATGAAGTTCTTGAGGCAATTAACTTCTGCCCACCTTTAGGACAAACTGCTTCACTCTAAGAAGGAACATTAATTAGATGTCCAGAGAGCTGACAGTACAACCTCAAGTCTTATTGTTACGTAGACTGTTTTTGATTTATTCCCGGAGTGCATCATGCTTATAAGTACTTTAGAGAGGAGTTAACATCAAAATACCTTGTAACCAATAAGCAGAACTCTCTAATGGTGCAGAGCATTCACCCAGTGAGCAGTTAAATGATAAAGGATCCTGGAGGAATGCCATCAATGTTTGATTTAGTTAATTTTTTCCCAGTCAGGCACAGATAAGCAAGATCTGACTTAATACCCTGTATCCTACAGAATGCAGTACTGTCCACACTTAGAGTCATGATCCCTGAGTGTCTATTGACTAAGAGCAAGTTTCAGCTTAACTGTGGTGCCTTGGAAGATACTCAGCGCAACAATGAAGAAAACCTTTTCAATTTAAAACATAGATTTGTTAGTCCCAATTTCATTCCCATCCTTATTTAAATGAACTTACTCCACACTGTGAGACTGGCCGATGCATTCACCGCTCCCTTAGAATTCATTGCAAAGCAGGTATACGTTGCTGCATCTTCAACATGGGCTGGTTTGATCAACAGCCCACCCGATTCCTGAAGTACAAACCGTGGAATTTGTACCGAACCACTTGCTAAAACCTTATCACCTGTAAGGTAAGGACACCGGTCAGGAAATATGGATATATGAGCATGGATATTCCTGGTGGGAATACAGGTACATCTATGTAGACAACATAAGAATAATGTGCAGACACCACAGCTCAAAAGGTTGAGGGCAAGTAAGAGCAGAAAAAAAATGATAAACAATGTTAACCTAATGAGGTATAAAAATAAAGTTTCCAGCATGCATTACTTTTCCCCCATTGAGATCGAGTCAAATCAACAAAGCTAATATTGCTTCCAGATCAATTAATTACCACTGTGAATTCCTATCAATTATGGCCGTGTGGAGGCCTCTGGGGAAGATCTTAATATTAGGGATTTTCTAAAACATAAGTAAGGCATTATTAGGAATTAACAAATGCAAACAAAAAAACCCAGCCAGCTTTCAGAACTCAGCATGTCAGGCAGCACCTGTGGAGGGAAAAGGACTGAACAAGGGTCTCAACCTGAAACATTAACCGCTTATTCCCCTCCACTGAAGCTGCCCAACCCACAGAATTCCTCCAGCAATTTTTATGCTCTAGCTTTCAGTGCCTCCAGCCTCTTCTTTCTCCAAATATTAGCAAATACTTGCTTTATAAAGAATCTTATAATGGTACGTGAATAACATTACGAATGGTTCTTTGCTGTTCTTAATTACTAGTAGAGGTTTTAGTGCAGGTGCACTAGATTACTATTAAATATATCACTGAATACTTTATAATACGCAATTTGAAAAATATAACCTGAAAGCTACCAGATTGAACTGTCTTGAAAATATTTTACATGCAACAAAATGCAAACAAATTTGAATAAAATGATCACTTCTAAAAACTAATTCATTTGTGAGTGCTGTTCATATCTGGATTACAAATTATATGCAAAGCAGATGCAAAACCTTTTGACACTTCAGCCTTCAAAACAGCAAAAAATACACAGATTTAAAAAATAATAATTTATGTCTTATGTAAACTGATTAGATATCATCTGACTGGAGTGAGAATTAAATCTGCAATGTACCTTCAAGCTTTTCAGTTAAAGGAAAAACGTGATGAATGGAAAGGTACTCAGCAGTGAGAGTGTTTGTAAATCTGATCTGTCATGGTCAACCGTATTGCATACATGCTGTAAAGAGCAGATGTATAATATATACTGTACATGTCCAAATCTACCTTTTAGCTCTGTTAGTATACATGGTTGTTGCCTAGTGTTTTTTTTTAAAAGCTGATGAGTTTTAAAAACTTTTGAGAAAAGAAATGGTGGTGTGACAAGATAAGTTTTCTCCCCCCTCATTTTACAAGGAAGGTTTGGTGTTAAACTGTGATCATCTTTCTAACAGCGTGAAGTAATTATGCAGCTGAGTTCATTCTCTATCAGTTACTGCTAGTTCTATTGAGAGAAAGAATGAGTCCAAGCCTGTATACAAAATGACATGCTATTTCAAAAATGAACCTTCGTTATCTACCGGTATTGTCCAAAAATATACTTTGAAACAGGCTGATTAAATACAGTACTTAGTGTGTAAAAGTCTTAGGCACATATACATAGCTAGGGTGTCTAAGCCTTTTGCACAGTACTGTATTTGTCAATGTGGAGCGGAGAGCGAGTTTGTAAATCTGTCTGGAGCAAAGATGTGGGAATAGTGAGGGTGGAGTGCCATTGGTGCGTGTAGGACAGGTTGCAGAGATGGAGTGCCAGGGTGGGGTTGACACTCCTGCAGACTCACCCAGTCCCGAGACACCAGGCAAGGCCATTTGATTTAAAACAACTAGCTTACTGATCATTCCAGAATGTTCCTCTGATGCTTCCCATTCCCTCCCTTGTCTCTTTCCCTTTTCCCAAACATGATTCCTCTTTCCCTGCTCGTTTTCCATTCTCAGTCCATAATCGAGACCCATATCAGAATCCGGTGTTCCATCACTCACATATGTCATGAAACTTGTTTTTTTTTTGTGGCAACAGTACATAAAATTACTACAGTGCTGTTGTGCAAAAGTGTTAGGCACACTAGCTATATACATGTGTCTAAGACTTTTGCACAGTGCTATAGGGTACATATTGTGTTCAAAAAGCAGTGGGTTTTGTCGCTGACAGTTGGCAAGAAGTAAGCTGCAAGACAATTCGGAAATGTTTCAAATGTTTGCTCAATACAATTTCAAGCATTCAGGCCTGGAGATGCCAGAAATGGCCCTGAATGAAAATGAAACGTTTTCACTACTTCAACAAGTTAGGAAACTACATAGAATTTGAAGGTATCAATAATCATCTTGAATGTTATAATGAAAATGAAGATTTGGAAAACGCAATTGCCAAAAGCTTTGCATAAAGACAGTCCATTACCTGCATTAGGTGTCTGTGCTGATTCTGTTCATTTACAATAAAAGAAAATCAGAAGAGTACACTAGATAAATTCATTGACAAAAATCACTGCATTTTGAATACAAGCACACGCAACTGACACCATTTAAAAACTGTTCACTCTAAGCTTGGTGTTTTACCTATCGGCCACGCAAGATGCAACCAATGCCATTTAGAAACAGTTCAGCAACAGTCTCCTGTCCCAAATAAGGGAACACACACACACACACACACACACACACACACATGCAGCAAGGTGGAAAATGGTGGAAACAAGTAATCCCAATCTTCTCAAAGTAATATTTTATTGTACTTGCCATTTCTCCATGTAATACTAGGTTTAGGTGCCCCTGAAGCTTCGCAGTGTAAAACCACAGCTGCTCCATCGGTTACAGCAGTGTCTGTTGGGGCTCTGACGAAGAAAGGTGCAATATCTGAAATAAACAAAAAAAAAGACTTTGAGAACTTCTTTTCTGGTAGAATGAACAAAGCTGGGCTGCCTTACTATGAAATCTCATTACCCTGTATCTCTCCCTAATCACAATCATGGACAAAAGGTCATCTTTTGCCAAATTGAATGTACATATGAGCAATCTGTGTATTATCATGTAGAACATGATTAAGCACCTCAGATTATTTTATCATAAAATTCTTCTGTTGGATGATCTTGTATTTACAAATTAATTTATTTTTTATAGTTTCTAGCTAAACATTTTGAATTATTGCCTGCTTTAATCATCAACTCAATAAAAATATAGTATGTGGTTAAAATACCGATCTTTTAGAGATGAAGAAACTTAAGATGGCAAATATCACCTATCAAGATATTGAAGAATTCAGAATAAAGGAAAGTTGAATAAAAATAAACTGACCTCTCTCAGTTAATATGATCTAGATGAGAAACTTATTTTCTTTAAAGAGCACAACAAAAAAAAAGCTACTGCTACTGGAAATCTGAAATACAAGTACCAAATATCGGAAATACCAGTCAGTTCAGGGGAACAGCTGTGGGGAGATGGAGACAATTAGTGTTTCCAGTTACTGAGCATTAATTTGAAAGTTTAATGATCTAAAATGCTAATTCGGTTTTCAAGCTCTCAGACACTGCCTATCTGCCAAGTATTTTCATATTTTCTATTCTTATTGACACTTATTTCCTTGATGTTGTTGAGAAATCATGATTTATACTCACTCTGTGGCATTTGGTAGTTCTTCTTTGCCAAGCTAGTTTATTGTTTCACAGTAAGAAATTCCAAAGTACATTCGTACTGTATGTTTGTGGTTCTGCTGTAACTATGGATACTGCACAATAAAGCTATTAATTTGCAGAGGTTTTATTTTTCACTTTAGATTTTATAGTTGATCTTTTGAGTAAAGAAACAATACAATCAAAATCAGGATTTAACACCATCACCATCTCATCAAACTAACAGGTCTCAAGAAGTCTACAAGTTGTTGTGTTAGCACCTTTCACACCAATTCTTCACTGTCACATTCCTCTTTTCAGTACTGTTCTTAACACACCATCTGCTAACAAAGATTTTGCTTCCTGAATACCTTTAGGTGTATCTTATGAATTTTGGACTACTGATCATGAAAATCATGAAATTTCCCTATCACGCACCTTTTTTGTTTAAATAAACTTATGTTTATTATTTCAATTCATAATTCAAGTCAATTAAAATGTTGCCTACAATGTAAGCTGGAAAGTTTCCTATCTTGTCCAGGCATGCTTAGGTGGTGCAGCTGCTGCATGGCAGGACAGGTTTTAGTAATAACTATTGGGTTCAGGACTGTAAGGATGGAATTTGCTATCACCAGGCACAAAAATTTCTAGGAAGTATTTTGATATTTGAGACAGATGCTTCCCAGAATAACTGATGCCAAGATTAAGGAAAGCATTTTTTGTTGGTCCACAAATCAAACAGGTCATCAATGACAGGCAATTTGAAGAATTTCTAGTGGGACCAGAGAAAATCACATGGAAGGCATTGAAGTTGATGAAATTTTTCTCGGCATCTACAGAGCACCAAACTACATGCAGCTGGTTGAAAGCATGCTTCAAGCATATAAAACCATGAAATGCAACATGTCAGTAAAGAATCATTTTCTGCATTCCCATTTAGACTTCTTCCCTGCAAATCTTGGTGCTGTTAGTGACGAGCATGGTGAAAGGTTTCACCAGGACATTGCGGTCATGGAGAAAAGATACCAGGGCAACTGGAATCCATCAATGCTGGCAAATTATTGTTGGACACTTAAGCGAGAAGCCTCAGACACATAGTACAAATGAAAATCATTAACAAAATATTTTTAACTTAGTTGAACAATTGCAAAGCATCAGCACCATTATGCAATTAAACACATTATATTCAATTAAAGTTAATTTGTTGTTTCTTAAATTCCTACGTGATACCAGTAGTCTGAAATTATATTTGTGTTCATCTTCAAGCAGTCTATCATAAACAAAAGAAAAATTCTGAGGAATCAACACTTTTGAAAAAATTTGTTGTCCAGTCTGTAATCAGTTCAAGACAGTGTCAAGCTGCAGTCTGCATTGAGAGCTGTGGCTCAGACTTGGTATTTTTTTTAGATTTGTAGTAATGGTTTTGGGGACAGAGAGAGCCGTTAGGGGTCAGGTAGAGGTATAGGGACTGGGATGTGGGGGAATTAGAGATTAGGCCAGAGTCTAAGCCTCTGCTCCATGTTCAAAGGCCTGCAAGGCAGACATAGGATATCCATGGTCGGACATTGGGCTGGCAGACCAGTGAAGCCCAGGGCTGGAGACCCCACTTCCAGAGTCAGTGAGATGTTGGCAGGTTCCAGGATTGGTGATCTGTGCGAGCATGTGAAATGAGGGCCAGTAAACGAATTGGTGAGATTGGAGTTTGAGGACTAATTCTTGAGGTCCTCATTCATCATTACCTGTGAGTCTTGGGACCAACAACCAAAGATCAAAAACTGAAGGTCAATCGTAAGTGCAGAAGTGGAGGCCCGATGGACAGAGCCAGAGGCTGTGAATCTCTGCAAAAGTTGAAGGCCTAATGCCCGAGTCCCAGTACAAGTCTGCTGGAGACGGTCTGTTCTCGGGAATGTGCATGGGTGGGTGGGTGTATGGGGCTTGATTTCCTGCTGTTCTTGTTGTGTTCTGTTTAGTTTTGTTCTGGCAAGCATTGTGTGTGGTGGAACTTACAGGTTGCCCCCAGCACATCATCGGTTGTTAACACAAACAACTCTGTTTCGATGTACATGTGATGAACAAATCTGAATCTGAATCTAACTGTCTGTCCTCACTTCTTTCAAAAACTGTTGTCCATCACTAAAACTGGCTACATTTGATTTCTCGGACCACGATCTCTTTGTGCTCAGTTTTACATTATCCTCGAGTGTGCTCTGAATACTCCATATTCACCTTTCCAGGAATTCACTGAGCATCTTATAAACTAATTTCAATTTGCTCACAAGCTCACAGTTGTCTTTGTCAATGCCGCTGATAGCTTATGAAACTGAGATTTCCTATGCTCTTCCTTGTTCTTCATATCGCCTTTGACCTTCTTTGGAACCTGTTCTACTCTTCTGGATGTCTTCTCTTTTGTTTCAGATACTATTTAACCTAATGTAATCACCCCATATGCTCAAATATGCACTTTAGTTAGTGTTAAAATGTCATGTCTTATGAGATCTCCAGCAAATATTCTAATACAAGCCAACTTTCATTCAGTTAATATCAAACAAAATAAAAGCCAGTTTTTTTGGCATTTCCAGCACCTTTTTTTTTGACATTGGATCTGGCGCATCAATCTTCTCATGCCCATACATGCTTAAGTTGATTAGGTGAACATATTTGATCCACTGTGATATCGGAAAAACACAATCTCTGCTGATAGGAAATAACATCTCCACCTCGCTGACAATTAATACTGGTGCTCCATTGGGACATGTGCTTAGCCTATTGCTCTACTCGCTCCACACCCATGACTGTGTGGCTAGGCATAGCTCAAATATCATCTGTAAATTTGCTGTTGATGGCAGAATCTCAGATAGAGATAAGAAGGCGTATAGGAGTCAGATACACCAGTTAGTTGAGTGGTGTCACAGCATCAAGCTTGCACTCGATATCAACAAGAATGGAGAGATGATTGTGGGCTTCAGGAAAGGTAAGTCAAGGGAACACAAACCAACCCTAATAGATAGATCAGAAGTGGAGAAAGTTAGCAATTTCAAGTTCCTGGGTGTCAATATCTCCAAGGACCTAACTTGTACACAACATATTGATACAGATGGAAAGATAGTGGCTATATTTCATTAGGAGTTTGATGAGATTTGGTTTGTTCACTACAACACTTGAAAACTTTTACAAATGTACCATGGAGAGCATTCTGACTGGGTGCATCACCATCTGGTGTGGGGAGGTGGGCGGGGGGGGGGGGGGGATGGTGGCTACTGCGCAAGATCAAAATAAGTTGCAGAAACTTGTAAAATTAGTCAGCTCCATCATGGGTACCAGCCTCTCTAGACATCTTCAAGGAGCTGTGTTTTAGAAAGTCAGCATCCATCATTAAGGATCCCCGCCACCCAGGACATGCCGTCTTCATACTGTTACTGATGGGAAGGAGGTACAGACGCCTGAAAGCATGCACTCAGCGATTCAGGAACAGCTTCTTTCCCTCTACCATCGATTTCTAAATGGACATTGAACCCATGAACACTACCTCACTACTTTTTATTTCTGTTAATTTACACTACTTATTTAACTCAACTATTTAACACACACACATATATATTTAATGTAACTCAGCTTTTTCTCTCCATATTTATCGATCATATATTTCATTGCACTGCTGCCACTAAGTTAATAGATTTCACAACCTATGCTGGTGATATTAAATCTTGTTCTGATCTGAGTTTCTTTTAACCAATAAAGATTCATTGGCAAATTTCATTCTTTCTTCAAAGCAGTGTGTTCCTGCATTTCCACTGATCCCTTAATCTACAATTCCTTAATTGACAAGCACTTAAGAACATTGCTTTGTCAGCTTTTCAAACTTCAATTAACTCAGAACCTGGGCATCTATCCTTCCTCACACATAAAAATCATTGCCATGTCCTGATGCCTATCTGTTTCCCAACAAATTGATTTTAAAATCCCCACACTTATATCTTCCCACAACCTCGCACAAAACACTTGGACTGCTCGTGACTAGCCACATGCTCCAGCTCCCCCGACAACAGATTTACTGGATGGTCTTGATTCCTTCTGCATCATTATCTGAGGATGATCTTTCAGTAACTAAGCCTTAGTCTTTGAAGTCTTCTCTCACAACTGCTCCATGTTGTTCTATTCCTCCCGGCGCTGTAAAAGTCAGCTAACACCCACTTCTTTATCTGTGCCTTCACCTTAACAAGTCTGTACTACCCTTTCCTCTTCATGCCTACTGCACCTTAATATGTTCCTTTAATCTTGGAACTATTGGTGAGATTAAACTGCACAAACCAACAGCTTCAATCTTAATGCAATTCTTGAGGCTTTTCATTTGGCTAAAGGAATTCCTCTTCATCTCTATTCTTCTATTCTGAGGATATGCCTTCTGTTCCCAGGCTCCCCCATTAACTGGGAACATGCTGTCCATGTCCATTCTATCTAGGTCTTTAAATATTTGGTAAACTTCAATTCTGGAACTGGAGATAAATTGAGCAAAGGACTCATAAAATGGAAAGAAGTCTGCAACAAGTCCTTATTATTATTTGTAGAAACTACAAAATAAACTGCTACAAATAAAGTACAATCAGTACATCTGTTAATAGCAAGAGTTCTTGAGTGTCTCAGAATAAAAGCACTTAAGCCTGTTTAAACTACAGATTTAAGTGTGTAAACATTCCTGGAACTAATCCCACTATACAGGATCATCTGTTTTTATGCCCATACATGCAAGAGATACTTAAGGAGTTAATGCATTTATCTCCTGAGAGTTCATTGTGCAATTCAGTTTCTCTGATAAACAAGCTAACACACACTTTTATAAATGTATGCTTAGCCTCAAATAAATGGAATGGCTGTTTGTTTATAACAGTCCAGGAAGAAATTGAAACTATTAATTTTGGACACTGGGTTACAATACAGCTGTGATGGAACAGGAGGTTAGTGCCGTGCCTCAGTGAGAACTGCTAATGAGATGTTAGGAAGTAAATAATTTGCATGCCTCAGCAAATGAAATAATGATGTGTTAACTTCATTATTACATTGCTGTTAGTCCTGTTGGACTACTCTAACTTCTCTTTAGTTCAAATGTTTGGTGGCAAGCCTGATCTCCCATATAAAAAAAAGCAGACTGATACTTACTGGTAACAGTAAGATAGGAAGGAGTTTGAATATCTCCTGCTTCATTCCATGCAAAGCACTGGAATATTCCTGAATCTTCAGGGACCAGCCTCTGGATCTGCAAGGTCCCGCTTACCATCTCCTTGTATCTGCTGTTGTTCAACTTGACTACTGGAACTGAATCTTTGTACCACTCAAGACTGGGTAAAGGAATACCTGTGCATAATGAAAAGTTAAACCACACAATGCAAGTGATGTCTTTGAAGCAATAGACCCGTGACAATATTTCAAGTTTTTAAATAACAATAAGATGCAATGAAAAACATTGGTATTTTTCAATCATCATAACTACGTAGACAAATGTCTTGTAGGAACTTACTAATTATAACCTGAAAGGACAAACAAGAGAAAATCTTCAGATGATGGAAATCCAAGCAACACACACAAAATGCTGGAGGAATTCAGCATCCATGGAAAAAAAGCACAGTCGATGTTTCAGGCCAAAACCCTTAGGTGGGACTGGATGAGAAAAGCTGAGGAGTAGATTTAAAAGGTGGGGTAGGGGAGACAGAACCACCAGGTGAAAGGTGAAACCTGGAGGGGGAGGAGTGAAGTAAAGAGCTGGGAGGTTGATTGGAGAAAGAGAGAGAAGGCCATGGAAGAAAGAAAAGGGGGAGGAGCACCAGAAGGAGGTGGTAGGCGGGCAATAAGGTGAGAGAGGGAAAAGGGGATGGGAAATGGTGAAGGTGGGGGGGGGGGGGCATTACCGGAAGTTTGAGAAATTGGTGTTCATGCCATCAGGGTGGGGCTACCCAAATAGAATATAAGGTGTTGCTCCTCCAACCTATGTGTGGCCTCATCACAACAGTGGAGGCGGCCATGGCTGGACATATCAGAATGAGAAAGGGAAGTGGAATTAAAATCGGTAGCCACTGGGCGATCCCGTTTGTTCTGGCAGATGGAGCGTAGATGCTCGGCGAAGCGGTCTCCCTATTTGCGTCGGGTCTCTCCGATGTCCAGGAGACCATACCAAGTGCACCGAACGCAGTAAATGACCCCAAGAGACTCACAGGCGAAGTGTCGCATCACCTGGAAGGACTGTTTAGGGCCCTGAATGGTAGTGAGGGAGGAGGTGTAGGGGCAGGTGTAGCACTTGTTCCGCTTGCAAGGATAAGTGCCAGGAAGGAGATTAGTGGGGAGGGACGAGTGGACAAGGGAGTTGCGTAGTGAGTGATCCCTGCAGAAAGGAGAAAACGGGGCACATGGGGGGGTGGAGACGGGAGGAAAAGGTGTGCTTGGTGATGGGATCCCGCTGGAGGTTCCATTTGGGGAGCCTGATGGCATGAACGTCGATATCTCAAACTTCCAGTAATGCCCCCCAAACCCACCCCACTTCCCCATTTCCCCATCCCCTTTTCCCTCTCTCATCTCATCTCCTTGTCCGCCCATCACCTCACTCTGGTGCCCCCCTCCCCCTTTTTCTTTCTTCCATGGCCTTCAGTCTCTTTCACCAATCAACTTCCCAGCTCTTAACTTCATCCCTCCCCTTCCAGGTCTCACCTATCACCTGGTGGTCCTCTCTCCCCTCCTCCCACCTTTAAAATCTACTCCTCCGCTTTTTTTCCTCCAGTCCTAATGAAGGGTTTCGACCCGAAAATTCAACGGTGCTTCTTATCATGGATGCTGCCTGGCCTGCTGAGTTCCTCCAGCATTTTGTGTGTGTTGCATGAAATCTCAACTGAGTAATCCCAACAGTCCTACTGCCTCTCATCCCCCCATATTTATTTCTTCACATCCATAAACCCTTCTTCGTTTTATTTCCCACCTACCTACACAATTTCAAGCAGTCAATTAATCTGTACTTTTGCATGTCTCAAACTAACTCAAGGTGCACGTGCACCTTTGGAAAACAAGAGCACCCCTTTCCATGAGAAACAGCCATACACCCCACAAACAGGACCTGGGGGTCAGGATTGAAGTTGGGTCACTGGAAATTGAGGTAGCAGCACTAACTGCTGCACCATCACGGAGAGTGCTTTGACTAGGATTAGGCCTTATTAAAGCCTATATCACATGTGGATCAATGGACTATGCCAAGTGATGACATTTACACCATGAAAAATATTAGAGAGAACTCTTCAGGATCTGAAGTCTGAATGAAATTATTTTCAATTAAATTATTTCTACAATTCCAGTCAAGCATTTGTATTTTTTTTTAAAAAACATATATGTGTAAGGGGGTTTCGATTTTTATGTTACTGCGGAGGCTAATTAAAATGGCGTCTTTGTTATGTTAATCTGGGGAATGCGGCTTTGTTGTGTTAAACACTGAGAAAGTTTGCGCTAACAGTTTGTTTTTTGCTTTAGAGTCTGATAAGAGGGTGTTATTAACCAATTGGGATAGTTGTTATGGTTTTGGTGTATTTGAAGATACTGTATGCGCGGGGTTTTGGAGGAGAAGGCGGGAGAGCGAGACAGAGGATGGACAAGGGGCTGTGAGTCCGCTAACAGGGTCGGATCCCGAGCGGGACGTTCAGCGAGGAGACGGAGACGGACTCGTGTGGAGCGTCTGGTCGACCACCGTTGTTGGTCCCAGGCGGCCGGTCGAGGTGGTCCGAGGGGTCGCAGGGTGAAGAAGAAGGTCCTTGAGCTCCAACGGTTTTGTGCACTAAGAGATTGAACTTTGATAAGTGTGGCGCCTTTTATTTTCCTTTTATATTTTATTCTCTTTTAATTATATAGTTCCAGTAATATCTATAAACTAAATCACTTAATTGCATCTGGTGTATTGTCTGTTATTTGGGTGGGGTGGGGTACCTCACACAGCATCCACACAAATGAATTATCCAGTTTGGCGGGGCCGAGGCTGTTTCCCTGGACGACAGCGAGCCGAGCGACCCTGAGAGTGGCCGGGGGGGCTACATATGCAAGGATTAACATTCCAGTCTCACTACAAAGGATTGTGTACTAAAAAATATAGACTGGCATTCCAGTACAGTGCTGAAAGAAAGTTACCACAACAGAGGCATTGCATTTCAGATGTGATGTTAACTGAAGGGCACACTTGTCTTTGCAGAAGAACATTAAACATTATGGCTCAGAGAAGCTGGACAATTATCCCTGATGCATAGCCAATATTTAAACTTCAGTCAACATCAGTAAAACTGATTAGCCGGTTATTATATTTGCTGTTAGTGTGAATACACTGTGTGTAATTGGGTAAAACAGCATGTACTAACTTTCAAATGCTTCAATTGCTAAGATCAGACATACTGTAGGTTCAGTTCCTTCCTGAGCAACTAAAGCTTTTAAATTCGAGTAATTTGAAAATATAAATGCACATAATGTTTGGGCAAAGTAAGTTAGTGTCTTAACATTCACCGGAAAACTATTGGATTCTTATTAAGGGAATTGATCTATCGGCATCACCAAGTTTGGTTATGTGTTACCACACTCAACGTAGTTCTTAATTGTCCCTGAAACAGCCTAGCTAGCGACCAATTTTGAAATCTATTGCAGGTGCCAGTCTTGCCAGCATTGCCCCCATTGAGTGAACAAAGCAAATTTGACTGCTGCATGTCCTATTATTTCTTCAGGGATGCCCGTAATAATGAACATTGCTTTATCAATGCAAGTCTTTCTTTTGCCATCTATACGTGTAATTTAAAGAATTATTCTATAAAAATCTGATGAAAGCACTTGCTTTGGAATCCAGATACAAGAGTCATTTTCCTAAAAAAAAGATCTATTAATAATCAACACTATTGTTTTGATTGCCTTCTTCTAAACATACTTAAAGTAAGAACCTTCGAAATAGCCTGAGTAAACAATATAGCCCCTCAAGCTGTTTCCACCATTTGGTAAGATTATGTTTTAATTTCATTATCCTAAATGATCACTATACCTCCAAATATTTCTAAGGCTTTCTGTTTTTGTTACAGACTTCCAGCACCTACAATTATTTTAAATTTCAGTAACAGAATAACATTGGAGTAAATAGTTGAGATACACAAACAGAGAAAAGACATTTCCTGTATTTTCATAAACTCTAACTAACTAATGAAGAAAAATAAACCCAAACTATCAGTGAGTATCCATATCGTAATTTTGGGTAATGAAAGTGCTCTTTTACAGTTCAATATAATGTTTAAAAAGGGATATTTTATTTCAAATAAACAGAAATTCACTTTAATTATTCAGAAGAGAGCCCATTTCATGCCAAACCCCCTGGCTGAAAGATCACGACTTTGGTAAGCATATGGCAAATCTCTCATTGCCCATCTTTTTGACCAGTTCTAACTGTTAATTCCAGGGCTCCAACATGACTACAAATGACAGGCAATGGGACTCAACTTTAAAGACATATAAAAACAAGTATATTTGCGAAGGCTTTCTTGGATATCAAATACATCCTGACCAGTACTCTTCCCCTCTAAACCATTTGCAGAAATAATCAATTACAAAAATAGGTGGGACATTTTAGTCTTTCATTAACACTCACCCATAGCCCGACATGGAATATCAACAGTTTTGTCTACTTCACCCTGAATCCTTCTGTTGGGCTCTTCAGTAAAATATGGTGGTGCTGCAGAAGAAAAATGATGATTTTAAATAAAAATGATATCCAAGCAGATTTCAAATTTAAAAATTCAGTATATTTATAATATTCCCTAGATATGGTCCCTTGTCAAAAATAACTTCAAAGGACCTCTCTAGGATATAGGGCACTGGGTAACCTTCAACTAGATCAACAACTCCAACACTGATCTAACTTAAGACTATATATGAAGTGGTACTCAATGGCAACCTTAGTCACTGAGTGCCAGAGACACACGTCTGTGGTGATACCACTGATGACTAGGTGCTTGAAAACACATCACAAAAGCTGTCTCAACCCTGATCCTATAACCCTTTACAGCAACAGGCCTGATAACAGATCCAATCTTAACAAGGCATCATCGATTCTGCGAGTTAACAGAAGATCATAGAAGAGTCATGATTTTTTCAGCACTATATTTAGGAAGCAAAGTATTAATATTGATGAAAATCCAATATTTCTACTTCAACTTATCCCAAGATACAGGAGAAGAATTGTAAGAATTACTTTCACAATTATCTTTGCTGGTATAACATCTTTAAAAGATTTTAACTGGACTGGTACACCAAGAAACAAAATTGTTCATTTGCTTTGGAAGAACCCTGTTTTTAAAGTCTTGGCTTTAGTTCTCATCAGTCAACATTATAAAGCCAATGTTATCAATAAAGTGCTGTGAATAATTATCCCCCTTTCAAACTGCAGAGGATTAACTTCAGTGTTATTACCTATTATGGACACATAGGCGTAAGCACGAACAGGAGGAACACTGCGGCTCTGCAACGTGGCCTCACACTCATACTTTCCAGTGCTGTTTGAGGTTGGATTCAAGATCATCAAACGTCTTCCAAAATCATTGATCCCACTTTTCAGTTTCACACCATTTCGTTTCCAGGTAATACTCAGTCTATCCAAAGGCCTGTTGGAAAGGACATTAATTCATATATTAACATTCAATGACCAGTCAATTTTATTAAATTGACGTGAGGAAGTGAGCTGTAAATGAATTAATCAGACTTTGTTGCCAAGAATAATGGAGAGTTTAATGGTGCTCAACCACAATTTAACATGCATATTGTCCAGCATCTCGTAGGCAAATAAAGATAGCCTTGAATTGCAAATCACAAGTTATTGGATGATTCGATGCACTCTTTTGGTCTAACAAAATTCAGCTCTCCAGTACACTACGAATTTCACTAAACTGCTGCACTTACACATTAATCACTAATTAAATGGTGTGGAAAATTAGGACTGGAACCTAAGAAGCATCTGTTTTATGATTAGATTTACAATCCTATAATGTCCCTAAACCTCTTAAACCCAGAAGAGGAACAACTTAATTGGGTAATTTCAAATTGCACATAAGCATTGTTCAAGAGCTGATTTTCTTTCTGAAAATTTGCTTCTGCCTCTTCCTTTTAATAGTTTTCCCCCCTTCTTTCTCTTTCACTTCTTGACTTGATCCCTTTCAAGTCACTTCCTTCTCAGTCCTTCTCATTTCTTTCTCAATGCCCAAATCCCTTACAGTTTAAGAATACACTTCACTAGTTTATTGCTCATTAAAGTCATAGATGCCTACACCAACTTGCACTTCCAGAACCTGACAGAACAACATTACTTTGAACATAGAACTGAGGGAAAATATCTCAGTAATGGAGTACAAGTATGATCCCAGCAAAATTTGGGCAATTCAACCAAAGTAGTAATTTGCAGGTCATTTTCATCCAAAGATTGTCTTAGAGAAAATAAAATTAATATAGAAAATGGATTGAAAGAGTCATGTCTATATTTTATAAGTAGCTAATATTGGTGTTGCTCCATGAGGCTGTATCCAGCTTATCAGCGTAGACCCCATGCAGCATAGTCCAGTGCAGAGTCGGTCTCAGCTGCACTCACAAAAATATTTGGTTAGTTGGTGAGGACTCTCCCCAGCTTCAGAAGGTAGAACAACATTCTCACACTTAAAAATTAAGGACAATAAAACTGACTGAATTAAATACAGGAAGATCACTTTGTTGTTCTGGCAGTAGCCACATTCCTCCTGTTTTTTTAATGAGATGGCTAATACGCATTCGGCTTAACCCAGAGATAGGAAACTTGCAGTAGTTAGAGTCCTCCTAGCTAGCAACATCATCTGCAATATGGAAGATCTTCAACCTGAGTTAATTCCCTACCAATGCCAGATCTCAGGAACTTCACAGAGGAATGCAGATATGTCTAACATAAGTGCTGGTGCATGGGCACAGGGTTTGTCTTATTTTTTTCTAACAAGGATTCTCTGTTATACTGTTTTTCTGCTATAGGCCTTCAACACATCATCAGCACTAGCCTTCTGCTGGCAGGGACAATTATACAGAGAGATGCTGGAAAAAGGCCAGCAATACCATGAAGGACCTCACCTACCCTGGTCATGGACTGTTTGACCCACTCCAATCAGGAAGGAGGCTACATAGCATCCACGCCAGGGCCATCAGAATCAAAAATAGTTACTCCCCCCCCCCCCACCCCAAAGTAGTAAGGCTGGTCAACACCTCCACCCACAAACCTCCCCCCCCACCACCACCATCATTACTTTATCATTTCCTGTCAGAGTCATCTTATGTAAGACACTCATGTGCCTAGCTTTCTTATGTAGTTATATTTAATGCACTGTGCTCTTTACCTTATATTTTGGACTGCATCAGATCCAGAGTGGCAATTATTTTGTTCCCCTTTACATTTGTGTACTGGAAATGACATTAAACAATCTTGAAAGGCACCTACTTATTAAAGCACCACTCAAAGAGTGTATCTCAGTGTCACACACTACCAAGCAAAGTTTCATTTTTATAAGTGGATATCCCAATTTCTGTTTCACCTTTGGGTACCGGTATAATGCTGGCAATATTACTGGAGGACCTATGCTTTAATTATAACCACAAGAAATTACTGAAGAATGCGCATCATAATTCAACTAAGCTAACCTTGGCACTTGCTAGAGAGCTTGCTGGATATGAGAAATCACATTATGAGATTTTGTATTTGCAATCATTTGTTATCACTTATTTGAACAGCAGTTAGACAACAAGTGCACTGTACCAACTGACTGGCTGCAGTTCCTGAGTTTAATACATCATTTAATCATTTGCATTCTTCAGCTTAATGCAGTATTCAGTCTACAGAGATCTCTCGTGTAATGATCCATTAATACTTGGCTTCAAACTGGCGTTATCATTCCAGACATCACAGACACTTATGATAGAAATAATGAAAGAACTTCCAAGACAGCCTTGATGGAAGTACTGCAGATATCTGAGAATTCAAGAACTCTTTAAGATAATATGCACATACAGTGATTATATTCAAACATTATGTTTCATATTGTGCAATGGTTTCAAGGCTTGAATGAGCAAATGTAATGAAAATATAATTTATAATTACAAGGGCAAATATAAAAATTTACTTGATTAAATCACTTTTTTCACAATATTCAGAATCACTTGTGCACCATCAGTCAATTTGCAATATCAGAATATTAAAACAAAACAGATCTTTCATTGCAATTTAGAACATGTGATATGAATTACATAGTTCAATGATGACCATTATTTACTGCCACCAACAATAATGTTAGGATTACCACATACATCTCTAAAACAATAAATGACAAGAAAGAAGATAGAAAATGTTACACCATAAAGCACAGTTAAACTTCGCTCTAGAACATTATTACTGAAGTACTGCAAAATGTGTTATAAACTAACTAGAAATATGTCAGAAATTGATTGAGTTCAGTGCACCAGCATGCATTATGAAACCAACACAGTTTCAGCACCAAATTCTTGAACAGAGCAGAACTTTATTGTGTTTTAAATATAAAAATAACTTTACAGACATGAACTGAGTACATATTTAAGCAGATTACTAGTACACATTGCCTTTCTGAACTTTGTGAAAGTCTTTAACTCCGTCAAGCAGGAAAAATTGTGGATCATTCTCCTCACATGAGCACCCACAGAAACTCATTTCCATCACAATGGCATAAAAGAATCCCACAATGGGTCCAAAAGAGAGCCAATCTTAATAAAGATCAGTGTCAAAAAGGCTGCATCATTGCCTCAACATGTTTTTCTAACTTTCTTATTGCACTCAACTCGAAGAAAGCTCCTATGTGAGTTCAGCTAGTCATCAGAACTAATGGAAAGCTTTTCAGCCCATGGTCATTACTCCAGAAGCAAAGTCACTTGAGTCACAGAAGCCTTACTATAGTATGTAAATGACATTTGTGCACACTGCAAGGTTGAATTCCAAGCTATCATTGACTTGTGCAATTAAGTATTCAAAGGGCTGGGTCTTATACTCAGCATCCCCAAGAACAAAGCTTCTCCAAACCTGGTGCTCTGATGATAAAGTTTGCAGTGAGACCCTTGAAAATGTGGACCATTTCTCATACTCCAAGAGTTACCTCAAACAAAGGAAGCTATCAATGAGAAAATTTCATTACCACCATCAAGGTGCGAGTGTGCCACTTGGACAAATGAAAGTCAAGTCCTCAGACTCAGCACGAAAATACTAGGTAACAAGGATTCCTGCCTATCTTCTATGCGTTTGAGACCTGGACAGTCTACCCTAGGCACCTCAAAGCACCAGAAACTCCTGAAGGAATAAGCAAAGTAATACCACTGTCCTTTCCCAGCCTAACATGCCCATCATCAAGTTCTACTTGACTCCGCTGGGCAGGTCACATTCTTAAATTCCCAAGACCAGAATTCTGTTCTGAGCTCTATTATAGAAAATGATTATCAAGCAGACAGATGAAGAGACTCGAGGCCACCTTGAAAAACTGCAAAAGCCCAAATGCCTCTTCAGAATCCCTGGCCCATGACCATTCAAAGTGGAGATGTACAGTACTGTATATATGGCACATAAATAACCATATAACAATTACAGCACGGAAACAGGCCATCTCGGCCCTTCTAGTCCGTGTCGAACTCTTAAATATAGCTAGGGTGCCCAAGACCTTGGCACAGTACTGTATTTGTCAACTTGGAGCAGAGAACAAGTTTGTAAATCATCACTCACATATGTCATGAAATTTGTTTTTCTTTTTTGCAGCAGCAGTAGAGGTCAATACAAAAAAATTACTGCAGGATTTTGCAAGAGTCCTAGGCACACTAGTGTATATAATATTATATATACACATACATATACACTTAAGACTTTTGCACAGTAATGTAACATTTATGTTGGCTGTCCATAATAAAGGCCTGTTAATGCATCAAGGGGAAAAACATTAACCATATTAATTAATATGCACACAGCATTTAAAGATAATGAAACATGTATAAATGGCCAAAAGTGGACGCCACTGCCCACTCTGTCAGTCCCTTCCTGCCACATCTGGGGAATATCAAGCGATTCCCACCTTAGCCACCTGAGGACCAGGACACGTCAATCTTAATCCTTAGGGACTACCTGATAAAGAGGACCAGAATGAAATTAGACTTGTGTCAGTAATCAGGGATTGTAGTCAATATCAGTGCATACTGTATTTTTCTTTGTAGTTGCGAATTATTGCACTTGCAGCATTTTATTTATTGTTTCTTTCTGATTTATATTTAAAGAAAACATATTTCAGAAATCTTGGCCTTGAGTAGTGTGTTCTATGAGTTCAGTCTCTAAGCTGTCAGACAAATAAGAGCAACAATTTCTGCATGTCACCCAAACAGATAATGCCAAAAATGATGGAAGAGTTGATTACAAGGAAATGACAGGTAATGGCCTCTCTGTGAGGCTCTGGATCATCACTCACAGGGTGAGCTTCTGTAGTAGGCCTGACAGTGGACACAAGGATCAACATGTTGACTAGTGATAATGAATGTCATTTGGTTGTTAATGCATGAAAGGTTAAAAACATTAACTGTACCAAGATGCTCAAGGAGGAAATAATATACCTATGTCTCAAGGAATTAGAAGAAAAGGGTGTGAGAAACGGATTGAGGAGAAGTATGAGTAAAATAAGGTTTAACAAAGAACCAAAGCAATAATTAGAACTAGTGTGAGGTGTGGAAAGAGACAGACCAGACCAGTGACTACCCAAAATCCACATATCCTTAAAAGCAATTTTCAGAATAGTTAGATGCTCAAGGAGATCAATTCAAAGATTAATGTATAACACTTCAAATTTCTCCTACTTGTTGCAGTTTTGCCCCAGTGTTGAATATATGAATTCTGTACCCAACCCAACTAATCTGATATCATCTGCAAGTATAAATTGTGAATAACAGTCTCACATGTGAAACACAGAAAAACATAGAAAGCCTACAGCACCATACAGGCCTTTCGGCCTACAAAGCTGTGCCGAACATGTCCTTACCTTAGATATTACCTAGGGTTGCCCATAAATGTGCAAAACACTGAAACAACAACAGATATAAGTAGACAGGCTATTTCTCTCCCAAGAGCTTAAATACTTTCTGAGATTGTGAGAACATAACCTGTACCTGGTGGATTTTCTACTTTCATCCACACACACAAATAAATGAATATAAATTTTATCTTGTCTTATATGTGAAGATGTATAGAAAGAACAGAGAAAATATGGTTAAAAGTGTCAAAAAGCCTTGTTACGAATCAGAACTTAAATAATTAAGCACTCACCAACAATGACCTTGCTTGATTTCCACTAACCTTGCATTTGCAATGCATCAAGAGTGACCTCACTAGTGCCAGCCACGACACTGGTGTTTTTTGGAGTGACAACAATCTTGGGTGCCACAGGGTCAGCTCGATCTGCAGTATCTGAAATGGTCAGCAACGCCATGAGCCAAGTCCTTCCATTCTCTGCTTTCCAACTGGGTGACCACGTGGGGCATCATCACATATGAGGCCCCAAGATAAAATAGAAAATCTTGTCCAATTTTTCATCTCCTGATAATGATAATGAGGATAACGGTACTGAATCCACTATTTAAAGTGGGACAAAAGGAAGGTTGTTTAAGTAATGAGGCAACAACCATTATTGATTCTTGAACTTCCTTTGTTAATAGTAAAGATTTAGAGAGTTTGTTTCATCAGCAAATGTTGTCAAAAGCATCGTAGAACAACTTTATATCAAATATCTGATTTGGAAAATGAGGAATCACAGGAGGACCAAATTATGGTCATTAACTTGCTGGATGTTACCATTAACATGTGAGGGGGGGGTTGGAATGGGGGAAATTGGGAAACTATTTTCATTGAGAAGCAATTTCAGGCATTGGTGGTTAGAACAAATCACAAAGGCATGAAGGCAAGCGATTTACCTACCCGATAGATGTTCTTATCCAGCACTTCACTAGGAAGACTGTATGGTCTAGAGAGTGGCTAATCACTGATGCCCCTGGAGCAATGCAAGTCAAATTCACCTCCAGTGCTCCAAAAGGAGCAACAGCGAGAGAATAATGTCATTACGTGCACCCACCCCAATGTAGAAAATGAGTCAGGGCCGCAAGGCTAACTTACAATTAGAAATGCTGAGTAGAAACTCCATCCTGATGCAACATAACATTGAATTGTTTATTGGTGCATTTCAATAAGGAAGAAAAAACGTTTAATTGAATTTTCAAACAATTAAATGATATTTTAACACTCCAGGTTTCAATTCTAAGATTAATCAGAGATTTGTTTTATAGTTATTGTCCTCTTTTAACATGACGATTTTGAGATTTTGATCAGAAGTTAGTCTCTGTAAGATTAAAACTGTGACTGTCAGAGAACATGTATAGAACACATATGTGCATGCCGATGAAGTGTGAGATAAAAGAGAGGAGGTTTTAATCCAATACAGAAGGGAATCTGCACAGAATCGGAAGATCCTAGAGGAACAAGAAGCATGACTTCAGAAGGAGGAGATTCTTACATCTGAGTATAACTAATCCTATTATCTTAAAGAACATGAAGCTAGTCAATTTACCTATACCAAGACATAATGTGCTCGTCTAACCTGGAAATATTGTTAGTTGCAAACATATAGCCTTGAAATTAATAAATTGACTTTCCAAAGCTTCTAACTTACAGTTATCCACAAATCCAAATTCTAAACTGTGAATTAGAATTAGTTAGCAATTACTGCTGAATTACAGTGCCATAACCTCTGCAATCACTACTGTAACCATTTATCATTAACTTCATAACTTAATTAATACAATGCACAAATTATTTGCTTATTCAATATTTAAATACTATCTTGATCATATGGTTAATAATTGACTCCAAGTTCTGACTATAAACAGCAATGAAGGATTAATCTGTTCTCTCGTTAAATTCTTTGGATCCTAACTGGAGGCTGGTCATGGAGGGAGATGTAAATCAGACAAAATATCATTTTTTTTGCATTTACGTTACACTATGATTAACAAAGTTTGATAGTGAACCATATTAGGAGATGTTGGAAAGACGTCCAAAGTCAAGGTAAATAGGCAGATTAATTTAAGGAAGATCTTAAAGGAAGAAAAAGCCACAAAGCAGTTTAGGGAGCGAGCACCCCAGAATCTTGGCAGCTTAAGGAATGAGCCATGACAATGCAGCAATAACCTATGGAAAAAAGCACTCAGAACTAGAGGAGATCATATCTCTCAGAGGGATTAAGGCTGGAAGAGATTACAAGCAAAGGGAGAGGTAAAGTGACAAGGAAGATTTGAAAACAAGAGGATATCAGAATTATGATGCTGCTTAGCCAGGGGCCAATATAACCAATAGTTATGTTAGAACACATGATCTAACATAGTAATACCGCATAAATTCTACCTTATTGTCAAATGGGATTTCAGTCAATTCGATCTACAGTCAGGATGGAATACAATTAATCTTTAGCGAATTAATTTCTATCGGGAAGAAATGTTAAGTTTGCCAGCACTGAATGTTGGGTAAGCAGTTACACGATGTGTGGATAATGATGAAAATAAGAGAAATAGCCATGGCATAGAGTGGAGGGTTATCAGCATATATGCAGAAACTGATGCCATGCTTTTGAATAACAATGCTGAAAGGCAAGCTACAGAAGGAGAGAGAAAAAAAAACAAAGGAGCTAAGGATGGATCTTTTGGATGCCAGAGGTAAACTGCAGAATGAGAAGCCAGATCAAGCAATTACCTGACTATGACCAGAAGCATAGGAACAAGCATCGCTAGTCAGCAATTAGATCGGCTTAGAGACTGAAGGATCCAGGTATTATTTGGGTGCTGAGTGTGTGGAGTTTGCACATTCGCTCTGTGACTCTGAGAGGTTCCATCAGATGCTCTGGTTTCCTCTCATATGCTGAAAAACTGATTTAAGTAGCTGTTCTAAATTACCCCTTAGCTTAGGTGGGCAGCACAAGAATAACTGAAAGGAAATAGTTCCCAAGGCTAGCCGGGAAAGGGATCTAATGGGAATGTTAGGAGTCAGAATGGATGCAATCAGCCAAATGGCACCTTCCATGACATAATAAATAAGAAGGGAATCTAGACATGCATGTTCCAACCCACATAAGCAATGGTGAAATGGCTTTGGAGGAGTTTGAGGTGATCAGTCTGGTTAATCCCCAGACTTCTTTGATAAGTAGTCGAGCATTCCTCTGACATTTTTGTTAATATGTTCTTACAACATATCTTTGCTTCAATATTGTCAAGAGTCAGCAGCAATCACTATTACAAATCTATTAGTCTGTGGGAGGCAATTTAAGTGAGAAAGGCCAACCTTTCTCATTTAGCTTTCTGACTTTTAAAATAGGCCCCTGGGACAAAGGTCATTAAAAAGTTTATATGTCATTTCAAAGGAAAAATGTAAAATAATTCATTATTTAAATTGCTGAAATGCAATTTTGTATGGAGTGTGTCCCTGAATGAACTGGTGGACAGCTGGAGGAAGTGGCTGAATTTTAAAATTGCAATACTGTATACAAAATTTACTGTTATTATGGGGAACAGAAACAGGCTAGTCTGAATAACTAATGGGATTGATCTCCTTAGTCCCTCCTGACAACTAGCAGCACCTGGTGATTGGTAGCTCAGAATCCATGGGATGCAGTCTTCAGTTTTTTCTGATTAACTTAAATCAGAGGCAGTGGTTTCATTTGTCGCATCCTGTATTCCCAGTTGGTGCCACTTCTCACTGGGAGTACTCAATTGGCGAGTTGGAGTTTTACTATATGAAGAAGGATTTCACGAGCAGTACAAGATCATTTGAAGGCTTTTAGTTGACTGCAGTAAATGGAGATGTACACTGTTATGCAGGTCACCTCAAGCAAATAACTATGTAGCCCATGTTGTTTTTGAGGTTATCAATGAAATGCTATTACATTTCAGAGAACAGCAGACACAGCTAGGTCTGTGGCATAACAGCTGGCTCCAATGCAAAGCAAGGGAGGAAGAAGACGGCGGTGGGGAGCTAACAGTGATAGGCTTCCTCCAACCTGATGGCATGAACAACAATTTCTACATCTTTCCCCCTCACATCTCTCATTTTCTATGTCCCATTCTGACTACAAGCTCACCCCGTTGCTTTGCCTCACCTGCCCATCATCTGCCGCTGGTTTCTCAGCTGCTGTTGTTTCCCCTCCTCCTTCCATGGTTCACTGTCCTCTCCTATTAGATTCATTCTCATTCAGCCCTTTATCTCTTTCGACTGTATCCTCCCAGCATCTTACCTCATCACCCCTCCCCCACATCCACCTTCTCCCTCACCTGATTTCACCTATCACCTGACAGTTTATAGTCCTTCATCTGCCTCCCCTCAACCTTCTTATTCTGGCTTCTGGCCTCTTCCTCACCAGTCTGGATGAAAGGCCTCAAGACTGAAACATTGACTGTTTATTCCCTGCTATAAATGCTGTCCAACTTGCTGAGCCCCTCCAGCATTGCTCGAGATTTCTGGCATGTGCAGAATCTGTTGTGTTTACAATATGAGACGGGACAGACATGAGATTCTGTGCCCATGAGTGTTTACAATATGAGACGGGACAGACATGAGATTCTGTGCCCATGAATGAGACTGCAGGATGGCATATTGCATCCCAAGTGCTAGGGTTAAGGATGTCTCTGAAAGGTTGTAAAACTTTCTTAAGGGGGTGGGTGAGCAGTCAGAGGTCATGGTAAGCATTGGTATCAATGCCGAAGGTAGAAAAATAGATGAGGTTCTGTCAAGTTAGTATAGGGAGGTTAAGAAGCAGAACCTCAATGGTTGTAATCTCAGTGCCAGATGCTAGAGAGGGTATGAATAGGGTCATGAGAGAGGGCATTGTGGGTTATCATCCAGTAAAGCTTTTGGGTGGAACTTGGAAATAACAAAGAGTTGATCGTAAACACGAGAGATTCTGCAGATGCTGGAAATCCAAAGCAATGCATACAAAATGCTGGGGGAACTAAGCAGGTCAGGCAGCATCTACGGAAATAAACAAACAGTCAACAAACAGTTCATTTGAATGGTTTGTCTTCTGAATGTTCATTGAATTGTTTGTTCAATGTTTTGAATGGTTGATCACTTTGAATAGTTTGTCATATAGGTCCGTCCAATAGTCAACAGAAAATGAGGTAGGAGAAGTGACCGTTGTGTCACTGGGATAGCACATTGGGACCAGTGACCATAATTCCATTAGTTTTAAGATAGTTATAGAAAATGATAGAACTGTCTCAAGATAATTTCTACATTGAAGCAAGGTTAATTTTGATAACATTAGTCTGGAACTTGGAAAGGTTGATTGGGAGAGGCTGTTTGCAAGTAATGGACTGTCTAGCAAGTGAGAGGCTTTAAAAAGTGAAGTAGAGAGAGTTGAGGGCCACCATCTTCCTGTCAGAATGAAGGCCAAGGCTGGCAAGATTAGGGAGCCTTGGCTGATGTGAAAATTTGAGGCTTTGGTCAAGAAAAAGGAGGCATATGTCAGGTAAAGGCACCTGGAATCAAGCGAATCTCTTGACGAGTCCAAAGACATAAGAGTACACTGAAGAGGAAAATTAGAAAAGCAAAATGATTACCAGATAGTTCAGGCAAACAAGGTAAAGGAAAATCCTAAGAGATTTTATTAAATATATAAAGAGTACAAAGGTAGCTGTGGAGAAAATCCTGTGATGGTTGTCATCTGTGTGGAGCCTCCCAAGGAGTACAAGTCTTAAATAAATACCGCATACAAGATACTGGAGGAACTCAGTAGGTCAGGGCAACATTTATGGACAGGAATGAACATATCCACTTTTTACAAAACAGAAGGTGCTAATGATCTTAAAGCCAATAAAGGTGGATGAATCTTCAGTACTTGAATAGTGAATCCTCAGATATTGTGGGAATCAAGGGAATTGCCCTTTATAATTGCAAACCTCCCTCCAGCACCCCTTATAATTCCTTGCACTGTGCTCCTTCAGCAATCCTCTCTCCGAACCTACTCCAAACTTGTAATCCTCACTTCAGCTTCCCCCAATGTGATGAGCTAATTCTCCCAACCTATTTCACTCACTGATTCCAACATTCCCACTGCAATTTCACCAATTCTCAACTCGTCCCCACAAGGATTCTCTCTCTCTGTGAATCAACTCCCTTATGACACTCTCTTTTTGAACATCAGCCTCTGGTTTTCCTGTCAAACCCCACACCAACAATCCTCTCAGATACTCTGCTCCACACACACAATCCATACTACTACAATCCACCAGGATATTCCTCTCATTGATCTCATACCTGATCCTCCCTCTGGCAAATCTTCATTGTCATATGATTCTCTGACCACTAATTTCCTGTATGATCTTCAGCAAAATAACAGAGCTTTCCCTTCAGCAGTAGACTCGTTTAGCAGACAAAATTAAGAGTTGTAAGAGCCAAATGTGGTCAGAGGGTCATAGTTTGTTTGTCTCTTGTCTAGAAAAATGGCTTAATAGTAATGATGGCCTATTTGAAACATATTTGAAACTTCAAACAATAAACAGCATCTCTTTCAACCTATTTAAGTGAGAACAATTTTTAAATATATGGAACTAACATCATTTCACTGATTTCCTTGGATTATGTTTCAGAAAACAATAACTATAAGCAACTTCAAGATTTGTGTGTTAAACTATGCATTTTTAGAAATCCTATACTTTCTGCCAACTTTAAGGAGTAGGGTTTTCTGCATCATGATTTCAACGTCATCATTCCCATTAAACTTAGGTCAGTATTCAGTTTAAAATGCTCTGCTAATGTAATACATATAGATCTTTAAGAAAGACACTGAACTCTCTGATGAAGATGAAATGCTTTAAGTAACAAAGATATTTGACAGCATAGGGAGTAAACACTCCTTCCTTTACTTGAGGAACCCAAACTGGTAGAATATAATTTGGAACTAAACTTGTTAATCATAAATAGAGATAAAAGGTATGAATTGGGGTGAAATGATTGAGCTGCCAAGGCTGGTAAAAGTAATGGAGTAACTCAATGAACAAGCATGACTCCAGCTCCTAGACTCAAAGTAATGTTGTTCATGATGCAAAGCTTTTGCAAAACAAGCAGTCATCAATTTCACCAGCCGGGGTTATATTTGACAATTACTTCTTATGCAAGATATCAACAACAGTAATGATAGCTAGTTTGGGGTAAACTTTTTGTGATATGGAAATGGCTAAATGAGAATGATGCAGTTCTACACAGGTTGTCATTAATGTCAGTAAGCAAAGGAGATAAATGTATGATATTTGATACGCAAGTTTAAGAATTACGTAGTCATAAGGCTTATAGAAATTGAATACTAAAGGTTCTCTCCTTCTAAATAAGAAAGTATCTCTTTTATTCTTTGCAAAGTTGGTAGCGATAATGTTTCCAAATCCACAAAAATAATTCTGAAATTTGGAAAAACACTGAGCTAGAATGCATTCCAGCAAAAAATAATAATTAAAACCTTGTTCATTCCAAGCAAAAGATTAAATTCTATTTGTGCATCAGTAAAGTAACCTGCTCCTTTTGTGCCAACTGAATGCAGATATCTGCTGTTTCTTGATTTTAAACTATTCCATTAGACGGTATGTTACAATGGAAGACCTTGGATGGCGAATATAATTCAATTCCATTGTGTCTAGTTTAATTGTATTTGCTGCTGCAACTTAATTATATATATCATGAATTTTATAGCCATCTATATTATATTATTCATATAGAAAGTTGATTTAGATAATTTAAGGCTACAGAAGGACTTAAGACAGATTAGAGAATGGGCAAAGAAGTGGCAGATAGAATACAGTGTCAGAAAGTGAATGGCCATGCATTTACTCTGTATTTCCTTCCTCTTGCGATCCGTCTATGACACCCTTCCTTCACCATTACATCTGTACACATGGGGGATGAGAGAGGACCCGAACTGTAAGCTCTGTTGTCAAAAGGGGACACTGGCTCATATACTGTCTGGGTGTAAAACAGCTCTAACTCAAGGACGGTATAGGTGGCACCATGATAAGGTGCTTCTGGCTCTTGCTGACACACTAGAGTGAGAGAGATGCAAGAAGAGGACGGCTGGCACAGATTTGAGGAAGGCCATCACCTTCATCAAAGAGGGAGCTAGGCCTTTCGTAACCAAACAACCAAAGCCCAATCTGCTGCTAACGGCCAGGTCCTGGGAGATGAGGGTCAATGTGGGAAGGAGGTTGCAGTTCCTGGATGTGGTGCACACAACCCTACGCCCGGACATTGTACTGTGGTCAGACAAGAAAATAATTCTGGTTGAGCTGACTGTGCCGTGGGAGGAGGGATGGGAAGAGGCCCACGAGAGAAAGGCCTTGAAGTACCAGCCCTTAGTGCAGGAGTGTAAAGACAAGGGATGGCAGGCATGGTTGTTCCCTGTGGAGATCGGCTGCAGCGGTTTCCCAGCCAAATCAGCATGGCAGTTGTTGTCAGATCTGGGCCTGGACGAAAGGAGCAAAAAACAAGCAGCTCGTAGGATGGGGGAAGAGGCAGAACGAACCTCTTGTTGGATTTGGAGCAGGCGAGAGGAGGGAAGCTGGAAGCCAGAAGCAGATGGGCAGTGATTTGGCCACCACTGCTGGCCCACCAACTGGAGAGTGTAGTGGTTAAGGGCCAAAACACTCTGTGAAGGTTGGGAACCACCTGATGATATCTGCTCCTAGCTGAAGGCTACGGTTACCTTATAAGGTAACTGGAGAATGCACCCTAACAGGTGTATGTAACAAGGTAGAAGAATGAAAGGGTTGACTATTATCTAAATGGAGAGAAAATACAAAAATCTGAAGTGCAAAGGGATTTGGAAGTCCTTGTGCAGGGTTCCATAAAGGCTAATTTGCAAGTTGAGTCGGTGGTGAGGAAGGCAAGTGTGATGTTAACATTAATTTGAAGAGGATGAGAATATAAAAGCAGGGATATTATGTTATAAGCACAGGTGAAGCCTCACCTGGAGTATTGTGAGCAGTTTTGGGCCACTTAGCTTAGAAAGGATGTGCTGAAACTGGAGAGGGTTCAAAGGAGGTTTTAAGAAAATGATTCCAGGATTAAAGGGCTTATCATATGAAGAGAATTTAATGGCTCTGGGCCTGTATTCAGAAGAATGAGGAGTGCCCTCATTGAGACATATTGAATGGTCAAAGGCCACAATAGAGTGGATGTGGAGAGGATGTTTCCTATGGTGGGAGAAACTAAGATCAGAGGACACAGTCTCAAAATAGAGGGGACATCCATTTAGAACAGAGATTAGGAGGAATTTCTTTAGCTAGAGTAGTGAATCTATGGAATTCGTTGCCACTGGAAGCTGCATCTCTTCATGCCCTGACCATAAATTCTTGATTGGTCAGGTCATGAGGGGATACGGGATAAAGGCAGGAAATTGAAGCTGAGAGGAAAAATGGTTCAGCCATGGTGAAATGGTGGAGCAGACTCAATGGGCAAATGGCCTAATTCTGCTCCTACATCTTATGGTCTCATGGTAAGTGAAGGATTCTGTTATTCCCAGATTTTCATCTCTTTCTGTAAAAAATGTCCATTATCTGTCAACACTGTTGGATTATTGGTTTAACATATTAATATCAATTCTATGTCCAATGTCTGGATAAACAATTGGTAATAAATAAAATCTTGAACAAGGCTAAGTATTAAAGCTAACTTGCAGAAATACAGTTTTCCAAACAGAGGATAAAAAATTCGCAAGCGTAAAGTAGACCAAAAATAATTTTGTTACAAATCACATATGCTTGAAAATAACTGGAGAATTTCCAAGATTAAATAACTTCGCACTTTAACAATGATAGATAAAGAGTGACACTCACAAAGTGCTGGAGAAACTCAGCAGGTCAGCCAGTATCCATGGAGAGGAATATACTCTCGATATTTTGGGCCCAGACCATTCATCAAGATTCCTCTACATGTTTATTCCTCTCCATGAATGTTACCTGTCTGCTGAGTTCCTCCATCATTTTGTGTGTGTTGCTCTGGACTTCCAGTATCTGCAGAATCTCTTATGTCAATGATAAATAGAATCTGGCAAAACAAAAAAGGGACATGCAACCTGGGTATTAACATTGGCTCTTATATTGGAAATGCATTAATATTAGTGCCAATCTTTACTCATTTACAGTCTGCTTTTTGGGGGCTGGTTTCTAAATAGTGCAGTGTTTCATAGACTAATACATTAACAGACTGACATGCAATTCAAAGGATCATATCTACTGACAATGCACCAGACCTCTACTTCAGCCCAGTGAGCCTGCCCTTCTGTATAACTCCATTCTCTCTGGATAGACAGCCAGAGAGATGGTGGTATAAAGATGAGAATGAGTGGACCTGAGAGTGCTCAACATTGATGCCTCACTACGTCAGGTCAAACATGGACAGGAGAGCCTCTTTCACATTATGACCCACCGGTTTCCATCAACAGACGAATGAAGAGATGAAATGAGAGCAAAATAGAAATAAATAAGCATGATCTGATAGCAATTTTTAAGACATATCTTTGGGTTGATGTGGATTAGGACCTGAATACTGAAGGGTACATAACAGTTAAGAAGATCAAGATATAGGTCAAGGATGGAGGAGAGCATCTGTTACATAATGGCAGGCTTAGAACAGTAGAAAAGAATGCTTTAAACTCAGGAACAAGGACCTAGATGCAATATAAATTACTAAAGACATTAAGTCACTAGAGGGAGTTGCATGCAAGCCATTTAACAGTGACCCCACAGTAGGTGGGAGCATAAAGGAAAGAAATATGGGAGCTGCCAGAAACATATGACAATTTTAATTTGTGGACAAATGTAATAGATGTAAAAAGTAATTGGTTGAGGATTGTATTGAAACTTCTTTTGAACAGTATGCTTTTGAGTAAAGCAGACAACAGGCTATAAAAGATAAGATAAAATTTTACTTATCCCCAGGGAAATGATTGTTGCAAGGTTGCTCAGTCAGAAATATATATTTTAAAATACAAAATGTAAGCACTGAGGTATGAGAAGTTCAAAATGTGCATTAAAAATAATAGTACGGACTTCCGGGGTCGAGTACGGAGTGAGTCGGTGCGTGTGAGTGTGGCTCCCGATTTTTATTGAAAATCTACCTGTTTATCTTTGCCGTGTGCTCGAGATAACTGAATATTTACCATTGTGAACAACGCGGGACATAGCTGGACATTGAAATGGCAAGTAGAATGTACCTTCGAAGTAAAACTGGGGAAAAAGATAGTGAAGCCTCGAGCAAGAAGGTGGATGTTACAGTAATGGCGCCGTTGCACGCTGCTGGAGCTGGACCCGGACCTGCGTTACCCGATGACTTGGAGAGGCTTCGTTTAGTACTTATTTCTGACATGATGCCAGCGGTGCATTCTGCCCTAAAAAGAGAACTTGAAGATGCTTTATCACCAGTGAATGCTACCATGGAACAAATTATGTCTTCTTACGAGTCACACGACGAATGCATTCGTGGGGTTGAAGACGGCCTGAATGATTACAGTGACCGACTGGTGAGCGCCGAAGCCACCATTGCAGCGTTGCAGAGCGAAAACGCATTTCTGAAGGGAAAGCTTGATGACTTCGAAAATCGGTCGCAGAGATCCAAATTGAGAGTGGTCGGCATTCCTGAAAATTTGGAAGGTTCGGACCCTGTTAAATTTATGACCGAGTTTTTTGACGAAGTGCTGGGGACAAATTTTTTCCCAAGTCCTCTCGTACTTTCGCGTGCGCACCGAATCGGACGTAAACCATCTGCTGTCTCTGGAGCCAAGCAAACGAGACCAAGAATGATCCTGGTTTGCTTTCACTCTTTTCAAGATAAGCAACGCATCATCAACAGACGGAAGCAGGAGCTGTATTTCCGCGGACACCGCGTGTTTTTTAATGAAGATTTTAGTGCGGAGCTGGGGAGAAAACGAGCAGGTTTCAGGGAGGTGAAATCCCTGCTTTACGGGAAAGGGGTCAGGTTTGGCCTCTTGTATCCTGCCCAGCTCCGGGTCACGCGTGAAGGTAAAAAGCATTATTTCCATACACCAGAGGCGGCCAAGGAGTTTCACCATTCGCGCTGGGAAGAAGAAGAACAAGAAGGGCAATGACTTTTTTTTAGGTTATTCATGTAGCATGGAAGGGGCCTCATGCCGAGGCAAACTGTTAATTTTCACAATCCACTTCTTTGTTCATTTTTTCCAGTTTAATTTGTGGAACGCGATCAGGTCGAACTGCTATGCTGCCGAAACTCATTAACAAAAACTTTCAACCAGCAAAATGTAAATATTTGAGATTTGTATCTCGGGCATTTAAGTTGCCTAGTGTTTTTTTTTGTTTTTAATGCTTAGCTTCACCTGTGTCATCTTTAGCCTATATATTAAAGGTAGTATAAGTGATAGGATAAATGTTAAGGAGGGGAGCCACCCTAGATTAGATTGAAAGTTGGGCTGTATGGGGAACGACCTGGAAGTTTTTTGTTGGGTATTGCCTGCGATCATCCTCAATTGGGGAGGTAGATCTAGGTTTCGGGGGTTAATTGGGTTTTTTTATTGTTTGTGTAAAGGGGTGGGGGGAGTGTTTTGGGGGATTACCATGGCAGTTTATTCTTTTGTGCATTACGGATTGATCAGACTTTCTTTTCATTGTGCGTTATTGTGTGCAATTTATGCCCTCGCACTGTTTTGGATTGTAGGCCCTGCATGCCTTTTGATATGGTTAACGTGAGTGCTGCTGATGGAGGCCACCCTGTGAGGTTTATTTCTTGGAATGTAAAGGGGCTCAATGGTCCAGTTAAAAGAGCTGAAGTTTTCTCTCATCTGAAACAATTAAAAGCAGATATACTATTTCTACAAGACACATTTAAGAGTGGAGGACCAGAATAGACTTCGTAAAGCATGGATTAGTCAGGTTTTTCATTCCAGATTTAATAGTAGGTCCAGGGGGGTGGCAATATTAATCACCAAAAGAATGCAGCTCACACCATCTGATGTAATCAGTGACCCTAATGGTCGCTTTATTATAGTCCCTGGTTCTCTCTTTCAGATACCTGTTATTTTGGTAAATGCTTATGCTCCTAACTGGGACGATGTTCAATTTGCAAATAAGGTTTTGTCATTAATACCTAACCTGAATACACATAAGCTAATCTTTTCCAGAGATTTGAACTGTGCTATTGATCCACTGCTTGATAGGTTTTGCCCTAGGGGAACATTTTCTGGTATGGCAAAGGCCTTCTCGATGTTTATACAACAAAATGGTTATATGGATCCTTGGAGATTTTTGAATCCATCAGTTAGGCAATTCTCTTTCTTCTCTCATGTTCACCACTCCTATTCCAGGCTAGACTATTTCTTTATAGATAACTCCTTGATACCAATGATTAGACAAATTGAATAACACTGCTATAGTTATATCTGATCACTCACCTGTGAAACTGGACCTATGTTTTCCTTTAAAGGTTAGAGAACGGCCTCTGTGGAAACTTAACCCCCTTTTGCTTTCTAATGAGAAATTTTGTAGTTATATATCAGCTAACATTGATACATTCTTCGAGACTAACAAAACTGAGTCGGTATCGTACTCTTTACTTTGGGAAACTTTAAAAGCTTACTTGAGGGGTCAAATAATAGCTTATACTTCACATGCCAATAAAGAGGGTAGGAACGAAATGCAAGTGTTATTGTAATCTATTTTGGACCTGAATAGAAAATACTCTGAGGCACCCACTGCGGAATTATATAACAGCCGGGTTGATTTGCAAGCGAAGTTTAATCTTCTATCTACAAACCTATCAGAACAATTAATTCTTAAGACATGTGGCCTCTATTATGAATATGGTGACAAGGCGAGCCGGCTTATGGCTCATTAGTTGAAACGTCAAGCTGCATCACGACTTATTCCCCAGATAAGAGACACACACCAGAACTTGACAAGCAATCCAAAAGAGATTAATAACATCTCTGCAACTTTTTATTCCTCTCTGTATGCCTCAGAGTTCCCCTCAGATAAAACAAATATGGAACGTTATTTTAGATAATTTGGAAATACCAACTCTTGAACCAGAGGAGGTGGAGAACCTAGATCGGGTCTTGGGCAGGAAGAGATTAATAATGCCATTATGGCTATGCAGAGTGGTAAGTCCCCAGGTCCTGATGGTTATCCAATAGAACTTTATAAGAAATTTAAGGACAAGCTCATACCGGTCCTTCTAGAAGTGTTTCAGGAACCCTTGGAGAATGGCTCCTTACCCCCTTCTCTTTCACAGGCAGCTATTTCACTACTTCTTAAAAAGGACAAGGACCCGACTCAATGTGGATCATATCACTCCATCTCACTTTTGAATGTAGATGTGAAAATTTTGGCTAAAGTGCTTGCATGTCGTTTAGAACGTCCCCTTCCCAAGATAATTTCAGATGATCAAACAGGTTTTATTAAAAATCGCTACTCTTTTTTTAATATCCGTCGACTGGCTGATGTGGTTTACTCACCCAGTGATTCTCCAAGTTCAGAGGTTGTTATCTCCTTGGACGCGGAGAAGGCGTTTGATAGAGTGGAATGGGTATACTTGTTTAGTGTTTTGGAGAAATTTGGATTTGGCAGAATATTTATAGTTTGGGTTAAGCTATTATACCACTTGCCTTTAGCATGTATACAGACAAATTATTTTAGATCTGACTATTTCCCATCAACACGTGGCACTCGCCAAGGCTGCCCATTGTCCCCTCTTTTTTTGCAATTGCAATTGAGCCTCTTTCTATTACACTTAAGTCAACCACATTATTTCAAGGTGTTAGAAGACAGGACATGGAACACCGTGTTTCCCTATATGCTGATGACCTCTTACTTTATGTTAGCGACCCTGTAGGTAGTAGTCCTGTTATTGTGTCATTATTAGGTCAATTTGGAGCCTTCTCTGGCTATAAACTGAACTTTCAAAAAAGCAGATGCTTTCCCATTAATAACTTGGCCCTAGATCCAACAGGAATCCTTGCCTTTTCCTTTATCTCAAGATGGTTTTGTATAGCTAGGAATACATATTACTCGCTCTTTTACATCTCTGTTTGAAGCTAACTACAGGTCTCAGGTTAGCCAAATGAAGGCTGATTTCGAGAGATGGCGCAGTTTACCCCTTACTATAGCTGGGAGAATTCAGTCAGTGAAAATGACTATACTTCCTAGATTTCTCTTAGTTGTTTCAGTGTTTGCCAGTTTTCTTATCTAAGTTATTTTTTAAATCAGTCGACCAAGCTATAACCTCCTTTATTTGGGAAAATAAGGTCCCAAGGGTTAATAAGCACACTCTCCAAAGAGGTCGTGACATAGGTGGAATGGGTCTTCCCAGCTTTATTCATTATTACTGGGCATCGAACATTCAAAAAGTATTATTTTGGCTTCACTGGCCAGATATAATCTGGTGCCTGCTTGAGTCACAGTCTTGCCACTCCTCGCTCTCCCAGCTTTGGTGTATTCTTCCTTACCATTGAAATCCTCTCAATTCACATCTAACCCAGTTGTGCTCTCCACCCTCAAAATTTTTAATCAATTTCACTGCCACTATGAGTTCATATCAGCTTCAGTTTTGGGCCCCATTCATAAAAACCATTTATTTCCTCCCTCCACATTCGATTCAGCTTTCAGACAATGGGGTTTGAACGGTCTTATGCGCGTTAAGGATTTGTATACTGATAACATATTTGATAGTTTTGATAACCTGCGCGGTAAGTATGGCCTTCCACATAATCATTTTTTTAAATACCTGCAGATTCGCCACTTTGTCAAGGAAAAATTTCCCTCTTTTCCTGTTCTACCACCTGTTATGTTATGGGAAAAATTCACTCTTAGCTTTGACAATAAGGGGCTGATCTCTGAACTATACTCTCAACTGATGTCTTTGGGAGTTCAAGATCTAAACAAAACTAAGAGTAGGTGGGAGGCTGACCTCGGTATGGATCTGGCAGAGGAATATTGGGCAAAAGTATTGAATAGGGTTCATTTCTCATCATCATGTGCTAGACTGGGGCTCATACAATTTAAAGTTTTACACAGGATACATTTAAGTAAAGCCAGACTTGCAGACATATACCCTGGGACAGACACTGGCTGTGACAGGTGTTCCTTCTCTCCGGCTGGTTTAGTACATGCATTTTGGTCATGCCCTCGGCTTGATGACTATTGGGCACTGGTTTTTAAAATTATCAGTGAGGTTTTGGGGGTGACACTGAGACCTTGCCTGCTTATAGCTGTATTTGGTGTGGCAGATGATGATTTGGGTTTAAATGCAAGCCAATCGGATATCATTGTATTTACATCGCTATTGGCCCGTAGGAGAATTTTGCTGGTTTGGAAATCTGCCACTCCCCCAACTGCTGCTGCTTGGTTAGAAGATGTAATGTTTTTTCTGAAATTAGAAAAGATTAAATTCACCTTGAGGGGGTCTGTGGAAAAAGTCCTATTCGAAATGGGGACCTTTCTTATCATATTTTGGGAGTCTTAAGGAATTACCTACTAGTTGAGGGCATTTGATTGTACTTGGGAAGTTGCCTCCCATTTAACACGCTTATAATTTACCTCACAGGGTGGTTGATGAATTGTAAATATGAGTGTATTTTGGATCATCTGACATGTTGCAGATGCGTGTGAGCCGTCATCTTGAAGTAGTGTGGGGGTATGGGTATGGTTGTGAAATGTCCGTACTTGTATTTGTGAATTGTTGTGTTGTAAATATATTAGCTGCCATGATATGTTCGGGGAGGGTGGGTTGGGGGAGGTTTGTTTTGGGGGTACGATACTAAAGCAAAATGGAGGAAAATGTAATCCATTATATATTCTGTATTGTGTCATTCCTTCAATAAAAATAAATTAAAATAAATAAAAATAATAGTACAAAATACAGATGTGCAATGAAACCATTTACTTAAGGATGAGGAGTGGTAGAGTTTTATAGCCTCAGGGAGAATGGATCTCCTGTGGTGTTCAGTGGTGCACCTTGGTGGTATCAGTCTATTACTAAAGGTGCTCCTCTGTTTGTCCAGTACATCATGGAGGGGGTGAGAGGGATCGTCTATAATGCTCCGTAGTAGTACCATGCAAAAAAAAAGATTAATTTCATCATCTCATTGTGAAGTGCTCCTAGGTAGCGGCAATTAAAATATGATTGAATTTTACATTCACTTTGAGAGAGAGAGGGGGGGGAAGGAATGGATTTCATATAAGGGCAATTAAGATTCCGAGACAGCACAGCCAAAGTAATCTGGAACTATGGTTAAGGAATTGATCAATTGAAATACAGTGCCAGATATTTGAACAGAACTATGAGAAGCATTAAAATGAAAGGGGAGGGGCCCCCACAAGTGATAAAACTAAAAATATTAAAGGTAGTATATCAACCTTGAAGAGGATTGGGGATAATTGTGCAAAGACACAGGATAGGACACTAGAACGAATACAATATGAGAAACAGCCAAAGATAACTAAAATATTAATACAGAAAGGAAGAATAGATTACACACAAAACTCAAAAGACATATAAAAACAGCCCAAGTTTCTATATTATTCACAACAAAGACAGTGCTGTCTTACATAAAATAATTCTGAGGAAATAAATGAAATAGTGGAAGCAGTAATTTTGCATCTGTGAGGACATGACACATTCCAGAAGAAAAACTTGAAAATCAGGAACTGGCTACAAGAAAAATGAACTCAATAAATTATAATCTTAAATGGTACTGAGGTATTTGTATGAAACACAGGCTGACAAATCCCCAGGTCCTGACGGACTTCATCCTATAGTGTGGTTACTGCGACACTATTACAGTTTGGGGCGTCAGAGTCTATAGTTCAATTCCGGCATCCTCTGTAAGCAAGGTCGGTGTGTCACAAGTCTCTGTGTGTGCCCATCCATCCGCTGGGTGCTCCGGTTTCCTCCAATGGTCGAAAGACGTTCTGGTTAGTAGGCTAACTCAACATGGTAAATAGTCCTGTTGAGGCCAAGGTGAAACCGTTGGGTTGCTGGGCGGCACAGCTCAAAGGGCTGGAAGGGCCTACTCCACACTGTATCTCTAACTAATTAACTTGATAGATGGCTAAACAAACAAACAAATAAATAAAAACAGTTTGCAAGACATTGATTTACTTTCTTGTAACTCCTTAGACTTCAGGAAGATTCCATTAAATTCAAAGATAGCAAATGCAACTATTTTATTCAAAAAGGCAGGTAGACAGAAATCAGAAAACAGAAAGTCCAGTTAGCTTAATATCTATCTTTGGCTTAATATCTACAATTGGGAAATATTAGAAGCTATAATTAATAACAAACATTTTTTAAGATAATCAGGCAACGATATTTGGCAAAAGATACAAATAAATTCAACTAATCTATCAACACAAGAGATGTGGCGGGTATTAGAAATTCAATGTAACACACACATAATGCTGGAGGTACTCAGCAGGTCAAACAGAATCAATGGAGAGGAATAAGCAGTAGAATTTTCAGGTTGAGACCTCTCATCAAGTGAAGGTCCTGATGAAGAGACCAGGCTCAAAATATTAATAGTGTATTCCTTTCCATAGATGCTGCTTGACCTGCTGAGCTACTTCAGCATTTTGTGTCTGTTACTCAACCAATCTATCGGAGTTCTTTGAAGAAGTTACATTGTGTAATTAAAGAGATACTGGTGGATGTATCTAGATGGCACTTGATAATGTGCTGCTTCAAATAGAAGGCTTATAAAAAGTATTCAGCCCCCTTGGAAGTTTTCATGTTGGATTGTTTTACTGCACTGAATCACAGTGGATTTAATTTGGCTTTTGACGCTGATCAACCAAAAAGACTCTTTCATGTCAAAGTGAAAACAAATTTCTACAAATTGGTCTAAATTTATTAATTGTTAAACACAAAATAATTGATTGCATAATTGCTCACCCCCTTCAAGTCAGTATTTAGTAGATGTACCTTTGGCAACAATTACAGCCTTGAGTCTGTGTGGAGCGGTCTCTATCAGCTTTGGACATCTAGACACTCCAACTTTTCCCCATTCTTCTTTACTAAACTGCTCAAGCTCTGTCAGGTTATATGGGGATCATGAGTGAAGAGTCATTTGTAAGTCCAGCCACAAATTCTCAATTGGATTGAGGACTGAACTCTGTCTTGGCCACACTGGGACATTAACTTTGTTGTTTTTAAGCCATTCCTGTGTAGCTTTGGCTTTATGCTTGGGCTTATTGTCTTGCTGGGAAACAAATCTTCTCCTAAATTGCAGTTCTCTTGCAGACTGCATCAGGTTTTCCTGCAGGATTTCCCTGTATGCTGCATTCATTTTACCCTCTCCATTCACAAGCCTTTCAGGGCCTGCTGCAGTGAAGCACCCCAGAGCATGACGCAGCCACCACCATGCTTCACAGTAGAGATGGTGTGTTTTCGATGATGTGAAATATTTGGCTTACACCAAACATAGCGTTTAGTCTGGTGGCCAAAAAGCTCAAATTTTGGTTTCATCAGACCATAGAACTTTCTTCCAGCTGACTTCAGAGTCTCCCACATGCCTTCTGGCAAACTCTAGCCAAGATTTCAGATGAGTTTTTTTTCCCCAACAGTAGCTTTCTCTTTGGCACTCTCCCATAAAGCTACAACTGGTGAAGCACCTGGACAACAGTTGTATGCTCAGTCTCTCCCATCTCAGCCACTGAGGCTGGTAACTCCTCCAGAGTTGTCATAGGTCTCTTGGCGGCCTCTCTCACTAATTCCCTCCTCGCACGGTCACTCAGTTTTTGAGGACAGTCTGCTCTAGGCAGATCTACAGTTGTGCCATATTCTTCCATCTCTTGATGATTGACTGAACTGTACTCCAAGGGATATTCATTGACTTGGAAATTTTCTTGTATCTATCTCCTGACTTGTGCTTTTCTATAACCTTTTTGCAGAGTTGCTTGGAGTGCTCTTTTGTCTTCATGGTGTAGTTTTTGCCAGGATACTGACTCACCAGCAGTCAGACATTCCAGATACAGGTATATTTTTACTACAATCAATTGAAACACCTTGACTGCACACAGGTGATCTCTATTTAACTAATTATGTGACTTCTAAAATCAACTGGCTACACCAGTGATGATTTGGTGTGTCATATTAAAGGGGGTGAATAACTATTTTGCGCTTTATATTTGTAATTAATTTAGATCACTTTGTAGAGATCTGTTTTCACTTTGACATGAAAGAGTCTTTTTCTGTTGATCAGTGTCAAAAAAGCCAAATTAAATCTACTGTTATAAAACAATAAAACATGAAAACTTCCAAGGGGGTTGAATATTTTTATAAGCTGTGTATATTGTAGAAAATAATACAGGAATATTGGTAGGGTTAGAAGATTGGTTTGCTAACAGGAAAAAGGCACTAAACTTGGATTTCCAGCATCTGCAGATTTTCTGTTGTTTGTGATTGGATTACTACACTACGAAGTCTCTTCCAGGGATGCCTACCCTGAAGAAGTTTAAATCTTCCTTTCAACAGGAGCTCAGGGAAACCCTCTCTCACTACTCCCCCTCTGTGATCTCTGCAGCCCTTCGACTCCTCGGCCACATGCTTACCCAGACCCGCTAACACTGCCATGTATCCTTCCTGGGAACATGGATTCGCCACCAGAATGTATCTCTTTCACCAATCAACTTCCCAGCTCTTTACTTCACCCCTCCCCCTTCCAGCTTCACCTATCATTTTTCCCTCCCCTCCCCCCACCTCTTCATTCTACTTCTCATCTTTCTTTCCCCAGTCCTGTTGAAAGGCTAGGCCCGAGACGTCAACTGCACTCTTTTCCATAGATGCTGCCCGGCCTGTTGGGTTCCTCCAGCATTTTGTGTGTGTTGCTTGGGTTTCCATCGTCTGCAGACTTCCTGTAGTTTGTAAATTAATCTTTTCCTGGTTGGTAGCATCTAACAAATAGTTGTGCCTCAGGAGATTGCAGAAACTGAAATCTAGAGTGAAAAACAATCTGGTGGAAGATTCAGCAGGTTAAATAGAGAAAGAAAGGAATAGTCAATGTTTCAGGTTCAAACCCTCCATCAGGATTGAAAGTGGAGAGGCAAGATGGCCAGCATGATGAGGAGAAGGAGAGCACCTCAAAACCCTTTCCTGTTATTCCTGTTTTAGTAGAGGGAAAACAAGCAGCTAATTTGAGAAACAAGGGGAGAACTGAGAACTCACTTCTCTTGGATTTCATGTTTTGTCCAACAACGGTGTGAGTTTAGGGTAGAGATGAGGTTGGGAAAGGGGGGTGCAGGAAGAGGGGAAATTGGATCATGAATTTCATTTTGATCATATCTATTTTATGGCTTTACATTTATGTGATATATTTCTATGTCAGTAATTGTATTGTCATGCTATAATATTCTACAGTACACCACTTGCATTGTGGTATTTCACTGGTAAAAGCACACTTTTACATGCTGACGTCAATGTGTTCTTTTTTAAAGATGAATGTAATATTTTTTAATTGACAGGAAATATGTGAGGGAAGAAATATTTAAAAAATATTGTTACTATTTATTCACTGCTGATAATTTACCATGGTAAATTAAGGAGTGATGGAGCTGTAATTAGCAACACAAGCGAGTAGAGCAGGTGGCTAAGTACACATTCCTGCGGTGTTCCTGTGCTGATGGAGATTGTGGAGGAGGATTTTTGCCAATCCGAACTGATTGGGATCTACAAGTAAGGAAATCCAGGATACAATTGCACAAGGGGGTATTGAGATCCGGGTCTTGAGAGTTTACTGATTAGTTTTGAGGGGATGATGGTGTTTAGTGCTGAGCTGTAATCAATAAAGAATATCCTGATGTATTCCTCTTTCCTGTACAGATATATTGCAGAGCTGTGAAGAGCCAACACGATAGTATCTGCTGTAGACCTGTTGCTTCAGTAGGTGAACTGGAGCGGATTCAAGTCACCATTCAGACAAGAGCTGATATGCTTCAAGACCAGCTTCTCAAAACACTTCATCACTGTGGATGTAAGTGCCACTGGGCACTAGTCATTTAGACAGGTTACCATGCTCTTCTTGGGCACCACTACGACTGAAGTCTACTTGAAACAGGTGGGTACCACACACTGCCGGAGTGAGAGGTTGAAGATATCCGTGAAGACACCAGCCTGTTGGTTGGTACAGGTCTTTAGTACTCAGCTAGGTACTCTGTCTAAGCCTGATGCTTTCCCTGGATTCACTCTCTTGAAGGCAATCCGCATGCCATCTTTGGATACCGAGATCAAAGGATCATCAGGAGATATGGGGTTGCGAGATAATTCCTCCCTGTTCTGGTGGTCAAGGCAAGCATAGAGTGCATAGCTTATCCGGAAGTGAAGCTCTGCTGTCTCCTTTGTTGCAAAATTCAATTTTGTAGGAGGTTATGACATAAGGTAGAGGAGAATTAATGCAGGATGAAGTTAGAAAGGAACCCAACCCCATTAACATCATCCAGCCATTATTTGTCTTTCTTTATCTCCTTTTCTTTCTTTTAAGCTTTCCAATTATGGTACAACCCTCCTCACCACAGAGGACATTTTCAAGGGGCAGTGCCTCAAAAAGGCAGCAACTATCATTAAGGTAACACACATAAGATGCTGGAGGAACTCAGCAGGCCAGGCAGCATCTCATGTGAGAATGTTGTTCTTGGAATACAGGTCAGCACACAACACTATAATTCCCTCCAGGCTTGACAAGAAGTTCAGAGACCTCAGCCTTCAGCCTGCCTTGTGTAGCTGGATCCTGGACTTCCTGTCAGATCGCCGGCAGATGGTAACAGTGGGCTTCCTCACCTCTGCCCCTCTGACCCTTAACACAGGTGCCCCTCAGGGCTGTGTACGAAGCCCTCTCCTTTACTCTCTGTATACCCATGACTGTGTTGCCACCTACAGCTCCAATCTGCTAATTAAATTTGCTGATGACTCTACACTGATCGGCCTAATCTCAAATAATAACAAGGCAGCCTACAGAGAAGAAGTCTCAACCTGACACAGTGGTGTCAAGAAAACCTCTCCCTCAATGTCACAGAAACAAAGGAGCTGGTTGTGGACTACAGAAGGAATGGAGACAGACTAACCCCTATTGACATCAATGGATCTGGGGTTGAGAGGGTGAGCAGCTTTAAGTTCCTCGGCATAAACATCACCGAGGATCTCACGTGGTCTGTACATACCGGCTGTGTAGTGAAAAAGGCACAATAGTGCTTCTTTCACCTCAGAGAGTTGAAGAAGTTTGGTGTGGGCCCCCAAATACTAAGAACTTTCTGTAGGGGCACAACTGGGAGCATCCTGACTGGCTGCATCACTGCCTGGTATGGGAAATGTACTTCCCTCAATCGCAGGGCTCTGCAGAGAGTGATGTGGACAGCCCAGTGCATCTGTAGAGGTGGACTTCCCACTATTCAGGACATTTACAAAGACAGGTGTGTAAAAAGGGCTCGAAGGATCATTGGGAACCCAAACACCCCAACCACAAACTGTTCCAGCTGCTACCATCCGGGAAACAGTACTGCAGCATAAAAGCTCGGACCAAAAGACTCCGGGACAGTTTCTTCCACCAGGCCATCAGACCGATTAACAACTGCATTTCTATGTTATATTGACTCCTGTTGTACATAATATTTATTATAAGTTACTATAAATTTCACATTGCGACAGAGATGTAATGAAAAGATTTTTACTCCTCATGTATATGAAGGATGTAAGTAATAAAGTCAATTCAATTCAGCATCTATAGACAAGAGTTAACAGTCGACTTTTCAAGCCGAGACCCTTCAGCAGGTCTGATAAATCCATCACTAGCGATCCTCACCACCTAGGACATGCTCTCTTCTCCTTACTTCTCTCAGGGAGGTGGTACAGGGGCCTAAAAAACCCACAACTCAATGTCAAGAACAGCTTCTTCCCATCCACCACCAGATTTTTGAACAGTCCATGATCACTACTTTGTTATTTCTATTCTGCACTTTTTGTAGCATACAGTAATTAGGATGTCTTGCACTGTCCTGCTGTCACAAAACAACAAATTCTGTGACATATCAGGAATAATAAATCTGATTGTGATTCTGCATTCCATTATCCTTTCAGTGATTTTTTGTTTGGCTTTGAGTTCAAGTTGCCTTTTAAGAGATTTAGAGCTACAGCATGGTAAACAGGCCCTTCTGCCCCAAGAAGCCCGTGGCCCTCATTACATCCATGCGACCAATTAACCTTCTAGCCCATATAGTGTTGGAACGTGGGAGGAAACTGGAGCAGCCGGAGGAAACCCACATCGTCACGGCAACAACTTACAAACTCCTTACAGACAGCAGCAGAATTGAACCCGTGACATTGGTGCTGTAATAGTGTTACACTACATGCTGTGCTACCATGCCACTCAAATATGCACCCTTGGGGAATAAATAGGCTCGTCCAGGACCTCTCACATATTACACGTTTTATCACCCAAAGCCAGAATCATACCACTGACCAAAAAGGCTTTTTATGACATGAAATTAGAATAAGGAAATAAATCATCCTTTTTCACTTCTTTCATGGATGTCTCTGACTGCATAGGTGTCTTTTTATGTCAAAGGATCTCTCTCTCAGAATATCATGAGATTAACCTTGACCCTAACTATCAATCATGACCTGACATAGACTGGGAAACTGCTTCATTAAACATCTATGCTCCATCCACCAGAAAAAGCAGGATCTCCCAGTAGTCAACTATTTTAATTGCACTTCCCATTCTCATATGTCCATCCATGGCCTCCTCCATCGTCGTGATGAAGCCACACTTAGGTGGAGGAACAGCACCTTATATGCTTATATTCCGTTTGGGCAGCCTCCAACCTGATGGCATGAACATCGATTTATCAAACTTCCGGTAATGCCCCCCTCCCTTCACCATTTCCCCATCCCCTTTTTCCTCTCTCACCGTATCTCCCGCCCTTCGCCTCCTTCTGGTGCATCTACCACGGCCTTCTGTCTCTTTCACCAATCAACTTTCCAGCTCTTTACTTCATCCCTCCCCCTTCAGGTCTCACCTATCATCTTGTGTTTTTCTCCCCTTCCCTCCACCTTTTCAATCTACTCCTCAGCTTTTTTCTCCAGTCCTGCTGAAGGGTTTCGGTCCAAATTGTCAACTGTACCCTTTTCCTAGATGCCACCAGGCCTGCTGAGTTCCTCCAGCACTGTGTGTGTTGCTTGAATCAATCAAATATGCTGTGGTAAGTTGATTTCTAATTCTAAATTGAAACATAGAAAACCTACAGCACAATACAGACCCTTCAGCCCACAAAGCTGTGCCGAACATGTCCTTACCTTAGATATTACCTAGGCTTACCCATAAATGTGAAGAATACTGAAACAACAACAGATATAAGTAGACAGGCTACTTTTCTCCCAAGAGCTTAAATACTTTCTGAGAGTTCGAGAACATAACTGTGGATTTTCTACTTTCATTCACACAAATAAATGAATATAAATTTTATCTTGTCTTATATGTGAAGATGTATAGAAAGAACAAAGAAAATATGGTTATAAGTGTCAAAACACCTTGTTAAAAATCAGAACTTAAATAATTAAGCACTCACCAACATTGACCTTGCTTGTTTTCTACTAACCTTGCATTTGCAATGCATTCAAGAGTGACCTCACTAGTGCCAGCCACGACACTGGTGTTTTTTGGAGTGACAACAATCTTGGGTGCCACAGGGTCAGCTCGATCTGCAGTATCTGTAAGAAGAAGAATGCAAATCACAAAAAAAAATACGTGAACCTATCAATTCTTTATTCCAAATGTTGTAGAATTAACCCCATACCAGTCAACTGAATAACAGGATGTCAAACAGCCCTGGTCCAGTTACCTTGCAATATACATCTCAAAGCCTCGTAAATTCCAGGCTACAGAAGTATATGCTTAGAGACATAATGAAACTTTGTGCCGCCAAAACAAAGTTTTCTTTGGGGGTGGGGGGGTGGGGGAGGACTGCAGTTTAAGGTCCGGTCACCACTAAACACAGAGGCTTGAGGCTATATAAAAGGATCTCAAACACCTGAAATGTGTATTACCCAAAAAGACCCCATGAGTTGCAATGCTGCCTTGTAGAAAGAATGTCCTAACTCTACAAATGTCTACATCTGAGAATACTATAAATGTTGAGGCTAGACAACATAATTAATATAAAGAAAGCCATGCACTAATTTTGTATTTCTTGTATATAGTTTCATAAATAACATTTTTAAAATTTAAAAATAAAAAAAACATTACACTGACAGAAAAAAAACCTCTAAGCAAAATATAAAACAATATATTGGTGCAAAATTAATTTGTGTTATACTTTTCAAACTTACAATTTCATAATTGAAACTTAAAATATCTTGAGTCCAGAAAGAAAGTAACTTTCAAACTCACATAAGGTAAATAAATGTGATTCATGGCTAAGAGAAATTATGAAACAGAAATTCTGGAAGTTGGTTGTCACATGATCTGATGTCCTCAAAATGGGGGTGATGTAATAAAAAGAATGTTTTTTTTTCAATCATCTGAGGTTTCGTCAAAACCAAATTAATTGTCCAAGTTTTGTGTTTGGTTGATACAATCATATTTGGGATATATCTTGAAGCCACTTAACAGTAGTTACACATAAATGTTGATAGATTCTGTTTTCTTCATTCATTAGAACTTTGTGGGTGGGTGCTGGCAAAACACATTAATTAGCCAGCTTAACTACATTCAAGATGAAGTATACTGTTATCGAGGGGGTTCCAGAAACAATGAAAATCTATGTGCACAGAGGTGAGGAAGAATTGCTTTTCCCAGAGGGTGGTGAATCTGTAGAATTCTCTGCCCAATGAAGCAGTGGAGGCTACCTCAGTAAATATATTTAAGGCAAGGTTGGATAGATTTTTGCATAATAGGGGAATTAAGGGTTATGGGGAAGAGATGAATCCATGGGCAGATCAGCCATGATCTTACTGAATTGCGCAGCAGGCTCGATGGGCCAGATGGCCTACTCCTGCTATTTCTTATGTCCTTATGTAAGATATATGTAACTAGGAGATTATCTTGACAGTGATTCTTTGCTTTGGCTGCATTTGCTGGTTGAGATGGCTGAAGTTACTAGTTTGGATGGTTGTTTGGCAAGTTAGTGCTGTGAATTTTGCAGATGATATACCTTGTACTTGCTGCACAGGTGATGGTGTGAGTGATTGTTAAATAATGGACGGGGTGGAAATTAAGTAAGGTGGATATGTCCTCGGTGATGCTGAGCTCCTCCAGAGTTAATGAAAGTGGAGACTATTCCATCGTCAACTGACATGTAACTAGGAGATGCTTCAATGGTTGTGAAGAATCAGGAAGGGTGTGAATCAATGGATTCAATCAGGCCTCCTTTCTGCACTTAGTAAACTAGCCCATGTACTGGAAGTTGAAAGTTAACTGTGACCTGTCAGATATTGAAACTGCAGGATTAAACAAAGACAATGCCACTCCTTATTTTTCCAAGAGAGCTCTGAGCTGCATTCTCCGTCAAGATCATGGTTCAGACTTAGCTGTTTATTAAGTTTGTAGGGATAGCTTTGGGGACAGAGAGGGAGTTAGAGGTCATGTTAGGGTTTAAGGGCAGGGTCATGAAGGAGTTAAGAAGACAGACTTCACTCTGCGCTCAGTGCTTGAAGTCCAGCAACATGGACAGGTGACAAATGATATCCGCAGTCCAGGGTTCTACTCTGAGCTCGAAGGCCAGCGATGTAAATGGGTGATGAAGGACATCCACAGTCCAGGCCTCTGCACCACATTCGAAGACCAGCGGCACGGACGGGTAACGAAGGTTATCCACAGTCCCGGCCTCCACTCCACGTTTGAAGGACACACAGGCAGGAGGCATGAGGGCAAGTCAGGCAGAGTTCGAGCCTGGAATTTATCTGGAATTCGGGGTCCAGTCAGAATCAGAATCAGTTTTAAATTCACCTGCTTTTGTCGTGAAATTTGTTGCTTTTCTGCAGCAGTACATTACAATTTATAATAATTTTATATATATATATATATATATATTACAATAAGAGCTATATATGTATAAAAATTAAGTAAGAAGTGCAAAAGGAAGGCAAAAAAAAATGTGTTGATGTTCATGGTTCAGTGTCCATTCAGAAATCTGATGGCAGAGGGGAAGAAGCTGTTCCTGCATGTTAAGTGTGTTCCTTCAGGCTCCTGTACCTCCTCCTTGATAGTAGCAATGAGAAGAGGGCATGTCTTGGGTGATGTTGGTCCTTATTGATGGATGCCACCCTCTTGAGATATCGCCTTATGAAAGTGTCCTTGACGCTGGGGTGATTAGTGCCCATGATGGAGCTGGCCGAGTTTACAACTTTCTTCAGCTTTTTCTGATCCTCTGCAGTGGCCGCTCCATACCAGACAGTGACACAACCAGTTAGAGTACTCTCCGCAGTGCTTCTGTAGAAACTAGTGAGTGTCTTTGATGACACTCTCCTCAAACTCCTAATGAAATATAGCCACAGTTATGCCTTCTTTGTAATTGCATTGATATGTTGGACCTAGGACAGATTTTTAGAGATGTTGGCAGCTAGAAACTTGAAGCTGCTCACCCTTTCTGCTGCTAACCTCTTAACAAGGATTGGTGTGTATTCCCTCAAGTTTCCCCTTCCTGAAATTCCTAGGTCTTACTGATGGTGAGTGCAAGGTTATTGCTGTGACACCATTCAAACAGCTGATCCATCTCGCTTCTGTATGCCTCCCCATTACCATCTGAAATTCTGCCAAGAATAGTTGTGTCATCAGCAAATTTACAGATGTTGTTTTGGCTGTGACTAGCCACACAGTCATGGGAGCAGCGAGAGTACAGCAGTGGAGTAAGCACACATCCTTGAATGCGCCTCTGTTGACCAGCAGCGAGAAAGAGATGTCACTCCCGATCTGCAATGACTGTGGTCTCTTGGTGAGGAAGTCAAGGATCCAGTTGCAGACGTGGGTACAGAGGCTCAGGTTTTGGAGCTTGTTGATTAGAACTGAGGGTACAATTGTCATTGGATAGTCTGGGGGTTAATGATGAAGATTGGAGCCAGAAGGTCAATCAGAAATCCAGAAATCGAAGCCCAATTGCCAAAGCCTGGAGACTGGTGGTTGAAGGCCTGTTCTGGAGTTGGAGGACGGCTGGTGTCTGCAGATGGGTGGACAGTAGAAAAGGGGCTTGTTTTGTTGTTGCTCCTTTGCTGCTTGTTGTGCTATGTTTCCTTGTGTGTGTGTGTTGTTTTACCGAGCATTGTGTGAGCACATTATGTTGACACTGGAATGTGAGTTGACACTGGCAGGCTGCCGCAAGCACATCACTACGCTGTGTTGGTTGTTAACATAAATGATGCACTTCAAAGTATGTTTCGGTATAAATGCGTTAAATAAATCTGAATCTATAATTCAAAATATATTCTGGAACTTGCAAGCTCAGAATTGTGATTTGCACCAAATACGAACAGCTAAGGAGTATCTTATAAATAGTGCAATAGAAGAAGGCAGTTTCGATTGCTTCTATAGGTGCTGGTCCATGAGGTGTCCATTGCAGAAAAGGTGCCCTATATATCACAATGATCATTCTTTATGGAGCAGCAATGTGATATTCTTAAATCATATCGCAAGTTTTGTGTTCAGAATTAAAGGGTGTGAGAGTTTAACTGGCCTCATAATATCTTTAGGCCGAATGCAATGTGCAAATGTACAACTGCTCAATATCCTGCAGTACCTTTTGACAGCTTCCCTCAGAATCCATAACCCCACCAATGTTCATCTTGTCTGCAAATTTACTGATCAGCCCAAGTACGTCTTCATCCAAATCACTTTCATACAGCACGAATAAGAGAGGTCACGACAGTGATTCTTACAGACACTGCTGGTCACAGATATCCAGTTAAAATAATACGGCTCCACCACTACCCAGTGTCTTCAACGATCAAGCCAATTTTCAATTAATTCTCCCAAATCTCCGTGGATCCCATGTGTCTTAATCTTCTGGATTAGCCTACCATAAGAATTCTATTCAAACTGAAGTCATGTAATCAACATTCACCGCTCTAAGCGCACGCACCTGTTCCGAATATATATCGTATGTGTAACTAGGGGGCCGTGCACAATCCAGATTTTATGGAGACAGCCGTGAGAAGCATGGGGGAACACCTGGAGTAACTTCTGAAATGCCTGCTTCGCTGCTGCTGCTACTGTACGATCGAGAATCTCCGGAAACGAAGCCCCTAAATCCTCGGCTTTGCCTATTGCCTGTTGCTGGGGCTGGGTCGAAGCGCTCGGCAGAGATGGTGCTCGGTGTCAGAGAGCTGGTAGGAGGCTCGGAGTTTTCGGACGGACTTGGAGTCGGACTGTGGTCGGATCCTTCCAGTATGCTGCATCGGCAAGTTGACGGCGCTGGAGGTTTACCGTCTGCGTGAGATGATGGGACTTTCGAGAGACTTTGAGACTTCTACCGTACCATGGTCTGTTCTCATCAAATTACAGTATTGCTTTGCACTGTTGTAACTATATGTTATAATTATGTAGTTTTTGTTAAGTTTTTAAGTCGGTTTGTCATGTGTTTTCGTGATATCATTCTGGAAAACATTGCATCACTTCTTAATGCATGCATTACTAAATGACAATAAAAGAGGGCTGCGTGTCCTCATAATCTAATCTAATCTAACCTCATCCATTATCTTTGTCACATCCTCCAGCAGAGACATGTACAATTTTCCATTTTAAGATGTATTTGTCAAAAGGAGCCCTACGTTCAAATTAATTCCCATGCTTCATAAAATATTCTAAGATCTTCCACTTAATTATGAATAATATTAAATAACACTAAGGAAAGAACAGTTTACTTGAAATATATTTACTTAATGTTTCATATCTATACACCCTGAAACAATTATAAACATACCTTAAACACTGTAAATTATCTCATATGTACAAATATCACATTTCTCAACTTGGTTAGATGACAGTGCTCATGTACACAATTCACCTTTGTGAAAATTATGGGGAAAGAAGATCCTTTTTCGTACTTACACCTACACCACAGCCTGAAGAAAAAAATGAACACTACAGTGTTGCATAATTTACAAAATAGACTGGATTTTCCAAGCCATTAGCTATAGTGTGGCAATAGCATATCTACATTCAGTTTTACATCCATGAAATCAAATGGATGGAAATTCATCTGAGTTTTTATTCCTTGAAGCGGTTCATGTATTTTATGAAACATTTCATTACTTTTTATCATAGAAAATTTCCAAACATAATTGCCATTAAACATCTGTCCAAACTGTTTGCAGTTGAAGCCTGTCAACATCACTCTTTGTAAAGGATAGAGGTTTTATCGCATTATACTGTAAAACAAAATCTTGTAATACTGCAGGTTTTACATCAAAAATCTGATAGAGGTACTACATCATAAAATCAATACCATCCTTTTTGTTGTACACCTTAAAATCAATAATACCCATTGTTCTACGTCACATTGCATTTTTCATCTTCACAAAATAACAGAAAGAAAATTTATGACTGTATGTACTTTAACAACAGTAAGGACACCTCTCAGTAAATTTCAGGCAGAAATCTAACCTTGGGGTTGGATAAACAACTTGAGACAAAAACAGAGAATATATTGGAAGCACCCAGCAGATCAAGCAGCATCAGTTGGAAGGGAAACAAGGTCAATTGTTTGAGTCAAGAATCCAACATGACATCTGGAAAAAGTTTGTTAAGTTGTAGATGAAAAGAAATGGAGACGACAGTGGGAATATCTGCAATATAATGCGGGCCTATATTGTCTAAAATCCATTCAGGTGGACATAGAGAAAGAAACACTTTGACACAGAGAGGTACCCGATATTTGGAGAAATTTAAAAATTCATTTGTTCCTTAATGTTCACATAATGAGCTGCTATGTTTAGGCATCAACAGAAAATTGGATATGCCTGTGAGATTTACATCAGAATTTCTTGAATCAACAAAGATACAGATCCAGAGTCCATTAGAATTGCAAAGTCTACGACTAATCTGCCTGATATCTCAAGTCTCTCAAGGCAGTAGTACAAAGCTGGTCTCTGATTTTCCCCCTCAGAACAATTCATTAATAAAGTGTAGTAGACACTTGTAACCCAAGAATAAGTTCCTGCCAGCAGTGACAAGTAACAGGACAAGCACCTGAATTAGATGAGCCATTGATAAAATGCCTGCATCCTGACTGATAACATAGATCTTACTGGCTGCGACATGCCCTGAAACATACTTAAAGATAGGTGTAACAGAAGGTATAATTATCCTTTATTATGCATGCGCATTATGTCATGCAGTAAAGAGTGCCCCTAATTGGTAATATGATAATAACTGAACATGTGGACACAGACAGCTGAAATGGTATCATGTTCCAGCATGGACACTTGATTGAAAAGCCACTACCTATATTTGATGAAAGATAGATGTCAGGGCAAAGGCCAAGCAGAAGGGAAGTCTTAAGTGATATGTAATGACGGCCCTTACATTAGTCCCTGAGGACCTTTCAGAATAGAAGCTCCTGTAATATTTCTTATGTATACAACTTTAAAACTAGATTACCCTACCTTGCTACTCCTGTAGATGAACTGACAGGTTAAATCTAAGTGCCTTATACTAATGGGATGTGACCAGAGGGCACTATTTAAAAATTAGAACCAGGGCCGGCTGGTGGCGCAATGACATCAGCGCCAGACTCTGGAAGGAAGGTTCCTGGGTTCGAATCCAGTCGGGGCTGCTCCCAAGTACGCTTTCCATCCGGGAAGGGGTTGAGTGTTGAGATCTCAACTCGACCTTGTAAAATAAAGGGAAAAATACTGCGAAATGTCTGGGTGAGGAGTGGCGCGCCAGTCTCTCTCTCGCTCCGCGCCTCATAAAGGCATGAAAAAAAGACATCGTCCTGCCAACATCGCACACGCCAAAAAAATTAGAACCAGTCCCACCAAGTCTGAGATTGGAAGTTTGCGATTTTCTTCTGCAATTGGAAATGAAGCTAAGTCAAGTATTTATTGCAACTCTGATAAGTAAGATTTTTCCTTGTCATCTCTGTTGTTACAATAGGGCTGAGAGGCTAAGCAGGTGACAAACAGGTTAAGATTCCATTGGATGGTGAGCAACACAAGGGGCTTAAATAATTTTCTATGATGGAAAAGTAAGAAAAAGTTTGGAAAAAATCAATAATATTTCAGAGACGTAGCTACAGAGACACTAATGCTACAATGGTTGCTTGAAACCTGCCTGTGCCACAACCTCACCGAGCTGGTCCTTGAGCAGTTCATTGTGTTTCATTTTCAGTATGCAGTTTTATTGGGAAAGACAGCATTTATTTTACAGCCCTAGTTGCCCTCAAGAAAGGAGACAGTGAGTCACAGTGCTTCTAGTGTCAAAGTGGTGTTCCCATGTTGCCTTTCACCTTTCTGGTGAAGTGCTATCTTCTTTGACAGCTCTTTCAAGTATTCTATATACTTCATGAGCAGTTCACTCTGTGCAACGAGAATAGATTTCAAAATATTCTATGGGTTCTAAAGCAAGTATAGTCCGATGTTAAAAAGCTGACAAAGTCAGTCCCAGCTGCAGAAGTCACTGAAGTTCTTCACACTCCTTAGCACTGACTCTTTCCTTCTGCTTGGCTGCCAAGGTGGGCAAGAGCTGCACCTCACTTTAACTTATCCAAAATGGTTTATAAAAATTAGCGAACTAACAAGTGAACCATTACTACCATCCACATAAATGAGATCACTCACGACCCAATAGACAGATTAACAGCAATGCCAAAAATGCAGAAAACCTCAGCTGCGATCAAGTTTTGAGAAGGTAAATTGACATCAACATCTTATACCACATTTGTTGCCAAAAAGCTGAATTACCTCCATAATACATTGAGAGCATATTGAAAACAATGAACATTTCTGGGACAAATTTAAAATCACTCTTCAGTAAAACATTCTTGCTTGTATTGATGGTAGATTCGCTCTTAAACAGGTTTTCAGGCTGGAATAAAAGTTTAGAAAATGTCATGTAATGGAATTAACATGAGCTAAATGACAAAACACCTAAATAAAATTTGAGCCTTGATGTTTCTGTAAGCAAAAATAATAGTAAAAAATTAAAGTTAAAATACACAACGCTCCTCCCTGTTTAGCTATAAGTTCCAACTCAATACAGAATGCATCTCAATTTATATACATATACACTGTGTAAACTACACTATATAATACAACTATGATACAGACATCCACAAACATACTAAATTTTAAATTGTCCCATACAGGCTTAGAAATTTAATCACTGTGGAGGTGTTCTTACTCTTGTTGGATAATGTTCTTCCTGACAAGGGGGATCACTCTGCTTAGCTGGAGAGACTTGTGGCTGGAAAACAATGTCAGGTTCAGGGGCCTTCTCCATGGAGGTTGTAAGAGTTGACACTGGGACTGCAGGAAGTGGCTCTGGCCACCTTTCTTCTCTGACAATTGACTCCGCTATCCTCAACTGATCGCTGTGTCATCTCCATATGACATCAGATGCAATTTCCACTGTGTAGTAGAATTGTTCAGTTCTGTCCTTAACCTATCTGAGTGCCCACTTGTGATCACCTCTGTTGTCCCTTTCCACAACTGCTTGTCCAGGAGTGAAACATCGAGCCTCTGTGTTTGAGAAGCCTTGAATTTGTCTCAGCTCAAACAACAGGAATTCTGCAGATGCTGGAAATTCAAGCAACACACATAAAAGTTGCTGGTGAACACAGCAGGCCAGGCAGCATCTCTAGGAAGAGGCGCAGTCGATGTTTCAGGCCAAGACCCTTCCTGACGAAGGGTCTCAGCCTGAAACGTCGACTGCGCCTCTTCCTAGAGATGCTGCCTGGCCTGCTGTGTTCACCAGCAACTTTTATGTGTGTTGCTTGAATTTGTCTCAGCTGCTTGCTTGCAAATTCCTTCTGAGATTAGATTTAAGGAGATCCAAGTGAGAATGCAAGCAACGACCCAGAAACAGCATAGTGAGTGAGTTGTTGACTGTGGAGTGTGCTGCACTGTGATATGCAAAGAGGAAATTGGCGAGCTTGTGATTCAGTGTCCGTGTGATGTGTCCTGCTGATATTGCTTGTTCTTTAGACTCTGAACAAATATTTGTACTAAACCATTTGTAGCTGGGTGCAAGGGGGATAAGTGCCTGGTGCTACATGGCTCATTCCATTCATTTTCAGGAATGATTGAAACTGCTCTGCAACAAACTGTGCTCCATTGTCACTGAGAACATCAGGCCTTGAGAAGAGGCTTCTCAACACATCAACAGTGTTCGAAGCTGTAGTGCAGGCTATTGGGAACACTCTTGGCATCTTCTTTACATGTTGGCATCCGAGTGCATGGCAAGCTGCTCGATCTGTTGATCTATCCCAGGCCACCAGGCAAAGTCTCGAGCTGGTGCTTTCATTTTGACCACACCTAGACGGCCAGCATGGAGCTCCTCCAACACTTTAGCTCTCAGCTTGGATGGTACAACAACTCTTAAAATGCAAATTTATTAAGGGCAAGCTCATCCTGGTGCTGGAAAAAAGTGGGGAACTGGAGTTTCTGCTGCATATTCCGGCCATTTTGGGTGGCCATGTAGACCCGAGACAGCATGGGGTCTTCCCTGGTTTCCCTTTGGACAATCTCTGCCATAGTAGGGAGTCATTCAATTTGCATTAGGGAGAATATGTCAAAAGGATGGTCCTCTTTCATCACCTTGCAGCACCTGGTCCATAGTTTTCTGCAAGACCGCAGGTGCAGATGCTACTTCAAAAATAAGCCTAGTGGCGTAAAGCCCTTTGTGAGTGTTAGAACATAGAACATAGAATAGCACAGCACAGTACAGGCCCTTCAGCCCACAATGTTGTGCCGATCCTCAAACCCTGCCTCCCATATAAACACCCCACCTTAAATTCCTCCAATCTACCTGTCCAGTAGTCTCTTAAGTTTCACTGGTATATCTGCCTCCACCACTGACTCAGGCAGTGCATTCCATGCACCAACCACTCTCTGAGTAAAAAACCTTCCTCTAACATCCCCCTTGAACTTCCCACCCCTTACCTTAAAGCCATGTCCTCTTGTATTGAGATGCGCTGGCTGTCCACTCTATTCCTCTTAATATCTTGTATACTGCTATCATGTCTCCTCTCATCCTCCTTCTCTCCAAAGAGTAAAGCCCTAGCTCCCTTAATCTCTGATCTCTAAACCAAGCAGCATCAGTTGATGATGAGGAAAACTTTGGACTCTTCTTCCACCCTCATCTAAGTCCACTTTGCTGAAGGACTTTCCTCGAGAAAGGTTTGCAAAGATACCCTCTACCCTGAGCAGAGGCTATTAGTCTACTTTCAGTACTGGTTTGATGGTGACCTTAAAATCACCACAGATCCTGACAGATCCATTTTTACACCAGAAGAAATAGCAAATTAATTAAAATGGAACTGGCACTGGCTTGGCCGTTTCAGTCATTCCACAAAATGAGTTTAAGCAGCAATGGCATTGCCCATGGGCTCCACTCAACCTTGAAAGAATTTCTTCAGCCTTGAAGTGAGCTAGCTTACTGGCTACTTTATCACAGATGGTATAAGGAACTGGACAGGCTTTGTTAAAACTTGGGTGTGGCATTTTCATTTAACACTGTTTTAACTTTGATATGCTTGAGTTGTTCAATGCACTCTTGAACACTGCTGTGGCATCATTGATTACCGTCCTTAAATCACTTTCAGTTGACTCTATTGCAGGGCATGTGGCATTCAAATGGCGAACAGATCTCCAATCGAGTTGTAGTTGTCTCAGTCCTCACATCCCCACAATGCTAGCCTTCCTGCTTTTACCACATACAAGCACAATGTGGCTTGTTCGTTGTTGTCTTTCACTGTTACAGATATCATTTCCACAAGAATGATCTTTCCTCCAGTATGTTCTTAGTTGGGTATCTGCAGGCTTCAGCTCAGTATCTTTGAAATGTTGTTTTAGCTCACTTTGTGGAATGACAGAAACAGTCAAGCCAGGTATCGGTTCTATTTTAATTAATTTGCTGTTTCTTCTGGTGTAAGCCATATTGCTTGTTTATTGATAGTTTTCACATTGTAAATTTCAAGGCTACCCAGTTTGGGTCACTCTTGTTATATCAGATTTTTTTTTATCAAAAGCATGCACAGTGCTCTTTCTGAAATTCCGCTTGACTTTTTAACTTTTCCTCTTCCTTGTACAATCCACTTAGTTTTTGTCTGCCTGGCATGTTCTTCATAAATGTCTTACTTTGTCGTATTCTCTGCAAGTTCAGCCTTTAAACCTGCACTGGTCTGGTGTATGTGAGCCACAACGGTAACACAATTTGCTTGGCCAGGCTGGTTTCTGTTTATACACTGCAATTCTGTTCACACTCACATTCATTCCTGACTGCAACCCAACTACACCTCTGTCTGCTGTTTCCATTGATACAGCAACTTCAACAGCTCTCTTAAAAGTAAGTTGTGCTTCAGTTAGCAGCTCTCTTTGAATGCTTTCTTGTAAGATTCCACAAACTAAACAACCTCTCAGTGCAACATTAAAACCATCACTGAATTGACCCTGTTCAGACAATCTCTACAATTCAGCAATGTACACTGAAATGGACTCCCTTTCCTTTTGATTCTGCTTATGAAACCTAATTCATTCTGCAATCAACAATGATTTCAGTTCTAAATGTTCCTGTATTACTTTCACAATATCAACAAAGATAATGTCAGCAGGTTTGGTTGGAACAGTCAACCATCTAAGCAAACTGTATGCTTTTCCATCCAAAGCAGTCAGCAAAATTGGTACTTGTTTCTCACTGTCTATTCAATTTGCCTTAAAATACTGCTCAATTCGCTCAGTATACATATTCCAGTTATCTCATGTGCAATTGAATATATCTATATTTCTGATGGAGCCAGCCATTTTTGTTTTTTTTTTTAATTTGTGGTTATCACCCAGTACTCATTGCTTATAACTCTTGTGAAGTTAGTTCTTTTTCTTCCTTTTTTTAAAAACTGGACTTCTCTGCCCCCTTGTAAAGAAGCACATGCTGTGTTGCTGTTTTTTTTAACTTGAACATCTTTGCTGCACTCAATAGATAGGTAGTCACCACATGACAATGACCCAGTAAATGAAGAACCTTCCCCTTTTACTTTACATTAGCTGATGTAACTAATATAAGCCATAAAGTTTCTACTATTTTTAATTGCTGCATGCCTGTATTATGAATCCAGCCACAAATATCTTTATTCATGGCATAAATTAAGGTCAAGAAATTCTGAAATGTGCTGTTGTGAGCTAAATGCCTTTGATGTTTTAAGATTTCTAATCAAATCTTTAAATCATTTTCAAAAGTTCACTGGGGAAACGTTTTATAACACATTTAAGGCACAGAATCCAGTTTTGTGGTTTTTACAGCCTAACTTAATTTGGAGTATGATAATTATATTGGAACTTCCTGTGCCACATCTTATTTAGAGGTTGCTCAGAGCAACACACAATAGACATTGTCCAAGATTTCTAAAACATTGAGATTGAGACTTGAGAGCAAGAACTTTCATAATTGTTTACATTCCACAATATTTACATACAATGGAATATTTTGTGTAAAGTCATACCTACAGGAAATGTAGCAGCTAAATTGCATGCAACTAGTTCCAATAAAAAGTAATGAGATAAGGATAATCACCTGATAATCTATAATGTTGCTTGAGGATAAATATTAGCCTGGACTCTTTACTCTCATTTGAAATATTACTTTAAGAACATTTACATTCATTGGAACAAAACTGTGCCCTAGTTTAAATTTTCATCCCAAAACCGGCATCTGTTTTGAGTACTGCACTGAAATTTTGGTCAAGAATTTGATCTAAAGCCTCCAGAATGTGGTATGAATCAATTCACAACCTTCTGATCAAAGAACAAAGATTATTACTACCAAGCTACTGATCATCATATTTGTTTGTACTTAAGAATTCAGCTTGATGCCTCAGTTAAACCAGGGAACACTGCCAAGCAAAATTCTCAATGGCTTTATCCTGAGATTGTCCAATTTAATTTGCTATCAAGGACATCTCATCCTCTTTCACGTGGCATGATATTGGATGGGGTGGTTTCACGTCAAAGGTATCAACAATATTTAAAATCTCTTACAACAAGCATGTTGAAAAATACTAGCTTGGGAATTAAACATCTCTCTGTAGATCTCTGTGATAGAAATGATTTCTCAGCCTGCCAACCACTTTAGCTATGCTCTTCAAGTCTTTATCAAGAATACTGAAACCTGCCAGGTTATACCATACCAATAATTTCTCAAAGGATGGTGCTTAGAAGCAGAAATCCTGACTGCCTCTCCTCTCACCCAACTTTATCATACTAAGATCCACAAAAGATACTCCAAACTGAATGAAAGGGTACAGAGAAGATATATGAGGGCATTAGCAAGACAAGAAGGCCTGAGTTATAGAGAGAGGTTGGTTGGACTAGGTCTTTCGTCCTTGGAACACAGAAGAATGAGGATGATGACTTTATAGTAGTGTTGTAAATTACAGTAGTTTTAAATTATGAAGGGCAGAGGTATAGGGTGAAAGAGGAAGGATTTAAAGGGGACTTGAGCGAGACCTTTTTATGCAGAGGGTGGTGAGCACATCGAATGAGCTGCCAGAGACAGTGGTTAAGGCAGGTACAATAGTATTGTTTAAGAAGCACTTGGAAAGGACAATGGTGGGCGGTGGGGGTGCTGGGAAGGATATGAGACAATGCAGGAAATTATTTCTCTGGCACGGCACCATACTTAGCATGCACTGGTTGGGCGAGGGTCTGTATCCATGATATTACACTTATTATTTCATTTTGTTAACTTGCCAACATTTCAGAATCAGAATCAGGTTTAATATCACCGCTACATGTCCTGAAATTTGTTAACTTTGCAGCAGCCATACAATGCAATACATGATAATAGAGAGAAAAGAAAGAACATGTGAATTGCGGTAATTTTTAGTCATTAAATAAGTAGTGCAAAAATAGGAAATAATAAAGTAGTGAGGTAGTGTTCATGGTTTCAATGTCCGTTCAGAAATCAGACAGCAGAGGGGAAAAAGCTATTCCTGAATCATCGAGTGTGAGCCTTCAGGCTTCTGTACCTCCTTCCTGATGGTAGCAATGAGAAGAGGGCATGTTCTCGGTGGTGGGGATCCTTTATGAGGCACCATTCCTTGAAAATGTCCTGGATATTATGGAAGCCAGTGCCCATGATGAAGCTGACTAATTTTGCAACTCTCTGCAGCTTACTTCAATCCTGTGCAGTGGCTGCCCTCCCTTCCATATCATTTTCAGTTTAACTTGTCTTTAAGCCATTGGGTGATATTTATTTGCGATTTATCCACATTTTCTGACATTCTGGTGATAAAATTATATCAATTAAGCAAAACGGTAACTTACCTAAGAACTGAAATTAAATGTGACAGCTTCTGTATTTTCAACAACATACAGTACTTTCAAAAATTATTATAATTATCAGCACTAAAATACTACCATTCTTAGTTCTAGACCTTGGAATCACCTAACAACATGATGGCATTCTGGAAGGTATATCCAATTAAGAGAGAAGGTCAAAGCCAACAACAACATTCCCACCAATACAGTCATTTACACCACACGCTGCATCTGTAAAGCAAACAGCATTATGAAAGACTGCACGCACCCCTCATACAAACTCTTCTCCCTCCTGCCATCTGGCAAAATGCATGGAAGCATTCGGGCTCTCACGACCAGACTGTGCAACAGTTTCTTCCCCCAAGCCATCAGACTCTTCAATACCCAGAGCCTGGATTGACACAACCTACTGCCTTCTACTGTGCCTATTGTCTTGTTTATTATTTGTTGTAATGCCTGCATTGTTTTGTGCACTTTATGCAGTCCTGGGTAGGTCTGTAGTCTAGTGTAGTTTTTGTGTTGTTTTTACATAGTTCAGTGTAGTTTTTGTATTGTTTCATGTAGCACCATGGTCCTGAAAAACGTTGTCTCGTTTTTACTGTGTACTGTATCAGCAGCTATGGTCAAAATGACAATAAAAAGTGACTCGACTTGACTTGACAACAGAACAGTCTAGTTGCAGAGTGAAAATCTAATGCTTTTCTGATGGCTACAGTCAGTTACCTTTTCTGCAAAATACCACATCAAGAAATAAAACATCAGCATGTCTGCAGCAGTACAAATGGAGATGAAAAAGTGCTGCAGCAATTCCTGTACCTATGAGATTCCTAGTGACATGTAAGTTATGACTTTTAAATATACATATTAAATGTAAGGTTGCAATTTTTCAAGCTTGTCTCTGTGGATTCTAAACACCACAGGACTACTTCTAAGGCCTTACTGCTGGGCTTAAATAGGAGCTCAGGTAGAATGATTATCGTTCTGTACACAGTCAAGTGTATGTTATTGATGAGCACAAGTGGGGGCCTGTTTCAGTAAAATTCAGAGCCATTCAGAACACAATATCTGTTGACAGTTGTGATTTTTACCACTTATTCTCTTTCCACTTTTTTTTCAATCCAATTTCATCTTCTTTGGAATAAAATCTCATAGGTGCAAATCACATACAGATAGTACATTTTAGGAAATTGGACAATGACTGTTACCAGCTAATGGAATTTCAACCTGGTCTGACCCTTTCTCTACCCAATGTTGATACTTCCACCAAAAATCAATGGAAACTAGTCAGGTGGAATACACTCTGATCACACATGACTGCACAGCCAAACAACTGAGCAGTCGCATTCTCAAGTTTGCCGGTGACACAATGGTGCTAAGGTTCATCAGCAACGCGATGAGACGGTCCTCAGAAAGGAGGTGGAAGAGCTCGAGGCCTGGTGCCAGGCAAATAACCTCTTGCTGAATGTCAACAAGACAAAGCAGGTGGTTATCAGCTTCACGAAAACCCACACCACTCATACCCCTTTTCAGATCGGTGGTACAATACTGAAAACTACCAGGAGTTTCATACGTCTCACATAACCTCTCATGGTTCTAGAAGGTATCCTCCACAGTCAGTCAGGAAGGCTCACTGACATCTACTTTCTGAGGAGGCTGAAGTGAGTTGGCCTATGCTCATCAATCCTCATGACCATCTACCCAGTTGCTACTTCTCCGTGTAGTACCTCAGAGACCAAAAGTTTGAATGAAAGGCAACCAAAACAAATTAAAATGACTTAGAATCAGAATCGGAATCTGGCTTATAGAATCAAGTGAACAACAAGCAGAATATTTATTATCTGAGCTATCAAGGAATCTGTTCACCAATGTTTCAAGTAGAGAGGAATTTAAAATGAAAAGGGTTCATGAAAAAGGGCAGTAAGGGAATTGAATAAAATGTCAGCAAACTTGTTTAAAACTGCTCATTATAAGAAGTTTGGGGACAGAGCAGTAAGAGGAGGAGTGAGGAAAGATGGTACCAGCGGGTTCTGCAGACCCAGGTGATCTCTTCCAGTTCATCCAAGAAACAGCTTATTTGTTTTCTCTTATGTCTTTCTTTTCTTTTCAAGATGGCTGCGGTTCTGTTAGAGTCCATGATCTACAGTTCAAACTACGTTTTTTCTCAAGCGGTGGGCTTCCGGACCGAACTGTGCAGCCCAGCGCTTCACTATCTCCAGGCACGCGTGCCCTCAGAGCTGGGAGTTCGGAAGTCGGGGGTCAGGAAGCGGCCCCGTGTTCGACCCGGGTCCTCAGGGATTTTACCGATTGAAATGTCACAGGAGTCTGAAATATCGATGCTGGGACAGCAAGACAGCAGGTGGTGTGTTTGCTAATCTCCATCTGCTGGCGGAGGAAGGCTCCTGTACTCAAGCGGTCCCCCCCCCCACACAACCCCCCTTTCGATGCAGAGTGAGAGCCTGTCGGTCCTCAGGACAGGGGTGACATGGAGAAGCGACACAGAAGACTAACATCAGAGCAGCGAGTTGCTGGTCTCTACTCTTGTTACAGGAGCAACTCTATCTCCCTCGATGGAGAGACAGCCTGTTTGAGATAGCAGGTGCTGGGCTGTGGACTAGTTTTGATGGACTGTGGATCAAAGACTCTTTGGGGGCACTTCTGCTGTTGCTCGCATGGTGGGGCGGGGTGGGGGCGAGCAAGGTGTACTTCTGCTGGCACAGGTGTGGGAGGGGCAAATCAATGCTGTTGCTGCTGCTTATGCAAAGGGAGGGGGGAGAGGGAGCTCAGGGCTTTGATGTTTCTATCATTCATTCTATGGGGTTTCTTGGTTCATGGATGTTTGTGAATACTGTATACATTTTCTGATACTAAATGAACCTTTGAACATCCACTCTATTCAGACCTTTCAATATTCAGTAGGTTTCAATGAGATTTTCTCTCATTCTTTTGAACTCCAGGGAGTACAAGCTCAGAGCTATCAAACACTCCTCATATTTCACACGTCCCTCCCCACGGATCTCCCACCCGGCACTTATCCCTATAAGCGCAAGTGCTACACCTGTCCCTACACCTCCTCTCTTGCCACCATCCAGGGCCCCAAACAGTCCGTCCAAGTGATGCAACACTTCACTTGTGAGTCTGTTGGGGTAATCTATTGCATCCAGTGCTCCCGGTGCGGCCTCCTCTACATCGGTGAAACCCAACGCAGATTGGGGGACCGCTTTGTCGAGCACCTCCGCTCTGTCCGCCACAACAGACAGGATCTCCCAGTAGCCAACCACTTCAACTCTGCTTCCCATTCCCATTCAGATATGTCCATACATGGCCTCCTCTACTGCCACGATGAGGCTAAACTCAGGTTGGAGGAGCAACAACTCATATACCGTCTAGGTAGTCTCCAGCCCCTTGGTATGAACATAGAATTCTCCAACTTCTGGTAATTCCCTCCCCCTCCCTGTCTCTATCCCTATGTCACTCTGCCCCCTCCCCCAGCTGCTTATCACCTCCCTCATGGTTCCGCCTCCTTCTACTACCCATTGTGTCTTCCCCTATTTCTTCGTCACCTTTCCTGTCTATCACCTCCCTGCTTCCCCTCCCCCACCCCTTTATCTTTCTCCTTACTGGATTTTCACCTGGAACCTACCAGCCTTCTCCTTCCCACCCTCCCCCCCCACCTTCTTTACAGGGCCTCTGCCCCTTCCCTCTACAGTCCTGACGAAGGGTTCCAGCCCGAAACATCGACTGATCTTTTCCACGGATGCTGCCTGACCTGCTGAGTTCCTCCAGCGTGTTGTGAATGTTGCTCCTCATATTTTAACCTTTCCATTCCTGAGATAATTCTCATAAACCTTCTCTGGACCCTCACCAATGCCAGCACATTCTTTCTTGGAAATGGGGCTCATTACAACACCAGTAACCCGGATTCAATTCCGCCAACGTCACATGACTAATTGGACGGCATGGGCTTGTTGAGCCAGAAGTACACGTCACTGTGCTGCATCTCTAGAAATAAAAAAAAGCTACTCACAATACTCCAAAGGTAGTCTGGTCAATGTTTTTATATTCTGGACCTCACAAAATGAATGCTAACATTGCTCTTTTGCTCCTGATGCTGACTCAACATGCAAGTTAATTTAAAGTAATCCTGCACCTCTAATCCCTGTTTAGAAAATAGTCCGCTGCACCTTTATTCCACGCCAGTATCTTTCCTGTAATACCATGGGTTCCTTTCTTGATTAACAGCCTCATGTGTAGCACTTGTCAAAGTCCTTCTGAAAATCCAAGTAAACAACATCCACTGACTCTCCTTTGTCTATGCTGTCTGTCATTTCCTCTAGGAATTCCTATAGATTTGTCAGACGAGATTTCTCCTTCAAGAAACCACACTGACTTTGGCCCATTTTATCACATGCCTGCAAATGCATCTTCAATAATGGTCTCAAACACCGTGCCAACCACTGAAATCAGGCTATCTGGCCTATAATTTCCTGTCTTTTGTCTTCTTCCCTTTGTAAAGAGTAGAGTGACATCTGTGATTTTTTATTCCTCTGGAAACATACCAGAATCTAGTGATTCTTGAAAGATCACTACTAGTGCCTCCATAATCTTTTTAGTTACCCCCTTCAAAATCCTGGAGTATAGTCCATCTGGTCCAGGTGAGGGGGTCAGAGATTATTACTGTTGTTGTTTCTTTCTGAGAGCAAAAGGTCAGGGATTGTTATTGTCACTGTTTATTTTCTACAGGGGAGGTGGTAGGGGACTTCAGGGTCTGTGAGTTTTTTCTCTTTTCTTTTTCGGATTTCAAAGGGGAGTTGATGTCTTCTTATTCATCAATGCCCATGATCTTTCTATTTTATGGCTATCTGGAGAAGCCAAATATCAGAGTTGTATTGTACATACATACTTTGACAATTACATGAACCTCACAGGGAGCAACTACCTCATACCTGTTGGACAAGCCCTAGGGCAGAGGCTTCTCAAGCACTATCTTTTGGATCTCCCTACCAATTCCCCTCTGAATTGTTATTGCAGCATCTTTCTATCCTGAAGTGAATACTTCAATTCTATCTGCATCTAGTCATAGTTTTATTTCCACAAAAAGTTGATTTGCAATAAAGTAAGCAACCAGAAAGGGCAAGATAGCATTTAAAACATCCTTGCTGCATTAATGTTCTATAAAGCATAGTTTACTTCCTATTCTTCGCAATATTCTGAATATGCTTTAGTTGAAATCATTAAATTTCCTTACGAAAGTGTAAACAGAAGAGTGAAGCATTAACTAAACTTCTTTAATTTTATTGTCCAATTAACATTTAAAAGATAGATGACTAACTGATTATGTTTGCTATATTTATGGAAGTAATCCAATTCCTATAAAATCAATGTTTTGGGTTGGATATTTAAGCCCTTCCAAGACTACTTGACTGCATCATGCAAATTCAAAATGGAAGGTGTATCTATGCGTAACCACAACTGCTAAATTTATTGATCTCAAGTAAGCTTGTCCAGTGTGAGAATATTGCGTCAACAAAAAACATCAACTCAAAGCTGAACAGCAGCCACAAAATCAATACTGGATGCTCTAAGCCAATAACTCATACATCCCCGCAGGACTAGCAGATTCCGACGTCCAGAGAGAGGAAGTCACAAACAGATGGTGCAGAAACACTCAATGTGATCACATTACTGCAAAGAAAATGCCTGAGGTCAGTTTTCTCCTCATGATAACAAAGGTAACCAGCACTAGCTCTGACACATTCATAGCCGTGGTGCCAATCACAATTTGCACAGCTTGACTGTGAGGGCAGCACTGCCATTAGCGAGCAGCATGATGAAATGGGGTTGCAATGCAGTAACTAAAACCCTTTAATAGAATAATGTGTGGATCATGCATTAGCTTTTGCACTGCCCATAGCTTAATAATGGGGCACAAATGATTCAGGATATTTTGCAGAGCAAGCTTAACCCTAGACCACTAACACAGTCAGTGGATGGAAACAAGAAGGAGAACATTATTAACACAAGAAATAAAAATCAAACAAAATTGTTGGTGCTACAAATCTTAAGTAAGAACAGAAAAATGCAGGAGATATTCTGCAGGTCAGGCAGCATCTGGACACAGTGAAACATAATTGATATTTCATGTCTAAGAGATTTGATGAAACCGTTTTTGTAAAGGGTCTTTGACTTGAAACTTTAAATATATTTCTCTTTCTACAATATTTATCTTACAGAGTTTTCTTCAGGAGTTTACCAAGATGGTTATCACGAAGGAAAGGTGGTAGACATTGTTTACATGGACTTTAGCAAGGCTTTTGACAAAGCCTAAGAGGCTGGTCCAAAACATTAAATCACTTGGCATTCAGGATGAAGTAGTAAATTAGATTCAAAGTTGTCTAGTGCAGGGGTTCCCAACCTTTTTCGTACTGCGGACCGGTTTCATATTATCAATATTCTTGCGGACCGGCCGACGGGGGAAGGGTAAGGGATGTCAACGGACAAGAGTAGCAGTAAATACGCTGGGTTTCCCCGAGAAAGACTACAATGACCATGAAGCCCTGCACATGTGTGTACGATTTTTCTTCTTCAAATCGTTTTTGGCGATTCTGTTCGGGGGGGGGGGGGGAATGTTAATCACGACCAGAATATAGACAATAATTAGCTAATACACTCAGCTTCGTTTCTAAAAGGGTTTATCTAACGAATTTAATATTAAACACACAGCGCATATTTTCCTCGCATGAATATAGTGATAAGTCAATTATCAGGGGAGGACAGGGGAGCTTGAAGTAAATGTTGAACGAACTTCCAGTAGAAGTGGTAGAGGCAGGTTCGATATTATCATTTAAAGAAAAATTGGATAGGTATATCGACAGGAAAGGAATGGAGGGTTATGGGCTGAGTGCAGGTCGGTGAGACTAGGTGAGAGTAGTGTTCAGCACAGACTAGAAGGGCCGAGATGGCCTGTTTCCGTGCTGTAATTGTTATATAGTTATATAAGTCAATAGCATCATAACATTTTAGGTATCGTTCAGATATTAAACACACAGCACATATTTTCCCCGTATGAACATATAAAATCATTGCAACACACCAATATCGCTGAATCAGTGGGAGCCCTGGGATTGTTTTCCTGCAACAAGACGGTCCCGTCCACAGACAGCGATATTCGAAAGGGGTCCCTTATGTCCAGTCTATTCCGCAATTTAGTTTTCGTTGCATTCATTGCAGAGATATGTTGGAAATGGAAGTAACGTTTTCAGTGCTTTCGTGACTATCTCAGGATATTTAGCCTTGACTTGATCCAGAATGCCGGCAGAGATGTTATGTCAAACATACTTTTCAGCCCGTCGTCATTTGCAAGCTCGAGGAGTTGATCTCCTTCCCGCGCTGACATGGATGACGCGTGGGTAATGACCTCACGTGTGTTCAAGCTCAACAGTGGCCGTGACAGGGAATGAGAAAAGGTGCAGCTGACTCATATCGCCAAATCATATCGTTTACTCACGGCCTGGTAGCGCATGCTTTGCGGCCTGGTACCGGTCCGCGGCCAGTGGTTGGGGACCGCTGGTCTCGTGGGAGAAGTCAGTGAGTGATATTAAATGGTTGTCTCTCTAACTGGAGGCCTGTGACTAGTGTTGTGTCGCAGGGTTTGCTGCTGGGTCTGCTGTTTATTATCTAAATAATGTTAATTATTTAGATAATATTGTGGTAAACTGGATCAGCAAGTCTTCGGATGGCACCAAGATTAAAGCATAGTGGACAGCAACGAAGGCCATCAAACTTGCAATGTGATCTGTACCAGCAGGAAAAATGGGTTGAAAAATAGCAGATGTAATTTAATGCAGACAAGTGTGAGGTGTTGTATTTTGGGAGGACAAATCAGGATAAGGCTTACACAATGAATGGCAGGGCACTAAGATGTGTGGTAGAACAAAGGGATCTGGGAATACAGATCCATAATTTCTTGAAAGTGGTGTCACAGTAGATTGGGCTGTGAAGAGAACTTGTCGCACATTGGCTTTCATAAATCAGAACATTAAGTCCGGGAGTTAGGATATTATGTTGAAGTTGAAAACTAAGGCTCTTTTCCCTGAGGTTAGATGAGTCTAGGACTAGAGGTCATAGGTTTAGGGGTAAAGATGTAAGGGGAACCTGAGGAGGAACTTCTTCTCTCAGTGGGTGGGTGACAGTATGGAATGAGCTGCCAGCGGAAGTGGTGGATGGTGGTTCAATTGCAACGTTTAAGAGAAATTTGGATAGGTACATGGATGAGAGTGGTATAGTGGGCTATGGTCCAGGTGTGGGTAGATGGTACTGGGCAGAAAAACAGTTTGGCACAGACTGGATGGGCTGAAGGGCCTATTCCTGTGCTGTAGTGCTCTTTGATACTGGCAGATGCTGCCCTGTTGAGTATATACGCCATTTAATGTCATTTCTGGAACAGAGCCACACAAGCACAGGGTAGGGTCTCATGGATACGGTTAACATTCTAGGTGATAAATTCTAAAAAGCAAAGTGAAAGATCAGGCTCTGAGAGATGGGAGATTTGGGAAGGCTAGACTTCATGTACCGGAAAATTAGACGGATCAGAGATGTAAGCTAACTAAATGGTCTCCAGAAATGTGATAGTTTCCTTACACCTGCTGTGGATAAGGCAAGTGAAGAAAATCAGGTGGATTTTTTGGATAACGCTCATTGAGAAACAAAATCTTATTTTATCCTTTCTCTCAGTGTAGTTGTTGCTTTGATAGAGACAAAGGAAACTCAGGTTCTTATAATCAAGCTACACCTAATGCTAATGCTCCTATTGAAATGGTACCTGTTTAATTTTGGAAGCATTCAAAATCATATCACCCAATAATAATTTAGAACAGAAAATTAAATAAATATTCAGTTAATACCAGAAAAAATTATTTATTCTATTTAGAGATTATCATCATTGTGTGCCGTATCGTATGATGTTGGCAATCACGGCCTTCCATCTGTCTTTAATCCGAGATGTTCTAATAAGCTTTTCAAAATGTTTGCCTGTCCATCCTTTAATGTAACACATGAACGTCACGTGCTGTTGACCATGACTTTTGACTTCCATCAATTTTTCCCGTCACTGCAAGATGTTTGAGTTTCTCTTTCCTCAGTACGTCCTAAAAATTCCAGCTGCCGTTTCCTGATTGATGAATTCTGCTCTCTTCTTATTCTGTCTTTTCAGAACTCCTCCTCATTTGCTACTCTGTCCTTCCACAATATTTTCATCACTCTTCTCAAAAACCATCTTCCTGCAGCTTCGAATCTTTCCTCATTTTGCTTTAATGTTTGCTTCCATGTGAGTGTGGAATGCACGAAGTACCACAACACTCGAGTTTTGTACCCATAGTAATGGTGTTATTTCTTTAGTTTCTTGCTCAAATGCTCCAATGTGCATTTAGCAATCCTAATCTTTCCTCTAATTTCAACATCGGCCCTACCATCAGATGTTACCATGCTCGCTAAGGAATTGAACTTCCATGTTTGTTCAATTGCTTTGGTGCCCACTTTCAGTTCGCCTTTATGTATTTCTTTCTTCTTTGTGACAAGCATACATTCAGTCTCCTTGCACTTGATGGTCAATGTTCTCTTAGTATTTTCTTCAATGACTTCATCGACTATTTCTTGGAGCTTCTCTATAGAAGTAGCTATCAGCACTGTGTTGTCTGCATATTGTAGGTTGTTCAAACTGTTTCCGCCATTTATCATGCCTGGAATACTGTTAATTTCTCTTCAAATCTTCTCGCTAGAACAGTTGAATAGGTTGGGCAAGAGAACACAAACACGTCTGATTCCTCTCCTAATCTCGGCAATATCAATTGTCTCATTTTCATCTCTCATTCCTGCTCTTTGTTCCTAATACAAATTACTGATAATTCTGATATTGTTCCCATCAATGTCCAAGTGCTGAGGGATAATTTATAAGCCCGTCATGTCTCAACTTATCAAAATCTTTGGTATAATCAGTGAAACATAGAAATAGCTCTTTCTAGACCTCTCACAAATTATTCTAAGGACGAAGATTGCATTTCGCGCTCCAGTGATAGCATGGAATGGGTCCTTTGAGCCACGCCACCCAGCAACCCCAATTTAAACCTAACCTAATCATAGGATAATTTACAATGACGAATTAACCTACCTGATACATCTTTGGATTGTGGGAGGAAATTGGAGCACCCGGGAAAAACCCATGCATTCCATGGAGAGGACGTACAGACTCCTTACAGAGGAAGCCATTATTGTGCTCTGAACTCTGACACCCTGAGCTGTAATAGTGATGTGTTAACCGTTACACTACCATGGTTCCCAAAGGCTTTTATAAGCTTATCACCTCTGGATGCAATTACCAATGTAAATACATTTTCTCTTACATCTGCTTTTTAAAATTTACTTGACCAGAGAGTAATATTATGGGATTTTAAAAGAAGCATTCCTTTTTCTTTGAGAGAATAATAATTTAGAAAAAATAACACTGCTCATATTATACTATATTACTGTCCACAGATGTTCATAGGAATTGTTAAGATTACCACTGCTTCCAAAATATATTAGCTTGTACTGTACTGTAGTTCAACTAATACTGAAGTTGTACTTAAACTGATATTTACTGTAAGGTTGAATGATGCTGAAGTGTGTAATTATGGATTTTTATTAACAGTTGAGGTTCAACCATCCCATTCAGAAACAGACTTCAAAAAGGCAGCTGAATCTTCTTGGACTTGATCCACATCAACTGCATCTACAGATGTAACAGTCCTGGGATAAATCGTGAACTGACCTTGAATAAGAGGGGATGCTGAGACCCATTAAGTGCATATGGATGGCATTAAATTGACAACGTGGAGATGGATGTTAAGAAAAAAATACTTTAATTCTCCTGTTGAGAATGAGATAGATCAAAATTACCATGAGTTTAGACAGAACTTCACAGGCTTCCAAATTGACTGTTTAACAATAATAATGTTCATCTGTATTAAAATCAAACACATTAAATTTACTCCATTTGGAAGTTTCACACAACTATTTGAATTTAATTCACCTCATGAATATCAAATGAGTTGTCTTACTATAAACAGTAATCCACAATATTACTCAACGTATTGCACTATACAGCTAAGTACCAGCTTTCATGTCCATTAGCATTACTTTGTTGTTAAAATGTGGTTTTATGTTCTTTTAATGATAATACTTTCAACTAAAAAGCAGCATCCATCATCAGGGATCCCTACCACTCAGGACAATGCTCTCGACTCATTGCTGCCATCAAGAAGGTGGTACAGAAGCCTCAGGACTCACACCACCAAATTCAGAAACAGTTATTACCCCTCGACCATTTGGCTCTTGAACCAAAGGGGACAAGTTCACTTGGCTTCACTTGCCCCATCACTGAGATGTTCCCACCACCGGAATTAAACTCCGAACTCTGACGCCTGAGCTGTAATAGTGCCGCGCTAACTGCTCCACTACCGTGGCATTCGAGATCTGCAGGAATGTGAATTTGTACGTGAGTAAGGTCAACGTGGTGAACTGCTGAGACCTTGAAATGGCTTAGTGAATGAGAGTTTGATTTATTTAAATTGGGATCAGTATTTCCAACATAGAGAGAAGAATGTTAACAATTAGGTTGAAGGGAAGAATGCAGTCTCATCTATTTGCCTCCCCATCTCCGGTGAAGAGGACATAAATGAGTTTGTACAGAAAATTGGCATTAGGCATGCAGTGCAGGATTAGAGGAAGTATAAAATTTGGAAGTTATGAATGTCAGAATCCTTCTATAAGGAGGGGAATAGCTTGTTTACAGTGGAATACTACTTGAGGTGGAAAACATCCATTAAGTTTAATCAAAAAATGTAAGCAAAGCAAACCAAACCATCTGCAGATGGCGGAACATAAGAATTCTGTTTAAAGATGCTGTGGACAGCCACAGAGAGAAACAGATTAAAGATCAGATTATCTTTATTTGTCACATGAATATCAACACATACATTAAAATGTGTTGTTTGCATCAACAGACAACCCTGTACGAAGGTGAGCTGAGGGCAGCCTGCAAGTATTACCATGCTTCCGGAACCACCACAGCTTACCCACAACATAACCCTAATCCACAAGTCTTTGGAATGTAAGAGGAAACTGGAGCACCCAAAGAAACCCACAAGGGCCACAGGGAAAACATACGAAGTAAATACAGACTTAGCAGGAATTGAAATTTGATCACTGGCACTGTAAAGTGTTAGGCTGACCGCTATGCTACTGGGCCACCCATTTTAGAACAGAGAGCGTTTCAGAGAATCAGTGGTGAAAATTATCCAGAAGACAGAAAAAGTATGTGGCTTTGAATGCTAGTAAGTCTTTCTCTTGGACACATGATTTGTTGTGTCACGTACGAGCTGAGTGCTTGCTCCCGTTCCTCACCTCAGATTCTTATCCCAAGCTGCTGCTTAACTTGTGCTTAAATATTTATTACAGATACCAACTTTCACCAAAATATTAAAGGAAGGTAAGCTAGACTTGTGATACCAGCTAAATCTGCCTCTAATCTTGTTTTATATTAAATATGTATGTTAAAACGTGGTATACAATGTTGTCTGCTACTCTCAAGAAATCTCATGGAGTATCATCAGTGGAAACCACGTACAAATCATGTCACAACACAAGATAAAATCAGTCTAGCAGGATATTTAACCAGTAAGATCACAAACAGAAAATTCAAGTATTGCATCTGAAATCCATAATTTTGCTAACTGTGTCTCTGTCATTGGTACTGTCACCTCTAAGTTAGGAGGTTGCGGATTCAAGTCCAACCCAGGAGAGTTATAAGTTGTCACTCTAGACTCAGACAACATTTGCTAAAAACTGAGGTCCAACTGATTTCCACAAGTGGATTTAAAAGATTCCAAGCCACTAGTTCAAAGAAGAGCCAACTGCCCTGACTAAATTTTGTCTGCTTGAGGAACCCAGAGGATTGGGCAGCATCTTTGGGGTAAACAAAATGTCGATGCTTGGGTTGAAACCCTAACAGGAACATCAGGGATTGTTACTTGCTCCAAATTCCAGCTCCTTATTATCAAAATGACAAGAGAATGTTAAGGGGTTTTCATGTATATCATATTTGATTTTGATAATTCTTTATTACAACACCAGCCATCTTTAAATGCATTCTGTTTTTGAGCACATACCAGTCTTCAGTATACAGAGAACAGAGGTCACAACAGAGTGGCCAGCATTGATGAATACACTGTCAGTTTGTACAATAAAAATTGTTTTGGGGGGGTTTGGCAGGGTAGAAATAAGAAAATGTTTACCTTGGCTGAAGAAACTAGAATTAAGGCAAGTTGTCTAAAAGTAAGGAGAAAGACATGGAGGGCTGAAATGAGGAGAAATTTCTTTACCTAGAGGGTGTTGAATCTTTGTAAGGTGGGGGCTCAGTGATTGCATTCAAAACTGAGAGTGATATATTTCAGGATATTAGAGGAATCAAGTGAAATGGTGATAAGGCAGGAAAATGATGCTGAGTTATGTGGTCATACTTCTCTCTGGGCATAGGCACTGTTAGAGTCGACCAAGCAGAAGAGTACCGTCCCTCGATACGATTTCACTTCTCAGTGCATGCCTTCATGATGTGCATAAAAATTAGAAGCACAAGTAACATATTCAGCCTTTTGAGCCCACAAGATCATTCGTAACTATTTATTTACCTCAGTTTCACTTTCCTGCAGTACCTTCGCACCTCTTGATCTACTTAACACTTTTAAATAACTAGAAATCTTTTGAGTTCTGTTTTGTATATAATCAGTGACAAAGTCTTCACAACCTTTCCATTAGAAGGCTTTAGAGGTTCCCTACGTGCTGACTGAAGACACTTCTTCCCCTCGTCCAGCGACTGCCATACTTAAAACTCTGTTTCATGGCCATCAGCCTCTGGATCTACAAGCTGCTCTTCCGCCACAATGGCAGAGTGAGCAGGTTGCTTAGCATGCTGCACACCATTGGGTTTGGCACACACTACAGGGCACCCCTGAAGAAATGCGGGCAATGGAATCACATTTTGGAGAGACCAAAGGCATTTTCTGTTACTCATTTGGTTTTGGGGGGGATCTCTGAGTGTACTGGTATCAGCTGCTTTGATTGGAGCATGAACTACTGCAAACAGCCACAGAAGTAAAGGGTAGCTCTGGTCTGACACGCGCTACTCTTATATACTGAGCTGGCTGCTGAAGATAACCAGCAATGTGGGCTCCCTTAGTAGCTGGCAACCAGGAAACATGGATTTGAGCAGCAAAAAAAAATCTCTTCTCACATTGATGACCAGCTGTGAATTTAGAAAATGGATGAAAAAATTTGGGTTATCAATGGGAACTCTGCACAAGTACGCAGGTGTGGTCAGTGCCTGCATGCACTAGCACAAAGGCAACAATAAGGGCACATGTCAGTCCTGGGACATCCCTTACTGAAATTCTTCCTTTGCCAGCAGAGAGCCTTGGTGACCACTTTTGATGCACTGACACACTCACTGAGACGCTGCCTGTAAAACTCCATTGCTCAGTAGGTTGACAGTCACTGTCACATTGATCTCCACAGAGTGTGCAGTCCAGGTACAAGAACATGGCTGAATATCAGTAGGCAAGGTTTCATTTATCTCTGTCATGACAGGTCCTGAAAGCCGAGCTGCACGTTCCTTACTCTTCAGACTGATCCAGGTAGATGTGGCATCTCAAGAAGCTCAATGGGAATTGGCTTTTCACAGATGTATATGTCTTTTCTTGCTGCCCCCAAGTCTGTGATCCCCCCTTTGTGCCACACACCTCCAAAAGCAATCAGTAATGGAATAGATATCACTACTAAAACATCCACTTTATGAGTAGCTCAGCGGCTACATCCTGGGTGGAAAAACATTCCCTGTCACATGTAGCAACACACTTTGTGGACTCTGTAGGCTGCTTGAGCAGACCACAATCATATATGAAAGGATTCATGCTATCACTAGCAAATGCCTTTAAATAATTAGTAAAGCTAGAACATAGTGCATTGTGCTCTTAACTGTTACTACAACTGTTCCCCAATGGTTACTGTGCGGATCCTTGAATTCCAATTTATGCTGTCACAGGTGAAAACACGTGGTACGTGACCAGCAACTCATTATGACCTACTGCTGGGAAAAGGTCAGGCACTCTAGTGTGAATTGCAACTATAAGTGCCCTACCCAATTTAATCATTGGCATGATTCCTCTCAGGAATTATTACTCACATGATCTAACCTGCTTTTTTTTTAAAATCCAAAAATCAATCATTGATCAATCAGCACTTCAGGAAAACGTCAATTTCTTGGCTTTCATTTGCTATAAAACTCTTTAGGATGTTTTGAGGTTGTGAAAAGTGCTGTACAAATGCTCATCTTCTATTTCTGTCTTAATGACTCTTAACAAAAGGATGGCAGAACTGAAAATCTGGCCCTTTTTAAGTTTCCAAGCTGTAACGCAATGGTTCCAATAGTGCAGTGAACATCTCCACCACTGAAATTAAATAATGCCATACAGAAAATCTGAAGTAAAAACTAAATTGCTGGAAATCCTCAGCACGTCAGGCAGCAGTCATGAGGAGAAAATGACTTAACATTTCAAGTTGGTGATTTTTCATTGAACTATAGTTTTCACTACCTCCAGATGAACAGTCATTGACCAGGAACATTTGGTATTTTTCTCACACCCCAGTTGCTGCACGATCTGTTAAATACTTGCAATTTTTACTTCGTTAGGGAGCTGTATATCTGGCTGCTCAGGTTCATTCTTATAAGAGCAGATAATTTGTGAAATTGAAAGTTGAATTATTTAAAAAAATACATAGCTGGATGTTTAAGGTTGCTGTCATGAATGCATGCAAAATCCTGGAGTTTTTTTTTTGCTTTGCCTTGTCTACTGATCAACGGAAATAAAATTAGAAAATGCTACGAATACTCAGTAGACCCTGTCGGCACTGACTGGGCACCTCCAGTGTTCTGTGATTTTATTTCAGGTCTTCACCATGAGCAGCTTTTGATTTTCAGTGCCACATACTCTGTTAGCTGTACTAAACTGATGATGTTCGACGGGGAGGAGTAGAGTTAATACTACAGGCATCAATGTGTGTGTGTGTATGTATATGTGCATAGGTGTCAGATAGTAATAAATAAAATATAAAGGAAATAATAAGGTTTACCACCACCTGCCACCAAGCTTCATCTCATCTCTCTTAACCCTCTGGCTAAGATGTGAGCTTGCATTCATCATTGTTCTCATTGTCCTTTCATTTTGGGTCAAGCTCCAAAGTACAATATACATTGTTGCCCAGTTTATAGAAAAGCAATTAGTATAACAACAAAGGTGTTGGGTGGGAAACTCAGACAGCCTAATAACAGGAACAATTCCAGCTAGAGTCTTTGCTTGAGGTGACCTGGCAAATTCCCTTCATTGCCTCAGGCTTCACTAAATTTCATCCACAGCCTGAGGTTAGGCCCCAAATCCTTTTGGTGGCTGGGCAATTTAATGAAGTCTCACATGCGGAATGTTAAAACTACCGCTTCTCTTTCAAAGGTTGGCTAATCTGCCATTCACATCAGTATTTATACTAAATCCCCAGTATTTTGTAACTTTTTATTTAAACTTTCAGCTGGTGGAATGATTCTGTCTCTCTTACTGTGGCAAAGCAATCAGATGACAACCACCACTAATTTAGTTGACACACCTCTTGGAATGCATCGCTGTCTCCAGAATATTTATCAAACAGCAATAGTCAGAAAATAACTATTTCTCCCAGGACTACATTTTAGATGCTTTTGCAGTCATAGTGCAACAAGACTGATATTGAGTAGGTAAAATTAATGCAAATTAAATCAGTTCTTTAAAGTCATGATGATGACCAAAATTCAGTTCTTTGCAAGGAAAACAGAATCAACTTAACATGGTCTTTTCATTTGGGGAAAGAAATTAATCTTCCTACCTGTAATAACTATTTGACCTGAGGGCGGTCCGGCTGAACTAGACTTCTAGGAAAACAATGAATGAATTATATTTTGCAGTATTGTTATCACTGTAACAGGATATGTTTATAAATAATTTAAAGAATTTGCTATTATTCCTTATCTGTCCTGAATACAAAGCAAAAATAGATTATCTTCATAGAAAGTGGGGGGGGGGGGGTGAGAAACTGTCTGTTCCATACAACACTACAAATTGTAAATTTTGAGGAATAGGGACCACAGTGATCATGTTACTGGACTGCCAGATGAAGGTGGGTATACACATTTGTAATTTACTGTGGCAGTGCAAATTTAAATTTAGTTAATTAAATAAATCTAAATTTAGAAAAAGTAATATTAACGCTGGGGACTACAAAGTGATCAGACTGTCATGAAAATATACCTGGATAACTAATTCCTTTCAGAAAAGGAAATTTTACAGTCACTCACAGTCTGGTCTATTATATGACTCCATATATAATGTAATGAGTTTTATTTGGTTTAATCAGCAGATAGAGAGATAGAATAGATGGGTCATTTTTTTGGCATTAGCAATTTGTAACGAGCGGAATGCTGCAAATTATTCATAATTTGTATTAATGAAAGGACCCAGTCAGTGTACAGTATCCACATTTGCTGATGACAGAAGCTGGGATAGGACAGAAAAAGCTTCCATGAAGTCAGCTGATAGGTTAATTGAGTGGGCAAGAAGTTGATAGATAGAGTTTAGTGTTGGAAAGTTTGAGGTATTCCACTTTGACAGAAGTAAATAGTCAGTTAAAAGAAGTCAAACAACAAGGTATTGTGTTGCGGAGCAGCGCCTGGGTCCTCATACATGAAACATAAACATGAAGGTACAGCGAATACTCAGGAACCTTAGTGAAATGGTTGACCTGTGTTTCAAGGGAAATGGTAAATAACAACAGCAATCTTGAATCAACCTTACAGGTCAGTGATGAGACTGCCAGGTAATCTTACTGAAACAAGCAAGATTCTAAAGGCAACTGATAGGCTGGTTGCTGAGAAGATATGTCCCTAGTAATGAAAACTAGAACAAGGGAGCATAACTCCAGTGAAAAACAAGTCTTCTCAGAGAGCTGCCATAGAGTTATCAAGCATCATAACAGGACCTTCAGCCTACCAAGATGAGCTGACCGCCAAGCAGCTGTTCACATTAATCCTACACAATCACAATTCTCTTCATATTTCCATCCACTCCCTCCAGATTAGATCACTCACCTTAGCATTAGGGGTAATTTAACAATGACCACATAACTCTGAGCTGTGAGAGAAAGACAGTGCGCACCTGTAGGAAACTCATGTAGTCACAGGGAAAGTGAGCAAACTCCAATCTGACATTGCTGCAGCTGAGGATTGGACCCAGGCTGCCAAAGTGCTACCCAACTTTTTGAAGTTGTCAGCCACAAACAGCTCCAGAGAATGAGTCTGCAATGTATTATCACAGAGATTGACCTTAAGTTCCTAGCGATACACACAAAATACTGGAGGAACTCAGCAGGTCAGGCAGTATCTATGGAAAACAGTAAACAATCGACATTTCAGGCCGAGACTGGAAAAACAGAGGAGAGGTAAGAGCAGGAAGGTGGTGTGGAGAGGAGGAAGAAGTACGAGGTGGTAGGTGAAACCGGGAGGGCGGGGGTGGGGAGTGAAATAAAGAGCTGGGAAGTTGATTAGTGAAAGAAATAAAGGGCCAGAGAAGGAGAAATCTGATAGGAGAGGGTAGAAAACCATAGTAGAAAGGGAAGGGGGAGGAGCACTAGAGTCATGTGATCGGCAGGTAAAGAGATAAGGTGAGAGAGGGAAATGAGAATGGGGGAATGTGGAGCAGTGGATGGAACGTAGAAAAAGTGAAAGAGTGGAGACGGAGGAACTAAGAGAAGGAATAGCATTTCCTCCATCTCCAGAATTAATGAGGTGTCTTTCTTCTTCAAAGAAAGGGGCTTTCCTTCCTCCACCATCAATGCTGTGCTCACCAGCATCTCCTCCATTACACACAAGGCTGTCCTCAGCCCATCCTCCCGCCGCCCATCCAGGGGAAGGGTTGCTCTTGTCCTCACCTACCACCCAAGTAACCCCTGCGTCCAGCACATAACTCTTCGTGCTTTCCGCCATCTCCAATGGAATTCTACTACCAAGCACATTTTTCCCTCCCCCCACCCTAACTTTCAGCTTTCCACAGGGATCGCTCCCTACGCAACTCCCTTACCCATTGGTCCCTCCCCACTGATCTCCCTCCTAGTACTTATCCTTGCAAGTGGAACACGTGCTACACCTGGCCATACACCTCTCCCCTCACTACCATTCAGGGACTCAAACAGTCCTTCCAGATGAGGTGAACCTTCACCTGGTGCATCTGTTGGGTTCGTCTACTGTATCTGGTGCTTTCAGTCTTATCTCCCGTAGAGCGGTGAGACCTGACCTAGACAGGGGGTCGCTTCACCAAGCACCATCCACCAGAAAAAGGTGTGATCACCTGGTGGCTACCCATTTCAATTCAACTTCCCATTCCAACATGTCAACCATGGCCACCTCTACTGCCGCGATGAGACCACACCCAGGTTGGAGGAGCAACACATTATATTCCATCCGGGTAGCTTCCAACCTGATGGCATGAACATCGATTTCTCAAACTCCCTATAATTGCCCACCCCGTCCTTCCCTATTCTCACCTTATCTCCTTACTTGTCCATCACCTCCCTCTGGTGCTCCTCCCCCTTCCCTTTCTTCCATGGTCCCCATCACCTACCACCTTGTGCTCTTTCCTCTCCTCCCCCTACCTCCTTGCTCTAACTTCTCATCTGTGTTTCCAGTCCTGATGAAGGGTCTCGGCCCAAAAAGTCAACTGTTTTCTCTTTTCCACAGATGCTACCTGGCCTGCTGAATTCTTCCATCATCTTGCGTGTGCTGCTTGGATTTCCAGCATCTGCAGACAAGGGATATGGACAGCGTGGGAAAGTGACATGGAGACCATGATCTCACTGAATGGTAGAGCAGGTTTTGAGGGGCTAATTGGCTTAGTCGTGTTTATATTTGTATGTTCCCTAATTGCCTGCTCTCTGAACTTGGCTATCAAACTCTTTAGTTCTATGAAGCTACTCAGAGAAACTATAAGAAAAGGTCATCCAGTGGCAGCTCAGGCACTGAAGTATGGATAGCACACCCAGCCCAGTCAGGCCTGCAAACCTTTCCTCCCACACAAGATAAGTAACACTGCTTCTGTATGGCTTCCAGCTCTCACTTTTACCTGATCCAACTTTTACTATCATTTCCTCTTCACAACCTCTCTACCTCATTTCAAGGAGTCTACTACAAACCTGCAGATTCCCATCCATATTACTTAAAGGATACCATTTCAATAACCTACACTAGTGACATCATGTTCGAACACCAGCTAAAAGAGGCTCTCAGCTCTTTTTGCTCCATTTCCTCTTGGCCTACTTTACCCTTGCTTTCCAATTAACTAGCCTTCACATTCAATGGACCATCCCTGTAATTCAAGGTGTTGCCATCACCAGATGCATCTTCTCTTCCCTCTTTTTTTTTAGCATTTAAAGAGACCAATCCATGTAAAACACTCTGGTTCCGTCTTCTACCCAGACCTATTTTATGGTGTATTTCAATTTAACCTTCAATATCCTCCTTTCCCAACTTTCAAGTGTACTTATCTTCATGTAAGTCCTAAAACATACATTTATATAATTGGGTTATCTTTATCTAGTTTTCAGATTTGTGTGAAGATGTGATCACATTTTAGGTCATGTTTATGCAGAATTAGAGGGAGATTCTGCAGAGTTCACAAACTTTTTAGCACCACTATACAGTATATAACCAAAGGAAACAATCCATGGGGCACCAGCAAAACATACATCACACACAACAGATAAAACTAAATAGTACCAAAAATAAGTTAATAAAATATAATTCAAAGTGCATGTACTACACATCACAGGTAAACAGTAAAAGCTTGACCAGACCTACAGTGCATCCTACTCCCAATCTACCCACTATATTTTGGCTTCTATAACAAAGCACATTAACTTCAGAAGCAGAACCTCATGTTTCATTGAGGCACCTGATAGAATCTGACTAAAAAAAAACAAGAACTTTAGATAATTTGACATCTCAGATTTGTATTTCACATGTCAAGCTTTCAAATTTTTCTCTCTCCTCTCTGGTAATTTTAGATTTCATTCCCTTCCCACTTATATGTCCCCAAGGCATATCTTTGGTTATTCGCTACTCCTTGCCATTCTCCTTTAATCCTTACTGACATCACTTATTATATTCAACTTTGCCTAGTCTTCACTCTATTGAAAACCTCCCATTTCTTTTCTCTCTGCCCTCCCACCTTTCTCTGAACTTGAAATATTATCTTCAATTTCTTCATTTTTTGATTAAAGATAATCAACTTAACACTCATTCTCTCTCCACGTATGCTCCATAATTTGCTAAGTATTTCTTGCATTTCCTGTTTTTAGTTCACAGCCCTAACCTTTGCAATATTTTAATTTCAAATGTAACAGCTTGACATAATCCCATTTTGCTGCCTTCTCGCTATAAATTTTGATACCCTTCCTAATACAAACCTATCAACCTCTGCTTTAAGTACATCCAACAACTTTGTTGCTACTGTATCTTCTGGCAATGAATTCCACTGATTTACCACTCACTGGGTAAAGAAATTCCTGTTCATTTCTGTTTTAAAGGGATGCCCATTATGCTCAGGCTGTGTCCGCTGGTCCTAGATTTTCTTCCAACTGGATACATGTTCTCCACTTCCACTCTGTCCAGGCCTTTCAGTATTCAATAGATTTTAATGAGAACCCCCTCACCTTTCTAAACTCCAGTGACTACAGGCACAGAGCCACCAAATGCTGCTCATATATTAACTCTTTCATTCCTGGGATCATTTGTGTAAACCTCGCCTGGATGCTCTCCAACACCAGCTCATCCTTCCTTAGAAACCGGGCCCAAAACTGCTATGAAGAGCCTTGGCCCAAAATGTTGACTATTTATTCCACTCCACAGATACTGCCTGACCTGCTGAGTTCCTCCAGCATTTCGTGTGCATCACAATACTCTGAATGTGGTTTGATCAATGCCTAATATAGCCTCTGCATTTCATCCTTGCTTTTATATTCTAGACCTTTTGAAATGAATGTTAACATTGAATTAGCCTTCCTTACTAGGGGCTCAAAACTTGCAAGTTAACCTTAAGGGAATCTTGGTCCTGGACTCCCAAGTCTCTTTGCACCATTGATTTCTGAATTATCTTCTTGCATTTTGAAAGTTGTCTATGCTTTTATTCCTTCCACCAAAGAGCATGATCACACACTTCCCTATGCTGTATTTCATCTGTCACTTCTTTGCCATTCTCCCAACTGATCCAAGTCCTTCTGCAGTCACCCTACTTCCTTGCACAACCTGTCCTCCACGTACCTTTGGATCAATCCGTAATCTTGGCCACAGCCATCAGTATTGTTATCCAAATCAATACGATACCTTATAACGTGAAAAGCAGTGCACCCAAAGCTGACCTCTGGGGAACGCCACTAATCCCTAGCAGACAAACAGAAAGGGCCCTCTTGATTCCAACTCTTTGCTATCTGCCCATCAACCAATCTTCTATACATGGTATCAGCTTTCCTGTAATACCATGGACTCCTATCTTGATTAGAACCTTATGTGTGGCACCTTGTTAAAGACCTTCCAAAAATCTAAATAAACAGCATGCACTGACTCTCTTTCATCTATCTTACCAATTACATCCCCAAAGAATTCCAACAGAATTGTCAGGCAAGGTGTAATTAAACATGATAGTCCAACATCACCCCTCTTCCCCCACCCCTAGAACAGCACACACATTGGAGGTTAGATTGAGGATACTGTACCTGTTAGTAGATAAACATGATTTAGTAACATTTTTAATGTTTTGAAATCTCATTTAAGAGCTTCTTTCTAAAAATATTATGTGGGAGAGGAAATGAAAATATTTATAACATTATTACTCCAATGACTAATCTTTATTATTGATCACTTTTCTCCGTTAAGATTTTGGACAAATAGAAAAGGATCCAACTGAGAATCTCTAGTTGATATTCTGTGAAAAGCCCAAGAATGCATGACATCCTTGACACTGCGTCATTGGTACAGTTTTAGGTACATTCATGTCCTTCATAACTTTCAAAACTACTCACTTTTTATAGCATTATATTATACTTCATAATGCAATCACAGGACTCAAAATCCATGCTATGTGTTCTGACAGGACAGAAAAAACCATAAAATTACATGTTGAACAGACTTTGCATTTGAACTTACATATTACAACCTCAAAAATGTTCCAAGTTATTTACTTCTAACTCACTGCCTATGAAACGCAATCAGGTAGACAATATAAAAGCCTACTGTACATAGCAAAATTCCTTCTAAAACAAATGGAATATGTAACCAATTAATCTATTTTTAATGACAATGATTGAGAAAACTGCCAAATAGAAACCAGCAACAGAAGTGTCTGCTCTTCCTTGAGAAGTACGAGTTTTTTTGCACCCACCTGAACAGGCAGAACAAGGCTTCAGATTAACAATGCACCCTAAAGACATGTAATTTTAACTGTCCTCCTCTCGTTTTACTCTGGGGTCAGTCTAACATGTTCTTGCCTGCTGTAAGGCTGAAGTTCAAACTTTCCAAGAAAATCAAAACCACAGCACTAACTCAAACCAACATTTTTAAATGCTTTTAAAAATAAGTTTATGAATTCAAATTACAAGGAAATATAAACATCTTGAACAAGTTGTAGTAATCCTGATATTACAAAATTATCTACCAGCATATGCACATTTTTTTTGGAATTCTTAATCGCAAGGAGAATTTTCATCAAATATCTTTGAAGTGTAGGAAAATGAGGGGAGATTTGATAGAGATATACAAAATTATAACAGGGTAAATGCAAGCAGGCTTTTTTCACTGAGATTGGGTGAGACTAGACCTAGAGGTCATGAGTTAAGGGTGAAAGGTAAAATATTCAAGGTGAACACAAGGGGAACTTGTTCACTCAGAGGATGGTGAGTGTGTTGTGGAACAAGCTGCCAGCAAAAGTAGTGGCTGTGGATTCAATTTCAACAATGAAGAGAAATAAAGATAGGTACATGGATGGGAAGGGTATGGAGGGCTATGGTCCTTGTGCAGGTCTATGGGACTGGGCAGAATAATAGTTCTGCACAGACTAGATGGGCTGAAGGACCTGTTTCTGTGCTGTAGTGCTCTATGACTCTATCTTAATATCAGGTATCAAATTTCATTTTTATCACATTGATGAGTATCAAATAAAACCTGAGGGAGGAGTACATCGATGCAGCTGGGTGACTCCCACCTCACACCTCCAGCAACCCAGATCATTCCTGACATCCAGTCATACAGCAATACATTTCAGTTCTGTCCGTGTGGAGTTTGCATGTCCTCCCTCTGGTGACATGGATTTCCACTGGATACTATAGTTTCCTCTCACATTCCAAATTAACTAGACACTGTGAATTCCCCCTGGTGTGTAAGCAAGTGATAGAATCAGGGGAGAGGTAACTGGAAATGTACAACTGCATCTATACTGTAGGAAATTAGCAATAATTATTAATCTTTACTTTCCAACCTATACAGTCAGACAGTCATAAATAGTGCAACACAGAAACTGACCATTCGGCCCATCTAGTCCATGCTGAGCCATTTAAGGTGCTCACTTTTATCTACTTACACTGTGACCATGCCCTCCATTGCTATACTACCCATGTACCCAACCAAACTTCCCTTTAATATTGAAGATCAGCTCACATCACCACCTACACCGGCAGCCCGTTCCGCACTCTCATGACCCTCTGAGTGAAGAAGTTTCCCTAGAAGTTTCCTTTCAAGTTTCCCTTAAGCTTTTCACCTTGCTAGAACTTGCTTTCTTAATCCCATATTAATCTGTGTTCCAGCTTCAGAAGCATTTCGTACTCTTACAGCTATGAAGTTAGTAATTACAAGGTGCAGGGCTTGATTTCTGGAACAGCAGTAACAACAAATATGAGAAAGGGCAGTAGTAACTGTTGGCTTTGTAAACTGGAGTTATCTACAGGAAACAAATGTCAGGCTAAATAGGAGAGGGTTATGTGTAACAGCTTAACAATCAGTTCTGACAATAAAAAGGATCAATGTTCAGCACAACAGTTCAATTCCTTTGCAACAGCCAAGCTAAAATGTTCACAATATAACCACAACAACTTTCTGCAGTTTACCCAAGGTAATGAATAAATGATAAATAATATTACCCACAGACGGTATTTACAAACTGTCAAGCCAAACAGAGAACCGTTTCCAAGTTGTCATTATAGATAACGTTTGATCCCAGCAGGTGTTAGTTCTGTAACACCATTCTGAACAGTGGCAATGTTCCCCATGCTGAGCCTCATAGCACCGCGTAAATGAAAACTGAATTTCGCATGACTGGCACATGCTAACAATTTTTCTGGGTCATTTCACGGCAATCTGAAAATTGGACATGTCAATCTCTGAAGTGAATCAGTACAATTTACCTGACAGGGCTGCGTGGAATAATGTTAGTCCCTATAAAATACTCCTCTTCGTGTTTTGCAGGGGAGTGTGAATTATATCACCTTGGAACCCTGAGACTAAACATTCCTAGGATAATGTGGCTTGACTTCTGCAGTGTAATGTGTGAGAGTGTATAGACTAAATAAAATACCAATGCTGTTGAGCACCCCCCCGCACTAAACCAGCTACTCTCAGCCATGTTCCACATTCAAATACTTTTCTAAGTTGCTTCCCGCAATTTCATTGTCAACTATCTAATAAACTCCCGGTCCCTTTACTCCCCAACATATTTGCAGCATCTCACCCACTTCCCAGCCCACCACTTGTAACAAGCAGGTGGCGTGAGCTCTACCACCCCCCTGTATCAAACCTTCATGCTCCGATCTCAGTAATCTCAGTCGTACCCAAAAGTAACAACAATTGGATGGTCTCCAGATCACACCACCATTGACCATTCAACCTCCCGCTATATTAAAATCACAAGACCAGCAGTGACTCCCAAACTTTGGAAGAAGAGCACTGGAGGAAGGTGTAATGTATGATTCTTTGAAGTCTCAATTACAACTAAACTTTGACCAGGTTGATCAATGTTTGTATAGTGAGTGCAGTAGGAATTTTAGGCATCAGTGACAAATTAGCACATACTTCCTATCAATCTGTATTTATCATATACTGCTGTAAGATTTACTTTCTAAATGTTTGTGCTTCATTAAGGCATTTATCCATGAACATTTACTCAGAGAGTGGTGAGTGCATGGAATGGGCTGCCAGCAACGGTGGTGGAGGCAGATATGATAGGGTCTTTTAAGAGACTTTTGCATAGGTACATGGAGCTTAGAAAAATAGAGGGCTATGGGTAAGCCTTGTAATTTCTAAGCTAGGGACATGTTCGGCACAACTTTGAGGGCCGAGGACCTGTATTGTGCTGTAGGTTTTCTACGTTTCTAACACTAAGGCCTATAGGGTTCAATTTTCAGAAATTCACATTATCAGATTATATTCATTGAGGTGGGGTGGGTTGAGATAATCTCTTCTAAAGAGAGATATATTAAATATTTTCTTTCATTGATAGTTTGTAAAATATGACAACAGAAGCACTTGATGATATTATTCAGGAACCCAAAAGTAATTAAGGTATTTGCAATTAACATTTATTCAACCCTAATTTACCTGAAAATGTTCTAAAAAAGCAATGAATGGACAATTACATCATTCTACAAACATCATGTGTTAACATTGCATCTTATATGTAGTCAAAAATTTCCAAATGTCCATTTGAATTTCGAGAATAACACAAGTGAACTTGGAAAGCAGGATAAACATAAAATAGCAACACACATCAAAGTTGCTGGTGAACGCAGCAGGCCAGGCAGCATCTCTAGGAAGAGGTACAGTCAACGTTTTGGGCCGAGATCCTTCGTCAGGACTAACTGACAGAAGAGATTGTAAGAGATTTGAAAGGGGGGGGGGGAGATCCAAAATGATAGGAGAAGACAGGAGGGGGAGGGATGGAGCCAAGAGCTGAACAGTTGATTGGCAAAAGGGATATGAGAGGATCATGGGACAGGAGGCCCAGGGAGAAGGAAAAGGGGGTGGGGGGGAAAACCCAGAGGATGGGCAAGGGCTATAGTCAGAGGGACAGAGGGAGAAAAAGGAGAGAGAGAGAGAAAGAATGTGTGTATATAAATAAATAACGGATGGGGTACGAGGGGGAAGTGGGGCATTAGCGGAAGTTAGAGAAGTCAATGTTCATGCCATCAGGTTGGAGGCTAGCCAGACGGAATATAAGGTGTTGTTCCTCCAACCTGAGTGTGGCTTCATCTTGACAGTAGAGGAGGCCGTGGATAGACATGTCAGAATGGGAATGGGATGTGGAATTAAAATGTGTGGCCACTGGGAGATCCTGCTTTCTCTGGCGGACAGAGCATAGATGTTCAGCAAAGCGGTTTCCCAGTCTGCGTCGGGTCTCGCCAATATATAAAAGGCCACATCGGGAGCACCGGACGCGGTCTATCACCCCAGCCGACTCACAGGTGAAGTGTTGCCTCACCTGGAAGGACTATTTGGGGCCCTGAATGGTGGTAAGGGAGGAAGTGTAAGGGCATGTATAATAGTATACTAATTTTCATACACGTCAATAAGGAAAGAAAAAAAACCCCAAAAAAAACCCACCGTGCAACTAATCTAAAAAGCAAAGCAAAACAATGGGCTAACTAGGTATCAGGTAGAGTTAAACAACTTAAAACAATCACGTCCTCAAACCCGACCTCCATTAAAAACAGTTAAAAAGCAAGAAGGGAATGTAAATATGGACAAAGAGAGAAAAAAAGTTACATTAAATAAAAATGTTGAATAAAAGATCTCCAGGTCTGTTCAAATTTAACTGAAGAATCATAAAGATTACTTCTAATTTTCTCCAAATTTAAACATAGTATCGTCTGGGAAAACCAAAAGAACGCAGTTGGAGCATTAATCTCCTTCCAATGTTGTAAAATACATCTTTTCGCCATTAAAGTAAGAAATGCAATCAATCTACGGGCTGAAGGGGAAAGATTACTGGAAATTTTAGGTAATCCAAAGATAGCAGTAATAGGATGGGGAGAAATATCTGTATTCAATACCTTTGAAACAATATTAAAAATATCTTTCCAAAAAGTTTCCAAAGTAGGACAAGACCAAAACATATGAGTTAAGGAAGCTATCTCCCCGTGACATCTGTCACAAAGAGGGTTAACATGAGAATAAAAACGAGCTAATTTATCTTTAGACATATGTGCTCCATGGACAACTTTAAATTGAGTTAGGGAGTGTTTAGAACAGATAGAGGAAGTATTGACTAGTTGTAAAATATGCGCCCAGTCATCCGCTGAAATAATAAAGCCCAATTCCTTTTCCCAATCTGACCTAATCTTATCAAATGGAGCTTTCCTAGGTTTCATAATAGTATTATGAATAATAGCCGTTACACCTTTCTGACATGGATTAAGGTTAATTATAGTGTCTAAAATATATGTAGGAGGTAGCGTCGGAAAGGAAGAGAGAATAGTACTTAGGAAATTTCTAACTTGGAGATATCTAAAAAAATGCATTCTTGGTAAGTTATATTTGTTAGATAATTGTTCAAAAGACATAAGGGAACCATCTAAAAATAAATCCAAAAACCGTGAAATACCATTAGTCTTCCAAATTTGAAAGGCACGGTCCATGGAAGAGGGAAGAAAGAATATGTTGCCTAAAATAGGAATCGCAAGCCCAAATCGATTAAGATCGAAAAATTTTCGGAATTGAAACCAAATACGTAAGGTATATTTAACTATTGGGTTACAAACCTGTTTGTGGTGTTTCAAATCAAAAGGAAGAGAAGAACCTAAAATGGAGCCAAGTGCATAACCTTGAACAGATTGTAATTCCAATACTACCCATTTAGGAACGGATAGTGTATCTTGATCAAGTAACCAAAATTTCACGTGTTGAATATTAATTGCCCAATAATAGATTCTAAAGTTAGGTAATGCCAAACCTCCACCTCTCTTAGCTTTCTGTAGATATATTTTACCCAATCTCGGGTTTTTATTTTGCCAAATGAATGAAGAAATTTTAGAGTCAACTTTATCAAAAAAGGATTTTGGAACAAAAATCGGTAGTGCCTGAAATACATATAAAAATTTTGGCAGAATAAACATCTTAACAGCATTAATACGACCAATCAAAGTTAAATAAAATGGAGACCATTTAAATGAAGGTTGAGTAATGTGATCGATTAAGGGTAGGAAATTAGTCTTAAATAAATCTTTATGTTTACAAGTAATTTTAATCCCAAGATATGAAAAATGATTATTAACTAATTTAAACAGAAGATTCTGATATAAGGGAACTTGCTTAATAATCGGGAAAAGTTCACTCTTACTGAGATTTAACTTATAACCTGAAAAAAGACTAAATTGTGCTAATAAATCTAAAGCAGCAGGGATAGATTTTTGAGGATTAGAAATATATAAAAGTAAGTCCTCAGCATAGAGTGACACTTCATGGGACTTTAAACCCCGAGTTATCCCAATAATATTTGGAGATTCTCGAATAGCAATTGCAAGAGGTTCTAATGTAATATCAAATAATAAAGGACTAAGAGGACAACCTTGTCTAGTACCTCGAAAAAGAGGGAAAAAATGTGAGTTTAAAGAATTAGTACAGACTGAGGCCATAGGAGAATGATATAACAATTTGATCCAGGATATAAATTTCAGGCTGAAATTAAACATTTCAAGCACCTTAAATAAGTAAGGCCATTCGACTCTGTCGAAGGCTTTTTCAGCGTCTAAGGAAATGACGCACTCAGGATCATTTTGTAAGGGGGCATAAACAATGTTTAACAGTGTGCGAATGTTATAAAAAGAGTAACGACCTTTAATAAAACCCGTTTGGTTTTCCGAAATAATATAAGGAAGTGCTTTTTCTAATCTGTTTGCTAATAATTTAGAAAAGATTTTAGAGTTAACATTTAACAAGGATATTGGTCTATAAGATGCGCATTGAGCAGGATTTTTATCCTTCTTTAATATTAAAGAGATCGATGCTCTATAGAAGGATTCGGGAAGTTTACCAAGTTTTAATGAGGCCTCCAGAACCCTGAATAACCAAGGGATTAATGAAGATGCAAAACATTTATAAAATTCCGCGGTAAACCCGTCAGGACCAGGAGCTTTCCCTGGGCTCATAGAGAAAATAACATTCTTAATCTCATCAGTGGTAAAAGAAGTGTCTAGCATAGAAGATATATCATGTGAAATCTTAGGAAAATCTAGGTTATCTAAAAAATCATACATATATTTAGAGTCTCGTGGAAACTCTGATTGATATAAGGAAGAATAAAAATCAAAAAAGCATTGATTAATCTCAGCTTGATCAAATATCAGTTATCTTTTTGATTATAAATTCGATTAATTTGAAATTTAGAATAGTTAGTATTCAATTGATTAGCCAACAGTCTACCAACTTTGTCACTATGTATATAAAATTCGCTTCTTGTTTTCATTAATTGATTTACAATCAAGGACGAAAGTAATAAACTGTGTTCCATTTGAAGTTCAGTTCTTTGTTTATACAACTTCTCAGAGGGAGCTGTAGCATATATCTTATCAATTTCCTTAATCTTGTCAACAATAACCAGCTCCTCGTCCTTCAACCTCTTCCTCAAAGCAGCAGAGTACGAGATCATCTGACCATGAATATAAGCTTTAAAAGTATCCCAAAGGATGTTCATAGAAATATCTTCTGTATAGTTGATTTTAAAAAAGAGATCAATCTGTTCATTCATAAAGTTAACAAAATCCGAGTCCTGAAGCAACAGCGAATTAAAACGCCATTGCCTATTATTTTGTGTATTGGCCAGTATTTTAATAGAAAGCTTTAAGTGGAGCATGATCCGAAATGGTTATAGAGTCATATTCACATTTAACCACTGAAGAAATAAGACGAGAGTCAATAAAAAAATAATCAATTCTTGAGTAGGAACGATGAACATGTGAAAAAAAAGAAAAATCTTTTTCCTGAGGATGCAAAAAACGCCAAATGTCCGTCGACCCGGAATCTGAAAGGAATGAGTTAATCAAGGTTGCAGATTTATTGGGTAAGGTCCGTAAAGGAGCCGAACGGTCCAAAGATGGAGATAAAGAAGTATTAAGATCCCCGCCCCAAATTAGTGAAAACTCATTCAAATTCAGGAACAAATTAAATAATGATTTGTAAAATTCCAGACAGTCCATGTTAGGAGCATAGACATTAACCAAAACTACCTTTTTATTAAAGAGTAAACCACTGACCAATAGAAATCTGCCATTCGGATCAGAAATAATATCATGTTGTACAAAAGTGACTGACGGATCTATAAAAATAGAAACTCCTCGAATCTTAGCGTTGGAGTTCGAATGGAAGTGTTAATCCTTCCAGAATTTGAATAAATGTAATCTGTCCCCCCTCCGCACATGGGGCTCTTGTAAAAATAGAACATGTGCTTTAAGTCTCCGGAATACTTTAAAAATTTTTTTCCTTTTAATTGGATGATTAAGACCGGTAGTATTCCAAGAGACAAAATTAATAGTAGACTCCATAAACCCTAAACTCAACCCGCAAAAAAAGGAGGATTGACAATAGGTTCGACCCACGCACCCGGAAAGAGAACAGAACAAACAAGAGATAACTGGAAGGAGAACGCGACCAATACTTCGGTAATGTAAGTAGCCCAAGAAAAAAAACCTAAAAAGTGAAACCCCTCCCACTGCCCCCCCGTACCCCCAAAGCTAAATCTAAGATAGACCAGCCAGAAAGAAGCAAGCACTAGAACTACCTCCATGACTTCCGATAGACGCTCAATAAAAAAGAGTGTATATATAAGAGGATCAGCTAAAGTTATAAAACAGTAGAGAAATTTTAAAAAAGTACACCGATTAAAGCAAACCCGATATAATACAAATAAAAAACAGGTAGATATAAAGAAAACCCTTAACCAATAACAGACCATATAGTTAAACAAGAAAATGAGACAATTAGCATAGACTAGCAAGGAAAACTACAAAAAGTACGTATGAAAACTACAAAGTTTAAGGCCTCAAAGGAAATACGTAAAATGATGCGGGGGAAACAACCACCCAGAATCCCAAGGGAAAAAGAAAGGAATGACGCAGTTAGAAAAAAGAGTTTGGCAACCATGTTAATTAAACCAAAAAAAAACTTTTCTGCCCTCATATAAAGCGAAAAAAATAAAGAAAAATTAACCAAACAGATTAACTGCCTCCGAACAAACAGAGATGATTTAATAATTGCGATTAAAATGTTGAAGGCGAAAATTGATCCAGGTAACTCTGGGCTTCTGATGGAGAGTCAAAAAAATGGGAAGACCCATCAGGCGATCGAATCTTCAAACGTGCAGGATAAAGCAACACTGGTTTTAAATCCATCTTGTAGAGTTCCGACATCACAGACCTGTGACGGACACATTGATCCTGAACCTGCTTACTAAAATCTTCCACCAGGCAAAACCGAAGCTGCGAGTAATCAATGTAACCTTTAGGTCAAGCGAATCGAAGCAATTTCTCCTTGTCTTGAAAATAAATGAAATCATAAAATAACATGCCGAGGTTTATCTGACTTAGACGAATATAATGGGACTCTGTGAGCCTGATCCAACAGCGGTGGTTGGTCAGGAAATAAAGTTGGAAATGAATCTTTTATAAGTTGAGAAAAAAACTTTATAGGGTCATCAGATTCAGCAGCTTCACGAATACCAATAATTCGAATATTCTGTCGTCGCATTCTGCATTCTAAGTCAGAGTTTTTAAAAGTCAGGAAGTCAAGTTTTTTCTTCATTACAGTAATTGTTTCTTCAATTTTCCCCATCTTGAGTTCATTTTGTTGCATGGATTTTTGAAGATTAGATATAGCAGTCTGATGTTCCGTGATAGATGCTTCCATTTTATCAATTACATCAATAATTTTCTGCAGTTTAGTTGAAAATTCCACACGAATCAGATCCGTTATAGTAGTTGAAATTTCCATAGGAATCAGATCCGATATAGCTTTCAAAGTTAACGGTGGTTCAATCGGAGGAGGGTCAGTAACTTTTGGTCTAACTGGAGGTTTGCCGTCTTTCCCGTTCTTAGACATAGCAGACTTTAAAAGCATCCAAATATCAAAAAACACAATCTGTTGCAAGGTATTGTAAAAACCGGTGCCTTAATGGTTAGCTTAAATGTAGCTGATCATAGGAAAAAACTCAGAGGTAATGGAGCGAGTCAAGCACACAACTTCACTACATGAGCTCTACCGGAAGTCTCAAATTGCCTTAGTGAGTATGACGTTTTAGCGGAGGCAAAACTGTGTTACCCTGAAATTATCTATTTTCCTCAAAATCATTCTCCATTACTTCCCACAAGGCGAAATCAAACATCATGAATGGCTGTGATGCTTCACCTCCCGATGAGCTCAATGCCTTTTATGCACGCTTTGAAAGAGAGAATAAAACGACATCTGCATGAATCCCTGAAGCATCTGGTGATTCTGTGATCAGTCATGGAGGCTGACGTCAGAACATCTTTCAAGGTGAACCCTCGCAAGTTGTCAGGCTTTAATGGTGCACCTGGTAGGGCGCTGAAAACCTGTGCCGACCAATTGGCAGGAAAGTTCAAGGACACCTTCAATCTCTCACTGCTGGAGTTTGAGGCTCCCACCAGCTACCAAAGGGCAACAATCATACCAGTGCCTAAGAAGAGCAGTGTGAGCTGCCTCAACAATTATAACCCAGTGGCAGTCACGTCTACTGCGACGAAGCGCTTTGAAAGGTTGGTCATGCCCAGAATCAACTCCTACCTAAGCAAGGATCTAGAGCTGCTGCAATTTGCCTCTCGCCACAATAGGTGAACGGCAGATGCAATCTCACTGGCTCTCCACTTGGACTTGGATCACCTGGACAATAGCAATATCTACTTCAGGTGGCTGTTTATTGACTACAGCTCAGCGTACAACACAATCATACCCTCAGTTCTAATCAACAGGCTCCAAATCCTGGGCCTCTGTACCTCCCTCCGCAACTGGATCCTTGACTTCCCCACCGGGACACCACAGTCAGAGCGGATGAAATAGCATCTGCATTGGCACACCTCAAGGATGCATTGTTAGCTCACCATTTTATTCTCTACGCCCCATAAAGTCTGGCTAGGCACAGCTCAAACAGCATCTATAAATTTGTCAACGATACAACTATTGTTAGTGGAATTTCAGGTGGTGACAAGGAGACATACAGAAGTGAGATAGATCAGCTAGTTAAGTGGTATCGCAACAACAACCTTGCACTCAATGTCAGTGAGCCAAATGAACTGATTGCAGACTTCAGGAAGGGTACACACACCAGTCCTCTTGGGGGATTAGCAGTGCAAAGAATGAGTAGTTTTAAGTTCCTGGGTGTTAACATCTTTGAAGAGCAGCTATATCCTAGGCCAACATATTGACACAGTTACAGTGAAGGCACAACAGTGGCTATATTTCATTAGGAGTTTGAGGAGAATTGGTATGTCACCAAAGGGTTACAATTTTCTACAGATGTACCATGCATCATGGTCACTAGCCTCCCCAGCATCAAGGACGTCTTCAAAAGGCTATACCTCAAACAGGTAGCATCCATCATTAAAAACCCCCATCACCCAGGACATACCCTCTTTTTATTGCTACCATCAAGGCTGTGGTACAGGAACCTGAAGAGACACATTCAACGTTTCAGGAACAGTTTCTTCCCCTCCAACATCAGATTTCTTAATGGACATATTTAAATACCTATTTAATTTAAAATTATACACACACACATACATATATATTTAGAACATAGAACATAGAAAACTACAGCACATTACAGACTCTCCGGCCCACAATGTTGAGCCAACCATGTAACCTACTCTAGAAACTGCCTACAATCTCACTAGCGCATAGCCCTCTATTCTTAGATCCATGTACCTATCTAAGCAGCTCTTAAAAGACCCTATTGTATCCGCTTCCACCACCCCCACCAGCAATACATTCCACTCACTCACCACTCTGTGTGAAAAACTTACTCCTGACATCCCCCCAGTACCTGTTTCCAAGCACCTTAAAACTATGTCCCCTCATGTTAGCCATTTCAGCCCTGGGAAAAAAGCCTCTGGCTATCCATTTATTTATTTCTTATTGTAATTTATCATTTTTAAATTATGTAATGCAATGTACTGCTGCCATAAAACAACAAATTTCATGACATATGCCAGTGAAATTAAACCTGATTCTGATTAAGTCATAGTCATAAAGCACAGAAACACACCCTTCGGCCCACTGGGACTATGCTGGCCACCAACCACCCATTTACACAAATGTACTCTGTCACTGGAACCATGAGGTACAGCAGTGGCTCTATTACCTGCACTACTCTAGCACCGTCTAAGGCTTATCAATTTGAAGTTATAAATATGGTCTTGATTTTCCAATGTGTGGCACTCCTCCATAGGCAATATCGGAGTCATGTAACATATTGCACCAATCATAATTTATAATTCTCATTGCATACAAATGTAGTTCATTGCTGTTCTCAAATCCACATGATTCTAACACCTTCCTAAATATGAACTTATTCACATAGACTAGGCTGTTAAAATATACAGTACGTAGACATTTTGTATGTAATGGTTTTTCTGTAGCAGCAGTGTTTGGGTTATGGCTAGAGATAACGGTGGCTTTTGAATGTAGGAATGAAGGGAGTGTTTTTTTTTTCTTGTTGTGTGCCTGAGACCGAGGTGATCTAGGTCTTTTGTTCGGTAGAAGATGGAGAGAGAACATGCCAGAACGGAGAGGTCATAGACACCAGAAAGGAATGGACTTGGAGTGGGGCCGGGAGGTGACGAAGCCCGGGGAAATCGATGGAGGACCGGCGGAAGGGAAGCCATGAGCTCCAACTTGTGCACTGTTTCATTAAAATGGGCCCTTTTCTTTTTGTTTTACTTTACTAACCTTTTAGTCAAATTAAGAACTATAAACGTATCGTTTAATTGCAAATGGTGTACCGTCTATTATTTTGTGGTGCTGATTTATAACAGGGTGACACGTCACGCAGGATCCACACAAACGGGAGGTTTTGCACCTCAGTCTCATACGCTTGGTGGGGCCAGAGATTGTCTTCCCCAGACTTACACAGCCAACAGAAACGGAGGGTTACATGTATTAGCATTGACTTGAAAGAGACCAGGGATTTGGACAAAGTGCCCTGGCCCAGTAATATTACAGGCTATTGGAAATTTGCTGCTCACCAAATCAGTTTGATTTTTTTTACAGTACAAAGCCCACAATTTTTCCAATAAGGAAGGCACTATCAGTTCAGAGTTGTAAATGACACATGTACAGCAGCATCTCTACTGGCTGATTTTTTTTCTTACTAGTATTAACATTAGTATTACATGGCATTATCAAAATTTGTGGGTTTAAATGCCATAATTTTGTTAGTAGGTTATTAACTTTGAATTCATCCATCTTCAATAAGTGGATAAACCCAGCGTTTCCTGCTGATGGACAGCAGCAACCAGAGCCTGTATATGGATTTAAGAAAGAAAACTTTGTCTTCTGGCTTGGTCACATCAATACCAAGGCTCCAGAGTAAAAGAACAGCGTGTTAACTCTTTGCATTACTTTGGCTGTGAAAATTTTCATTTCAGTTGTATGTTTATGTAGATTTCATTTTATAGCTTGTTTATCTACAAACAGCTCTAAAGCAAAACAAACTTTAAATTTTAAGTTCAAGCATCATTTTGATTCAGTTAATCACGATTCTGCACAGGTGCTGACCAAACTGCAGTTACAATAACTGTTCTAATAATTTAAATATGTCACGATCAAGTTTGTATAGACGGATTTAGCTGGTTTTAATGAAAATTATTTGCATCCATTAAATAATACTCAACAAAACCCTTTACAAACTCTTCAAACTTTATGAAAATAGAACTCATATTTCCAGTTATCAGATAATGTGAAATTACAACTAGCATTATTCATTAACTTGTCTCAAGGTCTTATATATGTCAATTAATATTGCGAGATGTAGATGTAAAGTAGCAATCCCACAGCATAAAAGTGAGCAAAGCAAGTTGAATGAAATGAGGAATACAAGGACATTATAAAAGTGCCAGTCATTCCCATCCAGTAGACCTCTTTTTGTTTGGGTTATTAATACTTTCAACACCTATACTCTTTGTTTTGGATGTTCCACAAAGGGAAATACCTTTCCTATGCCAATACCTTCATAGTTTGGCCATCTCAGCCTTATCAAGTAAGAATAGCTGCAGGCTGTTCTGTCATTAATACACTTAAACCTTTTTTTATTTTGGATGTAAACACTGGAAATCTTCTGCCATGTCTTCTTCAGTGACTCTATATCCCTTTCCCAGTTGTTGCGACCAGAACAAGGTTTAGAATTTTCAAGTCCTTAAGGTTTAACACAGCTTCTTCACTTTACAATTATATATTTTTACATTTCTATACTCTTGTTACCTTTGTCACTATTTTTAATGGTTTAACAATCTGTATCCTGTGTCCTTCTGCTCTCCACCCCATTCATATTCTTTAACAAATGAAGGCAACCTTCAGTAAATAAAGATGAATTAAAGAAGCTTAATATTTAATTTGCTATTATTTCTTACATGACAAACTTCGAACCATTTTATCCTCATTCAAAGGCACGAGCATAATCTAACATTAATGTAGGGTTGTACATTGTAATCAACTGGATTAATCATATAATAACGAGTATAGTTACAGGATGTGCTAATAGCCCATTTATAAAAGGTGACACTCAGATAAAAAGCAATTTCTGTTCAATAAATTTCACAAATACTGAGGGAAAAGATTTTGTTTTAAAAACACAAGGAATGGCTGATATCTGGAACTTGCTGCCAGAGAAGGTAGTGGAGTCAAATGCAATCACTACATTTGAAAGATAGTTTGAATCAGAATCAGGTTTAATATCATCGGCATATTGTTGTTTTACAGCAGCAGTACAATGCAATACATAATATTAAAAAAATGTGAATTACTGTAAATATATATATTTTACATTAAATTAAATAAGCAGTGCAAAAATATAGTGAGATAGTGTTCATTGGTTCAATGTCCATTCAGAAATTGGATAGCAGAGGGGAAGAAGCAGTTCCTGAATCATTTTGTGTGTGCCTTCAGGCTCCTGTACCTCCTCCCTGATGAATAGTAGCAACGACCTGGGTGATGGATGTCACCTTTTTCAGGCATTGCTGCTTGAAGATGTTCTGGATGCTACAGAGGTTAGTGCCATGATGGAGCTGATTGAGTTCACAACTTTCTGCAGATTCTTTCAATCCTGTTTAGTAAACCGCCCACCCTAAGCCCATACCAGATGGTGATGCAGCCAGTTAGAATGCTCTCCACTGTACATGGGGAAATTTGTGTGTGCCTTTAGTGACATACCAAATCTCCTCTAACTCCAAATGAAATATAACCACCGACGTGCCTTCTCTGAAGTTGCACTTAAGTAGACAAATAGGATTCATGCAGATGGGGAAGACAGATGGAACGGACAGGGAGGGCCAAAGGACATGTTTCTGTGCTGCACAACACTGAAGTCTGAACTGAAACAAAAGGAAAACAATATTTTATAAGAATTCTAATACAAGTTTTGTTGGTATTTGGGCACCAAATACAGTGTGTCAATTTGGACTCATATTTCCTTATAAATCTCTTATTCCTAAAATTGCTTGCCAGATTTTTCCAAGAACAGGAAATGTTAGTTTAAATTTCAGGCAATATTTATGCACCACTATTTTCAAGCCATCACATTTCCACAATCAAACTAAGGAGAAAACAGTAAGTACAAGTTTTGAATGTCTTTCCTTGTAGGTCTGTCTTTTTATTAGTTGTTATCCACAATAGCCTACCCAGGAGTAACCTGTGGTTCAGATCACCATCCAGTAATAGCTACCATTAAAACAAAATTAAAGAAACTGAAAGGTGGAAAAAAGAGAAAGAAGTATATGTTGGGAGAACTTAAAAAAGATATACTTAAGCAACAACTCAAGACAGTTGTAGAGGAACACTTCAACGAAAACATAACAACACCTATTTGGGACAGATTTAAATATGCTATACAACAACCAGCAGAGGAGATAATCCCAGTACAAGAAATCCAACACACCAGCAAAGGGTGGATAACCCAAGAAATTCTAGATCTGATGGAACAAAGAAGGTTAGTGAAAAATAATGAAGTGCAATACAGACAGCTAGACAGACAGACCAGACAATTATGCAAGATTGCAAAGGAAGATTGGCTGAATTAAAAATGCAAGAAGTAGAAGGCCATATTAACAACAGCAAAGAAATGCACAAGAAAATTAAGGAAATTACTGGAATTAAGAAAACCTCTCCTACAGGATGCCTAAGATCAGCAGATGGATACATACTTACAGACCCAGATAAAGTATGTGAGAGGTGGATTCAGTATATAGAGCAGCTGTTTGAGGATATTAGAGGGGAACCCCCAGATATTAAACACCCTAATTCTGGCCCACCTATTACCAAAGAAGAAGTAACAAAAGCAATGAAAAGCATGAAACATGGTAAAGCCACTGGACCTGATGAAATTTCAGAGGAAATGATACAAGCCCTAGAAGATCTGGCCATAGGTATTCTTTTTGAACTGTTTAATGACATATATGAGTCTGGTGTATTGCCTGACGATCTCTTGAAATCAGTATTTATAACTCTGACAAAAATTCCTGGAACTATTGGCTGCAAAAATTATAGAACAATCAGTCTTATGAGTCACATAATAAAGATTTTGTTGAGAATTGTTCTGAGTCGAATTAAAAACAAGTTAAGACCAGAAACTTCTAAACTACAATATGCGTTTATTGAGGATACAGGAACTAGGAACGCAATTTTCATTCTACGAATGCTTTCAGAAAGGGCAACTGAATATCAAAATGATGTCTTTTTATGTTTTATTGATTTCACTAAAGCATTTGACAAAGTGCAACATGAAAAATTATTTCAAATTCTCGCTAAACTAAACATTGATGGAAGGGACCAACAACCGCTTCAAAATTTATATTGGAACCAAACGGCGGCAGTAAAAATTGATGATAATATAAGCAGTTGGACTAAAATTCAAAGAGGAGTTAGGCAGGGTTGCGTTGTCTCACCGGAATTGTTTAATATCTATAGTGAAATGATTCTCAGAGAAATAGAAGACCTAGATGGGATAAAAATTGGAGGTGTTATCATCAACAATATGCAGACGATACCACCCTAATAGCAAGTGCTGCTGAAGACCTACAAATCCTCCTAGACAAAGTAGTACAAACAAGTGCAGATTTTGGTCTGTCTACTGTAAAAATAACCAAATGTATAGTAATATCAAAACAGCAGGATACTCCCAACTGCCAATTATACATCGGTAACCAAGAAATTGAACAAAAGACCAGCTTTAATTACCTTGGTACCTTTATATCACAAGATGCTAGAAGTAAAGTAGAAATAAAAAGAAGAATTGCTATTGCCAAAACCAACTTCCAAAAAATGAAACCCATTTTTTACCAACAGACACATTTCTATGACAACAAGACTTAGGCTACTAAAATGTTACATCTGGTCAATCTTGCTGTATGCTTCCGAAACATGGACTATAACACCAGAACTTCAGAAAAACTGAGAAGCAACAGAAACGTGGTTTCTTAGAAGAATGCTGAAAATATCATATAGCGATAGGGTAACTAATGAGACAGTACTCCAACGTGCCCATACAAAAAGATCTTTAATGAGAACATTAAATGAGAGGAAACTTAAATTCCTGGGCCATGTCATCAGAAAGGGACAAATAGAATGCCTTACATTACAAGGCCATGTGCCTGGGAAACGTGGAAGAGGAAGGCAAAGAAGAAAATATATGGACACTGAAAGAACTAACAGATCTAAGTGCGCGAGATATCATTGATGCTGCATGGGATCGTTCGATGTGGAAAGCCATGATCACCCAAGTGTGTATCGCACAAGGCACATGAAGAGAAGATCCACAATAGCCACTATTACAACTCATTCTAATAAATTCAATAAATAAATTCTTAATTAAAGCAAGGTTAATGTTAACGACAGCAAAATGGATCAAGCCAAATTCTGCTGTCTGATTTGAGTCTTACTGGAACTTTTTTTTAAAGATTGCATGCTCTTTCCTGACACTGTAGTAATCAGTTATTACAATTAAGCCCTGCAAGCAGCAATATATCACAATGTAACATTTGCAAAGCATGCCTTTCTCATTAATGTACAGCACAAGCAATCTAATATTTCACTCCTTTAAGGCCATTTCACATCACCATGTACATCTGAGAACTGGGCTAGTAATGTCAGCTTCACTGGAAAATCAATGGACTGTCACCCCAGTCAATGCCAAATGCCAGTCAAAAGATATTGGCGTATGAAAACTTGGTCTTCATAAAATTGTTATCCATCACCTCAGATAAAACATTGCCGAAAATGATTAAAATCATGACACACAAAACCTTTTTTAAAGCTACAAGGAGTGATAGCGCATTTCACAGGGTCTTGGAGATGTCATATAATTTCATCAACAGTGTATTGAAACATTGCTAAAATTTCCAGCGCCTACATTCTCAGCAAAACATGCTTGTCAACTTAAAACTGGGTTTAAAACAATAATTCACTGTATAAAAAACAAATAAGCTAAGGTGGCTATCAATATAAAGATGGTTATTTATTTCAAACAATCAGAAATGACATGCATTTTGCAATCAGATTGAAAAAAAATGCATTGAAATAATTGAGAAATATATGCTGATGCAATTCCTCAGTGGTGGCAGATCTATCAGAAAAGGATACACTGGTCAAATGACAATTCAAAGAAATATCATGCCAGATCTAACAACGGGTGATCAAAGGAATTTACCTTACTTTTCCTTAATATCTCCATGTTGTTCCCAACAAATCTGACACTGGGAGGCAAAAATACATGAACTACTGAGTTATTGGCATTTATTTACTTCAGCATTGACAATGAACCAAATTTAGAATACAATTCTCCCTATGTTTTAGTCTCCATATGCTTTCCACTCTCATTCTCCAATCCTCTCTGCCTGGTTCTTTATTTGCAACACAAATCCTCTGTCTCCGCAACTTTTTCAGTTTTACTGTTACCTTTACACGTCTCATTCTAAAATGTTCTCACTGCGCAAGCCTCTCTGATTCTGCCACATCTTCTGTTTCTATAAACCTTAGACAGCTGGTCCATTTATCAATGCTTATCTTATTCTTGCTCAGCCCTTCATTATGTCTACTGCACTTCGATAATATCATACTTTCTGCATGTTCACTTCTAATTTTTAAGCTCTACATCTTTCATCTCTTCCCCTATTAGCAGAAACCCTCATTACCTATTAGCAACTGCAATCTTTACTAGTTTCGGAAATTCTTTTATTTCTCTCTCCTGAGTTAGTGTCAGTTTACAGGCAGCAGCACAACTCATGTTTGCTATTCTCATCACCAAAGCTAATTAGCCTTACTGGGAGCTGCCACTTTTGGGCCAGATGCTTGCTTCACCTTGTGATTTTTGACTTAGTTTGTGGGCCAGGTAAGGACGAGACCCAGTAGTTCTGTCGGCATAATAATAATTGTCAATTAACACACTACTGCTCAGAATCTATCATATACTACTAGTACGTATATAGTTAGTAATCAGTGATGAAAGATTGCAGCATTAAAACATTGTTGCATAAAAAAAATTGTAAAAAGAGCTCCCAACATATGCAAAACAGCATGATAAAGGATTTAGCCACCATTCATTTGCTTATCTTCCAAATCACAAATCCTAAACAGAATCACTTTCAATGTAATTCAAGTGCTGGCACTTTGCCAGATAGCAGGGGCTCAGGCTTTAAAGCTACACACATACTTTCTGCTATGGAGGAGAGAGAGACTGGAAAGCATAGGAGAGAACTCCAAGTTCAACAGCTGGAATAGTTAGCTTCTAATGGCTGAGGTTTATGCCTGCATCGATGTCCTCTGCACTGGGGGTGGCAGTGCGGGAGAGGTGCTGGTGGAGCAGCCATAGAAGAACATAGCAAGGGAACGTTGCCTTTGAGGACTGAAATGACACTAACAACAAGGCAAGGCTGAAAAAAGGCCTTCATTAAAGATACTGATTCCCTTATTGCCACAATTACATAGATCTTCTTTATACTGGCACAAAATAGGAGATGCACACATACACTGAGCTGCCACCTACACATTACTATACTCACACATGTACATCATGACTATAATTTGATTTTAGGCTGCTGAAATAATCATTGACTGTGTGCTTAACCTCCTCATTTTGGAGGAAGATGGCTTGGAATTGGGGAGCAGACCCTGTAAAGGAGGGGACTCTCACATACCCAATACCTCACTGTTGAACAGAACCCTTCTCACGGCTGAGAGGTCACCAAAGCTTCGATAAAACCCATTCCCTATGCATTGAAAAATAAATCTTCTTCAGGAATCCACTCCATTTCAATGAATCAAATTTGTCAAAATGCGTGTTCTCCATTCGAAAGAATTGGTTTGGTTATAGCTTATGTGTGTACCTCTCGAGTCTTCCCTTTGTAAAGTGGCTCCATTTGTGGAATCCAGAGGTAACACAAGCCCATGGACTATTCCTCCTCGTGAACAGACAGGTGACACCCAGAAGCAGAGCAATGCCCTTCTAATTACAGACACTTCCCCACTGCTGGTAGACTAGGCTAAGAGCTGACTCTTAGAAATGACTAGACATCTTTGATTTGGAGTCTGTCAGCACATCAGCAATGGGTCTGGAGTTTAATCCAATAGCATCATGGTGTGGGTCACAGCACTGTCCACCTAGTGCCCTATGAATTTTAGCCATGCTTTCCTGTCTGTACATCAGTTCATCATTTCTCTTGCTTCTCAGGTAAATACTCACAGCCACCCCAGGCAGTAATTACATACAGCTGGACCAGCAGTCAAAGTCAAGGGAGCAACCAGGGCTTCCATAGCTAAAATGGAGCACTGCTTTCTGAAGGTTTAGAAGAAAATTCTCTTTCAGTGAGAGTGCTGCAGGCAGAGCTTCGTGCCAACCTCCCAACCCCCAAACCCACCTTCCACCCCAAAGCCATCCCCATTGCCACCTGTTCATCTGACCATCCCCAACCCAACCATCCTTGGAGTATTGTCAGTAGTTTTAGGCTATCTAAGAAGGGATACACTGGTATTGAAAATATCCAGAGGAAGTTTGCAAGAATTATCCTGGGAATGAAAGGGTTAACATAGGAGGAGCATTTAATGGCTCATAAACAGTGTATGTTAGCAATGCTTACTGTGCTTTCAGCTGCATCAGAAGACAGTTGCATAGACAGTCTGGATAGAGACTGTTTCTAGGAAAATTATCTGACATGTACATTGGAGTGATTCATAGAGCCAACACTCACCTTTATTTCATTCACATGAATTAGATGAACTATCTCGGACTTAATATGCTTCAGTAACTACTTCAAATCATTTGAAAAGGGATCATAGACAAGAAATTCAATTGCATAATGCTGCTTTTTTCTCCGGTAATACGCAATTGAAAATCATTTCTTTCAGATTCAGATGGGATATCAACCATTTCCAGATCAGACTGCATCACTGGAAATTTGAATGGGCACTTTCTGGTGCAAGTCACAGTTTGTGCTCAGAAATGGTGTGACTCTTTGGGCCACGCACTTTCTGGAATATCGTGGGGAAAATGAGATCAACTTGTTTTGGAAATGACCAACTTGGCATTCCACCACCAAACTGGTTTTCACACAGCAATGTACAATTCCACATTATAACTTCAACCACTGGAAATAAATCTTTGCTTATTATTGATTCTTTGCCCCTCTAGCCACACCCCCTCCCCCCCACTGTAGCAATGTCACACATGACTTTCTGAGCCCCAGGCCCAGGCCTCCCAACACTCTAATCCTCGCAAACACCACTCCAGCTCAAGGCTTGGACTCAAGCAAAGAACATCCTGACCTTTGCAATCCCTCAATCCACAAAGTACCCAAGATTCCTCTTGACTGACCACATTCTAATCCTGACCCTTTGATCCAACAATATCCAAGATTTTTGATGGAAGTTCCGATCTTCAATAGCTACTCCTCTTGAGCCAGTATATGCTCCCTTTCACTTGATCCTAAGCCCCAACACTCAGCACAGACAGATCTTCCCAGATTCCCCCAACTGCAGGTCTGGAACATGCCTAGGTATAGCCTGTGTTGAGTTTTATGGAAATTGTGTGGCAGACCAACCAAAGAGAGGTCAGAGTGAAAACAGAATGGAGAATTAAAGTGACAGGCTATTCTCAAGGGTAGTCTTGCACGCAGAAAGGAAATGTTCTATAAACCAATCGTCCACCTGTCATTGAAGTCTGCAACCAGGTAAGTAATTTAAAATCTATAATTCATTTGAAACAAAAATATACATTAGAATAAACCTGCAGGTTCTCAAATAACATTTTTGTGGGGAAAAATACACAGAGAATTTTTCTGTGCAGATTAATCATTGTATGTACATTTTTCTCATTAGTAAACAATGAAGACATTCATGCTTCAGGATTTTGCAGAGAGTTCATTACAGTGTATTTGTATCTAATCTTGTGGAGCTGACCAGTAATTTGACAGAGTATCATCTATTTTTATAAAATTTCAGATGACTGGAAGGCCAATTCTTCATCTTGTCACTTTTATTACGACAAGATTAGCATTCCACATACTATTCAGAAAGTTCTTATTTTTGAACAATGCCTTTCATTTTTTCAGTGTTCTGTTTCTGTGTGGCACAATAAGGAAGATTAATTGCTTTGGTAATACACAAACATATTTCTAACATTTCTAGAAAAATGACAGACTGTCAGTGCTGGAAATATATAGTATCTTGTAATGGTATGAATGATCTTACACAAAACACAGTGTTCATCAGTAGAAATATCAGGTACTCAGGCTGTCACAACAATTTTTTACATTTGCACATTGTCTATGATTTTTGCATATCTCTGTGATCCAAAAAGCATCAGCATTTTTCTGTAAAATATCTACAAGGATATGTCTATTACCTTTAATGATCATTCATTTTATATTTTCTACAGTTAACAATGGACAGATTTATCCTTATATCATGCCTACTACAGCCCCAAAATGTCCCAGAGCACTGCTGAACCAATTAAGATTTTTTTCTGAACTGCAGTCGTGGTAAACGCAAATGCCAATTTCTATACAGCAGCTCCCACAAACATGTAGATAACCTGTTTTCTTTGATACCCTATATTTAAGAATAGATGGGACCTCTAACCCTGCAACACCTACTCCGTAATGACCTGGAGGGCCAGCCATGATGCCTGAACTCTTATCCTTTGAGCAGGACTTGATCCTGAACCGCTATACTGATCATTGTTTGCAATAAAAGTTTGCAAATAACAATCAAAAGCTGCTTCTAAAACTTGAATTCTGCACGCTTGTTAGAGATGAATACTTTACCTGATTGATTATTTGGGCAACTTCCGAAATCTGGAAACTTATTAATTATTGAACTGTCTGACTGCTTGGGTACAACTCTCTTGGGCAGATTTACAGACTAAATCATCTCAAACTGAATTTGAAAATAGGGCAGGATAGTGGCTTGAGATTACATTTCACACCCGGATCTCAGACAGTATACTTCACGTCTCAGTGCCAAAAGCAATGCACTGCTGAATTTATGCAAATAGATGCATTGCCACTCAGTCCTCACCATCACACTTAAAAAAGAGCATAATGTGACTCAAACTGAGGATAATGAATGGAATAAACAAACAGCAACAATATTATGCGCAATGCATTAGGGTTGGAGAGCTGCAGAAATCTGTTGTGCAAGTGGCCCTGAGCACAGATTAATGCGATATATAATGCAGACTATGGATATATCAGGCGACAAAAACACAAAATAAAGGAAATACCCTGCAAGTCAGGCAGCATCTATATGAAGAGAATCAAAGTTAACTGGTCTGGTCAACAATCTCTCCGCAGAACTCGGAAACATTCGGAGTCAGATACATAAGGTGTGTGCAGGCTATCTGCCTTTTGATGGTTGGTGGAATTGCAATGGCACCAGAGGGGGAAGCCTGCATGTCCTGCCACTGTACCTGAGGAACATTACCCAGGTTTTCTGTGATTTGGATATGGATATGGTCTTGGACTATGGATTTTCCTTTCAGTCTTATAGTTTTTTATATTCTGTGTTTTTCGCCCGAACTTCCTCAATTTTTTCTGGTGCAGGGGAAGGGGATTTTAGGGTTGATGATCCTGTTCCGTTTATAGTTCATTTTTTTGTGCGGGGGAGGGGGATTTGAGGGTCGATGATCGTGATGCCACTCTTTTCTTTCTTGGTTTCATGGCTATCTGGAGAAGAAGAAATTCCGAGTTATATACTTTGATAATAAAGGAACCTTTGAATGTTTTCACCTGAAGCCAGATTCTCTTTGTTCATGACACCCCTCCCTTCCTGTGCAACTTCTGATAAAGGGACAGTGGCCTAAAACATTAACTCAGTTTCTGGTCTGAGAGTTGCTGCCAGGTTGAGTCGGTTGTGAAGAAGGCGAATGCAATGTTGGCATTCATTTCTAGAGGTATAGAATAATAGAGCAGGGATGTGATGTTCTGTAAGACATTCGTGATACCACACTTAAGAGTATTGTGTGCAGTTTTGGGCTCTGTATTTTAGAAAGGATATACTGACATTGGACAGGGTTCAGAGAAGATACACAAGAATGATTGCAAGAATGAAAGGGTTACCATATAAGGAATGTCTGGCAGCTCTTGGGCTATATTCCCTGGAGTTCAGGAGAATGTGGGCAGGGGGGGTGATATCAAAGAAACATTTTGAATGTTAAAAGGCCTAAACAGATTAGATATGGCAAAGTTATTTCCCATGGCAGAGGAATTCTAGGACAAGAGGGCACAACTTCAGGATTGAAGACATCCATTTAGAACTGAGATGCAGAGAAATTACTTTAGTCAGCGGGTGGTAAATCTGTGGAGTTTGTTGCCACGGGCAGCTGTGGAGGCCAAGTCATTGGGTGTATTTAAGGCAGAGATAGATAGGTTCTTGATTAGCCAGGGCATCAAGGGGTATGGGGTGAAGGCAGGGAAGTGGGGATGACTGGAAAAATTGGATCAGCCCATGATTGAATGGTGAAGCAGACATGATGGACCGAATGGCCTACTTCTGCTCCTATACCTTATGGTCTTGTGGTCTAACTCACTGAGTATTTCCAGTATCTGTGGTTGTCTTTTGAGATAAACAGAGGTAAATTATCATTTGAAACAAAAGGGTGAAATCATGGAAATCTAAAACAGAGAGGAAATTATTGAAACCACTCGGTGGGTCAAGCAATGCTCACATGAGCAAAACAGGTTAATAATTCAGGTTATGGAGTTTGTACGTTCTCCCCGAGACCGCACAAGTTTCCTGCGACTGCTCCGGTTTCCTCCCACAGTCCAAAACCGTACCAGTTGGCAAGTTAATTGGTTATTGTAAATTGTCCTGTGATCAGGCTAGGGTTCAACTGGCCATTTCTGGGTAGCATGGCTTGAAGGGCTGAAGGGCCTATTCCACGCTGTACCTCAATAATATTTTTTTAAACTAATGAAATAAAGTTGTTAAGGTAACAATTAATTCAAAAAAATGGCAATCGGACTATGAAGAGAAAAAAATGTGTTAAGGATAGGGGCCAGAATAGCACTGAAGCAAAGACTGTTCTACATATTCAATGAAGTTAGAAGCATAGTTTAGTCCCATGCAAGTTCTTATAGCTACATCTCTGAACGGTTTGGGAACATGTTCAAATTCAGCTGAAGGAGAGAAAGGGTGGAGGGGGAAAGGAGGAAATAGAAGTGCTCAGCCCATTCTGCCCATGGATGGGGTTGCACTGGGTTGGATATCCATGGTGAAGATAAGTTGATTGGAAACAGAAATTTGAAAACTATCAAAACAGTTGAGAGCAGTAGAGATGTCAAAAGATGTGAGTGAAGAGAGAGAATGGAGTTAAGGTAGTAAGATCAGTTCAGTGGGACAGAGTAGGCTGAAACAATAGGCCTACCAGCATCTTGGGAAGGAGGTTAATGTGCATTGTGCAAGGTTGGGGCACTAATGTAGATGGAGGTCATAATTATTTGACCTACTAGACAAATCAATCACTGTTATGTAAATTTGCCGTGTAACCAGAACACAGTAAGTTTTCTGTGACATCAATAGTGCTCTCAAATTCATCTTACAGGAAGAACAGAACAGAATGCAAACTTCAAATTAAATATAACGGCTTCAAGTGGAAGTTATTCTACAGTATGTCATAAAAATATGCCCTTGGAGTATCTTGGTTTGAATTCAGAAAGCCATTTGAAATACATGGGCTAGTAACAATTTTGCTTGAGTTAAACAGAAAATCAGTACAGTGGTGTGATTAAAGGACAAGAACTGGAGAGATTTTAAACCTCAGGTTTTTCTTAAGAGTAGTGTTGGAACACTGCAAATCTTGAAGAGCATTAAATTTTGGAAAGCATTAAACCTTGAAGAAATGCGTTAGTGGTGAAAAGGCAGCTGTATCTCTGGGGCTGCACGGGCTGGCTGTGAGAAGGAAAGTGTGTCTGTGGCGATGAAAGAGAGAATTGGGGATGTAATATTTCCTTTGGGATGTTGAAAGTGGAGAAGATGGCAATAATTCCCAGGTGTACACAGTGTCTTGGGAAAGTATTTAGCCCCACAACTATTTTCACATTTTACCGTCTCATTTTCTAAATTTAAATATATTGAAGGAGGATTTTTGAGCTAATCTACAAAACATTGTGCATCATGTCAAATCAAAATAAAAATTACAAAACCTGTCAATTTACTAAAAATTAAAAACTAACATTGTGAGGCTGAGAAGGTACTCAATCCCTTTGTAATTACTATGCTCACTTTCCTCAGTAGTTACTTGTTACATACACCTGTTAGGGTGCATTCTCCAGTTACCTTATAAGGTAACTGTAGCCTTCAGCCAGGAGCAGATGTCATCAGGTGGTTCCTAACCTTCATCGAGTGTTGTTTCGACCCTCAACCACGACACTCTCCAGTTGGTGGGCCGGCAGCGGTGGCCAAATCACTGCCCATCTGCTCCTGGCTTCCAGCTCCCCTCCACTCGCCTACTCCAAATCCAACAAGAAGCTCGTTCTGCCTCTTACCCCATCCTACATGCTGCTTGTGTTTTTGCTCCTTTTGTCCAGGCCGACATCTGACAACAACTGCCATGCTGATTTGGCTGGGAAACCTCTGCAGCTGATCTCTACAGGGAACAACCATGCCTACCATCCCTTGTCTTTACACTCCTGCAGTAAGGGCTGGTACTTCAAGGCCTTTCTCTCGTGGGCTTCTTCCCATCCCTCCTCCCACGGCACAGTCAACTCAACCAGAATTATTTTCTTGTCTTCCGTTGACCACAGTACAATGTCCAGGCGCAGGGTTGTGTGCACCACATCCAGGAACTGCAACCTCCTTCCCAGGTCGACCCTCACTTCCCAGGACCTGGCCATTAGCAGCAGGTTGGGCTTTGGTTGTTTGGTTATGAAAGGCCTAGCTCCCTCTTTGATGAAGGTGATGGCCTTCCTCAAATCTGTGCCAGCTGTCCTCTTCTTGCATCTCTCTCGCTCTAGTGTGTCAGCAAGAGCCAGAAGCACCTTATCATGGCACCACCTATACCGTCCCTGAGTTAGAGCTGTTTTACACCCAGACAGTATATGAGCCAGTGTCCCCTTTTGACCACAGAGCTTACAGTTCAGGTCCTCTCTCATCCCCCATGTGTACAGATGTAATGGTGAAGGAAGGGTGTCATACACAGATCGCAAGAGGAAGGAAATACGGAAGGGCTCCAGTCTCCATAACTCTGCCCATGAGATCTTGTGCTTAGGCAGATCCCATTTTGTCCAGGCACCCTGGGACCCTTGTTCCACTGCCTTTGACATCCGCTTCTCTTCCTCACGGATCCGTACTTCTGCCTGTACTATGTCTCACCCGTTCTTCATGCTTGCGTTTCCCCACTTCTGGAAGTGAACTGAGCCGAGGCCTTGCCGCCCGACGCAGGGGTTGCCGATGATATTTCGCAGCTTCAGAGAACACACTGTCTCCTCCACAGCTGCGTTGGCTGCCCACTTGCGCCCAGATCCGGTTGTAACACCTGCTTGCTTTACCAAGACGTCATTAGAATCTCTCAAGCTTAACAAAGCTCTGCATTTTGCCACCTTGAATTCCTCCACAACAGATGACAGGGGAAGCTGCAGTTGCCCAGATTGAATATAGAGGCCCACTGAAGAGAAGCTTGGGGGGAACCCCCAACCATCTCCACAGGTGCTCGTTGGTTTTCCTCTCGATGCCCTCTACGACAGTCATGGGGAACTCATAAAGTGTGAAGAGCTAGAGAAGCCTGGGCAGAATGCCGTATTGGTACAGTCAGGTCTTGAATTTACCCGGAAGTCCAGATTTGTCGATCTTCTTCAGCCATTTCTCTGTCTGCTTCACAGCATTGGTGACATTGGCCCCAACTGTCAGTGACACATTAAACCACTTCCCCAAGCATTTTATCCGGTTATCTTCGATGGAAGGGATGACCTCACCCTGAACCTGGAGGCTGAACTTGCTAGTAACTTTGCCCTTTCTGATCACCATGCACCTGGACTTCTTAGCCTTGAAGGACATCCTCACCCAAATGGCTACATTACCCAGGGTTTCCAATACCCATCTTGCTTGGACATGTGACACAGTTGTTATAGTGATGTTGTCCATGAATCCTCGTACAGCTGGCTGAACAATGCCTGACTCCAGCGTCGGGCTGCGGGTTACATGTTCTGCTGCTGATAATAGGAGGTTCATTCCCATAATAAATAGGATGGGGGAGATGGTGCACCCTGTTGGAATCCCCTTCTGGAGGTCCTGCCAACTAGTTGTGAAATGGGCTGATGTAAATCTGAGTATGAATCCTCCTAGGTAGCTGGTGATCATGTCTCCAATAGCCACTGAGATGTAGTTGTGGTCGAGTCCTTCTAGGATGAGGTTATTTGGAATAGACCCGTAGGCGTTTGCGAGGTCTAACCAAGACAACTGTTAGGTCTCCTTTTTTCTGCTTGGCCTCACGGATCAAATGGCTAATTATTGAGGTGTGCTCCAGACACCCCGAAAAGCCTGGAATACCGCCTTTCTGGATGGATGTGCTGATATAGTGGTTCTGCGTCACGTAAGAAGTCAACCTTCGTGCAAGCACGGAAAAGAAAATCTTACGTTCCACATCCAGGAGAGAAATTGTCCTAAACTAGGCAATTGTGGAAGAACCCTCTTCCTTTGGAATAAAGCATCCCTCTGACAATTTCCAACTTGATGGAATAGTACCTTTGGCCCAGATCTTTCCCATGACCTTCCACAGCCTCCGAAGAAGCTTTGGGCATTTCTTATACACCTTATAGGGTATGCCGCTTGGGCCTGGGACAGCTGATGCTTTAGCTTTCCGGATGATGTCCTGGATTTCCTGCCATGTAGGCTCCTTCATATTCAGCTCAATTGATGGATTTTCCGGTCTACGCACAGCCTGATTGGTTCCTGGTCCCTGAGCCCTCCGTGGGTGGCTGTGTGCCTCCTGCAGGTGCTCCTCTACCTCTGGCTTCGAGCTGGATCGTAGACCAGATTTTTGTTGGCCAAGAAGAGTCCTGGTGAAGCTGAATGGATCTCTCACAAACTGCGCTCGCCTTTTCTCTTTCTTCCTTCTTTGCTGTCACAGATGTTCCGCCCTCTGGAGTTTGCACAGCTTTTCCCGCAGCATACTGGTTAAGTCCTTGATACCTTCTTTTTCGGCCGGTGAGCTGGTTTTAAACCTCTTGTTGAGCGCCTTTAATTCGCCTCTCAAGCGCCGAATCTCTGTTTCCCTCCTATTTGGTTGCTGCCGTAACTCGGGCTGGCTTTTCCGCTCCATTGGGCCAAATCATTCCTTTGCTAGATTGTACGCTATGGCTGTGAGTGAGTCAATCTTTCTGTGTACTGGACCTGCTAAGGCAACTTCCAGGATGCCGTCTAGATCATCATCGAACTGCATCCAGGCGATATTGTCTGACGATCTAGGCCATTTGATCCTGTCTTTCCTTGACGAATGGATTGGAGTAGCCGAAGAGGAACTCACTAGGTCTGTTGTTCGGTGCTGAGGTGACTCAAGTGCGGAGAGATCTTCAGCTCTGTGGGGTGTTTCCTGGCTGGAATTCTCCTTTGTCTCACCGGACTCTAAGTCTGTGCGCTGCACGTGGGTCACCATTGATCCACATCTAGACTTGCTCTGATGTATCTTGAGCCCTCTGATGTTTTTGCAGACTTTCCCACAATGACATCTTACCGTGAATTCCTCTCCGGTCAGTGTTGTTTGCTTTAGCTTCCTTGTAGTTGTGTTTCCTGTCCTGGCCGTTGCTGGTATGACCATCCTGTTGAGTCTCTCATCCTCCTCCCCTCTCAGGAGACTCTGGGGGTATTGCAATATATTACCTTAACAACTCACCCAATGTGTTGATGTAGAAAATTGGAGGATCATGTATTTTCAATTACTTTATAAGAAAGCAGTAACTACCCCTTCTCTCTGTAAGGTCCAGCAGTATGGTAGATTTTGAACAAACCAAACCAAAATGAGGATACAAGAACATTCGAGCTAAGTAAGGGAAAGTATAATAGAGAAGTACAAATCTGGGGAAGGCTACAAAATCATTTCAAAGGCACTGAACATACCCTGGACCTCAGTGCAGTCCACTGTGAAAAAGAGGAAAAATATAAAACCACAGCTACACTGCCTAGGTCAGGCCTCCCCTGTAAACTTAACTTCTAGAGCAGAATGGCACCGGTAAGAGAGGCTTCTGTGACATCAACAGTCACTGCGACTGAGCTGCGGAAGTCAGTGGCTGCAATTGGAGACGGAGTTACTGGGTCCACAATCTCTAAGGCTTTGCCCGTAAAGACTTTTGCAAAACGTCACTTAGAAGATACTGTAAAAACGTAGAAGAAGGTCTCATGGTCAGATGAGAATAAAATGGAACATTTTGGCCTCAACATAAAGTGGCATAAATCTAATACTACGAATCAGCCAGCTAACACCACCTCTATTGTAAAATATAGTGGAGGTAGCATCATGCTTTGGAGATGCTTTTCAGCAGCAGGGACTGGAAATCTGGTCAGGATTGATGGGGCGATACACACTCCTAAATACAGACAGCCCCTGGATAACCATCTGCAAGCCTCTGCCACAAAGTATAAACTGGGCAGGAAGCTTGTATTTCAGCAAAACAACAACCCAAAGCACACTACCAGAGCAACCGTACAATGGCTTCAAATGAAAAAAATTGAAGTTCTCGAGTGGCCCAGTCATAGTCCTGACCTTAACTCAATCCAACATCTCTGGCAAGACCTCAAGATTAACGTCCACCACCACTCCCCAACTAACCCTGGTACAGCTTGACCAATTTTGCACAGAGACTTGTGAAAAAGACTACTGACTGGAATAGCTATGAAAGGTGGTTTAATTCAGAGGCAGCTGATCAAAGGTGGCTAAACACTTTGAACTGGTGACATTTCAGGTTTTGAATTTTTAGTTTTTCATGCTTCACAATTTTCTCTGATTTTTGGGCTCCACTGTGAAAAAGCAGCATGTGATTCACAAATGAAAATTCTCAGCTAAATTGATCAAAATCCCTGATTGCAATACTCATTTACGTGAACAATGGCTTCGGGGGGAGGGCTGAATAGTTTTTCAAGACTCTGTAGTGGCAAAAATTGAAAGGGATGATTTACTGAGTGTGGTGGCGCACAACATTAGGAAGGGACTTTTTTTTTAACCAACCACACAACTGACAAGATTCTCACACCTGCATTTCTTTTCCCATTCCCCAATCCTCCCTCAAAGAGCAAGGACATGGTTCCTCTGGCTCTCACTTTCCAACCCCATGTGCCAACACATTCAATGGATCGTCCCTGGTAATTTAAACCACTGTCAAGGAAATACACACCTGACAAATACTGCCTTCCTCTCCCCTTTCAACATTCAAAAGGGAATATTACATACCCAATTCACTCCTTCATCTCCACTAACACTCACTCTCCTTCTCACAGCCTACCCATGCAGTCCCAGACACACAACATCTGCTCTTTCACCATTTCCCTTCACACCATCCAAGGATCTAAACACTCCTAGGTGAAGACTGGCTTACCTGGCTTGGAGTTTTTTTTCTAGTTTAGTGTAATGGATTGATGTCCATGAAGTAGATTCTACTTTTGAGAAACAAAATACAGATTGGGCGGCTGCTTTGTGGAATACCGTTCAGTCCAGAAGGATAAAACCGAACTTCCAGCCACCTGTCACTTTAATTCACCCTACCACTCCCATCTCCATATCTCTGCCCTCTTGCATTATTGCAAAGAAGCCCAACATAAGTTTGTAGACATAACTTCGGGACTCAACAACAAATTCATCGCTTTCAGATAGCCAACCTTTTCAATTTGTAATAAAGCAAACAAATTCAGTTCAAAGGTCATCAATATGTAAAGTTAATTCCGTTTTATTCTCTCCAGTGATGTTATTTAAAGCATTCTGGTTTTTAGAGGGAAATCACATTCCCTTTGTCTTCTCTACTCCTCCCACTTCTCTGCAATTTTAAACATGCTTGTTTCCCAGTCTTGCACAGTTCGAAGTAAAGGTCTTCAACCTGAAATATTAATCCTCCCTCCACAGATGCCACTTTCTTTCTTTTTCAATCTTTTTATTAATTTCGAAATACAGAAACAAAACATAGCAATAATACAAATAATAGGAGATATATTGTTACACTTAAGAAAAGTAATTGTAAAATCAAATAGTGTAAGTTAACAAAGCTCCGAATCATGTAGAACTGACAACGGATAATACAAATCAAAAAAAAAATGAAAAAAAAATCATGAAAAAGAAAAAAAACAAAACCAAAAAAAAACCCCATCCCCAAAGAAAAACAAAATTAATCAACTAAACTTAAAGACTTGGGCAAAACTAACAACTTAAAAATGGAAAAGAAGAAAACCTTAGTGTCGACGACTCCATTCCCCTCCAACAACAGTACAGAGAGATAAAACAAGTTTGGAACTGATCAAATTACATCAAATGAAAATGCTGAATGAATGGCCTCCAAGTTTTTTCAAACTTAATGGAAGGGTCATAAACTGCACTTCTAATTTTCTCCAAATTCAAACACACTATAGTTTGTGAAAACCAATGAAATACCTTAGGAGGGTTAATCTCTTTCCAATTCAACAAAATGGACCTTCTAGCCATTAAAGTAAGAAATGCAATCATCCTTCGTGATGAAGAGGTTAAATTATTTAAGTCTATCATTGGTAGTCCAAAGGTAGCAGTAATTGGATGAGGTTGTAAGTCTATATTTACGACCGTTGAAATAATATCGAAAATATCTTTCCAGCCACAGATGCCACTTGACTTGCTGAGTACCTCTAGCACTTCTTGTTTTACTATCGGAGTTGAAAGGTCAGGCATTCAAATCCGCTGGAGCCAAGGTTCAATCATGGCATCATTTGTTTTTTGTTCATATAGAACTAAACCTTGAGATTTTAGCAAAACAGAAAGTTCAAACCTATTGACTGGAGAGCTGGAAAGATGGAAATATCTGCTGACGTGTGAAAACTGAGAAACTTCGACTCTTGCAGAATTGGAGAAAGTAAGTGCTATGAGTCGTCATCTAATATCGTGACTATATTGCAAAATGCATTTCATTATTCATCAAGAAACTTAGATTCTTCAAAATTTGTGAAAGGCAGTAGGTTAATCAAAGTTTCTCATATTTAATCAAAATAGCAGGAGGTATACTGCCATTTCAACAATGGCTAATGCATCAGCCATAGTAAACCTCACAGAGGTCGAAATAGAGTCAGAATCAGGTTTAATATCACTGGCATATGTCATGAGACTTTGCAGCAGCAGTACAATGAAATACATGATAAATAAATATAGAGTGAAAAACTGAGTTACATAAGTACATAAATGTATAGTCAAATTTAAACAAGTAGTGCAAAAAAACAGAAATTTTAAAAAAGTAGTGAGGTCATGCTCAGGGGTTCAATGTCCACTCAGAAATCAAAAGGCAGAGGGGAAGAAGCTGTTCCTGTTTCGCTGAGTGTGTGCCTTCAGGCTCTTGTACCTCCTTCTTGGTGGTAACAATGAGAAGAAGGCGTGTCCTGGGTGGTGAGGATTCTTGATGATGGAACTCACTTTTCTGAGGCACCACTCCTAAAAGATGTCTTAGATACTATGAAGGCTAGTATCCAAGGACGGATCTGACTAATTTTACAATTCTCTGCAGCTTGCTACGATATCGTACAGTAGAGCGCTCCCCACCCCCACCCCATACCAGATGGTGATGCAGCTAGTCAGAATGCTCAGCAAGGTACATATGGAGAAGTTTTTGAATGTTTTAGGAGATAAACCAAATCTCTTCAAACTTCTGATCAATATAGCCACTGTCTTGCCTTCTTTATAGCTGCATCAATATATTGGGACCAGGTTAGATCCTCAGAGATATTGACACCCAGGAGCTTGAAATTGCTCACTCTCTCCACTTCTGATCCCTCTATAAGGATAGGTTTGTGTTCCCACGTCGTACCCTTCCTGAAATCCACAATCATCTCTGGGTCTTACTGACACTAAGTGCAAGATTGTTATTGTGACACCACTCAACTATTTGGTACATCTTGCTCCTGTTTGCCCTCTTGTCAGTATATGAGATTCTGCCAACAAAGGCTGTATCATCAGCAGATTTATAAATGGTATTTGAGCTAAGCCTAGCCACACAGTCATGGGTATAGAGACTTGAATGGCTTTAGCCGTTGCCACTGTGTGATGTACTCGAGTTTAAAATTTAGTATGTTTGACATCAATTAAATACAATGTACAGTAATGCATAAAATGTTCACTTTGTGCAAGGACCAAGGATCTATTTCTAACACACTGGATTACACATTAATTTGCACTCGTTCAAATTCAAATGATGTTCTTCAAATCATTAAGAATTTGCACAGCAAAGTAGCTATCCGTTTACTCATCAGATCTGTGATAATTAGCACCAGATCTCCTGAGAGTTCCCCTTTGATCCCTATTCCTTTGCACACATTATTAAAAAAATATAAAATATTCATGTTACAATATGTTCCCAGACATAATTTTCCATTTTAGCATCTGCTAATTTTATTGAATATTGAATATTGAAACTTCCTTTATTCCCCTTGCAGCAATTTTCTGCAGAGTCTGACTGCAATTAGCAGCAGTCAAAACTAGAGCTTTATTCCAGAGATTCAATATTAAGTTCTCTCTAAAACCCACTCAAAATAGCCAGAATTAAACTTTGCACATTGATCACCACAAATTATTTTTGGTTGTTATAACCAGGAATTTTGGAAGGTAATACTTAATCATAATAATGTAAGGACTCATAAAATATTACGACTAATCTCTGATTCAAGAATACCAAATTCACAACTCTTGGGTCGAGTTAAGAAATGTAAAATCAATGAGTCAACAGGGTGAATAATATAAAAACATTCAGAGCTACATATGCTCACACTTTAATTCATTAAAATACAACAAAGCTCCATCAACCAAATTAGGAAGAGAACATTTCCTATCTCTCCCTTGAAATACGTTGATATCGGGCTGGCTGGTGGCGCAATGACATCAGCGCCAGACTCTGGAACGGAGGTTCCCGGGTTCGAACCCAGTCGGGTCCGCTCCCGAGTACACTTTCCATCCATGCCGGGTTGAGTGTCGAGATCGCAACTCGAACCTCGTAAAATAAAGGGAAAAATACTGCAAAGTGTCTGTGTGGGGAGCGGCGCACCACACAGTCTCTCTCTCTCGCTCCGCACCTTGTAAGGGCATGAAGAAAACATCGTCCCGCTGCCATCGCGCACACACACACAGACGCACACACATGCCAAAAAAAAATTTTTTTAAAGAAATACATTGATATCATTGTTTGGCATTATTTGCTCCATATCTTACTATGGTAAGTTTCTTGTTAATTATTCAGTTCTCTCAAAGATAAGAAGGAAATAAATCATGAGTGAAGTGCAAAGCCTTTCATGTACAAACAGGGTGACATACAGCAGTTTGGTGAATACTACTGGGGCTTCAATACACTTTAATACATTGAGCCCGAGATGAAAAGGGGAGGAACAAAATCGAATCTATCGCATCGTCAGAAGCTACTCAGTTGTGGTGCCCATTGGTCTAGTAGTTGAAATACTGACCAGACTTTGTGTCTAGCAAGATATCAGAGTGGTTGATTTCTTTAAAGTATCAATTATTGTATCACATAAACAAATAGTTGTTTATAATTTATCCCAGCATGCTTTCGATTTAGTATTTAATGGATTGAAGTTGTGATTTTTTGCAAAGTTATCCACACAAACTGAACAGCTCGACCAAAATAGAAGTAAGATTTATGATCGCACTGATACAGACTGCAAACCCATTTAAGCATTATACTTTACTTCAAAGAGCCACGTGATTCAGAAAGTAGATATATTTAATGCAAATACATATGCCAACCCTAATGAATGACAGTCATGCATGAAGTGTGCATGGTGGTTTTAATGAGGGCAATTAATTCAAACAAATTGACTAAATTTCTCAAAACAACCAGATTGTGGTTAAATATTCATTCAGTTTGCTGGTGTTGGAAGCCAAATTCGCAACCTGTTAACAGATAGATTCATGCTCGGGATTGCTCATACGCTGTGCACCTGATGTCAACCAACGTCTAGCAATTTGTCTTGCCGAGACGAGAAGGAAGCATAATAAAGTGAAATATTAGCCCAGGATATTCATCCACTGGACATCAAGTAAATAAATTACATTAGCACAGCATTATAGGTTTAATACCAGAAGTGCTCACTTTTTGCAGGGGTTCAAGTTGCAAGCTCATACAGCAGAAATTCACGGCAAATCTTCAAAAGGGAATGGAGTGAGCTTCTCGCAGCCACTGATATTGACTGAAATTGAGTGAAGTGAATCTGAGAACTGTTAGGACTCATTATAATGTCTTTGAGGTCAAAAAGGAAATATCACCAATTATCTTTATTTTCCCTGAAATGGTCCAAGGTTTGCAATTAATGCTTTTTACCTCTCTCAGGGGGGATTACATGACTGCTGGTCGATGGGGAGCATTACGGGGTCATGATATTTGATTGCAACATGACTATATGGGGCAGGCTTAATGTATCAACTATCCCTACACTATCCATCATTTCCATTTGTTCATCTAATTTGTTCATAATTCAAATCATTTTAATGAGCAGTTTTGGGGCTTAAATACACATCAACACATTGAGCCCAAGATGAAAGGGAGAGTTAAATAATTAATCTAATTGCATCTTTACAAACTAATCAAGTGTGTTCCCATTAATAAAACTGTCAGAGCAGCAGATACTTCAGGTCAATTCCTTGGGGAAAAAACAAGTTTTGGAGACAGATAACAAAGTGCAACAAACTAAAACTGAGACACCCAGCCAAAAAACCACGGAGGGAAATAAAAATTATTAAATGCAATATTAAATCCCAAAAGCTGTGAAGTCTCCACATAAAAGACGAGGTGCTGTTTCTCAAACATGTGTTTTATATTGTTGGATCAATGCAAGATAGGGAGGATAGACTGTGGCATGGAGTCAGAATTAAAGTAACATGTGACAGAAAGCTCAACGTTTCTCTCAGGGACTGAATAACAAGTGCTGTGTAAAGCAGTTTCCCAAACGTGTGCCTGCTTTCTCCACATTGTGAGCATGCGATACAACACATGAACTGGAAGATGATCGAGTGAACAACTGCATGAGCACACAGATATAGATTTGTTGGGTTATTGAGTTCCTTGTGATGGAAGGAGAATCAACAATGGCAGGAGTTGCATTTTCCAAGGTTGCACGGCCAAGTGCAATGAGAAGGGGAGTGGTTGAAAATGCCTCCTCTACTTCCTGCAATTTCCCCTCATTCTTCTCTCCTTCCAGCCAGATATTAGTATTTCCCTTGTTCTTGCTTTCCACCAAAGCACCATATAAATCTTCCAGAATGTCAATTACCTGCAAAAGGATCCCATCATCAGCCACTTCAGCTCAATTACCCACTCCCCCCACCTTCCCTTTCAGCATTCCAAAAGTATCCTGCCTCGTCCATTTTTCCATCTCCATCCACTACTGCATTCCGACAGTTTTAAAAGTAGTTTTACCACGATAACTTTGATCTGCACCTCATCACAGATATTGGACCTATTCTCTCCACTCCTCCTCTTCATCGCTGAAACCTGTTTGTTTCCTCCCTTTTCCTATTCTGATAAAGGATCATTGACCCGGAACACTGAATATTGCTTACTCCACTGATGGTCCTGAGCTGCTGAATGCTTCTACCATTCTTGTTTGGCATTTCTTTCTTAGAACAAAGTTAAGAATCCCTGACTGAGAAGAGAGATTGCTAAGGTTCCCCCGCTATCAGAAATATTACTTCTATGTTAAACACTACGTTTAATAAATAATAAAGGGGTCAAATGTTGGGCTGTAAATTAAGATTAATTTAATGGAACCTCAAAATTATAGAACAACATGAAGAAGCTTATCCAAGCACCCAATCATAAAACCCCAAACAAATCTTCTGTTCTTCAGGCCTCAATCTATGAAGACAACCCACCTCTGGCACACCATCTCCATCCCCTGGCAACCTGAACTGAAGTCCCAAATATATAAGGTCATAGGAAATAGGAATGGGGCAGATCATTTGTCCTCTCTACTTTTCTGTAAGATCATAGATAACCTTTCATCGAAGCATCACTTCCCTGCACCAGTCCTTGAATTCCCTTCACATAAAAAGTATCTATCTCTGCCGTGAACATACTCAATAAGTAAGATCCATAGACCTTTGAGAGGGATACTACTGAAGAAATGTCATCCGCTGAGAGAAGCAATTTCTTCTCATCTTTGTACTGAATCCTTTATTCTAGACAAGGCAGCCTGGGAGAACAACACCCTATATATCCTCTTTTATACATAAGTGTTATGCATGTTTCAGTAACATTACCTCTCATTCTTCTAAATTTAAGAGGGCACAAGGCCAATGTACTTAATCCATTATCCTAGGAATTAGTTAGGTGAACTTTTCATACAGCTCCTTTATATCCTTCCTTAGGTTAGAAAATGAGATGTGTCAAGTATTTCCTAGACGTAGTTCCATCAGGGCTCAATCCAAAGTAAGCAAGGCTTCACTTCTCTATTACCTAAGTGTTGACAAGGAGCTTCCAGTCCCTGTCTCTCTCTTCCCCAACTACTTGAACCCAATTCAGCCCTAAGCAAGATACCCACAGTGCCTATTCAATTGTTCACATGGCTTTGGGTTGCTTGGGGACATGGCAGTGACTAAACAGAAATGTTTCCCAGGAATTTGGTAAGAATAGTATCGAGTATGAAATTAGCAGCTGAAGAGAAATTTAAGGATTTTGATATATTTGCCTTTTCTTAGAAAAGTTACATAGATATGATCACAATATTTAAAGAGCATAATTACCTGCTGCTGAATTAACTTGTCTTTATACATCAAATTCTTTAATCACTGCTGACAGGAAATCTTTATAATGCAAATAAACTATAATCTCTTAGAAACTTAAACAAGTTTGTGTCTTAAGTCTTTTTATGGCATGTCATTGATATTTTTTAAATGAAATTGATTAGAAACTGCAATAAAATACACCACAAACTATTTTCAATCAACAAATTATAATGATCACAGATAAAAGTTTAAAATGTTAGCTGAGGCTACAATAAATATTAGAACACAATTACTCAGAAATTCAATTGCATAACACTTTCATTTCAAGGTTATATAACTGAAAATCGTACCACATTTAACTCCACAAATTCAAACTGCTGCTCTTAGGTGAGATACCAAAAGAATCCCAACTAATTACACACAGGATAGTATCACTTCTTGTAAAATGCTATTTTTGGAGAACCTAGAACACAATACCTTACCTTGCTACCTCTATAGCCAGGTACTACAGGAAAGTTTGATCTTCCCAATGCATTGCCAGACTGAGAGGTCCATCAAATAAGTCAAATTCTTATTTTTCAACTTCTTCCCCCACCAGATCAACATCTCACATCATTCAGTAATCAGATGTCTGTCTCTATGATACTCTGAGTTGAAGGCTCATACCCTAATTTGCTCCACATTGGTACCAATATTTCTCTTTGACCATAACCACAGTTCGAAGTAGATTATTATCAAAGAACACGTATGTCACCATTTTCTTGCTGGCATACGCAATACATCCATTATAGATTAATAACCATAATAGAATGAATGAAAGACTGCACCAACTTCGGTGTTCAACCAGTATGCAAAACACAACAAACTGTGCAAACACAAAAATAAAGAAATAATAAATAAATACGCAATAAACATCAAGAACGTGAGGTAAAGAGTCCTTGAAAGTGAGACCATAAGTTATGGCAATATTTCAATGATGGGGCAAGTGAAGTTCTGAAGTTATCCCCCTCTGGTCAAGATTGTGATGGTTCAGGGATAAAAACTGTTCAGGAAGCTGGTAGTGCGAGTCTTGAGGCTCCTGTGCCTTCTTCCTGATGACAACAGCAAGAAGAAAGCATATGCTGGGTGGTGGGAGTCTCTGATTATGTATGCTGCTTTCCTGCATCAGCCTTTTATGTAGATGTGTTCAATGATGGGAAGGGCTTTACCCGTGATGGACTGGGCCATATCCATTTTTGTAGGATTTTCCATTCAAGGGCATTGGTGTTTCCATACCAGGCTGTGAAGCAGCCAGTCAATATACTCTCCATTACACTTCTATAAAAGTTTAAGTTTTACAAGCTATTCTGTATCTTCACAAACTCCTAAGGAAGTAGAGGTGCAGCGATGCTTTCTTCATAATTGCATTTATGTGCTGGGCCCAGGACAGGTCCTCAGAGGAATTTGAAGTTGCTAATCCTCTCCATCTCTGGTCCTCCAATGAGGACTGGGTCATGGTCCTCCTGAAATCAATAATCAGTTCCTTGGTCTTGCTGATTTTGAATACGAGGATGGTACTGTGGCACCACTCAGCCACGTTTTCAAACTCCCTCCTATATGCTGGTTCGTCACCACCTTTGCTTGGGCCTATGACAGTAGTGTCAATAAGTATGGCATTAGAGCTGTGCTTAGCCACACAGTCATAAGTATAAAGAGAATAGAGCAGGGGACTAAGCACGCAGCCTTGTGATGCACCTGTGCTTATGGAAATTGTGGAGGAGATGTTGTTGCTGTCTATTCACTGGTCTCCCTGTAACAACCACGGACTGATGCAGGGTCTGAACGGGATCAGAAGTCATTCTCGTGAGTATGCACGTTGCAGCCAATTAGTGTTTCATTGTAGTGGTATTTAACTCCCTTCCTCTTGTTTCAGTCTTGTTCAATCATGACCAAATGTACAGCAATGTCAAAACTCCCTGCCTATCTTTGTCCTTGTCCCAGGAAAGAAAACGTTACTCAGACTGACCCTGTAAAGAAGTGGTATTTATTTAGTACTCATTCCCCCTAGTCAGCCTGTCCACATACTGTGACAGGAATCCGTCCTGGACACACTTAACAAACTCTGCCCCATCTAAACCCTTGGAATTAATCAGGTGCCAAACATTATTAGGGAAGTTAAAGTCACCCATGATAACAACCCTGTTATTTTTGCACCTTTCCGAAATCTGCCTCCCAATCTGCTCCTCTGTATCTCTGCTGCTACCAGGGGGCCTATAGAATACTCCCAATAGAGTAACTGCTCCCTTCCTGTTCCTGACTTCCACCCATACTGACTCAAAAGAGGATCCTGCTACATTACCCACCCTTTCTGTAGCTGTAATAGTATTCCTGACCAGTAATGCCACCTCTCCTCCCCTTTTTCCGCCCTCTCTATCCCTTTTAAAGCACTGAAATCCAGGAATATTGAGAATCCATTCCTGCCCTGGTGCCAGCCAAGTCTCTGTAATGGCCACTACATCATAATTCCATGTATGTATCCAAGCTCTCAGTTCATCACCTTTCGAAGACAGCTAAGTACTGGATCACTCAAATGATCTCCAAACTGTAAATCGCAGGCTCTAACTCTAACAGTCCCAGAAACACATACAAGGAGAAAAACAGACTTAAAAGTAGTAAAATGCATATTTTCGTGAGCTATCTGGAAGATGTCGACCGAGGGAGCGTTGTACTCTGGTGCCACCTTGTCCAGAGATTTAGGGTTTAATTAAGTGTGGGCACGTGGCCAGGTGGTTAAGGCATTTGACTAGCGACCTGAAGGTCGTGAGTTCAAGCCCCAGCCGCGGCAGCATGTTGTGTCCTTGATCAAGGCACTTAACCATACAGTGCTCTGCGACGACGCTGGTGCCAAGCTATATCGGCCCTTGCCCTTCCCTTGGACAACATCGGTGGCATGGAGGGGAGACTTGCAGCATTGGCGACTGCCGGTCTTCCATACAACCTTGCTCAGGCTTGCGCCCTGGAGAGTGAAGACTTTCCAGGCAGAGATCCATGGTCAAGCAAGACTAACGGATCCCTTTTTTAACATTATAAAAGGAACCATCTCTTAATCATTTCCGTTAAATAAAAACATTTAGAATTTTGAAGTCAAAGATTGGTAAAACCTGTCACTAATGCTTGATAATAAACCCAGACCACACCATCTGTTCCATCTCCACCAGCTACTATTTTATCCAACCCTACCTCAACTTCCATGCTCATCACTGAAACTCCACCCACCACTTGTTTTCCCATTACAACCATCAGATACTCAAAGTACCATATATTTACCCAACCATTGCAATCCCTTCCCAATTGCACTTCATAATCCTCTCTGCCCAATATGCATCATCTACCAAACAAATTCTCTTTTCCTATCCCTGACCCCACCCCTACTCCTCCAAACTCCAATGATAACTAGAATTACCCCTTATGGGTTGGGTTAACACCTGATTCTGCTTTGACGCACAACCTCTCCAATGCCTGTTTCTACTTGAATGCTTTCTGAAGAAGGCTTTCCACACTCCAAAGCCTTCCTGTCCTCAAGCTACCAATCACAAACAGAAATAATGCAATTAATTTTTCTAGGACATTTGGGAACTCTGTCCTTCAGAGTTTCCTAAATCACAACAGCATTCCCACACCGAACTTGCCTTCAGGCTAAAATAGAGGCCATTAAGTATGCAGTCTTCAGTCAGCAATTAAAAAGAAAGACAGTATATTCATTGCTTGTAAGCTTATTATTCTCAAACTTTGATGTTAACAACATAAACACGCAGATGAATGCACTTAATGTACAGTGTACCCTTAAACCACTGTGCCAAAAGCAATCACTTCAGATTTCAGCCTTTTTACCAGCCTTCACCCAGTGGGTTTTCCAAAGTCCAGAAATGTGTAGGTAAGTGTTGAAACTAATACAGGCATCTTCAAAATAATATGTCTTTGACCCAATGGTTTTCTATAACAGCATCAGGTTTTAAATCTGCCCCCTTTAAAACCTAGGTTAGATTCAATGACTATTTCATACTTGAACCTCTGTCATTACTTCCATAGGTTCGTTTATTTTTGGAACCAAGCTTAAGCCAATGTTAGAAATAATTCAGAAAGTGTGTACCTCGGGTGGTTATTTGTTGGGTTGCATTGCTGTAGTCCCCGCATTGGATTCTGTAGACCACATTAGCCTTGTCTGCATCAGATTTCCTGCAAATATCAGGTTAGCCAAACTGGAAGAAAACTATCTACAAGGATCCATGAACATCAACCGCCTGTAAAGTGGCATGGCCGACTCTCCCTTGTCTCTACCCATGAAGACTGAGAAGGGCGCAAATTCGTCTGGGCATCATGGCGCAAGCAAACGCACGGCATCCAAGGAATCAAATTCAAGTTTATTTACCATTCAACGATACATGAATACAGCCGAATGAAACTGTTCCTCTGGAGCCTATACCGATACTGATCCACGAAGAGTGCGGAGGTGCAGCAGTAGCCGGGATGCACCCAGCACATCTTTAAGAAAAAAGCTGAAATAAACAAGCTAATTAATTAGGTGCCGCCCGGCATGTAAATGTCGGCCCAGATCAGAGGTGACGTAATCGGCAATCGCCTTTGATCTGGGCTGACATTTACGTGCCGGTGGCGCCTAATCAATTAGCTTGTTTATTTTGGCTTTTTTCTTAAAGATGTGCTGGGTGCGTCCCGGCTACCGCTGCACCCCTACATGCTTCGCGGATCGGTATCGGTCTGTGGCCTGGAGGTTGGGGACCACTGATATAACCAATCAGCAGAAGGATCTCCTCCCAACATCACAACTGAGTTTCTGAAATGCAGCCGATCAACCAATGGATAAGTACATAAAGGGCAAGCATTTGGAGGACACACCACAATCAACAGCGAACTGATGGTGTCTCATCATATGGTGACAAAACCTTTGCAAGTAAACTGGCTAGATCAGAGAACAACTCAACCCAACTGTAGGCCAATGTCTCAACAGGCTTTGTGCAGACAACCGCAGAACACCTACTCTTACTAAGTAAAAGAACAAAATATTTATATATTTCCACACTTACTTGAAATGGTCAGGAAGATAAATGGACTCGTCTTATTTTCCCCATTCTTTTCATTGACTGCTTGTACATAGTATTTTCCCGTATCTGCCGCAGCCACCGAAAGCAGTACTAAATGATTGTCAAGTGTAATCGCACTGTTAAAGAAAAACACAAAACAAAACATGAGCATGGTTAACCCAATCTTCCATGAAGTCTTTCAGAATTGTTAAATATAATTCCAACAGCTAAATAGCATAAATTATGCTGGGAATTATTGGATGTTGAAAATTCACTCAAACTCCCACAGACTGAAGAAAAGTCTCTTGACTTTCAATGTTGTGCAGGAAAAATGCAGCCTTGTTACACTAACATAACATACTTATAACCCAAACGTTTTCCAACTGCAGAAAATGTTTATCAAAACAGTAGGTGAAAACTGTTTGGAAGATGGCAAGAGAGCTACCTGAACACACGAAAGAGCCCAATAGTTCAGCTCCCACCCAAAAGACAAGACTTTCAACAATATCACATTCACCCAGTATCAAATCGGACTGGTGCTCTAGATTATGCTTTAATCAGTACATGTTTGTCTGGCAGCTAAATCAAGTAGACTTCCACAAAAAACTTTAACGGAAATCAAACACACGACAAATATGTCACCTCTGCTTAACTTAATTGTTTAATTATCCAGGTAAATGCTAAGAATTTGCACTTCATTCCTCAACTTAGGAAAAGACATGAATATTAAGAATACAAGACCAAAAGACAAGGAACAGAATTAGGCCATTTGGCCCAACGAGTCTGCTCTGCCATTCCATCATGGGTGATTTAATATCCCCCTCAACCCCATTCTCCTGCCTTTTCCCCAGAACCTTGCTACCCGCATCCTACGTAACCTCTGTATCTAATGGGTATATTATATGCAGCCAGTTCTTTGAGTTTTAAGTATGAATTCCTATCAATGTAATATTATCCCGTTACCAAATCAGAACTTGAAACCTCAGAATTTATTCTAAGAACTTTAAATCATCAGTGGAATCAGCCTTGATGTAGCAAAGTAGAGGGATTGACAACAGCGCACATTGGCTGCAATGTCCTATACCAGGGGTCGGCAACCTTTTTGCCTCTGTGGGCCGGATTGTGTATTAATGAGTGGCCGGTGAGCCAGATAAATGCCATAAAAAACTTGAAATATGGGAATTATCCATTTAAATACATCTAGTTATGTTTTGCCTCAAATTAATGAATAACACATGCTAGAAAATCATTTGTCCTTAACCAAGGATGCCAATTAGTAATCAAAGAACTCAGTTTAGTTTTTCTGCCCACCATTGCTGGTGCCCCATCAGTTGTGATGCCAATTAGCTTCAACACATTAAGTTTCATTTCTGACATCATTTTCAACAAAGCTTCAAAAATGTCTGCTCTAGTAACTGTGTCCTTCATAGGAATTAATTGAATAAACTCTTCAAAAGTTTGAAAACTTGAGGTCACTCCTCGCAGAAACACTGCAAGTTGAGCAGTCTCTCAAGTCTGTACTCTTCATGAAGACAAACCTTCATCTTTTCTGCAATACGTTTTGAGACTTCGTAGCTGGCACGGGTATTTCCTTCATTTTCACTGCTTTTTCGGCACTCAGCATCTACCTTCCTGCATCTTGCATTCATTGCCATTGGAATTGTTTTCTTTGATTTTATTTCAAAACGCGCGTTATTCAACAAGTATTGTATCACATGTAAATATCTGGACATTTAGCATGGATTTCCTGTTAAAGCATAGTGACATTGTTTCTGTTTACAAATTTGAACGATCCCATCTGAAAACCTGTGCGTGCATGGAGAGTATCTAATACATATTAATAAGGTAGTCTGCTTTCCCGTCATTCGCATATACCAGTGTTTGGTTTGGAACAAAACGGAACCTGGGGCTAGTGTAACAAGATGCCATGCAGGTCCATCAGTGTGGTCGCGTTTAACACTCAGGCTATGTTCACACTACGCCGGATAATTTTGAAAACAAAGCTTTTTCTCTTCGTTTTGACCCTCCGTCCACATTGAAACGGCATTTTCATCCCCCGAAAACGGAGCTTTTCTAAAACACTCTCCAAAGAGTGTAAATTTGAAAATGATTGTTGTGCGTTGTAGTGCGAATGGGATAAACAGAGAGATTTAAAAATGCTGTCATGACAACACAACAACAATGCTTTTTCTGCTTCTGCTTGGTACTGCGCAAGCACTGCCAGACGGCTGTTATAACGCGCAGTTGGTGTGAATGGCATGAGTGTTAAATTGTAAAGTGAGCTTTTTTGACTAGATCCCCTAAAATGATTTGATTGAGTCTATCTTTAAAAATATTAATGTCAGAAATACTGCGCGGTCTGGCAGCAGAAGATTCCACTCTCTTGTTGATCTTGGGTACAGGACGGCTTCATGCATGTGTTGTTTACTTTATTGTCTACGTTAGTAGTTTGTTTGGAGTTAAACATCTCCACGTTCTCCACCGCTCTGCTGACTTTGTAGTCGTTTGTAACTCACAGAAACAGCTCAACTTCATTGCCTGTCTAAACAAAGAAGTCAAGTCTGCTTTTTCCTGCAGAGGTTTTCATGGTATTCCTCGAAGACATTGTCGAAAACTTTCTTTCGCTGTTGTTGTTGGTACTCTAGTTTTTGACCAGGGGAAATAGCACAATGCCGCCGCGGAAACGTAAATATTATACCGTTTCCTCTTCGCTTGTTTTCTGTAGATGTGTCTGCACATGCCCAATAGGAGTAGATTTGCCCAAATACCCGTTTTAATGTGAACAGAAATACTTTGAAAAACACCTAGTGTGGACGCCTGTCATTTTCACTCAAAACCGGCGTTTTCAAAATTATCTGGTCTAGAGTGGACGAAGCCTCAGAATAAGGAAAAATCGCTCGTGGGCCGGATAAGTATAGTATCTCAATATTTGCTCGTGGGCCGGTCAAAATAGGTTGCCTACCCCTGTCCTATACTCTTCCAGGGCTGTGATGGGCAAATGGTAAATCTCACTCTCAATTTCTGCTATACTCTGCTAAAATACCGAACGTTTATAAACTCTTCCTTTGAGACAACTTTTTTGTGCAATTTCCAGCAGAATAGATCATGTGTAAAAACATGACCAGAAGATCTCCTCTGGCATTGATGCAGTTGTAGTTCCACATATGCCTGTATCAGCACGTGACAGTGAGCATACTCTGAAAAAACTGGATCATGCTCTCATATCAAGATCAAGGTAGAACTTATTATATAGCATTTCGTCCACCTCTCCAGAATTTCTTTACCAATTCCATGCTTCTACCCTGCGGAAGCAAGGCAGATGTCCAGATAGTAATCAGTGAAATTTGAAAAACAGTATACCCTTTATGTTTTATAGTTTCAAATCTAGCAGAATATACAAATCTAGCAGAATAAGGGCCTGAAGGTCAGCACAACAATGTGGGCCGAAGGGCCTGTACTGTGCTGTACTACTCTATGTTCTATGTATGTACATTTCACAACTTTCTGAACATCTCATGTCACAAACTTTAGCAGAGGAATTACTGATATGAGGTTTTTGGGGCACTCTGTCACTGTTCCATAGAAGCTTCCATCCTCTTCATCTTCAATTGCTTCCTTTTTATGTGGCAGATTTCAAAAACTTGCTTATTGTAATTCTTAGCAATTCAAAATAAGAATAGAGAATCAGAATGTATGTTTGTTGCTATTAAAAATAAAGCAAACCCTAATCCTTCTATCACATCTTCATGAAGTGCAAGTACCCCTCCAGAATGAAGTAGCGAACCATGAGGATCAACATAACAGTTAAAAATGTTTTCCCAACCAATGACTCATTCATTGGATCCCCGGATCTATGAATCTCACAACCCATTCACAATACTCCAACATTACTTACTGTTCAAAATGGGAAACATGGCCTCAAATGGGCCCATAAATAACAAACATAAATATTATTTATTGGATGGCATTGGATGTAGCAGAAAGGCTGAATGTGATTGACATCATCACCCTGGTAACTTTTGGTTCAAATTCCAATGATACAAAACAGCCCTTACATCATTGTCATTATTTCACTCTGCGAGAAGTCTGTTTTTGGTCACATACCATTGAAAGTCACTATTATTCTCTGGAATTTCTAAGGAACCTTAAAAGCACTGCAGAACTATTCACGAAGTACTTCGCTATTATCACAAGGCACCTTGAATTTCAGTGGAGGGACAAACTAGATAGATTGAAAGGCTTCTTTCATTCATAAACAACATGATCTACATCTTCTAGTATTTTAAATGCCTTGACTTAATACAATATTATTTTCATAAATATGTCTCTGATGGTCTTTTCTTAAAAGCTAATGCCCTAAAGTCATTCTGACCTCTCTAGCACATTAATTCACATGCACTTGATAACATTTTAGTTTTACAACTCACTGTCATCTATATCATATGTATTTATAACAAAGCATTAAAACCACAGCAAGATTTAATGACCTGTCGGCTTGACGTAAAAATATTGACTGCAGCCAATCTATTGAAATTAAATTATTTTGGATGTCCAAGTGTAATGTGTGGTAAAGATAGATTGAGAACTGTCAAGAAAATCTTTGGCAATCAGATGTTTTATTTGAATCAGATATTCCATTTAATCTTTTTTTTACTATGGGTTTTTACAAATCTATATAAGCCCTAAGATGAAAAATCTGAAGTGAAATATAGATTAAAACTAAAATAGGGAAACTTTCAAGTCATATGCTAGAACACATGGGAGATGTTCGCCTAGGTACAATTAGACCAGTGGTCCCCAACCTCTGGGCCGCAGACCGATACCGGGCCGCGAAGCATGCAGGGGTGCAGCGGTAGCCGGAGTGCACCCAGCACATCTTTAAGAAAAAAGCCAAAATAAACAAGCTAATTAATTAGGTGCCACCCAGAAGCCAGTCTTCATTAGAGGAACTGAGGTGGAGAGAGTCAATAACTTTAAATTCTTCAGCATTAAGGATCGACGTTTCTCTCTCTGAAAAGTGTCAGAGGATCTGTCCTGGGACCAGCACGTAACTGTCATTACAAAGAAAGCACGGCAGCGTCTATACTTTATTAGAAGTTTGTGTAGATTCAACATGTCACCTTGATCCTGACAGCCCTGTCTTTTCAGCCTGTCTGGGCTGGCGTTTAAATTGACCAAACAATGGAACAGTTAAAGGCTCCAGCGCCCTGAAAAGAGGAGTGAACATCGCATAGAGCAAGTGAAATCAGCAATCGCCTCTGATTTGGGCCGACATTTACGTGCTGGGCGGCACCTAATTAATTAGCTTGTTTATTTTGGCTTTTTTCTTAAAGATGTACCACTGCATGCTTCGCGGCCCGGAGATTGGGGACCACTAAATTAGACAACAGAGAATGATAGTTAAACCAGTTAACAAATGAGGCAAGAGAACACTAAACAAATTAGATCCTGACAACAACCGGAGACCACTATTTTTCCAAGTTTCTAAAATGCTGTTATTCTTCTCAAGGCATCAGTGTTGAAGCCATCATACAGCAGCTGTTCATAGATTAAATTGCAGGGGAAACTGCCTTTCCCCTGAGTGAGGTAAAGACAATGTAAAGGGTGCTTTATGTCACTGCAAATTCAACCAAACCTTCCCAAGTGATGATGCCATTCCCCATTCACAGCAGAACTGCAGGCAAAATGGCCGATCCCTGTGTTACACTCCTTTTGTAGCACCGTACAGGAAATTAAGTCAAATTCTCCCAGGGGTGCCAATCACTACACACTCCTGGAAAACGAGTGCAGGACTTGACTGGAACTGTAAACTAAGTCCCATAAATTGTTTTGATCCCACAGCCAGTGAGAGGATATATATGAAGCATAAACCTGGGTAAGCACATTCCAGGGCAAAATAAAGAAGGAAAATAAAAAGAAACAAGGATCATTTCCTGGTGAACCTGCTGCATTAAGTAAATCGCAAGATATATTGCAGCATCTTCCTTTGAAACTCAGTGGACAACATCAGAAATTCCAGTAGAACAACAAAGGATTGGAAATTTTAAGGCTTGTCACTTCTATTACATTTAGAGATGCGCCACTGCCGGCCCAATGAGCTTCCACAGCCCAACTATACCATATGACTGATTAACCTGCTAAACCATCTGGCTTTGGAACGTGGGAGGAAACTGGAGCACACAGAGGAAACCCTCGTGGTCATGGGTAGAAAGTAAAAACTCCTTACAGACTAAGTCGGCAGCAGAATGGGACCCGGGACACTGGTGCTGTGTCAGCGTTATGCTAACCACTATTACATTACCAGCCCACATTGATTTGGAAGTAATAAATTTAAGAGAAGGGAAAAACCAAATGGGAGAATGCCTACTCTGATCACTAGCTTTAAGCATACTGGTATTTGGAGACAGAGGGGTGAATTTTGATCTCCTGCATCATCAAATGCAGAAACGGTGAGTAAGCTGGCAGTCACTACTCCTGGATCACGTTTAATTGTCAATAATGAATACCCATGAAGAGAGCCAAATGAAACAGCGTTACTCCTGATCAAGGTGTAAAACACAGTACCAACTGTCATACACAGTAAAACGCACATATAGCACATATCAGATTGCAAGCACATACAAGATACCAGTAAAAGATATAGTTACACAAAAAAATAGAGTCCAAGACCCAGAGTCCATGAACGTTGCAGCAGTCTGCAGTCGAACAAAAGACAACTTGTCTTCTGCCAGGCAAACACTGGGGGCAGCACTGACTGCAGTTTGGATGTCGTGCCACACTGCCTCCAGTGGAGCACACCGACTCTGACGCCTCTCAGTTGGTTGGCTGTAAACAGGTGACACCTCGGCTTGAGGTCAAGACCCTGCTACAACCAAGGCTACGCAGCTCCTCCTGCCGTCTGCCAATAAATCTGTGAATTGGACCTGCAACATTCCACATTAACAATGTCCAACAGGGTCTTGCAATCACAAGAAAAGCCACTAAGATGATCACTCACTGTTAGACTGCACACACCATCTTCACACACCAACTCCTCAAATGCCTCTCTGATGCAGGTAGCAGCACTACCCACACAAATCCTGCTCTTTCAGTATCTCCACCAATGAGTGACTCGCTACTGGGGTAGACCTAGTCTTGTGTTGTAAAAAAACAATTTCTTAAAACACGGTAACACATCTGGTTGATCCAGTAGAAGCCGATATGATTGAACACCCCACCATCTTTCTGAAGTTAGATGTGCTTGGGACTACAAATCAAAGATGAATTTCTCCCCAACCAGCTTGTTTTTTTTTCATTACAAAAAAGGCTAAATCACAGGGTTGTATGGTAGTGCAGGTTACGACCCTGCTGCCTCCCAGTTTCAGCGACCTCAATTCAATCCTGTGCTATAGAAACATAGAAAATCTACAGCACAATACAAGTCCTTCGGCCCACAAAGCTGTGCCAAGCATGTCCCTACCCTAGAACTACATAGGCTTTACCCATAGCCCTCTATTTTTCTAAGCTCCATGTAGCCATCCAGGAGTCCCTTAAAAGACTCTATTGTTTCCGCCTCCACCAACGCTGCCGGCAGCCCATTCCATGCACTCACCACTCTCTGCATAAAAAACTTACCCCTGACATCTCCTCCGTGTCTACTTCCAAGCACCTTAAAACTATGCCCCCTCGTGCTAGCAATTTCAGCCCTGGGGAAAAGCCTCTGACTATCCACATAATCAATGCCTCTCATCATCTTATACACCTCTATTAGGTCACCTCTCATCCTCCGTCGCTCCAAGGAGAAAAGGCCGAGTTCACTCAACCTATTCTCCTATCCAGGCAACATCCCCGCTATGTGAAGTTTGCACATTCTCTTTGTATCCGCTTGAGATTCCTCCGGTTTCCTGCTAAACCCAAAGATATGCCGGTTGGCCACTGTAAGTTGCCCTTCATGTGTAATTGATGAAAGGACTCAGCCCAAAGCATCAACTGTACCTCTTCCTATAGATGCTGCCTGGTCTGCTGCATTCACCAGCAACTTTTAAGTGTGTTGCTTGAAATTCCAGCATCTGCAGATTTCCTCATGTATACAGGTAAACAATTCCTTTTGGAATAAACACTGAAAATGCCCAGGAATACTCAACTGATCAGACAATTGTGAAGAGAAGATGATGGCTAATCTATCAGTTTGTTAACCCTGCATTATTCTGATCTGGGAAAGACCTAATCATGCATGGGCTGTTAATGTATGTGCAATAGAAATGCAGTGACCATTTCAAACAGGGACAAATCTAATCATCTATCCTTGACATCCAATGGCAACATCCCTGGCATGTGTTTCAACATCCACATGCTGAGAGTTACCACTGACTAACAACTCAACAACAGCTACGAGCATTGGTCAGAGGTGAGGTATTCTGTGATAAAATCTCCTGACACCAAATCCTTTCCATAATTTACAATACAGATCAGAAGCAGGATAAGTCAGCACCAACTAGTCTCAAGAAGCATGATGCTATCCAGGACAGAGTAGCCTTCTTGATTGGCATTCAAACAAGTTGAACATTTATTCAACACTCACAACACGCTGGAGGAACTCAGCAGGTCGGGCAGCATCCGTGGAAAAGATCGGTCGACGTTTTGGGCCGAAACTTTCGTCCGTCCTGACGAAGGGTTCCAGCCCGAAATGTCGACCGATCTTTTCCACGGATGCTGCCCGACCTGCTGAGTTCCTCCAGCGTGTTGTGAGTGTTGCTTTGACCCCAGCATCTGCAGATTATTTTGTGTTGAACATTTATTCCTTTGTTGATTGATGCACAGTAGCTGCACTGTGTAATATCGACAAAACGCACAGCAGTTATTTGCCTGGACTAATTTGTCATCACTTCCCAATCCTTCAACATTAACTACAAAGGTGGTGAAAAGCAGCCAGATATACAGAAATACCACCGCCTCCCACTGACACACACCACGTCCCCAGCCCACACCAAGCTGACTTGGTAATATGACGCACTTTGTTCATCATCATCGGTTCTGAATGCTAGAACTGCTCATCTGACAACATTCTGGGAGCACTTGCAACAGAAGGACTACTGCAGTTCAGCACCTCCTTCTCAAGAGAACTTAGGAGTAGGCAATAAAAGCTGGTCAAGTCAGGGATGCCCAGAACCCCTCCCAAAAATAAGAGATAGTTCATATGATAAAGGATAACAAATGGTCTTGGCTCAAGAAGGCCTGGAATTAGTACTTTTCAGGTGGGTGTCAATAATGGACAACAATAAAGGGCATACAAGCACCTTAACAGCACCAGTATATCTAGAAATTGAATAAGTCAAGAAATAAATAGTGTTTGTAACACTATTCATAAAGATTAGGCAAATCAAATTGCGAAAGTAACCAGCAATTATATTTTTCCAGAACATCAAAGCATTAACTTGGGAAGAGAGAAGTTTATAGAATGATATAGGGTTCATTAGTTGTACCTTAGGAAGGATATTATGAGGAAAGGCAATTACTAATTTGTGAAAAATCAACAGATTTTCAGGTACTGGAAATCTGAAATAAAAGGACAAACAGGAAAGAGAGAAAAAATTGTTAGATTTCAATAATGAGATGTACGATACAATGGTGCTCCTTCTGACAGAGTAAGACCAAATGGATTAAAATGGGCATTTAGTAACAAACAAATTATGCCTCTTTCTGCATAATGTTTTAATAGGGAGGCTTGTAGGACATGCCCAGCAGCAGGCCAGACTACTGCAAATTTTAAAAAATTACAATTTTGTATTCGGTTTATAAGAGGGAGGCAATTTCAGAAAGAAACTGCAGTCTTGCAGTCAAGTAAAGCCAATTACATAAGTTTGAGTTGTTCAATGATTAAAGCAGACGGGGAAAAAGTTTGCCAGTTGTTAAACAATTCTTAGAAATAAACGGCGTGCTTCTATATCCTCAATAGATGAACATTCCACAGAAGAGAAACAGCTTTGTCACGGAAGTGATACATCCATAGCTTACTAAGGAAGTTAAGGATATGTTAAATCAAAATAATTTTATAATCTTTCAAAGAATAAACACGTGGATTGAAATCAATTTTTGGAAGAAGCAACAAACGGCCATAGAATTGATAGAAATGAAGAAGATAAATCACAAAAGATACTGAACTACACATATAAAAGACCTTCTGCAGCTACATAAAATTGAAGAGTAGCAAATATGAAATGAGAGTCCCATGTGACAATGACGGAAGAAATAATAATAGTGAAATAAAGAAACACTTGAGGCATTAAATAAATATTTCATTTGTGCATTCACAGCAGAAAGTTAATACTGTAATTACAACAGAAATGGAGAGGAACCAAGGGTCTAATGATAGGAAGTTACAGTTATTAACATTACTAAGGCAAGAGCACTGGAGAAATTATGAGAACAAATGCCAAACAAACTGCTTGTAGTGGACAGCCTGGATCCTAGAATTCTAAAACAGCAGATGTATTACCAAAATTTTCCAACATTTCCTCTATTTTGGAACAATACCACAACTTGTTTAAGAAAGGATCAGGAGTAAGAAAACGGAATTAAAGATGTATTAGACTAATAGATGTGGGTCAGCAAAATATTAGAATTCATCATTAAAGATGTAGTTACTTCTTGTCCGGTACACCACTGGCATTTAGGGCAGCAATGAAGGTCCTTAAGCTCCATCTGTCCTTGGCTGTCTTCTCTGATGTACACCAGCTACCTCTACAGTATGGTGCCAAATCGTCTTTGGTCTCTCACGTTTCCTCCGCCCTCAGGGGTCCAGTTAAGTGCTGCCTTGATTATAGAGTTGGCCTCTCTCTCATCACATGCCCAATCCATCTCCAACATTTCCTCGTGATGATTGCAGCCATGTCCTCTTGATGGCACTGAAGGAGTAGGGCGGAGTTGGAGATTGCTTTTGGCCAGAAAACATGGAGGATCTTCCAGAGGCTCACGGTGTGGAATGACAAAAGCTTGGCGAGGTTGCTCCCTGTCATGCGCCAGCATTCTGATCATTCCAAGAGTGTGGACAGAACACAGCTCTAGTACAGCTTCACCTTGGTATGGATGCTGGACTTAGTTGATCCTCACCTGCTGCTCATTGATCTGAAGACATTTCCAGCTTTGCTGAGTCTGCACTGGGTGTTGTCCTTGGTCCTACGATCTTACTGAATGATACTGCCCAGGTAGGTGAATCTGCCGGTGCTGGGTAAGTCAATGCCATATGCCTTGATGGGATGAGTCGTCTCTACATTGAGGGTCATGATCTCAGTCTTTCTCTGGCTGACTCCGAGTCCAACCTGTACACCAAAGGTACATAAGCCCTGGGTTTTCTCTTGCATGTGCTGGTGATATTAATGCGAGGTCATCTGCAAGTTATCTTTCACTGTTTGTCTCATAACCCAGTCAATCACCAGGTCTAACAATATCGCCGACATCACATTGTCCTGCCTTCAAAGGTGTAGCAACAGAACATAAATAATGGTGATATAATCTGGTACAGTTAGAATGATTTAACAAAAAAAAATGTTGTGCTTGAAAATGTAAAAGTGCATTTTGAGGAGTTATCTGGAAGGAAATACAATGAGAAACCAATGGATGTGATACATCTGGATTCCCAAAAATGGTTGGAAAGATTCCACATAACACTTTGTAACTTTAAGTAAAGGCCCGCATGTGTGTGGGGGTAGAATATTATCTTAGTGAAAGGTCAGAAAACAGAATGAAAAGAACAAATAGCTTTGCATTCTGCTATTGCTTTACTTTCTTCTATCTCAGTGCATTGTGTATTGATTTGAGCTGTATGAACGGCATGTAAAACACGCTTTTCACCATATCTCAGCACATAGGACAATAATAAATCAATTTCAGTGTCACCAGTGACAAGACACAAGACAGAACTGTTCCTGCTGCACCACACTCTCTTCTGACAATGAAGGTTCACAGTAAACCCAATAAAATGTGGACTAGTTTCCATTTTTCTAGAGCTACTTCTTGGCGAAGGTAGACATTGATGATGAACTTCACCACTACCTTCAATGTACCTGCATAACCTTTGGTTGAATGACGGGAAAGGAGATTTGAAGATTCAGACCTTAGATCTGGCACAAAACTGACTGGCTATCAGGCAGCAGTGATCATCACCCTCCAATAAGCTTCTGAGACTGGCAAATTGTCAAGGCACTGGAAAAATGCCGCTAAAGTTATCTCTGCAAAGCCTAGCATATCAACTACTGATGGGATTAGACAGTAAATGATATGACAAAGACTCATTCTAATTGTTCCAGAATATTTCTTAACCTTCAGAGGGAAAAAAAGACAAGAAGTGTTAAATATTTTATTTTACTTCAAATGGAAAATTCAGGTTCTTTAGTGTGAATAAGTTTTCATGTGATGGGCTTCAGACTGCTGTTTTGATATTAGTGATTGCTTTAAATACAGTTGGGGCTTCATGCTACTTGTATCTTTTGATGAGGGGAACACAGTTAAAAGGATCGAAAACAGAGAATGGAAAAGATATCAAACTCCAAAATTCTTTCAATGTGAATGGTAACCATCAGTCGGTACTCATCCTCAAACAGTATAAAACTATTGCAAAACGCAGGAATGAACTGTTGACAGAGATAAACTAAAAGTAGTTTGCACCATATTAACAAAGGAAGCTGCCAGTGTCATAGTGTTAGAAACATAGAAAACCTACAGCACAATACAGGCCTTTCGGCTCACAATGCCGTGCTGAACATGTACTTACTTTAGAAATCACCTCGGGTTACCTATAGCCCTCTATTTTTCTGTGCTCCATGTACCTGGCCAGCAGTCTCTTAAAAGACCCTATCATATCCGCTTCCACCACCGTTGCCGGCAGCCTATTCCACGCACTCACCACTTTCTGCATAAAACACTTACTCTTGACATCTCCTCTGTACCAGCTTCCAAGCACCTTAAAATTGTGCCCTCTCGTGTTAGCCATTTCAGCCCTGGGAAAAAGTCTCTGACTATCCACATGATCAATGCCTCTCATCATCTTATACACCTCTATCAGGTCACCTCTCATCTTCCACCGTTCCAAGGAGAAAAGGCCGAGTTCACTAAACAAGTGCTGTTTAAGTGGTAAGAAAATATTCTCAACAAAGAAGCCTCTCAGTAACAACAACATCCAAATAAGCTACAATAACATTAAAAAAAACCACAAGTTATTAATCAGGCTTGGAAACCAATATGAATGTACTTGCAAGGAGGAGGAAAAATGCACACTTATTGTTTCACATCATGTTGTTGTCTTGGTGGTGACCAATATCCAGTATTAACCAAAACTGTTACTTCAGTAGAAATACAATCCACCCAATAGTTAACCCTGGTAAAAATTAACAGGACAGCTAAATTGTAGCAGCATGTTTGACCTAACCCTAACCCTAACTTGAGCTGCAACTGGAATAAATTAAGTTTTAAAGTTCATTGCATAGGTAGGTCTAATTTTATCAGTCAGTCAAAAATCACGCCACTTTAAGGCTAGCTTGATCCTTACAAAGACATATTTTATCTGTTATTTGTACAATTGGAATTGGCATAAACAAGGAGCTATGTATGTCACACAAATTCAGCAAAGTTTGCAGAAGCCTTCAGATTGCTAAATCAATATTAGCATAGAAATTAAGCTGCTGACGTTATTTGTAATGATTGATCTTCAACAGCAACCACCATCTTCCTTTCCAGGAGATATGATTCCAACCACTGAGGTCTTTTAGCCCCTGCTGCCAACTAATCAGTTCCCTGGCACCGCACTTGATGGCAAGTACAGTCACTCCCACCTCCCCTCTGCAGTTCAGCTCTTTGATACTTTGGAGTAAAGGCCACTTATGAGGTCTGGAGCTGGGTGATCATGACAAATATGAAACTGGGCACCAATAAACTATGACTCTATAATTCCGTCTATGTGTCGGGCCCAACACAGGTCATCCTGTTAACAGTCCATGAAGGAGAGTGACATTGTCCACTTTGGTGGGAGGATGGGTGCGCAGAACCTGATTTGAATGGAGAGAGCTCAGAGAACATGCAGTAGGCACTGAAGGAACTGTGTGAGATACAGAAGGATCTGCAGGAATATAGAACTTTGGCCACTGCTGAAGAGAGTAAAAATAAGGACTATTTGGTTTGGAGGCAGGGAATGTCCCATATATTATGAGAACCTGAGCAGTCCCTCAGGGAGACAGGTTCATGAAGAAGGCATATGGCATTCTGGCCTTCATGGGTTGTGGCACTGAGTATAAGAGTTGGGACATCCTGTTACTGCTGTACAAGATGTTGGTGCGACTGCATTTATGTGCAGATCTAGTTGCCCAGCTGTAGGAAAGATCTGATGAAGCCAGAGATGGCAGAAATGATTCACAAGGGTATTGTGTTGTGAGGAGAGTCTGGATAGGCTGAGGCTGTTTTCCCTGAAGTGGAGGAGGCTGACTGGTGACCCTACAGAGGTTTATAAAGTCAGATGGGGCACGGGTAAGATGGATGGTCATAGTCATTTTCCTGGGAGTCTAAACCTATGAGGGGGCATGGGTTTAGGGTGAGGGGAGAAAAATGTAAAGGGGACCTGAGGAGTGATTTCTTCACACAGAGGGTGGTGGGTACATGGGACGGGCTGCTAGAGGCAGCAGTTGAGTTGAGTGCAATTACAACATTTAAAATACATCCAGACGCGTACTTTTCCAGCCAGTGGTGTAGTGACACCAGCATCAGATTTCGAGGCAAGTGATCCCGAGTTCAAACCTGGCTGGTTCCTAGCACAGTTTCCATTTGTGCTGGGTTAAGCATCGAGTTAGCAACTCGGCCTCATAAAAAAAACTGGATAAAATGCTAATGAAATGGCAAGGTTGCTGCCCAATGCGCCACAAAGCATGGAGAGGAATAACAAAACCAAGACAGATACATGGATAGGAAAGATTTAAAGAGATATGGGCCAAACACAGGCAAATAGCTTAGGCAGGTAGGCGATTTGGGCTGAAAGGCTTGTTGCCATGTGTATAATTCCATGTGTATAGGAGCATACACATTAGGGTTTAGAAGAGGTAATCTTATTGAGATAGACAATTTGGAGGGGATGGACAAAATGGATGCGGAAATGCTTTTCCTGGCAGGGTTCTGTGGAGACAGAGCCACCATAGTTATTCCTAGCTGAAAAAGACTTTCGAACTCTGGGGAGCAAAGGGAATGGAGGGTTACGGGGAAAGTGGATCAAAATAAAATCAAACCTGCCGTGATATTAAATGGTGGAGCAGGTTAGAGGGACTGAATGGCCCACTTCTGCTCTTTTACATCATTCTACAGACTAGGCAGGTACAGGAGTATCACATCAGAAGCACTTGGTAGGTATACAGGGAGGCAGTGCTCAGAGGGATATGGGCCTCTGAGCAGGAAATGGGGCCAGCTGGCTGGGCACCATGGCGTGTATGGACTAGTGGGGCCAAAGGACCTGCATCTTTGCTGTATTGCTCAGTGATTCGAAGCAAGTTATTGATAAATGAGTGATGCTTGATAACATTATCAACAACAGCTTCTATCGTTTTGCTTACTGACAGTAATGACAGAGATTGGATTTGTCCTGCTTGCCAGTGTTGTAAATGTACAGGAACAGCTTGGTTAGAAATGTAGCTTGTCTGTTGCCACAAGTCCTTAGTACTACAGCCAGGATGTTGTCTGATCCCATAATCTGCACATTCTGCCTGGGCCCAGGTTCAGAGCAGGCTTCCTGTTATCAATGTGGACTTTATTCTAACAGAGACTCCTGTAGAGCTCTGTCAGACAATCTCTTCAGAAATCCAAGGCCCTGAATCCTAAATCCCTTCAACTTAATTGATGAGTGAGCTAATGTTCAAAGGCTGGATTGCAAAGCCCTGAGAGTAGATTTATGTGGAGGCGAATGCATACTTATAACTGAGAAGGCTGAAGGAAAGAGATTTATTTATGCACTTGATTGTTTTTTTTCCTCTTTCCAGTTTCTTTTAGCAGCATCATAAGAAGTGCACTGGTATAATAAAATTAGCACCTGCATTATTCAGATGATCCAGTAAAGCAGTACATCTACTACAAAGATGTCATTTACCAATATTCCTTAGTATTCACTGTTTTTAATTTTGTACATTTGATAGACTTGATTGAATTGAATTCAAGCACCAGACTGCTCAACTATAACAGTATCAATAAAACAGCTTTTATCTGAAGCTACTGGCCTGTATATTCATCTGCACCACGTCCACCTTAAGGCTGCCAAATGGCCAAGCTACTGACCCTCTAGCCGTGTGAGCAAGAATCATATGTGCTTCTAAACTGAAGTGTACCATCCAGCAGACTGGACACGAACCAAATAATACAGTGCGTGCACACGAAGAAGTTATTAGATTACTTCCTCTCTAGCCCTTGACCTTTCCTACCCACCCAGCTTCAACCTATCACCTTCTAGTTAGCCCCCTTGCCCTCCCCCCACCTTTTTATTCAGGCGTCTTCCCCTTTCCAGTCTTGAAGAAAGGTCTTGGTTCAAAATGTTGACTGTTTATTCATTTCCATTGATGCTGGCTGACTGGCTGAGTTCCTCCAGCATTTTGTGTGTGATGCAACTAAAAGGTCAACTTTCTGTTTAAGATTAGCATGATCTGAGGATATTTCTGTCCAGCTACAGTAAGACACACTCCATGGAACCATGTCCCTAACAACTTAGTGTTGATATTGATAGTGAGGGACAGTAATGCTTCTTAAGGTAAAGTACAGGTAGATAGATTCCCTATTGTTAGAGAAAATGATTCACAAATAATGCAATTGAACGTTTTTGATTTTTTTTCTGCAGGTGGAGATTTGTAAATGGAATTAAATTCTTGAAATCATCAACAAATATCCCTTCTTCTGATCTTGTGATAGAAAGAAGATCATCAGTGAAACAGCTTAAGATGGTCTGGCCTGGTATACTACTCAAAGGAACCCCTGACACTGTGACCCTAAGATAGGATAACTGACCTCCAGCAATCACAATCACTTTCCTTTGTGCAAGGAATCAATGTTCATCACCACAAGGGCCCAAACCTTGAATGCTTTCAATGTGCATTGTGCCACTCTCCGTATCCCCACCAGTAGACATTTATAATGCTATTCAGAATTTTATGGCTGGCAGCTTTTCAAAGCCTGAGCTGAAATGTAATCCATCAAATATTAAACTGCTTTCAGCTACTTGACATTCATGTTAGTTTGGATAAGAATTGCTGCTATAAGATTAAATATATTTCCAAAAGTTATGTTACACACAACACATACATAGACTCTCATTAATTACTAAGCTTGAAATAAGAGTCAGATTATCAGCTTCACCACTGGAAATACAAAATAATGGTCTATCATCGCCCATAATATAATCTTCATTGCCTTTAAGGAATTGTGTATTTGCTTAATTTAAAAATTCAACATAAACTGCAATAATATGCCTGGAAAGATGACTGAATCCCAACTTTATATATGCACCGACCACTCAGTGAAAACTGTGCATCATCGGCACTGCAGTACTGTGCCTGGTCGTTCAAATGCTCCTGAATGGCAGAGCTAATTCTGCCTTGCTTGGTTACCCATGCATATTCTTGTAGGTGCAGCCAAAATAAAACAGTGGCTGCAGAATATACTGACGTGGCATTTGAGTTGAAGTCTGAGGTCCTCTGGTCAATGCTCAATACACTGGTATGACTGGGGAGGATTTAGACAAAATTATCAGGGGAGGGTCTCCAACATATAGTAACAGAAGAGGTCAACGGGGAGCAAAAGTGGGGAACGTAGCTAGCAACAGAGCAAAGTAAGGTAGACTGCAAAGCCTACAAAACTAGATTTTAAATGCACACAGAAATAGCCCTGCAGAACTATGATGTTATGGTGATAGCCAAAATGATAATAAAAAGGTAGGAGCTTGAGCAATTATTGTTTTAGGATGCAAGGAAATCAGAAAAATAAGAAACTGGCAAGAAATAAAGCAGGTAAAGTGATTAGCCTAATTGGAGATGTTACAATAATAGAGAGAACAGCTGCCTTGAATTGTTGAAATATTACATCCATTCAGTTCAAAGTTAAGGAGCAGAAAGGAAATGTTATTCAGGGACACAGAAGAGAGGAAATTGTGTGGACTAGGTTAAGGCTGGGGCATTGTGCATTAAACAAAACATTGAAAATGATACGGAAACACCAGACAGGATTGTGTGAGGAATGTCAGGAAGAGGAGTCAGTAGAACATGTAGTTCTGAGTTGCAGGAAGTATGGGATACAGAGAGAGATGATGAGAAATAAATTAAGGGAGTTGGGGATGCAGGAATTCACATTAAAAGGGTTGCTGGGCATGGGTGAGAGAGCACGTCCGGGTATTTTTAGCGTTTTTAAGGGGTACAGGGGTTTTTTATAGAATATGATGAATAAACAGGAATAGGATACTAGGATGGTCAAAGATGGGAGGGTGAAGTGTAGGTGTGTGTGTGTGTGTGTGTGTGTGTGTGTGTGTGTGTGTGTGTGTGTGTGTGTGTGTGTGCGTGTGCGCACGCGCGCAATTGGGTGAAGGGATTTAGAATGTATGTCTAGTGCACATTCTGGAGCAGAGGGTGGCGGTAATGCACCATTAAGCTGGATGCCAACTGCCGTAAAACAAGATACAGACAGACAGACAGAAATGTTATTCACTTTAGGTTCTATAGACCACCAAAGAGAGGGGGGAAAGAGGGGGAAAGAGAGAGGGGAGAGAGAAGGGGGAGAGAGAGGGGGGAGAGAGGGGGAAAGAGAGGGGGGAGAGAGGGGGAAAGAGAGGGGGAAAGAGAGGGGGAAAGGAGGAAGAGAGGGGGAAAGTGGGGGAGAGAGGGGGAAAGGGGGTAGAGGGGGGAGAGAAAGGGGAGAGAGAGGGGGAGAGAAAGGGGAGGGGGAGAGAGGGGAAAGGGGGAGGGGAGAGAGGGGAAAGGGGGTGGGGGGAAAGGGGGAGAGAGAGGGGGGAGAGAGGGAGGGAGAGAGGGAGAGGGGGAGAGAGGGAGAAAGAGAGGGAGAGAGAGGGAGTGAAAGAGAGTGACAGAGAGTGTGGAAAGAAAGAGAAAAGGAGGGAGGGAGTGGGGGAAGAGAGAGAAAGAAAAATAATGAATATGTCACAAAATGTGGGGTAGAGGTCAATTAAAGGCAAAGAGGTGCACACTACAGAATGGCAGAAATCACAAACGTAAAACTAAATGTATTTTCTATAAATATTTTCAAGGGGATGCTACAGAATTCTCAATAGAGAGCAAAGTAGAGGTGGATGGTGCAAATTGCTAGTAAGGTACCACTAGAATAGTCTAGAAAAAATATTAAATCCATAGGTGCTTGACAAAGTGTGAGTTGATAAGGGAGATGTCAAACTTTTGTAAAAGGCAAGAACATGAGAAAAGAGGAAACTCACTGTACAAGTGCATAATTCTTTCACATTCTGTAGCATCCCCTTGAAAATATTTATAGAAAATACATTTAGTTTTACGTTTGTGATTTCTGCCATTCTGTAGTGTGCACCTCTTTCACATTGTGCAGGTTGTGAGCAAGGCACGTGCACCTAGAAATTGAGTTTAATCTTCTTTTGTGCCAACCTTCAAACTGGACCTGAAATTTGTACCTCTATAGTCCCTGACAGCAACCACCAATTTGTTGAACTGCAGTCTGAGAACGGTGTCAGCATTTACCAGCACACTCAAGTTATGACAACTCCTGCAATACAGCTGTCACTTTGCTGAGAACTGAAGTGTTAGTCAGGTGGGATTTATTCTGCTCTTTGCCCTCTCACTTATGGGAGGTGACTCATGTCCCTGAATCTTCAAGCAGTGGAAGAAGCACACCACGACAAAGTCTCTGCACCACGATGGTATCGAACAGAGGGCTGCAAAAGAGCAATGTGGAGTAATAGTGCTTCAAACAGCTTTGGCGCTTTGCAGGGCTACCATTGTATTCAGAGTCAGCATCAGTGGTCAGAGTATGAGTTAGTGTCAGAAACCAGAGGAGCAGTGGGCACCTGTCTCCCCAGGATCCATTCTTTCAGGCAGCTCTGGCCATTGAGAATGTCAGCCTCAGTAGCCAGTAGCGGCCAACAATTACCTTCCAAAATGTAATATTGCTGTTGGCTTCACTACTGAGGTAGCCATGGCAATAGTATCAGAACAACATTCTAGAAGGCATTCACAGTTAGAAAACTTGATTTGGATGATGGAAATGATGGCTTTGTTGCAAAGTTTGCAGACAATCTGAAGACAGGTGGAGGGGCAGGTAGTTTTGAGGAAGTAGAGAGGCTACATAAGGACAGACAGATTACGAGAATGGGTAAAGAAATGGCAGATGGAATACAGTGTTGGGAAGTGTATGGTCATGCACCTTGGTATAAGAAATGAAAAGGCTAACTATTTTCTAAATGGCGAGAAACTACAAAACACTGAGGTGCAAAGGGACTTGAGAGTCCTTGAGCAAGGTTCCATAAAGGTTCATTTGCAGGTTGAGTCAGTGGTGAGAAAGGTAAATGCAATGTTGGCATTCATTTGAAGAAGACTAGAGTATAAAAGCAAGGATTTAATGTTGAGCTGTTAGAAAGCACTTTAGAGGCCTCACTTGGAGCACTGTGAGTTTTGGGCCCCTTATCTTAAAAAGGATGTGCTGAAACTGGAGGTTTAAATGAGGTTCACAAAAATGATTCCAGGACTGAATGGCTTGGCATATGGAGAGCATTTGATGATGGTTGACCTCATTGAAACCTTTTGAATGGTAAAAAGCCTTGATAGAGTGGATGTGGAGAGGATGTTTCCTATGGAGGGAGAGTCCAAGACCAGAACACACACCTTCAGATCAGAGGAGTCTCCTTTCAGAATGGAGATGAGGTTGGATTTCTTTAGCCAGAGGATGGTGAATCTGTGGAATTCTTTGCTACAGCCAGTCGGGGAGGCCAAATCTTTATGAATATATAAGGTAGAGGTTGATAGATTCTTGACTGGTCAGGGCATGAAGGGATACGGGGAAAAAGCTGGAGACTGGGGCTGAAAGGAAAACTGGATCAGCCATGATGAAATGTTGGAGCAGATGCGATGGCCAAATGGCCCAATTCTGCTCCTATATCTTATGGTCATATAGTTAGTTTAAGCACATATCGTGAACTTTAAAAGATAGTTTAGCAGCCTGAGGTCAGATCTAAAGCTGTCTGATCAGGTGTCCCCTCATCTACAAGTCTGAAAGCCCTTGTGCACCTGAGTTGAGTTAGGATTGCACTAAAGTTTCATTCATTTAGTAAGCCCAATCATGGAGTATTGGTGGAGAATTGGACTGCAGCTGTTAAGCCTTCCTTCAGCATCCAGGTAAAGCTGTAAAACTCATGAATGTGGTCAGTCTCAAAAAGAACCAGTTTCCATTTCTGAAACAAGAGAAAATCTGCAGATGCTGCAGATCCAAACAATACACACAAAATGCCCGAGGATCTCAACAGGCCAGGCAGTATCTATGGAAAATAGAACAGTCGAGGTTTTTACAGGCTGAGTCCCTTCAGCAGGACTGGAGAAAAAAAGCTGAGGAGTAAAGTTAAAAGGTGGGGGGTGGGAGGGTGAAACACAAGGTGATAGGTGAAACTAAGAGGAGGAGGCGTGAAGTAAAGAGCTGGGAAGTTGATTGGTAAGAGATACAGGGCTGGAGAAGGGGTAATCTAAAAAGAGAGGACAGCAGACCATGGAAGAGAGAAGAGGGGGGAAGAGCACTAGAGGGAGGCGATGAGCAGACAAGAAGATCAGGTGAGAGAGGGAAAAGGGGATGGGGACTGGTGAAGGAGTGGGAGGAGGGCATTACTTGGAGTTTGAGAATTTGATGTTCATGCCATAAGGTTGGAGGCTCCCCAGACGGAATATAAGATGTTGTTCTTCCAACCTGAGTGAGGCCTCATCACAACAGTAGAGGAGGCCATGCATTGACATATTAGAATAGGAATAGGAAGTGGAGATAAAATGGGTGGCCACTGGGAAATCCTGCTTTTTCTGGCGGACAGAGCATAGATGCTCAGCGCAGTAGTCTCCCAATCTATGTCAGGTCTCACTAAAATACTGGAGACCACACTGGGAGCACCGAATACAGTAAATGACCCTAACAGACTCACTGAAAGGACTGTTTGAGCCCCTGAATAGTGGTGAGGGAGGAGGTGTAGGGGCAGGTGTAGCACTTGTTCCACTTGCAAGGATAAGTGCCAGGAGGGAGATCAGTGGGGAGGGACGAATGGACAAGGGAGTCACATAGGGAGCGATCCCTGCGGAAAGCAGAAAGTGGGAGGGGAGGGGAGGGAAGGATGTACTTGGTGGCTGGATCCTGTTGGAAATGGCAAAAGTTGTAGATAATTACTTACTGGATATGGAGGATGGCGGGTGGTAGGGTGGCAGGAGAATGGGGTGCGAGCAAACGTGTGTGGAATTGAAGAGATTCGGTTGAGAGCAGTGTTTATGGTGGAGGAAGGGAGCCTCTTTCTTTGAAGAAGGAGGACATCTCCTTCGTTCTGGAGTGAAAAGCCTCATCCTGAGAGCAGATGGGGTGGAGACAAAGGAATTAAGAGAAGAGGACGGTGTTTTTACAAGTACAGGGTAGGAAAAGGTACAGTCAGGTAGCTGTAAGAGTCTGCGTGTTTATAATAGACACCAGTAGATAAACTGTCTCCAGAGATCAAGAAAGGGGAGGGAGATGTCCGAAATGAATTTGCGGGCAGGGTGGAAGTTGGAGGCAAAAGTTTCCATTTCTGTCTGACTTTCAAAAAAAAGAGAAACGATAAACCAGGGCAATGTTTTTTTTTTGTTAAGACACAATGGTTGCTGGTTGTAGTTTTGAATTGCAATTTATGCCAGAAGCACAGAAATGTTGTTGTAGGTAAAGCATGAAAGGTGACAGTTTGCAGGGATATAGGATATAATTGAGAGATTTGTACTAATCGATCGTTCTATCAGGAGTCTGGACACAGCTGGTGTCATTGCATTGCCGCAATTCCACAGATAGAAGCTAGCTGAAGGCTTCATGCTTCTACGGAATCTATGGCCACTTTAATCAGAGTTCTTCTCATTGTTACTTTGTCATAAACATACAAGGGAGATCCAGTCCAGTAGCAGCTTGCTATTCTTTTGAAGTAGACTGCTTCTCCCAGAGAGCACAATGCCACATTACAGGAGTTTGTCACTGGTGGCGTGTTTCTGGAAGCAATGAGGGCAGTTTGATGATCTGCGTCACAACAGACCGGCAACTCATTGTTTGCCTGGTCCCAGAAGAGTTCCATTGTCACACAAAAAAACTACTGTCTTTTCTCAAGCTGACAGCACTTTTCTGTGAATTTTAAGTGGAGCCCTTGCCTGCGACCTACAGCTTGCTACCACAGGGCATAGCCCATCAAGCAGAGATAATACACAGAAGCCAGCTTTTGCAAGGAAAAAGCTTATCATGGCCATCCATCACAGACATTTATGATTTCCTTAAGTGATAGTCAGCAACCATCCACCAGTCTGTCAGACAGTGTGTGGGGGAACACCACCGTAGCTATAAAGATAAATCATTTCTGGAGTCAATATTATTGGTTGACAATCAAGGATAATGCTGGATTTTATCGGAAATGATAACTCAAGTTATCTTTGTGATTTAAAAATACTTAGCTTATAGGGTGTGAAGAGAGGGTTACAGGGAAACAGGTGTCTCTGGGAGGGAGAGAATGAAGGAGGTTGTTCATGGAAATGGTTGTGGAAGATAATCAGGACGTGACAAGGATCAGGGAGGTGTCAGTCAGACTAGCACAATGGTACACCTAGTGCAGCTCCTTGCCTCTCAGCACCAGAGATCCAGTGTAACCCTAATCCTGGGTGCCGTCTGCACGGACTTTGTAAATTCTACCTGTGATAGTGTGGGTTTCCTCCCACATTCCCAGTATGTCTGGGTTGGAAGGTTAATTGGTCATAGTATGTAAGAAAGTGGTGGAATCTAGGAGAAGTAGATGAAAACGTGTAGGGAATAAAACTGAGATTAACTCAGAATTAGTGTAAGCAGGTGGTTTATACCCGGCACAGTCTTGATGAGCCAAAGAGCCTGTTTCTGTGCTCTATGTCCTTAAACTTACATCTTCAACAATCCATCTGAGGGCATGGATCAAGTGACAGTGGAAGTGAAAATGATGGACCAAAACATCTTGTGATATTGTGCCATTTTGGAACTTCCACTCTATCTTTACTTAAAAGTTCTTGAAAGCAGTGGCACCACAGATAAACATTTTCTGAGAGTCAATGGCATCTACCTATTCTCTGCTTCAAGGAGCTAGCTTTGTTGCAGTGCTTGTTGAAAAAATGTGATGGACGTGCTTACTATCAGGAAGCTATACATAGTATTTCAAAGATCTCCTCATACAGATCAACAGATCTCCTCCTACCTTCTATCAGAAACAAATGCTAAAAATTTCTCCCTTGGCCTTATCCATAACTGAGGAAATCAGGTGTGTTCATTGCATAGATATCAAATAGAGTCATTATCATGGGCACTGTGCATCTGGAATTGCACCGTTAATTCAATGGTTTGGAAATAGGCCATGCTCCTATAACCTGATGTACAAACGTTTGTAATTATACAGCATTTCTTCCCCATTCAAGATTCTGCTCATTATGACTATGATTATGAGGACACGCAGTCCCCTTTTATTGTCATTTAGTAATGCATGCATTAAGAAATAGTACAATGTTTTTCCAGGATGATATCACAAAAACATGACAAACCGACTTAAAAACTAACAAAAACCACATAATAATAACATATAGTTACAACAGTGCAAATCAATACCGTAATTTGATAAGAACAGACCATAGCATAGTAAAAGTCTTAAAGTCTCTCGAAAGTCTCATCATCTCACACAGATGGTAAACCTCCAGTGCCCCCAAATTGCCGATGCGGCATCCTGAAAGCATCCGACCACAGTCCGACTCCGAGTCTGTCCGAAAACTCTTGAGCCTCCGACCACCTCTTCGACACCGAGCACCAAGCACCATCTCTGCCGAACGCTTCGACCCCGGCCCCAGCAACAGGCCAGGATTTGGGACCTTCGTCTCCAGAGATTCTCGATCACACAGTAGCAGTGGCAGCAAAGCAGGCATTTCAGAAATTATAGAAGTTCTTCTGCACTTCTCACGGCTGTCTCCATCAAATCCGGATTGTGCACGGCCCCTAGTTACACATAATCGATATTCATTTGGAACGGCCGCGCGCATTGCGTCGCGCCGCCATCTTCTCCTCCAAACTCCAAGCTCATTTTGTACATCCAATGAATGCTAATTGCTGCTTCGAGACCATGTGAGATGTTTCATTGGAATAGGTTTTATCAGTTCTTCAAACCTTCCTTGTGCCATGATGCAAACAGACTCAAAAGCCTGTCACCCACCTTTACAACATCATGTCCAAAAATGGAAGTGCATTTCAAAGTACCTTGCTGGAATTATTATCTGCATGCTGCCAATGTTGCTACCAGAGGTTCCTGGCACCAGTTCGGTCTCAAGATATCAATTTGGACAAATTATAAAACTGTCAACATCAATTTCCAGATACATTTGATCCAAGTTTCCAGTTCAGAGGTCCATCAGATTACTGGACTAATTAAGGCACCTCCAGATCTTGTTAAATTTTATGCCTTAGTAAACTATAGTCTTTTGTGAACTTGTCGTACTGAACAATCATAGCTAAGTCTTTCTAGTACTAGAATGACTGCGAATTTATCACTGATGACCACTTTCCAGATGCTAACACTCTAGTTACCGTAATTGTTTTAAGGGATCCATTATAAATCCACTTGATTTAATATGTGATGAATTCTTTCTGAATCCCCGGAGGTTTTCTCATCCTTGGGTTATAATGATTAACTAATATCTCATGTTCTTCTTATTCTCTATAAACCACAGACACAGACCAGGTTCACGAAGCAGAGAAAGTTGTATATCATTGAATGGACCTCTTGTCCAATAAGATATATACTCTTGACCGCTACCATGTCGAAGGATGAGAACAGCAGATACCTGAGAACACCACCACTTGGAAATCCCCCTCCAAGTCACTCACCATCCTGACTTGAAAACATATTGCCATTCCTTCATTGTCACTGGGTCAAAATCATGGAATTCCCTCCCTAACAGCACTGTGGGTGAACCTACACGCCAGGGACGGCAGCAGTTCAAGGCGGCAGCTCATCACCACCTTCTCAAGGGCAACTAGGGATGGGCAATAAATGCTGGCTTAGCTGGAGATGCTCACATCCAATTAATTAATTAATATTAAAAATATATATCTCATTATGACCTTGCACTTTACCCTTTGCCTGCAATGCACATGTTCGGTAGCTTTTATGCTTTATTCTGCATTGTTATTGTTCTATTTTATTCCACATTGTTGCACCGTGCCATGATTTGTTCTGTGTAACGGCATGCAAGACAAACGTTTTATTCTATCTTGGTACATGTGACAATAGTAAACCAATATACAGTACATCCCACTTACTATAAGGTGCCTGAGCATTGATAGTGAAATGTTCTCTCTCTCTATAGACACAGTCCAAATGTCATGTTAAGTTAGATAGATAGATAAATAAATATACTTTATTAATCCCGAGGGAAATTTGGTTTAGTTACAGCCGCACCAACCAAGAATAGAGCGTAAATATAGCAATACAAAAAACCCCAACAATCAAACAACAATATGCAAACTATGCCAGATGGAAAATAAGTCCAGGACCAGTCTATTGGCTCAGGGTGTCTGACCCTCCACAGGAGGAGCTGCATGTTCGGTGGCCACAGGCAGGAACGACCTCCTGTGCCTCCAAGTGTTGTATCACAGTGGAATGTGGCCAAAGTCCAACAGTAAAAAGTTCAATATCCAGTCTGCAAACATGTTCCTCGATCGTAATATACCCCGGATTGCACCATCCGTCGTTAACCAGATCAGTAAGCACCGAACTCCTTTACGCTTACCGCTCTCAGTGCACTTCCGGTCAGCCGGAACGGTATTACCCACCGAACTCCTCTTCTCCAAAAGTCTCTGTTGTCTCGAGCCAGTCCTCCTTCCTCGGCTTTGTGATCCCCCTCTGCATCCTCTGTGTGTTTTCCTCCGGATTTCAGCAGGGGTGTCCGCCACTCTGTTAGCTAAGCCAGCCGGGATTTGCTGGTCCATGGAATACACAATGCATCCTTGCTTCTGTCCCGTGTGTTGGGATGTAACCATTTCCAGCACTAAAGAAAACCCAAATAAAACCCTCTCTACCAGCAAGTTAGAGAGGGTGCAGCTTCGACGTGTTACCGTGAGAAAAAAAAATACAAAAAATAATGTAAATTAAAAAGTAAGAAGAAGAAAGTAAAAGAAGAGATTTGTACAATCACACTACACCTCACACAGAAGACAGGGAAAAAGCCTTTCAACACCATATGAGCAACACTGTGATTACCAAAGAGGTCTAAGGGAAACCCAAAACATTGCATCTATGCTCACAACGCACTGCCAATTCTGTTGGTCTCTGCCACAGTATAAGACAAGATCCTCTGAGCAAAACGTGTCAGCAACTTCTATAACGCCAACATGATCAACAAACTATGTAATATAGCAGGGGTCTGCATCGGATAAGATGTTCAGGGTGACAGTGATAGTGATCTTGGGCTCCAAGGGCAAAACAGTCCAGGTATGGTACAAGACAGGTGCTCTGCCCAGAAGAGGTCACAGAGTCCTGTTACTGCTGACCTGAGAAGACTTATAGCCAGATCGGGCTGGCCAGATCCACCAACTGTATTATGCCAGGGCTGGGCTCAGGCTCAAAAAAAATTACCATTGGCCTACTTCCCCTTGGTGACTTGCAGTGTGGCTTCAGGCTGCATTTGGCAGGGACCCCATCTTTGAAATACTCCTGACAACTCGCAAGGCTTGGGCAGAACTTTGATATTAATAATTTGGTCTCAATTAATATGTGTGATTTTAATAATTTTAGAAGCTCGTGAAAGATTTAAAAATCATTAAAGTTGGTATAAATACCTTTAAAATGAGTAATAAATTAACCAAAAATAAAGTTATAAATAAATTTAAAACAGAAGGAAAGCAAACTATGTAACTTAACTTCCTCTATCTTTTAACATCTGCACCGGACTTTGAGGCGACAGGTCCCAAGTCCAAATCTGGCCGGCTCCTTGCACGCTTTCCGTCTGTGCTGCGCTGAGCTAGCAACTTGGCTTCATAAAAAAGAGCAAGGTTGGTGCCCAATGCAGCAAAAGGCACGGAAAAGAACAACAACAATCTTTTATCTTGCTTATTGAGGGATCACTCTTAGACATCCCACCTCTCCTGGAAGTTCCGGGAGTCCCCCACATATTGATGGTGGCTCCCTGATGCCCACAAATTATATAAAATATCCCGGAAATCGATTTTTTTGAGAGGGAGAGGGAGAGGAAGAGCGAGAGTGAGAGGGAGCATCCTGATCGGTCTCTCTTCGTATTAAGTAGACCTATCAATTTTCTCTGTGGGCAGGCTTTACAGTCGACATCAAAAGTAATGACAGTGGTGCTCGCTGCACTGTTTACAACAGTGACGTTTCTAATGCCCATGGTGGGTTAAAATGTAAAAGACATGTTGAGGTGAGTTTAACAGGGGTCATTCGTTCATTAGCATAGCTAACATTATTTAAACTAGCTGGCTAGCTGCTAAGGAGCTACTCTATTGATGTCGTACGTGATGAGGACAAACTCCCTGAAGACTTGCTTGAAGTTGTAATAGAATAAAAAAAGACTCCATGATAATATAGGTACATATTTTAATGTCACATTTTCTGCATATACCGAACTTGGTTTACAGATTAGACAAAATCACTAAACAAAGCATCATATATACCCTTGGAGGTCGACCGGGGGGAGGGGGGGGTGCGGGGGTGCAGGGTCGGATGTCTGCACTCTGGAAGATAGTACCTTCAAGTCTGAACACTTCTCTTCTCCCTTCTGTGCTCTGGGCACAGAAAACTAGCCTGCAGCTCAGGCAGCTCACCTGACAGGAACACCACTGATGGTGGTGCAGAGGTTACACAAGAGAAGGCATTCTGTTTTGCCTGAACTCGATGAGGCCATTCAAGCCTGCTTCAGAATCAGCGGGTAACCTCCATAGAATTTCAATGACTAGTTCTTCATAGTGCACTCAACACCACTGAACACAGAAAACATGCTCGAGCTATGAATGACTAGCAATATTTCTAAAGTGGAGAAATGTAATGTAGACTCCTCTGGCAATAAACTAAACAAGTATTGCAAGAGGGTTTATGCCTTTCAGTGTGCCTGTATCTTGGGCAATGAGGCATAACCATTACTGCACTAGCCATTATTACACTAACAACCAGAGCTCTGGGCCATTGATTCTGAGTCACAGTTTCAAATCTCAGCACAGCAGCTGGTGAATTTATATGCAAGTAAATAAGTCTGGAATTAAAAAATAGGTTCTGCATGACAGCTAAGAAACTACCAGATTATTCTAAACAAAAAACTGTGATCTGTTGACCAGTCAGAAATCTAGAGTCCACCTGACCAGCTAACTGGTTGATTCAGAACTCAGCCCAGTTAGAAGCAATTACTGATGATTCAAGATTACTCAGTGTCAATTCTAGTACACAAGTGTAAAGGAGAATGAAATAATAGATATTCCAGATATAATATGGCATATAAAAAATAAGCAAAAATAAAGAGCACAATAATAAAAAAACACAATAAATATAAACACACAAGATAGCTTATATACAGGTGTCTCCCGCTTTTCGAACGCTCGCTTTACAAAACCTTGCTGTTACGAAAGACCTACATTAGTTACCTGTTTTCGCTAACAGTAGGTGTTTTCACTGATACGAAAAAAGGCAGCGCGCACCCCGAGCAGCCAAGTTCCTCCCCCGGAACTGCATTCTAGCCGCCGTAGCTTAAACATATGCCTGTAAGCATCTGTGCTTTATCTTGATTTATTTTGAGCATTCATTAGCAAGATGAGTTCTAAGGTATCGGAAAAGCCTAAAAGAGCTCGTAAAGGTGTTACACTTAACATAAAGCTAGACATAATTAAGCGTTTCGATCGTGGTGAACGAAGTAAGGACAAAGTGAGTTTGGCTTGTGGAAGTTGACGAAGAAGATGTTGAAGAGGTTTTGGCATCCCATCACCAAGAACTGATAGATGAAGAGCTGATGCAATTGGAAGAGCAAAGGATAACAATCGAAACCAAATGTAGTAGCGAACGGACTGAAAGTGAGGTCGCCCAGGAACTGAACATGAAGCAACTGCGTGAGAATTTCGCTGTAATGATTGCAGAAAAATACGACTTTAATTTTGAAAGGTTACGTAGCTTTAGGGCATATTTGCAGGATGGTTTGAGTGCTTACAAAGAACTGTATGTTAGAAAATAGTGCAAGGCTAAGCAGTCCAGCATACTGTTGTTTTTCAAGCCTTCCACATCAGCCACAGCAGAAGACGAACCCCGACCTTCGACATCAAGGCAGGCAGACATAAGAGAAGATGACCTGCCTGCCCTGATGGAAACAGACAACGATGAGATGACACCCCAGTGTCCCAGCACCCCAACCTCCGGGCCACGGTCCAATACCGGGCTGCGAAGCATGCAGGGATGTAGCGGTAGCCGGGATGCACCCAGCACATCTTTAAGAAAAAAGCTGAAATAAACAAGCTAATTAACTAGGTGCCCCCCAGCACGTAATTAATTAGCTTGTTTATTTTGGCTTTTTTCTTAAAGATGTGCTGGGTGTGTCCCAGCTACCGATACATCCCTGCATGCTTCGCGTATCGGTCGGCGGCCTGGAGGGTGGGGACCACTGCACCACCCCAACCTCCGACGACTCAGCCTAACACATCATCATCAGTGTGCTCGGCGCTGTCTTCCTGATTCCGGTAAGTGATACTACACTGTACATACATTATTTCTACTTCATATAGGCTGTGTACTTTTATGTGTTATTTGGTATGATTTGGCAGTTTCATAGCTTAAAGGTTACAGGAGAGAGCACTTGCGTGAGATTTTTGCTACGGTGGACAGTGCGGCAATGATTGTGGAAAAGTATTTCTACTTTATATAGGCTGTGTATTTATCATATCATTCCTGCTTTTACTATATGTTACTGTTATTTTAGGTTTTATGTATTATTTGGCAAGATTTTGTAGGTTATTTTTTGGGTCTGTGAACGCTCACAAATTTTTCCCATATAAATAAATGGTAATTGCTTCTTCACTTTATGATATTCCGGCTTACGAACCGTTTCACAGGAACGCTCCAACTTCGGATGGCGGGGGAAACCTGTATATAGGTTGAGTATACGTACGTAAGGTAACACTCAGTACAGGAGTGTCTGTAATGAGGTAACTCTGACAGGAAATTATAAAGTAGCAGTGGTGGGGTGTGGTAGGGTGGGTTAATGGGTGTAGGTGTTGATCAGCCTTACCACTTGTTTTTGAGTCTGGTGGCCCTGGCGGTGATGCTATGTAGCCTCCTCCCTGATAGGAGGGGGACAAGCAGTCCATAAGTAAGGTGGGTGGGATTCTTCTTGATATTGCTAGCCTTTTCCTGGCACCATCCTGTGTGTATGTCCTTGATGGCAAGAGGGCTGGTGCCGGTGATGGTGATGCATTGGGCATCAATGTCACAACAGCAAGTAAATAGAAAGAAAAACAGAAAACATTAACTATAAATGGTTAAAACAATGAACACAGACCAAACTAGTTGTTGCATAATGGATGAGGATCACTTTGAGATCATAATAATCCATTTTCAAGGTCAGGTTTGCAAATTTGAGCCAGAAATAATCAACGCTTCTTTTGTAATTATTCTTGAACTTATACGTGCATCTGTGCGAAGGGATGGAGACAGGGAGAGAGAAAGGGAGGGAGAGAGAGGAAAAAAAGAAAGAGAGAGAAAAAGACACACACAGACAGAAAGAGATAGATAGAGAGAGAGAGAGGGACAGACAGACTCAGGGTAGGGGAGAGGGATTAGAGAAAGTGGAAGAGGGAGAGGGAGGGAGATAGAAATAGGGGATACAGTGAGACAGAGAGCACAAGTGAACAATAAAATATTATCAACCAACACACATCAAAGTTGCTGGTGAACGCAGCAGGCCAGGCAGCATCTGTAGGAAGAGGTGCAGTCGACGTTTCAGGCCGAGACTCTTCGTCAGGACTAACTGAAGGAAGAGTGAGTAAGGGATTTGAAAGTTGGAGGGGGAGGGGGAGATCCAAAATGATAGGAGAAGACAGGAGGGGGAGGGATAGAGCCAAGAGCTGGACAGGTGATAGGCAAAATATTATGCAGGTTGATTTTTTTTTTGCCATCCCTGTTCTTTTTTCCACTCGTCCTTCTGACTTGAGGATAACCTGTTTTGACACTAATTGTATAGCTTACCAGGTGGCCAATAAAACCAATGTGGGATCGATTAGCTCTGTTACAAGTAAACTACAGGGTTCTTGAATAGGTGGTTTTCTGAATGGTTCCTGCGAGAGGACATGGTGTTTTCATTCCAGGAACTCACATAGATTGATGGGTTTGTAACACTTCATCAAGGAGATTTTTAAAATACCCAATCATTTTCTCCATCCATCTTTGCTGTAATGGTAACAATGTGGTGTCGAGTATGCAAATAGTAAGGCCAGCCAACTGGACCCTCTGAGTCATGGCTTGGAATACTGGCTTGGCTGAGGATGATGACATTGGTTTATTAATTTCTACAGTTTTTTTTTTGGAAAGCCTTAGTAGTATTTCTACAGAATTATGAGATGGTCGCTGTCTGTTCATCATTCTGAGGCAGCCTACACCATAAGCCTGATCTTGGGAATGAGTATTTGATTTTCAATTGCTCCTACTTTCAGATGGCTGAAAGCTATGCTGGCAAACGGAATGGAATGGTAACTTTCATCATCTGAGTTTCCTTCACTGAGAAATGGCCTCCAATATAAAGGAAGTGATCCAAATTATTGTGGAACATAATTGCCAGAGAGCAACATTGCACATAAGAGATTAGAAAACAACTCATAATTACAGTCCACTGTTTCATGTGCTTCAGTGAATAGGCTAAAGAGTCTACAATGCTCGGCTTCGAAACATGAATGAACAAAGGACACCGTGGATATTGGGATTGAGTGAGGATGGCAGGGTGGGAGGGAGAGTCATTGGGAAGAGGAATACTGAGCACAATGGTTGGGTGCCGGTTGTGATGGGATCTTAAGTTTCGTTCGCTACGGACTGTCACTCTAAAACGCCGAGAGAATGAGACTGACTTTTGGATTTCTACTGACTGCAAAATTGCTTGGTTACTATGGTGAGAGAGGTGGAGTTATTTGATGGACAATGAATGTTTTATGGTTTCTCGCGGCTTGTTTTGAATAAGCAAGGTCAGATGATCCTCTTACAGACACACACAGTTCAGAGTTGAGATGGATTCGGTCAATGGAAGACACTAGTGAGTCAGTCGCTGGTTTAAACTTTCAGTAGCCCAAAAGGGGTGAGTTGAGATAGATCAAGATATTTGATAAACGACTCTCACAAAGTACTACAACTAGAAGTTCGCAGAGAGGAGGGGAGAGGAAGGTTTGAAACAGAAGAAACCTAGTGACAAAGTGGTCACTGTTTGGACTCTCTCCAAGTAGCCCATAAGGGTGAGTTTGATTCCATTCGAATACGGAAGTGTGATTGTCACATGGTTAATCCACAAGTGTGGGTTCTCTGGTGAGGGGAAAACCTTTGTGAATACCACGTGTGTGCTTACCTTTGTCTGGGTGTGGTAGTTCACTGAAGAAAGGCACACCTGTGGCAAATCACTGTTGGGAGTTATTTTCGTATAATGTGAAACTGGTTACGTGGCTATCACGTTGTGTGGTTGGGGTGACCTTGTGGAATCTACCACTGTGTCTACCCTCGCCTGGGTGGTAGTTTTCTCTGGAAGAGGGTCCCCTTTGTGATGAGCTACTGTTGGCGATAATCCATACGTGGATTAGGTTTAAGTATCCTGTGGCCACCACTTTGGGATATCCTGTAGCTGAATTTGAGTGTGGTACCACGTGTGTTGAAATGATATTCATTGAAGATCACTGATGGTGATACTTCGTGTGTGGAGTGGAACAACTTTGAAGATAAAACCTACTGCTATTGTTATTTTGTATTGCTGTCGTGGAATCTGTGGAATATCAATGTAATTGCCTTCTCACAACATTCGCCTTTGGATTACAAATATCTTGCATGAATTATTCTGAGGATTGAACTGAACTTTCTTACGTACCATCATAAGACTTTAACTCCTGCCACCTGAGCTTGAATAAGTTTGGGAACTTTATCTATACACCTAAACATGCATAACACCCTTAACTCTTGATTTACCTGGTTTAAGTTACTATATAATGTAGTTACTAATAAAATAGTGTCTTGTTAACAGCAAAACCAGACTCCAGGTGTGTTCTACTGCTGCTGATACTTTTAGTGTTGCGTGCATGTAACCGGTACTTTCCCCAGGGTTGCGTGTACGTGACACAGTAAACTGTGGTGGTGATGGGAGCTGCAACTGTGAGGAGATCATGCGTAATTAAGGCAATTGTGAAATATGGAGATGGAAGAGAAGTTATCAGGGGATTAAGGGTAGTGATCACCTGTCGAGAGAGAGTTATTGGGTGGTGGAGTACTCCTACTAGATGTTGGTGGATCAGAGGACACAATCTGGGTGACCAAAACCCCCCAAAAAGTGGGAGAGGTGACATGAATATTGCACTGGATTGAAATGGGATGCAGTGATCACAAGGTGGAATTGGCCAGATGTTCAATGGGGGACTGGCTGAGTGTCACAAGCTTGGAAAAGTAGGGGTTTGACATCATGGCTGTGGGAACTCCAGTGAAAAGCAATTGAGTAAAAACTTTACGAGGATAAAACTGAGTCACGCCGGGCCTGGTCAAGAAGTCCCTCCTTAAATTGTGCAGCTGCAAAGCTATAAAAATACATGGGTGGATTTTAAGTGACCAGTGACAAACCTGCTTTGAACCAATAAAGAGCAATTTCTTCCAGCAGTGCTGTACACAGGTATTACAATGGCTATAATATCATTACACGTGTCTCTGCTGTTGTTAGCAGCACATCCATGATTCATCCTGCTGAGTGCTTAAGCTAATATTCAAAGAGACATGATTCAACCCAGAAAATGTGTAAACATTTATTCTGGGAAAGGTTGCTTTTTACATGACAGGCTATGCATTAATATGCGACCACATTTTGAAATGACTATTCCCATTTCAACCTGAGTGAAATCTGTTCAAGATTTCCAGAGCAGTAAAAAAATCATTAATAATTGATGCACTCTGTCATTAACCCTTTCGTTTGTGAATATTAAACCTATCTAACACTTTTGTCTGTGAATCTTTGATTGTTAAAAAATTAATGACTTTTTTCCCCAAAAGAATCCAAGAGCAAAATAATGCAAATGTTGGAAATTTACAAAGAAAACAGAAGATGTTAACTAAGTTTAATAGATTCCATGAAGAAAGAGAAGATTTCAGGTCACTGACCTCTATGCACCCCTCTCTACAGATGCTGTCTGATTTGACACACATTTCTGGAATTTTTATCTTTTTAATTCCGTTTAATTAGAGCCTGCAACATCCCAACCAGAAGAGCAGTTTAAAGGAGTTAAGATTACTCATTAAGTGTTATTTGATACTATTGGATATGGATGTAAGGTCCAAGTTTCAAAATCTGTAAATGATGCCCAATTTAGAGAATGAGGCAGATAATAATAGATCAAAAGAGGAGACAGAAGAGATCTACAGATGCTACAAATCTTTAGCAATATACACAAAATGCTGAGACACTCAGCAGGTCAAGCAGCATCTATGCAGGGAAATAAAGTGCCGATGTTTTGGACCAAGACCCTGCATCAGGACTTGGCCTGAAGCACCAACTATTGATTCCACTCCCCCAACACAGATGCTGCCTGACCAGCTGAGTCCCTACAACATTTTGTGTGATTATGTATAGACCAAAAGAAAGCATAGAGAGACCAGCAGCACAGGTGGACAAGTGGTGACTGAAATTTAGAGAAAAGCTATTAACTGATGCACTGTCAAAATGAATGATGAGAGAGAAAAAAATCTAAACACACAATTCTAAAGGGCATACAAGTACAGAGGGATCTGGAATGCTTAAATGCATGTTAAGAGAGCAGTTAATGAAGTATGCAAGCTGCTGATTTTCATAAATGGAAGCAATGAATGCAGAAAGGGGAAGTTAAGCTGAATCTTTGTTAAAGCACTGTTTCACCTACAAAAGGAGTATTACAGCCAATCCTGATCATGACTCATTGTGAAGAATATGAAGGTGTTTATTTGGGTTTCAGGAAAGATTTCATGAAGTAGATCCTGGACTGAGGGATTTCAGGTACAAGGTAGATTGGAGAAACTGTTCTGATCTCCTCAGTAAGAAATTTTGAAGAAGATCTGACAAATTTAGACAATATCATAATAGATTTGGGAAGGTAAAGAGGTAGAATACGTTTACAGGTGTCCCCCATTTTCGAACATTCGCTTTACGAAACCTCACTGTTATGAAAGACCTACATTAGCTCCCTGTTTTCGCTAACAGAAGGTGTTTTCACTGTTATGAAAAAAGGCAGCGCGCGCCCCGAGCAGCCGCTCTCCCCCAGATTCAGAACGGCATTCTCGCCGGCATTGTTTAAACACATGCCTGTGAGCAGCCATTAGCAAGATGAGCGCTAAGGTATCGGAAAAGCCTGTAAGAGCTCGTAAGGGTGTTACACTTAGCGTAAAACTAGACATAATTAAGCGTTTCGATCGTGATGAACGAAGTAAGGACAAAGTGAGTTTGGCTTGTGGAAGTTGACGAAGAAGATGTTGAAGAGGTTTGGCATCCCATGACCAAGAACTGATAGATGAAGAGCTGATGCAATTGGAAGAGGAAAGGACAGCAATCGAAACCGGATGAGTTGATAAAGTACGACTTTAATTTTGAAAGGGTACGTCGGTTGCATATTTGCAAGATGGTTTGAGTTCTTACAAGGAACTGTATGATAGAGAAATGCGCGAGGCTAAGCAGTCAAGCAAGCCTTCCACATCAGCCACATCAGATGACGAACCTCGACCTTCGACCTTTGACATCAAGACAGGCAGACATAGAAGAAGATGACCTGCCTGCCCTGATCAACGATGAGATGACACCCCAGTGTTCCACCACCCCAACCCCCAGGCTGCGGACAGATACCAATTCGCGGAGAATGCAGTGGTAGCCAGGAGGCACACAGCACATAGCACATCTTTAAGAAAAAAGCCGAAATAAACAAGCTAATTAATTAGGTGCCGCCCGGCACATAATTGTCGGACCAGATCAGAGGTGATTGCCGATTGCGTCGCCTCTGATCTGGGCCGACATTTACGTGCCGGGCGGCACCTAATTAATTAGCTTGTTTATTTCGGCTTTTTTCTTAAAAATGTGCAGGGTGCCTCCCGGCTACCGCTGTACCCCTGCATGCTTCATGGATCGGTATCGGTTTGCTGCCCAGAGGGTGGGGGCCACTGCACCACCCAAACTCCGACAACTCAGTCTAACACACCACCATCAGTGTGGTCGACGCTGTCTTCCCGATTCCCGTATGTGATACTACACTGTACATACATTACTTCTACTTTATATAGGCTGTGTATTTTTACGTGTTATTTGGTATGATTTGGCAGCTTCAGAGCTTAAAGGCTACTGGAGAGCGCTTGCGCTGTGTTTTTGCCGAGAGCGCTTGCGTGAGATTTTTGCTACGGAGAACAGTTCAGGCAATGATTGTGGAAAAGTATTTCTACTTTATGTAGGCTGTGTATTTATCATATCATTCCTGCTTTTACTATATGTTACTGTTATTTTAGGTTTTAATGTGTTATTTGGCATGATTTGGTAGGTTATTTTTGGGTCTGCAAACACTCACAAAATTTTCCCATATAAATAAATGGTAATTGCTTCTTCGCTTTACGACATTGCGGCTTATGAACCGTATCAGAGGAACTCTCTACCTTCGGATAGTGGGGGAAACCTGTAAACGGTTTAAGCACCAGTGACATTGATTCAAAATGATGGGCAAAAGGTATAAGATGGATATAGAATCTGGATATCACTGCCTGCAAGATGTGGAAAAAGAAGAGACCACAACTTTCAGAAGGGAATTAGATGAACACCTGAGCGAAAATAACTTACAAGGCCATTTGGAAAGATCAAGGGAATTTGGAGTCGATTGTTAAGGATGAGATCTCAGGTAACTTGGAGGCACAGTATAAAATAAACTGTAGTCAGCATGACTTCCTCAAGGGAAAATCTTGCCTAACAAATCTGTTGGAAATCTTTGATGAAGTAACAAACAGGATAGACAAAAGAGAAACAGTTGATATTGTGTGCTCGGATTTTCAGAAGGTCTTTGACAAGGTGCCACTCATGAGACTGCTTAACAAGCTACGAGCCCATGGTATTACAGGAAAGATTCTAATACGGCTAACTGGCAGAAAGCAAAGAGTAGGAATAGAGGGAGCCTTTTCTGTGTGGCTGCCAGTGACTAGTGGTGTTCTACAGGGGTCTCTGTTGGGATCAATTCTTTTTACATTATATGTCAATGATTTGGATGATGGCTTTGTTGCAAAGTTTGCAGATGATATGAAGATAGGCGGAGGGGTAGGTAGTTTTGAGGAAGTAGAGAGGCTACAGCAGGACTTAGACAGATTAGGAGAATGGGCAAAGAAATGGCAGATGGAATACAGGTTTGGGAAGTGCATTGTCATGCACTTTGGCAGAAGAAATGAAATGATTTGTTATTATCTAAATGAAGAGATAATACAAAAATCTGAGGATAAGAGGGATTTGGAAGTCTTTGTGCAGGATTCCATAAAGGTTAATTTGCAGGTTGAATCTGTGGTGAGGAAAGCAAATATGATGTTAGCATTCATTTCAAGAGGACTAGAATATAAAAGCAAGGATGTAATGTTGACACTTTATAAAAGCACTGGTGAGACCTTACTTGGAGTATTGTGAGTTTTGGGCCCCTTATCTTAGAAAGGATGTGCTGGAGAGGATTCAAAGGAGGTTGTTGAAAATGATTCAACAGTAGAGCATTTGATAGCTCTGCATCTGCATTCACTAGAATTCAGAAGAACGAGGGGTAGCCTCATTGAAACTATCAAATGGTCAAAGGCCTTGATAGAGTGGAGGTGGAGAGGATGTTTGCTATGATGAAACAGTTTAAGACCAGAGGATAAAGGCTTAGAATAGCACAGCATCCTTTTAGAATGGAAACGAGGAGGAACTTCTTCACTCAAGAGTGATGAATCTGTGGAAATCTTTGTCACTGGCAGCTGTGGAGGCCAGCTTTATGTATTTTTAAGGCAGAGGTTGACAGATTCTTGATTGGTCAGGGCATGAAGAGAGACAGAAAGAAGGCAGGAGACTGGGGCTAAAAGGAAAATTGGATCAGCCATGATGAAATGGCATAGCAGACTCAATGAGCCAAATGGCCTAATTCTGTTCCTACATCTTAGGCCTTATGGATTGGAACTGATTAGATTGCTCAACAAAGAGTGAACACGGACACAATAAGCCAAATGGCCTCACACCTTGTTACAACTCTAAGACTATAAGATAATTTAACAGCAATGGAGAAAGGGAACAGCCAACAATAAAATAGGAATAGAATCCCTGTAAGCAAGCGGTAAGAAACAAATACTCACAGGAATAGATGGCAGACTACACTGCAGTGTTTTAGGAAAATGAAATCAAAATCAGATTAATAACCTAAGTAGATATTTTCAACTACCTGAATATTAAATAGACAGAGAGGTAGGCAAAGGTGCTTCAAGAATGGAATTCTGACAAACTGGCTGGTGAAAATTAAATTTTAATTGTATTTAATTATATGGAGAAATTTCTTATTGAAGTTAAAAAAGAAATCTGACTCCTATGAGTAGGTAGATTCCTGCAAACCATCCAACAGACAATAGTTACAGTGGTGCATGGCTTGAATTACTGATTAAGCTTCTTGTTACCTTACTGCCCCAAATCTAATCATTCTGGGGGCTACACTTTTTCGTAAGATCATCTTGCTGTAACATATAGATAAATTATTCACACGTCCTGGAGACTGGTGTAGTACGGGTATGCGCCAAAGGAAAATCTCAGGATTCAATTATCCTCCAATTTTAGCCTGGCGTTAAGAAAGGGAATTCTATACAATACTGATAATGGAACTCCCACTCCATATTTATTCACCAAATCACTTCTTTCCAATGAATGAAACTTTGTAGAAAATAGACAATGGGGTGACCCATTGGGGCACCCTTTGAGCGAAGGGTAGTGCAGTCTGATGTGACCAGAATGAACATTAAATTTTCCTGGATACTACTGGTATCACTTTGCTTTGGAGACTGAAGTAGAAAACCTCAGTTTATTAAAGAAGAACGACGCGTAGCAAAGCAAATATAGCTCCGCCTCGTTTAATGAAGGATACTTTTGATAGCATCGTTTCTGGTTTATCTGCCACCCTTGTGCCTCTCATTGTCATTCTGGAGATGTGCAGTCCTTTCATCTCCCGTCTTTTCATCTCTTCTGCTGTTTGTTCTTTGTCTCTGATCCTGGAGACGTGCATCTCTCAGCTTCTTTGTCAGTTCCTCTCTCCTCCTTCTGTGCCTGTTTTTGTCATTCTGGAGACGTGCAGCCCTTTCATCCCCCGTCTCTTCATCTCTTCTGTTGTTTGTTGTTTGTCTCTGATCCTGGAGACATGCATGCCTCTCCTCCTCTATGTCTCTTCTTCTCTCACCCTTTATGTCCTGACTCTTAGATCCTGGAGTTGTGCGGCCCTGGCCTCATCCCATTCTTGTTCTCTCCCTGACCTTGGCGCTTCCCAACAACATTTGGCGTCATCTCTTGACCATAATGTCCCTTTACCTTTCCACGCGGCATAATTAGGCTGACCATTTTTTTTACCCCAATGCTGGATAGAAGATACGAAGCAGTAACACCAAAGGATGCTGATTATTCTTGACGATGTGGTTGGCGCTCTCCTAAGTGCTCATGATATAGTCACCGCTGTCCTTTGACTGCAGCGAAGGGTTTTATGGGTGTCTCTAAGTACGTCATAAGATTTAATTATCTCTTATTGATGGGTGGCAGTTAGATCTGTCCCAATCCTGCACATGTTGATGGTGATTAGCAGAATGTGACCCCACGAAATAGAGCTGCTCTGCCCTTTTGCTCCAGTAGGTGTCGCTGCTGAGGCTGGCCGCGCGCATGCGCCGGGCTGTCGCGTCCTGATTTCCATGATGGCGGATCGGCTCTCGGGTGAAAGCGAGCCTTTTGATTTTGGCGAATGAGCAATTTTATACGAATATATAACCCCGAACTTTGCCTGCATTCTGTAAGTTAGCGCATTTTAATTCGATTTAGCCAAAAAAAAGTGCCGCTGTAATGCACCATTTGCGCTAATTGAAGGTCACAAACAGACAGACAGAGCATGAGAGTTTTAGTAGTATATAGATGAATGTGATTTTATTGGACATTCAAGTGAAGATTCTCTTTATCTCCATTGAATAAATGTAAAATACATGCTTTTTAAATACGAATGTTAGCACACAAACCCTTTGAATATTACTGAATGGCTAAAACCCTGCTTCGTTTGTAAAGCCGAAATGAAGGGGATAATTGGTGTTTTCCTCTTCAGTGGCTCTTTGCTTTAATTAGCAGACAAGCACCCATAACTACCAATCATTTTCAATTATTTCCCAAAACAAACTGCCTCAAAACCATCACAGAGCCCTCACATCTCCTCCACAAACGAACAGGTATTTTCCTAGCATTTCACTTATTTTTCATCTTACTTGGCACTGCTCATATTAAGTTTTCTGTTGCCTGGCTACCAGGTCACAGTGTCATTGCGATCATGGCACGACAGCACTCTAAATTCATTCAAGAGCCTTACTGTTCTGCTTCCTAGCCTGCTGAGGTTAGATAGAGAAGGGTTATCCAAGAACTCTGTTGGATATAATACAGTTAATGATGGAACTGTTTCAGAATCCGATTAAAATAATTCCCTTTATAATAATCTAACTCTCCTGAGCATACAAATGGTGTATCTCAAAGCTTTATAACAACTGTATAATAAGGTTATCCAAGAGTTTTTAAAAAAATAAAATAAATCTAAAGACTGATTCTACTTTAATCATTCTAATCTACATTGCTGTGCTCACATTTTCCTACCTTACCCGGTTTTCATTTCCAAATTCAGAGAAATTCATTTAAATATTAATTTTGATTTTTGAGGTTCATGGTATTTGGAACTTCAATTTGATCAGGGCAGAGCAATAGTTGAAGTTTAATTTTATCATTATTTTTAACAAGTGCACTGAATGCGTTCCTTTGAGATAATATGGGTTCGAGGGAACATCTTTTACAGTCAACTTATAAGCAAAGCTCACATTTGGTTAATTAACATCAAGCAAAATGTGATAATACAGCTGTATTTGAACATACAACAAAACATGGCACCCTATGTTGAAGATGCACTATAATTCAAAAGCAAATATTGCCAATGCTGGGAATCTGAAGTCAAAAATAGAATAAGTTGGAAATACTTATCAGGTTGAGGAAAACTAAAAGAAAGGCCAGTGACCTGAAACAAACTCTCTTTCTCACTTCATAGATTCTGCCAACCCTGCTGAGTAATCTGGACAAAATTTATTTTTTGTAGATGTTATTCCATCAGAATTTTTTTTTGTTCACCACTCGAAGCTAAATACAAATATAATTTCAGGCTACTTATATCACGTAATAATTTGAGTAATAAGAAATTAAATTTTATTGAATATTATACATTTAATTGCATAATGGTGCCAACGCTTTGCAATAGTTCAAACTGACTAAAAATGTTTTGTTGATGATTTTTGTTTGCATTCAGTATCAGAGACTTCTCGCTTAAGCGTCCAACAATAATCAGGTAGTACTGATGAATTTCAGTTGCCCTTATATTGTTTCTCCATGACCACAATGTCCTGGTGAAACTTTTTACCAGGCTCATCACAGGCAGCACCAGGATTTGCAGGGAAGTCATCTAAATGGGAAAGCAGAAAAAGAATCTTTAGTGACTTGTTGCATTTCATGGTTTTGTATGCTTGAAGCATGTTGTCAACCAGCTGCATGTAGGTTGGTGTTCTGTATTTGCAAAGATGATTTTCAACAACATCCTTGAATGCCTTCCATGCGATTTTCTCCGGTCCCACTAGAAATTCTTTGAATTGCCTGTCATTGATGACCAGTTTGATTGGTGGAACAACTAAAATACTTTCCATCATCTTGGCATCAGTTATTCTGACTTGAATAATGAATTGAAATAACAAATATAGGTGTTTTTTTAAATGGTGTATGACAGGGAAATTTCATGATGATCTTTATGATCAACAGCCCAAAATCCATGGGTACACTCAAAAGTTTTCGAGAAGCAAAATCTTTGTTGTCCAGTGGTATTTGGAACATTTTCTGTCTTTGTATTTTTTTTAATCTAAGTTTCTATTTCTGCAGTTGCTTTGGGTGATATCAAATACGTATGACTGTATTCTAACAATCACTCTAATTTTATTAGAAAAAAGTGGTAATTTTTATTCATTACTACGTGACCTAGAAGAATTGAAGAGTACAAAATATTTTGACATATTTGAAAGGGCAATACTGTATTAGAGAGCTATAGAGAGATACAGCACAGAAACAGGCCTTTTGGCCCATTGTCCATGCTGGCCACTAATCACCAATTTACATCAATCCAACATTAATTACATTTTATTCTCCCCATGCTTGAGGGGCAAAGTACAGTAGCCAAGTGATCTACCAACATGCATGTAATTACAATACAAAAAGAAATCAGAAGAAACCCAGTTAGTCACAGGGAGAATGCAACAAGTCTACACAGACAGCAACCGAGAACAGGTTTGAACCTGGGTCTCTAGCAAAGGGAGGTACCAGCGGCTACACTGTGCTGTCCCTAAAGTTTTCAACAAAATGTTGTAAAGGTACCCTACAAAGTACTGTACAAGATCATAAGGGTCCAATTTTCAAACGCTTACAATATACACACACATAAACACTTGTAATTTACAATTCCAAGCCAGCATGCACACAATCTTTTCTTTGTCTAAATTATCTCCTGATACAAAGAAAAAGGAGATCTTGAGGTAGGCAATAGAGATTAAAACTGGGGTAATGGAGGGGATATGATTAATGGATTAGAGAGCTGGGGAGATCACAAAGAGGGAATTTTTACCTATCATCTCACAGTTTCTCTCTATACATCTTCCCTCTTCTCCCATCATTTACCAGCCCATTTCAAATTTCTTTCTGTCTCATTATACTGGCTGTCTTCCCTCTACACTCTCAATTCTGACGCAGGATCTCAACCCAAAATGGCAACCATGCGTTTACCTCTACAAGTACTGCTCAACTTCCTCCAGCTGTTTGATTAGTGAGCCAATGTCAGCTTCCTCTCTCAGGCAATCAGCTTCTGCACTAAACCCTTGCTTCTACCATGGGCAAGTCAAATTATTTGAATGCCTTTCACCAGATTCCAAAAACAGACACTTCGCTCCAAATTTCATCATGAGAAGAGTTTACCAGGAAAACAGAGGAAAAGATTCAAGGTTTCTTGAAGAAATGTAACATCCTCAGTGACTTGTGGGAAACAATGGTCCATCACACGATGTCGAGAAGAAACATTCGATGAACATGTATTAGGAGTATCCAGGCCTTGCAGAAGCATCGAAGGAATCTATCACTTCAGTAACTACCCACCCTCTTTCAACCATTTCTTGCCTCACATATGAAAGAATGTGCAGTTTCCACACCAGCTTCATTTGGCACCTGTCACGAGACCACAAAACCAGAGTGAAGACAAGTTATCATTAATTATGAAGGGCTGCCAAAGAAGAAGAATAAACACAACAGAATAAGTTAGAAGGAAATAAACAGGGAGTGGGATGAATAGGATTGTTCTGAGAGCTGACATAAACCTGATGGGCTGTACGGCCTCCTTCTATGGTGTAACAAAACATGAATTACAGATTTTAGACTATCGAAAAGATACACCAATACTGAAACGTAAGCCTCGCGTCTGAGACGTAAATGATGCTTTTTATTTGGCATTACCTTACAAGGTAAATTATACTGGTTGAATTAAATGAATCTGATCACAACTGGCATTCAGTTCCTTAACCTACCGTGAAATAAAACTGCTTCTTCAGCCCTCTCTCATCATGCAGAAGACACAAAAGCTTGAAAGCACATACTATCAGGTTCAAAGTCGGCTTCTACCCCACTGTTATAAGACTATTGAATGGTTTCCTGGTATGATAAGATGGACTCAACCTCACAGTCTACGTCGTTACGATCTTGCACCTTATTATCTACCTGCAATGCACTTTTTTCAATAGCTGTAACACCTTATTCTGCATTGTTATTGCTTTCATATGATCTACCTCAATGCACTGTGTAATGAATTGATCTGTATGAACAGTGTGCAAGACAAGCTTTTCACTGTATCTTAGTACATGTGATAATAATAATAAAATAATTCCAATTCCAAAACCTCACCAAATATTTCTTTGGTTCCTTTGGGAGTGATTGAAACAGTGTGCAGAAGAGAACTATGAATATTCAGTTCCAGTCATAAGGTAATGCTGACTGCAAAATGAATTGCATTATCCAGTTTTATTCAGCATTATGCAATTGATTCTTTCTCTCTCTCTCATGAATAAAGCAAGGTAATGACCATTACTCAGCTATTCTGCATTATTTTGGAATTCTGAATGGTCACTTCCTGTCATAATTTATCCTTGTGACCTTGACGCTTTGTGGAATTGTGCATCAAACCTGGAACCACATTGTCCATTTCTGTAACTTCCTTCCACCGCAGTCTCTCTCACTGCGCTGATTTGGCTGACCTGCAAGTTAAGAGAAATGTTTTCCTACCCCTTGCCTCTCAGTTGTATTTCTTCCTCCTCCTTATCCCCAAAACATTTCATGACCCTAATCTCCAAGCAATCCCCATTATAGTCAACCCTCCTTACCCGCGAGGGACTGGTTCCGGGACCCCTCGCAAATACCAAAGAATGCAGATGCTCAAGTCCCTTATTCAACCTGCCTAATGTGGTGGACCTTAGGACCCAGCAGAACTCCGGACCTTATTTAACCTCTCTTAGTGCAATGGACATTAGGACCTGGCAGTGGAGCTCTGAATCCGCAGTGTTTCTGTTCATGAAAATAATCACGATCACGATTCAAAATAAAGTGGAAATAATAAAGCGATCAGAAAGAGGCGAAACGCCATCGGTCATTGGAAAAGCGTTGGGCTACAGTCGGTCAACGATTGGAACAATTTGAAAGGAGAAAGTGAGAAAGGGCCTGCCCCGATGAAAGCTACAATTATTACTGAGCAACGCAGTGGTTTAATTATTGGGTTTTGGGGTTTTGGGGTTTGGGGTTTTTGATCCTCCACATCAACCCGGGACGGATGGAGAGTGCGCTCGGGAGCGGTCCGTCACTGGATCGAACTAGGGAATTTCTGTTCCCGAGCCCGGCACTAAAACCTACATTTCATAAGTATTTTATATGCATAGAAGGGTAAAATATATACTATATACTAAGACAAACGTTTGACTAACTGACGCTAAATAATACCAGATGTACCTGTTCCGACTTACTTAGTAAGAGAGCTTCCGTTTTTTTTTCAATCCCGATCCACGATAACCTACGCACATTCTCCCGTATACTTTAAATTATCTCTAGATTACTTATAATACCTAATACAATGTAAATGCTATGTAAATAGTTGTAATACTGCATTGTTTAGGGAATAATGACAAGAAAAAAAGTCTGTACATGCTCGAACAGCAAGTGCTGGTGGAGCACTTCCGGGTTTTCTCGATTCGCGGTTGGTTGAATTCGCACATGCGGAACTCGCGGATAAGGGGGGCCGACTGTATATCCTTGGACCCCACAGTACCCCTTGACTCCATCATCACCTCAACATTAGGAAATCTTCCGGCTCTCTGATTCCCAGGCCTCTTTTGATTCCTGATCTACAATCACGTTCCTTCCTCCCTTCGCTGACAAAAACATGGCCTCAATCTTACCTCTGATTCCGTTCAAGGCAACCACTGCGCCCAACAAACTCACACGTGCACAGGTCAGTCAGAATCCTAATGTTCTCCTACCATCACCCACAACAACAGAATGCCGGCTGGCCTTCCAATCCCACTGAGCTCCAGGCTAGACAGCCCTCCCTCATCCCCAAACTTGCCAGCCACAGGCCCCATGACCAATCTTCACTCCGCATTCTTTAGCTGCACCTGATATTCTAAGCTATAGCGAACAAATTGCACCACACTGCTGTGCAAAAGGGTATGTGGCAGACTGGGTGAACACCTATAAAAAGACAAACGAATGATAATAGCTGATGGTGGTGCTTTTGTGGACCCCACATCAATGAACTCTATTTCTGAAATTTCAAACCCAAGATCTGGCCTCCCATTTGCCACCAATCTTAATCCAGTAAAGACAGTAAACATGACCTAAATTAGTTCTCCAGTGATCTCCAACCAACAACTATGTGACAGTGAGTAGCAAGGCTCAATAATAGAAGCCACAAATGCCAGTGCCCTGGTGTTAAGAAAAATATCAAGCCTGGGTGTTATTGATTCTCTAGATTACATTCAGTTTAGCTGTTGTTTATCATTGATCTATGAGGCAATGTTTAAATGCTGCATTGATTTGAGTAACTGATCTTTCTAAAATTTAATGATCTAGGTTGGTTTATGAAATGCAATACCAGAAGTTCATTTGGTAATGCATTCAGTGTGTGAAACCATTCTCGTCCAGTCATAAAAATTAGGAGAACTGCTAGCATGAAGTCATCAATTTACTTCTGAAGATACGGACAGAAAAAGATGAACAGGGAGGTTGTTTTTTCAAGCAACTTACAGTATAAATAGCAAATAAGTAGTCAGATTAAGTGAAACAACACAGAAAATCAGTACAAATTATTATTTACAGGACAATGGTTCTGACAGTAAATGTACCAAATCTCCAGATAAATTGATGCAAGGGCAAAAGGTACAACAAGCCTGTAAGGCTGGTCTATTTCCCCCTTCTCTCTATCATTAGTCCCAGAGGAGAACATGAAGTGAAATGACAGACACCAGAGTCATCCCTCTCTGAAACTGAATATGACTCCCGGCAACATCATCTGCCATCTGGCATCTTGATTTGCATTACCTTATTTATTGACCCATGGCAAAATACTTCTGCTTTTTTCCCCTCCGCACTGAAGTTTCCCTCTTCTGAGAAGACAAGCTAGGTTTGATGGGAAAAACGCAAGCGAGCACTACCTTACTTATACGAGTTTGTTGTTTTTTTGTGAAGTGCAGTTTCAAGAAAAAGTTTATGAACCCTTTGCAATTACCTGGTTTCCTGAATTAATTATGCATAAAATGTGGTCAGATCTGCATCTAAATCACAATAATGGACAAACAATCTGCCTAAACAAATAACACACAAACAATTGTACTTTTCATGTCTTTATTGAACACTTTGTTTAATTATTCATAGTCCGGGCTGGAAAAATGTGTGAAACCTTGTAGTGTACTTAATAACTGGTAGAGCCTCCTTTAGCAACAATAACCTCCACCAATCAATGAGATTGGAGGTGTGGGTTGTATAGGTGCCCTACCCTATAAAAATGACAAAGTCAGGTTACTGACAGAGCCTGCTCTTCTTAAGAAAGATCTGTTTCTATACACCATGCCTCGATCAAAATAACTTTCAGAGGACTTTAGAAGAAGAACTGTAGAGATGCATGAAGTTGGAAAAGGCTACAAAACGATTTCTAAAAACCTGAGTGTTCATGACTCCGCTGTAAGAGAAATTGCCTGCAAACAGAGGACATTCAGTACTGTTGCTACTCTCCCTAAGAATGAGCATCCTGCAAAGATCACACCAGAAGCACAATGTTCAATGCTGAAGGTGGTGGAAAAAAAACAAGAGTAACAGCAAGAAACCTGCAGAAATCTCTAGAACTTGCTAATGACTCCAGTCATGTGCACACTATAAGAAAAACACTGAACAAAAATGGTGTTCATGGAAGGACATCATGGAGGAAACCAATGCTCTCCAAATAAAACTTTGCTATAAGTTTCAAGTTTGCGAAAGACAACCTGGATGCTCCACAACCCTTCTAATAATGGGATAATGTCTGTGGACAGATTAGGCAAAAGTTGAACTTTTTGGTAGAAACGCACACCATTATGTTTGGAGGCAAAAGGGCAGGGCCTGCACAGCTTGCAATCATTGAGGGACAATGAACTGTAATCAAGACATTTTACAGGAGAATGCCAGTGTAGCAGTCTGTCACCTGAACCTTAATGTAAATTGGATGATGCAACAAGACAATGGCCCAAAACACAAAAGTAAATCAACAACAGAAAAGTTCAAAAAGAAGAAAATTCATGTTTTGGAATGGCCAAGTCAGAGCCCAGACCTTAAACCAATTGAGATGCTGTGGCATGTCCTGAAGAGGACGGTTCATGCAAATTATCCCAGAAATACTGATGAACTGAAACAGTTTTGTATTGAGGAATGGTTTAAAATCACTCCTTGCCATTGTGCAATTCTGATCAGCAGCTACAGGAAACACTTGGTTTAGGTTATTGCTGCTAAAGGAGGTTTTACCAGTTATTAAATACACGGGTTCACATACTTTTCCAGCCTGGGCTGTGAGAAATTAAACAATGTGTTCAATAAAGACAAGAGAAGTACAATTATTTGTGCGTTATTAGTTTACGTAAATTGTGATTATTATTGTGACTTAATGAAAATCAGACCACATTTTATAAGTAATGCAGAAAACCAGGTAGTTGGAAAGGATTAACAAACCTTTTCTTGCAACTGTACGTCCCTATCTGAAAGCTTCAGTGATTCAGTAACAGCTTCTTCCCCTCTGCCATCCGATTTCTGAATGGACATTGAACCCACGAACATTACCTCACTACTTTTTTTATTTCTATTTTTGCATTACTTATTTAACTATTTAATATAAATATACTTACTGCAATTCACAGTCTTGTGTATTATGCTTTGCATTGTACTGCTGCCGCACAGACAACAAATTTCATGAAATAGATTCTGGTTCTCATCCTTTCCTGGAACTATTTGCAAAGGAAGTGGTTAGCTATGATGGCAATAAAATAAATCTACTTGTAGGCAAGACTGACCTTTTTCTCCGTGTACGTTGTCATTTGAAAACAAAGATGCCGTTTTCAGTGACATCTCTTGTGAACAAAAAAATAAATTGCATATTTTTACCTAGTCTGAAGGAGTGCACGAGTTGTAGAAATATCTTAATGCGAATAATCTCAACAGGCAAATTAAAAATCCTTTAAGATCAACAGTGCAAAGAGGCCATGAAGAAGTTTTAACAACATCCGAGATAACGTCAAACGTAGAACAGTATAGCAAAGGAACAGACCCTTTCGCCCACAATGTGATGCCAATCCAATAAACTAAGTAATCAAATAACCAACTAAACTAATCCCTTCTGTCTAAACAATGTCCATATCCTTCCATTTTCCTCATGTTCAAGTGCCTCTCTTAACGTCTCCTATAAGTCCCCAATGTATCTGCCTCTACAACCACCCCAGGCAGTCCATTCCAAGTACCCACCACTCTCTGTGTAAAAAAACTTGCTCCTCAGATCTCTTTTGAACTTACTCCCTCTCACCTTAAATGAAAGCCCTCTCTTATTAGAATCTTCAAACCCTGGGGAAAAAGATACTGTCTGTATACTTTATCTATACCTCTCGTAATCTTATGAACCTCTATCAGATATCCTCTCAACCTCTGCCACTCTAGAGTAAACAACACAAGTTTGTCCAAACTCTCGTTATAGCACATGCCCTTAATTCAGGCAGCATTATGGCAAACTACTTACGTAGCCAAAACTAGTGTTTTATAAAATTGTATAAAGTTGCCCAGATTTTGCACATCTCAGTCCAATTAATTAAATTAATGCTAAAATACGTTGTTTAAACAATTGTGATATTTTTCATATTGCAGTTTAGTTCCCACCTGCATTTTGAACAATAGCTTTCATGAATGTCTCAGTACCAATCAGCTTCAGCTGCTTTATCAATGACCTTTTGCATCAAAAGGCCAGAACTGAAGATGTTTACTGGTAATTGCATATTGTTTAATTTCACTTTTCAGAAAAAGAATCAGTCTGTGTCAACATGCAGCAAGACCTCAATAACATTCAGGCATCGGCTGATTAGTGGCAGGTAACGTTTGAGGCACGAGGCACCAGGAATGGCCATCTCCAAAAAAGAGAGTGAAACCACCTGTGTTGCCTCAGCAATCAACGACATTACCATGGCCATGACCCCACTAACTACGACCTCCAGGCACCTCACTAGAAGCTCAAATGAACCAGTCAAAAAAATACCATTGCTATTAAGACTGAGTCAGAGTCCGGGTATATAGTAACAGCATAGTGAGCTACACAGGTTGTCCTGCTTTAATGAATTGGGTTCAATCGTGACCTCTGGTACTGTTCAAATGTCATTCTTCCATGCATTTCACCCCTCGTATCCTGGGGTTTCCTTCAAAGGTATGTCGGTTGATGGGTTAATTCATTACTGTAAATTATCCCCAGAGTAGCTGGGTAGTTGGAGAATCAGGGGGAGTTGGTTACCACATGAGAGGATTTGTTACAGGAAATGAAGCTATCACAAAGCCTCCTTCTACATCATAAGAATAAATATATCCTCAGTGAGTTACTTAATTTTCTGACACTCCAGTCCTTTGCACTATGCATAAAGTGAGAGTTAGGAATGTGACACAGTACATTTGCTTGTCTTGATGAGTAAAGTGCCAACAATTCTCAACACATCCAGGACAAAGTAGCCCATTTAATTAGCACCTATTCACAGCCTAAAAACTACCAAAGCATAGTGACAGCAATATGCACTAACTACAAGGGCAGTGGGTGCTTGAGAATAACACCAACTGTATTTTCCCTCGAAGTCACATATCTGACTTGGGAAAAAAAACACATTGCCAGTCCTCCATCACATGTTCCAAATCTGTCATCTCCCTGCCCAATGAGCTGTGGGAGTATGCTGCAGTGGGCTGAGAAAGTGGCTCACCACCATTTTCTTAAGTGCAATAGGCAATAGACAATAAACCCTGGCCTTATCAGTGACTCACAGGTACAAAAAAAATGACAAATAGCTGTAATCCTGAAGGGTCATGCAATTTATCTCAGTACAATATTTGGAAAGTGCACACTAAGAACTAATAATAGTATTTGTTTTCCCTCTTCCACCAACATATGTCACAGCATTAATATTTATTGTGAAAGTGGTGTTATTTTTCCATTTCTACCCAAGAGACATTGAGGGCAAATATAGTAAACAGATCACCTAATTTTCTATGATCAAGTATTCTGGCATAAACTGAGAATTATGCCTTCCTGTTCTTTATGGTTCAGCAACGAAGCAGGAAACTAAAGGTACAACTATACAATTAGCTGATCTTCATTGAGTTCAGCTTTGTAGAACATTCTCCCACTCATTCATACCTTTGTAAAAGCTACCAACTATTCTCTTTTCATTTTTTAAACCCCTATTATACCCTGATAAAATTTGCCTTTTAACATTTTAAGTGGCAGGATCTCTAAATTATCGTGAAATTTGAGTCAGTTCACTCCCTCCAAGTAAAAAAAAAGCAAGTTCCCATTGTGAGAAGGAACTCTTTGCAAAATTATTCAAGCATTACTTAAGCAAGGTGATAGCATGAGATGGCACAATCGTCTAACAGCAGAACGTCATCTCTACTTGAATCCAAAAAGTATTTACCACAGCAGGTATGAACAAGATTTACTAATTTTGAAGTTTGCATTGTAAATCTACTTGTGAAGTAGTGACCTCTGCATGTATTTCTATCTTTTTTTTCCAAACCAGCTGTCAATAATCATGCTCTGTCTATTTTACAATCACAACGCCAGCAGGGTCATTCATTTTTTAAAAAGTTTTATCAGGCAACTTCCATTGTGAAAACATAAAAAGATGTATTAAAAGCTATATCACATGAGCACATGGTAAGCTGATTTTAATTAAAACTAAAATATTGCTGAGAAAGGGAACTTTGTGTGGGTTGCATAAACACACAATTCTTGTTTCAGATTTCCTGTATGTCTGTTAGCTAACGCATAAAGGACAAGCCACTGATGCAAAGAAGGACATTCATTGCATTGGGGAAACCTACTTCTGTATCACAGTTATAGAATCACACAGCTTCAGCCCTTTGGCTCATCAAGTTATTGCCAATCGGTGGACTTTTCTGTACTAGTTAGATCATAAAACCAAAAGACATAAGAGTGGAATTTAGCCATTTGGCCATCGTCTGCCCTGCTATTCCAACATGGCTGAATTATTATCCCCCTAAACCCCATTCCCCTGCCTTCTCCCCATCACATTTGACACCCTCGCTAATCTAGGACCTATCAATGTCTATTTAAAATATACCCAGTCACTTGGCCTCCACAGACACCTGTGGCAATGAATTCCACAGACTTACCACCTCCGGCTAAAGAAATTCCTGCTCACCTCTGCTCTAAGGAGATGTCCCTCTATCTAAGGCTGTGCCCTTTGGTCCTAGACTCACTCACTATTGCAAACATCCTCTCCATATCCATTCTATCTAGTAGTTTCAATATTCAATGTTTTAATGAGACCCATTTTTCTAAACTACAGCAAGTACAAGCCGAGAGCCATCAAACCGTCCTCATACATTAACACTTTCCTTCACAGGATCATTCTCGTAAACCTCTCCTGGACCCTCTCCAATGCCACACATCTTTCCTTAGATAAGGGGCCAAAGAGTGCTCACAATACTCCAAGTGCAGCCTGACCAATGCCTTATGAAGCCTCAACATTACATCTTTGTTTTTCTAGTCTAGTTCTCTCAAAATAAATGCTGACATTGCATTGCATTCCTTGCCACTGGCTGGATCAACCAGCAAGTTAACCTTTAGGGAATCCTATATAACGATTCCCTAGTCCCTTTGCACCTCTAATTTCTGAATTTTCTCCCTTTAGAAAATACGTAGTCTACGACTTTATCCCTTCTACCACAACACATGGACATACACTTTTCAACACCATATTCCATTTGCCACTTCTTTGTCCATTCTCCTAATCTGTCTAGGTCATTCTACAGACTTCCTACTTTTTCAACACCACCTGCCCCTCCACCTAGTTTTGATTCGTCCACAAACTTGGCCACAAAGCCATCAATTCCATCATCCAAGTCATTGACATATAACGTGAAAAGAATCAGTCCCAACGCCAACCACTGCAGCACACCACTGGTCATTAGCAGGCAACGACAAAAGCCCCCTTTATTCCCACTCTTTGCCTCCTGCCAGTCAGCCAATCTTCTATCCATGCTAGTTCCATTCACCCACATTTGATTTATAAAATTCTATGCCTTGGACTTCACCTCAAAATTCAAGGGTAGCACTGGGAACAGAAATTAGCTAGGTCATCCAAGGTAGTTCGAAAAGCAAAATCCTATAATTGCAGGAAATCAGAAATCTGCAAAAAATTATAAAAACTCACTCCATCTAACACTCAAGTGTTTTTCTCTCTGCCTCCATCTATCATTCAACTTCTAACTCCAGTCCTTTTCCACTCCCCTATGTGGTGCAACCTATCACTTTTTATTCTTCCTTAATCCTATGGGCTACCTTTCCTCTCAGTTCAAATGCAGAATTTCAACCCAAAGCATTGACAATTTCCATCTGCCCCATATATGCTGCTCAATCCTCTGAGTCCCTCTAGCAGACTGTATGTTATTTCTTCCACTCCAGTTCTGTGAGATCTGAGGCGACAAAGCAAGGTAAGACCCGCAGGTACCCAACAGAGGGAAAAGTATGTAATTTGGGAGATGGTGCACACCTTTCACCATTTGTCATGGGGGTTTTTTGTGCTCTCAAGGCTCTTACTGTCATCTCATGGTTTCTCTATTTTCAGAGGTCATAGATCAGGGACATTAGTGTGAGTATTACATTTTGTTATGCCTCATAAAGGAGGATTTGAGAACATTCTTGTGATAGGTTTATTTGTGCTCTCAGTGTATAAACTCAAGACTCTTACTGTCTTTCTCAAGACATTCCTATTTTTAGAGGTCATGGGTCAAGGAGTACAGGTATTACATTTTCTTATGTCTTTTAAAGGAGGATTTGATAACATTCTTGAATAATTTCCTCTGACAAGCTGGTAATCTGTTCCACTGCTAAGTGCAGTTTTGAGTTTGGGTTAGGGATGAAAACAACTTGGCCTGAGTAACACAGTTTACTGGGCAGCGATGAATCCTCTGCCCTCTAAATGTGCTTCAGAGACACAGATTACCAAAAGGTAGAACAGGAGGGATAACATCAATGCCATTTTCATAAACTCCTTCAAATCCCTCGGTGGAATTACTAAACCAACTTCCACTTCTTCTGCCAGGCAGTATGTAGCAATACGCTCCACTGTGTATTGCACATGGGTATGATACAATGCTTAGTTCTAATCAGTTACACAGTATACAATCAGTTCTGGCTGCTCAACCAACAGAATCACTAGTTCTACGAAATCACTGAACCCTCCAATAAATGTACAAACAATAAACATATGATTCATGTACAAGAATGAAAACAAATTCCTCAAATGAAGGCAATTCGCTCTATTATTATTACTTGTTTTCTTTAATTACTGTAAGGCTAGTGTTAGAGTACATATTGGGTCAACATCATTTGACTGCAGAAAATTAAATTTTAAAATATTACAAACACAAGAGATTCTACAGATAACAGATGCTAGAAGTCCAAGGCAACACACACAAAGTGCTGGAGGAACCTAGCAGGTCAAGCAGCTTCTATGGAAATGAATAGACAGTCAACATTTCGCACCAAGACCCTTCATCAGGACTGTTGAAGAACTATGTACCATATTATGCTATATTTAAGCAGTTTGTGAACGTATTAATATGCCACCATTTTTAGCACACTGCAGTAATTATATACCTGATGTAAAAAATAAAGTTATAACTAAATACTTCTGACAATATAATTACTTACAAACAAGTTATTAATTCTGCCAATGTCATACTTTAATCCTGCCAATCTCTGATAGATCATAAAATGATTCTACAGAAGTCTTTCAACATTCTGCCTGATTACAACACTGTTTAAAGGAAAGCGCAGATAAAAATCAATAGAAGGTCAGCAAAGGCTTTGAGACTTAATCCCATTTTATTGGTGCTGCCCATGTAAACGCAAGTGAATGATATATTCTCCAATCATAGGTTATGCCAGAAGGTAAAAATCAATCCATTTCAACAAGGGTTAATGACTACATCAATCTATAATAAGATGTGGGGACAAGCTTCCTTGTTTTATTAGGCTCATGTTCAGTAATGTCAAGTTTCAGATGCATGTTCTGCCAATGTCAGTCAAAACTGGACAGATCCATAATCATCAGATCCATAATCATCTATCAAATGGATAGACAAGGTAGTTAACAACTGATTACTGCACCATTAGCATAAATACTGCTGATCCACTACCTGCACATGATTCACATATAATGTCCATTTGCATTGTTATCCCAAATGGTGTTTTCACAATTTGAGACACCCCTGCCTATTCAAATCTATTAACACAGCAGAGTATATTTGTAAATCAGTAGCATTAGAAGAACGTCTTCTCCAGTGTTAGGAAAGGTCCATAAAGTTTATGTGAAATGTGCAAATCCCATCACAGGCCTGTCCCAATCGGCAGATTTCTCTCAAAGCTCCTGGATATTAGAATGAAGGGGATAAATCCCTACTGGCAGTCTTAAAAAAAAATGCACCTTATTTACATCATTATGGTGCAACGAAAAATAGCACTTTGAACAAAGCTTCAGGGAAATCATCAAAAATGAGACATTTAGGAATAAATAACTCATTTATTGGCAAACTTTCAGCATTGACAACTAAGTACCTGGTACAAATAAGCATCTGTTAATTACTTTGAAGGGAAGTGAAACAGATAAAAATACACAGATATTAATAATTGATGACTTATGCCACTGCAGGTAAACTCAAAGGGGAAAGTTGTTTATTCAACAAAATAGAGATATTAGCTTTGCCTTTTATCACAATAAATCAGCTGTTTATTAGGATAAAACAACCTCTCACTCAACATTAGCAAAATCAAAGAGCTGATTATTGATGACAGGAGGAGGAAATAGGAGGTCCAGGAGCCAGTATTCATCAGAAGAGCCGAGCTGGAGGGGATCAGTAACTTTAAATTCCTCAATATTATCATTTCAGAGTTTCTGCCCTGGGTTCAGCACGTATGACAAAAAAGGCACAGCAGTACTCTACTTCCTTAGAAATTAACCACGATTTGGCATATCATCTAAAACTGACAAATTTCTATCAATGTGTGCTGCAACTGACCGTTTATATCATGGCCCGGTATGGAAACACCAATGTCTTTGAACCAGAATTGCCTACAACTAGTACTGGATGCAGCCCAGTCCATCACAGGTAAGCACATCCATTGAGCATATCTACAAGGAGCAATGTCACAAGAAAGCAGCATCCATCATCAAAGATCCCTATCATCCAGGTCATACTCTCTTTTTGCTGCTGCCATCAGGAAGGAGGTACAAAGCAATACACACAAAATGCTGGAGGAACTCAGCAGGCCAGGCAGCATCTATGGAAAAGAGTAAACAGTCGACATTTCAGGCCAATACCCTTCATCAGGATTGGAAAAAACAAAGAGATGAGAAGTCAGAGTAAGAAGGTGAGGGGAAGAGAGGGAAAAGTACAAGGTAGTAGGTGATAGGTGAAACTGGGAGGGAGGAGGAGTGAAGTAAAGAGCTGGCAAGTTGCTTGGTGAAAGAGATGAGGGGGGGATCTGACAGAAGGCTAAGGAAAAAAGTGAAAGGGGAGGAGCACCAAAGGGAGGTGACGGGTACCTAATCAGATAGGAAAATGGGAATGGGGAATGCTGAAGGAGAGAGGAGGGCAATTACAGTAAGTGTGAGAAATCGATGTTCATGGATCAGGTTGGAGGCTGCCCAGACGGAATGTAAGGTGTTGTTCTTCCAATCTGAGTGTGGTTGCATTGTGGCAGTACAGGAGGCCACGGAAAGAGCCTTAGGTCCCACACCACCCGGTTCTGGAACAGTTACTACTCCTCAACCATCAGGCTCTTGAATCACAGGGGATAACTTCAAAAACCCCAACAATGAGCTGATTCCATACTCCACTGACTTACTGTCAAGGACGCATGAACTCATTTTCTCAATATTTATGATTTATTTATTTATTATTATTTTAATTTTCTTCTTCTATTTGCAACAATTTAGTTATCTTTTGCACATTGGTTGTATGTTTGCAGTTTTTCATAGATCTACAGTATTGTGTTTCTTTGTATTTACCGTGAATGTCCACAACAAAAGGAATTTCTTGGTAGTATATGGTGACACAAATGTACTTTGATAATAAATTTATTTTAACTTCGTTTATGTCTAAAAAGGATAGATTTTGTACTTAGCATTTCGAACTATAATTCTTCCAAGTTATTACATTTACTTCAACATCCATCCTTTTTGGGCTTTATCTACTTAAGATTTTTAATTTGGAATAAAGAACAACAAATTGAAATTTACAATATCACAATTTGATTATTGGTATATCAACAGTGATCACTCTACCAATACACCTTTCAAATCACTGTATCACAAGTACAGTTCCTCAGTTTGTTAATTGTTAAAGTGACACGAATATCCCCAGGTGGGTACACAAATGTAAATATCAACATATGCCTCACATATTAAAAGCAGCATTACGCAATCTTGATTCTCAAGTATGAACACGAGGAATTCTGCAGATGCTGGAAACTCAAGCAACACACATCAAAGTTGCTGGTGAATGCAGCAGGCCAGGCAGCATCTCTAGGAAGAGGTACAGTCGACGTTGAGGGCCGAGACCCTTCGTCTGTCCTGACGAAGGGTCTCGGCCTGAAACATCGACTGTACCTCTTCCTAGAGATGCTGCCTGGCCTGCTGCGTTCACCAGCAACTTTGATGTGTGTTGCTTCTCAAATATGAATTCAGTTTTATTTCATTTTTTGGCCTATCTCAGTCAGAATGATCTATAATCAAGAGGTAATGGATGACTTATCATAATTTGATATTATATATGCATTGATTATACTCTTCATAACTTGCGTATCAATTTAACACTGTTGTTTTTCCACCTTTTGTGTATCAGTTAATGATTGTCACACTATTTGCTCCTGTGGTGGGTATTATAGTGGGCAAAGCTGCCTTATACTTTTATTCAGAAGCTCAGCTAATGATTTCAAATTAGTCTTCAGAGCTGTGACTCGGTGACAATGAAGGATTTGGGTCTTCCTTTGTTTCTCTGCATTTATTAGGGTCCCCTTGATCATTTATATGTGACACTCTGTAAACTATGTTATCTCAGATGCAACAGGGATGAGGTTACGATGGTGAATTGTATCATTCTGGCAGCTTTCTAAATACATTAGTAGTAAATTGGATTCCATTATCACACATCAGCTTTCCAGAAATCCCTTGTTCTGAAAAACGGGTTCTAACTGCTCTCATCATTGTAACTCATCCTTCTGACGAATGGGAACTTAGAGTAATAGCCTACAAATATGCTTGGTTGCATTTGAAAATAAGCTCTTACACTATCCCTTAGATATGACCCAATCTCAATTAACTCTTTTCTTTGTTGCCCAGTCCTGCATTTCTACCATACTGGCATCAGTCTTATTTAAAGCTCACAAACACAAGAAAATCTGCAACACACACTAGGAATAGGGTTCCCCTTGTCCTCACCTACCACCCCACCAGCCTCCTAGTCCAACATATTATTCTCCGTAACTTCCGCCACCTCCAACGGGATCCCACCACTAAGCACATCTCCCCCCCCCCCACTTTCCGCAGGGATCGCTCCCTACACAACTCCCTTGTCCATTCCTCCCCCCCATCCCTTCCCACTCACCCCTCTCCTGGCACTTATCCTTGTAAGCAGAACAAGTGCTACACATGCCCTTACACTTCCTCCCTTACCACCATTCAGGGCCCCAGACAGTCCTTCCAGGTAAGGCGACACTTCACCTGTGTGTCGGCTGGGGTGATATACTGCGTCCGGTGCTCCCGATGTGGCCTTCTATATATTGGCGAGATCCGACGCAGACTGGGAGATCGTTTCACTGAACACCTATGCTCTGTTCGTCGGAGAAAGCAGGATATCCCAGTGGCCACACATTTTAATTCCACGTCCCATTCCCATTCTGATATGTCTATCCATGGCCTCCTCTACTGTAAAGATGAAACCACACTCAGGTTGGAAGAACAACACCTTATATTCCATCTGGGTAGCCTCCAACCTGATGGCATGAACATTGACTTCTCAAACTTCCGCTAATGCCCCACCTCCTCCTCGTACTCCATCCGTTATTTATTTATATACACACATTCTTTCTCTCTCTCTCTCCATTTTCTCCCTCTGTCCTTCTCACTACATCCCTTGCCCATCCTCTGGGTTCCCCCCCCCCCTTTTCTTTCTCCCTGGGCCTCCTGTCCAATAATCCTCTCATATCCCTTTTGCCAATCAACTGTCCAGCTCTTGGCTCCATCCCTCCCCCTCCTGTCTTCTCCTATCATTTTGGATCTCCCCTTCCCCCTCCCACTTTCAAATCTCTTACTAGCTCTTCTTTCAGTTAGTCCTGATGAAGGGTCTCAGACCAAAACATCGGCTGTACCGCTTTCTAGAAATGCTGCCTGGCCTGCTGCGTTCACCAGCAACTTTGATGTGATGTGTGTTGCTTGAATTTCCAGTATCTGCAGAATTCCTCCTGTTTGAGCCAGAGTTTCCCTTGGTTTGACCATGCTAATGGACTGTCCTCTGTTGCTCATTGCTCATGTCTGTAGTCGCCTCTTCCACCGTCTGGTACAGTCGCATCCCTTCTTGGTAAAGTACCCTCAGTTTAGCAGGGTACGGGGTTTGGAATTGAATCTTTCCTTGCTTTAATATTCATTTTGCTTCGGAATATTCCTTCCGTTTCTGTAGGACCACCGGGGGGGGGGGGGGGGTAATCATGATCGAAGTAAGTTAACTTCCCATTCCAAAACACCCTCTTCTTACCCCAGGCCCTTTGCAGAACCTCCGCCTTGCTCTTGAATCTAAGTACTATGCGCGGTTTATCTTCTCTGTCTCCGGGGCGGGGGCACTGGCAAGCGAACGATGCGCCCTTTCAATTTCAATCTCCATAGTCTGGGGAATCTCCAGCACCTCCTGCAGCAGCTTGTCTACAAAGTCCATCATCGACAATCCCTCCGCTCCTTTGGGAACATAATAAATCCTGATATTTGATTTGCATACCATTCTGATGATTTGGAATTCCTTCCCTTTGGTTGAGCATTTGTCAGCATTCAGCTTGTGGTCCAGTTCTCACCACCAGTTTGTGGAAATAACAGACATGCAGCTTTGCCAACACTCCACAGAACAGATTCTATTGGTCTTCATCGTTCAAATAGTGTGTTAGATGTCGTCAACAGTGTAGATTTCTCAATAAGCTTCAGTACCACTTCTAACATTGCATTTGCTGTAAGCTTCAGCGGGGATTTCTACTCTGGTGTAAGTTGGATCATCACTCCTGCTTATTGCTTGTTTCAGAAACACAAGAGATACTTCAGACGCTGGAAATTCACAGCAACATACACAAAATTCTGGAGGAACTGAGAAAGTCCGGCAGTATCTATGGAAATGAATAAACTGTTGACATTTTGGGCTGAGACCCGTCATTACAACTGGAGAGGAAGGTGGAAGATGCCAGAATAAAAAGGTGGGGGTTGGGGAAGGAGGACAAGCCAGAAAGTGATAGGTGGGTGGGAAAGGTAAAGGGCTAGAGCAGGAGCAATTTGATAGAAGAGTGACCCTCCCACCCCAATTTACATTGGGTCTCACCGATGTAGAGGACGCTGCAATGGGAGCACCAGATATAATAGGCAACTCCAACAGATTCACAGGTGAGTTGTTGCCTCACCAGGAAGGAATATTTGGGGCCCTGACTGGAGGTGAGAGAGGAGGAGAATGCGCAGGTGTATCATTTCTCTTGCACGCAGGGATATGTGTGCCAGGGAGGAGATTAGTGAGCATAGAAGGGCATCAGGGGGAGATGATAGGCAGGTCAGAAGAGGTAAGAGGCCAGAGTGGGAAAGGAAGACGAGAGAAGGAAGGGGGAATTTTTTTAAATATCGGAAGGAGAAATCTAAATTCATGACATCTGATTGGAGGGTACCTAGATGAAATATGAGGTGTTATTCCTGTACACGAGAGTGGCCTCATCATGGCACAAGAGGAGGCCATAAATCAACATGTCAGAATGGGAAAGGGAATAAGAATTAAAATGGTTAGCCATGGCAAATTCCGCTTTTAGAGGATAGAGTGGAGGTTCTCAACAAGCATCCCCCCATCCCCCCCCCCCCCCAGTTTATGTTAGGTCTCATCAATGTAGAGGAGGCTTCAATGGGAGCTCTGGATATAACAGATAACTGCCAACAGGTTCACAGGTAAATTGTTACCTTACCAGGAAGGAATATTTAGGGCCCTGACTGGAGGAGAGAGGAGGAGAATGGGCAGGTGTATCATTTCCCTTGCATGCAGGGATATGTTCCAGGATAGAGATTAGTGGGGAAGGATGAATAGACAAGGGAATCAAGGAGGGTGCGATCCCCACAGCAAGTGGAGAGTGGGAGAGGGAGGGGAAGTAAATATGTGTTTGGTGATAAGAGCCTGTGATGATGGCAAAAGTTATGGGGAATGACATCTTAGATGCAGAGGCTCATGGGCTGGTTGTGGTTGTAAGGCATGGCATCTGATTATCTTGCGCCCCAGAACAGCAACCATAGAAAACTGTAGGTGCTATAAGCTCATTGTGACCACCACCCAATCAACTGCTCCAGTTGTAGGAGTATCCCTTCAAGTTTAATCTTCTTTTCCACTGTTATTATACGTGGTAACAATGGGAATTAACATCTTGCCTTGGCAGATGCGATCTGACATTCAAAATCTTCAAAGCATACAACCTATTCATCAAAACACTTCGAATTGTTGATTATATCTGGGTTCATTGAAAGGCACTTTTCAATCAGTGTGTCATTTATAAATACACTGTATAAACACCATATATACGGTAGATTCCAGTTAATTGGTACACATCAGGAGCAGTATGTTTTGGCCCAATTAAGTGGCAGACCCAATTATCCGAAGTTTCATAAAAAAGACAAACTGAGTAACAAATTATGTTTTTGAGTTAAATACAGAATAGAATAGAACATTACCAATACAATTACAGTATTATAAAACTGTGTATTAGTTCCTAATACATATTGAAGGAGGAGTTAATCCACGTCTCATTCTAAATTAACAAAATCAACGCAGACACCTCGGACAGACAATAGACTGTCTACGTATAGTAGACTGTTATCGATGGCATCCTCCAAATCTTCATTTTCATTGTAGCATTCAAGGTGAGTGTTGATACTGTCCCTTCAAATTCGTCATAGTTTCTAACTTGTTGATGTTGTGAAATCATTTCATTTTCACTCCCAGCCATTTCTGGTATCTCCAAGCCTGAATGCTTGACACTGCAGTGAGCAAAACAGTTCTGAGTTGTCTTATTGCTTATTACTCGTCGAATATCCGTGACAAAAATCGCTGCTTTTTGAACATCAGCACACCACTAAAGCTATTTTAACACTTTTCACTCCAAGCACGGGGCAGTGTCTGATGGCCACGCAAGTGCACACGACTGCCACGAGTTAGAAACTGTTTGGCAAAGATCTCCTGCCCCAATTAGGTGGAAGAGTGTCCCAAATAAAAGAAGGGAATTCCAGCTATTTTCTCAAATTATTCTTAAAGAGTTGTCCAAAATAAATGACAGCCCTGATTAACTGATGGACCAATTAACCGGAATCCACTTTGTGTGTGTGTGTGTGTGTATTTTATATATATATATTTTTTTTTTTCCAGATTTAACTTAGTTTCATAGATGTGTGCTTGTTTCCTGCCCTTCCTCATACCTGTATCATGGTGTAGATTCATTTCTCCGATAAATGTCCCATCCAATTTCTCCATGCAGAATTACGGCTGTAATATCCGATTTTCTGCCAACTCCATTATTACTTTGTTCTGATTTTAACCTTCAGTATTGCTCTTTTCGTTCCTATTTCGTCATTTTGTCAGCCTGTTCTACCTTTTGATTTGCACACCTATGCCCAAAGTTTCAGCCTTCACGTAACCTGCAACTTGATTACTCTACTCTACCCCAAGTTCATGTGGCTGTCCACATCTCTTAATTTATTTTTCATTCTTTTATTGCTCTCACTTAAGTACTTTCACTCCCTACCTTTTCTCAGAACATATCTGGAGGTTAATTGTCTGAGTATTTAGTGATTTTATCTTTCTACCCATGGTCTGCATGCATCTGTAGCTCCTGCTGTGACATTTACCCATCCCCAAAATCTGGGTAAGATTAGACCATTAAACTGTTACCTAAAAAAATTTCTATTTGCATTCACTGACTGTACTCCTAAGCAGGGTTACAAAATAATCAACAGGCTTGTTTGCCTCCTAATTCCAATATTTGAACTCACAAAGTCAGACTTATTTTAATTGGGGTGGGTTCCATTAGATTGGAAAATAGCAGAAAAAAACTCCTTCATTCATCCAAGAAGCTACAGAATTTTTTTACCTTAACACCTGCTTTGGCAGAAGTGTAACAAACTGTTGTTAATGATGTCACAGCAAGGTATAGTACTTGACAAAATCATAGGTTAATCAGGTAAAGTCAACATAGGTTGGCGATTGCGGAAGTAGATTTGACCAATTTACTAGACTTCCTAGAAAATGTAATATGCTCTGTGGATAGAGAACCATTGAATGAACAAAATTTTTCATAAGGCACTTGTTAAGATCTCAAATCAAAAATTATTGCAGAAAATCAAAGGTCATGGTGAAGGAGGAACATATTTGCATTAATAGAAGATTGGCTATCAGAAAACAGCGAGGTGGCTTCATAATTCTTTCACTGTTGGTGAGATGTAGCCTGCAGTGGGGCACAGGACCACAACTCTTTTGATCTGAAGGTATCAGAAGTATGGTTGCTAAGTTTGCTGATGACATGGAAGGTTGCTTTGAAACTAAGTTGTGAAGAATGGATATGGAGGCTACAAAGGGACATTAATAAGCTAAATTAAGTTAACCTGCTGAGTGTTTCCAGCATTTTCTACTTTTATTTCAGATTTCCATCATCTGCATACTTTTGATCTTCATAAAATGGTAAATTGTGAAATTCAACCAGGAAGTTAATTAAAAATATCGTACCTAAATGGGGAGAATTTAGAAAGGTCTAACATCCAACAGGATCTTACTGTCCCAGTTCAAGAGGCTAGCATGTAGCCAAAGCAAGTAATCAAGATAGCAAACAGAATGCTACAGCATTTATATACAAATCTAGGGAGGTCTTGCATTAGTCATTTAAGGAATGCGTGAGATTTTATCTGTAGTACTGGGCATTGTAATGGCCTCCCTATATAAGGAAGGACGTATACCTTAGAATTAGGAGAAGGTTGATTCATTAAATACTTGGAAGAATTAATTATCTCAAATGGAAAAAATTGGATGCTCTAGGTTTGTGTCTGCGTTGGCTTACGAGAGTCAGATGAGAAATATGTAAGACTTTGAAGTGTTTTTAATTGGGTGGAAGCAGAGATGATGGGTCCACCCATGGGAGAATATCACACTAGGGGTCACTGTTTAAAAACACAGAGACAAAGCAAAATATTTTGTCACAAAAGATCATAACACCTTTAAATTCTTTCTCCAAGTGTGGTGAAAACTAACTCTTTGCATAATTTTAAGACAAGGGTAGATTATCTCTTGACAAGCAAAGGATTGAAATGGTAGACGGGAATATGGAGTCGAGGTTACAACCAGATCAGCCATAATTTTATTAAATGGCAGAGAAGGCTCGAGAGGCTGGTTGATTGGCTCATGTTTCTATTTCTAATGTTCTTATAAAACACTTAAAATAATATTAAAATACCAAACTGAGATAACTGTGGAGGCAAAGACATTGAATGTGCTTTATCAATGACCTTTCTTTCATCGTGAGGTCAGAAGTGGGATGTTTGCACAATGCTCAGTTCTAATTGCAAGGCTCCAGTGAATAAAGCAGTCTGTCCACATGTAACAAAACCCAAGCAACAATCAGTCATGAAAAGATAAGCAGTAAATAATATTCTCGTCACAAATGTACAAGGAAAGACCATCTTCAACAAGAGACACTCATCTACTCCTGACATTCAATGCCATAACAGAAATCCCAACATCAAGTTCCTAGGAGGTGGTGAGGGTGTGGGATTAGCAGGGGTCATCACTGACCAGAAACTCAACTGAACAAGCCATTAGTATACTGTACAGGCATGACAATAGCAAGTCAGAAGTTGTGCATCCTGCAGCAAGTAACTCTCCTCCTGAAACTCCAAAGACTTTTCCACCATCTACAAGGCATTATGTATGAACATTCTGCACTGCTCTGGATGTACAAACACTTCTCAACAGCATGCAGTACAAAGCAGCTCACTTCGCTGGCACCTATGCACTACGCTAAACATTCACCTACTAAACGCACTGCAGTTACTTGCCTAGGGTACTCAGATAGTTTCCCAGTGAAGCTCAGGACAGCGAACGCATGGGTTAGTGTATGGTGCCATATATACTATTTGATAATAACTTCACTTTGAATTTTTGAACCTTGAACTTGCACATTCCACTCCAATCTGACTTGAAAATATATTGCCAGTTCTTCATTGTCAGTGGGTCAAAATTCCAGAATTCCCTTTCTAACAGCATAAGGGATAATCTTCACTGGAAAAGCTATAGTGAACTAAGGCAATGGTTCACCATCATCTTCCTACAGGCAATAAATGCCAGCCTTTCTCAGATCCCTAAAACTACTCAAGATAAGATGATATATATTTGCTTTGTCTCCCAAATTATTATCCTTCAATTCCCATGGAAATCAGTGTCATCTAGGATCAGACCCACAAGACAATTCTTCGGTATAATGATAGGGAATCACAGCAACACCAGGTTCAGCTACTGGACTCCCATTCAGTAACCCAAAGAAACAACAGGATTGAAAACAAAATTTAAGCATTAACTCCTAGCTTGGCAGTATAAGGATCCAAGTCTCGGATTTCAAAGATTATCAGCATTCCCAATTAGAACCACCATAAGTCTTCCATAAAGTCTAAACTATAAAAGAATCCTACAATTGTAAGTAATTTCTACTACAGTAAGATGAAGACAAAATAAGGGTAAGACGAAGGAACACATACCAATTCTCATAGAGGGATCAAAATTCGAGAGAATAAGCAGCTTCAAGTTCCTGGGTGTCAAGATCTCTGAGGATCTAACCTGGTCCCAACATATCGATGCAGTTACAAAGAAGCCAAGACAGTGGCTATACTTCATTAGGAGTTTGAAGAGAGCTGGTATGTCAACAAATACACTCAAAAACTTCTATAGATGTTCCAACAGGCTGCATTACTGTCTGGTATGGGGGGTGGGGGCTACTGCACAGGACCGAGAGAAACTGCAGAGAGTTGTAAATTTGGTCGGCTCCATCTTTGGTACTAGCATACAAAGTTCCCAGAAAATCGTCAAGGAGCGGTGTCACAGAAAGGCAGCGTCCAGTACCCAGGGCATACCCTTTTCTCACTGTTAACATCAGGTAGGAGGTACAGAAGCCTGAAGGCACATACTCAGTGATTCAGGAACAGCTTCTTCCCCTCTGCCATCCGATTCCTAAATGGACATTGAACCCTTGGACACTACCTCACTTTTTTTAAAATATATATTATTTCTGTTTTTGCACGATTTTTAATCTATTCGATACACTGTATTGTAATTGATTTTCTTATTTATTTACTATTATTATTTTATGTTGTGTTTTTTCCTTCTGTATTATGTATTGCATTAAACTGCTGCTGCTACGTTAACAAATTTCACAACACATGACGGTGATAATAACCCTGATTCTGATTCTAAAGATTTTGGTTCACTATTGGAAAATTCCTGAAAAATTGTTTTCCATTTTTAAGTTGCTTTGGAGAAAATGGCTGCAAGGGCTGTATTGGAAATAGGAGAATAAAGCTTGCCCGACTGCAATATAACAATAGCTAATTTTGATAAATTCTACAGTGCCAATAACTCATTACTATCCTCCTAACTGCAACACCATTTTTCAATCTATGTATTTTTAAAGGAGAATAAATGAGCAGCAAACCTTGCTAATATATCAAAGAAATATATCATTATAAAATTCTTTTATGCCACTGTCCTTCTCTGGCAAAGCAACTTTCCTTGGATATTTATTTTCATCACCAGCTTGAACAGTTGGTGTTAGAAGAACAGTGCCAGAGGAACTTTAACTACAAAGCCTGCTTAATACACGGAGCACCATTCTCAAAATTTGTGGATGCTCAACATGAACTTTGCCAAATTGATATCCTGAGCAAATACTCTGTCTAAAATAACACACCTAACATAGAGAAAAAAATCAGATAAATGCTTGAATCACCGACATTACTTCCAGAAGCTTGCAAGCAGTAAAAGGACATAGGAAAAACACTAACGTAAACCGTTCAAATGCTTCCACATAAATTAGGACACACACTCTTGGCAAAACAGACAATACGGAATCAAACATGGCACAAGTACACATCGACGACTCTCTGCGGACTGCAGAAAATTGTACCAGTTTTCCTCGTAAATATTATTCTTCTGAACTACTTTCCCTGCAGTCTGCAGCATGTAGATTTTCTCATAACAATGCACTATGAAATTATGTTAATGATCTTCAGATCTCCCATTCGGGTAGTCTTGTGCAGTTTTGTGTTGTTTCATGTAGCACCATGGTCCTGGAGGATCATTGTTGCATTTTTACTGTGTACTGTACCAGCAGTTATGGTTGAAATGACAATGAAAGCGACTTAACTTGACTTGATTCGACAGTTAAATGCTGAGCAGTTAAGCGCGGTGCCTTTAAGGGCTAAGGTTCGGGAGATCAAGACAACGAAGAGGTGGTTACGGGACGCAAAGGAACGGTTACAGGATTGTCTTGAGTCAGTGGACTGGGCTGTGTTCAAGAACTCATTTGAGGACCTGAACAACTACACAAGGATCATTACAGACTTCTTTAAAGCAGTTGTTGATGAGAGTGTCCCCAAAAAACCGTTCAGGGTTTTCCCCCAATCAGAAATCCTGGATGAACTGCAAAATCCGGAACCTGCTGATAGCCAGATCAGAGCCATTCAAGTCTGGAGATCAAGGATGTTACAAGAGGTGCAGGTATGATCTCTGGAAGGAAGACTGGAATCAACGAGGGATGCTCGACAGCTGGAGCAAGGTTTGAATGCCATAAGCTCCTACAAAGTTGAATCTTGCGACATAGGGGACAGCAAAGCTTTGCTTCCAGATGAGCTCAATGCCTTCTCTGCCTGTTTGGATCATCAGAACAGAGAGGGACCATTTCGCACCCCCATGTCTCCTGGTGATTCCTTGGTCTCAGTATCTAAAGATGACGTGTAGGCTGCTTCAAGAGAGTGAATCCAAGGAAAGCATCCAGTCTGGATGGAGTATCTGGTCGAGTACTGAAGCTGGCTGGTGTATTCATAAGTATCTTCAACCTCTCGCTCCAGCAGTGTATGGTACCCATCTGCTTTAAGCAGGCTTCAATTGTACTGGTGCCCAAGAAGAGCATGATAACCTGCCTAAATGACTGTCGCCCAGCAGCATTTACATCCACAGTGGTGAAGTGCTTTGAGAGGCTATGAAAAGCTCATTGGCTCTTCACACAACCCGGGGACACCTGCATAGCAAAGATGCATACTTCAGAATGCTCTTTATCGATTACAGCTTGGCATTTAGCACCATCATCTGCTCTAAACTAATCAGTAAACTCCAAGAGCTGGGCCTCAATACCCCCTTGTGCAATTGGATGCCCCTTGCTCTACTCGCTTTACAATAATGTCTATGTGGCCAAGTACAGGACCAACACCATACACAAGTTTGCTAATGACACCACTGTTGTGAGCTGTATCAAAGGTGGTAATAAGTCAGCATACAGGACGGAAATTGAAAAGTGGTGTAAACAACCTCTCACTCAATGTTGATAAGACCAAGGAATTGATTGTAGACTTCAGGAGAGGGATACCAGAGTGCGATGAGCCAGTAACCATGAGAGGATCAGAGGTCGAGGAGTCAGTAACTTTAAATTGCTGGGTGTCACCATCTCAGAGGACCTGTCCTGGACCCATCATATAAATATAATTGCGAAGAAAGCACAACGGCTAAGTCTGTGGAGATTCAGCATATTAACGAATACCATGGCAGATTTCCATAGATGTGTGCTGCAAGTGTACAGACTGACTGCATTACGGCGTGGTATATGAACACCAATGCCATTGACTGAAAAATCCTACGAAAGGTAGGGTCTGGCCCAGTGCATCATGGGTAAAACCCTCCCAACCACTGAGCATATCTACATGAAACGTTGCCATGGAAAAGAAGCATCCATCATCAAAGATCCTCACCACTTAGGCCATGCTCTTTTTTTGCTGCTGCCATCAGGTAGAAGGTATAATATTGACTATCCCTGATCAGTCCCTGTCTATCCAAATACTTATATATCCAGTCCCATTGAATACCTTCCAATAACTTTTCCACTACTAATGTCAAGCTCACCAGCCAATAATTTCCTAGCTTATTCTTACCCTTTCTTAAACAAAGGAAAAATATTAGCTATCCTCCAATCCTCTGGCAACTCATCCATGACTCACGATGTTTTAAGTATTTCTGCGCAGGGACCCTGAAATTTCTGCACTTGCCTCTCGCAGGGTCTGAGCAAACACCTTGTCAGGCCCAGTGGATTTATCCACCCTAATTTTTCTCAAGACAACACCCTTTTTAACTGTTCTTGCTTCCCCTGTTGCTATTTTTTTGTGTTTTTTCCCCTCCCTTTGAGGAATACTTGTGATCCATAATAATCTCCAGTCTTTTAGAGAGATTCCATTCCAGCACAACATTTACTATAGATCCCTCCATGCATTCCTACTTCAATTATCCCAGGACCCAAGTTCTTAGGATCCTGACGTACTTAGATTTCTGCCTCAAATGCAATGGGCGGGCACTTGCCAGCCTTGGTTAGGGAAAGCTGATAAAAGAACAATGAAAAACTCAAATCAGTGCAAGATTTTCTACTGACCAATGCCCCGTTCAGAACTGAAATCAATCCTTTTAATGAAGTACTGAGGAGATGCTACATTATCAGAAATGCTGACTCTTGAAAAACCTATTCAAACAAAACCTGCTTGGCCTTTTTGGTCTTAGATTCCCAGGGACCATTTAAAGACAAGTTCTACAGCAGTCCAGGCCAAAATTTTGAACACCAATGTTATCAAAATTATTTATTCATTTGCACAATATATGTGTCGGACTTTCACGTGCAGTATGTTATAACAGTCATAGAAACTGAGTCATTGGACATACTCATGTCTGAAGTGGATACATTTTAGAACTCAGGAGGTCAGGTGGGAAAGTGAAATTGGCAACAAGGATCAGCCTAACATAGCCATTGAGGAGCCATGTAGCTGAAGTAACACACACAAAATGCAGGAAGAACTCAGCAAGTCAGGAAGCTCCTATGGAAATGAGTAGATAGACAATGTTTTGGGCCGAGACCCTTCTTCAGGACAGGGAAGGAAGATGTTTCCACCATCCTTCCTTCTCAGTCATGAAGGAGGATCTTATCCCGAAATATCAACTATCTATTCACTTCCATAGATACTGCCTGACCTGCTGAGTTCCTCCCACATTCTGTGTGCGTTGCTTTGGATTTCCACCATCTACAGACTTTCTTGTGTTTACCATATAGCTTACCCTTCTTGCTATTTCTTTTACTATTATAAACTGGCTGCCATTCCTAGATAAATAAGTGATTTTATTTTGGAAGTTATAAAGCATTTGGTTCTGCCTCGAGGGCAAGAAAGTGTTCATGTAAACAGTAGTTTTACCTTCCCTTTTCATTGGCAATGCAAGGTAATATCGTGCATCCATCTAAACATTTTTCTTTTCAGCGGAGGGGGACACAGAAGATCAGTTACAATAAATCATCAACTTTCCAGTTCCTGGGAATTCAAGACAGGAATTGTGTGACTAATCTGATCCTTTCGCTCTCTGTTTTTCCTGGTCCAGTGTAGGGGTTTGAAATATGCAGGAGATGATTTAATTCAGCATTGTGTTCAGTACATTGTGATCCAAAGTGACTGTCACTGTGCCGTCCTGTGAACATTTGGTAGTAGAAGAAATGAGCTGATAAAGAAAATCTCAACACAATTCATATATTGTAGGGGCATCATCTTACAGCCGTTTCTCGCAAGATGAAAAATAAAATTAAAATTTTTGCTTTTGGCAATAAACTCAGTTTTCAATAGAAATCTATATATATGGCACACTCATATTTCATATTCAAGTATTGAATGTAAAGCAAGTCCTCAAATAATGTATCAATATTTTTCAGAGTTTATTAAAGTCAAAGTTTAGATTAGGATGATGTTCGTTCTAAAAATGAAATACGTCTCAAAACAAAATATTCTCCATTATTTTCATCTCATTAAAAATTGTGAATTACTTCATGCATGGCATACCTAGGTTTGCTCCCAAGCTATTAACACTGATCTGTTTCTTAAACACATATTAGCTCTGATAAAAAAAATTGAATAAAAATGGGGAATTCTATAAACAATTCAGTCATAAAATAGATTACCCATGTCCCCTGGGTTGCTTCTGACTGTGAATTAACAAAGTTGCACTGAATAACTGTCCAACTGCTCAGACAAGAAGCAGCCTAACATAAATTTCTCAAGAGACATAAATGGATAATCGTTAAGAAACGTTCCTACATTCCTCACTCTTCGACAATAAGTGATATATAAGCTTGCTTTGAGCAGAAACACGACGTAGTGAATTAGAAACCAGTTTTGCACTTTTCATCTAAATATCATGGAAGATAACTGAATAGGGCAGAATTACAGATGCTGGAATCAGAAACAAAAACTGAGATACTGGGAGAATTCTGCCAGTCAAACGGCTTAGCTCAGCAATTCATAGGAAGGATAGTGAACCCAAAACACTTTGATTTCATTTATTCAAATGCTGCTTTTCTACTTTTCTACTTTCTGTTTTTCTTTCATGGTCATCAGCTCTCCTTGACGTTTGCCCCTTTACCAGTTTTGTTTCCTTGCTGCCAATGTTCTTTTCTTTTTCCTAAAATTAAATTGTTTGATCCTTTATAAAAGAGCTTGTAAAAATGCTTTTTAATGACTTAGTATCCTCATCAACCATAGCCATAAATTAATTTCACAATTCAAGCAAGGTTGCTGTGTATGTCTTCATTTTCACAAATTCATGTTGACTTATTCGGCTAAAATTTTCTAAATGCCAACTTAATTTGTCTCTGAACCTCCCTCCACTTGCTCGATCTGTCTCCATCCTTGGAGACAAACTGTCTACTGCCATCTCTTATAGACCTATAAGTCCAACAGCTACCTTAACTGTACCTCTTTCCACCAAGTCTCCTGTAAAAATACTATTCCTTCTCTCAGTTTCTTCATCTTTACTGCATCTGATCCCAGGATGAGGCTTTCCTTTCCAGGACATCAGAGATGTCCTCCTTCAAGAATGGGGTTCTCCTTCCTCCACCTTTGATGCTGCCCTCCTCCATTTCCTGGACATCCACATACACACCATCTTCTCGCTGCCTTAACAAGGATAGAGTTTCTCATCTTAACCTACCACCCCATAAGCTTCTGCATCCAACAAATCACGCTCCGCAACTTCTGCCTTTTCCAAAGGGATCCACCCAACTCTTCACTTTCTGCAGCAATCACACCCTTTGTGATTCCCTTAGCCACCGCATTAATCGTCCCATCTCATTATTCTTCCTCCTGGCACATTTCCCTGTAAGTGACCAAAATGCTACATCTGCCCGTTCACTTCTTCCGTCACTTCCATTCAGGGCCCCCAAAAGTCCTTCCAGATGCCTTTCACTTGTGAATCTGCTGCGGTTGTCTACTACATGTGGCCCATTGTAAACTGGGGAACCACTTCACTGAGCACCTCTGCTCCATGCCCCAAAAGCAGAATTTCCAGATGGCCAACCAATTTAATTCCTATTCCCATTCCCATACCAACATGTCAGTCTGTGGCCTCCTCCTGTGCCATTATGAGGCTTCTCTCAGGATGGAGGAGCCTTCATTTGCCATCTAGGTACCCTTCAACTTGATACACGAACACTGATTTCTACTTCCAGTAAAAAAAAAATTCCTTCCTCCTTTCCCCTTCAATTCCTCACTCTGACCCTTTACCTCTTTTTACCTATCACCTCCCACTGGCACTCCCTCTATCCTTTCTCCCATGGTTCACTCTCCTCTCTTCCTCCTCTATCAGATTCTTTCCAGCCCTTTACCTTACCCCCTACCCAGCTTCACCTATCACCTACTAGCTATTCTCCTTCCCCTCGTCCCACCTTTGTATTCTGGCATCTTCCCCCTTCATTTTCAGTCCTGAAAGGTCTCGACTCAAAACTTTCCCTGTTTATTCATTTCCATAGGTGCTGCCTAACCTGCTTAGTTCCTTCAGCATTTTATGTGCGTTGCACTATTTTGTGTTTGAATAAATGTTGTGATGTCTGTTTCATTTCAATGGAGAAGCACAAACTGTTTTAGATATTCTCCCGGACTCAGTGGTAGCTGATGTCTGCTTTCAAGCTTCACTCCAGTTGCTTGAGATCCAGGGCTAAATATAAGTGTGGAGTTGTATTGTCATTAGTAATATCCTTCAGATGAGATTTTCATTTTCATATTTTCTTACAGCATTACAGGCCAGTAGGCTCATTAAATCTATGTTAAGTCCCAGAACCCCTCAAATGGATGCATAACGTACTGAAATTCAAAGAAGATTAAGGAGATCTCTGTGTCTTGCCCAAAATTTACCCCTTGGGTAATATGGTTCTACTTCAGAAATTGGCCGCGCTAACTACCTACCCTTTAGACTGAATACTTTGCAAATATTTTTGAAATGTCCTAAAGACAGGAATGGCACTGCATAAACATGAATTGTTTTAAACTGCTTCATTCTTCGTGGAGAAAACATGCTTCACCATGAATTAAAAGTCTTCACTAAAATTAAATTGTTTTTGTATATAAGCTAAGAAAACACTATTCCATTAATTAACAGAAGTAAGAGTACCTCTTGTTCCCTAAAATTTACAACAGTTGCCATAGACATTCATTAATAATGTTTATATCAAAGAGGAGCAATTACTATAAAAATTAAATTGTCTTCAAAGAGCCCGAGGATTAAGATTTTTAGATGAATAACTGTTGAAAAGATAACCAATAATTTCTAATAAAATGAGTTTCTGCATTTTAATTTAAGAGTGGAAGGGCATAAAATATAAATGTAGATAAGAAAGTGACAATCTGATGAATTCTTTGCCACATAAAGTAACACAGCTCCAAATCAACTCTCATTAATGCTGATGCACTGATTTCATGCCGCATGTGTAGAAAACTCAATTACATGGCAAAACCACGAGACATACCAAGTCAGGTATTTCTTTCAAACAAATACCTTTAAGTAACAGGGAGATACAAGTTTTGATCAATTGATTCATGATGTACCTGCCTTCAATTTATTTTTAGTCTTCTTTAAAATAAGTTTCAGGATTATAGAGATATTTCAGACTTTGATCTGAAGTTATGGTGAAAAAAGATAGAAAAGGCACAAATACTGTATACATAAAGATGACAAGTATTTGCAATATTCTTAAGAGTTCTTTATAAAGGCCAGCGCTGTAGCTAGCAAGTCAAGGACGATAGATCCTTGCAGAATTGTCATGTTACTACACATAGGTATGCACACATTCACATCTAGATTGTAGAAATTTCCATGATTTGGGACTTTTAATACCCCGAATCAGATTAATTTAAATCCACACTTGCTTGTGTGGCTAATAAGCAACAGTAAAAACAACTAAAACAAAGGAACCAGAATGTGAATCAGAATCAGGTTTATCATCACCATGAAATCTGTTGGCTTGCAGCAGCAGTACAGTGCAAAATATAAATTGACCATATGTGACGATAAGAAATACACACTCAGTGGCCCCTTTATGAGGTACACCTGCTCATTAATGTAAATACAGAGTCAGCCAGTCATGTGGCAGCAACCCTAATCATAAAAGCATACAGACATGGTTAAGAGGTTCAGTTGTTGTTCAGACCAAACGTCAGAATGGGGAAGAAATGAGATCTAAGTGACTTTGATTGTGGAATTGTTGCTGGTGCCAGACGGGATGGCACTAATTGCCTAGGGTTTGCACAGACAACCGTCTCTAGAGTCTCCAGATAACGGTGCGAAAACCAAAAATATCATCCAGTGAGCAGCTGTTCTATAGGGAAAATTGCCTTGATAGGTCAGAGGAGAATGGCCAGATTGGTTCAAGCTGACAGGAAGGCAACAATAACTCAAATAACTATGTGTAACAACAGTTCAAAGTAATCTTGTTATCACAGTATATATATGTCACCATATACTACCCTGAGATTCATTTTCTTGAGGACATTCACAATAAATACAAAGAAACACAAAAGAATCAATAAAAAATGCATACAGACCAATGTGCAAAAGACAACAAACTGTGCAGATACAAAAAGGGAGAAAAGAAAAAAAAATAATATTAAATAAATAAGCAAAAAGTATCAAGAACATGAGATGAATGCTCCTTGAAAGCGAGTCCATAGGTTGTGGGAACATTTCAGTTTTGGGGAGAGCGAAGTTATCTCCCTCAAATTCACGAGCCTGATGGTTGAGGGCTAATAACTATTTGAGTGGTGTCGCACCTGAGGTTCCTGTACCTCCTTCTTAATGGCAACAGCGAGAAGAGAGCATGGTCTGGATGGTGCGGTCCTGTGACTGCTCCTTGTAGATGTGCTCAACAGTGAGGAGGGCTTTACCCGTGATGAACTGGGCTGTATCCATCACTTTCTGTGGGCTTTTCCATTCAAGGGCATTGCTGTTTCTATACCAGGCCATGATGCAACCAGTCCGCACATCTATAGAAGTTAGTCAAACTTCCAAATGACATGTCAAATCTTCGCAAACTTTTAAGAAAGGAGATGCATGGCTGTGCTGGACCCAGGAATGATAACGCCGAGGAATTTAAAGTTGCTGTTCACTTCTGATTCCCAGATGAGGACCGGCTCATGGACCTCCAATTTCCTCCTCCTGTCGTCAATAATCACTCTTTGGTTTTGCTGACATTGAGAGAGAGGTTTTTCTTGTGCTACTATTGAACCAAGTTTTTAGTCTCTCTCCTATATGCTGATTTGTCAGCTTTGATATGGCCGACAACAGTGGTGTCACCAGCAAACTTAAATATGGCACTGGGTGTGTGCTTAACGTCATAGTCGTAAGTATTAAGCAAGTTGAGCAGGGGGCTAAGCACAAAGCCTTGTGCTGCACCTGTGCTGATGATGATTGCGGAGATGTTGTTGCCAATCCGAGCTGCCTAGAGTCTGCAAGTGAGGAAGTCCAAGCACCACTTGCACACAGGCGTATTGAGGCCTCACTCTTAGACCCGGTGATGTGAAATAAAGCATCTCTGAACACGCAGCACAGCAAACCTCTAAGTGGATAGACTATAGCAGCAGAAGACCACATTGGGTTCCACTCCTGTACTTAATAAAGTAGCCGCTATGTGTACATAAAAAATTAACAAGCAGTGCAAAAAGAAAGCGAAAATCGTGAGGGTGTGTTCGTGAATTCATGGCCAGTCAGAAATCTGATGGCAGAGGAGAAGGAGCTGTTCCTAAAATGTTGAGTGTGTGTCTTCGGGCTCCTGTAACTCCTCCCCGATAGTAGAAACAAGAAGTGAGCATGTCCTGAATGGTGAGTAAAGCAAAGATTAGCAGGAAGATAGAGGATTGGGAACCTTTTAAAAAAACTGCAGAAAGCAGCTAAAAGAATCATTAGGAGGGAAAAGATGAAATATGAAAGCAAGCTAGCAAACAATGTCAAGGTGGATAGAAAAAGCTTTTTCAAGTATGTAAAATATAAAAGAGAGAGGAGAGTGGATATAGGAAACGTAGCCACAGAATAACAACAGGGGACAAGAAGATGGTAGATGAAGTAAATGAGTATTTTGCATCAGTTTTCACTGTGGAAGACACTGGTAGTGTGCTAGGTGTTGAAGAGTATGAGGGAAGGGAAGTGAGTGCAGTTACTTTTACAAGGGAGAAGGTGCTCAAAAAGTTGAAAGACCCAAGGGTACATAAGTCACCTGGACCAGATGAACTGCACCCTAGGGTTCTAAAGAGGTAGCGTTAAAGATTATGGTGGCATTAGCAATGACCTTTCAAGAATCATTGGACTCTGGCATGGTTCCGGAGGACTGGAAAATTGCAAATGTCACTTCACTCTTTAAGAAAGGAGGGAGGTAGTGGAAAGGAAAATACAGTATAGACCAGTTTAGCCTGACCTCAGTGGTTGGGAAGATGTTGGAGTCACTTGTTACGGATGAGATTATGGAGTACTTGGTGCCACAGGACAAGATAGGACAAAGACAGCATGGTTTCCTTAAGGGAAAATCTTGCCTCATGACCTTGCCTAATGAACCTAATTCTTTGAAGAGATTACAAGTAGGATAGATAAAGGGGATACAGTGGATGTTATATATTTGCACTTTTAGAAGGCCTCTGACAAGCTGCCACACATAAGGCTGCTTACCAAGTTAAGAGCCCATGGTATTACAGGACAGTTACTTGCATGGTTAGAGCATTGACTGATTGGTAAGAAGCAGCAAGTGGGAATAAAAGGATCCTTTTCTGGTTGTCTGCCAGTAACTAGTGGTGTTCCACAGGGGTCAATGTTGGGACTGTTCCTTTTTATGCTGCATATTAATAATTTAGATGATGGCTTTGTAACCAAGTTTGCAGCATATACAAAGATTGGTGGAGGGGCAGTTAGTGTTGAGGAAACAGGAAGGCTGCAGATGAACTTAGACAGATTAGGAAAATAGGCAAGAAAGTGGCAAATGAAATACAATGTTGAAAAATGCACGGTCACGCACTTTGGTAGAAGAAATAAATGTGTACGTTTTTTCTGTGACTGGGTGGGTTTCCTCCAGGTGCTCTGGTTTCCTCCCTTGTCGAATGACATACAGTACTGGTTAATAGGTTACTTGGTCATTGGAAATTCACCCGTGATTAGGCCTCGGATTAAATCGGGGTTGCTGGATGGAAGGGCCTATACATCCTGTACCCCAATAAACTTAAAAAAAAAAATTGGAGATGGAGTACAATGCATTGTTGCTGCCTTACAGAGATGAATTCCTGGACACTTCATATACTCAGTAAATTTAGTCAGTTCCATCTTGGATACTAGCCTACAAAGTACCCAGGAAATCTTCATGGAGCAGTGTCTCGGAAAGGCAGTGTCTATTATTAAGGACCTCCAGCACCCAGGGCATGCCCTTTCCTCACTGTTACCATCAGGTAGGAGGTACAGAAGCCTGAAGGCACACACTCAGTGATTCAGGAACAGCTTCTTCCCCTCTGCCATCCGATTCCTAAATGGACTTTGGAGCTTTGGACACAACCTCACGTTTTTAATATATGTTATTTATGTTTTTTGCACAATTTTTGATTTATTCAATATAAGTATATTGTAATTGATTTACTTATTTATTGGTTTTTCTCCTCCAATATATACATTGCATTGAACTGCTGCTGCTAAGTTAACAAATTTCACAACACATGCCAGTGATAATAAACCTGATTCTGATTCTGATTCTGATTCTGAAATGTCCAGTCAGGAACTGATTACATCATTTTAATATGGGAAACCATGTAAATTATATAATATTTTGCTTAATACCAAACATGGTATGAAATGTCAAAAGACATGGAAAGAGTGCTTGCATATGGTACAGTAAATATGACACTAAACCTTTGTCCCAGGTTAAAATCTAACCAGATGGAGCCAACATCTCCCATCAGTTATTTGTAACAAACATAGAGTGGTTAACTTTAACTTATGAAAGGATGGAAACCTATAGCAGAAATGGTCTTTGACACCAAAGGACAAGAATTGAAGCTTACTATTTTGAGTAACTTATTAAGAGAAATTTAACAATGCTATGGACTCCCAGATTTTGAGATTGTGCCAACAACATGCATTAAACTGCAGCAAAACAGAATGCTAACTGTTAAAATTCATCTGCCACCCGGAGAAGCCATAAATATTGGAAATATAGTAAAATATGTAACCACTGTTAAAAGTAAATAGAGCTTTCCATCAACCATTTGTGGTTTGTCTGAAGCCTTACTGCTGATATTAGATGGCACAAATGAAAATAATTATTCTGAGAATTTTGAAATGTAAAAAATTCATACAATTTTCAAAAAGAAATTACTTACGATGGCTGCAAATTAGCAGCTGCCAATCTGCAAGGCATTACTGTTATAGAAACAAGATCATGAGGAAGCAAAATTCTAAAAGTTCTTAAGGAAATAACATATATTTCTATGTTGTTTTCACGTTCTTCATGTTTCACAGTAAATTGGTTGCTTTTGTAGTATGGTCAGTCCTGGTGTGCAGGGTCCGCAAACAATAACTGAGATAAACAGCTATTTCAAGGGCAAAGAGACCATTTCGAATGAGGTTGGAGGTAACATCGGATGCACGGCAACTCTGGCAGGATTTGCAGGACATTACTTCCTACAAAGCAAAACCCAATAGCATGAATGGCAGCAATGCTTCACTACCAGATGAACTCAACCACTTCTATGCACACTTTGAAAGGGGGAACACAACTACAACTGTGAAGATCCCTGCTTCACCTGATGACCCTGTGATCTCTGTCTCAGAGGCCGATGTTAGGCTGTCTTTAAAGAGAGAGAACCCTCGCAAGGCGGAAGGACTGGACGAAGTACCTGGTAAGGCTCTGAAAACCTGTGCCAACCAACTAGCGGGAGTATTCAAGGACATTTTCAATCTCTTACTGCTATGAGCAGAAGTTCCCACTTGCTTCAAAAAGGCAACAATTATACCAGTGCCAAAGAAGAATAACGTGAGCTGCCTAAGTGACTATCGCCCAGTAGCACTCACATCAACAGTGATGAAATGCTTCAAGAGGTTGGTCATGACTGGACTGAACTCCTGCCTCAGGAAGGACCTGGACTCATTGCAATTTGCCTATCACCACAATACAATCTCAATGGCTCTTCACACGGCTTTAGACCACCTGGACAACACAAACACCGACGTCAGGATGCTGTTCATCAACTATAGCTCAGCATTTAATACCATCATTCCCACAATCCTGATTGAGAAGTTACAGAACCTGGGCCTCTGTACCTCCCTCTGCAATTGGATCCTCAACTTCCAAACCCGAAGACCACAAACTGTGTGGATTGGTGATAATGTATTCTCCTCGCTGACGAACAACATGACACACCTCGGGGGTGTGTGCATAGCCCACTGTTCTACTCTCCATATACATGTCACTGTGTGGCTAGGCACAGATCAAATACCATCTATAAATTTGCTGACTATACAACCATTGTTGGTAGAATCTCAGGTGGCGACAAGAGGGCGTACAGGAGTGAGATATGCAAACTAGTGGAGTGGTGCCACAGCAACAACTTGGCACTCAACGTCAGTAAGACGAAAGAGCTGAGTGTGGACTTCAGGAAGGGTAAGACGAAGGAACACATACCAGTCCTCATAGAGGGATCAGAAGTGGAGAGAATGAGCAGTTTCAGGTTCCTGGGTGTCAAGATCTCTGAGGATCTAACCTGATCCCACATATCAATGTAGTTATAAAGAAAGCAAGACAGCGGCTATACTTCATTAGGAGTTTGAAGAGATTTGGTATGTCAACAAATACACACAAAAACTTCTATAGATGTACCATGGACAGCATTCTGACAGGGTGCATCACTGTCTGGTATGGGGGGAGTTGGAGGGTTACTGCACAGAACTGAAAGAAGCTGCAGAGGGTTGTAAGTCTAGTCAGCTCCATCTTTGGTACTAGCCTGCAAAGTACCCAAGACGTCTTCATGGAGTGGTGTTTCAGAAAGGCAGGGTCCATTATTAAGAACCTCCAGCACCTAGGACACGCCCTTTTCTCACTGTTACCATCAGGTAGGAGGTACAGAAGCCTGAAGGCACACACTCAGCGATTCAGGAACAGCTTCCTCCCCTCTGCCATCCGATTCCTAAATGGACATTGAAACCTTGGACACCACCTCAAGTTTTTTTTAAATATACAGTATTTCTGATTTTTGCACATTTTTAATCTATTCAATATACATATACTGCAATTAATTTACTTATTTATTTATTATTATTATTATTTTTATTTTCTCTTCTATATTATGTACTGCATTGAACTGCTGCTGCTCAGTTAACAAATTTCATGCCACATGCCGATAATAATAAACCTGATTCTGATTCTGTTGGTGATGGTCATATAGGATGGAGGAATTCTTCAGAATTGAGTACGGACTTCCTTTACTTCATTTGATCAGATTAATAATTCCATTCAAACAGTATCTCCATCAGTTAGATTACATGCTCAAATCTTGGAGAGATTTAATAAAAATAATACAGAAGAGCAGAAAGGATGCCAAAAGAGTATGTCTTGGACCTCCAGGTGGTCCACAGCAGGGGTGATTGATAAGTTCGTGGCCTAGGGTAGACGGTGGTGAATTATACAGCCCTTGTTGCATGCACGAACCTATCAATCACCCCATGCTGTGGACCACTTCTGGAGCTCCAAGACGCCAACTTCTACAAAGAAGGGATCCGTATGCTCTACGACTGCTGGACTAAGTGTGTAAATGCAGGAAAAATAAATGTGCTAGGTTTTCTAAAATTGACTCTTTCTACCCTAGGCCACGAACTTATCAATCACCCCTCGTATATATACACACACACACACTCATCCATACCTTGACACCACCTCTATACACAGACAATTTGAAGTTATACACTCCTTTGTCAGTAACGCTAAAGCAATTAATCCAAGTAATAGAACTATTTACTGAAGACATAAACATGAACTTTGGGCTAGTTAAGTGCAGAATATTAAAGATACCAAAAGATACAATAGAGCTAGTAGAATATAAAAAAAAGCAGCAGGTTACAATAGAGCCAATGGATGAATACCCAGGATATCAAAAGCACAGAAAATAGATCATAGTATGATAAAGGGAAAACTTTTGACAAAATTTACTTTTAGGTTTAAAGAAACCTGCCAAACAGAACACAACAGTTAAAATATAAAGGTGTTAATTAGATTTTCAACATCATTAACTGATAGTAATGGACATACCTTTGCAATATTTCTTAAGTGTAGAAATGCTGTTCTGGTCATCTTCTTTATGTGCAATTTAAAATTCAAATCTGAATCAAAGATATCACCCAGGCTTGTTACTTCTGATTTTACAAGAGGCGCCAAGTTCCCAAATTTATCAAGAGGTTTATCTCTTTTGGCTTTGGGACCAACCAAAAGTATTTTACTTTTATCTTCATTTAGTTTTAAGAAATTCTTGCCCATCCATTTGTTTATTGCAGACATACCAGTAGTCATACAAAATACGGTGTTATCATTGTCAGGCTCAACCAAGATATACAATCGTGTGTCATCTGCATACCTGCAGAAATCAAGCTTTTCCCCTTAAGGGAAGCATGTATAAGGACAAGAGTAGGGGATCAATACTGCTTCCCTGAGCGAAACCCAAAGGTAAATCATATCTTTTAGAAAATTGGTCTCCGAGACAGGCAAAAAAAAAAATTCCCTTGAAGATATATGTGCAAAACCAATTGAGGGCACTACCAGAAAGACCAACTCAGTTCTCAGGGTGATCTAGGAGAATGTTGTGGTTAATTTATGTCAAAGGCAGTACATTGATCTAGAAGAATTAGAACTGAGACCCTCTTGGCATCAGTGCAGAGCCTAGATCACTGACAATTTGGGTAAGGGAGCTGTCTCCAATCTGTGGTTTGCTTTAAAACCTGACTGAAACGTATTCAGAATATTGTTCTCATTCAGAAAATTGCTGAGTTGATTGAAAATGACTTTCTTAAGAATCTTGCACTGGAAGTAGATTTGCTATAGGCCTTTAGTTAGCTAGTATCTCACTATCAAGGTTTGGCTTTTCAAGTAGGGGTTTGACATTTGCAGCTTTGAAGGTATCCAGAAAACCTCCACTTTCAAGGGATGTGTTAGTAATTTTTCGAACAGAGTTGCAAACCTTATCAAAAGAGTCTCTGAACAGTGTGGTAGGGACAGTTGAGACGGCAAACAGACAGTTTACTCTTTATTACAATCTTGTGGAGCTCTGAATCAGAAGTATTTGTAAATTTTGACATGGCAGCCATTTTTTCACAAGGTTGGCCATAGAGGCTACTAGTATCTGTAACTATACTCTCCTTAAATAATTTAAGCAATTTTGTTGATTAAAATATATTGCAAGTTCCTCATATTTTGTGGTACATGCTTGACTGAGACATAATAGTTTGGAGCAGGGTTCAAAAGTCGGTTATAGTTGAGAGCAATATTCTTGAATTGCCACTATTCTCTGTAATAATCTTTGAAAAATGGACTCTAGCATAAAAGAAAACTAGCTTTTCCATGAAAATATTACATTGGATTTCTAGCCCAGTCTTCCTCTATTTTCGCAGAACTACCTCAACTACTTTGCATAATCTCGAGCTCAGGGACAGAATTGTTTAATCATGCTGATATTTTACCAAGTGATTTCTTTTTAAACTAAAGTGGGACCACTGCATTTAATATATTTATTAAGTTATTATTGAAGGAACCAACTATTGATTTGGCAGAATTTCAATTTGGTTTAACAGTGCAGATCTAGCACGTACTGCAATCAAAGGGTCAGGTAATACAGAACGCATTACTGACTAATCAATATCTGCATTTTAGTTGACCACTAATCCTGGTAATGAGCAAAGGAACATTTTATTCATTGCTAAATTTATTAAGCATATTAGGACTAATAACTAATAGTTTTAGCTAAACCTGTATTCATAAGTTAAAAGGTAAAGTGATTCAATCAATTTTACAAGAAAATTACTGATCACTACAGTATTATCATATAGAAAAAGGATCTTGGCCCGAAATGTCAACTGGCCAAGTCCCTCCACAGACTTTGCCTCACCTGCTGAGTTCTCCAGGTTTTGGTGTGTTTCTCCTACACTCTTTTGTCTATGTTCTCACCCAACTACTTTCATTCACTCATTGACCAGATATCTTGTTTACAGTTTATCCCCATGGTAACTCCACTTTCACCCAATCAGAGGCATCCCCTCAGCCTCTCTCTTCCTGCACCCTAGCAAGCCTTCCTTTTCTGTGCCCCACCTTCCCACCACTGACAACAAGTCTTGACATGAAACGTTGAAATTTCCCTTCCAACACTTGCAGCCTGACCTACCGAGTACTTCCAGCATTTCCTGTTTCTATTCAACTAACAAACAGATTAACTGATGTCTTGTGTGATTATGATAAAGCTTATTAGTTTCTCTTCAGGACTGCTTCAAAACTACTACGAGGTGGAAACCTGATTAGAAGAAAATAAAAATCACATTATGGAAGAGGCCCTTCACTTTGTCAGTCTTTACTAGCTTTATATGAAAGCAATTCAACCCTTTCCTTTTAACCTTACTGCTTATTTTCTTTTAGATGCTTTTCCAACTTAATTTAAATATTACAGTTGAATCTTTCTCTCTCTCTTTACCAAGTGCAGTGCATTTTATATTTTAAATTTGTTTTCCTGATGTTATTTTGGAATCTCCTCCATTCTGTATCTTCAAGTACTTGACTCCACTGCTAATGGGAACACCTCTGTTTGTATCCTTCAAGATCCCCTTACAACTTCCTCTACTCAAAGCAGATCAGGCCTTGCTCAAGTGATTGAAAAATACTTAGCTGTTCTTTTCTATACGGATAGATACAGAACCTACAGCAGAAGATATTGCCTTTTGAAATGCTAAAACAAATCTGGAACATGTGTGCAGGTAATGAGAAAGCTCCTCTAAGGAAGACTGGAAATACATGAAGCAATGGTTGTTTTATACTGCTCATGCACATCTCCCATCAACAAAGTGACTGTTAAGCAGAGCGCCAGAATATTTCTTGGCCAGAAAGATGAAAAGTGCATCACAACATTCATTTTATTGGCCATGAAGTGTATTAGATATTTGTAAAAAAAAATTGAGTTCAACAATATACTGAGGATAACACACATAAATGCTGCATAATCAGCTCAGTTCATACAGCGTTTTGTGTGTGTTGCTCTGGGATTCCCAGCATCAACAGAACCTCTTGTGTTTTTGAAAATATCCAGGATGTCAGGCTCGTGGATGAGTGCTTGATGAAAGCATTGATCATATTGTTATTCTTCTTATAGAAATGCAGTAAATCACATTATTATAAAATCAGTGGGATATGTTTGTCCCACTAGTGATGCTTCCATCAAAGGAGGAGAACATTTGGAGAAACAGGAGCCTGCTTAGACTTCTAACTCACATCAAAAGCAAACCAAACCCAAAAGTATCACTACAATTGGTCTAGACATATTAAATTTCCAGGGATCTATCCAAAACAGCCCTCTTTCTGTTTTGCACAAGGCCTTCAGTTCAGGCAGAAAACACATTGACACCCATCATCACAAGACATTTTGACGCTAAGCTGGAATCTGAATCAGTGACAATGATTTCCTTTAATCTTTTTGATGCATATGATGGTAACATTCCAAAACGGGCAAAGAAACTGAGTAGGAATGTCAATAAATTTTGGCCTTTCACTGCACTCCTCCCAAACTACAGCACAGTGTGTAGATAATGTATAAATAAAGATTACTTTCTGTATCAACACTGGGATTAAAGACAGAAAATGTTGCCAAGGTAGCATTTCTGGAAAAGAAACAGAGCTAGTAGTTCAAATTGGAGACTTGTCTTCAGAATTGAAAAACCAAGAAAATAAGTTAGCTTCAAGTTGGAGAAGGAGTGGGTAGAGTAGACAACGATCTCTCTGATAAGGCGAGGCCAGGACTGCCATGGTGATGAGCAGTTGACAAGACCATCTGCTTGACAGGTTAATGAGCAGAGACAGGCAGAATACAGAGGAACACGTAAAAATAGTGAAATGCTGAAATGTAGGCAATGGCCACAAACCAGGCCAAAAATTGCTACCGTAAATATTGTGAAAAACAACAAAATCAAAAGAACTGATCTTTATCATTAGAAGTCAAGAATTGAACTTGTTTTTACTTGTCAGGAAAAGATTTTCCAGAATACCAATCTCATTTATTTTCTTGGTGACTCTCATTTGACGTATATGGTCACAGGCTAGTGATTTCTTTTTTCCAAGCAGCACTGGTTTCTATTTGCAGAAGTATGCATTGAAATAATCTAATTAGCCTACAAATAACTGATGGTTAGTAAAGGCAAAACAAAATCTTTCCTCCTTTATAAACAGCTGAGACTCACCTCATTTGTTTCAGATAAATGTACAAACAACTAGTAAAATCAGCAACTTTTAATTTTCAAGTGTCACAACAATGTACTTGCAAATGAACATTACAATTTTGGGCATAAACAAGTCTCTATGAAAAGACAAGAGATTACACATGAAATTTCAATAATCAAGCCTGAACCCATCCATTATTCTGTCCAATAATCGCAAATGATGAACAACACGGGACATGGTAAACTCACCTGATAATTGTAACTTGACAATTACTTGGCAAACTCAATCATTCAGAAGAGATGATGAAGAAAATGAACAAAGGTGTTAATGGCAAATCCAATTCAGTCAGAGTTTAATATTTCCCTCAACAATGATTAAGGCTGATGAATTCAAATTTCAAGGTACATTTATTATCAAAGTATGGTTACTTTGAGATTTGTCTTCCTACAGGTAGCCACAAAGCAAAGAAACCCAAAAGAACCCTTAAAAAAGACTGCCGTCAAACACTCAATGTGTAGAGAGAAAATGAAACACAGATCATGCAAGCGATAAAAGCAAGCAAATAACAATCAGAACTGAAGTCCACGAATTCTTACCTGAAACCATTGCATTTGCAGGAATATCAATTAAAATCTAATTGTTGATATTTGACGCAGGAAACAAAGATCTGGCTTAAATGTCTTGTAATTGTGGACTAGTAAAACAAACTCAAGCTCTTAATGTCACATATTCAACATCAGGAAGGAATCCTGTCAACTCTGCTACATAAAAGCATTTTTTAAAAGAAGGAGCAAGAAGGGTAGACCATTCTCTCTTTCATGACTCTTTTGTCATTCAGTGTGATTAGCGCTGATCACCCAAATGCAACATAGTTGGTTTAAGAATATCCATCTCCTTGTTGAATATGTTTAAAGATTTAGCTTCAACTTCTTTCTGTAGTAGAGAGCTGTATAATTTTGCCACTCTCTGGAAGAAAAAATCCCTCCTCAACTCAGTGTTAACTGGCCTCCCCTTATCCTCAGACAGTGAACCTCGGTCCTCATCTCCTCAGTCATTGGTAATATCCTTCCTACGTTTAATCTTTCCACTTCTGTTGGAAGGTAGCATTTACTACCAGTAAGATTGTTGCTGAATGATTTCTACTGTCTGTTGCTCTCCAAGTATTTGGCATTTGCAAGTGGTGCATAAAATTATTTGTCAACATCGTCCAGGCCATATTTGGAATATATCCTGCCCCTTTACTGTATAGACCATATACCAGTCCAGCACAGAACAGGCCCTTTGACTCACATTGTTGTGCCAACCTTTTAATCTACACAAACAATCAGATCCTTCCCTCATATCTAGCTCGTATCCCTCCATTTTCCTTTCATCTATGTGCCAAAGAGTTTCTTAAATATATCAGCCTCCATACCACCCTGTCAGTGCATCCAAGGCACTCACTACTTTCTGTGTATACCGCTAACATCCCAATTTTTCTCCAATCATCTTAAAAGAATGTCCTCTGGTATTAGCTACTGCCGCCCCGGGAAAAGGGCACTGACTGTCCACTCTATCTATGCCTCTTATCATCCTATACACCTCTATTAAGTCATTTTTCATCCTTCTATACTCCAAAAACAAAAGCCCTAGCTTGTTCAACCTTTCCTCATAAGACTTGTTCTCTAATTCAGGCATCCTTATAAATCTCCTCTGCAGCCAGCTTCCAATTCCTTCCAAAAATGAGGTGAACAGAAAGGAACACAATGTTCCAAGTGTAGTCTGTCCATTGTTTTGTAGAGCCGCAATATTACCTCACAACTTGTAAATTCATTCCCCAACTAATGATGGCCAACACGTCACATGCCTTCTTAAAAACTCTCTCAACTTGTGTGGCACTTTAAGGGGTCGATGGTCTTCGACTGTAAAATCCCTCTATTCTTCCACCCCGCTAAGAATCCTGTCATTAACCTTGTACACTGCTTTCAAATTCCACCTTCCAAAATGTAACTTGTTACTTTTCTTGATTGAACTTCATCTGCCACTTCTCAGCCCAGCTGCGTCCTACCAATTTCCTGCTGTAACCAGTGACAGCCTTCTACATTATCCACAACTCCAGCAACTTTCATGTCATCTGCAAACTTACTAAATCCTCTCTTCCACTTCCTCACCCAAGTCATTTAGAAAAATCACAAAGAGCAGTGGTCCTAGGATAGATCCCGGCTGAACACCACTAGTTATCAAGCTCCAGACATAATACGCTCTACCTATTACCATCCTCTTCCTTTTGTGGGCAAACGTATTCCAAATCCATGCAGTCAACTTTCCATGGACCCCATGCCACGACTTTCTGAATGTGCCTTCCATGGGACACCTTGTCAAACACTTACTATATACCACATACACCATGCACACATTTTTTTTGTCACTTCCTCAAAAAAGCTTATCAGGTTCATGAGGCACAACCTGTCCCTCACATATCCATGCTGACTATCCCTAATAATATTATACTTCTTCAAGTGCTTTTAAATCTAGTCCCAAGGAACCCTCTCCATTAGTTTTCCCACCACTAACATACAAATTTTCTCTGACTTACTGGTCTGTAAACCCCAAGATTATCCCCATTATCCTTCTTGAACAAAGGAGCGACATTTGCCATCCTCCAGTCCTCTGGTACCACTCCTAAAGCCAGTGAGAATGCAAAGATCATCTTCAATCTCTTCTCTCACTTCCTAAAGTAACCTGGGGTATATTCCATCTGGCCCTGGAGACTTCTCTATCCCAGACATCCCACTCTGCAAAAACCCATTTCAGGGAGGTAGCACCATCAATATGTGGGAGACTCCCGGAATTTCCGGGAGAGGTGGGATGTCTGCTATCTTAATGCTTTTCAAAAGATCTAACACAGCCTCTTACTCGGCCTGGACATGCTTCTGCAAATTAGCTTCTTCTTGCTGGCATCACTTTAATCCAGGCCCCCTCAATGGTGAACACTAAAGCAAAGCATTCATTAAGGACTTCCCTTTGCCCCTCCAACTCCAGGCACATTTCCCCCCTCTATCCCTGGGCAGTCTTACCTTCACTCTACTCATTCTCCTAGTCTTCACAAACATGTCGAATGCCTTGGGGTTTTTCTTTATCCTACTCACGAAGGACTTCTTATGATCACTTCTAGCTCTCCCAAGTACCTTTTAAGCTCCTTCCTGGCTATCTTATAACTTTCAAGATTACTTGTTTTCAGTTTTGCTTCCTTAACCTTAAATATGATTCCTTCTTCCTCCTGACTAAATGTTCCACCTTTTTTTGTCAACTACAGAATATAGAATGGTACAGCAGCACAGTATAGGCCTTTCGGCTCACAATGTTGTGCCGACCCTTTAATCGACTCTAAGATCATTCTAACAGTTCCCTCCCATAGAGCCCTACATTCATCTTTCATCCATGTGCCTATCTAAGAGTCTTGTAAATGTCCCTAATGTATCTGCCTCTACCACCGCCCCTGGCAGCTTGTTCCACACACTTATCACTCTCTGTGTAAAAAACCTACCTTTGAAATCCTCTAATTATAATTAAAATTATGTCCCCTGGTATTAGCCACTTTCACCCTGGGAAGAAGGCACTGACTGTCCACCCTACCTAGGCCTCTTATCGTCTTATACACCTCTAGCAAGTCACCTCTCATCTTGCTTCATTTCAAAGAGAAAAACCACAATCGCTCCACATGTGACATGTTCTCTAACGAAGGCAGCATTAAGAATGCTTCCTTCTTCCTCCTGACAAGATGCTTCACATTTCTTCTCAACCTGGTTCCTTCACCCTACCACCCTTCCCCCCCAATGGGATAAACATATCCAAATTCACATGCAAGTGCTCCTTAAACAACTTCCACATTTTCATTGTACACTTCCCTGAGTACATCTGTTCCTAATTTACACTCCCAAATTCCTGCCTAATAGTATTATAATTCTCTCCACCCCCCCCCCCCCCACTTCACCATAACATCTGCTAATGCCCCTGTCCAAGGGTTTGGTAAAGGTCAGGGAGTTGTGGTCACCATCTTCGAAATACTCACCCACCAAGAAATCTGTCACCTGTCCAGGTTCATCCTTTCTCAGTTCATTGCAAATTATATCCTGATTCTGCTATTTGTTATTTCTATGCTGAGCATGCCAATGAATTCCTGACTTCATTCAGAACTCCGTTGCTCAAGGCCTACCTGTATCAGGTCCTTTTCATTATCAGCCTAAATTGGCTTATTCACAATACCTGGCAATGAAGCAGTGCCTGAGTTTGGACATTTTCACCCTTGTTTTCAATCTCCTCCTTGGTCTCATTCTGCTTGATCTTTCCAAGATATTTCCTGCACATATCCAAAACTTGATTTTTGATTGAATTACTTTACCATTGGTGACCATGCCTTCACCCCAAGTGCTAAATTATCATTCTCTCTCTCCCCTTCTTCCTCAGTCTCTCCCTCCCCCACTCTCAGCATTAATTAACTTCTACTTGTCGTTTTCTCAATACGCACTCAATTTGTTTTAAACCCAAGTTACTGATACCACATTTGAAGTTTAGCCATACACACAAGCAACAGACAAGTACAAGATATTGTTCCATTCTATTGAATCAAGGCAAATATGAGTATTTAACAACAAAATATCGTTCTTTATTTTCCCCAACCACAAACAATTGCATTGTATCAATATAACATTGACAGATCTTGTAGTTATTTCTATCAGTATTATTTCCTTACAGCAGTGCATTTATAGGGGATTACGGATAGATGATTCTAAACAATGTTGATCTCAGCATTTAAAAACATATCCTCACATACAACGCTTGGTTCTGAGTGAAACACTGTACTAAATCCTGCGATATTACATCAGCATTAAGAAAATCTATAACTTCATTCCTAATTCCACTTTAAAATTATTCCCCACTATTGACCATGAAGAGGTTCACTTACATTCTCTTGCTAGGGATAATCTTTTGGCCATCTTGAAACCATGTCACTTGCGGCTGTGGGTAACTGCTGAGATTCGGAGGCTTTAGCACTGCTGCCTGGCCTTGTGTTATTGCAATATGTTGATCCGCTCCTTCAAAGTTCCCCATGTCTGTAGATATAAAATTAGAAATTTCTATTGATTAAATGTGAAAAACAATCAAACATGAAAATATTTATGCATCCTTCATTTACTGTGAAAAAATAGATAAACTGATCAACTGGAACTTCTATAATAAACTTCATATTAATAATAAATAGCATTTCAAGAGTCAATCTGGACAAACACCATCCAATTATAGTTGAATGTTTTACTTCATTTTCTCTCCTTTGATTCTCAGGTCAAGGAGGACACCAAATAAAGGTATCTGAAGCAACCACTTCCATACGAGGAAACAAATGCAGGAAAGAGATGCATATGTACAGTATTTCACATTCTATCTTTTGGAACTATACAGTGAAACATCTACCTACTGCAGTACCATTACACATCTTACAAGATACATGCAGAGAAGCTGACTGCAGATAAAAGAAAACTTATTTCAGTAATCGCTGAGTAAGCACAAATGTGAAAAAAATTATTTTTATTTCTGCATTGTGTCTTTCACACATCAGTCTTCTGTTCCAAAAAGTGTGAATTTGCTTTATTTAAACTTGCAATGAAAAGATTCCACAGAGGGAAAGATCAAAGAAGTGCACAACAGTCACATTGAGAGTCGGGAGGCAAAAGAATTATTGCAGCTAATATTTGGACTGGAAGTTCGAGAAAATTAAGCAATCCTCTGGGGGGTAAAAACATTTCAGCAGCAAAACTGTCAAACTCATATCATTCCTACTATCTGAAATATGAAAACAGACTCAAAATCAAGACATGACTTCTAGGATTTGCAGTGAATAAAATATGGGTTAGCTTTAATGAATTCTCAGCTCAAAATTTGTATAGAATTTAGACACAGTTTTTAAAGCAGAATGAAGTATTTATTTAAGCTCACAAGATCTATTACCTCAGTGCCATTTTCCTATACAGGTGTCCCCTGCTTTTTGAACGTTCGCTTTACGGAACATCGCTATTACGAAAGACCTACATTAGTTACCAGTTTTCCCTAACAGAAAGTGTTTTCACTGTTACGAAAAAAGGCAGCACATGAAAAAAGCAGTGCGCAATAACAGACAGCGTGTGAAAAAAGCAACGCGCGCCCCGAGCAGCCAAGCTCCTCCCCCGGAACTGCATTCTAGCCGGCATTGCTTAAACACGTGCCTGTGAGCAGCCGTTAGCAAGATGAGTTCTAAGGTATCGGAAAAGCCTAAAAGAGCTCATAAGGGTGTTACACTTAGCGTAAAACTAGACATAATTAAGCGTTTCGATCGTGGTGAATGAAGTAAGGACAAAGAGAGTTTGGCTTGTGGAAGATGACGAAGATGATGTTGAAGAGGTTTTGGCATCCCATGACCAAGAACTGATAGATGAAGAGCTGATGCAATTGGAAGAGGAAAGGATAACAATCAAAGTCGAATGCAGTAGTGAACGGACCGAAAATGAAGTCGTCCAGAACTGAACATGAAGCAACTGCATGAGATTTTCGCTGCAATAACTGCAGAAAAGTACGACTTTAATTTTGAAAGGGGACGTTGGTTTAGGGCATATTTGCAAGATGGTTTGAGTGTTTACAAAGAACTGTATGATAGAAAAATGTGCGAGGCTAAGCAGTCAAGCACACTGTCATTTTTCAAACATTCCACACCAGCCACAGCAGACGATGAACCTCGATCTTCGATATCGAGGCAGGCAGACATAGAGAAGATGACCTGCCTGCTCTGATGGAAACAGGACAACGATGAGATGACACCCCAGCGTCCCACCACCCCAACCCCTGGGCCATGGACCGATACATTGCTGCCGAGAATGCAGCAGTAACCGGGACGCACCCAGCACATCTTTAAGAAAAAAGCCAAAATAAACAAGCTAATTAATTAGGTGCCGCCTGGCACATGAGTGTCGGCCCAGATCGGAGGCAATTGCCAATTGCGTCACCTCTGATCTGGGCCGACATTTACGTGTCTGGTGGCACCTAATTAATTAGCTTGTTTATTTTGGGTTTTTTCTTTAAAGATTGGGCTGGGTGCGTCCCAGCTACCGCTGCATTCTCCGCGGATCAATATCGGTTCGTTGCCTGGAGGTTAGGGGCCACTGCACCACCCCAAACTCCGACGATTCAGCCTAACACACCATCATCAGTGTGCTCGGCGCTGTCTTCCCAACTCCGGTAAGTAATACTACACTGTACATACATTATTTTCACTTTATATAGGCTGTGTATTTTTATGCGTTATTTGGTCTGATTTGGCAGCTTCATAGCTTAAGGGTTACTGAAGAGAGTGTTTCTGCCGAGAGCACTTGCGTGAGATTTTCGCTACGGAGAACAGTGCGGCAATGACTGTAGAAAAGTATTTCTACTTTATACAGGCTGTGTATTTATCATATCATTCCTACTTTTACTATATGTTACTGTTATTTCAGGTTTAATGCGTTATTTGGCATGATGTGGTAGGTTATTTTTTGGGTCTGCGAACGCTCACAAATTTTTTCCATATAGGTAAATGGTAATTGCTTCTTCACTTTATGACATTCCGGCTTATGAACCGTTTCATAGGAATGCTCTACCTTCGGATGGCGGGGGAAACCTGTATACCCTTGGATTTCCTTAATATCAAGCAATTGGTGTCTTGAAAATATTCTACAACTGAGCCTCCAAAGCCCCCTTGGTGTTAAAGATTCACACCTACCGAGTGAACGCATTTTTTTTCATATCAGCCCCAAATGGCGGAGCCCTTATTTGAAAACCTTCTGATTCCACATACACAAGCCAAGGAAAGCATTACCCTGGCATACCCCATAAGAACTTATGAGATAAGAGCCATTTAAACATCACGAATAAACTCTTCTTGGGCTTCCAGCTAAGTACAGGTATTGATTTTAACTGATGTTTCTATGACAAACTCTGCCATCTTCATCGAGGATGATGCCTGGGCATGTCAATCCGGTGGTCCATCCCTCCTGATTTGTTCGTCCTCATCCAATCAGGTTTCTGCTCTCCCACCTTGTTATACGATTGAATTCCAGTTCTTAGATATTCTAAGAATAAAGAATAAGTTCTTAGAGCAAGACTTTGTTTTTTGTTAAAATAAAAAATTAGTTTTATTTCAATGGCTTCCTTCACCAGGTGGTCCCAAAATCCACTGGCACGGCACTATAGTTTTGTGCTGTTGAAATCAATCCTATGGCCATTGTGAATGCAATATTCTGTTACCGCCGATTTCTCCAGATATCCCAAACAGACACACCTCAGGTGCTCCTTGATGAGGGTTTCCACCATGCATTCCACCTGACCAATATACGCTGCTCTGCATTCACAGGGAATCCTGTAAATGCCAGCCATCCATAAAGAAGCTCAAATCACAGGTTGCACGGGTCAAGGATGACCTGGGGCTCAACACGGCTGGCGTTACATACGCAGGGAAAGAATTAGATCCTTTTTCATCATAAACATCAGTAAGATTCCAACAAATTCATTAGAACAAAAATGTCAACAACTATTTGGTTAGACAGGGTGGTGTAAAAGACACGTAGCATGCTGGCCTTCATCAGTTAGGGCATTCAGTATAGGAGTTGGAACATTATGTTGTAGTTGTGTAATGCTGATGAGGCCACATTTGGAGTATTATGTTGAGCTTAGGTCACTAGGAAAGATGTGATTCAATAAAAAGAGCGCAGAAAAGATTTACAAGAAAGTAAAGACTAGAGAGCCATAGTTATGGAATGGTTGGCCAGACTAGGTCTTTATTTCTTGAACATAGGTGAATGAGGGACTGTCTTATAGAAATGTTTAAGATTATAAGGGGCATAGATAAGCTGAATGGTAATGGCCTTTTCTCCTCAGGGTGGGAAACCCAAATCCAGGTAGCACAGATCTAGGGAAAGAGGAATAAGATTTAAAAGGCACCCGACAGGAAACTTTTTTCTTTCAGAGCTTGGTGAGTATGTGGAATGAGCTGCAGAAGAAGTGACTGAGGCAGATACAGCAGCATCATTCAAAATAGGTGCGTGGAGAGCCAGGGATTAGAGAGATGTGGGCTGAATGCAGCAAAGTGGATCAAGGTAGGCGAGAACAGTGATCGCTATGGACTTGTTTGGCCGAAGGGCCTGTATCTGACTGTACTGATCTATGACTCTAATCTGAGGGGTAGACTGAGAGCTCAGGTCTGTTCTTTTTTCCTCTCCAATTGTCAAGTGTTTGGTCCATTCTATTCGCAAGAGTGTTTTGGACAATATTGTCAATACCCTAAAACTTTAAAGTCTAAAACATGTTAATTCCCTGAGTATGTTAAGAAAAGTAAGAAATACTGCCAAAGGGAGTAAGATTATGCATTTAACAATCTTTCAAGAGTTCTTCTATTGCCTTTTCTTACCAATTAATGTTAATTTTTAGCATTTGATTGTTGCAAATGGTAGCTGAAATGTTTAATCTGGAATCATCATTTCATCACAAACTAGATTTTCATTTGTTAAACTACTCTACTTATCTCAGAGCACTATAACAATGCATTAATCATCATCATCATCAGGTGCCATGCCCAGATTGAGCTTTGACTGCCATGGCCCACACACTCCTGTTTCAGGTCAAGTGGATCAATTCATTGGTATTCATTTCCAGTTCTCTGGCTGCTGTCTTCATCATCATTTGTCTTTGCCTTCCTCTTGTTTTCTTCCCTTCTTTCCCATAATTACTGTGCATTCTAACTCCTCTTTCCTAATCACATGTCCAATGAAGTTACATTGTCTTTTCATGATCTCATACATTATTTCTCTTTTTGTGCTTACTCTGTTCATGACATCCTCGTTAGATATTCGTTTCATCCATAATATTCTTTGCATCCTCCTCAAAAACCACATCTCTGCTGCTTCAATTTGTTTCCTCATGTTGCTAGATATTGTCCAACATTCTGATCCATATAACATAATTGGATAAACGTTAACCTTTCATTACTCTGAGGCGAGTTGTCATGCCTAATTTAGTGTTGGTCAGTATACCTTTCATTCTCGTAAAGGTGTCTTTTGCCATCCCTATTCTTCTTTTAATGTCCAAGTCGCACCTGCCACCTGATGTCACCCAGCTTCCTAAGTAGCAAAAAATTCTGTACTTGTTTTATGCCTTCCCCGTTTATTCTCAGCCTGCAGATAGGATTCTCCTTCTGTTTGAATAACACCATACATTCTGTCTTTTTGCAATTAATAGATAGACCCATTTTTGCACTTTCTTCAACAACTATATCTATTAAGTTTTGTAGTTCTTCCTCTGTACTTGCAATTAATACAGTGTCAATCACATATCTGAAATTATTGATTTGTTTGTTTTATCGACTACACAAAAGCATTTGATAAAGTGAAGCACAATAAGTTATTCGAAATATTGCAGGAAACTCTAGATCTAGATTCGAAAGGCCTCCGCCTAATCAGAAATCTGTACTGGGAACAAACTACCGTTGTAAGAATAGCTGGAAAAGTGAGTTAGTTCATGAAAATCAAGAGAGGCATTAGACAAAAGTGTGTTTTCTCCCCTGATTTGTTTAATGCACTGTTACCTAGTTTAAAAGTTAAATTTTAGTTAACTGAACCAATTGCACAAATCCTCTCCTCACACACATGTTGCTTTATTTCATTCCTATTGTCAATAGCAAAATCCTCTTTCACAGTACTTTCAATTTTCGCTATCTATTCTCAGAGTTGGTGTTTATATTTTTATTCTTTTGTTCAATGGTTTTGTATCTCTGAAAGAACACTTTCATTTCCCCTTTCCAATGTTCAGCCACTTTAAAGACATCAATTTTGCCTTTGTTATGTATTCCTCATCATTCATCCTAGTGCCTCTGCTCAACATCAACCAAGCAACACTAGAGTGGCTGGCTGTCTGGTGTGACAGACTATGATGATGATGATCGTAGAGCCTGCCTTTGATGCACATTCTTTGTGCACAGTTTTGTATACACACATTTCTCTGAACATTGCACTCAGGTTTGTTTAGCCTATTCTTAAGAGATGTCCACATGGTCTGCTTTCCAGCAGGAGACCATAGTCATCAGAAAATGGCAAAGATCTGGAAACGTTCGGCATCCGAGCACAGAGAAAAAGAGTTAACTATTTTTGGCTGATAACCTTTTATCAGGAGTCGAAATGTGTAGGAAACAGGCATGTACAAGTTGTTGAGAAGCAGAAAGAGTGGAGAAATCCCAATCTTTCCTTCATACAGAATAGCTGTCATTAACAGTTCACTACCCACTTTCAGACAACACCAGTAGCTGTCAACTATTTCTTCTTGGCCTCTACCTTTTGACAGAAATTCCCTTTATCCTGTCCATTCTTCCACGTTGCTAACGAACCAAAAGGTCTAATTTTCCAAACGTTCTTGATTCTGATTAAAAGACACCATCACAAACATTTTTGCATGGACTGCCTGAATTGCTGAATACTTCCAGCATTTTATTATTTTATTTCAGAATCACAGCATCTGTCGGTTTATGCTTTCTGAACCAGAGTAACAGTTGATTTGGTAATTCCTCTTTAACACAGATCAATTGCATTTCTATACTCAGAGATCAGTCAACTCTGCACTGATAATTCACAAGACCAATCTATTTCTGCATGATAGTGTACCATGAATTATGATATATTGATGCTATGCTTAGCATTTTCCATTAATTACCCATCAAAACTTTTCAGAATTAGTGGCCAAGCAACAACAAATTATAATATATATTATGGCACAATTTCAACACAATGGATTAAGTTTGCTATTATTCAAAATGCCATCTGAGGTTTGAAAAATACTTTATTTTTTCCACAATGTGATTATTTATAGAATAAGTTATAATAAAGATGATTTTCTAAATACAGAATACAGCTATGGCAAACCAATGAAAATGAGAACATTATATACTGTAGATGGATTATGTTCTTAGTAAAGACCACAGCAGAAGAAATTAGAAGCTAGCATTCAATAGTAACCAGGTTCATTAGGAAATAACCAGGCCAACACTGCTTTCTTTCTGTAACTAGAATTGATCATCTAACTTAAGTATGCTATGGCTGTAAGTAAACAAGCAATTTCTCACACTTGAAATTAACTTAAAGGAATCAGATCAGTTAACAAGATAAATTAGTAGCCTACAAGTCTGACTTGCAAAGCAAGAAAAAAGACAAGCCTTAACAGTTCAATGCACAAAAGCAATGAAGTACATTACTGGATAGAACAGACAGCAACTTAGTTAGAGTGGTTTTCACTGTTTTAGAATGAAATAATATTGAGTGGAAACTGGAAAAAAAAACAATTGGATTTCACCTCAATAGTTCATGGTTGTAAACCGATCATAGGTCAGTGTTCCAAACTGCCTCACATATCTGTAATGATCTGGGTCAATTCACATCCCATAACACGGTACAGCAAGCTGTATGATGAAAAGCTGACAGTCTGGAGGCAGGCTGAGGTCAGAAACTCCAACATAATCAGCTAAATCACCAGAACTATCTCCAAAAGGGTCCAATTAAAACAGTCTAAATAGGAATTAAGAAGCTTGTGTAAACCCAATAAATGAAGCTACATAACGATGCAATCATTTCACTCTACACCAAATCTACATCATCAATACCTTCTGGCAAGGCAAAACATCACAGGAAAAGTTTTTTTACTGCAACCCTTCCATTTCATCTGCTGAATACAGAATGGAATAGTGCACGTCCAGGAAACAGTCAGTTGTGTGATCAATAACAACCACATCATCAACAGGATGAAAAAGTGAAAGGCAATAGGGGTGAGTCATATTCTCCAAAACTAGAAGAGCAGTGAAGTGAAATATTTTCCACAAGCTTCCTGGAATGTGAAAATACAGAGAAAATAATTCAAAGAGAAAGAGTTGTCTGTATAGTTTAATTTATATCACACCTTGAATTAAATGGACTCATATCTTCTTCAGAAATGAAATGTAATGAATAGTGATAAAGAGTTATTTAATCTTTCCGCAGAAATGTTAGGTTGGGAAACATGCAAAAATGGACTTAGCAGAGTGCAATCCAATTTGTTAGGCAAAAGTACACGAAAGAGAGAATTCTGATATATCTATTTTTGCTTAGTAAAGAGGACATGCATAGAACATAGATCAATACAGGCCCTTCTGCCCACAAGGTGATGCTGATCTTTTAACCCACTCAAAGATCAATCTAACCCTTCCCCCTCAACACAGTCGTCCACTTTTCTTTCATCCATGTGCCAATCTATGAGTCTCTTACACGTCCCTTATGTATCTATCTCCAATCACCACCTGGGCAGAGCGTTCCACCCACTCACCACTCACTGTGTAAAGAAAACTACCCGTCATGCCCCTATACTTCCCTCTAACCATCTTAAAATAATGCCCTCCTCATATTAGTCATCTCTGCCCTGGGAAAGTCTCTGGCTGTCCACTCTATATCTGCCTTTCACCATCTTGTATACCTCTATCGAGTCACCATTTGTCCTTCTTCTCCGCAAAGGGAAAAACCTTAGTACACTCAACCTATCCTCATAAGACATGCTCTTCAATCAAGGCATCATCCTGGTAAATCTCCTTTGCACCATCTCTAAAACTTGTAGATCCTTCCAATAATGAGGCGACTAGAACTGAACGCAAAACTCCAAGTGTGGTCTAACCAGAGTTACGTCGAGCTGCAACATTACCTCGGGCTCGTGAACTCAATCCCCCGACAAATGAAAGGCAACACACCACACACCTTCTTAACCAGCCGATTTCACCTGCATGGCAACTTTGAGGGATCTGTGGACATTGACCCAAAGGTCCCTCTGTTCCATCCACTACTAACAATCCTGTTATTAGTGTTGCACTCTGCCATCAGGTTTGGCTTTCCAAAGTGTATCACATCACACTTTTCTGGATTAAAAACCATCCACCACTTCTGGATCCCATCAATGTCCCCTTGTAACCTACAATAACCTTCTATACCACCACCTTCGTGATGGCTAATGTACCAAAAGCCTTCTTTAACAACTCTGTTTACCTGTGACGCCGCTTTCAAGGAATTATGGTTCAGTATTCCCTGATCCCTCTATTCTACCAGACCCCTCAATGCCATACTGCTGACTGTGTGAGTGCTGTACTGGTTTGCCCTCCCAAAGGGCAACACCTTACATTTGCCTACATTAAATTCCATCTGCCATTTTTAATTCCACTTTTCCAGCTGGCCAGACTCTGCTGCATGATTTGATAAGCCTTCCTCACTATCCACTACACTCTCAAACTTGGTGTCATCCACAAATGTGGCCGCCATTGTAACACAGTGCTTAGCGCAACGCTATTACAGCTCAGTGCATTCCAGAGCTTGGAGTGTAATCCTGGCACCATTCTGGAAGGAGTGTTTGTACGTCCTCCCTGTAGAATGCGTGGGTATTCCTCAGGTGCTCCAAGTTCTTCCCACACTCCAAAGACATACTGGGTAGGTTAATTGGTCATTGCAAATTGTCCTGTGATTGGGTTAGGGTTAATTGGGATTGTAGGGTTGTCGGGGCAGCATGGGTCAAAGGGTTGGACAGGCCTACTCAGCACTGGAGTGGCTGAATAAAATAAATAAGGTTATTGATCTGGTTTACTCCAATATTGCCAAACAAAAACAACTGTTCCAAAAGAGCAAAAGTTCATCGTGTTCAACTGTGTTGTGGTTGTAAGACCATCAAGAATGTAAGTTCACCGGTATGACAGCAGAGATTCCAGACTGGGTGAGAGGAATGAATCGAGAAGCTGGTCTAAAAGAAGAGTGGAGAAATGATTGGGATTGATATTTGGTCTACAATAAGTGAAAGTGAAGAGGGTGAAGGGTTGCATAGCAGACTGAGACAAGTAGGGCTGGGTGTATTTTAGGAGAGCAGGGATAGGGAGGGAAAGCAAACACAGGCCCTGTCCCTTCTTTTCCTGATGAAGCATCAAACACTTATGGGACAAGGTCAGGGAGTGAGAGGCAGATGATGAGACCCAGAGAGAGATCAGACTTTGGGGTCAGAAGGACTTTCAAGTTGGGAGGGAAAGGCAAAAATTGGGACTTAGAAAGGAACCAGGGGCTGAGGGAGAGCAGAGAAAGAGGGAGTGAGATAGAGAGTGAGCACACAAGCAGAAGGCTTTGGGGCAGCTCTGTTAGTTCAGTGCATTTCATCATAAAGGTTAACATTCTCTGTGAGTACTCTGGTATTTTTTTCAGTAGTTAAGTGTGCCAAAGATTCAGTCACATACGGTATAAGGAAAAATCTGCAGAAGTTGAAAATCCAAAACAAAAACATAAAATGCTGGTCAGGCAGTATTAGCAGGGTGATTTGAAAGGTGAAACCAAAACTGCCGGAGGAAATCAGCAGCATGGAGGGAAAAGAACTGTCAACATATCAGGCCAAGAACCTACATCAGGGCTGAAGGGCCCTTTCTCTCGTGACTGATGCAGCCTCATCTGCTGAATGCTTCCAGCATGTTCTGTTTTTGTTCAATAACATATGATATGCCTCATTAAATTCATGCTGTTAAGTCCAAACTTTAGAAGAAGAGAAAGACAGTAAAATTGTGCATATGATTATGGTAGATATTTTCATGAAAATACAATCATCAACATTTACACTATTCATATTTAAAGCATCACCTCGTATAATAATTGTTTGCAGCTCGAATAATTTCAGTTTTAACACCTTGAAGAGTCAGTGATTTCTATTATACAATATTGACCTAGTGCAGAAAAAATGCTATTATAGAAAATAGAAAAAAACACCTGCTCTTTAACAGTTTCAATTGTTGGTGACCGTGATTCGAAGTTGTTCTATCCCATTCATGCCAACATCCATCAAGGGTACTTTTCAAGTAACGTTAGAAAGAAAACAAATCACTGGTTAAGTAAGAGGGGGAAACTATTATTTGAATGTTCTGACTAACTGCTATAGGCAATGGAGGCACAAACTAATCTGACTAAAGTAACTTGACTAAAATAACAATTTTTACTGAAGACTTCACTCCATTAATTGAGTTGTAAGGTATCAGAAAATATATCAGTGAACAGTCTTTGGTAATCTATAAATTAAATCATTGTATTTTGTTTACTTTTCTTAATTTGCTCTGCTGCAAATGAATCAACTTGTATTGGCAGTGTCATGAATTAGGTGACACATTGTTACTAAATCAATAGGTTTATTCATTGGTACTTTTCAATGATATCGCTCATCCCCTATCTATCCTCTCCTCAAAACTACTCAATAAGCTCCCAGACCTAGGCTTGGGTCCTCAATTTCCACACTTGCAGACTGGCAACATCATCTCCTCCACGATCACCATCACCACAGGTGCACCACAAGGGGACAAGAGCTTATCCCCTGCTCCACTTGCTTTGTAACTTATGACTGTGAGGCTAAGTACAGCTCCAAATATATATTTACGTTTGCTGACGGCACCACTGTTGTGGGCCAAGTTAAAGATGGGGATGAATCTGCATATAGGAGGGAGATTGAAAATCTCATTGTGCCACAACAACAACCTCTCACTCAATGTCAGCAAAACCCAAAAAACTGATTATTGATTACAGGAGGAAGAAACTGGAGGTCTACAAGTCAATACTCATTAAGGGATCAGAGGTGGAGAGGGTCAATAACCTTTAATTGCTTGGTGTTATCATTTCAGAGGATCTGTCCTGGGATCAACATGCACGTGCAAACAAGGCAGGGCAGTGCCTCTACTTTCTCAAAAGTCATCTAAAACTCTAATAAAATTCCAGTCAAAATGCACATTGGAGCATATCCTGACTGAATGCATCACAGTCTGCTATGAAAACTCCAATAACCAAGCAGACAAAAAGTGGAGGATACGTGCCCAATCCATCACAGGAAAAGTCCTCCACACCACTGAGCACGTCTACAAGCAGAGCTGCCACATGAAAGCAGCATCCATCATCAAGGAACCCCACCATCCAAGGCCATGTTCTCTTCTCACTGTAGCTATCAGGAAAGTACAGGAGCTTTAAGTCAAACACCATCAGGTTCAGTAACAGCTATTACCCTTCAACCAGCAGGCTCCTGAACTAGTGGCGATAATCTGTCACCTCAGCACTAAACTGATTCCACAACCTATGGACTCACTTTCAAGGACTCGACAACTCATGTTCTCAGTATCACTTATTCAATTATTATTAATATTATTTTTGTATTGACACAGTTAGTCTTCTTTTGCACATTGGTTGTTTCTCTGTCTTTGTTAGTTGATTAATTCCACTGTACTTCATTGATCTACTGTGAATAGATGCAATAAAATTGATCTCAGGGTAGCACATGGCAACATATACACACTTTGATAATAAATTTACTTTGAACTTTAAAGACTTCGGGTACATAGAGAAGAGAAAGCATATTGATGAAAATGTGACATCCACTTACATGCTACATGTACTTCTGTCTTCCTCTGCATAAGTGCTCCCCCTCTGTTCCGGACGACACACTGGTAAAACCCAGTGTCCGATCGTTGGAGTGATGGGATTACATACCTTGGACAGAAAGGAATGTTTAGTTTAGTGTTCAGCATAAACCTGAGCAGAGAGTAAAAGCCATCAATGATAAACAACCATCAACAACTGTTTCAGTGATCAAGGTATAACTCATACAGTTTATCAACTAGCAAGGAAAAGTCACTTTACACATGTAAAAAGAGAAATGAGGTCCTGTGAAAGGCAGAAAGCTGAAGAAACAGGATCTCCAGTATAATAATCTAAGAATTACTTCCTGTGCCACAAGCTACTCAGTTTAGAAACAAGAAATGCATGAGTGGTTGAAGAGCTGGTACAGTAGACAGAGCTTCAGATATGTGGATAAATGGAATCTCTTTTCCGGAAGGGCTCTTCTAAACGAGGAGGATAGGTTGCACCTGAACAGGAAGGGTAGCAAAATACCATCAGAGACATTTTGCCATACTGACTTGTAGTGGCCTATACTGGTGATGCAGGAATGTGGGATCCAAGAGCACAGTGTAGCAGGAGGGGGAAGAGGGAAGCATACGACATTAATGGAGCAGCAAGTCTCGTGGGTAGAGCAGCTAGAGAGATGTGTCAAACATAAGGGGGCTGGTAAGTTTAACTGCATTTACTTTAATGCAAAGTGACTTAGAGGTAAGACAGACGAGCTGAGAAAAGCATTCAGACCGGCCCATGGATGGGAAAGGAAACGATGGACATGCAGCAAAAAACACAGGAAAATGGGATTATGTAAGGTGGATGAATGGACTGAAGGGCTTTTTTCAGTGTCAAGGCTCAACCCTTTGTTTCAAAAAGCCTGCCTTGTTTACACATCAAACAGCCTTAGTTCTATTAAAACAGCAGGAAACTTATGACCATTGATGAGTCGTAAGATTCATAAGTTGAATTTTAATATGTTGACTGATTCCTTTTATCAGATATAAATGTGAGTTGGTCAGCACATCTCCAAACATTTTAAAATTCACTTTGAATGAAACCTGAGGTGGGATAAGCTCACTGCTTCTCAAGACCTTTTTAAAACAGCTATTAGAATTTACACAAGTCAACAAAGAACCAAGATCTTCAAACAGAAAAAAAAATCTGCAAATGCTGGAAATTCAAAACAACATGCAGAAAATGCTGGAGGAACTCAGCAGCTCCTGAAGGAGCCCTCTTCAAATATGATGGCAGAATATAGTATTAAAGGTAAGACTCTTGGCAGTGTGGGGGATCAGAGGGATCTTGAGGTCCGAGTCCACAGGACGCTCAAAGCAGCTGCGCAGGTTGACTCTGTATTGGCCTTCATTAATCATGGAATTGAATTTAGGAGCCCAGAGGTAATGTTACAGCTATATAGGACCCTGGTCCGAACCCACTTGGAGTACTGTGCTCAGTTCCGGTCGCCTCACTACAGGAAGGATGTGGAAGCCATAGAAAGGGTGTAGAGGAGATTTACAAGTATGTTGCCTGGATTGGGGAGCATGCCTTATGAAAACAATTGAGTGAACTCAGCCTTTTCTCCTTGGAGCAACGGAGGATGAGAGGTGACCTGATAGAGATGTATAAGGTGATGAGAGGCATTGATCGTGTGGATAGTCAGAGGCTTTTTCCCAGGACTGAAATGGCTGCCACAGGAGGACACAGGTTTAAGGTGCTGGGGAGTAGGTACACAGGAGATGTCAGGGGTAAGTATTTTACGCAGCGAGTGGTGAGTGTGTGGAACGGGCTGCCGGCAACGGTGGTGGAGGCGGATACAATAGGGTCTTTTAAGAGACTTTTAGATAGGTACATGAAGCTTAGTAAAATAGAGGGCAATGGGTAAGCCTACTAATTTCTAAGGTAGGGACATATTCAGCACAACTTTGAGGGCTGAAGGGCCTGTATTGTGCTCTAGGTTTTCTATGTCTATGTTCAGATAGCTGATATGGACTCAAGAGGCCACAAAATGTTTCAATATAACAGGCTGAAACAAAAAAATGCTGGTGATCGAGCAAAAGAGTATTGAATGCAGCTTTGGAATCTATGCCATCGGGGGAAAAGAAATTGAGGAAATACCATGGTCACGGCACAAATTCAGAGGGATGCTGCCTAAGGGAAAACATATAGACTTGAAAAATGGCAGCTCTTTTATTAGAACAAAGGCAAATACTGAGATAGTGGTACTTAAACTGCTAAAAGGCTTGTTGAGGTTAGAAAGAAGTAGATTATTCCAGTGGTGTAGTGGATTAGAAGCCAAGAACATAGATATTATCCCTGGCAACAAAAGGATTGACCATTAGTCCCTAATAGAAGCACTCCCAGCTACCAAGCAGTTGTATTTCTTGCTAGTCATGGGTACAAATCAGATGGCAGCACAGTGGCAGGATTAAAAGTCACTCTTCGCTGATTAATACAGGAAGATCAATCTGCTGCCTGCTTCATCCCATAACAGTTTGCTTCCAGTTCATGAATTACAAATAAGCAAAAAAAAACAAAGGTTTGAAATATGGCAAACCCTGTTTTATGCAGAGGAATATGAAATGCAGATTATATCCATCAGCTGTTGAAAGATTGTTTTCAACCAGTGCCATTGAGATACTTTCTTCTGGAGTTTCAAGTGAGCTCCCCTATTCATAGATTAACCAAGCCATATATAACCTGTAGCACCAGAGGTCCCAACACACTCGATCACTGCTATAATAAGATAAGGAATGCCTACTGCTCCAGGCCCAGACGATACTTCAGTAAATCAAATCACTTGGCTGTCTTTCTCCAACCTGCATACAGGCAGAAGCTAAAGAACAACAGTTTAGAGATTAGGACAACAAAGAGGTGGTCACGGGAGGCACGGCAGCAGCTATGGGATTGTTTCAAGTCAGTGGACTGAGCAGTGTTCAAAGACTCAAGTGCAGATCTGAATGAATGCATCATGGTTGTAACGGACTTTATTAAAACAGTTGTAAACAAGTGTGTCCCCACAAAATCATTCAGAGTCTTCCCCAGTTGGAAGCCCTGGATGAACCAGGAGATCTGCAAACTGCTGAGAGCTAGAGCAGAAGCATTCAAGTCTGGTGACCAAGGAAGTTACAAGAGGTCCAGGTATGATCTCCAGAAAGCCATCTTACTGGCAAAGTGGCAATTCCAAACTAAACTTGAATCAACAAAGGACGCTCAACAGTTATGGCAGGACTTGAATACTATCACCTCTTAAGAAGTTAAATCAAGCAACATAGGTGACAGCAGGGCTTCGTTTCCAGATGAGCTCAAAGTCTTCTATGCTCGCGTTGACTGTCAGAACATGGAGGAACCAGCACAAACTCCCACATCCCCGATAGTCCTATGATTTCAGTCTCTGAAGCTGCATGTGAGCAATCTTCACAAGGTCAAGCCCACGAAAAGCATCCCGCTGAGATGCAGTTGTTACATACCTCATGGATCTTATGACTGTCTTATAAGGATGATGTAATGGTCTTTTGGAGGTCACCTGATGTAATTTTCCCGCCAATGTGAGGTCACGTGATGACATGTTCACCACGGGTATAAAAGGAGACCCCTGGGGTGATGCCGTTTGTTTTCCAGTCAATCAGCCAGATACTCCGCTCCACTGTGTATTTGCCATATGACGCAGTTTTGATTTAAAACGGAGTTTTACGTTCTATTGTAAGGTACAACAGTGTTGGGCCGGCAGTTTAACCAATCGCTGCCAGGTTTGTTGATGTATCTTTTCAGTAGTATTGGAGAGTGAAGATGGGAACCAGAAGGAGTCATTCGATGGTTGAAAGGATCGACCATTATTAAATTCGTTCAAGTAAGAGTGATCTGCATGAGATAGCCTCTGCTAAAAGCAGCAGAAAAGGCCGTGCAGTCTCTAGTATCCAGAGGAAAAGGTCAGTGTCCTTAATCCGTTTTATTTCCGTCGTCGTGAATCCTGCAGACAAGGCAGGACCCGGCTGGGATCGGCAGTGTCGTGTCTTCGAGGAATTCTTTACTTCAGGAAAGTCTCTCCTAATTGACTGTATAAATCTCTTGAACTTTCGAATTTACCATTCTAAGAACTGTGTTTGAATTTACCACTTTAAGAACTGTTTTCGCATTTATCTCTTTAAGAACTAGTACTGAGTGGCGGTTTGTTAAATGGCCGCATAGCAGTTTACCTCCGGTTAAGATTTTCGTTTGTTTACTTTTTTTATATTGAGCAGAGTTGAGTAAATGTTTGATTGTTTTTATAAAACCTGACTCGATTAATATCCATTGTTGCCGAACATGTGACAGAGTACATGGCCAAGTATAGAAGGCCTGTGCTGATCAACTAGCTGGAGCGTACATTGAAATCTTTAAAAATTTGCTTTGGCAGTGTGTTTGACCCACCTGCTTCAAGCAGGTTTCAATTATGCTAGTGCCCAAGAACAGCGTAGTGACTTGCCTCAGTAACTATCGCCAAGTAGCACTTACAACCACAGTGATGAAACCTATCAACTCCAGCATGAGAAGCTACTTAGATCCACTTCAATTTGCCTACAGGAGCAACAGGTCCATAGCAAATGCCATTTCATTGGCTCAAGACCTAACTCTGGAACACCTGGACGGCAAAGGTGCATGCATCAGGATGCTCTGTATCGACTGCAACTCAGCATTCAATGCCATCATCCCCTCAAACCTTATCAAGAAGCTCCAAGTCCTTGGTCTCAATACCTCCTTGTGCAACTGGATCCTCGATTTCCTCACTTGCAGACCCCAGTCAGTTCAGATTGGCAACAACATCTCCTCCACAATCTCCATCAGCACAGGTGCACCACAGCGAAATGTGCTTAGCCCCCTGCTCGACTCAGTTTACACTTTTGACTGTGTGGCTAAGCACAACTCCAGTGCCGTTTTCAAGACTGCTGATGACACCACTATTGGAGGCCGAATTAAAGGTGGTGATGAATCAGCATATAGGAAGTAGATTGAAAATCTGACTGAGCAGTGTCATAACATCAGCCTCTTACTTGGTGTCAACAAGACAAAGGAGCTGATTATCAGCTTCAAGAGAAGGAAACCAAACGTCCATGATTATCAGAGGATCTGAGATGGAGAGGGTTAGCAACTTTAAATTCTTGGGTGTTATTATTTCGCCCAGCACATAAATGCAATTACGAAAACAGTACAACAGTGCCTCTACTTCCTTAAGAGTTTGCTGAGATTCAGCATGACATCTAAAACCTTGACAAACTTCTATAATGTATAATGGAAAGAATACTGACTGACTGCATCACAGCCAGGTACGGTAACGCCAATGCCCTTGAATGGAAAATTCTACAAAAAGTCGTGGATAAGGTCCAGTCCATCACGGGTAAAAGCCCACCCCACAACTGAGCCTCAGGACTCACACTACTAGGTTCGAAACAGTTATTACCCCTCAACAATCAGGCCCTTGCACCAAAGGGGATAACATGACTCAGCTTCACCTGCCCTATCATTCAAATATTCCTGCAACCTATGGACTCATTTTAAAGAATTCTTCGTCTCATGTTTTCTGCATTTATAGTTTGTTTGTTTGTTTGTTTATTTATTTATTTCTTCTTTTGTCTTTGCACAGCTTGTCTTCTGCACTCTGACTGAATGTCCTAGTTGGGCGGTCTTTCACTAATTTTGTTATGGTTATTATTCTATAGATTTATTGAGTATGCCCACAAGAAACTGATCTCAGGGTTGTATGTTGTGACATACATGTACTTTGACGATAAATTTACTTTCAACTTTGAAGGCAACCTTTTCAGGCTGTCACCAACACATTACACCTGAAGCAGGAAAAATACTCCCGAACGCTGCGAGTGATTGATCAGCCTGAATTGAGAAGGAGGCTCGGGTTCCTTCAGTTTTGTTTGCAACAAGTAACTACAAGACAAAGCTCTAACAGATAAGGTGTTTCTAGATGGGCAAACAAAAGGAGTGAAGATGATCATGCAGATTCCCAAGCTGAAATAACCTTCTTGTGCTAAGGCACACCTTCAAAATTGTTTGTAATCAATGCCCAACCAATAATAAAGCTAGCTTACAAACAAACAACTCTAAATAAAATTATGAGATATCATTTAAATATTCACATAATCAATGTATTTTTGTTAGCTATGGCACAGTTTTGGGCTTTCTATTACCTGTATTCCCTTGAAAACGCAGTGATCGCTGTACCATTTCGGAACCACTTAAACTCAAGTGGCCAACTTCCTTCAGCTAGGCAAGTTAAGACCAGACGATTTCCCTCAAGATGAACTTGTGGCGGCCCTGGTTCCGTTTTAAAATAAGGCGAAACATCTTCTGAAAGTGAAAATGGACATATTATAAAGCTGTGCTATGACAGAAAACAAGGCAATCAAAAAAAATACAAATACGTTACAGCCAGTAAAGTTTAACAGCTCCAGAAGGACTCACCAACAGATTTAATAACATTCTTAATAACATAATAAAAGCTTCAGCCAGGTTTGAAGTTTCCAAAACCAATATTATCTCACATGATTATTAATGTGTTATACACCTTGTGGTTATAAAGAATGATGCATGCTTTGTTTTCTTTTTGCACCAGTTGCTCAAAAATATGAGCAGCAATGCTACTGCACACACATTTGCTCCCATAATCTCGTAACCTTAGTCAATTTATTCCCGGGTTGTGTAAATTATTTTGATAGATCTAGTCTATTCTTACCATTCTCTCTGCAGACTCCACTCAAAAACATTCATGTCCTAGCTTCCGCCTTCACAACCTTAACAAGAAAATTGCAATGGTCCCTTGGACACCTTCACAGCCTTAAGTCCCACGCCACCAAGTTCAGGAACAATTATCCTTCAACAATCAGGCTCCTAAACCAGCATGGATAATTTCACTCACCGCAATACTGAAGTGATCACTGAACACAACCACTTTTACTTTCAAGAGCTCTACAACTCATGGTCTCAGTACTATTTATTATTATTATTTGATTTTTTTTGTATTTGCACATTGGTTATTTGTCAGTCTTTGTGTGGAGCTTTTCACTGATTCTATTGTACTTCTTTGATGTACTGAGAACAGTTGCAAGAAAATGAATCCCTGGATAGGATATGGTGACTTTTACATACTTTGATAAAAAAATTACTTTAAACTTTGAATTTTCCTATGAGAGAAAGTAAACACAAAAGCATGATGTAAAGTACACTGACAGGGTAAGACATGAAAATCAGCATTAAAATGCTTGGAAATTGGGCCAGATCATGCTAGGTGCAATATGTTCTTTGGCCTCACTTCACACCCCAACCCCTGCACTGACTGCAGCCATACTAACATTTTTGTGGCCAATCTGATGAAATTAAGCTTTATGCCTTGCTCTGATGGCTACCCCACAATGGGCACTTGCCCTCTGATAGTGGCACTTGAGGCTGAGCTCCCAAGCAAACCCTGGGTCAAACTTTTAACAGCCTGTGTTGTTTAATCTTATTTATAAATGCTTCAAATTGACAAGAGATATTTGAAAACAACTTTAATATATTTAAAGAACATTGATATTTAAGAAGTTACTCAAAATATTTAATTAATCAGAAGCATTAGGAGGTAACTAAAATAAAATGTAACATTTCTGCAGTTACCTTTCAATCCACATGACCCCATTCAAATGAACAGATGCCTGCATTAAGTCCAGGAGCCAGATGTGAAATGTATCTGGCTCTTGAACTCAGCATGCCCGAGTTCTGTCCTTGAAACAGTGCTGATGTGAACCAGGGAGGGTCAGGTCACATTAGGATGTGTAAGTAAGTACATTAGTCAAAAATGTACGGACCTGCATTCTGCAGCAAGCTATGGGTGGTACGTTGTACAATCTGCTATCAGCATGACTAGTCCATCAACTCTAATCAAGAAAGTTGTGTGTCTTGTATAATTATGTCAGGGCATCAAACTGCCTTCAAAATTCCAGCCATGACCTGAATTTCTGAAGCTAAGTGCACTGTCCTTACACAAACTTAGGCAGAGGTACTTGAATCTTGCTGCATCTCCATTGCCCTTCTCTTTTCAGAAAACAACCTCAAAAGTTGCTTCTTTGACCTCATTCATCACAATTTATCTACATTTTTTTGCATATCTATGAAGCTACTCCTGCATGTTTCTATTTCAAGGCACAATACAAAGCTGTCTTACAAACAAATGCAACACAAATCTGTTCTCAGCAAACATCCACAAATTGGAAAAAGTAGTAAATGAACAATTTTTATGTTCTAGTAAACCAGAAATTGTGCTTCAGCTTTAAAATTTGTCCTAATGGTGCACATCTGTGAATTATGTAAAAGCAGCTTGGTTATCAGTTTATGCTTCACCATTTAAATATAAAGGATGGTTTCTTGCAATTAAACGTTGGCTTAAAGAAAATGAATCATGTATCAAATTTGGTACACATGTAATGAATTATTTTTTAATTACTAGATGACAAAGCTATATTCGCAAATCTGCCATGACATCCACTAATTGTTTCTGACAGGATCCCAGGGGCTACTGTATGAAAGGAAGTAATTAATCGTGTTCATTGAAAATCTACTTTTCAAATTCTGGCAACAGACTACAGTATACAGATGCAGGCTGTGGCAACATAGATGTTTTTCCACATGCCTACTTTACAAGTCGATTCAGCAAAGTTCAAAGTTCACATCCGGCAGAATCTCCAATCTCATTCACAAGGAACTATAAAATCCAGCAAAGTACCTTTCCACACAAATCTACTGAAGAGCATCAGAATACAATGGAAAGGAAGAAAACACTCAAAGGATCTGTCTGCCGACCACTATGTGCATCACTTTGTCCAGGTTAAGAGAGTGTTACTGAGACCAGGAGGCTGTTACAAGACTACTGGAAGTTCCTCATTTAGAATAAGGTGGACTCTTGACCTCTTGCACCTTACTGTCTACCTGCACTGCACTTTCTCTGTCACTCTAACATTTCATTCTGTGCTCTATTATTGTTTTATTTTGTACTACCTTAATGCACTTTTGTAATGAATTGATCGATATAAAGGGTGTGCAAGAGATGTTCTTCCACTGAACCTTAGCACATAAGACAATAATAAACCAACATACCAAATTGTTGCACTTCATTCACCTTCAACTATCTATGCCTTTAATAGGACAAAAATCTCTCTAAATTTTCTCTGGTACTTCTCGAGAAGTATCATAATCACTCTAATCCCCGCTTCTACACTGAATCAAATGGAGCTTATTGCCACATGCATAAGTCTGATGAGGTACAGATACAATTAAAAGCTTGCTTGCAACAGCATCACAGGCATATTGATACAGACAAAACATGCAACATAAATTATACAATACAGTGAAGAAACAGATTGTGTAAGACAAGACATTAGTGCAAAAAAAAACCAAGTCGATGGTACAGTGAGGTGTTCCATCGCGTTCTGTTGCTGAGGTAGGAATAAGGTTGCGCAACTCAGTTTAAAAACTTGGCAGATGTAGGAGACTAAATGTTTTCTAAAACTGATGGGTTGGAAACTTCAGGCTTCTGTACCCTCTGCCTGATGGAGCAGCAAGATGAGAGTATGGTGGAGATCCTTAAAGATAAATTGCCATACGAGCCTGTGTTCAACAGTACTTTCTACAGAATCCTTAAATTTCTAATCATCACATTGTGCTGTTCACAAGAAATCTTTCAGGACCATTTAGAAAAAAACACAGCATTTATCTTGCTGACATGTGACAAGAAAACTTCATTTAGATAACGATAGGTCAGAGAAAGATCACTTTGACTCTTCAGTACGTGGTTCCTTCAAGAACAGCCATCTTCAGAATCACATAGTGTTGAAGTATCAAATTTAATCAATGGGGGTTTTCAAATAGGCCTTAAGATCCACTGAGGATTACAAATCCCTTTTTAGACATTATTGGTGTAGATTACTGCTTTTGTTTAATTGAGGCACAATGTTCAAGATTCACCTGTATCAATGAAGCCTGTTTGAAGCAGGTGGGTCCCTCAGACGGCCAAAGCAAGAGGTTAAAGACATCGGTGAATGGTTCAACCAGTTGATCACCTTATGTCTTTAGTATTCAGACGGGTACCCATCTGGGCCAGATGCTTTTCATGGGTTCACCCTCCTGAAGGATGCCCTCACATCATTGTCAGAGACTGAAATCACAGGACCATCAGGGGCTGTGGGAGTTCATGAAGGCTTCTCCATGTTTTGCCAGTGAAAACGAGCATAGAAGGCGTCGAGCTCAGCTGGGAGCAAAACCTTGTTGTTACCCATGTCACCTGGTTTTATTTTGTAGGAGGTGATGGTATTCAAACCCTGCCACAGCTGTTGAGCATCCTTCAGTGATTCCAGTTTCTAGAGAAATTATCTTGCACACTATTTTCAGAGGGTTAGATCTTTCAGAGTATAAACATTGCAACGATTAAAGTGATATTACTAAACTTCACATCGGCTTGTTGAATTAAAAATAATTGTGCTGAACGCAACTGTTATCGCAAATGTTAGCACATTCATTAGTACAGAGATCTGCAACTCAGAGTCAATCATAATTCCCACAATGAGAAAAATACGGCCTAAATTTAATTCCATACTTCAGATCCTGGCACTTAAATCAGAACAATTAAATCTTTGGCAATCATTCTATTCTTTTTAGAACTATGATTACAGAGAACATTTTCGAAGAGTAGTTTTAACATGTACATTATTATTACTGTGTAAGATCTGAACTCGAGGACAAGGTCAGAACCAGCATGGCAGTTTTCTTAAGTTTCAAATCTAGAAATGAGTGCTCTTCAATTGATGAAGACATGTTGCTGGAATAGCTAAGTGCAGCATTAGCCAGTCAGAAGGGTTAAAGTTAATTTATGACCTGATTTCATAACTTGCTCCTTCAGATTAATAATAATCAGTCCACAGTTACAGGCAAATCAATTTTGATATAGGAAGTGTCAGGAGCAGCGTACAAATTAAACCAAATGTTAAAGTAAACTGACACTGAAATTTATTAAGCTATCATAATTATAGCATCAATCAGATTACAGCTCAGGAACAGATGGATTAGAAACATCAAAGTAGATGGTGCAATCAGCTAGAGCAGGCCCTTCTTAAAAGTTCAACAGACAGTAGCATTGCTTTAGTTGCTGACCTTTATCTTAAATGCAATTATAAAACTCAGCTTCTATCATACATTAAAATCACATAAACACACAGAATGATAAACCACAGAGGACTTACTTGATCTACTCTATGAAAGAATTACCGATAACATCAACAATTACCAAAACAAAAAAAAACTAAAAGATACAGGCAAATCTTTTAGAGAATAATATTAGAATTCCTCAGAGGGCATATGAATTTATGAAAAGGAAATCACATTTGTCAAGTGTGTTTAGAGTTTCTTGTGTTTGTAACAAATAGAACAGAAAATGGCAAAACAGAGAGTGTCGTGCATTTGAACTTCGATGAGGACTTCAACATAATGCCATACCAGAGATTATTTAATAAAATTAAAGCCCATGTGATTCGGACAATATATTAGCATAGGTTGAAAACTGGTGAAGAATGAGAACACTAGAGTAGGAAGAGACAGGTCATTTTAAGAAGTAAAACCTGCTGGGATTCTTAGAAACAGAATCAGGCATATTGTCACTCGTCTGTCATCAGATTTGTTGTTTTGTGACAAAGGTACAGTGCAAAGATATAAAATTAATATGTTACAAAATAAATAAATAGAGCTACAGAAGGAGGAATAACAAGGTAGTATTCATGGATTCACGGACCGTTCAGAACTTTGATGGTAGAGGGGAACAAAGTGTTTCTGAATCACTGAGAGCGGATCTTCAGGTTCTTGTACTCTCCGCCCCCCTCCCCCATGACAGTAACGAAAAGAGCAGATCTCTCACGATGGTGAAAGCCCTTTGTAGTGGGTGCCACCTTCCTGATGCACCGCTTCTTGAAGATGTTCTTGATTGTGGGAAGGTTTGTGCCTGTAATGGAGCCAACTGAGGAAATTAGATCCTTGGCATTGGAGCCTCCAGACCAGGCTGTGATGCAAAGAGTCAGAATGACCTCCACCATACATCTACGGAGATTTACAAGAGTCTTTGGTGACATACCAAACCTTCTCAAACACATAATGAAGTAAAGCCACTGGTGGGCCTTCTTCATGATTGCATCAATGTGCTGGACCCAGGATAGGTCTTCCAAGATGTTGACAGCCAGGAACTGAAACCTGCTCACCCTTTCCACCTGCTGACCCCTCAATGAGCACTGGTGGCTGTTCTGCCAACTTCCCCTTCCTCAAGCTCACAATCAATTCCTTGGTCTTGCTGAGGATGCATGAGAGGTTATTGTTGCAATACCACTCAACCAGCTGATCTATCTCACTCCTGTATTGCCATCTGACATCTTACCAACAACAGTACTGTCATCAACAAGTTCATAAACAGTTATACCCAGAATGAAGCCATGTGGCCAGAACATTCAAAGTACCTCAGAAATTTCTGAACCTGTAATTCAAGAATTGGTACCTTTTTAGCATCACTGAAACTCCTTATGAATTAAACTGATTCTAATCATCTCACATCTTACTTCTTGTTTTGGTCCTTCCAATCAATCTGATCCCAAGTGTTTGGATTCCATTGCTTCTAAGATAGTTTAGATGATGTGATCTATTGAATGAATTATAGGTATCATTGCTGGCACATAATGAGGTCTTCAGACATGGAAATCTTACTCGTTGGCCACTTAATTAGGTAAATCTGCTCAATAATTCAAATATCTAATCAGGCCAATTACGTGACAGATACTGACGCATAAAAACATGCAGACATGGTTGAAGTTCAATTGTTGTATCAGAATTGGGAAGAATTTGGTCTAAGTGGCTTTGAATGTGGGATGATAACTGGTGCCAGACAGGGTGGTTTCGCATCTCAGAAACTTGTGCTTTTTTGGGATTTTCACACACAACAGTCTTTACAGTTTACAGAGACTGGTGCAAAAAAATGAAAAACATCCAGTGAGTGACAGTTCTGTGGGTGAAAATGCCTTGTTAATGAGAGAGATCGGAAGAGAATGGCCAGATTGCTTCAAGCTGACAGGAAGGCAACAGTAACTCAAATCTGTTTCAACAGCGGCGTGCAGAAGAGCATCTCTGAATGCACAACACATCAAACCTTGAAGGGGATGGGCAAGCGCAGTAGATGATCATGAACAGTCACTTCCAAAGCAGCAGACTGACATTTTATTATTAGAATATAGTTTCTTAGACTAAAAAAATCAAGTCAGTATGGGCAGGGGTTCTTAACCTGGGGTCCATGGATAGATTCCAGACAGTCTGTGAACTTTGACAGGAAAAAGTTTACATCGTTATATTCACTAACCTGTAACTGAAATGTAGCTGCTTCTTCAATTTTAAATGTTGGCAACAAACCACAGTAGTATTAGTAGTACCTGTGACTTTGTCACCAGTAGAAATCACAGATATTTTCATACCACATTACAGGTGTTACAAATATCTCAAAATATAATTTACAGCACGCTCAGCACTTCTTCCAAATTATGGTAGTTATCTGACCCGCTGCTAGATCGAACGCGATCACGGACTTCCTTCTACAGACACTCATGCTATGTAGCTGGCCAACTACTGGGCAGCCCTGTGCCTAGTAGTTGTTTAGCCACCAAACAGTGAAGTTGCGTTTTCTCACATTTGTGACCCAGACAGCCACGTTGCTCTCCATCATTCCCTGTAATTGTTTGTTGATCAATGCATACCTGGGAGTGCATCTGGAGACAGACCTGAGTGGAACACCAACACAGAGGCTGTGTACGAGAAGGGCCAGAGATGCCTCTACTTGCTGAGAAGATTGAGATCCTTCAGAATAGGCAGGCCTCTCCTTCACATGTTCTACAAGTCTGTTGTCACCAGTACAATCTTCTATGCTATAGTGTGCTGGGGCAATGACATCAACATGGGTGATGCCAACAAGCTCAATAAACTGATTAGAAAGGCAGGCTCTGTTATAGGAGTCAAACTGAACATACCGGAGGCTGTGATAAAACAAAGGACCCTATGGAAAATCCTGGCAATTCTTGACAATGTTTCTCACCCTCTGCAGGCCACTTTGGCTCAACAGAGGAGCACTTTTAGTAACATACTAAGACAACTGTGCTGCTCCAAAGAGCGCTATGAGATAATTCTTACCCTCGGCCATTAAGCTCTATAATGAGTCAACCTATAGCCAGGGAAATAATGACACTCTCCTGTTAGTGTTTGTGGTAACATATATTTTTATTCTTTCAACTTCTCTTCTTTTAATATTTATATCTGTGCATTTATAATGCTACTGTGACACTGTAATTTCCTTTGGGACCAATAAAATATCTATCTATCTATGTAAAGGAGGTAAGTTGTTTTTATTGTTTGCTAAAGCTTTGCAAAACTGGACAGTTCAAATGAGAACTCTTAACCCTCCACAAGGTCACGTGTGTGGACTAAGAGTGTAGGCCAAACAAGTTCAAACATGCCTGCTGGTTTGGGTAACTGTTGAAGTGTGTTCATGTAACCGTACAAGTGGTGTTCATGTATTATTATTTTGCAAGAATACTGCGAACGATATCGGAAATGAGAACAATTATTTCTAGGAAGGCACTGAAAGCCATGAGATTCTATGAGCAACAATAGCCAAATTCCAGGAAGGACAAGATGTTGTAATCCTTGTGTCTATCCTAGTATCTAAAATCCATTAAAACTGTTAAAATTTTGGATAAATTATAAAACCTGCCTTATTTTACTCATTGACATACAAATTTCTTAAATATCTTACACTTCACCGTATTAACATACAGATTATTTATTTCTTTGCAGATTTATCAAACAAATTAAACCCAATACAAAAATAATGAGTTTCAAAAATGTCAATTGAATCAAATATTTTAATTGAATAATTGAATATCAATTGAATAAAAATCATATATTTTATTTTAACTATTTATTTTATATTTTTTGCAGAACCAATTTAAGTTGAAATGTCGAAGGATATGAAGTATGATGAAAAAGTTGGGACACTTCCAAAAACCTTTTCTTAAAGCATCCTATAAATTTGCTCACTGGACTGACAAACAAAAGGATTGTGAATGAGAATTTTTAATACTTGTAACCATTAAAAGAAAAAAATCAAAATCGACTGAATGTCCACCATGACATGCATGTTGCTTTATCAAAGATCACCCCACAGTTCAATGTCCTTATTCAAGCTAAGCAACAGGTTTCACACTATGTCTTTAAAAATAAAATTTAATTTTAACTTGCCTATACCTTAAATGTATAGTCTTGTTATTTAATGCATTAAAATATATTACTACATCACAAATTAGTTTTATTAAATATACTGATAACTGTACTTCAGTATAACTGGCTTCTTTTGTAATCCTATTTTATTTTATAGATCTAAAGATATTATTTTGAGAAGGGGACCATGGGCTTCACCAGAATGCCAAAGGGGTCCATGGGATGAAAAAGGTTAGGAACCCCTGGCGTAGGATATTGCATCTCACACTGAATAAATCACATAAATTGAACAGGGTGAATGAGCATAGCGTGGTAACCGCAGGGCATCTCTGCTTGCTTTGACTAAAGGATCTATTCAGCTAGTTTGCGGTAATCAAACACTTTATCTGCAACAACAAACATACAGTAACTAAGGTTGCCCCATTGTGAAGTATACACAAATGACTGTCAGCAGCTTGCAAAGATACTTTAGAATTTGAACCATCATATTGGTTCACAGCCTTTCAGCGGTACTGATGCAGCTGAAACAAAGAAGCTTGCCATCATGCTGCACACTAATATAAAGCTCTGGATAGCTAACAGTTTCATTATGAAATACAAATGAGAACACTACTGCATGTGTGGCTATAGCAGCTGTAACTGTCTCACAGACTCACAGGAAAGTACTTGGCAGAATTTTAAAATCAGTGAAAATGCGAAATCGCTTGCGGAGGAGAGGAGATACTATGTCAATGTTTCAGTCTTGTAAAGTAACAAGGAGCTGTGTAATACAGATAACGTTTAGGGGCACTGACATGCAGTTTACACAAGATGAAAATAAGAATTATGTCTGCTGAAGATCCAAAGGCTCATTTGTAGAATTTAATTTGTTCAGTTTATCAGCCACCTGACATACTGCTGGAAAAGTGTATTGTGAAACCAACTGGTGATTCACCACGTTCCACACAACACACTTATTCAGCCTGCTCTATTTACCTGGTTTATTTATTGTGAGATGCAATACCTTACACTAACCTCATTTCAATGTGCCTACTATGAAAGTAGATCCCCATGTCTGAAACACCTCGTTATGTGCCAGAGATTATGCTTATAATTCATGCAATAGAATTCATCATCAATACTGCCTTTGAGACCATGAATATCAACACTTGTATCAGATCCAGACTTTTTCTTTGATTGCAAGGAACAAAACAAGAAAACAAGATATGAGACAATTGGCCTGAATTCAATTAATAAGGAGTGGCAGGGATGCAAAATGATGCCACTTCCTGAGTTACAGGTGTAGAAATCTCAAAAGATGCATTGGGGTGGTAACGAAGGGTCTCGGCCCAAAACGTCAACTGTACCTCTTCCTAGAGATGCTGCCTGGCCTGCTGCATTCACCAGCAACTTTTATGTGTGTTGCTTGAAATTCCAGCATCTGCAGATCTCCTCGTGTTTGGGGCGGTAAATATGGCTCCCTTTGAAACAAATTAATTTGTTGAGTGTAAACACTCTGAAGCCAGCCAGTGCTGTAATGGCATCAGCACCGGATTTCGAGGAGAGTGGTCCTGGGTTCAAATCCAGCTGGTTCCTTGCATGCTTTCCATCCGTGTTGAGTTGAGCAATGAACTAGCAATTTGATATTGCAGACAAGAGGAAACTGTATTCCAACTAACAAACTACTCAACTGAGGAAACTTAATAATTATACTTGTTTTTGGCAGGTACAACAACCTCTCTGTCAACTTTGCACACTCTCTATTCCATACACCACCTGATAAAATGAACAAAAATAAATTGTTACCTTATGTCTGTCAGCAGTACTATAATAATGGCCATTAAGACAAAGATGAGAGAGGAGCATAAAAACACTATCACCTTGATGTTTACTCCAAACCATGTCTCGACTTGAACTATACTGCAAAATCTTAGTAAATTTTTTCAAGGGTTTTCATCAATTTCATTTTGAAGCTACTATATTTTACTTAGATAACATTAAATACAGTCGAAACAGCAATCAGATAGAAATGGAAACCATAAGCTTTGCTCAACTAACCATCAAAATGACTTCATCCGTAACAATGTCAATTACAAACATTAGTAAAAAATGCATTCAGAAGGATGGTTGCTTGCTGTAGAGCATACCTGTCCATCATTTTTAAAGCAGAAGTGAGTTTTGTAGGTAACAAGGATATTCAACCTGAAAACGTCAGAAATTAAAAGGCATTACTTCCATACTTATATAAATATATGGACATAGGTATGGTATTTTATTTGATTGGCTAAATATTCCTTCAAGAGCTCCACACATTGAGCTGAAGAGTATTCAATGATGAGCTGGTTACTATCCTTCTGAGGGCAAAAAATATTCTTAGAGTCCAGCCGGTTCTAAGATGACACCGAAAATGATGAAAAATTGTCACCAAGTCAAGCTGCAAAGCAGTAATCTGATAAACAAGGTAGGTTGATAACAGCTTTGTTCATTAATGGTTCTCAGGCTGGTAGACATGTCTCAGTGTCTAAGATAGGATAGATCCCATTGAGTTTTAATTAACATTGAAAGCTACTTCCATGGTCAGGATGACACTAAACCGGCAAGCAGAAACAAGAGTTTTTAAAGCAAATTCTGAAGGTTTACAGGGTTTAAACTCTATCAACATTCCAGCAAATACTGGACAAAGATCAACTCTGGCGAAAGCATCTCAACAAAGGAGTCAAAACACATGCAAGGTATATCTTCAGATAATTTAATAGTCGATTGCCATTTCAATTACATCAGCACTCAACAAAACTAGGACTGACGAGCACCTTGGTAGCCAGGGCTTCAATCAGACGGTTCCAATAGCAACTTGCAACTTGAGAATAAACACAAAGTGACTTAATTTTAAGCTTTCAAAGAGAAAGTTGACAATTAATGGAACATACAATACTTTAGGATCATTGTTGCAGTTGTTGTGTATAGAACCAAAATATATCAGATATATCAAAATATATCAGCCTATGTCCTGACGAAGGGTCTCGGCCTGAAACGTCGACTGCACCTCTTCCTAGAGATGCTGCCTGGCCTGCTGCGTTCACCAGCAACTTTTATGTGTGTTGCTTGAATTTCCAGCATCTGCAGAATTCCTGTTGTTTGCGTTTTTAATATCAGAATATGGGACAGTTTATGAATACTTTGCCATCAACACTTTTTTTTCTCTGGAGCTGCTCAGACGACTTAGAGTACTATGCAGAAGTCTTCCACACACTATATATATATTTATATACTGTACACCCAAGACCTTTGCAGAGTACTGTAGTAATTTTATGTATTGCACTGTACTGCTGCCAAACAAAAATGTTTCCTGACATATGTGAGTGAGGATAAACCTGATTCTGATATGGGTCTCTATTGTGGACTGAGAGTGGGAAGGGGCACCGGGAGAGGGGAATCATGGTTGGGAAAGGGGGAAAGGAGTGGGAAGCACCAGAGGGATATTCTGTAATGATCAATAAACCAATTATCTGGAATCAAATGATCTTGCCTGGTGTCTCAGGGCTGGGTGCATCTGCACCCGCACTACCCCTGCCCTTGGCACTCCTTCTCAGTTTGCTGTCCCACATTCCTCCCACAGCACTCCATCCTCACCACTCCTAATATCTTTGCTCCAGCCAGATTTACAAACCGCTCCACATTGACAAATGCAGTACAGTACTGTGCAAAAGGCTTCAGCATCATAGCTATATCTATGTGCCCAAGACTTTTGCACAGTACTATAACCTAATGCTGTAGCATATCATCTCATGTGACTTACTAGAAAGGAATGTTAATCATCAACACCTTGCTAAAGGTTATCCAATGACAAAAGCTATGGGTATGGGAGGAGGATAAGTGGTCAGCTGAAACAGCAGGAGAGTGAGGTGGCATCCTACTCTGTGTACGGGGCATACACACTCACAAACAGCAGAAAATCTGCAGATGCTGGAAATCCAAGCAACACACACACACACACACACACACACAATGCTGGAGGAACTCAGCAGGCCAGGCAGCATCCATGGAAAAAAGTACAGTCGACGTTTCGGACCAATACCCCTTCAGCAGGACTGGAGAAAAAAAAGATGAGGAGTAATCAAAATAGAAAATGTTGGAAAATTTCAGCAAGCCGGGAAGCATCTTTAGAAAGTGAAACAATGTTTTCAGTCTGAGGCCCTTCCTGACTTTGCCAGCATTTTTTTTGTTTCAGAATTCATCTGTAATCTTCTCTTTGATTTTCATTTACACTTTCAACAATTATTTTAATTATCTTCCCACAAAAGAATCAGCCTTCATTAGTTTCATACAACCCAGTCTGTTTTACACAAACAAAACTTGAGCAAGCTGTGAAGTGGGAGACCAATTCATCCAACTGCTGACCAATATCAATCCCCCAAAGTTCAAAACCAGAGTAACCCAACATCATCAAAATTCTGCTACAAATTCAAATCTTCCTGAGCCACATCAGTGGGTAGGTTTTTACTCAATTAATCTTCGTGTAAGCACTTAAAATATGATTTTAATAAGAGACTATGAATTATCTGAATTGCTCTTATTCACTTAGCACAAATGTAGCCTTTCAAAGAATCATAAACAATAAGAATTTACAACCCACTTACAAAATTGCAATTTCTTTGAGTGAATTATGAAAATATCAAACACCTATGCATTCAACACTAACAATGACTGGCAGGAAGCTGCATGACCATGGGCACCATTACACAGTGAAAACTAATGCAATAAAACAAGCGAATATTACTGTTAACAATAATTCTAAACAGAGAATTGTTAAAGCACTGGGTAGGTAAGAAAGATTGTGGCATGGCAGAAAACGATGGTTTGTTCTTCCACGGTTTACTTGGAGATGCAACTTTTTTACTGGTACTGGAAGCCAATAAGCAACCCAACAGTTTAAAAAATAAACACCAGAATGATGAGAATGGATGGTGATATAGATTTGGACATAGAAACTGATGGTGTGTTTTTGGATGATACTGCCATGCAGCAGTCTGCTGATGAGAAAGAAAAGTCATCAAGAATAGTTCCTTGGGAGACATCAAAGGTAATGGGGTAAAAGAAAAAGGCATTGGCTATAAATCTTTGGCTATGGATGGATAAGAATGAAATCAAATGATTACAGTTCCACCCATCTAGTCCTTTAGTCCATGAAATAATGAATCTTGGTAATTACCACCATGAAATTGATGTACACCAACTAAACTGATAGCTCCCCATCCCCACCCACCCTCTTTTAAAGCTATTCATGCCAATTATTTTACTAATGATATGATTTCCTGTGGATTTTGAATTACTTTTCAAGGCAAACCAATGAGTGTGGCTCTAAAGCTTAATCGTGTTTGGCTGCAATAACTAGGCTTAAATTCATATAAAGCCCAAAGAATATTAACTAACTCCACAAACACTTCTCTGTCCCGAATGGGATTACATTCTCCAGTGTCAATGGAAATACTGGATTGAAAGATCTTTCAATTACTCAAGGGCAAGAAGGATTAGGTTTCTGGCACAGCACAAATCTCTTCATAACTGAATATTTTCTATTAAAAAGCAATATGCTCTAAGTGCTGTCCAATTTAATTCACAAAGTAAAAGAGATTTAATTTCCTTGTGGTGAACTGTACTCTTACATATAGCCAACAGGGTCATTTTCCTAACTACCTAACTACTCTTGGCAATATTCACAGTATAACCAGACTTGCATCTTTGCTGCTACATTCCTCAGATCATCCGATCTGGAACAGCAATAGCATCTGCTGTCGGTCAGACTGATACGCAAACAATTAGCATCACAGATAGGGGATCTCTTTCAAGAATCTTTTCAAACTAACTGTATTTGCAATATTCCCAGGAACAAAGCCAAATGCTTATGATACAGGATAAATCTATTTCAGTCCAAATAAATTTGCTTATTTTATGGGTGATCTTAAAATTATTAAACCATTATATATTATAATAATTTCTGAATTATCCATGAACAGTACTTTATTATTCCTTTCTCTTGCACTAGTCATTCAGTAATTTATAACTTTTTTTATGTATTAACACTGCAATGCACTCCAAAACAAAAATTTCAAGACATGTTCGCCAGTGATAAAAACCTGATTCTGAATTGATAATCTATATATCCTTGTATGCAAGTCATTAGAAACCAAAGTGAAGATACATCAAGTGATGAGGATAGCAAATGATATGCCGACTTTTATTATAAGAAGATGTCTTGCTACAATTATACAAGGCTTTGGAGAATTCATACCTGGAGTATGAGTATAGTTTCTTTCGCTAAAAATGAATTGACTGACATTGGAGAGAGTGCAATGAAGATTCATTAAACTGGTTCCAAGTGTGGGAGGTTAATTGCTTGAGTCAAGACTGAGCAAAGCAAGCCTGTGGCTCAGAAAAGGAAAAGTACATAATTCTCCCAGGGCTCAAGAGGAAGGATGTTTCCTTGAGTTGAGTAATCTACAACAAGAAGTCACAGTCTCTGAATGAAATGATGAGTGGAGACAGGTTTACTTGCAGTCTTTGACAGTAAGGTTAATGTAATGGAGTGGATTCCTGCAGGGGCATGTGAGAAATGAATCAGTTCTTACTTTGTCACTTACAAAGTTGACCAGTCAAAATATGACAGGATTAAGGTTAGGGTAGAAGGGGAATGTGAAACCTTTGAATACAGCAAAAATCAGGCTTATGATAGCTTTGGTCTGCCAGTGTTCAAAGATGGGCCACACATAATTCAGTACAAAGTCAAGGCCAATCCTCAATACCGTCATGGAAAGATCTATGCTTTTGGTGGATAGATATGAAACCATGCGAGAAGCTAGACAAATGTCTGAAGGCTTTTGCTCAGCGGCTTCATTTGCAGAATTGCTTTCCTGTAAGGAACATTACCTGTATTAACTTGTGAGAACTTCATGCAAAGGAATGGTATGGAAATGACAGAAATACAAGTCTTGGATGATTTCTTTGTGGTGGCTACAGTAGTGTTATAACACACCCATGTTAACAAGACAGGGGTAATTGTGCTACATTCAGCAATATTTCAATATTGTGCTTCATCCTCCCTTTCTGTGACATTAAGTACATCACCCGGAAATGAGCAAAATGAGCTTTATGAGAGCCCTCAGCTGTTGGAGCATGCCTGAAAGCATAGCTCGGCACAGCCACACACTGGACAGGGCCACATGATCCAGCTTCTGCTTTTTACTTGCTGCTTTGTTGTTTCTATGAGATCTATTTAATAGGATACAGTAAAAACGGAATGGTCAAATTCACAAACAAGGAACTCAGAAGGCCAGACTAACAAATCTACACTGAAATCCCATTTGGCAGCAGTGCAATTTAAATTCAGCTAACTCAGCTAATCCTTATTAACGTCATTTTGAAATTACCAGTTACAGTCTTTCCTCAGGTTTAGCGTACAGGTACGCAACTCCAGAAACACAATATGGTTGACTCTGAGATGGCCTTGCAAGCCAATCTGTCTCACAGCAATTAGTAATGGGAATAAATACTGGCCTACAACTGCAAATTAATACATTTGAAACATCTGATTGTGACAAAATTAGTGATAGATACCAGAAATTTATCTGAAATAACACTGGATTGCAACATTTTGAAATGTGAAATATGAAATCTGTGAGCAGCTGCTTTCAAGATCAGGCAAAAATACCTGATACAGAGTTATGTAATTGTAAAGCTGACTGTGCTGGTCCCATTTACTCGTAGTAGGCCCTTGGCCCTCTCTGCAAGTACTTTCTTTTCAAATCTTTTTATTATTATTATCCAAAATTAACAAGAGTACATCGAAGTAGGCAACATTTACAATGTCTCAAGAAAAAAAAACATTGTCTTAAAGATTGAAAAAATTTTGGTGACAAAAAAAAGAGAAAAAATATGCTACTAAAGCAAAGGAAAGTGAGGGAAAAAAAACAATTAGGTGTTCAACCCCGGAGCCGTGCATCATACAAAAAGCTTCTAAAGATAAACATCAAACCGCCAGCAAGAGAAAAAAGTGTGCAAACTATTCATTTTCAACAGGACAAAAAAAATGATATAATTAACTTAATATAAAATTATTCAAATTTCTTTGGTAATATGGAGTAACTTTAAATCTAAAGTTTAATTAAGTAAAATTTTCCACTTTTAAAAGAACTGCCAATGGGAGATCAGAAATCAACTACCTACACAAACATGTGAGCATTTAAGTAATTACCTTCAATCAAAAATATGAAATAATGTTGCAATAGCTATCTTATGAAATGAAACAAAATTCACTTTGCATTAGTTTGTTCATGCTTTAATGAGGAAAAAAAATAGGAACTGTAACTCCAATTGCAACCAACCACAACCATTCAAGATACAATAACAGAAAAACAAAAACTAGCTATAAATAGACCCAAGCACAGGAACTCAGCAGGTCAGGCAGCACCCATGGATGGGAATAAACAGTCGACATTTTGGGCCGAGGCTCTTCATCAGGACTGGCTTTTGCTATATAAAAAAAAGTTGGGATTAGCACAGAGAGAAGCCTGGAGGACAGTGTGTTCAGGGGGAGTGAGGTTTGAATTGGAGAGACGAGAGTTAAAATCAATATGGTTGATCTCTCATCGGCAGATAGAGATTAAAAAAAATCCAGAGCAGGGTGTCCAAGAAGAGAAGGAGGGTTGAAGACGGGAGAAGGGGTCATCAGTGCAGTCTGGAGAGTCCTTGCCAAAGGAGCAGGCACAGGGACAGAGGCGATGGAAGAAGAGTCTGGTGTCACAGTGAGCGTGGAAATCACCGAGATGGACAAAGGTGAGGCCCTGACTGAGAACAGAATGAACTAGAGCTTTGCATCAGTGGTGGATAGTTACTAAAAGGAATTCTGAAACACAGGGTTAATTTGTGTTTGGAAAGACACAGTCTAATTAGGAATAGCCAGCATGGCTTTGCACGTGGACAATCATAAGGCCATGTCCGCTTGATCTAAGCCTTTTAGTTTTCAATAGGTTTCAGTGAGATCTACCCACTCCCGCCATGTATGTATGCAGAGGAAACCGTATTTATACTATAGAAGTTATTCATTAATTTAAATTATGTATGAATTCCATACAGTTAATGGGGCAGCTTTTGCTTTCTTTGATGAGCTGCCAAGAAGAGGTCATCAATTTAAATTTGTCTCTATGGGTAAGGTGAATGGTTAAGAAATTTTTCTTATGCACAAAGTATTTATTGTTGAAGCTGTGATTTATGTGGCATTGGATTGCCTGAGGCAGGGACAATTATGTATTTTCAAGGAATGTTGGATAACATTTTAAGCACAGGGGTATAAGGAAATATGGTACAATAGGATTAGTTTTAAATCAATCTGGCAAGCAGCTGGTACCGACATACTGGGCTAAATAGTCTGTTAAGATATCTTTAAATTTAAAATTAATTACTTTAGTCCCATAAACAATACACAGTACATACTCAACTCAGGACTAAAGAACTGAAACATCAAGCACTGATATTAAAGCAACCAGACACTGGCCAGTGATATAAAGAAACAATCAAAAGATTAAAGTGCAATTACATTGAGGAAATGCAGCCTTGAACACAAAGAGCTTCTCAATAATTTTGCAGCACTCCTAATATTGGCCACACTTAGTAAATTAGTACTGCAACCTGATTATATAATTGTGGAAACCCATCTTTATTCCTACTCACCAGCCCAGACATTAGTTTAATCTTTAACAATTCCACATGTTTACTTGGCTGCCTTTTCTGCTTAACTTATATTTCGCTGTCCTAATTATTTTTTTTAATTAGAATACTGTTTTTTTTTCAGTAATTCATTCTACCACAGACGTGAAGCAGTATGCAATGCTTTAGTCCAAAATTGCTAAATGAACTTTGAGAAAATCGTCACTGGAAAATGGTAACACTTCCACAAATACATTATGAGAGTACTATTTGAAATAAGGAAGATGCGAGAGGAAATATTAACATTTGTGACACTTCTATTTCTGGCATTTCACAATTACTGGGACTATTTTAATCTGGAGACTAAAACAGACAGTAAAACAAATACTGATGCCAATTTCAATTTACTCATTAAAGGACATGATAAATGGACTTCAGCTGCATTTTACTTCCTGAGTTCAGATCCCTTCAACTGAATGGCCAAATAAAATAAGTTGCTTTATCTGCTATTTTCTACACAAAAAAAACTATAGGCTTAAAGTAACATATGATTTTTTTCCTGTATGGAGTTTGCATATTGTTTTTATTCATTCATTTATGGGATGTGGGCATTGCCAGCTAAACCAGCATTTATTTCCCATCCCTAGTTGCCCTTGAGAAGGTGGCAACGAGCTGCCTTCTTGAACCACTGCAGTCTCTGAGGTGTAGGTACACCCACAGTGCTGTTCCATGATTTTGACTCAGTGACAATGAAGGAACAGCGATATGTTTCCAAGTCAGGGAGGTGAGTGACTTGGAGGGGAATTTCCAAGTGGTGGTGTTCCCAGGTCTCTGCTGTTCTCGTCCTTCTAGGTGGTAGTGGCTGTGGGTCTGGAATGTGTTGCCTTATGAACTTTGGTGTGTTGTTGCAGTGCATCTTGTAGATAGTATTCCCCCTGTGATCTAAACTATATGTGCTTGTACATGCGATGACTGGGTCTCAAAGCCATTGATTCACTTAGAGGAAGTCGAGTGTCGGGGCGAGGACTATATATATATATATATATACACACACACACATTCTGCGTCGTATTTTTACTGATATTCTATATGGGTTTGTTGAGTTGTATGAATCAAACCGTGGTGTCGTGGGGGGAAGGGTGAGGTGAGCATTGTGCCTCTTTTTATGTGACTGTGATCTTGTGTGTGCTTACTGTGTGTGTCTGTTGGTAATGTGTCCTTGCACCTTGACCCCGTAGTAACACTGTCTCGTTTGGCTGTATTCATGAGTATTCATACATACAATTAACTTGAATTGAATTGATGGTGTGAGTCTCCCTGGATGGTGCAGTTTCATTCAAGTGCAGGTTGGTAGGTCAATTACTCACTATAAATTGCCCCAAATTTGTAGGTGAACGGTAAAATCTGGGGGTTACGTGGATAGAAATTGGGAGAGAACAAATGGGATTAGTGCGTAGGAGTAGATGATGGATAGTGCAAATGCAGCACACTGAAGAACTAGTTGCTGTGCTGCACGGCTATGTACCGTAACTCAATATAAAGGATAGGATCAGGGCTTTAACAGAATCAACGGTAGGTAGAAACAGTAGGGCAGTAGAGATAAGATCAATGGGGGAGACAAGTAGAAAGAAATAAGATGGATAGAGGCAGAGTTGGAGACGATAGATAGAAAATCAGGGCAGTGGGTTAGAAGGTAAAAAGGAAGGAAAATGGGAGTTTGAATCTGGAGGAAGTTGCTGTTTGCACTAACGATCAGGGAACCTGCAGTCTGAAATAAATTGTAAAGTGCGAGAAAGCACAGCGAGAAAAAACTATCTGGAAGAAATGAGACATATGAAAACTCTGCAAACTGTAAGCTCATATGTCCTTTAGATGAAGTAACACCTGGTCTCCAATTAAAGCTTGCCTTGGTGTCAGTAGACTATGCAACTCATGGGCTTCATAAGAACACAATATTTTTGTGTAAGCGACTTCATGATGCATATTGCACACCTTTAAATGCCAGGATACCTCTTCACACATGCCTGTCATTAAGTCCCCAATCAGATTTATCAATCAAGTTGTTGATAACATTCAATTACATAGCACACACACAGAGTGTGCACTTTGCATTACAAATTTCAAGTTGTGTATATAATTTGCTTGTCAGCAGCAGCATTTGAGCTGCATTTCAGCGTTAGGAAAGAACTAACTGTACTGTGCTATAAGCTCGAAGAAAGTTTCACAAAGAAAAACTAGAACTCCCAGTGAGATTGACCTTCACTTTATTTACACTGACTGTTATTTGCCATTAGTTTGACTGTCCTTGACATCCAGCAACAGAGATGTCATTAAGCTAGTTGAACACCCAAAACCCACTGAGAATTCTTAGAAGGGAGACAAACATCTGAAAGGTGCAATTTTTTTTTACAAAAACTTGCTGAACAGTTTAGCAAGTACAAAATAAGGAATGGTGAGAACAGATGAGATCAGAAAAGAAAGCGAAATATCAGTAATCTCTTTAAAATTAATAAAATTGCTTTAAATGCATTGAACTTTGAAATATTTATCTGACAATAATGATACACAATATTTTAGGACACAATTGATATTTGGGGCTTAGTATACAATTAGAAGATCACAAAACACAAGAAATGTGAAACATATTTTGTTTCATTTTTAAAGCAATAATAATTTGTAAATACCCAAGTTCTTGTCAAATAAATTATTTCTCAAGAATGTTCTGGAGAAGTTAGCACAGACTGGAAAGGTTATTGGCATTTTAATTAACCATTTTCCATGCAAGATGCATAGATTATACAAGGTGCAGTATTACAGACTTATTAAATGTGATCTCCTGTTAAAGTAACTGCAATTTTGTTTGGTATTCTATCTTCCCTCCCATGATTTACATGACCAAATACTGATATTTACAGAACAATGTTAATGAGAGCAACTACATTATAACTAGTTATGAAAACTTTTGTTTTCCCATTAGCAAGGAAATGTGTTCAAGCAATATGTAAACCAAACAGCATGGAGAACGGAAAGAGTGCTTGCTGCTTAAGTAACACAAATCAAGACCTCACTCAAAATTAACAGACATCCATAAACATAATAGTCAGAGCATGTTCAAAAAAACATATCTACTTCATTAGGTGCACATTTTTAAAAAAGAATGAAATAATGTATATATTTTTACACTTCAGTGACCAGTTTTCATCCCTCTTTTTGCAACAGTCAACCACTGCTCAAAGCTGAAACAGTGACCCTCTGATAATGCTTGCAATTTACTATCCTCCATGTGTGAATGTATGGATAGAGCATACCAGTGTGCTGAACACTTGTTTGGCCACACTGGTGCTGAAGTTGTATTTAGGAAATACATATATATTTGACCTATTTGATGAATGGCAATGGCATTAATATCAACATTTCATCTTTTCTACTGGAGGATAAAAGACACGTTTCCAGGGTTAATGCTGACCTGCTCACTATTGAGCAATTATTTGGCTAAATATATGAAATTACTATTTCTTAATTTCAGATTACATATGCAAGGCTAATTATTCCCATCGTGATTTCACCTACTGCTGCTTCTCTAAATGTTCAATCGTGCATATTCACAGGAAGTACTTGAAGCTCATTTAGTCTGGCCACTTACCACAAAAATATGACCATTCAGAGCTTGGAGATGCATGTTCTCAAGGAGTGAATTTTATGGAATAATGACTGTTCAAATCATGAAAGTGGCTCTGTCAAGCAAATAAATCACTTTTTCCACTTTCATGCTGCACACTTTAAAAATAATAAAAAATCATGCATCAATTCTATTCTGTTGAGCAAGTTTTTAAGAAGTGGGTGTTAACACCCTTCCAACGCATTATGGATAGAAGCAAGTTTATCCTATGGGCACGTTACATTTGCCACCAACTTGACTGACCATGTCCTCCACCATCAAGTCTGCCAATGTGGGGCAACAATGGAAAGGCATCGAGGGATTCTCTGAAGTTTTCACAGTGCAACTTGGAAAGTCCACATTATTCCCTAGTTGACACAGTTCCAGGAATGCGAGAGGAAACTGGGAAGGTGATTGGCAGTGATCTCACTCCAAGAAAGTACTGACAGCTGGGAAATTACAGACTTTCAGGAAGGCAGTTGAGGCTACTTGTCCTAGACTCTGCTTCAGCCCTGAACTGAGGGATGGCCTTGGCCTTTGGACAAACGGAGCCTGCAGGCCCTGGGATATTCAGCAATCTGGCAGGGCTATAATGAGGATTACCTGGCAGTGTGGAAGCACCATTCCACCTTCTCAGTTCAGCAACCAGTAATAACTCATCTTTTGAGCTAGCTCGTAACTTTGGACCACAGTGGGCTACACAAGGGGACATTCAAGGAACTACTGAATGCCAATGGTTCCTTGAAGGCAAGTAGATTCACTTCAAGGTGGAACAAGCAGCCAGAAGCTTGAGGCTGATGGGAGCCACAAAGATTGGGGGATGGATGAGCTGGGGGCATTAGTGGGAGGAAGGAGAAGACAACAGAAAGGAAGATTTGAAAAGTAGCAAGGGATTAAGGGAAAGAATATCTGAGGCATGGGGAAAATAGGGAGCAGACAACAAAGAGTGGCTATGGAAGTTAGTGTGGACAAGAATGTGCCTGTGCATCTTGTTTGTTTATGTCGATTTAGATTTAGATTATGAGGACACGCAGTCCCCTTTTATTGTCATTTAGTAATGCATGCATTAAGAAATGATACAATGTTCCTCCAGTATGATATCACAGAAACACAGGACAGACCAAGGCTGAAAAATTGACAAAAATCACATAATTATAACATATAGTTACAACAGTGCAAAGCAATACCGTAATTTGATAAAGAACAGACCATGGGCACGGTAAAAAAAAAAGTCTCAAAGTGTCTCGAAAGTCCCAACATCTCACGCAGACGGTAGAAGGAAGAAAACTCTCCCTGTCATGAACCTCCAGCACCACAAACTTGCCAATGCAGCACCCTGGAAGCACCCGACCACAGCCGACTCTTGTGTCCGTCCGAAAACTTCAAGCCTCCGACCAGCCCTCCAACACCGAGCACCATCTCTGACGAGCGCTTCGACCCCGACCGCCAAGCAACAAGTAAAGCCGAGGATTTGGGGCCTTCCCCTCCAGAGAGTCTCGATCGCACAGTAGCAGCGGCAGCGAAGCCGGCATTTCAGAAGTTTCTCCAGATGTTCCTCCGTGCTTCTCACGTCTGTCTTCATCAAATCAGAATTGTGCACGGTACCCTACTTAACAAATACAGATATCATTGCAGAGCGGCCGCGCACGCTGCATCGCACCGCCATCTTCTCCTTCTCCTCCATACAATGGAGAATGAAAATGTGCACGTGCAAACACTGTTCAGAGGGATCATTTGCCTGTAATTTTCCTGAACCTCCTTGTCACTGGACCTAGACCTCACTCCTGTGATTAAACTCCTTGAGGAAACTTTTCTGCATTTTGTAAAATGTTTATATCCAAGAAGAAAATTCCATCTAACAATAAAAGACAAAGATACAGCAGCCATGAGCGATATAAGAATTCATGCACAAACACCTACCATGTGGAAGGTTGTCCTCTTCAATAACGTATGGAATGAATGGAAAGAGCCATTGTGTGTGAGGAGCAGATAGAGAGTGGGAGCTTAAAGGAGGATGGGGCTAAGGAGGGTGGTAAGAATAGATGTGTCCATCTTGGTGTCTGCCTGTGCATGGGTGCTTGGATTTGTCTGGGCAGAATGCATCTGCTTCCAGACACACATATAGTGACATCATGACAGTCTCTGGCTAAAATTTGCTTTTATCTTCCTTCATCTTTGATTTCTTAGGTTTAACGTGAAAGGGGCCTGATCTAAAGAGAATGTGAGGAGCAAGCTTTTCACACAAGCTATGATTGATATACGGAACCGGCTGCCACAGGAGGTGGTAGAGGCAGGTACAAGTACAAAGTTTAAGAGAGATTTGGAGAGGTAAGTGGATGGGAAAGTCTCAGAGGGGTGTGGGCCAAATGCAGGCAAATGGGATATACTGTACACCAATAAGCATCCTGGCTGACATGCACGAGTAGGACCAATTAGCTGTTTTCACCCTATACAACTCTAGTCTGGAATCTATCCTGATCCTGTTCTTACCAATCCACAAAGTTTGTAAACTTTCATTCAAATGAACATCTCACATACTAAACTGAATCCCAAATAGAATGGTCTCTGACAGTTAAAATGCTGAAAGCAGCTAATATGTCTAGTGATTGATCACATTATTAGTACAATGAATAGTAATTAACCCATTGAAGCTTTCAAGGGCAAACAGCGACAAAGTGAATAAGGAAACTGTGTTGTAGCAAACTATGAGGCAGTGAAACAATGAGTCATAGCTTTTGAATTTTGACATGAAAATAAGAATGCCTTTCCTCGACAAACGGTGGCACTCAGTTATGGAGTTCGCACACAGAGGCTGCTGGGTAGCACAATGATATCAGATGGCAGACAGCATTGTTCTGTTGTCACTCAAGTCCCATAAGCAACCGCAGAGATGAGGCTTGCTTCACTGATCTATCTTTCTCCAGGTAGTTTGCAATCTTCTACACTCAAGTCTCCCTACTGATGATCATCTCGATCAAAACCCTAATAATCTCTTTAATCACATCCCTGAACAATGGCTCTCGGGATCAGAATTATTATCACTGGCATACAACGTGAAATTTGTTGTTTAGCAGCAGCAGTACCGTGCAATACATAAAAAAGTTACTATAAGGTTACAATAGGAATTACACTGCTGCTATTGACGGTGAAGACATGGATGTGGTGAGGACTTCCAAGTACCTGGGGGTGTACCTGGACGACAGACCTGAGTGGAGCACCAACACAGAGGCTGTGTACAAGAAAGGACTGAGTTGCTTCCACTTCCTGAGGAGCATTACAAGTACACAGATATACAAATATTAGAAAAGAAGCAAGAAGAATAAAAAGTAAGTCACTTTAATACTAAATGTACAAGATTCCCAAGTCAAAGATTACAAGACTGAGGTCCTTTGGAGTACGCAGCCCTCTCCTTCACATGTTCTACCAGTCTGTTGTTGCCATACAATCTTCTGTTTGGTAGCGTGCTGGGGTAATGACATCAACTCGGGTGATGCCAACAGGCTCAACAAACTGATTAGAAGGACTGGCTATGTTATAGGTGCCAAACTAGACATAATGGAGGCTGCAGTAGAATCAAAGGACCCTACAGAAAATTCTGGCAATTCTGGACACCGTTTCTCACCCTCTGCATGCAGCTTTGGCTGAACAGAGGAGCACTTTCAGTAACAGACAAAGCCAACTGTGCTGCTCCAAAGAGCACCATATGAGGTCATTCTTGCCCTCAGCCATTAGGCTCTATAAGGAGTCAAACTACAGCTGGGGAAGTGATGACCCCCTTCCGTTACAGTGTTATTAACCTCTGCTTACCACACCCCATTATCGCAGACACCCTGTGCCAATCTGTGCCATACTACCATTATTTCTTATCTGAACAGTGTGAATGTTGACCCATTATTGTATAATATTACGGCAATTCTTGCACTACCATCTTATTAGTGTGAACTTGGAAATGTTGGAAATCTTGTAATCTTTGACTTGTAAACCTTGTACATTTAGTTTTAATTTTTATTCTTCTTGCTTCTCTTCTAATATTTGTATATCTGTGTACTTATAATGCCACTGTGACACTGTAATTTCTTTTGGGATCAATAAAGTATCTATCTGTCTGTATAAAAATAAACAAGTAAATAAATAGTGCAAAAAGAGGGCAAAATGGAGAGTTAGTGTTCATTGGTCCATGAGCCACTCAGAAACCTGATGGCAGAGGGAGAGAAGCTAGACACAGTTGTCATCCACAGAGCTGACTTGGAATACATTCCCAAACCAAAAGCCGTGGATGAACCAGGAGATTTATCCCCAGCTGATGGCTAGATCTGTGGCATTTAATTCTGGTGACCCAGGTCTGTACAAGAAAACCAGGTATGACTTGCAGAAGTCTATCTCAAGAGCGAAGAGACAATTCCAAGGTGTTTGGAGGCGACACTAGATGCACACCAACTCTGGCAGGGGTTACAGGACATTACTTCCTACAAAGCGACGCTTCGCTACCAGATGAGCTCAACACTTTCTATGCTCGCTTTGAAAGGGAGACTATAACTACAGCTGTGAAGATCCCTACTGCACCCAGTAACCCTGTGATCCCTGTCCGATGTCAGGCTGCCTTTCAGGGGAGTGATCCCTCACAAGGCGGCAGGCCCCGATGGAGTACTTAGTAACACTCTAAAAACTTGTACCAACCATCTGGCAAAAGTATTCAAGGAGATTTTCAAACTCTCACTGCTACGGTCGGAAATTCCCACCTGATTCAAAGGGGCAACAATTATACAAGTGCCCAAGAAGAGTAGTGTGATCTACCCTAATGGCTATCATCAATAGTACTCACATCTATGGTGATGAAATGCTTTGAGAGGTTGGTCATGAAAAGAATTAACTCTTGTCTCAACAAGGACCTGGACCCACTGCAATTTGTCTATCGCCACAATTGGTCTATGGCAGACACAATCTCAATGGCTCTTCACACAGCCTTAGCTCACCTGGACAATACAAACACCTATGTCAGGATGCTGTTCATTGACTATAACTCAGCATTTAACACCAGCATTCCCACAGTCCTGACCAATAAGCTACAGAACCTGGGCCTCTGCAATTGGATCCTCAACTTCCTAATCAGAAGACTACAATCTAAGTTGATTGGTGATAATATCTCCTCCTTGCTGACGATCAACACTGGTGCACCTCAGAGGTGTGAGCTTAGCCCATTGCTCTACTCCCTCTATATCCATGATTGTGTGACAAGGTCCAGCTCAAATGCCATCTATGAATTTGCTGATGATACAAATATTGTTGGTAGAATTGCAGATGGAAATGAGAGGGCACACAGGAGCAAGATATACCAGCTAGATGAGTGGTGTATTAGCAATAACCTTGTACTCAACATCAAGACAAAAGAGCTGGTTGTGGACTTCAGGAAGGGTAAGGCAAGGGAACACATACCAATCCTCATAGAGGGATCAGAAGTGGAGAGAATGAGCAATTTCAAGTTCCTGGGTGTCACGATCTCTGAGGATCTAACCTGGTCCCAACATATCAATGCAGCTATAAAGGCGGCAAGACTGCGGTGACATTTCATCTGGAGTTTGAAGAGATTTGGTTTGTCAAATAAAACACTCGAAAACTTCTATAGATTTACCATGGAGAGCATTCTGACAGGCTGCATCACTGTCTTTCTAGTAGGTGGGGGGGGCGGGGGAGGCACCTGCACAGGACCAAAATAAGCTTCAGAAAGTTGTAAGATTAGTCAGCTCCATCTTGGTTACTAGCCTCTGCAGTAACCAGGACAGCTTCAAGGAGCAGTGCCTCAGAAAGGTGGCTTCCATGATGAAGGACACACTTTTCTCATTGTTACCACCAGGAAGGAGGTACAGAAGCCTGAATGCACATACTCAGCAATTCAGGAATAGCTTCTTCGCCTCTGCCATCCGATTCCTACTGGACATTGAACCCATGAATACCACCTCACTTCTTCACAAATTATTTCTGTTTTGCACTATTTTTAATCTAACTATTTAATATACATACATATATATATATATACACACACACACACATATATATGTATACATACACATACACACACACTTAGTTGGAATTGATTTACACATTTTCTTCTTTCGATATTATCATGTATTGCATTGTACGGCTGCTGCTAAGTTAACAAATTTCACGACACATGCTGGCGATAGCAAACCTGCCTGATTCAGGCTGCTGTACCCTGATGGTAGCAGATCCAAGGTACCTGCGAGGAACTTTCACAGTAATGGGAAGAACATGGAAGTTCTACACAAACTTGTATCTTGTATCTCTGCAATTTGTTGTTCTTAAATTGTGCCGAGTGGCTCAGTCCTCATATGTAGTTAGAATATCTGGCATTGGACACCAACACAATGTTATTTTAATTCACGATTTTTTAAAATGATCAGACTAATAGCTTAAAGTGCTGTCATGCTGCATCCTTAAGACACTTCAAAACACTTTATAACACTGAATAATCAATGCGTAAATTTTAATGTAGTCATTACTATTACATTAGCAAACATAACCAGCACATTGTGAAAGCAGCTCTCAGAGACAGCAAATCAGAGAGTGACTGATTTTTTTTTGTAGAGAATATGGGTTGAAGGAGGAATATTGGCAGGACACCAAGAAACTGTAATTCTGCTCGTTCTTCAATGCTGCAATTTGTTTTTTTTTCATGATAAACTGATTAGGCTGCTGAAAACATGTCCAAAATCTTATCAGAAGATATAGCAAAGCCTAAGAATGCACAAATCCTTTAGCACGGCACAAGACTTGAAGTTCATTTACTGCTTAAAATATAACATAACTTAAAAGATAAACTATTGTACAGAATATATGAAACCAACAATAAAGACACCTGCCAAAATAAAATGCATGTTATATCTTAATCTTTTCAAAAGAAACACTAAGATCAGGTAACATCGTGGGGACATGGTCAGTGTTACTATCTGTAAAGCTTAACGCAGGGTCCAAGAAACAAAGAAAACTTGAGATGCTTGGTTTTTCATTTCTTTTTTCCAGTCCATGCAATAATTTACTTTGTCTTTTAACACCTTTGTTATACTTCATAAGTGCTAAGGGTTGTTCCATTTGTAGAAAGTTTCTCGAGCTTGGTGTCCTATTTGCCCCAAGATAAGAGCAGTTTTCCATACTGACACAAAGACAGCTTATTGATTCAAATCCATTTCTGCCTCATCTTGTTTGCTATTAAATCTATTCCTTATGCCTTTGATATACCCACACCTCTGATCAATCAGCCTTATAGACATAAGCTCATCTACAATAACTAGTAGTTTTAATTCATAACAAGTTGACCAACATCCTTGTTCTTATTAACCAATGTTGGCTACAAAACACTTGATTTTCAAATACTCACCCTCGTTTACAAGTCCCTTACCTTTCTCTATCTTTTTAATCCTCTTGCCCTATAATTCTACCATTATTACTTTCCTTCAGCTTCTTCAAATTCAACTACCCAGAAATGAAGACCATCTCCTTTGTTGCCAAGGACCTAAATAAGACCCTGCTATTTTCTTACCAAGTCCCTGCCTTTCTCTCGCCCCCCCACCTGCTTTTAAACTTTTGATATTTATTCAAACTACCACAGTGACCAGACTTTCCTAATACTGATTCAGTAACTGTTTGCTGAATACCCATTACAGAAGGAACTTTAGAAAAGTAAATATCAGAATCAGGTTTATTATCACCAGCATGTGACATGAAATTTGTTAACTTAGCAGCAGCAGTTCAATGCAATACACAATCTAGCAGACAGAAAATAAATAATAAAATAAAAATGATAATAAATAAACAAGTAAATCAATTATGTATATTGAATGGATTTTTAATAATGTGCAAAAACAGGAATACTGTATATTAAAAAAAGGTGAGGTAGTGCCTGAAGATTCAATGTCCATTTAGGAATCGGATGGCAGAAGGGAAGAAGCTGTTCCTGAATCGCTGAGTGTGTGCCTTCAGGCTTCTGCACCTCCTACCTGATGGTAACAGTGAGAAAAGGGCATGGCCTGAGTGCTGGAGGTCCTTAATAATGGACGCTGCCTTTCTGAGACACCACTCCCCAAAGATGTCCTGGGCTAGTACCCAAGATGGAGCCGACTAGATTTACAACCTTCTGCAGCTTCTTTCGATCCCATGCGATAGCCCCTCCATACCACAGTGATGTAGCCTGTCAGAATGCTCTCCACGGTACAACTATAGAGGTTTTTGAGTGTATTCGTTGACATGCCAAATCTCTTCAAACTCCCAATAAAGTATAGCCGCTATCCTGCCTTCATTATAACTACATCGATTATGTTGGGACCAGGTTAGATCCCCCCTCAGAGATCTTGACACCCAGTAACTTGAAGCTGCTTACTCTCTCCACTTCTGATCCCTCTAAGAGGATTGGTACGTGTTGCTTAGTCTTACCCTTCCTGAAGTCCACAACCAGCTCTTTTGACGTTGAGTGCCAGGTTGTTGCTGCCGCACCACTCCACAAGTTGGCATATCTCACTCCTGTACACCCTCTCATCACCACCTGAGATTCTACCAACAATGGTTGTATCATCAGCAAATTTTTAGATGGTATTTGAGCTATGCCAAGCCACACAAGTCATGTGTATATAGGGAGTAGAGCAGTGGGCTAAGCATGCAACCCTGAGGTGCGCCAGTGTTGGTCGTCAGAGAGGAGGATATGTTATCACTAATCTGCACAGATTGTGGTCTTCCGGTTAGGAAGTCAAGGATCCAATTGCAGAGGAAGATACAGAGGCCCAGGTTCCGCAACTTCTCAATCAGGATTGTGGGAATGATGGTATTAAATGCTGAGCTATAGTCGATAAACAGAATCCTGACATAGGTGTTTGCATTGACCAGGAGGTCTAAAGCCGTGTGGGGAGCCATTGAGATTGCGTCTGCCATTGACCTATTGTGGCGATAGGCAAATTGCAATGGGTCTAGGTCCTCGCTGAGGCTGGAGTTCAGTCTAGTCATGACCAACCTCTCAAAGCATTTCATCACTGTCGATGTGAGTGCTACCAGGTGATAGTCATTTAGGCAGCTCACATTATTCTTCTTAGGCACTGGTATAATTGTTGCCTTTTTGAAGCAAGTGGGAACTTCCGCCCATAGCAGTGAGAGATTGAAATAATCCTTGCTTAGTGTGATTTTTCATCAAGCACCATCACAACTTTCTACTTTGTCCTCTAACCATTAACTAAGCAGAAGTAACATTCAACTTCTGAAGGGCATGACATTAGATTCTGAAAGAAAACGGAGATAAGAACTGAAAATTACAATCTACAACCGAGTATTTTTAGATCACACTCTTTAGTATTCCAAAAAAATACATGGGCTACTAATCTGAAATTAATGGCGCCAGTGGCATTTCCAAGGCTTAAATTCATACAGGGAATGCTATGCAGAGTTAAATTAAGATAACAACAGAAAAACAATGACAATATAACTGATAATGATTCAAATAACCCCAACAGAAACCAAAACTAGTTTTCAATCTTAAGAAGGCATCACAAGATAGAATGAACACCAGAACAATACTGAGCAAATATTTCCCATACTGGTGGCTTCATGGTCTCCTGCAGAAATAAACTGATTTGTTTTCATTTTCAGATCATTTTCTGTTGTAACTGTACCGTCCAAAGAGCCCTGCAGTGGCAATGACACTTCGAACTTAGAATATACTTACACTTCAAATATTTTGACCTGATAACATTGTGAACATATGGACTGAACAACACTGCACTCTTGTTTTGTATTTGTACAGTTTTTTATGAATGAAGTTAATTTTTGAAATTGAAATTGTATTTTAATATGTGCTATGTCCCTTATCTTGGAACCAAATATTAAATTGATTTTTGACACAAAGATGGAATAGTGGCTTACTCCATCCCACCACACACGTCAACCCAGTATTCAGTGCCTTGGGGAAAGGTGCACTCCACTTTTGAGAGACTTTTAAAATTGAAATAAGACTGAACTCTGTCACACTGGGTGTGTGATACTGCAATGCTGTCTACATAGGGCAGAAGTTTTTTACAGTAACTGCTGCTATCGTCTGGCTCTCACGGCTGTTTTGATTGCCCATTACTTTTCATTGTAGGGAAGAACTGCAATCTAACTTCTTGCTGCCACTTGACACTGAAGGGCTGAATCCAGTCTACCTGCCCCTCGAACAGATGTACTGTTCAAAGGGTTTAAGAGTAGCATTAAAGCTTTGTAAACAGAATGCATTGCCTTGGTGGGACTTGTCACTTCAAATAAAAAGCATCTACTGTTTGTGTTGTATTTCCTATACATGATGAATTAAGTTTGTTTTTGAAATAAAAAAAACTCGTGTCAGGATCTTCATCACTTTTGTATGTTACTATTCCTGGCACGTCATGAACCAATTCATAAATTTGAGCTGTGCCTTAACCAGCATTAAGTTATATTCATTCTTGGTTCGACAGTACTTGTTATCTGAATTTAATTTGCTCCTATATGGATGAAAACTGACTGAGTTTATATTCAATCACAAACAAGTGAAAATTTGCAGATGCTGGAAATCCAAACAGTACACACAAAATGCTGGAGGAACGCCGACTGTACTCTTTTCCATAGATGCTTCCTGGCCAGCTGAGTTCCTCCAGCATTTTGTGTGTGTTGCTCAGTTAATATTCAAGATGTATGCATTTCTATATTTGAACCATTCACTTCACTTATTAATAAATATCAATTGTTTGATCTAACTACTCGTTTGCTGGTGGGCCGATACTTTGAATAGAATTGCTGACAGATTATGTAGGATTCAGTACTGACAGTGTTGATGTCTCAGTGCTGACTGAACTTTTAAATGGCTTTATTGCTGCTAACTTAAACACCCACATATTTTGAGGATGCTTATGAAGAAACGCAAGCTTATTGATAAATTCGCATCTCAAAGCCAGGACCTTTGGCAGCTGAGAAGGCTACAAAATCGATCCTGTGACATCTGTGATCGGGGCCACTGTACAGGATCAGAGAAGGCTGCAGACGGTTGCAAGCTCAGACAGTTCAATCATGGGCACTCGCCTCCCCAACAGAGGACGTCTTCAAAGGGCGACGCCTCAAAAAGGCGACACCCGTCATTAAGGACCCCCATCACCCAGGGCATGCTCTCTTCTTACTACTACCATACACCCTCAATGTTTCAGGAATAGCATCTTCCCCTCACCAGCAGATTTATGAATGGACAATGACCCACCCATGAACACTGCCTCTCACTAGCTTTGCTCTTTTCACATTACTTATTTATATATTTCTTATTGTAATTTATAGTATATTTTATAAATTGTACTGTATTGCTACCACAATACAACGAACTTCAAGACAGGTCAGTGATAATAAACTTGATTCTGATTCTGAAATAAAACAGAAATCTAGCCAGGCTACTATAGACACAGAAATATTAGATCTTTTGAATTTATCTACTGCAAAGTTTGGTAACAACCCTTCTAATTTGAGGAACACCTAAATTCTGAGCTGAAAGAAAATTAAATTTCAGCATTTCAAAGACCTCGTGGCTCTTTTTTTTAAAAAAAAGAGCAGTTTGTAGTTCTGATGAACTGCAAAATCACTTTAATATTTTTATATACCACGAAGCTTAAAAAGAAAATTAATCCTCAATCTTGAAAAGTATCCAAAAACATGAAACTGGCTTTTCTTTCCACAGATGCTGCCCAACTGGCTGAGTTCTTCATGCATCTCTGATTTTGTATCAAAACAGCTTGATTGGAAAATGTCAAATCTCATTACGTGTTTCATCTAGACTATGAAATATTTAATTAGAGACACATTACCCAACAAATAAATCAAATTTCATGAACTAGTTAACAGGCAAATCTATAAACTTCAATTCAGCCTCAATGTTTAGTACTAATCAACGTCAGTAATTTAATTCTTCTTGACCTCAGACTCCAAATAACCATAGTGCAATGAAAATTAATGAGCTCAATAGGAAAATAAATACAAGATGATTTTATTCAGACTAAAAGGCTTTTCTCAGGGTGGAAGAGACACAGCATATTGACCAACAGTAGGCAAGTAGTAAAATTACTGATATCTATCTATGGATAATGCTAGTATTGCTGATAATTTAATCATCGGTTCTTGGAAGCTTGCTTGGATGCACTCAAGAACCCATGACAACACTATCAGCAATTCTAGTTTTATCCATAGAGTGTAGGTAAGGACCCTTGCTGATGGGGAATTAATTGATATATCCAATGACATCATTGAGACCAATGTGTAATTTTACTTCAGGCCCGAATGAAAGAGCAGATGTGGCATCTGAACCTTATCAAATTGCAGGGACAAAGAATCATTGTCCGAACAGACTGTCTGGAGCAAGTAGATCTGCTCTGACAAGTTCCACCAGGAAACTCAGGGCCTGCTGCTTTCTGCTTCCTGAACATCAAACTCACGAAGACACCCTTGCCAAGTAGAACTTCAGTATATCGTCAGTGGCATGCTCAGTTCCAAGGCGAGTGAATCTGGACTACGAGCAACGCCTGCCCAGAGTAGACTCCTTTGCCCGGGTAATACCTTAGCTGTTCTTTGATTATTCAGGAGAGTCAGGGAAACTTAGTCAGTGTGCACAGAAGGCATGAATTTACATACTTGTTAGTTTAATCAATAAAGTACTTGTTGGTAAATACAGATCTCTCTGTGTCTCTTTGATCATTGTTAAAAGGGATGACTCTTGTAACAGCGTACACCTTGGTGCAGAATCTACAAGTTGTGAAGCGCCTAGGTAACTGTTGCTATTCAACAAACACTCATGTTCATCATGGAAAGACAATTACTGATGAAGTAATAGAAGATGGTTGGGCCTAGGACATTCCCCTTAAGAATTTCTGCCACAATGTCTGGGACTGAAGAGACTGCTTTCCAACAACTTTAATCATATTCTTTTATGCAAAGGATGACTCCAGTTTGTAGATAGTTTTCCCATGAATCTCACTGAATTCAGTTTTACCAGAGTTCATTAATAAGACCAGAAGATATAGAAGCAAAATTAAGCCATTTGGCCTATCAAGTCCGCTGCACCATTCCATCATTGCTGATTTATTATCCCTCTCAACTTCATACTCCTGCCTTCTTCGTGTAACCTTTAACACCCTGGCTCATCAAAACCTCCACTTTAAACATACCCGATGACTTGGCATCCACAGCCCTCTACCACATGTTGAAGGGGAGCTGTAAGTGGTAATTGGTGGGTAACTTGGTGTCCTGTGTTTGACTTCCCAGATTCCATAAAGTGTCCAATGTAATGACACTTCATGGAACCTGGGATCAATAGTGAGGAATCTCACTTCCATATTGCACAAAGTCGTATCCTTTCATCTGGTGAGTCTTTCCTGTCCATAAAACATGGCATATCCAAGAGCCGTGATGACAATGGCTAGAATTTTCAACATGACTGTTGCTTCGCCAGTCTGGGAGAACTATCCTGATGGAGATGAATATGAATATGAATGTGAGATGAGTGTGATTATGCATGATTGTTGGGTCCATGAGAAACACAGGAACACTTAAACCCAGTGCCCAGATTAAAGCCAGATGGTCTGTCGACTTTTACCAATACTGGGTTTCATCATCACAATTTGGACGCAACTGAATGATTTGATAAGCTCAAATAAGTTTGATGAGGTCAATTAAGAGTCAACACCAAAACAGTGTGTTTGGAGGCCAGACTGGATAAATGATCAGATTTTGCTGTACCAGGGGTTTTTGTGACCAAGCTTGTTCCGACTACTTCAACCCACCCAATTTTGATTGCCCTGCCTCTGCTTGAACCCTTGCTGAATAGATTTTAAGACAGGAAAGATTGCTTTCTCAATTCATCTGGCAAGTTCAGTTAAACTCAGAAACTGCATGATCTGATTATTCCCATACTCCGTGGCAGTAATCCAATCTGCCCATTCAGTCAATGCCAACTCATAGAATAACGCCTTTCCTCACTGCTTTTTCCTGTAATCTATTCTGCCTGTATTTCCATCCATATTCTACACCTGACATACTCAGGACAAGTTAAAGTGGCTAAAAACCCATACATTTTTGGGGCAAGGAGGAAACAAGAGCACCCAGAGGAAATCTTGTACAGGTGTCCCACGTTTCTCCAACGTTCGCTGTTACGAAAGACCTACATTAGTTACCTGTTTTCGCTAACAGAAGGTGTCTTCACTGTTACGAAAAAAGGCAGCACACGAAAAAGGCAGCGCCCAAGCTCCTCCCCCAGAACTGCATTCTAGCCGGCATTGCTTAAACATGTGCCTGTGAGCATCTGTGCTTTATGTCGATTTATTTTGAGCATCCGTTAGCAAGATGAGTTCTAAGGTATCGGAAAAGCCTAAAAGAGCTCGTAAGGGTGTTACACTTAGCATAAAACTAGACATAATTAAGCATTTCGATCGTGGTGAACAAAGTAGGGACAAAGTGAGTTTGACTTGTGGAAGCTGATGAAGATGATGTTGAAGAGGTTTTGGCATCCCATGAGCAAGAACTAATAGATGAAGAGCTGATGCAATTGGAAGAGGAAAGGATAACAATCAAAACCGAATGCAGTAGCGAACGGACCGAAAGTGAAGTCGTCCAGGAACTGAACGTGAAGCAATTGCGTGAGATTTTCGCTGCAACTGACAATGCTGCAATGATTGCAGAAAAGTACGACTTTAATTTTGGAAGGGTACATAGGTTTAGGGCATACTTGCAGGATGGTTTGAGTGCTTACAAAGAACTGTATGATAGAAAAATGCGCGAGGCTAAGCAGTCAAGCATACTGTAGTTTTTCAAGCCTTCCACATCAACCACAGCAGGCAAAGAACCTCAACCTTCGACATCGAGGCAGGCAGGCAGACATAGAAGATAACCTGCCTGCCCTGATGGAAACAGACGACGATGAGATAACACCCCAGTTTCCCACCACACCAACCTTTGACGACTCAGCCTAACACACCATCATCAGTGTGCTCGCTGTCTTCCCGATTCCGGTAAGTGATACAACATTGTAGATACATTATTTCAACTTTATATAGGCTGTGTGTTTTTATGTGTTATTTGGTATGATTTGGCAGCTTCATAGCTTAAAGGTTACTGGAGAGAGTGTTTCTGCCGAGAGCGCTTGCGCCGTGTTTCTGCTGAGAGTGCTGCCGTGAGATTTTCGTTACGGTAGACAGTGCTGTGATGATTGCAGAAAAGTATTTCTACTTTATACAGTCTGTGTATTTATCATATCATTCCTGCTTTTACAATATGTTACTGTTATTTTAGATTTTATGTGTTATTTGGCATGATTTGGTAGATTATTTTTTGGGTCTGCTAATGCTCACAAATTTTTCCCATATAAATAAACGGTAATTGCTTCTTCACTTTACCACATTACAGCTTACGAACCGTTTCGTAGGAACGCTCTACCTCCGGATGGCGGGAGAAACCTGTATAACAGTGAGAATGTACGAGTTCTACATAGATAGGTCAGAACAAGACACTACAGCTGTGAAGCTGCACCACTATGCTCCCCAATAATTACCAGCGTTTTGTATTTCATCAGATCATACAATTCAGAGCAGGCTGTTTGCTCTCACCTTCATACCTGCAGTCCTACTGGATGCAGTAATTTTCAGTGCTGTGGCTCACATCGGCTGAATGTACCTATTGTTCCCCGTCAAGAAATGGACATGCATCTCAAAGTCAAGCTGATAAGCAAGAGGCACACAGAGAAAACAAACATAAGGGAGGCAAAAGATGAACATTCATTTACTTATGCTCCCATTTGTTCCTGGGATGTAAAAAACATTAGCAACTAAATAGAATATGTATTGTCTATTCAATCTATTATTCTGTGGGCATGAAGGTACGCACTTTGATTGAGAGCGAAGCCGCATATAGATTAAACTAATGTGTTTCTCCTCTCTGAAGAACAACAGATCATAAGAATTTTTATGACAATTTCGTAGCTTTGTATGATTATTTTCTGGTGCTAGCCAGATATGACTAAAATTCATGGAATTTAATTTCACAGCTTGCCCTGCTTCAGCTTAAATTTGCATTTATAGCTCAGTACCATAAACATTAAGTCATGGTATCCGCACACGCAGACTCTAAGTGCAGCTATGAAGAAAGCAACAACAGGAACAAAAATAGGAGAACAAACAAATAACATAAGACAGGGTCCCCAACCTGGGGTTCATGGACCTATTTCTTATTGGCATTGGTCCACGGTATAAAAAAAGCTGGGAACCCCTGATCTAAGACAAAGAAACACCGACAAAGACATAGAAGAGTTGAAGACCGGTGTAAAATTCTTCTTCACCCGCTCAAACACCTTCAAATTTTTCCAATATTGTGGTGGGCAGAACTGAATACAGAAGACCAGGTATGGCCAAACCATAGTTTCAGAGATTCACTACTAATCTCTGGTTCTTGTACTCTAAATGTTTCCATTTATAAAGCCCAGGATCTCATATACTTTTCAACTGCTTTCTCAACATCACTTTATGAAGAGAAATGACATTTTAAAAATCAAATATATTCAGAGTGAAGAAACGTCGGAGCAGAACCAAGAATCCAAGGAATAAATATCTCTCCAGAAGATACCACAGGCTTGTGTAAAAGCAAAAAGAAACCGTGTAGACCAAAAGTATTTGAAGATAGCAGAGAATAAATTTGTAAAGGAAAATAGCTGCAGAATTTGAGGGTTGGGATGGACATGATGGGCCAAAGGATCTGTTTCTGGTCTGTGTGACTCTAACTTGAATTCACATACAATCAATGCAAATTATGAGGGCAATAAAGCACCATTAAACACACTGCTCTGTGGGGTCCGGAGTTCAGAAGATATTTTACTTAAGTCAACGGAAGTCAGGCAGTCTGTTATTCCAAAATGTAACTAACTCAGGTTCTTTATTTCCTTTGCAAAACAACCCAATATGCCACTACTTAAAATGATCCGTGCTTATGTAACTACATGAACTTTATAATTAGCTCTTAATCAGATATGGTCATATTTAGAAACCAACATCCCTTTAGCAAACTAATTACGAATTCTGAGTGACATTAAGATTCGTAGCACACTGAAGCTTAAAAATATTTATCAGATCACAAATGACCCACAACCCTTACCCTGCAGAACAAAATTACAATCAAATATCATCAATCACGCTGGAGAAGTGAATGCAGCATTTTATTCGATAAACATTCTAAATCATATCTTACAGACAGCTCACTCATAAGATTGGCCTATGATTAGTTGGTCCCTTAGCTGGGTTCATTGACAGACACACTGCTTGGCAATAAGTCAAATTAATTTAATCATGTGATAGCTAGCAGAGCCGCACTGCTCACAGGACACGTCAGCACAGTTCTCTGTATCCAGTAAGTTTATGGGTGTCACTAAATATACAGTAAGTGCGGAATAGAGTTAAATAGCACTTTTAAAAATGTTATTTTCACTGTTCAAGTGGCAGGATATTAAAACCTCATCAAAATTGGTCATCTGTCTGTACCATTAATAGTAATACAAAAAATTTAAACTGTTTGTTTTAAGACAGAAATACTTTGGAAGGGTTAAGTAATCTAGGTCCATTTTTGGGCACTTTGAAGCATTATATAGTAGGTCATCTGGCTACTTCCAAGAGAAGAATGACGATACATCAACAACACAGCTGCTCAAAAAGGAGGAAAGTGATAATGAGAAATTACTGTTTCAGCACCATCGAGCCAAACAGCACAGAACAGGCACTATGCCCATTATGACCACGTCAAACACCAAGCACATCTATACTAATCCCATTTACCAAGGCCTTCTATGCCTTGGCATTTCATGTGTTTGCCTTAACCATTATGAGAGTAACTGGACTCCATCACCCCTTAAGCAATGTATCTCGGATTCCAACCACCCTTGGAAAGGGACCAAGAGATTGAAACGTCTGTGATTGAATAGAGACATCAAGAGATTCCATAGCACAACTGGCATTGATGGTGGCTAACAGGGAGTAGCCAAGGCTAGCAAACTGAAAAGATACTGCATGTCTGGGAAAGGAGCTGCAGGATTTGAGAAATCTCTTCTGGGAATATGAAATACAAATCTGGAATGGCTAATTTTCTTTATTAAATGTGTCACCGAGCACAGAAGGCTCTAATGTGTGAATTTAAAAGATGAAATGCTATTCCCCGAATCTGGAATGAATCTTATTGGAACAGTATAGAATGCCAAGCACAGAATGAATTGTGCAAGTGGAGTGGAGATCCAAAGTGACAATGTCTGGAACGATTTTCTCAACTGAAAAGAAAAATTCTTTGTTTTGGAATCTGGGTGTTTCTGCCAAACTGCTAATTCCCCTTGAGCAGGTAATGTTGAACAACCTTCTTAAGCCTCTGCAGTCCATTTGCTTGAAGTGCTCCACAATGTTGCTGAGGAAGGAGTTCTAGGATTTACACCGAACAATGAAGAAATGGTGACATATTTAAAAGTCAGAATGGTATATAACATGTTTGTACCTGGTGTTTTTTTGTACTTCTTGGTGATTGTCATCAGATTGAAAGGCACATCTGAGCAGCCTGGGTGAGAAATCTATGTATGAGAAGTGTCCCAGTATGGGAACTGTACTTCCCTCAATGGCAGGGCTCTGCAGAGAGTGACTTCCCATGGTTCAGGACATTTGCAAACACAGGTGTGTAAAAAGGGCCCGAAGGATCATTGGGGATCCAAGTCACACCAACCACAAACTGTTCCAGCTGCTACAATCCGGGAAACAGTACAGAAGCATAAAAGCCAGGACCAACAGGCTCCAGGACAGCTTCTTCCACCAGGCCATCAGACTGATTAATTCTTGCTGATACAATTGTATTTCTATGTTACATTGCCTGTCCTGTTATATATACTATTTATTATAAATTACTACAAATTGCACAGTGCACATTTAGACAGAGATGTAAGGTAAAGATTTTTACTCCTCATGTATATGAAGGATGTGAGTAATAAAGTCAAGTCAATTCAAATAGCACTTTGGTTGGACGTGCAGCAACTGTGTACTGCTGCTAAAGGGATTGAGTTTTTAAGGGCAGTTTATTAACTGCCAATCAAACAGGCTGCTCTGTCCTAGGCGGTGTTAAACTTGAGAGCTGTTCGGATTGCACCCATACAAGTGAATGCTATCTTGTGTCTTGTAGATAGCAAAGAAGCCATGGAGTGATAGGTGGGTCGCTCACCAGAGATACCAAGCCTTTAACCAAACCTCTTGCAGCCATGGTATTTGTGTAGCTGGTCCAGTTGAATATCTAGTCATTGTTGACTCCCAGAATATTAATAGTGGGGAATCTAGTGACAGGGATGCTGCTAGTGCTGAGGGAAGAGATTAGATGCTTTCTTGTTGGAGATGAGTATATATAAGATGAGCATTGCCTGATGAATGTGTGAATCTTTTTGTCACTTCTCAGCCCATGCCTAAATGCTCCCAATGCCATGCTGCGTACAGACATGGGCTGCTTTCTTTGTTGAGAAGCTTGAATGACATTAAATATAGTGCAAATATCAGTGAACATTTCCAATTCTGGCCTTATTGTCATATGGCCATTGATAGAGCAGCTAAAGGCAGATGGGCCTGGGGAGAGTGGGCTTCAAACGTCAGTACTCCTTTACTGTACTGCCACGTAGATCTGTTCTGCCATCAGGACAAGACACGTGCAGGGATTCTGGTGAAAGGGTCCGTAAGATATGAGTGTGAGAACAAGTATGTCAAACTACAGACTGACTGTGCTGCACACTCACAATTTGAATACCCATCTCAAGATGTTCGTGACGAACGCATCCTAAGGCTGACTAAACAAGGAGTGACTTCTCAATTCATTGCCTACATTGCTGTTGGATGCTGCTCTGTTACATTATTTCTCAATATTCTGCTAGTGATTTGGTTTGTCTGGTGTGGAGCACAGCAAATTGTGAACACTAAACTGGAAGTAATACCGAGATTATTTAGAATCCTGGACAACAGCAAAATGTTGAATTTCTAATTGTCACATAGATAGCTACTGCATGAAAGGTAATGGGTATAGTGGAAAAGGAAGCGTGAGTGAATTTCCCCAAGATGCCAAGAGAATTCTTACAAAGAAGCCAGTAAGGATAACCTTCAACTCCCCGTTGCCTAATAATTTAATTCTACCGCCATTTTCACCACTTCGACCTCATATTTTTCTAACAATGCTCAATGTTTGCCTGAAGAAAAGTATCTTATTTGCCAATCTGTTGTATTACAGCCCTCTGGTCTCAACAAATCAATTAAAATTACAGATAATCATCTCTCCAGATCTCCACCCTATTGTAAAGATTCCTTTTTGCTCGCTTCATCCCTTTTCTCTGCAAATTAAAATTTGTTTTATTTGCCATTCTTGCAAAATCATCACTGCTCAAGAATGTTAACTGTTCCTCTCTTCACAGATGAATCCTGAACAGGATTTTCCTGTTTTTGTTTCACATTTCCAGCATCAGCAGCAATTTGCTTTGGATTATCCTTTTGAGGTACCTTCAGATAGTTTTAGTTTCAGAGATGATTGTAACACAACATGAAAGATTATTGCGACGATCATCACAGTCATACAAATTGAATCATTTGAAAATCAATTCCTTTCAAACGGGAAAAAATTAGAAACACAAACTTCATCAAGCCATGTACAACTGGCTGACAACACAGCACTTCTGTGAGATTTAGTCAATGATTTATCGGTATTGAGGCATTGAGTTAACAAATATAAAATGTCTCCATTCTAAATGCCAGTAAAAATGCTTGCAGATTTTAAAATAACTAATGAAAATAATTTGAAGTAAGTTGGAAACACAAGATGCTGGAAATATTCAGCAGGTCAAATAAAAACTGCAAAGAACTATGAAGCCTTGACTCTGTCAATCCAGAGAAACTTCAGAGCAGCTTCCTCAAATCCAGCTGCCCACAGAAGTTAATCTCTGCCTTACATTTGTTCAACTATGACTTTCAAGCAATGATCCTGAACAACAGATCTTTATAACAGAGGCAATCTCAGTGAAGATCACTGTGGGGGGCGGGGGGGAATGCTTCATTTTTCTCATCATGATGCACTCAACATTATCTAGAAAAAATTTTAGAACTACTTTTCAACGTCCAGACTAGTATAGCTTTGGCCACCCTTGTGATGTACCAAACAGCAGTGATCCTTAATGCCACTCCACCCTCAACTCTTACTACCACCCACAGGCTCTGAGACCGATAAACACTAGACAGTAGCACCAGATGAATAACATCAATACTGCCACTGTAAAACCCTTCAAGTTCACTGCAATAATGAGCAAATCGATTGTCAGTGTCCCAGCGTCAAGGCCCTAATGAAACTAAGTTGGCTTTGCTGGGCAAGCTATGTCACCTGCAGTCTCTGCCTGACACCAAGCTCCTTAAGTAGGCACTACTTCCAATTCTACGACAGTGAAAGATTGCCGGCAGACAGAAGTAAATATGCAAGATATGTTGAATGCCACGTTAAAAAATGCATCTCTTGGGAATCCCTTACCCACAATTGTTAAAGAAGCAGCATTCAAAGTGGTATTCAGATTCTCAAGTTAATGTATCAGAAGCACACAGAAGTATAACACAAAGGGTGGAAAAGTAGCACTATTTAAACTATATTGGTGCCCATCCCTTGGCATCTTCTGCCCCAACCATGGTTCCCATACTGAATTCATAAAACCGGAATTTAAGGAAGATATCTGAATTCCATAGTGACTGCCTAAGAAAAGACAATGGGGGCAACTAAAGAAACAAAAGACAAAAGCACATGACAAAACTGTACTGTAAAGATTTATATGAAAATATTAACCCAAGCTATAAGACATAAGACCATATGATATAGGAGCAGAAGTAGGACTTTCAGCCCATCGAATCTGCTCTGCCATTCAATCATGGGCTGATCCACTTCTTCCAGTCATACCCACTCGCCTGCTTTCACCCCATACCCTTGATGCCCTGGCTAATCAAGAACCTATCTATCTCTACCTTAAATACACCCATTATGATACAGGTCCACAATCCCTTATCCGAAATCCTTGGGGCCAGTTGCATTTCGGAATTCAGAATTTTTCGGATATCAGACCCCCCCCCCCCCCACGATACCAAAAACACGTATGCTCAAGTCCCTTATTTAACCTGGCTCAGTGCAGTGGACTTTAGGACCCAGCAGTGCATCAAACCTATGCACATCCTCCCATATACTTTAAGTCATCTCTAGATTACTTATAATACCTAATACAATGTAAATACTATGTAAATAGTTGTATTGTTTAGGGAATAATGACAAGAAGAAATTTTATTTCCAAGAAAAACATTCAATAAAATATAAAAATATACAGCTTCAAATGAAACGAATAAAACACATGGTAAATGACTTATTGGAATAAATGTAGAACGTCACTGTCACTATAAAACTTCAGTAACTTGTCTTTCTGTTTATTTAAATCATATACAGTGGTAGTTCCAACACTATTTTCTTCAGTAAGATGCTGTACAGACCCACCACGATCAAGCTTCTGCAATAACTCCACTTTCTGCATTATTGATAGATAAGATTCCTTCTCTTTTTCTCATTGTTACCCATAGGGGTATCTGCAGCTCTTTTTGACATTTTCACAGTGAAATTAAACACAAAGTCAACAGTGAACACAAAATATCAGCGAACAGCAAATGCACGTGTAACCAGTACAGACGCTGAGCCACAACTGATGTCTGGCGGCCTCTGCTAGTGCTGCCACATCACACCTGAGTGACGTCAGCTGTCGGCGAAAAAGAACTTTGGTTCTCAGACCTTTTTGGATTTCAGAATTTCAGATAAAGGAATGTGCACCTGTATATAATTATGATATATAATTAATTTATTATGGCTGTGGAATTGGAAACCACTGGATTTTATCCTAACAAGGTATTAAAATTTCAGAGTAATGATTTTCACCTAAATGGGTTTTTGATTCTAAGCATCAGCAAACAGAAACTGCGAATTTTATAAATGACTGACGAAGACAGAATAATAAAAGAAAGCACAAGTTGAACTTCTTATATACAGCAAGCAAATAATTAGAAATGGAGAGAATCATTTTCATGTGATTTTCCATCCATTTATATCAACAGACAAAAAATAATTGGAGTCCATTAATCCATAATTTTCCCAGACAATGCACATGCAAGACATAACCAGGGTGGTGAAACATTTAAAAGCCCTGCTTTCGCATTTCCTGGCAAGACTTCTAATGATATAGAAGTTAAACTGATTTGTATCACAGATGTGTGAACATTTAAGGATTACTAAGAAACAAAATGCTTGAAAATAAGTAAATTTTATCAAATAATATACTGTTATACAAGTTTTCCTGAAACAATTTCTGTAGTGCCTCCTTTAGTGAGTAACAAAGGACTTCACAACAGGCTATGTTATCTATCTTTTGCAAAGAGCATAAATAACCTCAAAAATGAAAATGGTCCAAACTATTTAGGTTTCTATTATGTTGAGAAAATATTCCAACAAAGCTCATCTCGAGGGAGGAGAAACAAATGGAGATAACAGCCAAGAAAATGCAAGCAACTGTCACAGGCCTAGTTGCTGCTCTTCATGAGTGAGATAACCATCAGATTGGCTTTCAAAGGGAGATAAAATGAGAAAATAAATCATGAGATTTAATAAAACTGCAAGAAATACCTCATGAGGGGCACTGTTTCCTAAGCACTTGTGCACTTCATCAGCAAATGGTTCAGCCAGGTGACTTAAATAGGGTCTTAAAATGAGTAGAGAACATTCTAAATATCGTGCTGGGATATGCTTAAATCTTAAGAAATGCCACTATTATTGCAGGTGTTACAAGGCACAGAGGGAAGATTCCCAATGAGGTAGAGAAAATAAAGACAGACCTCTTGTATTGTTGCCAACAACCTTGAATGGTACAGAGAGGCCTGTAAATGAAAGGACAGTTGACCAACCCATATAACATTGAAACAGATTGCATATTTTCCTACCAAGCCAGGGGCTTTGAAACAAGATTAAGAATTTCCAAAATGAAAGTTTCTTTTTAGCTCATTAACGAATTTAATATGATTTTATATAATGTTCAGAGTTACTGACGTAAATTTGGCCGAGTGAACCTATGCAGCTCCTACAAGGGTTCCCAACCCGGGGTCCAGGGATCCCTTGGTTAACAGTAAGGGTCCATGACATAAAAAAAGGTTACAAATCCCAAATCTTTTGCAATGGCCCGAGGCTTTATATGGGTTTGCTCATTAGCTCTGCTCAAAGGGCAATTCACAACTACACCCACACATAAACTCGTACTTATAGAGAACAATATAGGCAACACTAATCTTGGATGACGTGAACTTCAGGATCCAAAAATTGCAAGGTGTTGAGCAAAGGTAGGTAAGGATTTAGTCTCTCAGGAATCAAATCACCTAAGATCAGTACTGTGGGTATACCTCCAATACCTGGACCACAGTTGTTCAAGGTAGTTAACCACCACAAAGGAAAGGGTTAGCAAAGACAGATAGACCTTCAGAATACATATTAGCTAAAATATTGGTGTCCCCAAAGTATCTGGTGCAATCCAGGACAGGAACTGCAAACCTCCAAAACAAATTCTTAAAACAGAAAATCGAAGAGAAGAAATGTCACAAAAAACATCAATGTCCAGAACAAAAAACAAGAACCATACTGAATAGGAACAGGCCTTTGATGCATAATATTGTGTTGAACCAACTAAAATAGCAATTCAATGCCTAACTAAATGAATGACTTCTGCCTGCATAATGGCATATCCCTCCATTCCCTACACATTCACGTGCCTATCTAAAGTTTAGCAAATTTCAGTCTGCAAAGTAAAACAAGATTCAGAAAGGTTGGAAAATGGATCTAGCTATGCATTGTTGTGAAAAGTAGCAAAACCTCACAAAATGAGAATAATGTAAAGAAAAAAATCCATTCAAGAGAGATCAAATTCAATTTAAATTGTAATTTAAAGGATGACTGACAGCACTGGTCCACAGAATACAAACACCACAGGTTACTTTCACTGGCTGAACATTTAGAATGGTGCCTACTATTTAGATTATATGAAACTATGGGTATTTAGATATGTTTAGTAGTTTTGGAGGGAGGTTAATAAGGAAGATTTTATGCATCCCATTCACTCTAACTTTTTCACATTTATATAAAGCACACATCAGTCATGGCTCTAATTAAGTTATGACTGAAGTCTTTTCTTGCCAAGTTATTAAAATTTGCCATGGTAAAGGTAAATGCATTAAGACATTGTTCATTTTTATACATCTAACAATATTGTAAATGTCTGAATATAAAAACCATTGAAAAGTCTCAAGTGAAAATACAGGTGTATTGTGCATAAATATTATAGAAGGATTTCTAATGACTACATTAAACCATTCTAATAAACTAACTTACATACAGTAGGTCAAAATTATATTTACAGAATTGCTTTATTTCTAACGCCAAATACGAGATGGCCTAATTCTTCAAAATGAAACATTTTATTTTACATCACAACTACACAGCAAACTCTGACTAATCCAGTTTCAGAAGACAAACCCACACCATTAAAGAGAAACACATCTCCTTTCTCACCACAACCATCCTTTGCCAAATAATGTTCATTGGGGATGAGTTTGCTCTGCAGCAACTGGTTTAAATCACCTCACAACTCAATTAACTTTGAGCCAAAGACCAACAATCTATTTTCACACCAGCAACCCGTTATAATGAAGCCTGTGCAACACAGCTGACCTCACACTTTGGAAACAGAAGGAGATGAGTTATACAGCTCTTGTTACATGCACGTGCAGTTCAACTCTTTGAGTGATTATGCAGAAAATTTGAAGTTAATAACTCATCTCCTTCTATCTTGGGCCACAAACTTATCAATCACCCCTGCTGTGGACCACTTTCTGGAGGTCCAAGACGCCGACTTCTACAAAGAAGGGATCCGTATGCTCCACAACCACTGGACTACGTGTGTAAATATAGAAGGGGACTATGTTGAAAAATAAATGATTGCTAGGTTTTCTAAAATTGACTCCTTCTACCTTAGCTCCATGAATTTATCAATCACCCCTCGTAGTTTCGGAACTGTCACGTGTAAGATGAGCCTAGATTTTAGGAAGCTTGCAGATATCACAATAAAATGTTTGTTAATATATACAACATTAGCTAAAGGATGGATATCACCTGCTTTCTTGGAAAGAGGGAAGACAGTATAACAGAGTCACACTCTTACAACAAAGTAAACTCCTCAGGTGATTTTGACAACCACCTCCATTTCTTTCAGCTTTCACCCTCTGACTCCCAAGTGGTCAAAAGTAAAAGACTTGCTCAGTTTTAATGCAATCCAAAGGATTAATAACCAGATGCTCCGATTTGGATACTGTTGGGGGGAAAATGACCTATCTGGGACAAGCTGCGGCAGCCGGATCTCAGAGGAGAGCGGTAGTGATAGGGGACTCGGTAGTTAGAGGTACAGAAAGGAGGTTCTGTGGTCGTGACAGAGACTCCCGGATGGTTTGTTGCCTCCCGGGTGCCAGGGTCAGTGATGTCTCTGATCGCGTGCACAGCATTCTGAAGTGAGAGGGTGATCAGCCAGATGTCAGTACCAATGACGTAATAAGAAAGAGTGAGGAGGTCCTGAAGAGCAAGTATAGACAGCTTGGTAGGAAGTTAAAAAGCAGGACCTCGAGGATGGTAATCTCAGGATTGCTACCTGTGCTACGTGCCAGTGAGGGTAAGAATAGGATGCTCTGGCGGATGAACACATGGCTGAGGAACTGGTGTAGGGGGCAGGGTTTCAGATTTCAGGATCATTGGGACCTCTTCTGGGGCAGGTGGGACCTGTACAAGAGAGACGGGTTACACCTGAACTACAAGGGGACCAATATCCTTGCAGGGAGGTTTGTTAGTGCTATTGGGGAGGGCTTAAACTAGATTTGCAAGGGAATGGGAACCACAGTACCAGAGCAGATAGTGGAGCGGGGGTGAAAATAAATGTTAAAAGTTCATGCAAAGTCACAAATAGAAGGGTTGTGTGTGCTGGTAATAATCTTCCGAAGTGTGCCTATTTCAATAAAAGGAATACTGTGGGGAAGGCTGACGAGCTGAGGGTGTTGATTGACACATGGAATTACGATATTATAGCCATTAGTGAAACTTAGCTACAGGAGGGACAGGACTGGACACTTAATGTTCCAGGGTTCCGATGTTTCAGACGTGATAGAGGCAGAGGGATGAAGGGTAGAGGGGTGGCATTGCTAGTCAGGGAAAATGTTACAGCAGTGCTCAGGCAGGACAGATTACAGGGCTTGTCTACCGAGGCCATATGGGTGTAGCTGAGAAACAGGAAAGGTATGAGCAAATTAATGGGGTTGTATTATAGACCATCCAATAGTCAGCGAGAATTGGAGGAGCAAATCTGCAGAAAGATAGCAGACAACTACAGGAAACATAAAGTTGTGATAGTAGGGGATTTTAATTTTCCACATATTGTTTGGGACTCCCATACTGTTAAAGGTTTAGACGGGTTAGAGTTTGTAAAACGTGTTCAGGAAAGTTTTCTAAATCAATATATAGAGGTACCAACTAGAGAGGATGCAAAATTAGATCTCCTATTAGGAAACGAGTTAGGACAGGTGATGGAAGTATGTGTAGGGGAACACCTTGGTTCAAGTGATCATAACACCATTAGTTTCAACTTAATTATGGATAAAGATAGATCTGATCCTCAGGTTGAGGTTCTAAACTGGAAAAAGGCCAAATTTGAAGAAATGAGAAAGGATCTAAAAAGCGTGGATTGGGACAGGTTGTTTTCTGGCAAGGATGTGATTAGTAAGTGGGAGGCCTTCAAAGGAGAAATTTTGAGAGTGTAGAGTTTGTATGTTCCTGTCAGGATTAAAGGCAAAGTGAGTAAAAATAAGGAACCTTGGTTCTCGAGGGATATTGGAACTCTGATAAAGAAGAAGAGAGCGATGAGTGACATGTATAGGAAACAGGGAGCAAATAAGGTGCTTGAGGAGTATAAAAATGCAAAAAAATACTTAAGAAAGAAATCAGGAGGGCTAAAAGAAGATATGAAGTTGCTTTGGCAGTCAAGGTGAAGGATTATCCAAAGAGCTTCTACAGGTATATTAAGAGCAAAAGGATAGTAAGGGATAAAATTGGTCCTCTTGAAGATCAGAGTGGTCAGCTATGTATGGAACCAAAAGAAATGGGGGAGATCTTAAATGGGTTTTTTCGTCTGTATTTACTAAGGAAACTGGCATTGGAGTCAATGGAAATAAGGCAAACAAGTATTGAGGCCATGGAACCTATACAGATTGAAGAGCAGGAGGTGCTTGCTATCTTGAGGCAAATCAGAGTAGATAAATCCCCAGGACCTGACAGGGTATTCCCTCGGACCTTGAAGGAGACTAGTGTTGAAATTGCAGGGGCCCTGGCAGATATATTTAAAATGTCGGTATCTACAGGTGAGGTGCCAGAGGATTGGAGGATAGCTCATGTTCTGTTGTTTAAAAAAGGCTCTAAAAGCAATCAGGGAAATTATAGGCCGGTAAGTTTGACGTCAGTAGTAGGTAAATTATTGGAAGGAGTACTAAGAGATAGGATTACAAGTACTTGGATAGACAGGGACTTATTAGGGAGAGTCAACATGGCTTTGTGCGTGGTAGGTCATGTTTAACAAATCTATTAGAGATTTTCCGAGGAGGTTACCAGGAAAGTGGATGAAGGGAAGGCAGTGGATGTTGTCTACATGGACTTTAGTAAGGCCTTTGACAAGGTCCCGCATGGGAGGTTAGTTAGGAAGATTCAGTCGCTTGGTATACACGGAGAGGTAGTAAATTGGATTAGATATTGGATCAATGGAAGAAGCCAGACAGTGGTAGTGGAGGATTGCTTCCCTGAGTGGAGGCCTGTGACTAGTGGTGTGTCACAGGGATCAGTTCTGGGTCCATTGTTATTTGTCATCTATATCAATGATCTGAATGATAATGTGGTAAATTGGATCAGCAAATTTGCTGATGATACAAAGATTGGAGGTGTAGTGGACAGTAAGGAAGGTTTTCAAAGCTTGCAGAGGGATTTGGACCAGCTGGAAAAATGGGCTGAAAAATGGCAGATGGAGTTTGATACAGACAAGTGTGAGGTGTTGCACTTTGGTAGGACAACCAAGGTAGAACATACCAGGTAAATGGTAGGGCACTGAGGAGTGCAGTAGAACGGAGGGATCTGAGAATACAGATACAAAATTCCCTAAAAGTGGCATCACAGGTAGATAGGGTCGTAAAGAGGTACAGTCGACGTTTCAGGCCGAAGGTCTCGGCCTGAAACGTCCACTATACCTCTTCCTAGAGATGCTGCCTGACCTGCTGCATTCACCAGCAACTTTGATGTGTGTTGCTTGAATTTCCAGCATCTGCAGAATTCCTGTTGTTAGGGTCGTAAAGAGAGCTTTTGGTACATTGGCCTTTATAAATCAAAGTACTGAGTATAAGAGTTGGAATATTATGGTGAGGTTGTATAAGGCATTCGTGAGGCCGAATTTGGAATACTGTGTGCAGTTTTGGTCACCAAATTATAGGAAGGATATTAATAAGGTTGAAAGAATGCAGAGAAGGTTTACAAGGATGTTGCTGGGACTTGAGAAACTGAGTTACAGAGGAAGGTTGAATAGGTTAGGACTTTATTCCCTGGAGTGTAGAAGAATGAGGGGAGATTTGATAGAGGTATATAAAATTATAATGGGTATAGATAGAGTGAATGCAAGCAGGCTTTTTCCACTGAGGCTGGGGGAGAAAAAAACCAGAGGACATGAGTTAAGGGTGAAGGGGGAAAACTTTAAAGGGAACATGGGGTGGGGGCTTCTTCACACAGAGAGTGGTGGGAGTGTGATATGAGCTGCCAGACGAGGTGGTAAATGCGGGCTCACTTTTAACATTTAAGAAAAACTTGGACAAGTACATGGATGAGAGGTATATGGAGGGATGTGGTCCAGGTGCAGGTCAGTGGGACTATGTAGAAAAATGATTCAACACAGCCAAGAAGAGCCAAAAGGCCTGTTTCTGTGCTGTAATGTTCTATGGTTCTATAAGGAGACATGTAGAAATCAAACTGCCCCAGAATGAACATGTGAGTGCCCTGCTGCTCAGATGACAGATGTACAATGATAACAGTACAGCAGTGCAGTATTAAATGAATCGCAGCAACAATGGCAAAAAATGCGAGTCAACTTTAATGTCAAGTTGGAAGCAAGCAGGGAAGTGATTTAGAACTATCCTGAGTCTTCATTTCCTCACTGTTTACTCATAAGCCAGGGATACAAACAGAGAGAAGAACCCAAAACACCCAGTGGCGCACTTTAAGTGCTTCACATTAATGATGTTTTGTAACTTCTTATTAAATCATAATGCACTGGAATGAGGGAAAAAAATCTTTATGTTTAACTCCTGAGATCTGGTACATAATGCATGTGGAAGGGCATTATTTCTGATTTCATTATATAGTCAAATGTTAGAAATTTTAATGTGCATCTAATTGTGGTCACTATATGATTTAAATACTCTCCAAGATCAAATTTCTAAATAAAATGTCTCATCATATTTGTTGACTTAGGCACTAAAATATATACATGCACTGCAGCACCGTTACAAAACTCATTGCTCAGCCTTTATACAAACAGAATTTATTCTGCCCTCCATTGCTAAGTTAAAACTTTGATGTCATCCTGGCCCAGAGCTGATTTACTACTCTTTACTTCCAAATTCATATTTTTGCTTAGTTTGCAGAATTGCTGCAGAACAGAAACACTTCCCCACACAGCTACAATAACTGTTGCAGAAGAAAATCATAGACTCCTGTCCACATATATGTTAAAAAAAAGTTAAAGTCTGTCCCAGTCTATCGTGAGGTTAACCCCCAGCACTTTTGCCGTGCCACAAAATATACATATAACAGCAACCTGGCAAGAATATTTCTGAGATTCTTCTGAAAATCGGAGGATGAGAGGTGACTTCATGGAGTATCAGATGATGAGAGGCAATGATCGTTGATCGTGTGGACAGCCAAAGGCTTTTTCCCAGGACTGAAATGGTTAACACAAGAGGGCATAATTTTAAGGTGCTTGGACGTAGGTACAAGGGGGATGTCAGGGGTAAGTTTTTTCACACAGAGAGTGGTGGGTGCATGGAATGCACTGCCAGTGAAGGTGGTAGAGGCATATGCAACAGAGACTCTTAACAGTCTTACAATAGGGTCCTTCAGGAGACTCATAGACGGGTAGATGAAGCTTAAAAAAATAGACAGCTATGTGGTAGGGAAATTTTAGGCATTTCTAGAGTAAGTTACATGGTCGGCACAACATTGTGTGTCTGTAATGTGCCGTAGATTTCTATTTTCTATGTTCTAAAAATATATTCCACTATATTGTAATGAATCCAAGACAGACTAAAATGTTGGAGTATGGAACTTCCTCTACCCAGTATCTTGTTAGCAAATATAGCATAGGACCATAAGACATAGGAGCAGGATTAGGCCATTTGGTTCATCGAGCCTGCCTGCTCTGCCATTCCATCATGGTTGACTTACTATCCCTCTCAACCCCATTTTCATACCTTCTCCCCATAACCTTTGACACCCAGATTAATTAAGAACCTATCGAACTCTGCCTTAAATATACCCGATCACCTGGCCTGCAGAGTCATCTGTGGCAACAACTTCCACAGATTCACCACCCTCTGGCTATAGAACTTTTTCCTTGTCTCTTTTCAAACGGATATTACTCAATTGTACTCTCTGGCTCTAGAATCACCCACGACAGGAAACATCCTCTCATGTCTACTCTGTCCAAGCCTTTCAATATTCAATAGGTTTAATGACATCCCCCTCATTCTTGTAAACTCTAACAAGTACAGGTCCAGAACCATCAAACCCTCCTCACAGAATAACCCTTTCATTCCTGTGATCATTCTCACGAACTATCTTTAGATCCTCTCCACTGCCAGCACATCTGTTCTTAAGAGGCCCAAAGCTGCTCACAATACTCCAAGTTCAGCCTGACCAATCCCTTATAAAGCTTCAGCATTACATCCTTGCTTTTGTATTCTAGAAATGAACGCTAACATTGTATTTGCCTTCCTTACCGCCGACTCAACCAGCAGGTTAAACTTTTAGGAAATCCCGCATGAGGACTCCCAACTCCCTTTCCACCACTGATTTTTGAATTTTCTCCCCATTTAGAAAATAGTCCACGTCTTTATTCTTTCTGCCAAAATGTATGACAGTGTACTTCCCTGCACTATATTCCATCTGCCATTTCTTTGCCCGTTCCTCCAATCTGTCCAAATCCTTCTGCAGACACTCTGCTTCCTCAACACTACCTGCACCCCCACCTACCTTCACATCGTCCACGAACGTGGCTTCAAAGTCATCAATTCGTTCATTCAAATCATTGACTTATAATGTGAAAAGAAGCGGTCCCAACACTGACCCTTGTGGTGCAGAACAAGTCACCATGAGCCAACCAGAAAAGACCCCTTTTATTCCCACCCTTTCTTCCATCCAGCCAGCCAATTTTCTATCCATGCTCGCACCTATCTTGTAATACCATGGGCTCTTATCTTGTTAAGCAGCCTCATGTGCCGCACCTTGTCAAAGGCTTTCTGAAAATTCAAATAAACAACATCCACTGACTTTCCTTTCTCTATCCTACCTGTTATTTCCTCAAAGAATTCCAGTAGATTTGTCAGGCATGATTTCTCCTTAAGGAAACCATGCTCACTTTGGCCTATTTTATCATGTGCCTCCAAATGCTCCAAAACCTTAATAATAGACTCCGACATCTTTCCAACACTGATAGTCAAGCAAACTGACCTCTAATTTCCTTACATAAAGCCACAGGCTGATGTAGACAGGCACTCGAGGTACTGAGCGCTGCCAACAGCAAACAAAAAAAGCCGACCCCAATGTCTTTCAAATCATTGTCAGGGACTTCAGTCAGGCTTGCTTGAAAAAATCTCTGTCCAATTATCATCAACATATCACCTGCAGCACCCCGGTCTCAACACTGGAACACTGCTATATTACCAAACCGAATGACTACTGTTCCATTACTAGACCACCTTTTGGAAAACCTGATCATCTGGCTGTCCTCCTCTACCTGCATACAGACTGAGGCTAAACAGCAAGGCTCCAGAAGTGAGGACAACAAAATGGTGGTTGCAGGAGGCAGAGGAGCGGCTGGCAACAGGATTGCTTCAAGTCGATGGAGTGGGCCGTGTTCAAGGACTCATCAGGAGATCTGAACGAATACACCATGGTTGTTGTGGACTTTATTAAAAAGTTGTATATAAGGTTGCCTCCGCAAAATCATTCAGACTCTTCCCCAACCAGAAGCCCTGGATGAACTACGAGATCCGCAACTTGCTGAGAGCCAGATTAGTGGTGTTCAGGTCTGGCAATAAGTCAAATACAAGCGGTCCAGGTACAAACTACAGAAAACCATCTCAGGTGTGAATTAGCAATTCCAGACCAAACTAAATCATTGAAAGATGCTCAACAGCTGTGGCAAGGCTTGAGTGCTATCACCTCCTACAAAGTGAAACTAAGCGGCATACTGTAGATGACAAAGTTTCACTCCCAAGATGAGCTCAATGTCTTCTATACTCGTTTTGACCATCAAAATATGGAGGTACTTTCATGAACTTCCACAGTCCCTGATAACCCTGTGGTTTCAGTCTCAGGCTGATGTGAAATAATCCTTCAGGAGGGTGAAACCACAGAAAGTATCCGGCCCAGACGGGATACCTGGCTGAGTTTATCAACTGGCTGGACTGTTCACTGATGTCTTTAAACTCTTGCTTTGGCAGTCAGAGATACCCATCTGCTTCAAGGAGGCTTCAATTATACTGGTGCCCAAGAAGAATTTGGTAACTTGTCTCAATGACTATCCTCTAGCACTTCTTTTCTCCACTGTGATGAAGCGCTTTGACAGGTTGGAGTTGCAACATATCAACTCCCGCCTGAGAAACGACTTGGATCCACTCCAATTTGCTTACTGCAATGACAGGTCAACAACAGATGCCATTTCATTGGCTTTTCACTTACCCATGGAACGTCTGGACAGTGAGGATACATACATCAGGATGCTGTCCATTGACTACATCTCATCATTCAATGCTATCATCTCCTCAAAACTAATCAATATGCTTTAAGACCTTGGCCTCAATACCTCCTTGTGCAAATGGATCCTTGATTTCCTCACTTGCAGACGACAGTCAGCTCGGATTGATAACATCTCCTCCACAATCTCCATCAGCGTAGGTCTACAACAAGGCTCTGTGCTTAGTCCCCTGCTCTACTCACTTTATAATTATGACTCTGAGGCTAAGCATAGCTCCAATGCCATATTTAAGTTTCCTGATGTCACCGCTGATGCTAGCTAAATCAAAGGTGGTGATGAATCAGAACATAGGAGGGTACTTGATAATCTGAGTGGTGCCACAAAAATCACCTCTCACTCAATGTCAGCAAGACCGAGGAGCTGATTATTGACTTCAGGAGGAGGAAACCAAAGGTCAATAAGACAGTCCTCATTGGAGAATCATTGTTGGAGAGAGTCAGCAACTTTAAATTCCTCAGTGTTATAACTTTAGAGGAACTGTCCTGGGTCCAAAACATACGTCCTATTGCGAAAAAAAGCACAGCAGTGCCTCTTCTTTCTTGTAAGGTTTTGAAGATTCAGCATACCATCTAAATCTTCATAAACTTCTATGGATGTGTGGTGTAGAGTATACTGACCGGTTGTTGCACAGCCTGCTATGGAGACTCCATTGCCCTTGAATGGAAAAGTAGTGGATACAGCCTAGTCCATCATGGGTAAAGCCCTCCCCATCATTGAGCACATCTACATGTCCAGTTGTCGCAGGAAAGCAGCATTCATCTTCAAGGACCCCCACCATTCAGGTTACGTTCTCTTCTCACTGCTGCTATCAGGTACAGTAGCTTCAGGACTCACACTACCAGTTTCAGGAACAATTATTACTCCTCAACCATCAGGCTCTTGAACCAGAGGAGATAACTTCGCTCACCCCAACACTGAACACTGAATAGCAGCCCCACCCAGCATAGATTCCAGCACCCCCGCAGTACCCACATGGCCTCTGGTGCCTCCTCCACAGTGGAGACTGTAACAAGAGGCGCTGTGGTTTCAGTACCTGGTCCACGCAACAACCCGGAGCCATGCAGCTCCTCTGCCGTCAGCCTCACCTACGAGCTAACGTCCCAGACCTACAGCATTTTGTATTACCAATGTCCAACAGGGTCTCCTGATCACAAGAAAACCACTTAAGGCAAACTTTGCATGATTTGTTGGACCCGGAGAGATCACTGCGACTAAGCACGCCACCATCTTACTGGAAGTTTTATCGTTGGTACAGCCAAATCTAGCTACGTCCATAAGAAATCCAAGATCTAGCCTTGTTAAGCTGGTGCTCACATAACCATCGTGGAAACATTTACCACTCTCACATCAGGGTTTCCTCCTGTATCAAAACTGACTAACTTTGTTGTAAACACGAGAAATTCTGCAGATGCTGGAAATTCAAGCAACACACATCAAAGTTGCTGGTGAACGGACAACTTTGATGAGTGTAACTTCGTTGTAGTTCCTACTTGAAGTTCAAGATGTCAAATTTGTGGTTGTGAACATCCTTTAACTTTTCCTTTATAATTAGTTGCTTTTGCCGTTGTTACACTTCACTTTACATATCCACTTAGGTATCAAAAATTTAGAGGATGTAAAGCAACTACTGTGCATTCCAAATTGATGCCTGTATAATGCATACTAAACTCAGAAACCAGAGTTAGAATAACATAAAATAACCTTGCAGGGCATATAGTTCAATCTAGCTTTTCCAGCTCCTCTATTGAATGTTACAGATTACATTCTACTTCTGGCTATCTGGCATACAATTCTGCTTTGCTTGTAAATTAAATTGAGATGAAATGTAATGAGGGAGAGGAGCCAGGAAAAAATGCTGGCCAGAAGAAATGCAGTCCACGTTCATAAAAAACATAAGCAGCAAAGGCAAGAATAACCCTTACGATCTTTTAAGCCTGCTTTTCTATCCATAAATAATAGCATGGTTGATCCTGTGCTTCAATTCCATTTTGTGACCCAGTCACCATTTCCTCTGATTCATGAAGCCCAACAGTTATCAGTCTCAGGTGTGAATATACACATTCTGCAACTAAGTATTCATTGCCCTGGAACATCAGAATGCAAGAAAAACAAGCAGGGATGAGCTATTCAGTTCCTCCTGCCTGCTCTGCTTTTCTATAAAATCATGGCTTGTTATATTATTGCAGCTTACAATTATGCTAACCACTGACTGACTTAATATCCAAAAATCTGAAACACACATTATAATCAGTGAAGTATTTTTGCTTGTCACTATCCTGAAGGGGTTAATCACCTTTTTGTAACTTAAACACCTCATTTTAATTTTCCAGCTAGGGGAAAACAATCCTGTATGTACCTGGCAATTTGACATAATCCCCATAAAATCACCTCTCATTCCTATAAACTTGATATTGCATACAACACCTTCTCTCCGTCCACAACAAGCAGGATCACCCGGCAGACAGCCAGTTTAAGTCCAATCCCCCATTCCCATATGTTGGTCCATGGCCTCCTCTACTGCCAAGCTGAGACCACTCTCAGGTTGAAGAATCAACATCTCATATTCCGTCTGGGTAGCCTCCAACCTGATGGCATGAACATTGATTTCTCTACTTCTGGTAAGTTTTCCCTTCTTCTTCCCCCTACTTTTCTTCCATTCCCCATTTTGGCTACTCTCTCACCTCTTCCCTTCTCCTTACCAGCCTATCACCTCCTCCTGTTACCAGCCCGTCCACCTTTCCCTTTCCCCGTTGGTCCACTCTCCTCTCCTATCAGATTCCTTCTTCTTCAGCCCTTTGCCTTTTCCACCTCCCAGTTTCTCACTTCATCCCCCTTCCCCCATCAACTTACTTTCTGCCTGGGAAAGCACATCAGATTTGCAAATAGAAATGCTATTTTGGTATTACTTATAACTGTGTTTAGTCTGGGAACCAGCCACTTATCCCTCACCTAGAGGCAACAAATTCTTCCGTCATGTAAGCAAATCTTAGTGTCATGGCGTAGTTTAACATTTTTACATAGTGCTCTTTTCCATGTCTACAAAAGTAAAACAGAATTTCCACATGAAATTACAAATTTTGAAAAAGGCATGTAAAGTACCATAGCTGACCCTCAAGAGCAGCATATTGACAATGCCATCTGGTTCTCCAACTCTGTCTAAAATACTAACAGCATACTTGCAGTTGATGAATCAGGAAACCATGTTTTATTCTCATTTATAACAACACTTAAGATTATCCAGTTCCACATTACTCAACGGTTCAGTGGTTAGCGGTTAGCAGAGGGCATAAACGGGTGCCACAGTAGCACAGCAGTTAGTGCAATGCTTTTACATCCTAGGGCACTCCAGAGTTCAGAGTTCAATTCTAGTGCCGTTCTGTTAGAGGTCTGTACGCCCTCCCCGTGAAATGCGTGGGTTTTCCCCGGGTACTCCAATTTCCACCCACAGTTCAAAGGTGTACTGGTAGATTAATTGGCCATTGTAAATTGTCTCATGATTAGGTTAGGGTTAATCGGGTTTGTCAGGGGCCAGAAGGACCTACTCCGCAATGTATCGCTAAATAAAATAAAATCATTTCACTCATATCAACACAACTGATTCCGCAACCTATTGACTCACTTTCAAAGAATCTACAACTCATGTTCTCAATATTTATTATTATTTTCTATTTTGTATTTGCACAACTTGCTGTCTTTTGCCCATTTGTTGTTTGTCTTTGCTGTGTGCAGTATTTCATTGATTCAGTTGTGTTTCTTGTATTTACTGTGAATGCCCACAAGAACATGATCTCAGGGTAGTATATGGTGGCATAAATGTACTTCGATAATAAATGTACTTTGAAGGTTTAAATGCCATTAGCCTAGCATCAATTCCCAGTTCACGATGCTGACTCACCTCATGAGAAATGTCACAATTGCTTGTGAATCTCTGGCGATAAGACAATGGTCTGCCAGTTATATCAGTCAACAAAAAACTTTGGCCTAACCATTATCCAGTAACTCTTCTCAGTTTGTACAGATAGGAACTTGTGACTGGCACAGACATGGTGACTGAGGAGCCTGTTTTTTTGTCATCTGATTCTAATACGCTTTAGCTGTAATAACCCTCAAAATTGAAAAGTCATGTATCACTGTGATAGATCTGAACCAATGTCAGAAATGCTCATCTTCTAAACATGTAATTGATCTGTATTCCAGATAACTACTTGGGCAGCTAAGACAAAATTTTGAGTTATACAATCTAATACATCTACCCAAACATGTGGAGATGATATCACTTTAATAGCTCATCTCAAAAACAATCTATCTATACAACAAGTGCCAGTTTCAATTATAAAATGGATTACTTTCAAAACACATCTTTAGCAAGCTTAAGATAACCCAATGCACTTTAAAACAATGAAGTATAGTGGATTCTGGTGAATCAGGGCACATCAGGACCAATACATTTTAGCCCAATTAAGCAGCTTCCCCATTTATCCAAAGTTTCATGGAAATAGTTAATAGGTATAAAAATTTCAAACTATTGTTTAACTAAGTGAAATACAGAACAAATTAGAATACTGCCAATACCGCTACACTACTATAAAACTGTGTATTAGTTCCTAACATTTATAGACAGAGAAATTTATCTGCCGTGTTCTTTTCACTGACTGTAAATTAACAAAATTAGCGCAATCACCTAATGCAGATAACGGACTACCTTCATACAATGCTTAAGACGACTGCATCCTGCAAATCTTCATTTCCATTGTAATATTCAAGATTAACTTGTTCTAGTGAAATCATTTCATTTTCACTCCCAGCCACTTCTGACATCTCCAAACCTGAATGCTTGAAACCATGGTGAGCAAAACAATTCTGAATTGCCTTACTGCTTATTTCTTGACAACTATCAGCGCACGTGACTGACGCTAGTTAGTAACTGTTCAGCAACAGTCTCCTGCCCCAATTATGCAGTAGAGCGTCTCAAATAAAGGAAGGGAATCCTAGCTATCTTCTCAATTTAGAAGTCTTTAAGAGTTGTCCCAAATAAACAGCTGCCCTGACAAACTGATGGCCCAGTTAACTAGAATCCACTGCATTTCTGTCCCATAGCTGCAACGTAATTAACAGAGCAGCCTATTTGCACACTCTAAAGCCCTATAAAAGAACTTTGGGATAATGAACAGATATTGTGACTTCAATTATTGTGATTGAGAGGAAAATATTCTGCAGTACAGTTATCTACTCAATCATAACAGTGGGCTTATAACCCAGCTTATCAAGACAAGCGCTGTGAGGGAGTGACTTTATCTTTCGGGCATTCTTAACTTACTATTAATCTACCAATTTAAGCTCAATTATTTAAAGGAATGGTGTAAGAGACACAGGAGTTCATTTCACGGGAGAGGTAAATGGACAGTCGATTAAATTATGCTTTGCTGACAGTTGCAAGTTCATGCAGGGATGTCATTTTTCTTACTGGTTTGAGGAAGAATGCTACAGCCAATGTTAAAAGTCTGAGGATGGAAATAGCTACATGGGTCAGTTACAGACTATGATCCTGTGCTCTTGCACTCAAATGGTGTTATGAGAGCAGAAAATGTGATTATGGTGGCAAATTCCTAAGTGCAAAGCTCTGCAGTTTCACATCCTCACATCAAGCCAATCTGCACATGCACAAATGTCAATTCATTACCTTTACATGAAATCACCAATTATGTTTAACCTCACCTTTTAGAAAGTCATAACTCCATCACATTGTTACCACTACCAAATACTTTATTTACTTCCATCTCTGGACAGAGGATTACTTTGGTCTCTTCTTCTTTACGAAAGCTCACATATAACAGCAAGGCACAGAATCAGAGATTTGCCTCTAAACATTGATGATCATCGGCTAACCAGGACATCAGACCATGGCTCTTGAAGATAGAAAGAGGGGCACCAAAAGCTGACTTATGACAGAATTTTGCATCCACAAAATCTCTTACATACAATACTCACTCATCTGAACTGCATTATCAACGAGTTAAAATTGATGATGCGCATGAACAACCACCTGTATGTTCTCATATTTAAACTATCCTTGTGTCTTTTCTTATCCTATCAAAAGGAGAGCAGGAAGACGAGAGCAAATTTTAAGAGTTGTTATTCACACCAAGAAAGCATCAACACTCAGTATCCATTAACCCAAGCAGATACCTTATTGGAAGTTGAGGCACAGATGGGTGGAAATGATTACCTCCATGAATGCAGTTTTTAAACTTCCAAGACCTTAGAGCAAAAAAAAATCCAAGAGTTCGCTAATTCATGGCAAAATTGAACCATTCACGCAAAAGAATGTGTTACCTCCCCAATACCTCTACATGTGGATAGCAAGAAATCCTACGGAACCCTGAAATAACTTTGAAGCTAAAAACTGACATCTCTAATCACTTTGACACCAATAACAAAAAATGCCTACCAAGTCCAACAAACAACAAGGCTTTCTCAACGAAGTGCATGAATCTGCCAACACTTGACACGATAGTCTATGCCTCAGTGGTAGACAGGCAGTAGACTATGATGCCTGTTTGCAGGATACTGCCTGCTGTAAACTGTCTGTGCATTATATAATGTAAAGCTAAAGGTGGGGGTGGAGTGTCAGCAATGGGCTGACAACGAAAATGAAGATCTTGTATCTTCTGACCACTAACTGAGGTGGCACATTATTGCTGCTTTGTCACCAAGATTCTTCAAAGCTTGGTATAAATTGGCTGCCAGCAAGTTAGAAGAATCACTTCTAACTCTTCTCCGAAGATGTCAAGGAATATATCAGTACAATGTCATGAGCAAAGTATTTCCCAGAGCAACTGTAGAGCTGCCATTTATGATGAGTTTAGACTGACAGCTTTTCAATCTCAATTCACTAATTCTTCTTATTCAATGGATTTCACTGGTTTCTTTCAAAGGATCCATGAAATCTCTCCAACCTGGAGAAAATCCCCCAAAGATCCAATTAAAAGTATTTAGAATAACTTAGTGAAAATACCATCCTACTTCTTAACTTTCTTGATTGCGGCCTGTGACAGTCAAATGAAATAGAAACGTTAGTTTGTTTGCCTTGTGCTTCTGACTTGCTTTTGTAGGATTTCATCCTTGCCTGATGCACAACCCATCTACTTAGGCATAAAACTCTCTGTACTTTCCCTTTTTTAAAATCTTTAAAACATAACGCTAATTGAAAGGAAAAAGACAGGAGCCTCAGAGAATGGGTGTTAGTTTTGCTTTACTTTAATGAGGATGCATGGATTATGCAATGGCATGATGATGTACGCCATTTACGTGCTTTTACAGATAAGCCACAATACATTAAGTAAACAAAGAATCCTTAATCAAATAAAGATGCTTAATCAGGCAATATATTTACAATATTACTGAAATACTAAACATACAAAACTCCCCCTGCATATCCAAAGTTAAAATTAACTGGAACATTCTGTGATGGTCAAATAATGCCCCCAAAAAATGAAGAATTGCATTAGAGAAAAAGAATGTACTTTCATGAGTATTTATGTTCCAGTGGTCCATGTCACATTACAGCATCCCTCTATAATTACCCATCATCTTATTCATTGAAGACTTTCAGAGTGTATTTTAATTGCATTTGCTCTTGGCACCTCAAACAAATTAATGAGGAAACACTTTCTCACAGCTTCATCATGGGCACTGGTCTCCCTAGCAACCAAGACACCTTCAAAAGGTGATGCCTCAAAAAGGCAGCATTCATCATTAAGGACCCCCATCACCCAGGACATGCCCTCTTCTCATTGCTACCATCAGGGGGGAAATATAAGAGCCTGGAGACACACACTCAACATTTCAGGAACAGCTTCTTCCCCTCCACCATCAGATTCCTGAAAGGACAATGAATCCATGAACACTACCTCACCATTTTTCCTCTCTTTTTGCACGACTTATTTAATTTTCTTTTTTATATAAACTTTTATTGTAATTTATAGTTTTATTATTATGTGTTACAATGTACTGCTGCCAAAAAACAACAAATTTCACAAAAGAGGCCAGTGATATTAAGCCAGATTTGGCTTTTGAAATTATATACTACACTTTTCCTATTAACAGTCAAGGATTTTTATGATGATGGATGTCTAAAAATCCTCAGTCTAATATCAGACACAAAAAACGTGTCATTTCTTAATGGTTAAGTTTGTCCAAATGTTAACAGGAAAGCACGTTTCACTGCCAAACCAAAGTGGAACAGTAATGCACAGAGATATTTCTGGGTGCAAGTCTTTGAAAGTCGAGACTTGGGTTGATAGGATAGTGAAAAAGTCTTTTGTTTTGCTTGTCTTCATCAGCCAGGACGCTGAATACAAGACCTAGGACATCATGCTGTCATTGTAGAAAACATTGGTTAGACAGCTCTTCAATATCATGCATGCTGCTTGTCATTATCCTGTATAAAGGATGTGGCAGTAATAGAAGTGTGCAAAAGTGATTCACCAGATTGGAAAGGCTGAACATATATTCCGTAGCTCGCTCTGACTAACAATAATTGTGCTATTTTCCCCACCCAATACAATGGATTCCAGTTAACTGGGACACATTGGGACCAGTGCAGGAAACTGTTAAAAAGGTATTAAAAAAAAGTGAATTACCACTTAATTGAGTAATAAATTATGTATTTAAATGAAATCGAGAACAAATTAAAACACTACCAGTACCTCTACAAAGGAATTCATCCAGTGCACACTGCTATGTTCCTTTGATTGACTGTAAATGAACAACATCAGCACAGACACCTAGTGCAGATAATGGAGGGCTTTCATCCAAATCTTTATTTTCATTGTAATATTGTCAATACTTTCAAATTCTTCGTAGAATGCTTGAAACCACAATGAGCAAAACAGCTTGGAATTGTCTTGTTGCTTATTTCTCACCAACTATCAGTGACGAAAATCACTGCTTTTTGAACATAAACATATGCAACTGACGCTATTTAAAAACTGTTCACTCTAAGCACGGTGTAGTGTCCACACGAGTGCATGCGACTGATGTTAATTAGAAACTGTTCGGCAACAGTCTTCTGTCCCAATTAAGTGGTATAGTGCCCAAATAAACATAAGGGATGCTGGCTATTTTCTCAATTAGTTTGTGCTGTAGACGGGAGAGGCCAGACCCCAGCCCAGCATGGATTCCTGTGGTACCACATCAACTCCAGAATCTCCTCCCCTGGGTGATTGCAACAGGCGAACCCAAGGCATGAGGGCCTGTAACAACCGAAGCCATGCAGCTCCCCCGCCGTCACACTCCCAATGATCCAGTAAGCCAGACTTGCAGTATTCTACATCACGAATGCCTCAACGGTACTCTGTGATCACAAGAAAATCGCCCAAGACAATCATTTGCATTGTTTGCTGGACTGCAGACTGCCTCGGGCATCTTCCTGTAGCAGGCAGCAGCATGGTCCCCAACAAGTCCAGCTTCTCCATTACTGAGCAACTTTTTTGTGGGGCAGGCCTGCCATCCTTAATATCCAGCAGTGTCTTGCCATCGCTTAAAAAAAAAGATGTATAGGGCAAACAATTACACCTTAGTTTGGGCCCAGAGGGTCTGCTGCGACCGATTGTGCCGCCATCTAACTGGAATCACGTAACACTAGCATAACTAACATGTATTTTGCATCAACTGGCAATTTGAAGTGTGCTTCCCAGTTTAATTCATCTCATTCCAAATTAGATGCACCAAGTTAGATGCAACACTGCTCTTACACATATGCCCTCAGTAGGAACTGATACTAAACCTGATAACAAGAACAAGCATTAACTGAAGCATCCAACTGTGTCTTATAAATAGTAGATCAATGCAGAAGTGTCAACCCTGTTGTTAAAAACAAATACAATAATCAATTTCAACTGAATAAAAGTTTCTTAAGACCTAGATAATCAATTTTGGTTAGCATAGCAGACTGGAGCCAGATATAATATTCTCCAAGATAAGACACAAAAGTGCTATCAAAAGTAAAACCAGCAGTCTGAAACTTGTATTTATTTATTTATTCCAAAGACAAAAGTCACCATCCTTGAAATAATGTTAGGATTCACTTGAAAATCCGGAGTGGGCCTCAACTGAACATTTATATTGTATGAAAACATATCAATACAAAATCGTTGTTGAAAAACTTTACATATTATTTTACAAAGTTTAGAATTTCAATTTTTTTTTTCCCAGAAGGCCTCATCCTTCATCCACCATGCAATTAAGAACCATTCTACTGCCAAGATGGAAATTTTCAGCAAACACCTCCACAGCTGGTCCTGTGTAGATTAGCCAGAAGAATTCTTCTGTTCAGTACTTAAGTAACTTTGTTTTTCTTCTGCTCTCCTTCTCCCATGTTGTCCCATAACTTTACCACAAGTTTTAAAGGGATATTATATCTTCAAGAATGTTTAATTAACAGGTTATCCAACATGCATGGACTAATTGCTACGTTCTAGTTACTACAAACTAAATCAGTAACAAAATCACTACATAAAGACCTAAAGTTCAGTTTATTTGTAAAATGCAGTCCATATTTTGTCATTCCTCTCTTCCAATTCTGCATCCACTCCATATACCACCTTTAAAGAAAATCTGCAAAATGTGTGAGACTCAATGTGTAACTCATTCAGTGTGTACAAACTATCCAGTGGTCCCCAACCTTCAGGCTGTGGACCGATACTGGGCCGCGAAGCATACAGGGTTGCAGTGGTAGTCGGAGCACACCCAGCACATCTTTAAGAAAAAAGCTGAAATAAACAAGCTAATTAATTAGGTGCCGCCCGGCACGTAAATGTCGACCCAGATCAAAGGTGATTGCCGATTTCACTTGCTCTACACAATGTTCACTCCTCTTTCCAGGGCGCTGGAGCCTTTAGCTGTTCCATTGTTTGGTCAATTTAAACGCCAGCCCAGACAGGCCGGAAAGACAGGGCTGTCAGGATCGAGGTGACATGTTGAATCTACACAAACTTCTAATAAAGTATAGACGCTGCCGGGCTTTCTTTGTAATGACAGTTACATGCTAGTCCCAGGAAAGATCCTCTGACCCTTTTCAGAGGGAGAAACGTCGATCCTTACTGCCGAAGAATTTGAAGTTATTGACCCTCTCCACCTCAGGTCCTCTAATGAAGACTGGCTTCTGGGTGGCACCTAATTAATTAGCTTGTTTATTTTGGCTTTTTTCTTAAAGATGTGCTGGGTGCACTCCGGCTACCGCTGTACCCCTGCATGCTTCGCGGCCTGGTATCGGTCTCCGGCACAGAGGTTGGGGACTCCTGATATACACTATTCACGGGTACTATTCCAGGACAGAATATCTACTGTATCAGTTACAAGAAGATCTCATATTTTCCTTGAGAATGGACAGTATCCCTGATGACAGATCTGCTTCCTTCATTCAGTACATCATCAGCATGATCAGCACTCTACATTGCTATACAGCTGTGATTCAGATTTCAATCTAGTGCAATCAATTTTAAAACCATGCCATCATTAGCACAAGCTACCAAGGACAAGTCTGATGGTCAGAATCCAAATCAAGCATAGCAAAGCAATTTTTTCCCTATTTGATTAAAGATTGGGGAAGTAAACACACTTATTTTTTTCCAAAAAGAATCATCTATACTTCCTCTGACTTTTAAAACAATTACTCAGACCCAAAACCTTTTACGGCAGGAAGGCTGGTGACCTGGAACATTAGTACTATTAACCTCCAAGTCACATACAACACTGAAACTTAGAAATAATGTTTTGCAGATGGGCAATAAATTATGGTTAACTGATATTCTTATTCCATAAAAAAATTAGCACTTACACTCAGTGGCCACTTGATTCCGTATCTCCTGTACCCAATAACAATGGAGACAGAGTGCATCTTTGTAGACTCCCGCTACAGTAGAACATCTACTTCAAGGTTTGACGTGTTGTGCATTCAGGATGGTTCTTCAGCACACCACTGCGACAACATGTAGTTATTTGAGTTGCTGTTACCTTCCTGTCAGTCTGACCATTCTCTTCTCACCTCTCTCATTAACAAGTCATTTTGCCCACAAAACTTGGATTTTTTTTTTGTTTGCTCCATGGATTTTTTTTTTGGTTTGTTTGTTTTTAGCACCATTCTCTGTGAACTCTAGAGACTGTTGTGTGTGAAAACCCCAGGAGTGGTGCAGTTCCTGAGATACTCAATCCACCCCGTCTGCCACCAACCATCATTCCATGGTCAAAGCCACTTAGATCACATTTCTTCCCCATTCAGATGTTTGGTCTGAATAACAACTGAACCTCTTGGCCACAGCTGCGTGTTTTTATGCATTGAGTTGCTGCCACATGATTGTCTGATTAGATGGTTGCATTAACGAGGTGTAGCTAATAAAGTGGCACCTGAGGCTACGTCCACACTAGACCGGATAAATCCATAACTGAAGCTTTCTCTCTTCATTTTGACCCTCCGTCCACACTGAAACGGCGTTTTCCTCCCCTAAATAACGGAGCTTTTCAGAAATGCTCTCCAGAGTGAATAAATCTAGAAACCGCTAATAGCCGTCGTAGTGTTTACAGGGTAATCGACTATTTTTTAAAACACTGTCATGACGTGCTGGAGCAGATGGTGGCGGCAGCACGGCATTTCATTGTTTTCTTAAACGCAACCTCCAACACCACAACAACAATGGCAGACGGCTTCATGCATGTGTTGTTTACTTTATTGTCTACGTTAACAGCTTGTTTGGAGTTAAATATAGCTATCTACCACGTTCAGGTAGCATAACTACATACAAAACGGCGTCATTTGTGCTCACAGTTGCCGTGCAATGGATCTGCACAACGTCAATGTCGTTATCAACCGTACAAAGACCAGCGGTTTTGGAGACGACCCGGCCGCACCAGTGTGTGGTGGGAACGGAAACAGAATACCACCTCCTCTTCGGTTGTTTTCTGTAGATGTGTCCTGTGCATGCCCAGGAGGAGGAGATTCACCCAAATACCCATTTTTATGTGGACGGAGGTATTTTCAAAAACGCCTGGTGTGGACGCCTATCATTTTTACGCAAAACTGGCATTTTCAAAATTATCCAGTCTAGTGTGGACATAACCCGAGTGTATTTCATCTTTATACAAATGGGTGATTTATCGTTTGACAACACTAATGCTGCTCAGCATGATTTGTGAGAAATAAGACCTCAAATGTTAACAGGATATAAAAGAACAATTTCAAAGAAAACCTGTTGCTGTAAATCAAGTTTCAATCGAAATGTTAATTTAAAATTACCTTCCACAATTATAGAATTAGAAGTCTTGAATTACGCTTCATTCATTGTGGCCAATCCTGTTAGTGAGCAATGTAAACATTTTCCCCATAAAAAAGAACAGATCCTAATAAAATTGTATTACTAACTTAATGCCCAGAGATCTCAGAGGCACCAGTGTTAAAAGTGTAATTAAAAGCCAAATCAGCTCATTTTTCACCTCCATAACTAGCAGATTAGTACTCCTCCAATTGTGCAGCCAGACCACCCAAGATAATCAAACAATAATTAGAGCAGCATTTCATGGGAAATTAGTTTTAGTACTAAGTGTCACAATGGGGGGCGTAGGGAACGGACCCAAATGCAAGACACAGACACTGAAGTACTGGGAACGGGAACAGACAAAACTAAATTCCGGGACAGGATGCAGACTAGGAGTAGGGACAGGAACACAGACTAGGCTAGGGAAGCAGGACCAGGATGAGGGACTGGGAACAAGGAGCCTGGGTGTGGACTCCGAGCCAGAGACTGGACGAGGACCCAGAACCTGGGTCTTGACTCGGGCTCAGGTTCTTGGAGACCAGGCGAAGACGTGACAAGACTCGGGTTCCTGAAGAGTACACGAGGACATGACAGGGCAAAGGTACTTCAAGGTAATTCCTGGGCAGGACGTGGGACTCCTGGACAGGACACGGAACTCCACCCCACGGAGGCAAGGACAGGGAGGGATGGACCCAACCGCAGTATAATGGCAAAACGGCCTGGCTTATCCGACGGAGGCAAGACACAGGAAGGGACAGAACCAACCGCAGGGTAATGGCAAACGGCCTGGCTTACCCGACGGAGGCAAGGGACAGGAAGGGACAGACCTAACCGCAGGGTAACGGCAAACAGCCTGGCTTACCCGACAGAGGCAAGGGACAGGAAGGGACAGAACCAACCGCAGGGTAATGGCAATCGGCCTGGCTTACCTGACAGAGGCAAAGGACAGGAAGGGAGCTAGTTCCGGGGTGGTTCCAAGACTCGAGGTGGCCGATAACCTCGGCAGGCTACGGAACAGCCAAAGCCATATCTCGATAACTGCACAAGCCTTCCACCGGTGGGTGGCTCCAAGGGAAGAATGACGAGACAACCCAGCAACCACACTCGATCCCAGGGCCACTTATATTCCCAGCCCCAAGATGAGCATCAGGTGCTCATGGTTATGTCCAACTGAAACAAGGGATAGCCGGAAGATTCTGAGTCTGGAGTCCATGGACCAGACCATGAACTGGAATGCGGACTTTAGACCGGACCATAACACTCAGGACCTTTACTTCCGAGAGAAGGGATTTTCTTTTTCCAAGTAAGACATATGTCTTAAAGGAAAAGCTAGTTACAAAATGTATAAATTAGGGCTTGCAAAAACATTAAAGTATTTATGTTTTCTTTATGGAATAGATATATATAAACATTTGCATAGAATAGTATGGAAGTTACATGTAATGCCATTAAAAGTCACAGCCAAAAAACTTGATAGAAATGCCGATATACGCCAACATCTTAAATAGATTTCCAAAGTGATTATATAATTAGAATGACAGATTAAAATTAAAACCACGACAATGCAACAATTCTTTTCAAATATGATCACTATTAAGACTGGCATTTATGCATTCTCAATATGCACACGAGGTTCCACAGAAAACTATGTCACTAAACCTGTTTTAACAGATGTCCATTGAGAAATGTCCTGCTCTTCAGAACTTTTAGAAGGCAACATCAAGAAAATTCTCCTTTTTTCTATCAGCAAAACAGCATATGTTGCAAAAGCACTGTTAAAGTGAATATTAACATAAATAGCTATTAATAAGAAGAGGCTGGGTAGATGATTGTGCAATGGTGCATTCAGTAAAACAAGCAAAAGCATACATTAGCCACAGATTACAAACAGGCCATGGAGATCTCAAAGAACATTCAATATTAGTTTTCACTATTAACATCTAAAGGAGCTTTTCCAGTATAGTGTAGCTTTTACAGCAATGGCAGCACTTCAAGTCTACCATGAAATAAAAACATCGAATCATTTTCAGATTGTTAGATTTCAACTAACATATTCTAAAAGTAGTAATATGACATTGGTATGAGATTACTAATGTACTGGAATTGGGAGGAGAAGGAAAACATCTAATTATATTTTAAACAACAGGAATTCTGCAGATGCTGGAAATTCAAGCAACACACATCAAAGTTGCTGGTGAATGCAGCAGGCCAAGCAGCATAATTATATCTTAAGTTGCATTTGTTTAAAACAGCAACTAATCTAATCCACTATATTTTTGAATGCTGTTTTTGTAGTGCTACATTGGACTAAAATGGTACGCTACGATTTATCTAAATCGTAATTTTAGTGTACATGAAATAATCATGATAATTAAATCAATAAGTGAATGTTTAGAATTAATCACAGGCACCACTGTAACCTTCAGAATCTTCTTCATGCCTTTCAGCTTTACAACTTGCAAAGATTAAAGACAAATGAATATGAGTGAATATTAATATACAATTTTCATTATATTTTAACTTCATTATCATTACAAATGTAAAACCTCAGTAAAACCTTAAAAGGATAATTGGATATAATGATTAAAACACATCAAAGTAAAACAAACACACCAGCTTAATTTTTTTTTAATTTAAATTTGAAATACTACACCAGGACTTTGTTCATTTTTCATTGATTCAATAAAACTTCAAATACCTGTACACAGTATTAATTATACAATGCTCAGATTTAAAGGGGATGTACAGCAATGTTATTTTTATAACAAGACTGTTAGTTGTCTAAGTTGTGCTAGTAAAAGCAGATTAGATTAATTTATTACATGTACATTGAAACATATAGTGAAATGCATTGTTGCAACTGAAAACTGAAGCAGGACCAAATACCACAAAGCCTATTTTAATACGGGACCCATTGCCCATGGCTCACCTGATGCACAGCAAGGCCAAGGAATCGAGGGACACGGAGTAGGAACACCAGGGAACAGAGACCTAGGGATCTTATCGGGCTCTGCCTGGTCTGGAGCTGAATCTAGATACAGGTTTTCATCTAGCTCTAGATCCGGAGGTACTATATATTGCATAGCATAATAACGAGTCATACCACGAGTGAATACAGGTCTATCATTATGCAGTAGTACAAGGAGGATAGGGAAAAGGGGGATACAAATCTAAACACAGTGCAGACACAATGGGCTGTAATATTGTATCTACATCAGCCTTCCTCTCAGATTTTACTCTCAGCATATTAACTTCAGGGGTTCCCACGCAAGGTTGATGCTACCAAATATTGAGGTTATTGAGAGTAATCAGGGAAGAAATGTGTTCAGCTCCCCGGCCAAATGTGTGCCCTCTCAAAGGAACGAGCAAAGAACTGCATTAAAAAATAAGATTTAGAATTAAGGTATAGTTTCTGAACCACACATGTTTTCCACCAAATTAGCCCATTATTAGTTATTAGCCAAGATCTTTGATTACTACTCTAACAAAAAACAGGCAAACTTTGGTTTACTTATATATTTTTAACATTATGGATAATGCCAGTCTTGCTTGAAGGCTCTTGTGCAATTTTACTTGCTTATTTGACTTGAAAATCAACACTGAACATATCAAGTAGATCCAGGCAACAATGTATTTTCAGGTACAGTACACTGAAGATTCACATAAAAGAAAGCAGAGTCCAGCACGTCCATGCAAAAACGAGTGAGACTAGTTAACATATTTCAGCACCAAAGCCACAGTTAGAATACCAGTGACCATGAGGTTTTGAGGTGGGGGTTATGTTTTCCAAGAAAACAGGGGTGTAAAATCACTTTCCACAGGACAGAGCCATATCATCTGCATGTGTGTCAAAAAAAAAACGAGATGAAAGGTAAATAAATTTTGTGTTGATTTACTTTCCAAATGAATTCAATGAAGTGAATGTACAGTCGACCTTCACTAATCCGACTACCTGTAATCCGGTTCCTTCGATAATCTGGCACTAATTATGCTTAATGTGATCCTTCTGTAATTCAGCATTTTCACTAATCCAGCACACCTCAGGACCCAATGGTGCCGGATTAGTGAAGGTTAGCTATTGCTTAGTGTGATCCTTCTGTAATTCAGCATTTTCACTAATCCAGCACATCTCAGGTCCCAATGGTGCTGGATTAGTGAAGGTCGACCTGCATTTTTTCTATATCTCAAATATTTGGGTCATGATTTGTAGATTCTGTAAGAGTGAATTTTCATAACCCAGAGGGCCAAAACATGAGGCCACGTGTAACTGACAACATGTGATGCAAATTTACCTGCCCTCCCCAAATATCCAAAGAAAATCATTTAGGAATCATACTGGTTTGATCTTACATTGCAAGAAAACTGTAATATGGATACTTTTAACAGTACTGTTATCAAAGCAACATCCCTTGTGTATCAAAATCCTAACCATACAAGTTTTCTCCAATGTTCTCACGTCACAGAATCAAAGATTGTGTTGCTGGTATAGTACAGGGTTCCATTTACTCTGAACTTTCAATTAGTGTTTTAAGGACAGAGAATCATTTTAACTTACCAGAACCAGGTTCATATCAATCTGACTTCTATTGGGAAAAGGTGTTTTATTTTAAAGTACAAGCAGTTTCAAATCTACGCCAGTCAATTTTAACTTCCATTTAACCACTGAGCTCAGAGAATCAGTTGGGGGTCATCTGATTTTCACCAACACAAAAGCACTGCAGTTCTACTGAATCATTCGTCCTCCTGCTCCTTAACATCATATTCTGTTGCACTACCATTATACCAATCTCACCTTCAACCAACTTTAAAATCGTCACAGTGAAAGAAAGTACTGTTTATAGTGCTATCATATAGCACGCATTAAACAAGAAACAGCTCTCTTAGGTTCAGATTCTATTCCACCATGGTTACACAATCCCAGAATTAACTGCAACCTTGAACACACAAAAGGAAAAAAAAGTTGGGAGCTGAATTTCAAAGCTAAGATAAGAGTGGCTGATATCAAAGCATCATTTGAGGCAGTGAGGAATTGAGGATATAAAAAAGTCATTTTGAACTTATTTAACCTCTGGCTAAAAGAATCATTGGGACTGAATAGGAATTTTTGAACTGAAGTAAACTCTGTCTTCTGCAGTTAGCTAAAACTGGCTTACACTAGTTCTCCCTTGGTTTGCAAAGAGACATAGAGAGTCTGATAACATTGTACATTGTACTCTCGTTTGAGTAGGGGAAGGAGAACTCACCAATAAGGACAGGAATGAACATCCATCTGTAATTAGGTCAGGGCCTAGCAAACTCTCTTACCTGTAACTAAGTTTCTCACCCACAGACTTAGTGGGCGTACCAGTTCAAATGACATCTTTTAACAGTAATGTATGGGGCTTACTATGTATAAATATACGACTGTAACCAGAGAGAGTGGGCCCACATGTCGGATGGTGGCAGTACTTACGTGCCTTCCTTCTGACAACTGGGTCTCAAACTCCTGCAGGAGGGTGCGCAATAAACTGACGTAACTATAAGAAGCTGGTCTCCCAAGTTTTATCCAGATTCGACTTTAACAGGAGGCATAAGAAAAACGCTTCAGTAAAATTGAAGCTGAAGGGAGTCAAAGGGAAAATTTTCCACTGACTGATTCATAACAACAAGAATTGGGCAACACTGAAACTTAAACTGCCAAAATTGTCAAGGAAGATTTGCCATGCAAAAATCTGACAATGAGCACTCAAATAAAAAAGCATCAAACCATACATCTACATTTACCAGCACCACCATCACAAAATATAAGCCTGTCGAAAACCTTGGGCTGACCATTAACTGGAAATTTAACTAGACCAGCCACAAATGCCCTAACGAAAACAGCTTGTCAGTGAGTTTCGTGCAATGAGTGACTCTTTTCACAGTGAGGACCTGTGATGAAAAATTCTCCATCTGCCTTAATAAGAACATGTCAAATCCATCAGCCTGTTTGGCTGGCATCCTATCCACTACCTTGGAAATTTACTTCCTCTACACACAACACATGACTATTACCTGGTCCGGAAAATGTACTGCAATAACTTAAGACTGACGAAGCCGCCTCCCAAACCTGTCACCTCTACTAAAAGAACTAAAGCTTAATTCCTATGCAAGTAAGCACCAAGATAAACCACAATGATTTATTTTTACTTTCTTTCAACCCTTAGTTTTTAAATTATATAGTTATTATAGTTGTAAGGGGAAAAAGTCTAATCAGAAAACGAAAAGTGTATTAACTTACCCTATACGTGAAGGTATGCAAGGATGGCCAATAGAAGAATAACAACGTCAGAACCCATGGAACTCACCCATCAAAATTAAGCAATGGATCTAATTAAATATCAGCCAATGGTTTCCAGACAGTAACATTAAAACTTGCTGCTTCCAAAATTCAAACCTCTAAAAATGCTCAAGGTCTTTTGCTATAATGGGACCCTTGAGTAAAGCTGCTTAGCCCAGACCTCAAAGAGGTTCTTCAGTTTCTTGTCATTCAATCAATATGATGTAACATTTGAAAAGAAGCAATGCTAAAAGTATTGTATTTATATAAAGCAACACACAAAATACTGGATAAACTCAGCTGGTCAGGCAGCATCTATGGAGGGGAATAAGCAGACAACATTTCAGGACAAACCCCTTCATCAGGATCAGTCCCTCCAATATTCTATGTGTTGCTCCAGCATTCCAGTATCTACAGTCGATTATATAAAATTATTTTTTTCCCCAGCCAAACTACTACCTTGTCCTAAATCTCACAGAGGTTAATATTGCGGGTTAAATGACCCATTGCTGCTGTCTATGCAACAGCATGAAGCCTACAATGAACAGTAGTTCAGCAAGGAGCAAATCAACGAGGTGCAGTGGATTGTCAACTTGGGAAGCATTTCTGTTGAGTTCACAATTGCGTGCAGGTCTTTTCCTCAATGTTTACAGCAATCAAAAGCTTCCTTGTCAAATGTTTGCTCTCTGACTTCAGTACAAACAAAATTAAATATAGGCTGCATGGCTCAAAGGTGAATTTCATGTACATTTAAGTACACAACATGAACACTGCATGAAGGTCCGCTACTGAATTAATAGTGGCTACAAATATACAGAGGGACCAAAACACAAATTCAAATATATTATGATAAATAATAACTGACTATATTAGTATTTTATAATAGATAATAACTGGACATTATTAGAAACAATTACATGATTTTAAATGCTTAAGTAGTAGTATGAACACAAAATGGTAAGTTAACTTCTTAATAATTTTGCATCTTACAGAAAATATAAAATTACAGGACCAAAATAAAGGAATGCACTGCATCTTGGGTACAGGGCTTGATTTGTACTAAATTATTATCAAATTACCCTTGGTGAGAACATTGGTTTGTAGCTGAATATTTCTGTCATTTTAAGGAGCTATTTATAGCTTAAATATTTCTACTTTTTCATGAATTACAATCTATTCTAAAACACAGATAGAGAGGCATGGTTTTGGAAAGACCAAGATGAAATGAAACTGTATGTTATAATTGTTTGTAACTTGAAGGAACACTGTCATGACCAGCTGCTGTGGTTATTTTCCATGAACATGAAAAAGATTCTGAGTAGAAGGTTTGCCTAAAAGTGGTTAGATGGCACAGACAACCTCATGCTGGGCTATCAATTAGCAGAATTTGGTGGTATTTTAAATGTTGACTTGTCCACAACATTGAATGTTTTCAAAATATTGTGGCTGTTTTCCAGGACAGTAAAGGGTAATTTTCAAAAGAAGCATTTAAAGTAATTACTGCATTTAAAAGAGAAGTCTTCTTCCAATGACTAAAGCGTCTAAGAAGAGCTGGCATAAGTAACAATGTATTCGATACCAGGACAGAGAACAGAAGTCTTTTACACAGAGGAATGTGAAGTTGTGAAATGCAACACCAGAGTAAGAACTGTAGAAAAAATATCATCCAATTTTAAGCTGCAGTACTTTACACAACTCTGAGCTGCTGTGCAGAGAAGAGTTAAGGCCCACAAAGAATTAAAACTCTGCAGAACATTATCCTTTTGAGGAAATAACAGGCAGGATAGTCAAAGGAGAGTTAGTGGATGTTCTTTACTAAGGAAGTCTTCGACAAGGTGCAACACACGAGCCTGATAAGAGCCCATGGTATTACAGGATAGATACCAGCATGGATAGGAGATTGACTTACTGGCAAGAGGGAATAAAGCGGCCTTTTCTGATTGGCTGCCAGTGACTGGTGGTGTTCGGTGTTGGGATTGCTTCTTTTCACGTTATACCAGAGTCAGAATCACTGGCACATGTTTAACCTCAGGGGCATATGGTTTTGCAAAAGCAGTTCATTGCAATATATAATAAAAATTATAAACTACAATAAGAATATATAAAAAAGGAAATATTAAATAGTGCACAAAGAGAAGAAAAAAGTGAGGCAGTGCTCATGTCTTGATTGTCCATTCAGAAATCTGATGGCAGAAGGGAAGCAGCTGTTCCTGAAATGTTGAGTGTGTGACTTCAGGCTCTGGATGGTAGCAATGAGAAGAGAGCATGTTCTGGGTGATGGGGGCCCTTAATGATAGACGCCACTGTTTTATAGCATTGGCTTTGAAGTTGCCCTCGATTCTGGGGAGACCAGTGCCTATAATGGAGCTGAATGAGTTTACGACTTTCTTCAGCTTTTTCTGATCCTGTGCAGTGAGCCCTCCATACCAGATAGTGATGTAACCAGTAAAATGCTCTCCACTGTACATCTGTAGAAATTTTTGAGTGTTTTGTGACCTACCAATTCTCCTCAAACTCCTAATGAAATACAGCTGCTGCCGTCCCTTCTTTGTAATTGCATCAGTATGTTGGTCCCAGGATTGATCTTCAGAGATATTAACACCAAGGAACTTGAAACTGTTCACCCTTTCCCCAGCTGACTCCTCGATGAAGACTGGGGTGTGTTCCTTCGAATTTCCTTTCCTGAAGTCCACAATCAATTCCTAGGTCTTATTGATGTTGAGTGCATGGTTATTGCCATGACACCACCCGGTATGTCTCCTCGTCACCATCTGACATTCTGTAAACAATAGTTGGGTCGTCGGCAAATTTATAGATGGCATTTCAGCTGTGCCTAGCCACACAAATTGGTTTGCAGAGAGAGCAGAGCAGTGGACTAAGTATGATTCGTTCAGCTGTGCCTCGTTGTCAGCGAGGAGGGCATGTCACTTCTGATCTGCACAATTATGGTCTCTCGGTGAGGAAGTCAAAAATCCAGTTGCAGAGGGAGGTACAAAGACCAAGAGTTTAGAGCTTTATCTTTATTAGAACGGGGAATATGACTGTGTTGAACGCTGAGCTGTAGTCAATAAACAGCAGCCTGATTAGGTATTACTCTTGTTCAGGTGATCCAAGGCCAAGTGGAGAGATAGTGTGATTGCATCCACTGTAGATCTATCATGGTGATAGGCAAATTGCAGCATGTCCAGGTCCTTGCTCAGGGAGTTGATTCATACCATGGCCAACTTCTCAAAGCACTTCAGCGTGGTACGTGAGTGCCACAGGGCTATAGTTGTTGAAGCAGTTCACCCTGCTCTTCTTGGGCACTGGTATGATTGTTGCCCTTTTGAAGCAGGTGGAAACCTCTGACTGCAGCAGTGAGAGAATGAAGAGGTCCTTGGACACTCCCGACCATTGGTTGGCACAGGTTTTCAGTGCCCTGTCAGGTACAGCATCAGGGCCCAACACCTAGTGAGGGTTCTCCCTCTTGAAAGATGTTCCGATGCCGGCCTCTGAGACAGAGATCACAGAGTCACCAGATGCTGCAGAGATTTGCACAGGTGTAGTTTTATTCTCCTGTCCAAAGCGTGCATAAAAGGCGTGCTCATCTGGGAGTGAAGCGTCACTGTCATTCATGATGTTAGGTTTCACTCTGCAGGAAGTAAAGACCTGCAAACATTGGCAGATCAATCCTGCATCTGATTCCGTCTCTAACCTCAATTGGAATTGTTTTCCGCCCCTATAATACCATTCCGTAGGTTATACCTGGCCTTCTTGCACAGTTCTGGATCGCCAGTCTTGATTATTACAGACATGACCCTCAGCACTGAATCTCCTGGCTCATCCACAGGTTTTTGGTTTGGGTATGCCTGGTGTGTTCTCGAAGACACACACACATCCACGCAGCTACTGATGAGGTCAGTGACAACTGTGGCGTACTCATTCAGACTCGAAGATGAATCCCTGAATATTGTCAACTGGTTAATGAAATTGATTGCTTTGTGGTCAAGTTTGCAAACAATAAAAGATAGGTGGAGGGGTAGGTAGTGTTGAGGAAGCAGGGAATCTATAGAAGGACTCAGACAGATTAAGGGAATGGGTAAAGGAGTGAAAGGTGGAATATAGCACTGGGAAGATATGGTTATGTGCTTTGATAGAAGGAATAAAGGTGAAAACTATTATCTAAACAGGGAGAAATCTCAGAAATTAGAGATGCGAAGGGACTTCCTAAAGGTTAACTTGCAGGTTGAGTCAGTAATAAAGGAGGAAATCCAATGTTAACTTTCACTTTGAGAGGACTAGAGTAGAAAAGCGAGGATATATTCTGAGGCTTTATTAGACATTGGTCAGACCGCACTTGGAGTACTGACAGGAGTTTTGGGCCTCTTGTCTTAGAAAACATGCTGGCATTGGAGAGGGTCTACAGGAGGTTCACAAGAATTATTCTGGGAATGAAAGGGTTAGCATGTTAGGAGCCTTTGATGGCTCTGGACCTGTACTTGCTGGAGTTTTTAAAAAATGAGATTGACCTCACGGAAACCTATTGAAAATACTGAAAGCCTAGACAGAGCGGATGTGGAGAGGATGCTTCCTTTAATTGGGGAGCCTAGTACCAGAGGGCACAACCTAGAAGAAAGATGAGGAACAGAGATGAGGAGGAAGTTCTTTAGCCCAGGGGTGATGGATCTGTGGAATTCATTGCCGCGGCTGCAGAAGTGAAGCCATTGGGTTTACTTAAAGTGAAGGTTGATAGGTTCTTGATTAGTAAAAGCTTCAAAGGTCTAATGGTTTTATAATTAGAGACACATAAACGCTGATGCATTAGTAAAAGTTGGCAGTGGGCAACATAGGAGACACAGTTCAGTTAATTGTCTTTGCTTTTTAAATATCCTCTCGGAGCTAATGAAGTGCACGTCTCTACGTGGAGCATCACAGTTTCATATTGTCCAGATTTTGGGAGTTGCAACAGTTAAAAACATAACATTAACTAAAATGTTAAAGTGACAAATTCTTCAGGTTCTACACAACTTTTGAAGATTAGAGACTTTATAACACCCAAAATGACACATTAATGTGGCATACAGTTTTGAGCAAAGGCCCTTAGCAACAAAATTCAATTGCGCTTGACCTACAAGGTATTAAGCACCATAATGTACAGGCAAATCTGGATCAGCTGGATGGGAGACATACAATAGGAAATGTGCCGGGGGAATGCAATGATTTGTGTTTAATTTATCTAGGAGATAATGGGCACCAGGCAATCAAAGTATTATGCTATTTGATAAATCTAATTTGCAACTTCTTTCTCCACCCAGCAACTAAAATCCATAACCATCCTTCTATCTACCAAGTTAAACCCCAACCTATCTACTTTCCCAGTATCCACCAGATACAACTTTAGTCAGTCTCTTCATTTAGGCAAATTGAACTGACTGAAGATCCTGGAAATTGTGTACAGCAGAATTTCCTTGTGGAGGTCTCACACGCAAAATTTACTGGCACAGACAAATAGCACAGAATCATTGAGTTTTCACAGAGAAACAGGCCCTTTGTTCCACTGAGTCCTCACTGACCATCAAACAACCACTGATGCCAATCCTCCGCAATCCCCCTTTCTTCTCCCCAAACCCTCACAACACCCAGAGGTAAAAGAGATACTGCAGATGCTGAAAACCTTGAGCAGCACATACAAAATACTGGAGAACTCAACAACTCAGCCAGCATCCATGGAGGGTTATAAGGTCCTGATGTAGGGACTTGACGAAGAGTCCTGGCCAGAAAAGTCAACTGTCTAATCCTATCAATAGATGCTGACTGACCTGCTGAGCTCCTCCAGCATTTTGTGCATTTCTCATTACACCTAGAAGTGGTAGTATTTGGGTGGAATTAGTTTACAGTGGCCAATTAACTTATTAACCTGCACATTTTTGGGATGTGGATGCAATCACAGTACCAGCAGAGTGACACAACTAGCAGAATTGCCCCGGCGACCCAAGTTCAATTCTATCCTTCACTGCTATCTATGTGGAGCGTGCACGTTCTGCCTGTGACTGCATGGATTTTCTCCAGATATTCTGTTTCTCTCACACATCCTTAGGACATGTGATTTGATGGACTGATTGACTACTGTAAACAGTCCATTGTGAGTGGCAGAACCAGAACAAAATTGATAGAATGTGGAGAGAATAAGATGGGTTCAGAGGAGATGATTGTAAATGGGTGCTTGATGGTCAGCATAGAGTTTGTGGACTGAAAAGTCTTTTGGTCTATGACCCTATGATTGTATAGTTCACTCAGACAAAATTGATGCATTCACAGGAAAGGCATGCAAACTCGCAAACTTGTGAAGCATGTGACCAAGTGGTTAAGGCGTTCGTCTAGTTACCTCAAGGTCACTAGTTCGAGCCTCAGCTGTAGCAGTGTCTTTGTGCCCTTGAGCAAGGCATTTAATCACATATTGCTCTAGTCTGTGCGAGGAGTGGCGCCCCACACAAACTTCCAATCTGCGCCTTGTAAGGCATGAAAATGCCCAGTGCAGGCCTTTCATGGTCTGAGTCGACGTTCCCTCCCTCCCTCCCATGCAAACTCCACAAAGCACCAGCAACCAGAATTGAATGTGGGCCATAGCAGCTGTTACATAACTGTACAGTCTACATCATTGTGCCTTCTCTGAACTAACCTGTTCTTTCTTGTGCAATGAAAATTCAACTGAGCTTCACAAATATATCAGTCCAATCACCCATCAGAACCAAAATCAGTTCATTATCCCAAACAACAGTTACACTCAGTTTTTAATTAACCTTCATGTATCCATTTAAAAATTTTAATAGCTCTCATAAAGCAGTTCGTGTTGGTGCAATGCGTTAAAATAAAATATTCTCAATCTTTCACAAGGTCATACAACTAATATTACAACAATAATAATAACTAATAATACTTTGGGCATCGAGGGAGAGAAGAAGAGGAGAACCATCCACAGTACCACCAAAGCGGCAGAAAAGGCCTCAAGATGGCAGTGGCTCAGAAGAGGGGAGCCATGGAATCATAAGTAGCTAGCCATCTGGACACAAGCTGGGGTCTGATCAGCCCTGGCTGGGTCACCTGGAGGAGGGTGTGTGATGTTGAAAGACCCGAAACACCCGATGATTCCAGGAGCATCACTGAAGATGTGTCCAGAGGCATCAGTAGATGTATGCACACAGTTTACAAGAACCAGGCCTACAATATCAGTCAGTTCATCAATCTGAATAGCAAAGGAGGACTCTGACTTCCTGCCTTGGCTGCAGCAAGAATAGCACAAGAGACTGCAGATGCTGTAATCGGAAGCACAATACAAGCTACTAGAGGCATCTGTAGAGGAAAAGTGATTTTTAGTGTTTCAGTTTGAGACTATTTCTGGACTGCCAACTCTGTTATCCATCAGTTGGCTGCTTGCCCCTACTGCACCTCCTCAACCCCAATATTATTGCTCCCACTGCAACTAGCACAAGCAGAACAAGGCCACTAACTGTCATACTGTTTTCTGACAGATAAGATGCTTCAAGTGCTCTGGCACAGTTAATTCCTTAATGCTTTCAAATGAGTTGAATGACTCTGAGAAGAGTGATAATCTCAGGTGGTGCTTTAGTTTATTTGATTTCACACAATCATTAGCAAGAGGTTCCATACAAAGGGGCACAGTTGTTCGTTAGAGCCAATACATGTAAAACCGAAGTCCAATTAAAATTGACACTTTATTTTGACAGGCTTTTTTGTCGCTTCATCTTGACTACAGTCCTATCTTTCTATTTTCAAAGCATAACGTTCTTTTTAACATTCTTTTCAAACCAGTTCAGTTCCATTCAGGATTTAAATTTCTCAGTTCTTTCCTCCCTTCATATTAGCCATCTGTAGAGTTAAATTTTCACCTATAGCGAGGACTGGTTAGTTAGGTGAGGATTTTGACCTCTGAGAAGATCCATTCAGCAGAGTCAAGGATTCTTTTCTTCTTGTTTCAACATACTCATACCAAATCATGTGAAAAGCACCAAACTATTACATTAGATTATTTTTTCGGGCTAGCAGCTCAATGATATTAAACACTTGTGAAAGCAAAGTGACCTTTGCACAGCCAGACCAACTCTGTTTGCATTTAGCTTTAGTACCTTTCTTATCAGAAATCTTACCACCATATTACCATCTGGTGCCTTGTTTTGATTTTTACCCTACTTTACGGTTTGAAAACCTATGCCAGACGACACAGATTAACTTAATATTATTTACAGCTTTATTTTTGTTAAGATTAAAGACAGATGTCCAGAAATCTATTAGCACGTAGAAAGGCATATTAATTCAGCAGCGAGTGGCAAACTTTTACGTGGTTAAATGGAGGTCGTTTGCTCCTGCAAAATTCATTCCCTCAACCACAGATATTTTCTGTGACAAAAGGTGTTCACTTCATGCACGCTACAAAACAGGCAAGCTGCTAGTAAGAGTCAAAAGATATGGTCTCAGGAAAAGGACATCATTTGCATCAGAATGATCAGAAACTTGAATATTAAGCTACATCATGACAGACGGTTCTGGAAACAGAGGAAACGGTGAAGAAGGTGTGGAAATATTAAACTTAAGAGTCAAACTAGAGGAATCTGATGAAGAGTCAGACTTGAGAGTCACTGCGAATGCTATTTGTGATTAAAAGAGGACCAATGTGAGATGTGACTTGTAATTAAAGGAGGACCCATGTGAGTTCCAACTCACAATGAAGCAGCACACTAGAGATGGGTAATATATACAACTGGATGCTGATCATCATCACCTACCAGACATGTAGAAAACCCAGAACATGACGACCTTCATAAGTCTCGTACTTTCCCTTTCAATATTTTTTGAGAGATCTGTATCATAAAGTGCACATAAATATTGCAAATTACAATTCAGCCATAATTTTCACCTCTGAGTTTTTTGGTTTAAGCTGTTTTGTTCCACTCTGGGCAAAAATAGAAGTTCTGGATTTTTAAGTGAAGGTCAGGCTCAATTGCTTCCAAATTGTACTTTGCAAAGTATAGGCTGTCGTCATATGTTTGGATGAATATCTTATGTCCCAGCCCAAGGAAAATGTCACTTGATTTTTACGATTCTGTAACATAATCTACTTCTGGCTATTTTGTAACCAAGAGACCTATAATTTTGTGCTGAAAATCTTTTTCTAAATTTAACAGATTTTTGCTGTTGCCTTAGATATTGCTGGCACCAGCACAGATTGGAACGCAATGAATTAGACACAAGGATATAATTAAATGTGATATACACTTGTCCAGGGTAATCACCATCATCACATGATTACTATCATATAATTTTTTTTTCTCTGCACAGTTCATTTGCATGCTTCCAACATTATGCTACTGTAACAGATGTACACAGAATGTGCAATAAATGCACAAATATATTGGCCTTTAATTCTTGAAAACATTTAATAAACATTACATATTAATTTAGTATCTTCTACCATATTGAGAATAATTTTCAGAAGTTAATCCTCCATAAACAGCTTCGACAGATAATACATTTAATAAAGGATTATTGAGTGATTCCTCATGCCAATTCTGATTTGAAAAATGTTTTAATAACCTCAACAAGTCTTAAAATAACTAATGCAGGTAAGCATACCAACTTGCTGCACCTACTATTTATATATGGCAATATGAGTGTCTACAAATTAGATTAGATTAGTCTATGAGGACACGCAGTCCTCTTTTATTGTCATTTAATAATGCATGCATTAAGAAATGATACAATGTTTTTCCAGAATGATATCACAGAAACACATGACAAACCGATTGAAAAAATGACAAAAACCACATAATTATAACATATAGTTACAACAGTGCAAAGCAATATTGTAATTGATAAGAATAGACCATGGGCACGGTAAAAAATCTCAAAGTCTCTCGAAAGTCCCATCATCTCACACAGACAGTGAACCTCCAGCGCCGCAAACTTGCCGATGCAGCATCCTGGAAGCATCCGACCACAGTCCGACTCCGAGTCCCTCCGAAAACTCCAAGCCTCCGACCAGCTCTCTGACACCGAGCACCATCTCTGCTGAGCGCTTCAACCTCAGCCCCGGCAACAGGCAATAGGCAAAGCTGAGGATTTGGGGCCTTCCCCTCCGGAGATTCTCGATCGCACAGTAGCAGCGGCAGCGAAGCGGGCATTTCAGAAGTTTCTCCAGGTGTTCCTCTGTGCTTCTCACGGCTGTCTCCATCAAATCAGGATTGTGCACAGCCCCCTAGTTAACACATACGATATCATTCGGAACGGCTGTGTGCGCTGCGTCGCGCTGCCATCTTCTCCTCCCTCCCTCTAAATAATAGATTTAGAGGAAATAAATCATCATCTAAATGGTTTAAGTGAAAAAAATAAAGCGGAAATTTATACCAAATCCTAATTTTCAAAAGTACAGGTTGAGTACCCCTTATACAAAATGCTTGGTGTCAGAAGTATTTTGGATTTTTAAAATATTTTAGAATATATAATGAGATAGCTTGGGATCACCATCATAGCCAACTCTGAATTTCTACCGGTAAGCAGTCTTTAACTACACATTATATACTTATAGTTAAAATCAGGGGCGCAGTGCTAATTTTTTAAGCGCCAGAACTGACAAAATTCTTGCCGTTTCCTATACCCTCTCTATATATATATGTCGCACCCAATTCGTGTACCTGCTCATTTCATGTACTGGGCAACTTCCTTGCCCACTCATGTACTGAGCAGGTACACAAATATATATGAATATATATATATATATGAATAGGGCTTCTTATAATGTCAAGCACTAAACCAAGATGAAAGAAATATATGAATTCCAGAGCTCCACAGAAATATAGTCATAGTTAAGACATTAACAAGATTATAGCCTATCACTACATTTCAGTGTATAAATGGTACAATTAAAAATATAATACTTAATTTCATAATATGACAAAGTATTGCACAGTTGCACTCATTAATTATCATAAAATATTATCAAGCAAGTAAAGAAAAAGATGGTAATCATGTATTTTACCAATTTAAAAGTAATTACCTACTTACCAAATGCCACCAATGAGAAGTTTCACAACAATTTCCACAAAGGGTCAGGCGTAATATGTGTTCGGGGGTCTGAAGTAACTCTTGTCCTGGTGTCATCGCTTGATCTGTGGTACCGCAGCCGTGATGTGACGTACAGCTCAGGATTCCACTGAACTAGAGGTCCATGCAGCTTAACAAACTTAAGTGCTGATACATGCTTTATGAGAATTCTTGAGTGTGTTGTTGTTGTTGTTATCAAGTTCATGTGACTGAATCCTCTCTCACACTCAGCAGTACTAATACAAATAACTTGTGAACAGCTCAGTAATGGGTGTAGATCTTGGGGGATGTGGCATCCACAATCCTCCACATAATCTCTAAAGGCATTTATTACAGAGGAAGAAGAAAGCTTAAACCTCTTACAGAGAGATGATATTGCAGCTTCTCCATAATTAGGTGGTATTTCAGCAGGCCAGTTACCTTTATCAAGGACACAAATTTCATTTAGCAGGGATTTATACATACTTTGAGGTTCAGAAGTTTGAGAACCTTTCAAGGATGTTGCCGTGAACGTATGAGCTGCAAATTGTTTATAAGACTAGTAAGAAACTGTAGATAATTAATGGAGACAATTTTGTTGTTGCTTGCTAAGGTACTTTCTCCAAACTTCCCCTTTTCAGCTGCTTCTTGAGCTTCTAGAGTTTTTGTACCAGGTTGCTCTTTTAGTCCATGCAGTAATCTTATACTCCGTTGGATCAGTTTGTCTGCATAAACAATCATAGTAGTGGCGTTTCTATAAACACTCTGAGTAAACCAAGTTCATGCAATATGTCATACATTAGAGCTAAGTCCAATAGAAACTATTCTGAAAGGAGTTTTTTCAACAGACCTTCATAGGTTTTTCTGTCACTCCCAGATCTTGTTTCATCCTTCATTGCTTTTTCAAAATGAAAACACAGTGCTTCATAATTTTGCCACACTGCTGAAGCTGTTCGAAACGAGCTACCCACCTGGTGCCCAGAACACAGCCTATTTTGCAAATTTGTTGCTCTAGTTGAGAGGCACATTCAGCCAGTTCCTTTTGATTTAGAGGTGATCTACTATAAACAAAGTACAATTTGTCCATAAGTGACTGAACAGGATTTATTCCATGAACTTCTCTCACCAAATCACCTACCACAAATTCTAATCTGTGATTAAGACAGCGCCAAATTAACACATCAGGGTAATTTAGTTCCTTGACAATTGTAGCAACACCAGATTTGACACTAAGCATTATGCTCGCCCCATCACTAGCAAATGCTACAAGGTTCTGTTTCAAGTAAGAGTCATCAAACCGATGGTTATTGAGACAGTTCAATAGATGCTTAGCAATAGTTGCAGCTTTCTGATCAAGCAGTTCAATTAGATCTAAAAACATAAACTGGGGATTACCTTCACATTTCAAATAAACTATTAGGGCAGTCTTAATGCTCAGGCTTGTTGATTCATCAATGAGAACAGAAAATTTGCCATTTATCTGCTTGATATGCTGGCAAATTTTCTTTTTTGCATTAATGGCTATGTGATTAATTATCTCTGTAGCACTAGTGCGGGAATGCAGTCCAATTTCAATGTCAACACCATTTTTTTTGAAGTTCCAATAAGCTAAAGTGATCAGAGTATGGTCTGTCATTCTGAGCTAAATAATATGCAGAACAAAAAATTGAACAAGTTGCCTTTAGATGCGAAGTATTCATGGTGTCACATTCCAAGAGCATCTTCACTAGTTATATTTTCAACACTTAGAGCAGCAGTGTGAGCTTTTGATAGTTTGTGATCAACAGTTTTTTTTCCTGAGAGACTTAGAACATAGAACATAGAATAGTACAGCACAGTACAGGCCCTTCAGCCCACAATGTTGTGCCAACCCTCAAACCCTGCCTCCCATATAAGCCCCCACCTTAAATTCTTTCGTAGACCTGTCTAGTTGTCTCTTAAATTTCACTAGTGTATCTGCCTCCACCACTGACTCAGGCAGTGCATTCCACGCACCAACCACTCTCTGAGTTAAAAACCTTCCTCTAGTATCCCCCTTGAACTTCCCACCCCTTACCTTAAAGCCATGTCCTCTTGTATTGAGCAGTGGTGCCCTGGGGAAGAGGCGCTGGCTATCCACTCTATCTATTCCTCTTATTATCTTGTACACCTCTATCATGTCTCCTCTCATCCTCCTTCTCTCCAAAGAGTAAAGCCCTAGCTCCCTTAATCTCTGATCGTAATGCATACTTTCTAAACCAGGCAGCATTCTAGTAAATCTCCTCTGTACCCTTTCCAATGCTTCCACATCCTTCTTATAGTGAGGTGACCAGAACTGGACACGATACTCCAAGTGTGGCCTAACCAGAGTTTTATAGAGCTGCATCATTACATCGCAACTCTTAAACTCTGTCCCTCGACTTATGAAAGCTAACACCCCGTAAGCTTTCTTAACTACCCTATCCACCTGAGAGGCAACTTGCAGGGATCTATGGACATGTACCCCGAGATCGCTCTGCTCCTCCACACTACCAAGTATCCTGCCATTTACTTTGTACTCTGCCTTGGAGTTTGTCCTTCCAAAGTGTACCACCTCACACTTCTCCGGGTTGAACTCCATCTTCCACTTCTCAGCCCACTTCTGCATCCTATCAATGTCTCTCTGCAATCTTCGGCAATCCTCTACACTATCCACAACACCACCAACCTTTGTGTCGTCTGCAAACTTGCCAAACCACCCTTCAACCCCAACATCCAGGTCGTTAATAAAAATCATGAAAAGTAGATGTCCCAGAACAGATGTTTGTGGGACACCACTAGTCACAATCCTCCAATCCGAATGTACTCCCTCCACCACCACCCTCTGCCTTCTGCAGGCAAGCCAATTGTGAATCCACCTGGCCAAACTTCCCTGGATCCCATGCCTTCTAACTTTCTGAATAAGCCTACTGTGTGGAACCTTGTCAAATGCCTTACTAAAATCCATTAGTTCACATCCACAAGCGTGTACTTCCATCGGCTCCATAATCGGATACTTGATACATCAGCCGATGCCGATTCTCCCGTGATCTTTAAGTTCTTGAGGCTGTAGCGCTTTACACAGCTAGCCAGCCATCCCTTACTAGCCTTAAACTCCTTCCTTTCTCAGTCTTTGCAAGCACTTCATCACGAACCAGACAGACCATTTTTGCCGTTGTAGGGGTAGCACTAACACTTCCATGAACTTCAGCTTCTTTCTGCTTTATTGTGCGAATGCTTAATTTGTTCTTACCGACCTTACAGCCCACTTTGGCAAGCAACATGCCACTTTTCGAAAGATCTAAGATTTTTATTTTCTGAGCAAACAATGCTCAAACGTGTGCTGGAGAGAGACTGGGGATCGTTGAAACGACGGGAGGCTACAGCAGGGTATGCTGGGATAACGGGTCAAGCGAGGAGGAATTTCACAAAATAGTCACAGCTCCAGGATTTCAACAAAAACGTCAAATATCCTAATGTTATTAGTGGTATTTTCCCCACAGCCACCACCCCCTCTCCCCAACCCTCGCTTCCGTAAAATTCCCTCTATTTAATAAGTGGCCGCTGTTAAATTCCCCACTTGTTTATTTTGACTTGGAGCGATACTCCGGTGTGCTCCGACAGTACTGAACCACTGTTAAAATTATTACATACCATTAAGAGAACAAAATCATGTGTGCAGGGTAACAAAAACAGCTCTGTAGCATCCGGAGAATACCTGAATCAGCTGTTGAACAACGACAAACAATGGGAGGCTTTCAGTCTCCACCTATGATGTCCTGTTTTGATTAAAAGTTCATAGTATGCTATATTTGTATTTTACTTTCATAAGGTTTTATGTAAGGTATAAAAAAATTGTAGACTTGTTCTGGTGTTAGATCTTCATCAGCAACGTTTTAAAAATGTAATGTTCTTAAGTAAGGTATAAATACAAATAGCATCATAGCTTTGTTCTGGTTCTAGATTTTCATGATCAGCAGACGCTTTAAAAATTTAATGCCGTGCCTTTTCTTAAATTTCTTCAACCAGCCTGCTGAATATTCACAATTACTTTCAGTTTTTAGTTCATCAAGATAGATCTTTGCTTGTTTCATGATCAGCATACCATTAAGCGCCATATCTTCACTCTGACACTCACGATGCACGACTGAGATCTTCATTATTCGGTTTATGCAATGTTTTTCTAATTTTCATTAATTTATGTTCATTACATATGTGAGGTCACTGCTCAGATCTGGCTGTGATGGGCAGAGACCTAAGCATTGTCTGGGAACCTTCCCAGTGTCTTGTGGAATTTTCCACTTGTGACATCATGTTAGCGCTCAAAAACACAGTCTGAATTTCGGAGGTTTTCAGATTTTGGAATTTCGAATAAGGGGTATTTATGAAAAAAGTTAGCTCACCAATGCATGTAGAGGAATCCCGATGTCACAAAAACATAATGGCAAACTGAATAACAATATCTGAAATAAAATGTCATGTTCCATTGTGACGAGAGTACACATAGATTAAGATGTTAACGGTCCTGCGCTGGCACCAGTGGGATCAGCAGTTGGTCTGCCACCTGTCTTCAGGAGAAAGAGAGATAAGGAAAACAATGGAGCAGCATTTGGAGATGTTAATGAAGGGACGGGAGAGTTTAACGGAAGGAGAGCTGTCAAGATCGTCTCCCCTTTGAACCCTGAACTGTTTGAAGTGATGGACAGGTGATACCCCAGCAGGGGGATAAAAAGGGACAGGCTCGCTAAGGCATCACACACGACACCACGAGGTAACGAGACCCTGGAAGCGGTGCGCCTCCCACAAGTCGGTGGGAGTCTTTAGAGGAGCGGTCGCAGGACCAAGCCAGAGACGCACAGGGTGGAAAGATACGATCGGCGGGAACCTGGTGTGTGTCCGCCCTTGCCTGGGTGCCGGGTTCACCGCTGAGGAAAGATCGTATCTGGAAACGGAGGAGTCACAGTCGGTGACCTCAGAAGACATCACAAAGGGCTCGTCCGAAAGCTGACTGCGAAGAATATCGAAGGTCTGTGTGGAAGCCGTTTGAATATTCATTCGTTTTTGCTCTCTCTCTCCTTCCCCCCACTGTCCATCGCCACAGCAGTGATTACTGTGAACTGAACGGAACTCAGTTGAACTGAACTTTGCGTCACTTTGAAACTGGTCATTTACCCCTAGACGACGATAGAGCTTGATTGATCCTGTTATCCTAATTCTGTGTACATGTGTGTTTATCATTGCTGAACTGTTGCATTTATTATCCTTTTGATTAGAGTACTGGGTTGCTTGTTTCTTTAATAAGACTTTCTTAGTTCCAGTAATCCAGACTCCAACTGAGTGATCCATTTCTGCTGGTTTGGCAACCCAGTTACGGGGTACGTAACACCATTTGACATACAGTGGCAATTTTTATGACTAAAATATGTTTTGTGAAAATAAAGCTTAGGCAAGTGCCTTGATATTATACACATGAAAACCTAAGAATTAATATCAATACAATGCAAACTTTAAACGGTCTTTGCAACTTATACATCCTATCTGTATAACACCTTCTTCTCCCTCACCCTCAAAATGCCATCTGAATTATGTTAGTCGAAGATATTGAACCTTAGGTGCAAAGTATATTATTTGATCTAATCTCGCATGTAAATATTGCATTTGAACCTGAATAAAATGTTAATTTGATACTAGGGTGAAAAGAAAATTGAAAAAATAACAATTACGTGCAACACACTGCATACAATCCAATGTGCCTTTACAATTTAAATCATCAGTAAGCCAGCAAGGTTTTATCTTGTGATGACCAGCCATAACAGCCCCACCCCATCCCATCATCAGAACTGACAAAAAAAAACCAGAATCAAATTGCATGATTACCTGCACTCACTGGTTGCAATGCAGTATACCAACTTCATGCTGCAATTAATACTACATCCAGTGGGCTTTAATCATGTTATTCATTGCCTGTCAGTTTTAACAGGTGATCTTAAATCAAAATAACAATTATTTGAAAACAGCCTGCAATCTTTAAAAACAGCCTGTATGCTTTAAAGGGGACGCATGTTGTTCTTGCTGAAACTAATGCTAGGCTATGAGAAACAAATAGGGAGAGGATTGTAGGGGATGGAAGAGAGACACCACAGTTTACAAGAATAATCTAGATCCTAAAGCCTTAGTTGAGAGTTTAAAGTATGAAAGTCATGGATGATCCTCAACCTTCAAGATACACAGCAGACAAATAAAAGGAGATGATGTTGAAAGTACTCAATATGACAGAGAAACAAATATAACATTTCAGTTCAGTGACTTTTCATCAACACAGTGGAGATGGTGGCTTGGATGACCAATGCCAGGAGTGAAGCCCTAAGGTCTAATGCCAAGGTGTCAGACTGCAAACTTTCATTACTCACACTCATTTGATGAAATCTATCCTTCTGGAAGATATATGCTCTTCTTTGCGTCAGCTGTCCTTTAGCGCCTAGGCCCCTGACTCTAAATCAAAAACTGGGATTAAGTCCCAGTCAAGAGACATGAGAACAAATATCGGTTAAATATCCAATGCTGACAGAGTGCAACACTGTCAGAGGATCCGAGCTGTAATAGCGTCACACTGGAGTTTTAAATGTTTTGAGACAGTCTGAAAGTGAAATTAAAAGACCTTAATTATTTTTCCCTTATTACTCCTCATTCCTCTACTTCCAACTGGAGAGTGAGATTTGACACATATGAGACTCTCGTTACAATTATGGCCTACCAAGATCTCCAGAAGTCTATAAACACTGGTCCTTGACGATCATCAGCTCTGAAAAGGTCACACAGTCTGCTCTTTCTGATGCCTTATCTTGAAATACTTTCTCTTCCCAGTAGCTTGGCTGAGATGTGAGATACAAAAAATGGGTGACAGCCAGGACTGCATGAACTATGATTTTGAATAAAAGACTTGTTCAATGAAGATAGTAGTGGTCATCTTCAAAACACAGCATTAATTGATTGAGTTACAAGAAGAGACTGGATAGGCAAGGGCTTTTGTTTTCCTGGAGCGTACAAGGCTGAGGAATGATCTTTCAGAGGGATATAAAATCACAAGCTGTATGTATGAGGTGAATTCAAAGTCTTTTTCCCAGGATAGGAGGGTTTAAACCTAGAGGCCATAGTTTTAACAGAAGAGAGGGAAAGATTTAGATTCAAGATTGTTTAATGTAATTTCCAGAACACAGGTGTAAATGAAATGAAATACTGCAATTGTTACTCTGGATCTAATGCAGCACAAAAAACACACTAAGATATAGACCACAATAAATATTAATACAAGATGAGGATGGGGGGGGGGGAGGGTGAGAGGGCAGAGACGGGGAGGGTGAGTGAGGGGAGGGGAGAGAGTGGGGGGGATAGAGTGGAGGTGGAGAGTGGGAAAGGGAGATGGGAGGGGGAGGACGAACAGAGGACTTTCAGCCCACTTAGTCCATGCTGAAACCACTTCAACTGCCAACTCCCATCGGCCTGTACCTGGAGCATGGTCCTCCATATCCCTGCTATCCATGTACCTGTCGAAACTTCTCTTAAATGTTGAAACTGAACTCGCATGCACCACTTGTGCTGGCAAGCTCATTCGACATTCTCACAACCCTCTGAGTGAAGAAGTTTCCCCTCATGTTCCGCTTAAACTTCTTACCTTTCACCCTTAACCTATGACCTCTGATTGCAGTCCCATCCAACCTCCATGGGAAAAGCCTGCTTGCATTTACCCTATCTATACCCCTATCAAATCTCCTCTCAATCTTCAACGTTTGAAAGAATACAGTCCTAGCCTATTCAATCTTTCCTTATAACTCAGGTTCTCCAGAGCAGGCAACATCCTTGCAAATTGTCTCTGCATATTTTCAACCTTGCTTACATCTTTCCTGTAGGTAGGTGACCAAAACTGTACCCAATACTCCAAATTAGGCCTTACCAATACCTTATACAACTTCAATAAAACATCTTGATTCTTTGCATCGTCTTTCCCAATATTCTTCTTTGCAACCTCATCTCTGCTGCTTGTCGGGTAGTTGCCTGTTCCTGGATTCAGATCAACATAATTTGAGGATAAGCATAAATAGTTGTAACTATTTTCAGCAAAATAGTGCCAACTTTACTCAGTCTTCTCAAACCACATAAGCAAATCCAACAGGTCCTCTGAAATGATAATACTGAAGAATTTAAAGTTGCTGATCCTCTCCAACTCTGATCCCCTGATGAGGACTGGCTCATTGACTATTGGTTTCCTCCTTCTGAAGTCAATAATCAGCTCCTTGGTCTTGCTGACATTGAAGAGAAGTTTACACACAAAGTGCTGGATGGAGGAGCATCTATCGACATCGTGTGAGAGGTTGTTGTTGTGGCACCACTAAGGCATATTTTCAACCTCTCTCCTATATACCGATTCGTCGCCACTGTGGATGCATCCAATGACAGTGGTGTCATCAACAAACTTAAATCTGGCATTGGAGTTCTGCTTAGCCTCACAGACACAAGTGTAAAGCAAGTAGAACAGGAGCTAAGCACACCACCTTGGTATACGGTAATTGTGGTGGAAGTGTGTCCGCCTTAGTGGGAAAAGTATCTGCTTTTGAGTCTGGTGGTCCTGGCGTGGACACTATGTAGAGGGATAGGTGGGCTCCTTCATTATGTCACTAGACTTTTATGTACATACGTCCTTAATAGCAGATAGATTGGTCCTGGTGGTGCACTGGACAGTTTTCACTACCTGTTGTGGAACCTTCCTATCCGCTGCAGTGCAGTTTCCATACAATGCAGTGGTGCAACTTGTTAGGGTGCTCTCTTCTGTGCATCTGTAGAATGATCTGGGTATATATATGCACAGTCCAGCTCTTTCCAACCTCCTCAGAAAGTAGATGTTTTGGTGTATGGAGGATGTGTTCTGGGGCCATGAACGTTGTGTGAGATGTGCACTCCTACAAGTCTGAAACTGCCTGCAGCTTCCACTGCTGCCCTGCTAATGTAAAGCAGGTTGTGAGTGGTGCAAGTTCTCCTGTCTTTTTGACATTGAGGAAGAGCTAATTTGCCTGGAGTCAGGCCTCAAACTCTTCCATCTCCTCTCTTAAACCATCTCATCGTTGTTAGTGATGATCCCCACCATTGACGTGTCATCAGCAAACTTGACAAAGTGATTACTCCAGTGTTTGGCCGGGCAGTCATGTGTGAGCACAGTGTACAGATGATGGGCTTCCGCACATAGACCGGGAGAGGGGGGGACACTGTTGAACGGTTGTGCATCCTGACTACCTGAGGTCTGTCCATTAGCAAGTCCAACACCCAGTTGCACAGTGGTACAATCAAACCAAGGAGTAGCAGTTTGTTCACCAAGGTCTTTGCACAATAGTGCTGAATGCCGAACTGAGATCCAGAAACAGCGTTCTGACATGTGTGTCCTTATTTTCTAGGTGCGTCAGGGCCAAATACATGACAGATGCTGTGATATCTGTCGTAGAGTGGTTCTGTTGGTAAAGATATTGGTGAGTGTCCGAAGTGGCAGGAATGGAGTACTTGATATACGCCATACGCTGCTCAAAGCACTTCAAGATGACTGGTGTCAGCACCACCGGCCAGTAGTCATTTAGTTCTGAAAGGAGATACAAGAAACAAACTTCTTGTGGTGGGAATGTGAATCTAGCTGCCAGAGGAAGTAATGGAGGCAGGTACCATTGCAATGGTTAAAAAAATTTAGATATGTACATGGATAGGAAAGGTTTAACCCAGGAAAAGAACTCACTCTTGATCAACTTGATCAGCATATGACTTGGGCAAAAGATCTCATTTCCATGATGAATTATTCTATAACAATGAGGTTCCAAACCCATGCTCACTGACAGGGGCAGGAATTGCAACGCCACTATTTAAAAAAGTAGCGAGACGGAAATCAAGGATCTGTTGACCAAGATGCCTGATATTGTTAATAGGGAAATATTGTTATCTATTATTTTGGAAGAGGTAACCAACTTAGAAAATAATAAGGCTTGGCAGAGTCAATATGGATTTATGAAAGGGAACTCAAGTTTGACAAATCCATTTGAATTATTTGAGGCTGTTGCCAGCAGAATAGCTAAGGATGAATGAGTATATTTGCATTTTCAAAAAATCTTTGATAAGATGCCACACAAGAGATTTTTACAGAAAATTAGATCTCAACACATGGAAAGAGAAAAACAGAGACAACATTTCAGGGCGATGATCTTTCAGCAAAACGTTCCATATCCCAGACTGGACGGGGAGTCAAAAATCAGAGTTCGCAGCTGCCATTTCAATATTCATCCAGCTGCCACTTACGCATCTTCAATATAAACATTTTGTTTACCAAAAATCTGGATTAAATGGTCTGCCTTTGCAATAGTTAAAATGTTTTGTTTGATTGCTTTATTCAGCCTTTTTCTCTAATGCTTAAAGATCAGTAGTATATTTTATCTGTATATATCCAAAGACAAGCAAATTAACAAAATTCCCTCCATTGCTTCAAAAGCATGGCAAAATTGTATACAACCACAACATTGCGAGTGCTTTTCCTGGGTTCATTTAAGTAGCTTCCAGCATTACTGGGGAACAAAATCCTTACCAAACAGCACAAGAAATGTCAGCAGTTCACTGTAAGCATAATATTTTGTATAGATATAGATACTGAATTACAAATGAAATTTCAGGTACTTGCTCTCACAGTTCAATCAGTCACAGTTCAGCAATACTGCCCAATGGACACTATTGCTATGGTGACATTGCTTAGATCCTTCATGACACCATGAGGCATGGTAATCTGTCAGCAAATCAGCTCCCTGTCACTGCATAAGCAGAGACTCTTGAACATGTAGCAGAGGACCCTCTGATAACAAGTGCTGTAGTAACATTTCTTTTGACTGCAATACCAAAGATCAAGTGTTGGATACACAACAATACCTGTTTTACAGAGCGACAAGCAATTTTCTTCAGTTGCTCCGAGTCTATCAGAAACTGTGGAAAGTAGCAGTGAAGAGTAAAGAGCAACACTGTTAACAGAAAGGTAGATTTAAAAAAATAATTATTATTTGACATGAAGTGTAACAGAAACGGGAAATCAACAATGAAGGCATACAACCAGCAAAATTCATAGATACACCGTGAACAGCGAGGCAATTTACTGAACCACAAAATTCTACCACATTCAGTGTACATGATGAGCAATTCAAGACTGAAACAAGAAGAATGACAGAACAAAATTGTGGTTTACAATGACAAGAGATATGAGTGAGCATTGAATTCAGAATAGCTTGAATGAGAGAAAGGCAAGCTTAAGAGGTGTTAACTCAGCAGAAAACCCATCAAAAAGTATTAACACAAAAGGTTCTGCAGATGCTGGAAATTCAGAGCCACAAACACATAACAAAAAGCGAAAATCCTGGAAATCTGAAAGAGAATGATGACATGCTTGGAATTCTTCACATACCAGGCAGCATCTATGGATAAAAGAGTTTACATTTCAGAATATTGACTTTTACCAGAAATATTTATCCTTTTCTGAGCAATGAATGATCCATTTTGTTAACTTCTCTGAGGTTAACGTGAAATGAAAATGTTAAAAAAAGCAACATTGGAAACTAATGTTTGATTTCTCGAACTCTAGCTTAAATTCATCTGTCTCTGAATTGATTAGTGGTCATAGAAAGTATCAAAAAGGAAGAATTACAAAAAAGAATTTAAGTGTATAGCATTATCTGAAGAACTCAGAAGGCAATTGAAGTACATTTATTATTAAAATCCTACAACTCATGATAAACAATAAAGAAAAGGAATGATGCACAAGTTGAAAGAAAATCTTGCCGGAGAGATGCAAAAAATATATTTGCTAGTATCTTAAGCGTAGTACTGATGCCTGGAATGCAATTTTAATCAAGTGCACAGAATTGCCTTTGTGAACATGGTCACTTCATCAATTGTCCTTTGGACAAACTGGCAACAATTAAGTAAGACGACTGGCCAGTCATCAGGGCATGGTTTTGGATAGGTGGTCAGAGTATTTATCCTAAAAGCCACAAAAGATTCAAGGTTCATTGGAATACAGTAGGTGCATACCACCCAAATACCCAGATGAGGGATTTTATTTGTACAAGGCACTTTGCATAACAATCAAAATAACCAAGATTTGCAGATAACACCTAGCATTAAAACAGTTTCTATATTAACATCTCTCCTATGGACATATTTTAACATTTTATTACCTCCATTACACAATATCACTTAATTATACCAAGCTACATAATGTAATTACAACCCAAGAAACGAACCACAGTGTCAGCAATTACTGGTGAGGCATGTCATTTTTATAGAGAGTAAATTAATATTGTTAAACATCAATGTGGAAATTTTGTCTACTTCTCAAGTTTCTTATGCAAAATGGTATTGATCAGATAATAAATACCACAACACCAAATGACGACAGACCTCTGTGAGTTTTATTACATAATACCAGACACGGGTAGGCTATTTGGCCCTTCAGGCCTATTTCACAATATCACAACCCAATTTTCTGCATTATCATAACATCTTTCGATTCATTTAACATCCCGTTGGAATGAGCTACTGACTGAGCTTCCAGAGTACTCTGTGCATTCATCATCATCTGACCAAGAAATTCCTCACTTTAGTTCAAAATAATCTACCGCTTATTCTAAAACCGATTTTTAATGCTAGATTACTCAGCCAGAAGAAAATGTGCTCTTAGTATTCGCCTTGTTAGTTCTGCAAGATATTTTCTTTCGGCATGTTAACTTTCAATTACTTCTTTACAAGGCCAACCACATTTCATCAACAACGATTCATAGTCTCTCACTGACAGATTATTTATTGATTGTAGTAATCAAGCATTTATTCATTTTTGGGTATCTGGCTGCCTTTGATAAAGCCACTATTTGATGCTCTTCCTTAATTGATCTTGTAAAGATGGTGCGAAACTTAATCTTGAACCATTCTGAAGAATGGTGAATTTATTGCTGTTGAATGCCACGGCAAGGGGAGTTCTAGAAATTAGACTGTGCAGACATGAAAAAATATCTTCATGCTAGGAGAGCATGCATTTCAACAAGCTTGAAGCCATAGTCTTTTCTGATGGTAAATAAAGGAGGTTTGGGAGATACTATTGGAGTACTGCCTGATGTAGCCTGGGCAAATAACTGTAGTGCCTTTTGTTATTGGTGCACATTGCATATCATGGATAGGAGGGGTGCCAATCAAATAGGCTACTTTGTAACCAATGTTCTTGAGTTTCTTGTGAATCACTGGAGCTGTACTCATCCAGATCATTGGAAAGTATTACATTCCATTACAATCCTGACTCGTGCCTGTTAGATGGAAATGCTTTTCAATGGAAGAAAAAAAGTTATTCAATGCACAACATCCGCCTTCAGATTTGTCCAAGTACCCACAGTAAATATACAGCTGCCCAGTTCTGCATGTAGTCATTAGCGACATTGACGGTGGAGAACTTGGCCAGTGACACTGTTGAGTGTCAAGTATAAGTGATTAGACTCTCTCTTGTGGAAGATGATCACTGCAAATCATTTCTGTAGCACAAATGTTATTTGCTACTTATCACATCCTTGCTTGAATAATGCTTGGGTCATGTTGTGTGCAAGCATTTATTACTTCATTTGACAAAGAATTGAGAATAGAACTGAATAACATGCCATCATCAGCAAACATCACTCTTCCAATGGAAACGTTATTGATGAAATGAGTGAGTGAAATGAAGATGGTTGGAACCAGGGTACTGCCCTGAAAAATGTCTACTGCAATATCTTGGGACTGAGATGTTTGACATTCAACAATGACAGCCATCACAGGCATGCGCTTTCTTCATAACATTTATTGATTTCAATTTTAACACAGTACTATCATATCATTAATTAGTAACACATTATGACATTTAAAATTACTTACCAAGCTTAAAGAAGGTCATCTCATGGAGACAACTAAATGAATCCTTTATACAAAAAAAAGCTCACTTATTTTAATGAGTTACTAGATAATAAACCATCTTGGCCTTTTTTTAGTATTAAGCTTAAAAGCAAAACAACATATCAAGTTTCATATTTTGAAAAGCTTAGAAAACCAATCTGCTACCATGTGTTCCTCTTATGTGTAATAATGTATTTGTGTTGTTATCTTTATGAGCACCTAGTGTTACCTTCATGTAAAATAAGAATCTTTAATATCAACAAAAAAATTTAAATCAAATTTCTGAAGTGCAGAATAATGCTGATAACCCCAGTTTTTGGCAGTTGTGTCTTTCGCAATAAATGATTCCACTACTTTGATTAAATGCATGTTGTGTAGCTTCAGCAGAGAGGTTGTTTATAACTCGCCAAAACGTCAGAAATAATTGCTAAACAACTTCTTCTCCTTTTTCCCAAGGTGAGATGTCACAGATGGCCTCACTCACCAAAACATCTCCTTGGTGACCAAAGAATGGAGAATGAGAAATACTATCAAGTTGCTTCAAAATGAGGACATCAGCAAATCTGACACATGGTGCACTTTAAGTTTTTCAAGTAATCATTACAAAATATAACAATGTAGTACATGTAAATGTATTTAAAATAATGTAATGGTATTTTTCAGCAAAAATGTTATCACTCTGAAGAAACAGCCGAACACATACCAACAACTTCCCTGAAACATACTCACTGATTAAAATAGAATAATGCCCCTACATCCAAAATATATTCCAACAATAAACAGCCACAAACATGGGAATGATTTCAAATTTCAAAACTATAGTTCAAATGATAATTTTACAATTTTCAAGTCATACAGTCACAGAAACAAGCCTTTCAGCCCAGCTTGTCCAGGTTGACTGTGTGGCCCAGCAACTAGTTCCATCTGTCACATTTGGCTCATAGCCATTCAAACCTTTTCTATCCATGTACTTATCTAGAAAGTATCATTATTTTGGTATACCTCACCATTTAAACACATCAACTAAAGTAAAGTTATGATAAGCATTACTGGTCTACTGATCACTTTTTTTTTAAGCAGGGAAGTGTATGATCATGCAGTTTGGTTGATGGAATAAAAACACAGACTATCTTCTACACTGGGAGTGAATTCAGAAATGGGAGGTGCCAAACGACTTGGGAGTCCTAGTGTAGGATTCCCTAAAGGTCAACTTGCAGGTTGAGTGTAATGCTGAGCCTTTTTAAGACATGATCAGTCCACATATTATGAGCAGTTTTAGGAGAGTCCAGAGGAGGTTTACAAAAATGATCAAGGAAAGAAATGGTTAACGTGCAAGTAGCATTTGATGACCTTGGGGCTGTACTCACTAAAGTTTAGAAGAATGGATGAAAGAAAGCTGGAGAGATTTCATTAAAACTTACTAAATATTGAAAGGTCCAGAGAGAATAGATGTTCCAACAGTAGGAGAGTCTAAGACCAGAGGACGCAGTATCAAAATATATGGATGAACCCTTAGAAGAGATAAGGAAGGATTTCTTTAGCCAGAGGATGGTGAATCTGTGGAACTCATTGCCAAGGACAGCTGTGGGTGGCAAGTCTGGGTATATTTAAAGTGGAGGTAGATAGGTTCTTGATTAATAATGGCATCAAAGGTTACAGGGAGAAGGCTGGAAAAGGAGGCTGAGAGGTAAAATAAATCAGGCATGATTGAATGACAGAGCAACCTCAATGGGCCAAATAGACCAACTTTGCTCCTATGTCTTATGATTTTAGCATTACTAATTGATAAATATCTTCTGGCACTGTAAAAAAAAAACTTCTTTACAAGTAGGAAGCTTAAGTATGGAAGCAACATCACTACAATTTCAGCTTCATAATTTACCCAATGATCATAACTTATTCCTCCTGTACCCAGTCAAGCAGACCAGTGTTAAGTACTAGAAACATCATAAATTGATCCAGTTAAAAATATTGGAATCTCTTTAAATAACTGTCTAACTACTTGTGATCATCGGAGGCTCAGAACCAGTTTATTCTCCTTCCCTGTAGAAAGATGTGGCCAAAAATAATCAATGTTTCTTTCAATAATGAATTTACTGTAAAATAGTATAGCAAATGAAAGCCTTAATTGTGCCTTATTACAGCTATGCATCGGAGCTACAAGCCGAGGCATACGTATCCCATAGCATTTAAAAATCTTTAAATGCTTACCGCTGCAAAATCCAATTTCAACCTCATAAAGAGCATGGCACACAGATATCCCTTCTCCAAAAATGCAGAAGAAACAACTAATTTAATTCATCATTATACCAGATCAATGTTTTTAATGTAATTCCATTCTTCCCACCATCATTATTTCTCTTTTCAAAGCATCAATTCACATTGGACATATCCACACCACTACAGGCCTTTCAATGCCCTAATCAAACACCATTTTGTATGCTCAAGTCTCAAAGGTATTACCAGGTTATTGCTCAGGCAGTTGTACCGCTGAATCAATGGACAGGATGTATAGGGGGAAAGATGGGGTAGGGATTGGACAAGAGAGGCATCATCAATTCCGAAGACAACACTTTCTTGCAAACAACCTTCTGAAGGGTAGGGCCTATATTAGGCTATAAGGTATTATTATAGTAGTCCCTGAACAGTCCTCACCACAGTCACAGCAAGGTTTGTTTCTAACTATTTTCAAAGCTTTTTGCTTACTGCAACCATACAGATGGATGAACAAGGCTTGGTTTGAGTTAGGCATCAACAACAGAGCTCTATGGCCGCAGGCTAAGTGAAGCTCAGCCAGGAATGTACTGGAATAGCCTGAAGATTGAGAGAAAAAAATGCTAGAATTCATATTGGACAAATGTAAAGACGGACACAAAAATCAATCATTTTCAGCCTATAAGTCGCCATGTTTTTTTTTAAATCTTCTGGCAAAAACAAACCAGAAATTAAAAGGAATGGGTACACAGAAAGTAAAACCTCACACACTCAGTTGCTGGGTGGTGAAACAGAACTGCAGGCAGTTCAAAGTGTGCAGCAGGTACATTAGAACCTAAACACATTGCCAATCAAGACATTGATACACTCATAAGTTAATAGTTTTAATTTTTTTTTACACACTCAACAAAAGTGTCAAAAATAGACCTCAATTAATTGAGAACCCAAAGGCAGGGACAAGACAATATCTTTTGCCAGATGGTTGAATTTTACGCTATACTGACAGGCTGAGTCACACAATTGCTTCCCGAGCTTCCACTCGGTTTGATGCAGAGAGAAGGGGCTCGAGAGGTGAAGGGGATGGGGTTGGTGAGACGGGAGGTCGCAGCTGTGGGTGAAGTGAGGGACCAAGGAGAAAGTTGGAAGGATTCCATGACATATTAACAAATTCACCTCTATCACCTTTCAAAGAAATTAATTTAAATAAAACTTGAGATTTAAAGCAGTATCTTTAATAAACACTATTGACAATTACAGATGCAGGATTTTGATTACAGATGCTGCCTGACCCTCTTCCAGCAGATTGTTTGATGTTCCAAATTCCAGTACCAGCGGCCTCAGGTCTACATTTAGAGAGCTGGATTACCCAGTTTAGCCACAGAGGTACCTTAGACTGTCCAAATCTCAAGGGCAATAGTGTGCACGTTCTGATGAGGTGTCCTGGCCTGAAATGTTGACTGTTTATTCCTTTCCATAGATGCTGCCTGACCTGCTGAGTTCCTTTAGCATTTTAAATGTGTTACTTGTGAAAAGCCCGCTGATTTTTGCATCAGATATTGAAGAAGCCATTTAAAGTTGAATTCCTCTAAGTGGCTGGAGATAAGCACCTCACTACCATTGTTGCACCAACCTACAGTATGAAGGCATCTTTTTCCATGTTTCCCAGATACTACAGCCACACAACATCCATTTCATAGTTTTATACTTAAAATTAGCTATAATGTTCCAAGTGACAAAAGGAAAAGAATAATTGAATATTTATCCACTGCCATTCTGGAGTAGAATTATATCAGCCATGGCTTTAAAAGTATTTTATTAGTTGTGAAGTAATTTGAGATTCCCTGCAGTCTTGAAAAGAGTTATATAATTGTTGTTCTTGTGTTAATTGCCTTTGCCTTAGGTAATATTAAAACAATGATTCTAGCAAGTGATTGAAAGCATGTCATCAGTTCTGTGTGGTTTTGTAATTAAACGTATTACAAATATGACTTAATTATTCTGCATATTACTCAAGTTTCTGACCCTAAATCACTGAGTTTTATTTAATTCTATTATTCCTTTATAATAATAGACTGCAGTAATTATTTTTCCATAAACTCAAATAAGAATGTGACCAGAATATTTTCGTTTAAACAGATGTTTATTCTTCGCAGTCACTCAAAACCTTCTAACATCAGTGACTCAGAATATGCAGTATTGCATGATGTTTAAAATGAAGAAGGAAATTTTTGCACCTTAAATGAAAGCAACAGCTTTTTTGAATTGTTTCAATAACCTCATTTTCAAAATTATAGCGATTACTATAAATTATTCTCAATATAATGCCACAACTTCCCAACTCAGGCAGACCCAAGGCCTCACAGATGGAAAGTCCAATGTGTATTCTAATGTAAAGGCCACAAATTCTTATTGTATGGAGGGACAAATTGAATATTTGCAAACATGAGTAAACATAGCTTTTATTCAGTTTATTTCAAAACGTATTTACCTGAAAATATTAGTTCTTAGCTACCTATTGTCTAGAAAGTGATTTGCTCAACCTTTTAAATATATTAAGAAAATCATGCAGCATATGCCTGCATTGAATTGAACCCCTCTGAAACTAGCACATTGCTTCCCAAAGAGTGCTTCTTCTGGCACCAAAGATTCATTTAAATTACAACCAATGTTTACCACAGAGCAAGCAGAAAATGGTACCAGCCCTTAAAAAAGACTCTCACCTTGAGGCCAGAAGCTGCAACACATATAATGGCTGCATTGGACAGGCAGAGTTTGCAAAAGGAAAAGTGGAGACCCTCCACATTTGGACTTGGAAATGTTGGGAAGGAGGTCAATACCTGGAGCCATGGAATCATCTTATTAATGCAGCTCTATGACTTTACTTCTGTTCAGGGAGTCAGGAGAAGTCACCTAACATTTCCACCTGTAACATGAGAAGTGGAAGCAGTAGTAATAACAGATAGAAGAGCAGGAGGAAAGAGGAACATGCGAAGATTCTGATGCTGAAGATCAGCACAATGCATCACCAATGCTTACATCACATGACATCGCCTCAGATGCTTGCACTCTGAAGGGACAAAGGAGATTTGGGGTTTACGGCATGTGGAGAGACACACAAGTCCCAGTTCACTGCAGTACAACAGAAGGATGCACACAGAAATAGCTGGAGCGATGGATGTTTCATCCAATCGAAACAAAAGCAGGAAGTAGAGAGGTGCACTGGCCTGGAGGAGTCAATTTCACTTCATTTGCCATTGGCTGTGCATAGCCACAGGAGTAGCTTTTCACTCTGGAAGAAACAAAGTCCTCTTACCCTAGCAGCTACCATAGAAGGACAAATGGTTTTAGTGTTTTACATTCAAAACAAGTGGGGTGGGTGTGTGTGTGTGTGTGTGTGTGTGTGTATGCATGTATGTATGTATGGGGGGGGAGGTTGAAGCTACATTCCATCTCAAATAAAAAAAATTCAGTTGAAGTCACTGTTGGTATACATCAACCGGTGCCCTTTCCCCAGCAGATACATTACTGATTACCATGAATTTTATATTCAACGTGGCTGACTACCCCAATAAATTATAGACATGGTCCTATTATCAGACTTTATCTTCAGGTGATGCTGGAAACAGATCAGTCAGTGAAAAGAGAACAGCAAACTGAGCCCTTCCGAGTTTAAATGGGGCACAAGAAACAAATGTCCAGTGAGTAAATAAATGAGTGCGGGGGAGCACAATGTAAACTCTCCTGGCAAAGGATTGCAGAGAGCAGACGTCTAATAAGTGAAAAGCGCAAGGGAAAACAGAATCGCGGTTTACACTAAGTGCTAGGAAAACAAAGTTTGCTAACAACAATTAAATGAGTAAGAATTTAATATTAATAGCATTTTAAGTACGTTGTCAGTTGATAAACTCGGCAGCAGGACACCTAGGGTCCACAGAATGAAAGGTCATCACACCAGGATGCTCCCATGCACTGAACAGTGTAGGAACTGTGGTCAGCTCTGGGTGTATTTAATGTCAGTAATTAAGGTTCAACAGGTTCCAAGGCTCACTTCATTATCTAAGTATGTATGCAGAATACAGCTCTGAAATTTGCCTTCTCCTGATAGCCAAAGAATACAAAAAAAACACACAAGTAGTTGAATGAAAGACAACAACTCCCGCCCCTCCACGAAAAGAAAAAGAAACAAAAACTCTCAGATCCCAACCCCTCCCCAACCACAAAAAATTACAGATCACCCAAACCCCCTGCCCGACCAGCAACAAGAAAGAATGGGTGAGAACATGAAAAAAAATAGAACTGAAAGCGGATAATATGAACTACAATCCAATCCATAAATCTCAGAATTTCAATAACATCTCCAAGAGCATTGGGGCCCAATGGCCCCTCTGAGGGTAACAGCAAAAACCAGCGGGAAGCGACCCGAACGCAGCAGCCTCTCCAAGAACTGCTCGCTCTCCTCCACATTTGCCTCGATGCTTCAACCTTCCTTGACGTTTCAACCTGCGAGAAATATAATCGATCATGGCCCCTTGTTTCTTCTCTGAGCTTGTTTGCATTACTCGTCTGGGTTTTTCTTGGGGACAGCACAGCGCTAGCTCACTCCATCGAACTACAAACGGAAGGTCACTGGCTTCAATAGTTTCAAAATCAAAGTTAAACTGAAAAGAATAAATGGAAGACAGAAACACTGAAATGACTGACTATCTGGAAGGTGTCACCCAAGGAATTGTTGTGTGGGCTGCAGGTATAAATAGGTGAGTTGCATACGTAATCACACTACCATGTGATACGTGCGAGCCTCACTGAAAAATAAACTCTAAGTTAGATCCACATTTCAGAACTCTGTGTCTTCCTTTGGATTAGTTTAATGTTTTGGAGTTACAAAACATAACAAGCTCTATTTTGGAGTATCAGCAACAACTGATGTCACCGTGGTCCATTCCTGAGACTTAGTGTTTCCTTGACAAGTAGGAAGCGGTCTGCTCACAGTTCAAGAGAATAGGAGATTGAAAACCCAGGAGAAGTGGGTGATCATCATGCAAACACCTAAGAAAGAGAAGGCATACAGTTCAGGACATTGGTAAGAACAGCTTGTCATGCAACCAGAGGTCAGCTGCAAGTACTGTTGGGGGCAAGAAACGCATAATACATTGTGCTTGGGAGTCAAAGAGCATTAGCTAGAGCAGGAGTTCCCAACTGGGTCCACAAACCCCTTGCCTAGTGGTATTGGTCCATGGCATAAAAAAGGTTGAGAAGCCCAGGTTAGAGGGAATTCACTAATAACGGGAACAGATCGCCTTCACGAAGCTCTTTTTTGCACATGGAGGATTGTTTGATGCTTAGTGCCAAGGTTAAGGAGATTACCAAGTGGCTGCACAACATTCTAGTGCGAAGTGTTTACAGCCAAAGGTTGTGATCCATCTCTGTACTAATGACAAAGCTAAAAGGGATGAAATTATTAAGCATCCCTGGATACAGGAAAGAAAGAAAGTGCCATTAATTAAGAGGAATATTACTTCGCTAAAGGCAGAGGAAAACCACCTGTGATGAAATTGAGAATCTATCTGATTAGAGTCAAGAAATAATAGAGGTGTGATTAAACCACTGATTCTAATTAAGAATGAGCCAGTACAAGAAGAGCAGGAATCATGTGTGTGTGTGTGTGTGTGTGGGGGGGGGGGGGGATGGAGTGGAGTGAGGGGAACAGTGGGTGCATAGAATAAAATATGGTTTAGATTAACTGTAAAATAATAATGATCACCCTAAATATGGAATGAGAATAGACCTGTTGTATTGGATTCTAGAGTCTTAATCCAGGGTTTTATCAGACGTCAGGATAGAGGCACAAAATTTGTTGCTTCATGATTGTTGTTATTAAGCATTAATAGAACAAAAAGAGAGTTGCAAATGGACAGTGACAGAGGTCCACTAGTTGAAGAGAAGGAAAGTCAAAAGATCTAAGAACTAAGAGACCGAGATAGCAGTGGCCTCATGGCCAGCTTCTATACTACGCAGATGAAGAAAATTCCGTTCACATTCATAGGGAAGTCAACCAATGAGAAAGCTCTTATCCAAATAATGCATTACCAAGAGAAGCTTCCAGAACTTCCCAATATAACCAACCAATAGGGACACACTGAAGATACACATATACACAGTGTGACTACTAGCAAGCACATTACGCAGTTACATGAATATAATAACTATTTAAAATAGAAGCAGATAATTAATTGTTAGACTGCAAAGAAAATAACAATTAAACAGCCAGATCCAATATCTGGGTAACGTGGGATCAAAGCTTAGACGGAAAATCAAAGATGAACATTAGGATGCTTTTAATATGGGAATATTTCAGCTACAATCTAGGAAAAATTCCCAGGAGAGAGGGAAAAGGAAATTAGAGTCAGAATTCCTTGGGTGACCATGAAGAGGAATACAGCAGGACCCAAATGCCAGATTGTTAACACAAGAGAACTAAGTTAAATGCAGAAAGTTCAAAAGAGGATTAAAAAAGGAAATACGACAGCCAAAAGGCGAACATGAGAAAGGACTGGGGGCAAATATTAAACAGATGCCAAAAATATTCCAGGGTGTGTAAAAGGGAAATGGTTGCAAGATGTTCATGAAAGACAAAGAAGTACATCTACTCACGGAGAGGTCGGCCGCAGAGGTGCGCACGGGTGCTGCTGGAATCTTCAAAAAGAAAGTAGTTGAGATTCTGGATGAAGAAAAATTTGATAAAGACACAATACTAAAAGGGCTATTTGCCCTTGTAAATGATAAATCAGCTGGTTCATATGGGATACGTGTCAGAATACACAGTGGGAAGCTGCAGATGGTCTTTGACCCAAAATGCCAGCTCTTCCTCTTCCCATGGATACTGACTCACATGCAGATTGTTTCCAGCATTTTTGTGTTTTTAATTTAGATCATTAAAGTAGAACTGGACGCTCAAGTAAAACTGCAGGGTGAATGAAAGTCACCAACGTATCAACTGTGCGATATGCATTTGCTTCCTCCAGATGTCAAACCAAGTCAAGTTTATTGTCATGTACCTGTATAAGTACAATGAAGTTCAGAGACAACACAAAACACAAATACACGTAGATTCAGATAGCACATAGAGCACAAGTTATACATTAATTATATTAAACATTTGTGAAGAAAAAGACATGAGAGCATCGTGGTAGAGCAAGAGCTGGTCTGTGGTATTTAACTGTCATTCATTCATTGGGGCACTCCTCTGTTTTGTGGATGTTTGCAAAGAAAAAGAATTTCAGGATGCATATTTTATACATTTCTCTGACATTACATGTACCTACTGAAACATCCAACTGGAAGAGTGGAGGGATCTAGCTACATATGCGTCATGGAGAGTGGCAGGGCAAGTTGAAAGAATGCTCAAAGAAATACATGGGATCTTGAATGAAGGATGCATAGAATGAAGCTGATTAATAGAAGATGTAACTGGAGGATCTTTCTTAAAACTCAGCTAGTGGTTAGCAAGTTAATTTAGCACTGCCAGCAGAAAGTAGCGGAGGCAAATTTAGTTAGAGCAGAACAAGCATCTGCAGGGAAAGAGGGGAAAAGGTATTTTGGGAAAGGTGGGGGAATTGGACCAGCCCAACTACTTTACTCTGTATTCATTTGGACCAAATGGGCTAAATGGCCTTCTCCTGAGCTATAGTCATGTTAGGAAGTAACTCAATTTTACTACCATTTTCAGATATTTATCTCGATCTCTGTACTATAAAAGGATGAAGATATGAAAAATGTCTAAAACAAACACAGGTACATCTTTAATCCATACAATCCATCCAAACTCTTGGGAATATGGACAAGAGAATGGGGTTAAGTACTACCCATCCCACACCGATCTCTGTCCAGTGTATTGCCACTGTTCTCATGTTGTTTACAAAATAGCTCTATGCTCCCCCCTTGTGTTTCATGTCATTTTGCACTGGGATTCCACAGAGTCATCGAATGATGCAGCAGATAACCACGCCCTTCAACCCACCAAGTCTAAACGAACCAACTAATGTAAGCAATGCTGCATTGATTTCACATTCCCACCTATTTGCTCCAGATTTTAACCACTCACACTGTTCAAAGTATATTATCAATGTATAAACTATATAACCCTGAAATTCGCTGCCTTATATGCAGCCGCAAAACAAAGAAACCTCAGAAGAGCCCATCAGAAAAAAGGCCTTCAAATACCCAATATATAGAGTGAGAAAAATCATGCAAACAATAAAGTGAGCAAGTAGCATTCCGAAATGAAGTTTTACAAAAGACATGAAGCCTGGCATCACTGCAGCCGGAGCAGGCCACAGCGTCAGTTCAGCACTGAGCTGAGTAAACGTCACAGAGTGGTGAGCAGAACCGGTCCGTCCCTTGCTTCTGGTCCCACCACTCTGACCTTTTCAATTCGGCCCGGTGCTTAAATCATCTAAACACTGGGTTGTTCCTCGCTCTTCAACAGCCCTGACGCCTGAACCCTGCCGCTATGATTTGGCCTGTGCCCAATTCAGCCCAGCACTTAGATCAATCAAACGTTGGTTCTCTCCTCGCTCTCAGAAATGCCTAGACTCTGCATGGACCCTGTCTCCGCTTGCCTCAACTCTGCCTCACCTCTCCATTGTTAGTGGTGATCATTATTAACAAAGTATTATTAATAAGGTATTTAGTACTTTTCTTTGTTTTACTTGCCACTGATAAGTAGCCGCTGGGCTTCATCTTAAACCTACACAGTAAATAGAGACAATTAACTTCAGCACACTAACCTACGAAAACGCACATCTTTGGGACACGGAAGGAAACCAGGGCACCCAGATGAAACGCAAATGGTCACAGTGAGATATATAAACTTCACACAAGGTCAGGGGATTGAACCCAGGTCTCTGGGACTGTGAGGCAGCAGTCCACTAATCCACTACTCCATCTTTTATAAGTTTATTCAAAAATAATGAAGCTCACTTATGAATATTTAAAATCTTTCTGCAGCCAAGCAAAATTCTGGTGTGTTTTTATTGCACAGCCCTTATAAATGATACTCTGATATGTTAGAAATGTTTCTTTTCAAAACAGTAGTTACAGTCCATTTTTTTCATATCAATACAATTTCAAATGCAATCAAAATGCCACATCAATTTCTCGTTCTTGAAACTACGGAGGTAGCAAATATTTGAGAAACAAATCTAACTGGCCCAGAAAATTTTGGTAATGCTTCCAAATATTTTTCTTCAAAGTATTTGAAGGCTGGACCATCTCAAAACCAAGGCTGTGGCCCTGAACTTCAGAATGAAATTGTGCAGGAAGAAAAAGTAGATTGAAAATTTTTCAAACAGTTTAGATGAGTGGATCTGATTTATTTGCCCCAGTCATGTTAATTAATTGCTATAACTCAGTTACAATGGATCCCATGCCATCAACATTTTGCCATTGTTTGGTAATCTGAAACTTTGACCATATACTTCTGGTTGTGTTTGGCTTCTTGAGAAAAGGATGAAAATAAAGGTTCAAAACATTCTTAACAATTAATTGAGCAATTTGATTACTTTGTTGCCCATTTTCATGCATACTTTATTCAACATCATACCTTGTAAATTTACCACATTTCTTGAGACTACAATTTCAAAACCTTTTTCAAGACCAGATCATTCCTCACTTCATGTCTATTCTGTAGTAGATGACAAGAGATGGCTCATGATAGTTGGTTAAAATCTTCAATACCATTGTGCTATGCACCACTGTTCTGGGACCAGACAACAGCGGGTTTTCAGCAAATTTCTAAATTATAAACAGATATTATTCCGCAGTTAATTTATTCTTTTCTATTTTTCATTGTTAGTAATTAAATGCCTGCTTCATTAACATTTTCAATGAATTTTCATCAACACAAAACAAAGCACATCCTGATGTTTCCACCTGCTGTATTTTCATTTTGGGCTTCAAAAAGGCTGATCGTCTGTATGGGGCCTTATCTTTCTAAATACTTACGAAAGTTGGCACAAACCTCAGTTAGGTAGCTAAAGTAACTGCAACATGCTACCAAAACATATCAAAACAGGCAATTCATAAGGTACCCCATGCAAGGCTTATTGCGAAAGTAAGGAGACATGGGATCCAAGGGGACCATGCTTTGTGGATCCAGAATTGCCTTGCTCACCAAAAGCAAAGAGTGGTTGTAGATGGGTCATATTCTACATAGAGGTCAATCACCAGTGATGTGCCTCAGGGACCTGTTCTGGGACTCCTTCTCTTCGCAAATTTTATAAATGACCTGGATGAGGAAGTGGAGGAATGGGTTAGTAAATCTGCTGATGACACAAAGGTTGGGGGTGTTGTGGGTAGTGTGGAGGGCTGTCAGAGGTTACAGCAGGTCTTCGATAGGATGCAGAACTGGGCTGAGAAGTGGCAGGTGGAGTTCAACCCAGGTTAAGTATGAGGTGGTTCATTTTGGTTGGTCAAGTATGATGGCAGAATATAACATTAATGATAAGAGTCTTGGCAGTGTGAAGGATCAGATGGATCTTGGGGTCCGAGTCCATAGGACACTCAAAGCTGCTGCGCAGGTTGACTCTGTGGTTAAGGCGGCATACGGTGCATTGGCCTTCATCAATTGTGGGATTGAGTTTAAGAGCCAAGAGGTAATGTTACAGCTATATAGGACCCTGGTCAGACCCCACTTGGAGTACTGTGCTCAGTCTGGTCACCTCACTACAGGAAGGATGTGGAAACCATAGAAAGGGTGCAGAGGAGATTTACAAGGATGTTGCCTGGATTGGAGAGCATGCCTTATGAGAATAGGTTGAGTGAGAATAGTTCTCAGTCAGGTCAGGGCCTTGCCTTGCTACTGGTACCACGTAGCCCAGTACTATCTGTCTTGGGTCGGGTTGTCGGCGACTCAACCACACATCCCCTGGTGCACTTCGGTTAACCAGGGAGGAGGGTGTGTAGGCACCCAGCAGGACTAAAAACAAAACCTGTCAAAGGGCGGATGAACTTTTGTGACTCAATGGCCACCTACTGTCTGCATGAGGAGTGGCGCGCCACACAGCCTTGCGTTTCACACCTTGTAAGGCATGAGGTAGTAGTAGTAGTTGAGTGAACTCAGCCTTTTCTCCTTGGAACAGCGGAGGATGAGAGGTGACCTGATAGGAGGTGTATAAGATGATGAGAGGCATTGATCGTGTGGATAGTCAGAGGCTTTTTCCCAGGGCTGAAATGGCTAGCGCAAGAGGGCACTGTTTTAAGGTGCTTGGAAGTAGGTACAGAGGGGATGTCAGGGCTAAGTTTTTTTACTCAGAGAGTGGTGAGTGCGTGGAATGGGCTGCCAGCAACGGTGCTGGAGGCAGATACGATAGGGTCTTTTAAGAGACTCCTGGAGCTTAGAAAAATAGAGGGCTATAGGTAACGCTAGGTAATTTCTAAAGTACATGTTCGGCACAGCATTGTGGGCCGAAGGGCCTGTATTGTGCTGTAGGTTTTCTATGTTTCTAAGACAGAGGTTCACCTTACAAATTGGAATGTTAGAGAACAAGGAAAAATCTAAAACTCCAATTCACATAATCAACGGTTGTTGACATATTTATGATGACAAACTAAATCAAATTAAGTCCTTTTTTCTCAGCACCCTTTCATCTCCAACCCAAAGGCACTTTTTTTTTTTTTAAAAATCACCTAACTCAATAATTGATAATATTATGGAAACCAGCCTTCTCCTCCATGGACTCTGTATTTCTCACTGCCTCAGTGAAGCAGCCAGCATAATCAAAGACCCCAACCACTCTGTGCCTGGACATTCTCCCTTTTCCACTCTTCCATTGGGCAGAGGATACAAAAGCCTGGTACCACCAGGCTCAGGGACAGTTTTTATCCCGCTGTTATAGGACTAATAAATATCGCTAGTGTGATAAATTAGACATTTGATATAGAACATGGAACAGTACAGTACAGGAACAGGCTCTTCACCCCACACTGTTGTGCTGAACCAAATAAAGTAGTCATCAAATGGCCAACTAATCCCTTATGCCTACACAATGTCCACATCCCTCCATTTCCTCACATTCATCTGTTTGTCCAACATTTTTTAAATTCCCTAATACATCTGCCTCTACCATCACCCCAGACCTCATGACCTAACTCATTACTATCTTGCACCTTATTATCCATCTGCACTCCATTTTCTTTGGAGCTGTTATAGTTTATTCTGTATTGTTTGACCTTGTACTACCTCGATGCACTGGTCTGTATGAACAGTACGCAAGACAAGGTTTTCACTGTATCTCAGTACATGTGACAATAATAAACCAATTCCAAAAAGAAGACAATTTCTTTATTCAGAAAGTTTTGCTCAATTTAAATGCTAAATGAACTTCAGGCCATTTTTCTCCCAGTTCCCAATGGCAATGCTAATTTCCACTGACCTGAAATCATTATTACAATCTCACTTGAAGATAATCCTGCACTCACTCCAGCAACTGCTTGTGTTCAGTATCCCAGAGACTTAAGAAAACAAGTGCTTTTGATGTTCAGAGTCTGGAAAAGAAAACTGCTATTGACCAGTGGCTCTTGAAGCAAATAAGCAGTAGATTGGAAAAGATGAAAACCATCAAATGTCAATGAATAAAACCCTACAGTACAACAACCTTTACAGTTGCCTGGACAAAATGTGTGCTTTTTCTATAACTTGAAAATCCTAAATAAAACACGTACACAATTATTTTCTACCTATCAAAAAACAGCCCCACTTTACGGATTGTTTCATAATGATTTTTTAAAATATTGAACATTAAAATTAATCACTAAGTAACGTGCCACTTTATGTGGTTATAGATCAACATTTGCAAGTTACTTGCCTCACTCCCACAATTAAAGTCAGAATATCCTGTATAGCCAATGAAGAATTGTCTACAGAATGACACATGATGATATTTTTTCCTCTCTATTTTCAGTCGAAATTTCTAGCAATATCTACTACAAACATCAAAGGAAAATTGCTGGTAGATTGGAAGATATAAACTGAACTTCAGTTTGAGTGAAGCTGCATCTTATAAATGAAAGAACATATTTCTGCAGTAGCATACAGGTTGAACAGTCTTTATAAGCAGACATCACAGATCTCTATTTTATAATTTCTATTTTTCTAAAGCAACCCATTACAGTGACAGGAATTGTAAGACTAAGGAACCACCCTTATACTAGTAGCAGTATTACAAGTTTAATTTTGAAAAGTTTGCTGTAAATTAAATAATATTGATCAATACATTTCAACTCATTCTTTGTCTATGCAAGTACTGAGTTAAGGCAGCACATGAAGTAAGCTAGCACATCATTTCTTAGACGAGAGTCCAAAACTGCTCACAGTATTCCAAGTGCAGTCTGACAAATGCATTACATCTCTGCTTTTATTTGTATTTGTATTTATTTTATTTCTTACATCCAAGGGAGTAAAAATCTGAATGTTGTGTCTCCGTCACAATGTACAAGCAATAAGGAGGGTAGTGAGGATGTTGCCCAAACTCTAAGATTGCATACATAATTGTTTGTATACATGTATGTACAATCAGATCAATGTACAGTCAGGTATGCAATCAGATCAATGTGTATTGATAAATCTGATGGCCTGGTGAAAGAAGCTATCCTGGAGCCTGGTGGTCCTGGCCTTAATGTTTGCGGTACCGTCTACCAGACAGTAGCAGCTGAAACAGTTTGTGATTGGGGTGACTGGTGATCCTGATGATCCCGAGCCCTTTTTACGCACCTGCTGCTGTAAATGTCCTGAATAGAGGAAGGTTCACATCCACAGATGCACTGGGCTGTCCGCACCACTCCGCAGTGCCCCATGATTGATGGTAGTACAGTTCCTGTACCAGACAATATCACAACCAGTCAGGATGCTCTCAATGGTGCCCATCAAGTCCTCTCCACATTCTATATTCTAGTCCTCTCAAAATGAACACTGACATTGCAATTGCCTTCCTTTCCACTGACTCAAGCTGCAACTTAACCTTAAGTGAATTCTGCACAAGGACTCCCAAGTCCCTTTGCACCTCTGATTTTTTGATTTTCTCCATTTTCTATAGTCTGCAACTTTATTCCTTTTGCCAAATTGCAAAACAAAATACTTTCCTACTATACTATATTCCATTTCACACTTCTTTGCCCATTCTCCGATCTTTCTGCAGACTCCCTACTTCCTCATCACTACCTGCCCTTCCTCCTACCTTTATATCATTTGCAAACTTGGTCACAAAGCCAACAATTTTGTCACCCAAATCACTGACATATAACGTGAAAAGAAGCAGTCCCAACACTGACCCCTGCAGAACACCACTAGTCAGCAGCAGCCAACCAGAAAAAGTCCCCTTCATTCCAACTCTTTGCCTCCTGCCAGTCAGCCAATCTTCTATCCACGCAAACACGAAGAAATCCACAGATGCTGGAATTTCAAGCAACACACATAAAAATTGCTGGTGAACGCAGCAGGCCAGGCAGCATCTATAGGAAGAGGTTCAGTTGACGTTTCGGGCTGAGACCCTTCGTCAGGACTAACTGAAAGAAGAGCTAGTAAGAGATTTGAAAGTGGGAGGGGGAGGGAGAGATCCAAAATGATAGGAGAAGACAGGAGGGGGAGGGATGGAGTTAAGAGTTGGAAAGTTGATTGGCAAAAGAGATATGAGAGGATCATGGGACGGGAGGCCTAGGGAAAAAGAAAGGGAGGGGGAGCCCAGAGGATGGGCAAGTAGTGAGAGGGACAGAAGGAGAAAGGGGGGGAGAGGGGGGAGGAGGAGGAGGAGGAGAAGGGGGAGAGAGAGAGAGAGAGAGAGAGAGAGAAAAATTAATAATAAATAAATAGATAGATAGATAACAGATGGGGTAAGAAGGGGAGTGGGGCATTAACGGAAGTTAGAGAAGTCAATGTTCATGCCATCAGGTTGGAGGCTACCCAGGCGGAATACAACGTGTTGTTCCTCCAACCTGAGTGTGGCTTCATCTTGACGGTAGAGGAGGCCGTGGATAGACATATCAGAATGGGAATGGGGCATGGAATTAACAAGTGTAGCCACTGGGAAATCCTGCCTTCTCTGGCGAACAGAACGTAGGTGTTCAGCGAAACGGTCTCCCAGCCTGTGTCGGGTCTCGGCAATATGTAGAAGTCCGCATCAGAAGCACCATTCGCTTCTATCCATGCTGGCATTCTTTTTGTAATATCATGGGCTCTTATCTTGTTGAGCAGCCTCACGTGCTGCACCTTGTCATTTCTCCTTAAGGAAACCATGCTGACTTTGGCCTATTTTATAATATGTCTCCAAGTACCCCAAAACCTCATTCTTAATAATGGACTCCAACATCTTCCCAACTACTGAAGACAGGCTCACTGGCCTATAATTTCCTTTTTTTCTGCCTCCATTTCTTCTCAAAGAGTAGAGTGACAGTTTCAATTTCCCAGTCCTCCAAAACCATTCCAGAATCTAGTGATTCTTGAAAGATTACTATTAATGTCTCTGGAATCTCTTCCACTACCTCTTCAGAACCCTGGGGGTCCATCTGGTCCAGATGACTTATCTGCCTTCAGATCTTTCAGCTTCCCAAGCATCTTCTCCTTAGTAATAGCAACTACACTCACTTCTGTCCCGACACTCAAATTTCTTGCATACTGCTAGTGTCTTCCACAGTGAACACTGATACAAAATACTTAAGTTTGTCCGCCATTTCTTTGTCCACCCCATTACTACCTCTCCAGCATTATTTTTCAGTGGTCTGATATCTACTCTTGCCTCTCTTTTACACTTTATATAACCTCTTAGACATCATAGGTTAGGTTACCTTCATATATCATCTTTTCTTTACTTATGGGTTCTTTTAAAAGCCTGTTAGTTTGTAAAAAGTTTCCCAATCCTCTAACTTTCCATTAATTTTTGCTATATTATATGCCCTCTCCTTTATTTTTATGTTCCTTTAATTTTCCTTGTCAGCCATGGTTGCATCATCCTGCCTTTAGAATACTTCTACATCCTGAGGATGTATCTATCCAGCACCTTTCGAATTGCTCCCAGAAATTCAAGCCATTGCTGTTGTGCCATCATCCCTGCTAGTGTCCCCTTACAATCAAATTTGTCCAGCTCCTCTCTCATGCCTCTGTAATTCCCTTTACTCCACTGTAATACTGATATATCTGATTTTATCTTCTCCTTCTCAAATATAACATGAATAGAAGCAGTCTTTTCATGTCCTTTCTTAGGGTGAATTCTATCATGTTATGATCACCTCTACCTCAGGTTCCTTTACTTAAGCTCCCTAATCAAATCTCATTCATTATACAACACCCAATCCAGACTTGCCTTTCCCATTGTGAGCTCAACCACAAGCTGCTCTGAAAAACCATCTCATAGACATTCTATCAATCTCCTCTCTTGGGATCCAGCACCAATCTGATTTTGCCAATCAACCTGCATATTGATATCCCCCAGACTATTGTAACATTGCCTTTTTCACATGCCTTTTCCATCTCCCATTGTAATTTGTACCCCACATCCTGACTACTGTTTGGTAGCCTGCATATAACTCCCATCAGGATCTTTTTACCCTTGCTATAGTTGCTTAACTCTACCCACAAGAATGCTACATCTTCCAATCCTATATCAACTCTTTCTAAGGATATGATTTCATTATTTTTCACCAACGAGCCACCACGCTCCCTCTGCCTATCCGCCCTACTTTTCAATTTACTGACACATATGTTTAGTTGCATTTAATAATATTGTGTTAATAGAACCCTGATATAGTCAGTGTCTCAAGAAATAACAATCAGAGCTTTCACTCTAGATAATGAATGTGACTTTTGGAGATTCTTGTCATGAACTACCATCCCTTAAAAGGTACTGTTTCATCCATTTGAGCCAAGTAATTGTTTGCTGCAGCATCACAGGCAATTACTGTAGATTTAGACGATGCACCAAACATAAGTCACTCGTGAATTATACAAAGAAGTGGGAAAATGAGAAACAAGTCCATTGTAGTGCAAGAGGCATTCTCTTGGGGTTGTGCAGATCTTTTCAAGAACCTGATATTTGTAGGAAATTAGCTGGTTCTGAACCAGTTGATAGGGGACTTTAGGCTGCTTTACCTCCTGGCTGAAGGTAGCAGCGAGAAAAGGGCATGATCAGGATGGGGATCCTTGATAATAAATGTCGCCTTCTTGAGGCAGTACCTCCAGTAAAGAACCCTTCCAAATTAGTTTCAACAGACCCAGGTGAAAATTCATGAACAGATTTTCCTTCACTAAATTATATATCAAAACAATAGCTATTTTCAGCTATTACACTGACATAAGAAGAAGAGTCTGTGACTACCCTCGAGCTCTCAACATTAACCAAACGCTATTGAAAGGGACTGACTTAAGTTTTATTGTCAAAGTCCAAGCTTGGGGAACACAACCAGTGAAACACAAGTATTATTATAGGGTTTGATTAACAACTTGATTTCAGAAAGTCAACTTAAACTAAACAAATCCATAAATGTATTGCAGCTTAATTTAAAAAAACACCCAATGTGCAAAATGACTTGAATAATAAACATAACCAGTTAAATTAACAATATTAATATAATATCGATAAGTGTGAGGGAACAGACACAAAAAATTAGCAATGAAAATGCTTCATAAATGGTATTGAAATAGCACGGTAAAGCTGAAAGAGTACCATGACGATAGTAGATACAACACTCAATAATTTAACTGCTGTGGGTAACAAGGAACAGTGCTAATATATTGATGAACTATGTCCATAAACAGTAGAAGTAGTTTTTCTTGAACTATACAGGCTATGTCTGAGCAGGCATCTTAAAACCTGCAGGCAATTCATTGCCCTGATCCTATATATCACAGGAAATAAATGAAAGGATGGAAGAAACTTAAGACTTAGCTGAGTTAAAACTGAATTTCTTATACTGACTGGTACATAAAAGTAGCTAAGGAGTGAGTATTCAAACAATTCAGTCTAAATTCTGAAAACATGGCAAGGCAAGGAAACACATGGGTCATTCTGCAAGAAGCAAGACTGAAATGCACAAATATTCTGAAATAAAGCAAGGGAAGAATTACAGAATCCAACAATTTCAAAGAATTTTTTGGAATTAGCAGCAGCATATCTGAACATTATCTTGAACCAGACTTGTAAATGAAGGCTGAATGGCAAGTACAAGGACTGAGAAAAATTAAGGCAGTTGGAGGTCAGTCAATTCCACCCAAGCATTTTGCTGTAGGAGTTCCTCAGGAAAACAATTCAAAGAAATGGGATACAACATTGGATACTGCAAATGTAATGGAACCAAACAACATCCCAGCTCGCCCATGTCTCTCTAAGCCCCTTCCATTCGTGCCCTAATTCAAATGTTTCTTGAATGGTATCATTACGCTGTGACTCTATAGTTGAGGAAACTTGTGCTTCAGAATTAGCCATGTCTCTCGCTAAGCCATTCCTCAACAGTGGCATCTATCTGACAATGCAGAAAATTGTCAGGACAAGAAAAAGCAAGGCAAATGCAAAGTCTTCTCACTATCTCCTGCAGAGTGAGTAAACCGAGCTTTGGTGGTGCTGATTAATAGGATTGTCAATGCCTTAATGGGTCATATCTACAGTGATGAAATGCTTTGAGAGGTTGGTCATGACAAGATTGAACTCCTGCCTCAGCAAGGACCTAGACCCATTGCAGTTTGCCTCACGCCACAATAGGTCAATGACAGATGCAATCGCAATGGTTATTCACACGGCCTTAGACCACCTGGACAACACAAACACCCATGTCAGGATGCTGATCATCGACCACAGCTCAGCATTTAATATCATCATTCCCACAATCCTGATTAAGAAGTTACAGAACGTTGGCCTCTGTACTTCCCTCTTCAATTGGATCCTCGACTTCCTAATCGGAAAACCACAAACTGTGCGGATCGGTGATAACATCTCCTCCTTGCTGGCAATCAACACGGGTGCACCTCAGGGGTGTGTGCTTAACCCACTACTCTACTTTCTCTATACCCATGACTGTGTGGTTATGCATAGCTCAAATTTGTTAATGACCCAACCATCGTTGGTAGAATCTCAGATGGAGATGAGAAAGTGTACAGGAGCAAGACATGCCAACTAGTGGAGTGGTGTCGCAGCAACAACCTTGCACTCAACGTCAGGAAGACGAAGGAACACATACCAATCCTCACAGAGGGATCAAAAGTAGAGAGAATGAGCAGTTTCAAGTTCCTGGGTGTCAAGATCTCCAAGAATTTAACCTGGTCCCTTCATTAGGAGTTTGAAGAGATTTGATATGTCAACAAATACACTCAAAAACTTCTATAGATGTACCATGGAGAGCATTCTGACAGGCTGCATCACTGTCTGGTGGGGGGGGGGGGAGGGGGGGCTACTGCACAGAAAGAAAAAGAAGCTGCAGAAGGTTGTAAATCTAGTCAGCTCCATCTTGGGTACTAGCCTACAAAGTACCCAGGACATCGGTGTCTCAGAAAGGCAGCTTCCATTATTAAGGACTGCCAGCACCCAGGGCATGCCCTTTTCTCACTGTTACCATCAGGTAGGAGGTACAGAAGCCTGAAGGCACACACTCAGTGATTCAGGAGCATCTTCTTCCCCTCTGCCATCCAATTCCTAAATGGACATTGAACCCATGAGCACTAATTCACTTTTTTAATGTATATTATTTGTTTCTGAACCATTTTAATCTATTCAATATATGTATACTATAATTGATGCACTTATTATTATTTTTCTTCTACTTCTATATTATGTATTGCATTGAACTACTGTTGCTAAGTTAACAAATTTCACGTCACATGCCGATGATAATAAACCTGATTCTGATTCTCAGTTTTGGCTCAAAACTTCAAAATAAATAAAATCATGAATCATTCAATTTGCAAGCCAGAAAACAAGTTAGTCTGTGCTTACATGCAGTATGATCTGAATAGCGAGTCGGAATGAGCTGAAGAGACAAGACACTGTCCATCAACACGGTCCAGGAGTCTAATCATCTAACCTCGGTATTCAAGTAGTATTTACACCACTAGGTAACAAGAGAGTATCTAATTACCTACCCTTGACATTTAACAACATTACGATTATTGATACCTGCACTAACAACAAGCTGGCAGTCCCACTGACCAAAAATTCAATTGGACCAGCCAGGTGTATACAGTAGCTACTTCAGCAGGTCAGAGGTAAGAGTATCCTGAAGTGAGTGACTCACCACATGACACCGCAAAGCATTTTCTCATTTACAGAGCATAAGACAGGAACGTGATGGGTGAATGCAGTTCCAAGTGCACTCAAGAAGCTTGACACATTCCAGGATAAAGTAACCAATTAACTAACAACCCACCCACCAGCCTCAACATAATTCCCTCCATGTGCAAATAGTAATTATTGGATAAACTATCATATACTGTATCTACAAAATCTTCTTCAATTGTCCAATGAAATCTGATGATGACGTCCACTCCTTTAACGGTGAGATCTTTGCTGACTATACAGTCCTATCCTGGACCCACAAGCTCTATTGCAGGTGGGACATGTATATGTAGTAGAGGTGGTGATAGTGGTGGCAACCATGGCTGCTTTTCTCCTGGCTCTCTTCTGCTGTCTTCTGGTTGTTCTTTCCATCTCCAGAATACGAACCCCATCCCTACACAGCTGTCGCCAAGTGGTACAGTCAGCAGCAACCTCCAAAATTCTGTGCAGTTAATCACCCAAGTTATCCAACAGTACACCTCAATCTTCTAACACTGAAAAGAACAAGGGGTTCCCCTCCATGGCATACACCATCCCAACTTGGAAAATGCCATCATTGTGAATATCATCTGTTCTGACCTCCTGATAGAAGGAAGATCATTGAAGAAGCACCAAAAGACTGTTCTGCTCGAAGTACATATGTCTATCAACAAACTTTACACTATAATTCCTTATTCACAGAATATAAATCCTGGAACTCCCAAACCAACAAGATTGTGGGCAAAGGGTCTCAACCCAAAATACTGACTGTCCACTTCCCTTCAAAATTACTGCATGACCCATCGAGTTCCTCCAATGCCTTTTGTGTTGCTCCAGGTTCCAGCACCTGCAGTCTCTGCTCTCTCCAGCTTGTGGAAGATTCTTCACTGTAGCAGAAGTAAATAAAGCCACATATCATCCTGACTTTCAAATATACTGTAAATGCTTTATTGTTGCTCGGTCCATCCTCAAAGCCTCTCCATCATCTTTGAAGATTAAGGCACGCCTAACAGAAAATACACTATTCAGGATAGAGCAAACTTTTTGATTGATGACTTGAATCCAAAGTACATTGGCTGTGGCATGTAGAAAATAAGGATTTATAATATCAATACACCAACATTTATTCAATGCCATGAATACAACCTATAAACTCTACTTCTAAGGAAGAAATATAGCAGCAAAGTCACTAGTGTGCAATCATGTCCAGCTTCCTCACCTCATCACACCCCTACCTGATGCAGGTACATCCTGCTATTCCTTCATTATCTTTGGTTTAAGATCTGGACTATCCTCACCAGAAGCCAATTTCGAAACTACTTATCGCAGTTCAAGTAGCTTTAAGATGATAAGCCATTAGTACTTTAAAAAAATCCAGAAATACAATATATGCAGAATTCCCAGTATTGCTCATATCCCAAAAATATTTTCATTTAATCTAAGATTTCAAGATCAAGGCTTTTGCCATGGGCATACATACCCAGGGTATAATGAAAATTAGCTTTCTGCAGCAGCAGCACAGAACACTGCAAATGTAGCAAACATAAACTACATCATCTTAAATTAACATAAATTATACATAATATACAAAAATCGTATTAGTGCAAGTTTTTGGAAATATTGTCTGAGATCCAATGAGAGTTTTTTGGATCAGTCCAAACCCGATGGCAGTAGGGAAGAAGCTGCCTTTAAACCTTTAGTATAAGCTTTCAGGCTCCTGTACTTAATACTCACTGTACTTAAAACAAAAACATGGCCTGGATGGTGAAGGTCCTTAATCTATCTATTTATCTGCTCTTTTTCAATATTTTCATTAATTACTTGCATAGACGAATACAAAATACATTATATTATGGAAACAGAAACAAGATTGAAATGCCCCATAACTATGTACAGTAAATTAACCATAATATTAAAAAAGTATATTTTATTCTAATCTAAAGCAAAATCAAAACCCCATAACAAAACAAAGAGAAAAAAATCAGCTGTTTGGTTAAAAGAAAAAAAATCTTGGACATATAGTCGCAAATTCACACATATAATAGCCATCATCATTGCTGAACAAGTCGAAAATTGTGAAAGTAGTTCCAAAAAGGTCCCCATGATGTGAAAAAATCTTGTCTAGGTATAGAAATCAAACACCTAATCTTCTCTAGATTTAAACATGACATAACATCAATCAACCAATGGGCATGAGCAGGCGGAGCGGCATCTTTCCATTTAAGCAACAAAACTCTTCTGGCTAAAAGAAATAAAAGCCAAAATATGCAAATCATTTGGCTTAAGGGTGAAGTCATTTCCTCCAACAAAGCCAAACAAGGCAGTCAGAGAGTTGGGTTTAAAGTTTACTTTAAAAAGCTCCGAGAAAGTTTGAAATACTTCTTCCCAAAATTTATCAAGCCACGGGCAGGACCAAAACATATGAATTTTAGAGGCCTCTTCGGCATTACACCGATTACAGTATGGAAAAAAATCTGAGTAAAACCGAGAGAGCTTATCATTAGTCATATAAGCTCTATGAACCACTTTAAATTGTAAAAGGGAGTGACGTGCACATAACGAAGAGGTGTGAACAAGTTAAAAATTTCATTCCAAGTATCCTCATCAATTGAAATCTGCAGGTCTTGTTCCCAGAGGTTTTTTATTTTGTCTAACGGAATATTTCTCATTGCCAACAACATACTATAACTATTAGAAATAGATCCATTATTGAAAATAAAAATTGTATCAATTAAATTCTTATCTGGACATTTAGGAAATGTATGAAGTTGAGAATGCAAGAAGTCTCTAATTTGTAAATATCTAAAAGAGTGAGCTTTTCGAAGATTATATTTAATAGATAGTTGATCAAATGAGGAAAGATCATCTCCAACAAACAGATCCTGAAATCATTTAATACCTAGTCTATTCCACTCTTTAAAAACTACATCAAAGAAGGTTTAAAAAAATAATTAGAAAAAATGGGACTAGAGAGTGAAAAACCAAATAAACCAAAGAATTTTCTAAATTGTAACCAAATCCTCAAAGAATGTTTAACTACATAATTATCAGTTAAATTACTTAAGGAGGGAGAAATTGAAGAACCAAGAAGAGAAATAATAGAAAATTTATTAAGAGAATTAACTTCTGAGGAAAGCCAAACCAAACAGTCTTCACGATTAATGTAGTATAAACAAAACGTAAGGTGCCTATGTTGACTGCCCAGTAGTAAAACCTAAAATTGGGTGGGGCTAATCCCCCACTTTTTTTTTTAGTTTTCTGAAGATGAACTTTGTTTAATTGGGGGGGGGGGTGTTATTCTTCGATAAGTAAGAAGATATAATCGAATCTAAAGAGTCAAAAAAGGATTTAGGAATAAAAAACAGGTAACCATATAACAATTACAGCACGGAAACAGGCCATCTCGGCCCTTCTAGTCCGTGCCAAACGCTTACTCTCACCTAGTGCCACCGACTTGCACTCAGCCCATAACCCTCCATTCCTTTCCTGACCATATAGCTGTACAATTTTACTTTAAATGACAATATCGAACCTGCCTCAACCACTTCTGCTCGAAGCTCGTTCCACACAGCTACCACTCTCTGAGTAAAGAAGTTCCCCCTCGTGTTACCTCTAAACTTTTGCCCTTTAACTCTCAAAAATTATTATTGCACTAAAATCTTTTTAAGTAAAAAAAAACTTTCATCAAAATCCAAATTCAGTCTTCTGATACTTTGGTCTAGAGCTCTGAGCAGCATTTACATGTTTTTCTTCAAATTTCATTCTACAGACTTCACATTTAGACTACTAACACATCCCTCAGTCATTATATAATCCTGGAGCCATTCTTCCCAAAGTGACCTACTCTCATTACATGTTCAGAGCTTTATTTTCATTCTTGTACCTTTTCCCCTAAGGCTCAGAAATATTTCTCCTTGACTAGTTTCTTGAATGCATGAGATTTCTATGTTTTCGCCTTTTTAAATCTGAACAGGAGAAGTGTATTCGCAATGGGCAGACTCTTTCAAAGGGCAGTCCACACCAACAGCAAAACCTCATCTCAACTGTGAAGCATGGTGTAAGGAGCAACATGGTTTGGGGCTGCTTGGCTGCTTCAGGGCCTGGACAACTTGCAATCGTTGTGGGAAGAATGCATTCAAAATTGTATTCAGACAGTTTACAGGAGAATGTAGGGCTTGAAATAAGTATAAAAATTTAGGCAAAATATTCACTTTAATAGAATTAATACGTCCAATCAACGATAGAGAAAGGCGAGACCAATTTGATAGTACCTTCTTAACATATTCCAAGAGTGATAAAGTTTTCTTTAAAAAGAAATTTATAATTCCTAGTAATTGTTATACCCAAGTAAATTGATTTCTTACAATTTTAAAAGGTCAAAGTTGACTGATACCAAATTATCCAAAGGAAAAAGTTCACTCTTATGAAGATTAAGTTTATATCCGGAGAACTGATTAAATTCATAAAGTAAAGGGAGTATTGAGGGTAGAGAGGACTCCACATTAGAGATGTAGAAGAAAAAGGTCATCAGCATAAAGCGGCAACTTATGAGTGATACCCCTCCTTAAAATACCCAAGATGTCAACGGAGTCCTGTAGTTAATACTCATTGACAGAAATGAGAAACAAAAACAAGGCCTGGATAGCGAAGGTCCTTTATCTGTTTATCTGTTTTATTTATTTATGGAGATACAGCTTGGAATAGGTTCTTCGAGCCACACTGACCAGCAATCCTAGCCTAATCACAGGTCAGTTTACAGTGACCAATTAATCTACCAACCAGTATGTCTTTGGACTGTGGGAGGAAATTGGAGCACCCGGAGGAAACCACCTGGTCACGGGGGTAGGATGGGGGGTGGGGGGACATACAGACTCCTTCCAGGCAGTGGCTGAAATGATAATGGAGTGCTGAACAGAGGAGGCAGAATAATAACATGGTATCAATTCCAAAATGTTTGCAGATGGTGGTTTGTTTTTTTAATATCATGAATGCAGTAATATTTTCTTTGATACAATAAATTTATTTTGAATAGAAACTTCCATCAGCGCAATTCAGCGCTAAGGAACTGATTCACCTGCATCAAATGTCAATACAACTGCAACTTCCTGATAATATTGGCTTGGTATCCACGCTTCTCTGAAAATTAATGTTTTCTTAAATTGGAAGCTTCGGTTTAGAACAATAATAATTTGTTTTCTTTTCCACTCTTTCTCCTCCTGAAGCCTTTCGCTGTACGATTTGATCAATGACAGGCATCATCTATGGTTTTGGCAAAATGATTATTGTTCATTTTTTTATTTTGTGCACTATTTAGTTGTTAGATGATCCCTCTTTATCACTCAACATACTTACATCTGTTCTTTTTGTGGTAATCACCAGGTGGCCACATACAAGGGACATGGAATCATCTTAATTAACTCTTGAGCATCAGGGGTGAATCCTGGCACTTTTCTGACCAATGGGTTACATTTGTTTAATGGATAAAGTCTACATGTCACTGGAAGTATACATTATATTTATGTATTTCATATTTCACCAAGACTATCTTCACAAAACCCTCCAAATTCAAATCAAAAATACACCAAACCTGTAAGAATATACAGTATTGATAAAATATTCCAAAACACTCTAGGTTCAAGTGCCTTGACCACATTAAGTAGAAACAAATTACTGCCAGTAAAATATTGTTCCACTGGGATTTGAAACATGAAGTTCCATTTGACAAAAAATACTGTACACTTACTTCTTAGAGATCACTGCTTATTACTAAACTGAAACCTTACTGGATAGGTCACTTGAGTTGTTTATAGTTCTTATAATAAAATAGTGGTGGAAGTCATCCAATAAAGAAACAGTGAAACAGAAGGAAGCAGACGCACTGACTAGACCTACTTACATCCTGCATTTTTGTAATCTTGACATTACTTCTTAGAAAACAGGCAAATGAGCAGCACAATCTCCCTTTTACAGACACCTGCTGCTGATGAAAATTTGCACTGAAATTCACAAAATAACAGGAATTCCAGCAATAATATTGAATGAGGTGAGCACTGCTCAGTTTTGCTGGTATAGACTTTGTATGTGCATGCTTGTTAAATTCTACACCATGCTTACACAACCAAATGAAACCAGTCAATGATATGCAATATGCAAAAATTGTGTGTCATTAATGAACAAAAAGGGCATGTTTATCTGCTTTTAAACATGCTCAAATGACAAATCAGTGATCACCAAACTTCAACAAAGTCAAACCAATGACATCCCTACAAATTTTTTTTTGAAAATCATAATGGACATCTTTCAGTATTTTTCATTTGAATTTTAAAAGCCAAAAATTATTCAGTGAGAAGTGTTATGCAACTGTATAGTCCTGTATCATGTTTGCCCCATTTTTCATTTCAAAAATTCTTGAGAATAGGTAACAACAGCAAGCAAGTGTTTTTTCCCCTTAACTTTTATACAAAATCACATGCCATATAAAAGGAAGACAATTAATAAAATTTCCGTAGGCATGAAATACAAATTCAATGTGTTCAGTTGCAATGCACAGTTGTTCTTCCAAAACACTGAATAAGCAGTTTTATACCATGGACAGTGAGGGGGTCTGAAGTGATGGTTCCACTTAGCGCCATTGTCATTGCCTATCTGAAAACTGACCTTGCGACATAATTAAAATTCAGTTAAATTACTAAGAGGTCCCAGGACAGACACTTTGATGTCTCTCAGGGAAAAAGGTACGTGGTACACCCTGAAGTTATTCTTGAAGATATATTGACTCAAAGGAATCAAGGAAAACAATCAATGGAGGAGAGAACTAAAAGAGGATAGTCTGGTTGTGACAAAGATTGCAGAGAATTAAATAATACTTAAAGTGGGAAGAACTAATAATTGTGATTATAGATGGCACTATCTTAATATTGGGGTTTACCTGACTGTAGAGATCACACTGGACTTTAAGGGAGAACCACCTGAAGATTTGGGAGATGGAAGTTAGTTCAAAAAATTACAAGAGCTGAGGTAGATTGTAAATCAAGAGGGACCAAGGGAGTGCTTTAGGTGAGTAGGTAATGCTATCAGCTGTGAAAATGAAAGAACACAGCGGCATTTTACAGGGTTGGGTTACTAAAGGTAACTTAATAATTTCTGGAGTCATCTATAACAGAGATCACAGAATACAAACAGGACCCACCCCACTGCTTTGCAAATTATCTAGCATTTAGCAACAGACTGTATATTTAACCAGTTCCCTCTTGAAGACCCGTGCCTCCACTACGTCTGCAGGCAGACCATTTCAGATCCCAACCATAGGCTACTTTAAAAATTGTTTTCCCTCATAATGCTATTATTTTATTTCCTCTTTCTAATGTACCTATGTCTTCTTGTCTTTGATACCTGCCAACCAAATGACACAGCCTCCCACTATTTATTCTGTTCAGACCCCCTCATTTTATATACTGTACTTCTAGCAAACATCATCAGCCTTTTCTAAGGAAAACAGTCTCAGTCCTCCTATTGTTGCAGAACCCCATTTCAGGAACTATTGCCATGAATCTTTCCTGGCTCTATCTTATGTTTTGACATCCTTCCTGAATAAAAGAAAGCTGACCAGAACTGAAACCAATACTCCAGTTGAGAACAGATCATTGTTTTATGAAGGTTCAGCATGACTTCCCTGCCCCTTTTGATAAAACTCAGAAGCCTGAATTTCTTATTATGCATTTTCTTAAAGTGACCAGTCACTTTCTATTATTTATTCACACATACCCTAGGTCCCTCTGATCCTGCTTTCATTTTAGAATTACAGTATTTCATTTATTTCTTCATTGTTCTCCATATAAAATTTCAGCTTTCACACCTTTCCATCACATCTGTATGCAATCTGCTGCAAACTATTACATCATTAAGTATCTACTTATGACACATAGTCCACTGAAGAACCTCCTGCCGCAAGGTGACAAGTGTAACATTCTAGTTGTCCTGACAGATTTCACCCTGGTGTTTACAGCATTCTATCTGACATACAAGACTGATTGCTGTGGATCTATATCTTTCACTTCACACCATCTCTATACAGTATTGTGATTCTACATACTTCCGAGAGAGGTGCCTAGGGTCTGGAATTACTTGTCCAAATGCTCCTCCCCATTTACAGGTATGTCAAATTGTCCTCCAGCAATCCTACTGTCCCCGAGTTCAAAAAATTAATTTACAAAATACATCTTCAGTGAGAGCAATTTTAGTGCTCCAAGTGGCCATGTTCTGCACTCCAAACATGCAGGCAGCATCTATGAAAATGAATAAACAGTTGACATTAAGAAGGATCTCAGCCCAAAATGTTGGCTGCTTATTAATTTCCATAGATGCAGCCTGCCGAATTCCTCCAGCATTTTTTTGTATGCAGTGTTTTGGATTTTCAGCATCTTCAGGTTTACTCGTGTTTAAGTTATATAATTTATGTTTTACTTTTTAATCTTTCCTTTTTAATTCAACATCCTATTTTAACCTATCCTTCATAATCCTACTTTATTTGAAGTTTGTGTACAGTTGGCATGTGTACAGGAGGACCTTGGGGTGCAAGGTCATACCTTAACTGAAAATAGCATCATAAGAAAATTGGGCAGTGAAGGCGGCATTCACCATGCTTACTTTCAGAGGCCAACGCATCAAGTATAAGAACTGAGACATCAGCTGCAGCTGTCTAAAGCACTGGTTTGGTTGTACATGGAGTATTGTGTACAGTTCTGGTTACTGCACTAAAGGGAGGATGCGGTAGGGCTGTAAGGAGTGCAGGAGAGTTTCGCCAGTACATTAACTCGAATGGAGGGCCAAATTTAGGTGTGATTGGATAGGCAGGGCGTTCTCACTGAGACAAAGGGGGCTGAGGGGCTACCACTGGGAGATTTATAAAATTATCAGGGATATACGTTGGTTAATTATGAGTCTTTTTCCTAAGGTGGTCAAGGACATGGGTTTAAGGTGAGTGTGAGAAAAGCTTAATATATAGTAAGTCTATAACCAAAACAGTTTCCTGCCCATGGCTAATTCAACGTTTTTGTCACTGAGTTTATTTATGAGTAATACAATCCCTTGATAGAGATTCAGACTTGAACACAATGTCAGTAAGTGCAAGGAATTGATAGTGGACTTCATGAAGGGGAAGTTGAGGGAACACACACTAGTCCTCATCGAGGGATCAGCAGTGGAAAAGGTGAACATTTTCAAGTTCCTGGGTGTCAACGTCTCTGAAGATTAATTCTAGGTCCAGCACACTGATGATCTTGCAAAGAAGGCACAACAGTGGCTATATTTCATGAGGAGTTTGGGGAGACATGGTATGTCACCAAAGACACTCGCAAATTTCTACAAATGTACTGAGTAGAGCTGGTTGGATCACCGTCTAGAATGGAGGGGCCACTGCACAGGATCAGAAAAAGCTGCAGAAAGCTTTAAACTCAGCCAGCTCCATCATGACCACTGGCCTCCCCAGAATCCAGGACATCTTAAAAAGGCCGCAACCATCATTAAAGACCCCTATCACCCGGGACGTGTCCTCTTCTCATTGCTACCATCAAGGCGAGTTACAGGAGCCTGAAGATACACACTCAGTATTTAAGGATCTGTTTCTTCCCCTCCACTATCAGATTTCTGAAAGGACAATGAATCCATGAACACTACCTCATTATTTTTTCCTCTCTTTTTGCACGACTTATTTAATTTATTTCATATATTCTTATTTTATTTTATAGGTTTTTATGTATTGCAGTGTACTGCTGCTGCAAAACAACAAAATTATTGACATAAACCTGATTCTGATCAGACTGCGTTTTCCCCCAGAAGCAGGCACAGAGACAGAGTTCAGAAATCTTCACAGTTCGGTGAATTACCAGGATGCCTTTCTAATATGTTTACTGGAGCAAACACTTCCTCCATCAACTTCTGCTACAGGTCACCTTCAATTCATGCTTACCACGTCACTTGAAGATTGAACACAACTGATGTGTGCTGGTATGTCTTCTCCTTCATTCATCATGCTCTGTTTAAAATGGACCATACAGTGAAGCATCTAATTCAGCAGTGCTGCCTTAATAGTGTTTGCCAAATGCTTCGATACCTGTCACATTCAGTGCATTATATTCCATTATTCACTGAAGTGTTAAATCTATCTATCAATTCACGTATTTTTCTGAGTGATAGTCTAACTCTTGCTTTGTCCTTAACAATTTGAACGATTTTGTTTGCAGTTTTGTACTTCAGTTCCTACTCATTTACATTCATCATGAATCTCCTCGTTCAAATTAAATCTAAATGGGTAAATAATGCAAATCAGAAGAACACTTTTCAATTGTAATAGAGTCAATGCCACTAACAAAATAAAATGGATAATAATTCAGAACTTGCAGCCTGCTACTTCAGCCCAACCCTGTGATGGCACATGGATCTCAGGAGTTGCTAGACTAGCCCTGAGTACTGATTTTTAAAAGCATTTATTAGTTCTCTTTGGGAGAGTGCATCTATCACTAATAAACCATCACGATGGTCACTAAATACAACGGCAAGTTAGCTCCAAAAAGCTGAGAGTCTGACACACTCGACTGAAAAGATGAAGATAATGAATCAGTGAACTGTTATTACTTGTTATCAACATGAGAATGGAAAAAAAAATCAGGTTGCTCCATTGCTGGTAGCTGTCACCCAGTCTAATTAATTAAATTATCTGGGATCATTTTCCCAACATCCCCCATCTACCACTGCTTTGATTTTAGTTGATCATTTTCTTTGAATGTGTCAAATATTGCACTAATCATTCTTGTATTGTACTGATTAAACATAAACTCTTATTTCAATCTTAGGGTCATACAGTCGTAGAGAACTACAACACAGAAACAGGCCCTTTTGGCCTATCTAGTCTATGCCAAAACCATTTAAAATGCCTACTCCCATTGATCTGTACCAGGATCATAGCCCTCCATATCCACGTACCTATCCAAACTTCTCCTAAATGTTGAAATTGAGCTTCCATGCACCACTTGTGCTGGTGGCTCATTCCACACTCTCACAGCCCTCTGAAGTTTCCCCTCATATTCCACTTAAACCTCTCAACTTTCACCCTTAACTGGGTGGACTTCTTCATGTGATATTTGTTCTCTCTGCCTGCAACTAAAACCTTAACTTGTTTTGGCTCCTTCCCATTTCTGATGAAGAAACTTTAACCTGAAATGTTTGTCTTCCCACTGCTGCTGCCTGACCTGCTGAGTATGTCAAGCATTTTCCATTTTTACCTCCAATTTCTGAGATCTGCATTTTGTTTTGATTTTCATCTCATATCACAAGGTGCTCCTGCTCCAATGGCAATGACCAGAAAGTTCAGATTCAAAGGTACATTTAAGCTTTTTTTTTAAATCAAAGGGAAAATAATATAGGACAACTCGTTCCTATGAGCTGAGGCAATAGAAGTCAGATTTTCCAGCTTTTTAAACCTTTAGATAAACAATGTGATCTTGATCCATTATCTTGACACTGAAGCATGAATCTCCAAGATCCAGCAAGAGGGCAGCACCTTTGTATGCTGAAGTTATTACCATTCTTTGCTTTCAGTTTAACCTCTGTACTTCTGAGAGCAGGAGTAAAACAAAATGAGCTGAACTGAAACCTGTCTTTTGATTTTGTGTCTTATATTCTGCGTTTTTGCTTGCTTTTTTTTTGTTGTGGTTTGCCGCGGTTTCTCTTTTGCATACGGTGGGAGGGCAGGTTGGATGTTTTTCTTTGAACAGACTGGTTCCATGGTTCTTGGTTTCATGGCTGTCTGTGGGGAAGGCAAATCTCAGGGCTGTGTACTGCATACAGTGCATACTTCGATAAAAATAGACTTTGAATCTTTGAAGCACAATGTCTGGAAACTTAAAGAGGAATGACCAAATCCATTCAAGTCAGAAGAACAAGCTATTAAATTCAGAGGATCAAAAGTAAGGTGGGGCCAAAGCTCGTGCCTTCCTATTTAAGATATCTGAACTTAATAAGATAATTCAGACCAGAACCTGAGGGAAACTCTGACCTCCCAGAGGTAGGAGGGGATTACTTACCTAAACAAATGCTCATAGGTAACAAATTGTTCAATATTATTTTCCCTTTGATAAAAAACACTTAAAATGTACCTTTCAATCTGAGCTTTCTGGTTACTGCCATTGAGATCATTTTGCATGAGTACTGATATGGAAGTTCTTTATTTCAATAAACTCCTCATGGGAACAAATTGCATTGCGCGTTCACTTGTCCGAATGCTAAAGTCAATCAGAGCATGGTAAAAAGGAAGAACTTTCGTTCTCCAAATCCATGACAATATTCAAAAACTAGACAGGACAGGAAGATCACAAGAGTCCACCTTGCAATTTAGCTTAATGAGTTATACTGTTACTCTTAGAGCACCACCTGCAGGCATTCTACAACAGGCTTTCAGAGACCAATTTGTTCTGACTAGACAGTCAATATAATGCATCATTACTTAGTTTCATTTCAGTTCTGAATTCTAAAATGATCTGACTTTGTCATTAGCAATTCTTTTTAAAAAAAGTGCTAAGTAGAAGAGTTTGGGATATAGAAAACAGAAGCAATGCAGTGTCTGTACGATATTGGTAGGTAAAAAAAAGCAGCACGACAAAGTTCAAAGTAAATTTATGATCACAGTATATATTGCGACCATATACAACCCTGAGATTCATTTTCTTTTGGACATACAGTACTCAATAAATCTATAATAGAACCAAAACCATAATAGAATTAACAAAAGACTGCACCAACTTGGGTGTTCAACGAGTGTGCAGAAGATGACAAACTGTGCAAATACAAAAAGAAATAATAATAATAAATAAACAATTCTCCATTACAATACAGACATGAGAAATAACAGGTCTGAATTGACACGTGTGAAAAAAGTGTACAGTGTGATAAGTACAAGACAGGTGCAGACGCTCCACTGAGATCTAAGATTTTTAATAAGCTGCTGATTTAGCATAGTATCCACTCCTGGAAATTTTTCACAAATGCAGTTACGTGTGTGAATGCATCAGTCATTTCATGCGGAACAGGAATCCACAACTACCCACAAGGTGAGTTAATCTTTTTAGTGGTTTATGTTGAGTGAGAAATTTTGGTGAGAACTCTTTGCTCTTCCATGAGTTTGAAGGTTCATCAGGATAATCCAATGGAAAACTGGTTTTGTGACTCATATAAATTCAGCATCTTCAACTCACCGGGGGAAGGGGGAGTGCTATCTAGATTGCAAGGTGGAGCTTGAAACAACAATCTATAACTGATTTAGAAAAGAAACTCAGCCAAACTGAGCTCTATTAGATAAAGTTTCAGCAAGTTGACCAGAACTGGTATCCCAAGGGCATCAGAAAAGATGGTCAAATTATACTTTTGTCAACATAATTAAAAACCACATACTAATAAAGATATAATTCTTTCTATACATATATGCAGTATTTTAATTAATAGCATTGCCCACAGTTTTTCTGTCACAGAGAAATAAGTTCAATGTCTATAGCCTCAAACACATATCTATGTAGAACTTCAGCGCAATGTAGTTATAGTGTGGAAACTTGGCTTTAGTGTCTAATTTCACTCAAAAAAATGTTATTGACACTATTCGAAGAACAAAGGGGAACTGTCATTGTGCCCCAGCCAAAAATCATCTTTCAAAAGTTTAAAAACAGATCTAGCAGTAGTTGTGTAAAGAAAAGTATAATGCTAACTTTTTAGGCCAACATCCTTTCGACAGCCTTCCACAGATATTGCTTCACCTGCTGGCTAGTTCTGCTTTTTTTTGCTCCAGGTGACAATATGTACAGTATTTCACTTTTGAATAATTGCAAGTTCTTTTTAATCAGTTAGTGAAAGAATTCCACTGTGAACTTCACAACCTTTTTAGCAAATTCTAAATTTTGTGTCAGTTTAGTTGTGCACTATTTTCATATATTGACCTCAAGTAAAACGGTACAACAGAAAACCTTTCAGCTTGTCCTCCAGTAGTATTTCTGTATGTTATACGATTGTAAAATTTGGAGCAACATATCTCTTTCATTCAGGAGATATGCAGTTCTCAACCTTCATACAATTCAGATATTAATGACTCAACTCAACTGCGTAATTATTCAGTTAACTGGGATTCGGAAAAAAAATTATTGTGCATACATCATAGAAATGAACCTGTAGAAATTAACACTTTTAAGTACTGAATGCTTTCTCAAAATGGGACACTTTGAGGGACATTGATCAAGTGGATGGCCAGAGGCTTTTTCTGAGGGCTGAAATGGCTAACACGAAGGGGCAGAGTTCTATGGTGCTTGGAAATAGATACCAAGGGGATGTCAGGGGTAAGTTTTTCACACAGAGAGTGGTGGGTGTGTGGAATGCACTGCCGGCGGTGGTGGTGGAAGCAGATGCAATAGGGTCATTTAAGAGTCTCTTAGATAGGTACTTGGAGCTTAGAAAAATAGAGGGCTATGTGCTAAGGAAATTCTAAGCAGTTTCTAGAGTAGGTTACATTACTGGCACAACACTGTGGGCTGAAGGGCCTGTAATATGCCGTAAATTTCTATGTTCTATTTGTTAATCGATAAAAATGATCAAGAGAGCAGAGACAAATAACAGCTTGAACAAATTGCAAAAATTGGGAACTTGGTGAGAATGGGAAATTAATCTGGAAGTTACTTTGACCTTGCACTTTCTTGAACACAGTTGGGTTACAATAGGCAAGTTGTATGCTATTAACAGTTAATTGGGTCATCTGTGATTGACTACATTAATTGGCATCACAGACGTTTAGTCGGTATTTGGGGAACTTGGGTAGGTTTGAAGGTAGACGGACTGGATTAGGTTTTGAAATCCTTCATAGGTGTGCAGAGCACATTTTAGGCAGGTGTGAAAGTCATGAATTTGACAAACATGGGAATTAATTGCACAGGGAAGGCAGAAGATACCACAATAGGTTCAATCAAGAATTATTTCAACTTATTTTTGTGCCTATGCTTGGGAGTTTCATTTAAAATTTATAAGCCAAAGGATAAATAATGGTTGCATAAGCTATTTACCTTATAATGCATAATTAGTTTTAAAAAGCATATTTAAGATCAAACAAATAAAAGTATATTCCAATTAGTTTCTTTATAAGGATTTAATGTGAATGGGAGGTTCAGCAATGAACTGTACTAATATATGAATCGTTAAAGGGGACACCCAGCAACTACAGCACATCTATAGTAACTGTCTGCACGCTAATGAACTTTGGTTCAGGTTTGTAGAACTGGAATCTAAGTTGCAGATATTAATTGGGAGAAGGAATGGAGAGAAATTAAGGGCAATTTGATCCGACCCTTGAAGCAGTGATCAGGAACAGAAGATTGTAAAAGACTGGAGGTATGGAGACCCAGGTTGCAGCAGTACAGAAGCCCCAGCTTTGCCGCTGCAAGCAAGATTTTTTATTGTACCTGTGCAAACATAATAAACTCCTTTGAACTCTGGACAAGCTAGGAATCCAGTTGTTTCACTCAGCTCCACCTATTTTGTGGGCTCCTAAGAAAAAATTTGCACAGAGATAAAGCAAAACTGGCCCATACTTTCTGGAGAATAAGAGTTCATCTTACTGAATTTTTATTTTTTTTAAAACAGAGGGGATTGACAGGGAGATGTATAAGGATGCTTCCACAGAAACTAAGTCTCAGGGTAAGAAATGACCATGACTTACAGGGAAATGAACTTTCAAAACTCTTTCAAAAGTTAAAAATGACAAGTCACTAATGCACAAGGCTGAGATGAATCAATAGATATTTCAATCTCAAGGAAGTTAAGGATAATGGAAAAATCAAGGAAAAGCAGTCCAGCCTAAAAATCAGATCTTGCAAGACTTCAATGTCCAAAGTACTTTCAAAGTACATTTATTATCAAAGTATATATATTATACAACTTTGAGATTCTTCACCTTACAGCCACAAAACAAGAAACCCAAAGGAACCCAGTTAAAAAAAGACCAACGAACATCCAACGTGCAGAGAGAGAGAAAAAAAACATGAATTGTGTAAACAATAAAAGCAAGCAACAGGATTCAGATTGAAAGGGAGTGCACAGACACGAAGACCAGAGCAGGCCCACAGCCTCAGTTCATCACACAGCAGAACAAAAGGTTGCAGAGATCGCAGACACGAAGTCTGGAACAGCTGGAGCAGGCGCACAGCCTCAGAAATAGTGGAGCAAAAAGCAGAGCAGCGGGCAGAACTGGCTCGACCCCCTGCCTTTTCAATCCATCCGGCCTGGTGTTTAAATACTCCAAATACTGGGTCATTCCTCGCCCTGTCACATTACTATGCTCTGGACCTGGAACCTGCCACCACAGTTCAGCCCCTACCCAATCTTTCCAAATCAGCCTAGCGCTTAGATTGATCAAACCTCAATCTTGTTTTAGGTGGATAGGCTCTGAAACTCCTCCACTGTGACTTTTCTCCATTTCACACTCGATTCCATCTCGACTTCGCTCTGACCACTTCTCGAAAAATATGCTCAAACATCCTCTGGAGCTTTTGGAAAGCATCAAGTTGGATAAGTCACCGGGACAGGGTGAGATGTACCCCAGGCTACTGTGGGAGGCGAGGGAGAATATTGCTGAGCCTCCGGCGACGATCTTTGCATCGTCAATGGGGACGGGAGAGGTTCCGGAGGATTGGAGGGTCACGGATATTGTTCCATTATTCAAGAAAGGGAGTAGAGATGGTCCAGGAAATTACAAACCAATGATCTTACTTCAGTGGTTGGTAAGTTGAAGGAAAAAATCTTGAGAGGCAGGATTTATGAACACTTGGAGAGGCATAATATGATTAGGAATAGTCAGCATGGCTTTGTGAAAGGCTGGTCGTGCCTAACGAGCCTGATTGAATTTTTTGAGGATGTGACACATTGATGAAGGTAGAGCAGTAGATGTAGTATATATGGATTTCAGCAAAGCATTTCATTTGATAAGTACCCCATGCAAGGCTTATTGAGAAAGTATGGAGGCATGGGATCCAAGGGAACATTGCTTTGTGGATCCAGAAGTGGATTGCCCACAGAAGGCAAAGAGTGGTTGTAGACAGGTCATAATCTGCATGGAGGTCGGTGACCAGTGGTGTGCCTCAGGGATCTGTTCTGGGACCCTTAAATCTTCATCATTTTTATAAATGACATTAATGAGGAAGTGGAGGGATGGGTTAGTAAATTTGCTGATGATACAAAGATTGGGGGTGTTGTGGATAATGTGGAAGGCTGTCAGAGATTACAGCAGGACATTGATAGGGTGCAAAACTGGGCTGAGAAGTGGCAGATGGAGTTCAACCCAGATAAGTGTGAGGTGGTTCATTTTGGTAGGTCAAATATGATGGCAGAATATATTACTAATGTTAAGACTCTTGGCAGTGCGGAGGATCAGAGGGATCTTGGGGTCTGAGTCCACAGGACAATCAAAGCTGCTGTGCAGGTTGACTCTATGGTTAAGAAGGCATATGGTGCATTGGCCTTCATCAATCGTGGGTTGAGTTTAAAAGCCAAGAGGTAATGTTGCAGCAATATAGGACCCTGGTCAGACCCCACTTGGAGTACTGTGCTCAGTTCTGGTCACCTCACTACAGGAAGGACGTGGAAACCATAGAAAGGGTGCACAGGAGATTTACAAGGATGTTGCCTGGATTGGGAAGCATTGGGAAACTCGGCCTTTTCTCCTCGGAGCGACGGAGGATGAGAGGTGACCTGTTGGAGGTGTATAAGATGATGAGAGGCATTGATCATGTGGATAGTCAGAGGCTTTTTCCCAGGGCTTAAATGGCTAGCACGAGAGGGCACAGTTTTAAGGTGCTTGGAAGTAGGTACAAAGGAGACATCAGGGGTAAGTTTTTTTTTTCCCCCACAGAGAGCGGTGAGTGCATGGAATGCGCTGCCGGCGACGTTAGTGGAGGCAGATACAATAGGGTCTTTTAAGAGACTCCTGGACAGATACATAGAGCTCAGAAAAAGAGGGTCATGGGTAACCCTAGGTAATTACTCAGGTAAGGACATGTTCTGCACAGCTTTGTGGGCCGAAGGACCTGTATTGTGCAGTAGGTTTTTCTGTTTTTCTCCTCACACTTGAATGAATGGCATTAGATGCCTGAGAAGCCTAGAGACCTACTCATGGTTCTATTTCTTATGTTTTATGTGAAAGATTGTGGTACAATATAGAGGCCACAAAACTCTTAAAATACACTTGATTTTTTAAACTGCAACTGCTATCAAACCTGAAATTAAAAATATATAGAATATGTTGGAAGCATTCGACAGGTTTGACAGCATCTGTGGATCAAAGGAAGGTTCTTCAAACTGAATCATTAACTCTTGTTCTGCTGCATTTTCAACATTTTTAGCTATTTTATTCCTTTAACAGTCTCTGTTTCATATACTAAATGGATTTGGCAATGATCTTTCACACTACACTTAATTCTATTTAACCCCTGGGAACAGTTCTAGTCAATGACCAACATAAATTAACAATGCTCATGGAAAGACAGCATCTTCAGAAATATACTGCTCTATGATGAAAACAATCAAATGTTTTTAGAAAAGGTCAATTTCAAATAAGTCTGAACATTTTTAAGATATGCTAACCTGTGAATTTTTTGAGAATTGTTTTATTCCTAATGCAGTTCTCATAACATTTAATTTTTAACACAGTAAACCTATTTTTATAAGCTAATGATTTTCATTGTAATCAAACCAAATACTTGCCTCCAGACATATACATGAATGTCATCTTAAATACTATCTAGATTCACTTCTGTTCTTTTAGGGTGGCAAATCCGTAAATATTCAAAAATACCTTATTTTCACAATTACTTTCTGGGGTTTTCATTTCTTGGCTCACTCTCAATTTCAGAAACTCAAGTTTTAAAATCAATCTGCTCATGGGTTTTTACCATTCTTCAGTGGGTGATTAAATTTCTTCAGACTAAAACACTTTATCAAAGTGTAACAGATGCTTTATATTTCCTGCTGCAACTGGTAATCAGAATGTGAACAAACAAAATTCCACAGGTCATTTCTACAAAAATGGCCTGATTCCAACACTACTGCAGTAATGGAATTAATTTCAATACATAGGAACAAATGCGTAAATTATTTATAACAATACAAAACCTTAGGGTGGCATGCATCTGTTATTTAACGTTTCAATTTTAATGAAAATAAAACTAAAAACTACTTTTTGTCTGCCCTCCCACCTCACATCGTTTTTCCAGGGGGGCCTGAAGGAGAAAGAAATACCAATAGATAAACAATTTTTAAATTTCTGATAATAAATTTACTTTAAACAGGGTGCCATGGTAGCGTAGCAATTCGTGTGACACTTATATAGCTCAGAGTGTCAGAGTTCAGAGTTCAATTCTGATGTCATCTGTAAGGTGTCTGTGTATCCTCCCTGAGGAATGTGCCAGTTTTCTACGGGTGCTGCGATTTCTCCCCACAGTCCAAAGACATACCAGTTGGTAGGCTAACTTGACATTGTAACTTGTTCTGTGATTAAGCTGGGGTTAAATCGGGGGGATTTCTGGGCAGTAAAGCTCAAAGAGCTGGAAGAACCTATTCCGCGCTGTATCTCAGTGAATAAATCTAAGCAAAGAAAACCAGATATTATGGTGAAATCACAAAATGGTCCACCTCATGACAGATGGCACTTGCTGCAAGGCTTTTTATTTAAACTCTAAGTCAGACATGCAGGCACCTTCTATTCCATTTGTCCTCTGAGTTCTCCGTGGATCTTGAAGAAAGTAAAATGGAACATTCATTTTAATTTCCTCTCTCCAAAAATGCCTGACCTACTGAGCATCTCTAGCATTGCACCTTTTCATTTCACATTTCCAACAATCACAGTATTTTTTTTTTGTTCTTAAAAGAGTGTATTCCATCCATTTCCAGTTCACTGGAGCTGATCATGACTGAAGTTTGTGTCTCGATCCACAAAAGATATTCAGGTCATCATGCCCCTTAGTGAAAACATTGGTGGTGAATTAGCAAAAATGCACAATAGCTCTCCGATACTCCCTAGGGGCAGCACTATGGTGCAGCTAGAGAAGCAGTCTCTCTCAGTTCTCGCGACACCCCAAGTTCAATCCTGACCTACAGCGCCTTCTCACTCTGTGCTGGTTCCTCAGGGTGCTCCAGTTTCCTCCTACTTCTCAAATATGTGTTAGCTGTTCTGGCAACTACCTGCTGTAAATTGCAGGCAGGTGATTGGTGGAATCTTGGGGAGGGAAAAGGGTTGATGGAAACACCGGTAAAATCAAACTGGGATTAACGCAAATGGGTGCTTGGTGGTTGTCGTGGACCTGTTGTGCTGAGGGCTGTTTGACTATTCCCTCTTTACAACCAAAAAAGTAATTGAAAGAGATTATTGTTTTAATTTGAAGTCTAGGGTCAGCATTGACTTGGGGGTAAAAAAAAGCTTTCCTGTAAAGTTTTGAATAGTGAACTGGGTCATTGTACACCCAGTTTCCCACTTGGAAATGGCAATCTTATAAACTGGGTTTATATAACTAGCTTGTGAATGGGAGACCTCATAATTGTCAAGGTTATTCAAGAGCAAAACTAATCAATGAGCTTCAAGATCTAGGCCCCAAGGCCTTGTGCAACTGGATAGCTGATTTTAAAAACACAAACACGAGGAAATCTGCAGATGCTGGAATTTCAAGCAACACACATAAAAGTTGCAGGTGAACACAGCAGGCCAGGCAGCATCCTGACGAAGGGTCTCAGCCCGAAACGTCAACTGTACCTCTTCCTAGAGATACTGCCTGGCTTGCTGCGTTCACCAGCAACTTTTATGTGTGTTGCTTGGATAGCTGATTTCCTCACTTGTGGACCCCAGTCAGTTCAGATTGGCACAAACATCTCTCCCACGATCTCCATCAGCACAGATGTGTGCTTAGCCCCATAAATATACAAGCAGTATACTTATGACTGTGAGCCTAAGTGAAGTTCCCATGCACTATTTAAATTTGCTGACAACACCGCTATTGTTGGCTGAATCCAAGATGGTGATGAATCAGCATATAGGAGGAGATTGAAAATCTGGCTGAGTGGTACCACTCACTCAATGTCAGCAAAACTTTGGAGCTGATAATTGACTTCAGGAGGAAGAAACCTGAGATCCATGAGCTAATCCTCACTGGAAGATCAGTAACGTTAAATTCCTTGGTGTTACCATCTCAGAGGATTTGCCCTGGGTCCAGCACACAAGTGCCATTTCTAAAAAGCACGGCAACATCTCTACTTTCTTAGGAGATTGCGAAGTTTAGGCATGTCATCTAAAACTTTGACAAATACTTACATTTGTGTGGTGGAGAGTACATTGACTGGTTGCATCCCAGTCTGATATGGAAACACCAATGCTTTATGAACAGAAAATCCTGCAATAAGTAGTGGATACAGCCCACTATTTCCCTTCAGAATGATGTGGACACAGTCCAAGACATTCCTGACCCTGGCATCTGGAAAGCAAAATACCATCCTGGTGTCTTTTCAACATCCACAGAATCTCCTGTCTACTCCTCTGACTATGGAATCCCCCATCACTTTTGCACTCCTCTTCTCCCCCTTCCCTTCTGAGCCATAGAGTCAGACTCAGAGACCTGCTCACTGTGGCTACTCCTAGTAGGTCACAAACACCCCCACCCCCCCCAACAGTATCTAGTGGTCATGTTTCTGATCAGAGAGAATGAAGATTTTGGGGTAGGCATGACCTGTACAAAAAGGACAGGTTGCACCTGAATCCGAGGAGACTAATATCCTGGCAGGGAGGTTTCCCAAGGCTATTGGGGAGAGTTTGAACGAGAATTGCAGGGAGGTAGGACCCAAACTGAAGAGACAGAGGAAAGGGCAGTTGGCTCACAAATAGAGAAAGATTGAAGACAGTGGAAAGGGAGGATAGGCAGGTGATAGAGAAGGGATATGCTCAGACCAATGGTTTGAGTTGTGTCTATTTTAACACAAGGAGCATCATGAACAAAGTGGATGAGCTTAGAGCATGGATCAGTACTTAGAGCCATGTTGTTGTAGCCATTACAGAGACTTGGATGGCTCAGGGGCAGGAATGGTTAATTAGAGTGCCAGGCTATAGATGTTTCAGAAAGGACAGGGAGGGAGGCAAAAGAGGTGGGAGTGTGGCACTGCTGATCAGAGATAGTGTCACGGCTGCAGAAAAGGAAGAAGTCATGGAGGGATTGTCCACTGATTCTCTGTGGGTGGAAGTTAGAAAGAGGAAGGGGTCAATAACTCTACTGGGTGCTTTTTATAGACCATGCGATAGTAACAGGAGCATCGAAGAGCAAATAGGGAGACATTCTGGAAAGGTGTCATAATAACAGGGTTGTTGTGGTGGGAGATTTTAATTTCCCAAATATTGATTGACATCTTCTTAGAGCGAGGGGTTTAGATGAGGTGGAGATGTGGAAAAGAGTGTATGGAACCAGATGAAATAGTGGAGGTTCTTAATGAATATTTTGCTTCAGTATTCACTACGGAAAAAGGACCTTGGCAATTGTAGAGATAACTAACAGCGGATTGAAAAGCTTGAGCATATATACATTAAGAAAGAGGATGTGCTGAAGCTCTTGGAAAGCATCAAGTTGCATAAGTCACCTGGACCAGACGAGATGTACCCCAGGCTACTGTGGAAGGCGAGGGAGGAGATTGCTAAGCCTCTGGCAATCATTTTTGCATCATCAGTGGGGATGGGAGAGGTTCCGGAGGATTGGAGGGTTGCAGATGTTGTTCCCTTATTCAAGAAAGGGGGTAGAGACAGCCCAGGAAATTATATATCAGTGAGCCTTACTTCAGTGGTTGGTGAGTTGATGGAAAAGATCCTGAGAGGCAGGATTTATGAACATTTGGAGAGGCATAATATTAGGAAAAGTCAGCATGGCTTTGTCAAAGGCAGGTCGTGCCTTACTAGTCTGATTGAATTTTTTGAGGATGTGACTAAACACATTAATGAAGGTAGAGCAATAGATGTAGTGTACATGGATTTCAGCAAGGCATTTGATAAGCTACCCCATGCAAGGCTTACTGAGAAAGTATGAAGGCATGGGATCCAAGGGGACATTGCTTTGTAGATCCAGAATTGGCTTGCCCACAGAAGGCAAACAGTGGTTGTAGACAGGTCATATTCTGCATGGAGGTCAGTGACCAGCGGTGTGCCTCGTGGATCTGTTCTGGGACTCCTTCTCTTCGTGATTTTTATAAATGACTTGGATGAGGAAGTGGAGGGACAGGTTAGTAAATTTGCTGGTGACACAAAGGTGGGGGTGTTGTGGATAGTGTGGAGGGCTGTCAAGAGGTTATAGTAGGACATCGATACGATGCAAAACTCGGCTGAGAAGTGGCAGATGGAGTTCAACCCAGATAAGTGTGAGGTCGTTCATTTTAGTAGGTCAACTATGATGGCAGAATATGGTATTAGTGGTAAGACTCTTGGCAGTGTGGGGGATCACAGGGATCTCGGGGTCCGAGTCCACTGCGCAGGTTGACTCTGTGGTTAAGAAGGCACATGGTGCATTGGGTTTCATCAACCGTGAGATTGAGTTTAAGAGCTGAGAGGTAATGCTGTAGCTGTATAGAACCCTGGTCAAATCCCACTTGGAATACTGTGCTCAGCTCTGGTCACCTCACTACAGAAAGGATATGGAAACTATAGAATGGGTGCAGGATTTACAAGGATGTTGCCTGGATTGGGGAGCATGCCTTATGAGAAAAGATTGAGTGAACTCGGCATTTTCTCCTTGGAGCAGCGGAGGATGAGAGGTGACCTGACAGAGATGTATAAGATAATGAGAGGCATTGATTATGTGGATAGAGAGGCTTTTTCCCAGGGCTGACATGGCTAACACGAGAGGACACAGTTTTAAGGTGCTTGGAAGTAGGTACAGAGGAGATGTCAGGGGTAAGTTTTTTATGCAGAGAGTGGTGAGTCTGTGGAACGGGCTGCCAGCGACGGTGGTGGAGCCGGATACGATAGGGTCTTTTAAGAGACTCTTGGATAGGTACATGGAGCTTCGAAAAATAGAGGGCTACTAGACAACCAGGTGACCTGCTGGGGCACCCTTTAACAGAAAGGTAGTGCAGTCTGATGTGACCAGAATGAACATTCAGTTTCCATGAATGCTCTTGCTATCGCTCAGCTTTGGAAAATAAAGAAAAACTCAGTTTATTAAAGAAGAAAGATGAAAGAAGACAAATATAGCTCCTCCTTGTTTAACGAAGGATACTTTTGATGACAACATTACTGGTTGATCTGCCATCCTTCCAGAATACTCTAACATTTTCATTTCTTTTTCCCCGGCTTAAAGCCACATACAGCTGACCATGCTGGAATACCGGTTGCTCCAGATAAACCAACACATTCTCCATGGTTTGGCCTTGGGCCTTATGTATAGTCATAGCAAAGCATGACGGTATCCGGAACTGGCTCCGCTGACGAGGGACATCTTCCCCTTCTGATAAACTGAGAGTAATTCTTGGGATCATAACAATGTCATTTTTGAATGCACCAATGTTTATCTTTGCTACGATGAGATTGCCGTGCAGTTCTTCCACCATCATTCGCGTTCCATTGCAAAGCCTTGGTGGATCCAAGTTCCTCTTTGAAATGATGGGAGATCCCCTCTTCAATTCCAGTTTATGTGGTGGCAATGCAGAGGGTTCGACGGAATCAAGGAATTCTGTAGGAAAATGAGTGGTGTTAGCTCCTTCACTTACGGCATTGAAGGAACAGTATTCCTTCATGATTCCAGAAGCGTCTAATACATGTGAAGTTTATTTTTCGCATCATTTCATTGAGAGGAACCAAGATAGAATCCTCGAGAACAGTTCTGCAGGATTGTCCAATGTCGGGTAGATGAAATCAATACATTCTTCCATAGTTGTATTGTCTGATGTTCTTCCTGAACTTGTTTGCAATAGGTTCATCATTGCTGCATAAATTGAGGAGTTCATTAAGTAGAGGCTGCAAATTGCCTATCCTGACCTTTCCCTTCATACAGCAGAAATTTGTGATTTCTCCAGAGAATAGGAAGGCACGACAGTGAGGGCATACTCTGGTCATCGTACCAACATCAGCAGAAATGTTATACCATGCAATTTGTGCATTTTGCCTTGCTCTTTCTCTGTCGAGGTATCGTCGTCAAAAGCGGCAATTGTCGTCTTCAGCAACTCTCGCAATAATTACACTTTGCCGCATATTCTTGAGTTGATCTTTCCTTTTCTCCTCTGTCCCTTCCTCTCTCCTCCTTCGTTGCCTGTTTTTGTCATTCTGGAGACGCGCAGCCCCTTCATCCCTTCTACCATTCGTTCTTTCTCTCTGATCCTGGAGTCCTGCGGTCCTGGCCTGATCCGATTCTTGTTCTCTCCTCCTTCTGTGCCTATTGTTGTCATTTTGGCGACATGCATGCCTCTCCTCCTCTGTCTCTTCTACTCTCATCTTTCTTGTCCTGACTCTTTGATCCTGGAATCCTGCGGCCCTGGCCTCATCCAATTCTTGTTTTCTCCCTCTCCTTGCCACTACCCAATGACATTTGGCGTCATCTTTTGACCATAATATCCCTCTTCTCTTTCCACGCGGCATAATTAGGCTGTCCATATTTTTTTACCCTAATGCTTGATAGAAGATACGAAGCAGTAACACCAAAGCCGCCAGGATGCTGATTTTTCTTGATGATGTGGTTGGCACGCTCCTAAATGGACGTGATAGCCCTGCCCTTTTGCTGCAGTTGGTGTCGCTGCTGTGAGCATCGTGAGGTGCTGCTGAGGCTGGCCGTGCGCATGCGCCGTGGTGTTGCGTCATGGTTTCCATTAAAGCTGGAATCGGCTCGGGTTGTGGAAAGCGGGGCCTGTTGATTGACGAGTGAGCAATTTTATACAAATATATAACCCTGAACTTTGCATGCATTCTGTAAGTTAGCACATTTTAAGTCAATTTAGTCAAAAAAAGTGTCGTTGTAATGCACTGTTTTGGCTAATTGGAGGTCATAAACAAACAGAGCATGAGAATTTTAGTAGTATATAGATGGGTATCCCTAGGTAATTTCTAAAGTAAGTACATGTTCAGCACAGCGTTGTGGGCCAAAGGGCCTGTATTGTGCTGCAGGCTTTCTATGTTTCTATGTCGTATGTGTCAATAGAGCACAAGAATAAAATCATCAGGAGAATCCTTCAAACATTATGTTAAATGTGACAAGTTAGGCTCACAATTTTGCTACAACTGCGACAAAAGAATAACTCAATATCTCAATGTAACACTGTGGGAGATGGGAGACAGAGAAAGAAAGGAATCAAGGACATTTAAACTGGAATCTCCAGACTGTTTACAAAATAAAGAGCAGGAGGAGAATGAAGTAAAGGATTCAGCACAGACATTGTTCCTCCTTTCCTTTTCGATCAACTCCAGATATTATCAGCCACGTCTGCTTCTGGGAAAAAAAAGTTAGTGTGCTACCCTTAAGGCACTTATTTGACTTTGTTGAGTCTATGCTTTAAATGATTTGTTTGTAACTATTTTCTAGTTTAAGTTAAAGGTTGATAACTATGTTACAGTTTAACAAAGGTAAGTTCATTGTCTATGGTATATCACGGCATGCGATGACGTCACCTCCGGTTTCGCCACGTGTTGTGGGTAACCTCTGGTTCGGAGAAGGTGTAAAGGTGGGTGCCATGTGTGCAGCATGATCGTGAAGAGCTCAGTTTCTACCCACAAAGAAACATTATAGAAGCAGCGCCGTAAGTTCATAAGAGTGTATTTGAAGTGAAAATATTAACGCGGTTTCTGTTAAGAAAGCGGCAGTTGGGGCGGCGCATGTGCCGGCTTTTCAATTTCAAACGCAGGGTCGGCTCAAGCCCGATGGCAGTTTGACGCGACCCTCTCGCCCGCTACTCGGGGCGGCTGGAGACACTCGCTAAAAGAAGAGAGCACACCTGGTCTCCAGAATGAAACAGACGCTGTATATGTTTGTATTTTTTTTAATCAAGTTTTCACCATACGATGTTAATGTGGAAGGGTGAACAGTAAATGGTTAACTTTACTACGACTCTGTCTTCATTGGCTCCGGTTTAACTTGATGTTTAGTCAGAGTTTCAACACACCGCACGAGAACACTACAGTTAGCACTTTAAAATGTTAATCCTAACCTGTTCCCCCACTCCCTCCGAGGTACTGATTCTAAAGTCAATGTCAATAAACTTTCAATTTTGAAGCAGTAACAAAATCCTGTAATTTCAGAGTGGTGAAGCCATCAATAATCCAGGAACAGCCTTTAAGAATCTCTCTTCAAGCATAAAAGGGAAAGGGAAAAAACCCTACAAAATATAGTGGATGCAGCCAAGTCCATCACAGGTAAAGCCCTCCTCTCAATCTCCACAGAGCGCTGTCGCAGGAAAGCAACATCTATCATCAGGGACCCCCTCGCCCCACCATCCAGGAGGTTGGGGACCACTGGGTTAGTAGGTTTAATTAGTCATTGTAAGTTGACCTGTGACTAGGCTAGGGTTAAATATGTGGGCTGCTGGGCACTGTGTCTTGTTGGGCTGGCAGGGCCTGTTCTGCTCTATATCTCTAAGTAAAAATATAAAAAAAAACATGGGCACATCTGTAAAAAGGTGACAATTTATTTAACCACTTAGGATGGTAGTACGTACAGAATGTTCAATGCTGGCAGCATGTTCTGTCCCATCAATGCAGCCTGTTCAAAGTTCAATGTATAGTTAACGACAAAGTACATATATATCACCATATTGACGACCATTTGGGTATATATATCTTCAGTGTGCAATGTGGTTGCAATTCTGAAGTCAGCTTAAGCACCAAAGCCAAGCAGCCACCTAGTCAAGGAAGGATACAGTGGCACAAACCAATTGTGGTGGTCACTTTTACAGCTACTGGCCAAGTGTGTCCATCAAATCAAGCAGACAGACCACTATGCTCCAAAACATTGCAGAGATTCAACACGTGAACATCCTCAGACAGCAACACTCAATGTGGCAGAATACCGTGATCTTGTACTTGTAGACCTGTTCTTCCTGGTTTTGCCTCCTGTGAACCGAACGTCTTTGTTTTGCGTGCCGTCCACACACAGATCATTTCATCACACTGAGGTAGTACAAGGGAAAAACAATAACAGAATGCAGAATAAAATGTTACAGTACAGAGGGAGTGCAATGCAGACAGACAATAAGCATCAAGGTCATGATGAGGTAGATTGTGAGGCCAAGAGTCTATCTTACCATACAAGGGAGCAGTTCCACATTTCTGTCCATTCACTGAAATATTATTGTAAAACTACCAGGCAGCACAAACATTACTGCAGACTACAAAACATGTTACTGACAAAGCATGTTAACTTAACACATTGAAATTAATGGGGAGGTTTTATGCTTGCCATTAGCCATGCTGTTCACTAAAGTAATGCACAAATTTCATTAAGTGACAGTATAGGTGATTATTTTCAATTTTTGATAAACAGCAAACAATAAAAAAAATCATCCAGTTGTATACAGGCATACAGTGCAAATCCCATATGTGAATGTAAACCATTCAAGGACAGAACGAAGTAATTTTGAAACAGTATTAAGAATGAGGTTGCAACAGATTGTGTTCACTTATCAGAGAAGCCATTTTCCTTTGAGGTGGGACAATAACATAAATGAGCAGTTATTCACAGACAACCACTCACATCATTTCAAACACACCCTAGGTACAGAAGAGACTTGCAATTTATGTGGCACCATACGGTCCTGCTGCAATTCATATATAATAAATTACTCTCAGTGTTGTGACAACCTGGCACCCCATCTACAGTAATATGTCAGCCTAGATTTTTTTTTTGTCCATGCCCTGATGTGAATTCAGATTTATCATTCAGTCAACACAGCTAACCAAACTAAAATTATGAAAAAAAACTCACGTTGAGCTATATATTCTTGCTGTGCTTTGCTTGCTGACTTTGCATTCATATTAATGAAGGTCACAAAACTATGATTAAGGTTCATTTGTTATTATCATTTGGAAATTTTCATTTCCAAATCCCACTGCTCTAAGTACAAAAAGAAAACTCCCTCAGTCCTCACCGCCCACCATTCCACTACCATTCTTCTACACTTTCCAATAATAAGCTTTGAATCTACCTTTCCCATTTATTGATCTCAGTGCTGCAGGAACGGTATGCTGTGCTTAGTTGGAATTCTTCCTGTTCCCTGCATAAGAAAGGGCTTTAGCAGAAAGCCATTCCAGCCAAATCATTCTACATCAGTAAAGTTACTCAGCCTTAACAACGACTGTGTAAATCTCTTCTAAAGCAGTCACCCCAAATGCACTCTTGCTGGGGCCTGACATGTTTCAATTATGACAAAACCTACTTGCTCTTGCATGCTGTGACTCGTCCAAAAAAACAAAGGCGGGTATCACACGTCTGTTAAACAATCTACTTATACCAACGACCTTCAGGAATGCTTTCAAAGATTCACCCTGTTCCTTTGCACATAGTACTTCCAAAGCAATTCCTTACCGCATGTCCTACCCATATGCATTACTCTATATCAAGTTCCAATTGTCACTACTGCATCTTCCAAACCAGTCTTTATGCATCTCTTTACATGTCAACCACACCTCATAACAGTTTTGATTTCAATCGATAGTTTATGCAGTACATTTAATTTCAAATCATTCGCATACTCCATATGACCTGACTGCTATTCTCTACGTACCTGCACTGCATGGAGCTTTCCTCATTTAAACTTCTAATCAGTTTCATTCATTGCTGTTTTTGAGTGCCAGAATTTAGGTAGATCAGTCAGCATGCTCAAACGTAATCTTAGTCATGAATCAGAGATGCAAGTCTGTGATCCCAGGCACTATTTTCATCTTTGCTGCAGTTTTGCCAAATTTGTGTGAAACTGATCTCACTCAGCTAGCAAGCAGCAAATACTGTCCAGTTTAATGACAGAGAGGATCAACTGAAGTGAGACTTCCTCAAAAACGGGCAGCCCAAGCTTGCACTGCCACCTGTGAGACCAACCCTGCCACGAACTTCAAAGATAATCAGAATCTGCAATTCCAATGAAAATAATTAATTGAAATATCTGTTTCATACACTTTTCAGCTCTTCCAAATTCCACACAAAGTATCTGCTTGGCCATACACAGCACAACACCCCTCTAGACTGTGTGGATGTCCACATGGATTTAATACAGAGCACAAGATTTACCACTCATCAGCTCCAGGTCAGAGTTAACTTCCTGAAGATGATTTACTAAGCTTTACTTTATGGGAAAAAAATTTGAGATCATTTTTATCTAATTATTCAATACTCCAGATAAAGATATACTGATCTGAAGAGGATGTGCTCTTCAAGACTGCTTTGAGCATACTGACTGACACATGTTCAGGGAGGCTGCAGCCGATGGTGACTCCACCAACTCAGTGAGTAGCTACATCAGCAAGTGCATTGATGACATCACTGTGTCCAAGACCATCACTGCACACTCTAACCAGAAGCCATGGATGACCGCGCTGCTGAGGACCCATGACTCCGCCTTCAGAACAGGTGACAAGGCAGCCCTACCAACAACCAGGGCCAAACTGTCCCGGGCCATCAGAGAGGCAAAGCGTGCAGACGTCCAGCAAATCCACAGCTACTTCCAGGACAGCGGCGACACACTGCGCATGTGGAAGGGCAGTCAGGACATCACTAACTACAGGACAACATCACCAGTGGGTTATTCACTGCTACACGATTGCTCTGCAGTTCTGAACTCTAAGCTGAGAAGAGTTTGAACACGCTCTTTCATCTGTGGATTACATACAATTATAAGCAATGTTGAAAATTATTATTTAAATGTATGGAATTAAATATTTTTTAACAGTAACATGTGAAGCTGAGGGATGTTCATTCACTCTTTACTGTGACCATAAGTCCAAAGTTGTCCACAGTGCAATGAGACTTACCTTTTCTCAAAACATATACCATGATCCAAATAACCCTCTCTTACATTAAAGTGGACAAAATGTTCTAGGTAAATTGATACATCCGTTATCAATATCATGTAGTTGGTCTGAGTATGGACTAACATTAGCTGAAAGTCACTTTTATCATTTTAAAACTACTCTCCAACCTCCCACCTCCCCACTTCAGTTTGCAATAAGCTGCAGGACATTTCAGTCATGCACAAAAGGTTTAGCTCTGTTTGAATTTTTACTGTTCAGATCAATCATATTGTTTTGCTGTGTCTGACTTTGCCATGACTGGACTGACTTACTGTTTGTAGTGTTAAACAGTTTTTGTGCATGTTCGTTTCATCATATTCCATTAGATTTTCTTTTGAATACACCATTCAGAAAATATACTTCACTTTGAAACATTATCTATACAAACACAAATAGCAATACCAATCGAACAGTTAAAAAATAAAATTCAACAGAAATTGATTTTAATGCACATGTTGTATTCTGCTTGTGGATTCGATGATTATACAGGAAGTTTACATTTTCCCTTTGTGATTTTTAAGGAAAGTAATTCCAAAAATACAAATTTCCACAGTATTTTCACATTCTTTGTTTTAAGGGAAAGTATTTCATTGAATCTGTTGAAGATAGTAAAAATCAAACATTCAAAATTAATTTTCTTCCCATACCTTTATAACCTCATACATTGCTTGTGGCTTGTGATGTAATTGATTCCTGTCCAATTCAGTTCACTGAGGATGAATAATGTGAAGGTTCTGTGCCTTTTTAGAAGGAACAATGACTTGAAGAACATTTATAGTCTCTCATTCCAAAAATTGTACAGCATCTAGCAAATTGCGAGCTTACAGAATGCTGAAAAGGAATATGCAATTACAAACTTTCTTCATAAATTTTAGCATCAACATGTTAAACTCCTCCCTTCCCACTATATGGGAACTGGACAATAATTATTTGCACTTCTTCCATTTTGTTTTGCAGCAAACTAAATTCATATAATTTGTTCAAAGTACATTTATTATAAGGTATGTACAGGACATACAACCTCCTTACAGACAGCCACAAGACAAAGAAATCTAATAGATCCCATTAAAAAAAGACCAATGAACACGCAGTGTGCAGAACCAAAAAAAAAACATTATCATGTAAACAGTAAAAGTAACCAAACAATATTCAGAACAGAAGCTCGCGAAAGTGAGTTCACAGCTACAAAGTTTGCAGATGCCGGAAATCCTAAGCAACACACACAAAGTGCTGGAGGAATTCAGCAGCTTCAGCAACATCTATGAAAATGAATAAAGAGTCGACGTTTTGGGCCAAGACCCTTCAGAACTGGAAAGGAAGGGGGAAGAGGCCAGAATAAAATGATGGGGCAGGGGTAGAAGTAAAGGTAGAAAGTGATAGGTGAAGCCAAATGGGTGGAAAAGGTAAAGGTGTGGAGAAGAAGGAATCTGATCGTAGAGGAGGGTTCACCATGGGAGAAAGGGAAGGTGACAGACAAGTGGGAAGAGTTAAGAGGCCAGGGTGGAGAACAGAATAGGGAAGGGTGGCACTTGTCAAAGGCCTTCTGAAAGTCCAAATATACAACATCCACTGCATCCCTTTTATCCATTCTACTTATAATCCCCTCAAAGCACACCAACAGGTTCATTGGACAAGATTTCCCCTCAAGGAGACCATGCTGACTTTGTTCCATCTTGTCCTGCGTCATCAAGTACTCCATCACCTCATCCTTAAAATTTGACTCTAACATCTTCTCAGGCACCGAGGTCAGGCTAACTGGTCTATAATTTCTTTTCTGCTGCCTTCCTCCTTTCTTAAAGAGTGGAGTGACATTTGCAATTTTCCAGTCCTCTGGCAGCATGCCAGAAACATAGAAAATAAGTGCAGGAGTAAGCCATTCGGCCCTTCGAGCCTGCACCGCCATTCAGTATGATCATGGCTGATCATCCAACTCAGAACCCTGTACCAGCCTTCCCCCCATACCCCCTGATCCCTTTAGCCACAAGGGCCATATCTAACTCCCTCTTAAATATAGCCAATGAACTGGCCTCAACCATTTCCTGTGGCAGAGAATTCCACAGATTCACCACTCTCTGTGTGAAGAAGTTTTTCCTCATCTCGATCCTAAAAGGCTTCCCCTTTATCCTCAAACTGTGACCCCTTGTTCTGGACTTCCCCAACATTGGGAACAATCTTCCTGCATCTAGCCTGTCCAATCCCTTTAGGATTTTATATGTTTCAATAATATCCCCCCTCAATCTTCTAAATTCCAATGAGTATAAGCCTAGTCGATCCAGTCTTTCATCATATGAAAGTCCTGCCATCCCAGGAATCAATCTGGTGAACCTTGTTTGTACTCCCTCTATGACAAGGATGTCTTTCCTCAGATTAGGGGATCAAAACTACACACAATACTCCAGGTGTGGTCTCACCAAGGCCTTGTACAACTGCAGTAATACCTCCCTGCTTCTGTACTCGAATCCTCTTGCTATGAATGCCAGCATACCATTCGCCTTTTTCACCGCCTGCTGTACCTGCATGCCCATTTTCAATGACTGGTGTATAATGACACTCAGGTCTCGTTGCACCTCCCCTTTTCCTAATCAGCCACAATTCAGATAATAATTTGTTTTCCTGTTTTTGCCACCAAAGTGGATAACCTCACATTTATCTGCATTAAATTGCATCTGCCATGAATTTGACACTCACCTAACCTATCCAAGTCACCCTGCATCCTCTTAGCATCCTCCTCACAGCAAACACTGCCGCCCAGCTTCGTGTCATCCGCGAACTTGGAGATGCTGCATTTAATTCCCTCATCTAAGTCATTAATATATATTGTAAACAACTGGGGTCCCAGAACAGAGCCTTGTGGTACCCCACTAGTCACTGCCTGCCATTCTGAAAAGGTCCCGTTTATTCCCACTCCTTGCTTCCTGTCTGCCAACCAATTCTCTATCCACATCAATACCTTACCCCCAATACCGTGTGCTTTAAGTTTACACACTAATCTCCTGTGTGGGACCTTGTCAAAAGCCTTTTGAAAATCCAAATATACCACATCCACTGGTTCTCCCCTATCCACTCTACTAGTTACATCCTCAAAAAATTCTATGAGATTCGTCAGACATGACTTTCCTTTCAGAAATCCATGCTGACTTTGTCCAATGATTTCACCGCTTTCCAAATGTGCTGTTATCACATCTTTGATAACCGACTCTAGCACTTTCCCCATTACCGATGTCAGGCTAACCGGTCTATAATTCCCCTGTTTCCCTCTCCCTCCTTTTTTTAAAAAGTGGGGTTACATTAGCCACCCTCCAATCCTCAGGAACTAGTCCAGAATCTAAAGAGTTTTGAAAAATTATGACTAATGCATCCACTATTTCTTGGGCTACTTCCAGAAGCACTCTGGGATGCAGACCATCTGGCCCTGGGGATTTATCTGCCTCTAATCCCTTCAATTTACCTAACACCACTTCCCTACTAACATGTATTTCCCTCAGTTCCTCCATCTCACTGGACCCTCTGTCCCCTACTATTTCCGGAAGATTATTTATGTCCTCCTTAGTGAGGACAGAACCAAAGTAGTTATTCAATTGGTCTGCCATGTCCTTGCTCCCCATAATCAATTCACCTCTTTCTGTCTGTAGGGGACCTACATTTGTCTTAACCAATCTTTTTCTTTTCACATATCTATAAAAGCTTTAACAGTCAGTTTTTATGTTTCCTGCCAGTCTTCTCTCATAATCTTTTTTCCCCTTCCTAATAAGCCCTTTGCCCTCCTCTGCTGGACTCTGAATTTCTCCCAGTCCTCAGGTGAGCCACTTTTTCTGGCTAATTTGTATACTTCTTTGGTATTGATACTATCCCTAATTTCCCTTGTCAGTCACGGGTGCACTACCTTCCCTGGTTTATTCTTTTGCCAAACTGGGATGAACAATTGTTGTAGTTCATCCATGCAATCTTTGATTCCAATGATTCAGTGTCCAATGACTCCTGAAAGATCATTACTAATGTTTCCATAATCTCTACCACTACCTCTTTCAGAACCCTAGAGCGCAGTTCATCTGATCCAGGTGACTTATGTACCCTTAGGTTTTTCAGCTTTTTGAGCACCTTCTCCCTTGTAATAGTAACTGCATTCACACGCTACAATATTTGGCACACAGCTACTGTCTTCCATAGTGAAGGCTGATGCAAAATTCTCATTTAGTTCATCAGCCATCTCCTTGTCCCGTTATTATTTCTCTGGCCTCATGTTCTAGTGGTCCTATATCCACTTTCATCCCTCTTCCATTGTTTTCCTTTTTTTTTACATACTTGGAAAAGGTTTTACTATCCACTTTGATTTGTTTGCTAGCTTGTTTTCATATTTCATCTTTTCCCTTTTAGTGATTCTTTTAGTTGCTCTGCAGGGTTTTAAAAGCTTGCCAATCCTCTATCTTCTGGCTAATTTTTGCTTTGTTGTATGCACTCTCTTTAGTTTTTACAATAGCTTTGACTTCCACGGTTGTACTATTTTACCATTTCAATATTTCTTCATTTTTGGAATACATCTGTCCTGCACCTTGCTAATTTTTCCCAGAAACCCACACCATTGCTGCTCAGCTGTCATCCCTGGCAATAGCTCCTTCCAATTTACTTTGTCCAACTCCTCTCTTGTAACACTAATTTCATCTGCTCCACTGAAATACTGCTATGTCAGACTTTACTTTATACCTATCAAATTTCATGCTGAAAATCGTATTGTGATCACTGGCTTCTAAGGGGTCTTTTACCTTAAGCTCCCTCATCACCTCCGGTTCATTGTATAACACCCAATCCAGTACTATATAGCTGATCCCCTAGTAGGCTCAACAAGAGGAACAAGTTTTTTTATAGAGTGCTCCTTCAATCCTGGTCACATTAATGTCTCTCTAGTCTCAGACTTCCAATCCACAGCCTCAGTGTGCCCCTCATTTTTCTCATACAATACTCTCCCAGGATCCTCCTTCCACATCTCACCAAATGAGAGACAACTGGATCTTCTGGACAGAAAAAAAAGGGAATGGAACTACTTGTTCCTGCTATCATATTAGAATATCAGTCACACATATTCATTCACAAATAATTAAAATATCAACTACTTTCAAGCATTTAAATGTCAAAGTATTAGCACCTCATGATAAATGAGCTGTCATAATTACTATGCAACATGAATTTCAGAATTTAGTTAAATTCAATCATTGCATCTGCTCACCTAGAGCAAATGAGAAGTTCACACAACTCACACAGACTTGCACGCTCCACGTGCATCAGGAAACAATGAAAAAGTAAACAATAATGCCTGAAACAAGTTTCAACATTCTCCAGCTGAAGTCTTGCTACATTTCACCTCTGGAAATTCAGTTACCCACTGGAAAGTTAAGCAATGACTTTCCATGAAAAGATTCAAAATCCTAAGTATACTTATCGAAGAACGTATGCAGTATACAACCATGACATTCTTCTTCCCACGGCCAGCCACAAAATGGAACCCATTCCAAAAAAACATCAAACCCCCAACGCACAAATAAAACGAACAAATTGCACAAATGCCAAAAAAATGAGTGAAAAAACACAGAATATAAAACACCAAAACACAAGTCGACAGTCTAGGAATCGTTGAATCTTAAAAATGGACGGAGATGAAAGCCAAAGTTGAGTTTATTATCATATGCACTTGCACACATGTAAGTACAGTGAGAACAAAGCATATAAACACACTCACAACTTAAATGTAAATTATACAACAGGACACTATTAGAATAAAAATTTAATTGATTGTTGTGCAAAACTGACTAAATAAATTTAAAGAATGATGTTTGCAATATTTAGAAGTGTATAAGGGTAAAACTCTATCACTCTACACGGCCTTATTATATAGTTTACAATGGACTTATCTATAATATATCAGCAAATGTGATATGATATCCCATGAAGCCTTGATGAATTCCCATAAATTCTATCTGTTTGATGCACTTCAAGTAGGAAGCCACACATTATGTTTGAATAATATCAGTCATTTTGCAAAACACAAATAATGTCACTGTATATATTTGAGCGAAAGCATAGAAGCAACACATTCATCGACTGCAGAGTGTTATTGTCCACATCTGTGCCACTAAAAGCATCTGTTCCTATCTGGCCTTCTGCCAAAGAGTCTAGCATTCAATTTTCCACCACAACAATCTTTCCTGATATCTGGCACCTCCTTTCCTTTTGGAATCTTTGTGAGCCCTAATAATAATCCAATTATTGGTGTACCTGCGTCTGGTGCATGTGGCTCAGAACCTCCATTTAACATCTTGTCAATCAACAAGAATGGATGCCACATAGTCCAGATTCTAATACCCCATAATTTGCACATGAAAAATAAAAATAACTTCCAAAGCTTCAAACAAAACTGTGTGATAGCTTCAAATCTTCAAAGGTTGAAGAACTTCTAAGCAATGTTGTTCAATTCTAATGAAAATTATATTGAATTTTTCTGCTAAAACATCAAAAGTTATCAGTCATCGGGATGTTACAGCATCATAAAGTAAGGAAAAACAAAAAACCTTCAATGCTTTTTTTATCAAACATTCATCTTGTTTCAAGCTTTCAGAGTAAACAATTGATCAGACTCTTTTGTTATTTCAGTCAGAAAGTTTATTTCTTTATTAAATGAAAACCCTCAATTTGGATATCTTTCTCTATTGGAGATTCTAATAAAATCCAATGTAGTACAGCCTCAAAACCCAACTCATCCAACTTTGCACAGTACATATTCACATTTCACAGCAACTAACCAAGAAAGAAATCCAAGCTAAAGCTGACACAAATTGGACTATTTACCCAATTAACCATCAGGGAATCAGCACACACCTTGATTGGTGCTTTTCCCAATGGATCTACAGATCAAGTTTTACTTTAACAAATTCAAAGCCAATGCATGGTGGTTTATTTCTGTACTGAAATGATAAAATAGCACAAGGCATCGTTTGGTTGTTACATGCAAGACGTAACTTCATTTGGTTCAATGCCAATGATTTTTTTTGCTCATAAAGCTGTCAATGGGGACAGGCTCTGGGTTGAACTTGTACTCGCTGCTGCATGCTGCTTCAGGTGAGCAGCATATGTTTGAATATAATGAAATCTCAAGGTGGTTACATACAACTTCAAGAGGGAAGGAGGAAAGGAGAGAATTATCCCAGCTGTAGTGCTAACGAACTGACCACACTTCATAATAATCAGTTTTAATACTGATATCAAACAGACAAAGCAGAAGATTGTTCAATCACGCCCTTAGTGCATCTGGTGCTCTCAAGTGCTTCTTCAAATTACAGTCACTCACCACTTGACAAATAATTCCCTTGCCCTTCAAGTAGTGGCATGAGATCTTTTGTGTCGACCTAAGAGGTCAGGCCTTCTCTTGTAAGATGGCACATAATATAGTACATCAGTCACTCATTACACTGGAACATCAGATTACTGTCCAATATAAGCCACCATTTCAGCGAAGAGACCTGCAGCAAGTTTCCCAGTCAGCTAAGAATACAATTTTCTATTAAGCAGCTAAAATAAACCCCAGTACAAGTATATGAATCAGGAGAAGATGATTCAGCCACCTGACCTTGCACCATCATTGAATAAGGTCATGGCTAATCACAATGCAATCTTACCTCTGCATTCTCAACAACCTATGGTAATAGTTCACCTCTTCAATGTCAAGAACCTATACTTAGAAACATAGAAAACCTACAGCACAATACAGGCCCTTTGGCCCACAAAGCTGTGCTGAACATGTCCTTACCTTAGAAATTATCTAGGGTTACCCATAGCACTCTATTTTTCTGAGCTCCATGTATCCATCCAGGAGTCTCTTAAAAGACCCTATCGTATTCGCCTCCACCACCGTCGCTGGCAGCCCATTCCATGCACTCAACACTCTCTGCGTAAAAAAACTTACCCCTGACATCTCCTCTGTACCTACTTCCTAGCACCTTAAAAATGTGCCCTCTTGCGCTAGCCATTTCAGCCCTGGGAAAAAGCCTCTGACTATCCACGTGATCAATGTCTCTCATCATCTTATACACTTCTATCAGGTCTTCTCTCATTAATACTATTTTCTGCCATCATATTTGACCTACCAAAATGAACCACCTCACACTTATCTGGGTTGAACTCCATCTGCCACTTCTCAGCTCAGTTTTGCATCCTATCACTGTCCCGCTGTAACCTCTGAAAGCCCTCCACACTATCCACAACACCTCCAACCTTTGTGTCAACAGCAAATTTACTAACTCATCCCTCCACTTCTTCATCCAGTTTATTTATAAAAATCATGAAGAGGAGGGGTCCCAGAACAGATCCCTGATGCACACCACTGGTCACCGACCTCCATGCAGAATATGACCTGTCTACAACCACTGTTTGCCTTCTGTGGGCAAGCCAATTCTGGATCAACAAAGCAAGGTCACGTTGGATCCCATGCCTCCTCCTTACTTTTTCAATAAGCCTTGCATGGCCACACCTACTGCTCAACCTTCATCAATGTGTTTAGTCACATCCTCAAAAAATTCAATCAGACTCATCAGGCACGATCTACCTTTCACAAAGCAATGTTGACTATTCCTAATCACAATATCCCTCTCCAAATGTTCATAAATCCTGCCTCTCAGGATCTTCTCCATCAACTTACCAACCACTGAAGCAAGACTCACTGGTCTATAATTCCCTGGGCTATCTCTATTCCCTTTCTTGAATAATGGAGCAACATCCACAACCCTCCAATCCTCCAGAACCTCTCCCAGACCCAATAGTAATGCAAAGATCATCGCCAGAGGCTCAGCAATTTCCTCCGTCGCCTCCCACATTAGCCTGGGGTACATCTCGTCCGGTCCCGGAGACTTATCCAATTTGATGCTTTCCAAAAGCTCCAGCACATCCTCTTTCTTTCTCTCTTTTTTTTTGGTGTGTGCCTGCGTGCGTGCGAGTCTGTGCGTCTGTATGTGCATGTGCATCTGCGTGTCCATGCATGCATCCCTGATGATGTCTTTTTCATAGCTTTTACAAAGCGCTGAGCGGGGGGGAGGGGGAGAGGGGGGGAGAGGGGGGGGGAGAGGGGGGGGAGGGGGGGGAGAGGGGGGGGAGGGGGGGGAGAGGGGGGGGGAGAGGGGGGGGAGAGGGGGGGGGGAGAGGGGGGGGGAGAGGGGGGGGGAGAGGGGGGGGAGGGGGGGGAGGGGGGGGAGGGGGGGGAGGGGGGGGAGGGGGGGGAGGGGGGGAGGGGGGGGAGGGGGGGAGGGGGGGGGAGGGGGGGGGAGGGGGGGGGAGGGGGGGGGAGGGGGGGGGAGGGGGGGGAGAGGGGGGGGAGAGGGGGGGGAGAGGGGGGGGAGAGGGGGGGGAGAGGGGGGGGAGAGGGGGGGGGAGAGGGGGGGGGAGAGGGGGGGAGACACTGTGTGGCACGCCACTCCTCACACAGACATTTTCGCAGTATTTTCCCTTTGTTTTACGAGGTCGAGTTGCGGTCTCGACACTCAACCCGGCACGGATGGAAAGCATACTCGAGGGCAGACCCAACAAGTTTCAAACCCGGAAACCTCCGCTCCCGGGTCCGGCGCCAATGTCGTTGCGCCACCAGCCGGCCTGCACATCCTCTTTCTTAATATCTACATGCTCAAGCTTTTCAGTCCACTAAAGTCATCCCTACAATCGCCAAGATCCTTTTCCATAGTGAATACTGAAGCAAAGTATTAAGTACCTCTGCTATCTCCTCCGGTTCCATACACACTTTTCCACTGTCACACCTGATTGGTTCTATTCTCTCACTTCTTATCCTCTTGCTCCTCACATACTTGTGGAACGCCTTGGGGTTTTCCTTAATCCTGCTCGTCAAGACCTTCTCATGGCCCCTTCTGGCTCTCCTAATTTCTTTCTTAAGCTCCTTCCTACTAGCCTTATAATCTTATAGATCTCCCGTACTTAGTTTTTTGAACCTTTCGTAAGCTCTTCTTTTCTTCTTGACTAGATTTACAACAGCCTTTGTACACCAGTTCCTGTACCCTACCATTCTTTCCCTGTCTCATTGGAATGTACCTATGCAGAACTCCACACAAATATCCCCTGAACATTTGCCACACTTCTTCCCTACATTTCCCTGAGAACATCTGTTCCCAATTTATGCTTCCAAGTTCCTGTCTGATAGCCTCCTATTTCCCCTTACTCCAATTAAATGCTTTCCTAACTTGTGTGTTCCTATCCCTCTTCAATGCTGTGGTAAAGAAGATAGAATTGTGATCACTGTCTCCAAAATGCTCTCCCACTGAGAGATCTGACACCTGAGACCTGACCAAGTTCATTTCCCAATACCAAATCAAGTACAGCCTCTCCTCTTGTAGGCTTAGCTACATATTGTGTCAAGAAACCTTCTTGAATACACCTAACAAATTCCACCCCATCTAAACCCCTTGAACTAGGGACATGCCAATCGATATTTGGGAAATTAAAATCTCCCACCATGACAACCCTGTTATTATTACATCTTTCCAGAATCTGTCTCCCTATCTGCTCCTAGATGTCCCTATTACTATGGGCGGTCTATAAAAAAACACTCAGTAGAGCTATTGACCCCTTCCTGTTCCTAACTTCCACCCACAGGGACTCCGTAGACAATCCCTCCATGTCTTTCTCCTTTTCTGCAGCCTTGACACTATCTCTGATCAACAGTTCCACATCCCTACCTCTTTTGCCTTCCTCCCTGTCCTTTCTGAAACATCTAAATCCTGGCACTAAAAGTAACCATTCCTGCCCCTGAGCCATCCAAGTCTCCGTAACGGCCACAACATCATAGCTCCAAGTACTGATCCATGCCCTAAGCTCATCCGCTTTGTTCATAATACTCCTTGCATTAAGATAGACACATTTCAAACCATCATTCTGAGCGCCCCCCTTCTCTATCACCTGTCTATCCTCCCTCTCGCACTGTCTCCAAGCCTTCTCTATTTGTGAGCCAACCGCCTGTTCCTCCGTCTCTTCAGTTTGGTTCCCACCCCCCAGCAATCCTAGTTTAAACTCTCCCCAATAGCCTTAACAAACCTCCCTGCCAGGATATTGGTCCCCCTGGGATTCAAGTGCAACCCGTCCTTTTTGTAAAGTCATTCCTGCCCCAAAAGAGGTCCCAATGATCCAGAGATCTGAATCCCTGCATCCTGCTCCAATCCCTCAGCCATGCATTTATCCTCCACCTCACTCTGTTCCTATACTCACTGTTGCGTGGCACAGGCAGTAATCCTGAGGTGACTACCTTCGTAGTTCTGCTTCTCAACTTCCTTCCTAACTCCCTGTCCTACTGTCAGGACCTCCTCCCTTTTCCTGCCAATGTCATTGGTACCAATATGTACCACGACCTGTGGCTGTTCTCCTTCCCACTTCAGGATATCGTGGATGTGATCAGAAACATCCCAGACCCTGGCACCTGGGAAGCAAACTACCATCCATCCATCCTTCTTTCCTGCGTCCACAGAATCGCCTTTCTGACCCCCCTAACTATAGAGTCCCCTATCACTGCTGGCATCCTCTTCCTTTCCCTATCCTTTTGAGCCACAGGGCTAGACTCTGTGCCAGAGGCGCGGCCACTGTTGCTTCCCCCAGGTAGGCTGTTCCCCCCCTCCCCCCAAAAAGTACTCAAGCAGGCGTACTTATTGTCAAAGCGTACAGCCACAGGGGTACTCTCTAGCATCTGACTCCTGCCCTTTGCTCTCCTGACAGTTACCCACTTATCCGTCTCCCGAGGCCCCGGTGTGAATACCTGCTTATAGCTCCTCTCTATCACCTCCTCACTCTCCCTGACCAGATGAAGGTCATCGAGCTGTATCTCCAGTTCCCTAACACGGTCCCTAAGGAGCTGCAGCTCGACGTACCTGGCGCAGGTGTGGCCGTCGGGGAGGCTGGGAGTCTCCAGGACTTCCCACATCTGACACTGAGCACAGAACAGCGACCTCACACACATACTTCCTGTCTGTAATCTACACAGGCAACCTACCTTGCCTCGAACCTTTATCACCGAAGCCCTGTTAAGCCAAATCCCTCCTACTCTGTCTCCCTCTATCTTTCCTCTGCTTTCAAAATACTCTGCATCTGTTTCTGTCCTATTACTCCTAAACTGAGTATTGTGTTGACTTGAAATCTTCAAAGGGAAAAATATGTATTCATATAAATCCAAACTATTGAAAAAAATGTAATTAACACAGTCAAAGGATAATCAATGAATAATAAAAAATGTGGTTCTCACTTCCATATTAAGGATTTTCATTGTCAAGAATTCTTATTATATTTTAACCAATTAAAGCAGATTTCTGAAAATCATTTTATAGTTAAATTCAATCTGCTTCTTTGTACCATTCTGAATAAAATGGCCAAAATAATTCTATAATTAAATGATAAGAGGGAACTTGTGAAAATTTCTATCATCCTTTTACTTTCTCTTGCTCAATTCAATAAACTTCTCAAATGTAACAAATGAAACAAATATTCACATTCCCACAAATATTGAAAAGAACTTGTTTGAAGTGACTCACATGCTCAGTAGTTCAACATGTGAACCTGATACACAGCCAGTTCTAAAACCACCGCAATCTCCTTAATTCAGTTCAATCATTTCCCAAGTTTATCATCAGTATTTCCAGTAATTTCACACTTGAAATAAATAAAGGCTTAGCCACTGTATGGACCATCGGGTCCTGAAATACAGCGAATGGATTTGCAGAGAAAACACACTTTTTCAAGTTGTGAGCCATAAAATTGTGGAACAACCTACAACAGGATGTTTGTATCAGATACAGTTCTTCTGAAAGACACTGTGCTTGACCCAACCATGGCCAATCCAACATCAGTATGAACCTGAGCAGTTTGATTTTTTTTTTCTACGCACAACCTAGCTATTGCCATAAATCTAACAAATTGACTACAGGGTGACAAAGGTGGTGCCATAGTAGTCTGGCGGACAGAACTCTACCTCACTGAGGCCAAACGGCAGCTCTCTGACACCTCCTCTTACTTACCCCTGGAACAGGACCCCACCAAAAAACATCAAACCATTGTCTCCCGCACAATCACCGCCCTTATCAACTCCAGAGACCTTCCATCCTCAGCCGCTAAACTTATTATTCCCACACCCCGTACCGCTCGGTTTTACCTCCTCCCAAAGATGCACAAGCCTGACTGTCCCGGTAGACCCATACTTTCTGCCTGCTCCCGTCCAACCGAACTTGTATCTGCCTAACTGGACTCCATTTTGTCACTCATAGTTCAGTCCCTCCCCACCTACATTCGCGATACATCCCATGCCCTCCACCTCTTCAATAACTTCCAGTTCTCCAGTCCCAACCGCTTCATTTTCACTATGGATGTCCAATCCTTATACACCTCCATTCCCCATCAAGAAGGCTTCAAAGCCCTCTGCTACTTCCTGGATAATAGACCTCACCAGTTCCCCATCACCACTACCCTCCTCCGGTTGGCGGAACTGGTTCTCACACTTAATAACTTCTCTTTTGGCTCTTCCCACTTTCTTCAGACTAAGGGTGTAGCTATGGGAACTCACATGGGACCCAGCTACGCCTGCCTCTTCGTTGGTTATGTGGAACAGTCTGTGCTCCGAACCTATTCTGGTACTGCTCCCCAACTTTTCCTTCGATACATTGACAACTACATTGGTGCTGCTTCCTGCACCCATGCTGAGCTCGTCAATTTCATCAACTTTACTTCAAACTTCCACCCAGCCCTCAAATTCACTTGGTCTATCTCTGACACTCTCTCCCCTTTCTCGATGTCTCGGTCTCCATCTCTGGAGACAGACTGTCCACTGACATCTTCTACAAGCCCACTGACTCTCCTAACTACCTCGACTATACCTCTTCCCACCCCGCCACATGCAAAAATGCCATTCCCTATTCCCAGTTCCTCCGTCTCCGCCACATCTGCTCCCAGGATGAGGCTTTCTGTTCCAGGACATCTCAAACGTCCTCTTTCTTTAAGGATTGTGGTTTCCCTTCTATGGTGATCAATGATGCCCTCACCCGCATCTCCTCCATTTCCCGCACTTCGGCCCTCACCCCATCTTCCCGCCACCACAACAGGGACAGAGTTCCCCTTGTCCTCACCTACCACCCCACCAGCCTCTGGATCCAGCACATTATCCTCCGCAACTTCCGCCATCTTCAACAGGACCCCACCACTAAGCACATCTTTCCCTCTCCATCCTTTCCGCTTTCCGCAGGGATCGATCCCTCCGCGACTCACTTATCCGCACGTCCATCCCCACGGATCTCCCACCCGGCACTTATCCCTATAAGCGCAAGTGCTACACCTGTCCCTACACCTTCTCTCTTGCCACCATTCAGGGCCCCAAACAGTCCTTCCAGGTGAGGCAACACTTCACTTGCAAATCTGTTGGGGTCATCTTTGGTGTGGCCTCCTCTACATCGGTGAAACCCGACGCAGATTGGGGGACCGCTTCGTCGAGCATCTCCACTCCGTCCGCCACAACAGACAGGATCGCCCGGTAGCCACCCACTTCAACTCTGCTTCCCATTCAGTTATGTCCATACATGGCCTCCTCTACTGCCATGATGAGGCTAAACTCAGGTAGGAGGAGCAACACCTCATATACCGTCTAGGTAGTCTCCAGCCCCTTGGTGTGAACATAGAATTCTCCAACTTCCGGTAATTCCCTCCCTCTCCCTTCCTCTATCCCTATTTCACATCACCTCCCTCATAGTTCTGCCTCCTTCTACTATTGTTCTCCTGCCAATCACCTCCCTGCTTCCCCTCCCCCCACCCCTTTGTCTTAAAAATTACTGTTTTTTTCAATTACCAGCATTCTTCAAACCCTCCCCAAAGTCCTTCCTTCAGTCCTGACGAAGGGTTTCGGCCCGAAACGTTGAGTAATCTTTTCAACTGATGCTGACTGACCTGCTGAGTTCCTCCAGCGCATTGTGAGTGTTCCTCTGACTACAGGGTGAATCAAGGCAGCGGTGTCCAGGTGATTAAACCCGATGCTTGGACATCGATTTAGGGGCCGGCCCAGATTGTAAAGGTCAGGGTGTCAGGGCCTGAGGCAAGGGATGGGCCAATTCAGATCATTGCCCCATGATTCAGCTCTGCGCTGTACTATGAAACTCTCTTTACAGACCAGTTCAGAATGCTATTTGTATGATGTGTTTTTTTTTCTCTCTGCACATTGGGTGTTCGACGGTCTTTTTTTTAAAAGATGGGTTCTTTTAGCTTTCTTTGTTTCATGGCTGCCTGTTAGGAGACAAATCTCAAGGATGTATAATGTACACAAACTTTGATAATAAATGTACTTTGAACATTGAAATCTCAAACATACTTAATCATTTGTTGAAAGACAAAATACCAGATATTGATCAGAACCAGAGGATGAACATAGCAACCCCAAGTAAATCAGCCTGGCCTGGATAAAGTAGTAACGCAAGTAGGGTCACCCCAGAGCAGTCCAACCCAAAGGCTTTATCAAACCATCCCCAGCGCAAAGTACTGTCAAGGTCCGACACATTAACTGGCCCAGATTTAAATGTAGTTTGCCTGGCTTCCCTGATCTTGCCTTTAGTATCTGATATCAGCACATCTGCTGGCTGCAGAAGGAAAGAAAAGTTTTAAAACATACACTACACCCTTGTCTTATCCAGTGACTCACAGTCTAAACAATATACATGTGGACATAAGATAATGATATCGGCTGAACATAAAGTACAGATGAAATTAATGGAACACCAATCCTTCCTGTAATGACTCAGAGTCATTTTACAGCAAAGAAACAGCTCAACTTGCCCATACTAACCAAGGTGCCCTTCTGAGCTACTCCCCCTTTGCCTGCATTTCACCCATATCCCAGTCCATGGCCAGGCAAATAGCCTCCCCACGTCAAAAAGACAAAGGAGGTTGTTATTGACTTCAGGAGGATTCACAACACTCACATCCCTCTCTACATCGATGGCTAAACAGTTTCAAACTCCTTGGAGTACACAGTTCACACAGCCTCTCATGGTCCCTGCACATATCCTACACAATCAGGAAAGCTCAACAATGCCTCTACTTTCTGAGGAGGCAGAAGATAGCTGGATTATGCACATCTACACTCACATCATCCTATAGATGAACAGCAGAGAGCATCCTAACAAACTGTACCACTGCATGGTATGGGCATTGCACTGCAGCAGACAGGAAGGCTCAACAGCGGGTAGTCAAAACTGCCCAAAGTATTATCAGCACCAGCTTACCCACCATCAAGGACATAGATATAAAAAGGTGCTGGAAAAGGACTGTAACATCATGAAGGATCCCACTCACCCTGCTCATGGACTGTTTGCCCCACTCGTATGAGGGAGGAGGTTATATAGCATCCATGGCAGGACCACCAGACTCAAAAACAGTTACTTTCCCCAAGCAGAAAGGCTGATCAACACCTCCACCCACTAACCAACTCCTCCACATCCCCTGCCACCTCTACTTGATCGTTTCCTGTCAGAGTCACCTTATGGTTGTTGTTGTTCAGTCATTTAGTCGAGTCTGACTATTCGTGACCTCGTGAACCATAGGATCCATAGGGTTTTCATGGCAAGATACAGAAGTCGATTGCCAGGCCTTTCTTCCGCGCAAATACTGCGGCTGTCCAGGTTGGGACCCGGCTGGGTTTGAACTCGGGACCGTCTGCCTTGGAGTCCAGTATTGAAGCCACTACACCACCAGCCGGCCCATCAAATTATGTACATACAATCAATGTACATAAGCTATCTTATGTATGCATATTTATTGTATTTTATTATTGAGTTCTTCATCTTACTGTACTTTTTTGTGCTGCATTGGAGTAACAATTATTTCATTCTCCTTTATACTTGTTCACTGGACATTATATTAAACAATCTTGAGCCTATTGATGAAACTATTCAATATCTTAAATGTTGTACTTGTACCCAAGCTCCAGCACTTCCTATGGCAGTATGTTCCATATACTCAGCACCCACTGTGTAGAAAATCTTGCTTCACAGGTTCTCTTTAAAACTTGCCCCTCATGATTTTATACACAATCTATGAAGTCACAGCCTCCTTCATTCCAGCGAAAATTTATCCCAACTCTTCTCCAACCTCAAGCCTTCCAGTCCTGGCAGCATCCCTGTGAACCGTTTTTGCACCCTCTCAAGTTTACTCACATCTTTCATACCAAAAGATTAAATTAAAACATCCTTTTTTCAAACACCTAATAGGGACTACCTGCCTACCTGTGTCGCCATTTTTGAGAGGACTTTGTACGTACCCCTAGATCTCTGTACTACAACATGTTCTAGGGCCCTGTCTCTTACTGATTTACTGTGCACAGGGTTTAACTCCCCAAAATTAAGTTAAATTCCATCTGATATTCTTTTGCTCACTTTCTCAGTTGATCTGGATCCTGTTGTAACCTTAGACAAACACCTTCACTGTGCACAATACCAATTCTGATGTCATCTGCAAACATACCAAGCATGCCAAGTAAATTCTCACCAAATTGTTAATATAGATGACGAACGACAGTGGATTCCTCACTAATCACTGTGGCACAGAACTGGTCACTGGTTTCCAATCTGAAAAATAAGCTACCACTATCACTTTCTTCCACTGAGCCAACTCTGATGTCAATGGTCAGATCAGCCTAAAATGCAGGACCTCATCAAGTGCACATACACGACATCTATCACCTGCTATCACCAATCGTCTTGGTCACCACTTCAAAAGACAAAATCTCAATGAATCGCTTGAGACTTGATTTCCCACACACAAAGCCATGCTGACTATTCCTAATCAGTCCTTGCCCTTTCAAATGCAGAAAGATCTTCTCTCTCAGCATCTCTTCCAGTAACATATCCATCAGTGAATTCAGGCATAATTAGCATCTAAAAGATTGGAAAACCTCGGATTACCAATATCACCCATCTAATTACAGCTCCTCAGTCGCTGTATGGGTTACTTACTTGATATTTTGAACAATCCACAAAATTTCTCAAAGGTATTTGAGAACTATTTGGAACTTCTATTCGGATAATGTTTACCATGTTTTACCCAGCAAGTTACATGTAATAAAAACTGGAAATGCACATGTAGGAAATGTGTTCCTTCTACCCACAAACCCCAAGCCTATTATTGTCTTCATTAGAAGTTTTAATGAAAAGTTTTCTGATAAACAGCCTTTGAGCTGATTTGAGTGATGGTGTTCTCCTAAGACATTTTTTTCCTTTAAGTAGTCAGTTGTTCACTTGTAAAAATCTTGATAATGACAGGTCTAGAGAAAAAATTAAATTAAAACACCTTTTTACAAACACTTAATAGGGAAAGTGGTGTATTTCTGTCCCTACTCTAGAAATGATTTTGTTTGGTTTGCTAATTGGTCTCTCAGAAAAATAAATCTTTTTGTTTTAATATTTCTGCAGAGTACACTGGAGCATGCAAAGATGCAAGTAACATTCAAGTGAAGTAAAGCAAATGATTTCAGATACAAAGGCTGTCAAATTAAAAAGTGCCTAAGAGAGATGCCATGCACCAGTGACAGTCCTACTTGCCTACAAAGAGGCAAAACTGGGATTAGAGGTATTGGTGGAAAAAATGGGGGAAAATGAGCAGTAGATGAGCCTTGCAAATATCCTCCAGAAGATGATGCCTACAATGAAAGGCTATATTTTGTTTGCGTTGATCATACAAGATATGATTAAATTGTTCTGTAACAGATCTGAGCATTTTTTTAAGCTCAGTACTAAGGCATGGCATCTGAAACATACTTGGTGTAAACATACAAGAGAAAGAGTAGACCACTCAGGTCTTCTCTGCCATTGGACAGAATTATGGTTGATCTAATTGCAACCAAAACTTCACGGTCCGGTTAATCTGAAATAAAGTTTTGTCCAGTTGCTTTTTGAAAATCTATCTTTATCTGTCCAAAAAAATTACTAAAGATTCTGTTTCTATCGTCCTTTGAAAGAGTTCACAATCTCCAGTGACAAACATTTGGCTGTAGTCATGGATATTCATGTATGGTTGAAGGACAATTAAACTTGAACTTGAAATGGGCAACCCCCATACCCATGAACAGCGGCCATAGTTCTCAATTATCCCAAGAAGGGACATTCACTTTGGCAACATGCCTCATGACCTCACAGCATAATTACAGCACAAGGTGAGGGTCATGGTGCTCAAGTCAGTTCTCTACCAGAGCAAATCTCCACCAAACATTTATCCAATTCCCTCTTTGACACTGCAAAAGAATCTACCCCCACCTCATCTGCAGGCAATTCCATTGGAATTCCAACAACATGGTTTAAAATTGTTTTCTCCTCACATCACACCCAAAATTCTTTTACATCTGTGACCTCCGGTCATCAACCTCTTCATTAAAGAACACTCAAGAAAATAAGAGTTGGCCAACAGTCCCCTTATACTTACCCCATCTATGATACCCGCAACTGCTCGTCTGTGCTCAGTTCCTCAACCTTTCAAATATTTATCCATCTTGCACTGAAATATTTCTAATGATCTACTTTCCATCACACTCTGGGTAGAGAATACCAGAGACTAACTACCCTCTAAGAGAAGAAATCTCTTAGGCATTACATGAACAACCTTTAACTTATAATCGAGTCCTCTTGTTCATGACTCTCTCACTGGTGAAATAAATCAACATCTCTCTTGTCAAGTACCCTTGAAATATTTTATGTTCCTCAGATAAACTTACCCCACATTCTTCTAAAGATCCAAACTGTCCACATTCTCGTTAAGAAAACCCTCTCATCTCAGGAATTAGTCTTGTGACTCTTTCTTAATATAACTACAATGTTTTTTAAGAAGTACTCAAAATTCCAGGGAAAAGATCACCTACAGCCCGTACAAATAATACAAAACCTCTCTATTTTATAACTCTAACTCCTTTCTAATCAAGACCAAAACGCCATTTGCCTTTTTAGTTACTTGTTGGACCAACATCTTGTCTTTCATACAGCACCATGGCATAACTAGTAGAGCTGCTGTCTCAGAGCAGGGGAGACGGAGGTTAAATCTTAACACTGAGTGTTCTCTGTGTGGAGTTTGCACCTTCTCCCCATGATTGCATGGTTTTCCTTTGACATCTAGTTTCCTCTCACATTACTGAGACATAAAGTTTGATAGATTAATTGGCCACGATAAAATGCCCCAAAGTATGCATGTGAGGGATAGAATCAGGGAAAGTTGTTGAGAATTAGAGGAAAATAAAAGGATGGGATTTAGTCATAGTCATACATTATTAATCCTGGGGGAAATTGGCTTTTGTTACAGTTGCTCCATAAATAATAAACAGTAATAGAACCATAAATAGTTAAATAGTAATATGTAAATTATGCCAGTAAATTATGAAATAAGTCCAGGACCAGCCTATTGGCTCAGGATGTCTGACCCTCCAAGGGAGGAGTTGTAAAGTTTGATGGCCACAGGCAGGAATGACTTCCTATGATGCTCAGGGAGGAACAGTGTATGTGAGTAGCAGATGGATGGACTCAGTGGGCCTGTTTCTATGCTGTATCTCTTTCTATGATTCTGTGAATCTAACACACAATTATCCCCTGAACCTCACTCATTTGCAAACTCTTCCAATTTAGATAACAAACTTCTATTTACTGCAGTGTAAGGCCTTAAGTTTTTCTACATTAAACTCTATTTGTGAGTTTTTCTGCATCCAATCACCCAACATCAGTACATCCTGTTGGAGAATTGTAACATCCTCTTCACAACAATGCCCTTCCACCTGTCTTTGTATCACTGGAAACCTCAGAAGCCTCATAGTTCATTCCTTTCTTCAGGTCATTAATACAGATAATAAACATTTGAATAAATGCCAAGAACATTTATTCTATAATTCCTTCTCCTCATTCTTTCTACCAAAATGCATTACGTCACATTTTTCTAAATTAAATTTCATCTTCGTTGTGGGTGTCCTTTCCACTAGCCTATCTATATCCTATAGCAATCCATCACTAGCCTTCACAGTTCACAATACAGAGTTTTGTGTCAGATGTTATGACTGACTAAACTGAGCCACTTGGAAGCCATTAGTGGGAGATTACAGAAGACTTATTTAGCAAAGCAGGTTGTCATAATCTAGCTTCACCTATACAATGTACTATACTTCTTAAAACAAAGACAACAATAATTTATTAAACACAGTTTTGATTGCTATAATTGCCTAATCTGATCATTTTGAAAGTAGACAGGTAACATTGCAGAATTACATACGCATTTACATTAAAAAAAGAATTGTTTTCAATATTCAAATATGGGTAGCTTGTCCAAAGGCTTCTGAGCACAAGCTTCAGACACCCAACATATACATCTTTTGTTGCAGTGGCTCCTCAAACATACAACTAGCCAGAATATTAAATGGGAAAACAGACCTGTCTTGTACACAAGTGGCAAGTGTCTTTAAAGATGTGTTAACACAGGAGACAGGCACTTAATACCTTAAGCAACACACATCAAAGTTGTTGGTGAACGCAGCAGGCCAGGCAGTATCTCTAGGAAGAGGTACAGTTGACGTTTCAGGCCAAGACCCTTCGTCAGGACTAACTGAAGGAAGAGTTAGTAAGAGATTTGAAAGTGGGAGGGGGAGGGGAAGATCCAAAATGATAGGAGAAGACAGGAGGGGGAGGGATGGAGCCAAGAGCTGGACAGGTGATTGGCAAAAGGGATATGAGAGGATCATGGGACAGGAGGCCCAGGGAGAAGGAAAAGAGGGAGGGGGGGAGAAAAACCAGAGGATGGGCAAGGGATATAGTCAGAGGGACAGAGGGAGAAAAAGGAGAGAGAGAGAGAAAGAAAGAATGTGTGTATATAAATAAATAATGGATGGGGTACAAGGGGGAGGTGGGGCATTAGTGGAAGTTAGAGAAGTCAATGTTCATGCCATCAGGTTGGAGGCTACCCAGATGGAATATAAGGTGTTGTTCCTCCAACCTGAGTGTGGCTTCATCTTTACAGTAGAGGAGGCCATGGATAGACATATCAGAAAGGGAATGGGATGTGGAATTAAAATGTGTGGCCACTGGGAGATCTCATTCAGAACTTTTCAATGAACACCAATTAGCATGAACTTCCATCTACTATCATTCCCCGAGTTGAATTTCTGAATAGGTTATATTTCCTGAAGAATGGTCCTGCAGTCTCTTCTGTCCCCTCATTTTTGTTAATATCTGCTATCCATGATAAACCCTAACATCAGCTGTAAATTTAGAAATTATGCATTGCACCATGAAATTAATATAATTTGCACAAAGCAAAAGAGCAAGAGCAACAATACAAATCCCTGAGGAACATCAGTATTTACCTTCCTCCAGTCGAAACAAACATCGTTCAACCCAACCCACTGTGTTGGTTACTTAGCCAACTTCTAACCGTGCTATCAACATCCTTTTTATGTCATATCCTTTAAGATTGTGACTGCATCACCCTTCCCCCACCCTACCATATAAAAAACTTCTGGAAAATCATGTACTACTCCACAACAACTGTATCATTTTCATCCACTCATGTGTAATCTCAAGAATTTTTATCAAAATTAAATTTAAAATAATTTGCTATTAATAAATCTGCTTCAATCAAGTCCCCTCTCTCTTACAATCTACAGTGTCTGTTCAATCCTTGTTCACAAGTCAACCCAGTACCAATCTATTATCCCTCTCAGAACTGCTTACCATCCATTAAGATTCTTCCTTAATAAGAAGGTTATTACCGTTCATAGTACTCTGATGTGTTCTCAATGCCTTATAATAATTACGAAACCACTATTCTCATATTCAATTCCCAAGAGGTAAACAAGACATTTTCTTAGTTTTCCCAATTACTAGTTGTGCAACATACTACGCTTTTGTGAATCATGCATTGGGACAATCCTACTCCATTCTATTATGTATTAGATCACCATATAGTAGGACAGTATAATTAATAAGCACGCTAAATGATTGATTAAAAGCTAATCTTATCACCATTGCCAATATCACTGTAAATCCAATACTTTAAACCTTTTAAGCTTACACACACAAAACTCAGCAGATCAGTTGGCATCAAGAGCAAACAGTTGACATTTTGGGCTGAGACCTTTCTTCAGGACTGAGAAAGATGGGGGAAGATGTCAGAATAAAAAGGTTGGAAGGGGGGAGGGAAGGAGGCTAGCTGAAAGGTGATAGGTGAAGCCAAGTGGGTGGGAAAGGCCAAGGGCTAAAGAAAGAGAAAGGGAAGAGGGGACCTAGGAGGAAGTAATAGGCAAGTGAGAAGTAGTAAAAGGTCAGAGGGCAGAATGGGGGGGGGGCACAATTTGTTCACCTGAGATATCGATATTCATGCCACCAGGTTGGAGGGTAGCCAGATGGAATATAAGGCGTTGCTCCTCCACCCCGAGGGTGGCCTCATCTTGGCAGAAGAGAAGGCCATGGACGACACATCGGAATTGGAATGAGAATTATTATATTTGGCCACTGAGAAGTGTTGCTTGTGGTGCGGAGGTGCTCGATGGAGCGGTCCCCCCAATTTACAAAGGGTCTCACCTTTTAAACTTACCATTAGGTCACCAAGTAGCAATAATCAAAATCCAGACTGAACTCATAAGTTTCTGAATTGGGGCAGAATGTTAGATCAATAGATCAACTCCAGTGGAAATTATCTTTGATTTTATCATGACAGCTGCAAGTCATTTTACTTACAAGTTATATGCAATTTGCAATTCCACAACCCTCAGAAATAAAGGAGTTTTATATTTGTTAAGCAGAAATCTTAACATCCAATTAGTAGGAGTAGCAAAACAGTCTTGCAATCAGATGTGTTGTGCATCCATTCTAAGTCTAATTAAGGGAGAATATTTTTGACAAGGAATCGAATGTTCCACGGATAGTGTATTCCAATGATGTGCTGCAGTTGAGGGTTCATGGAACTGCAGACCATCTGCCTGATCTGCATAATGATAACTGTATTAACATGAAAATATATTTGCCAGCAAAATTGTCAGTTTCATAGACACTGACTTAACCAGAATAGAAGTCTAGGATAAGATGCACTCAGCTTTATAGCAAGTCCAGTCATTCTTGCTGTTTTATTTCTGCTACCATTACTGCAATTGAAAAAACAAAGCAAGCAAAGGGGAAAAGAAACCCCGAGTAAAATATCATCCATTTTTTCCCCCAAAAGGATACAAGAAATAGGCAAGTACCTTCAGCTTATTAATGTTAATATTAAATCTGCGATATTTCATCAAGAGCATTTTGTATTGATACAATTTTAAGGATATTGCTAAACAATTTCAATATATGGAATGTGTGAATCAATCTACTCATTCTATACTCCCATTGTGCTTGAAGACTAATAACACATTCGAAGCTTGGAAATGGGAGGAGGCTGCTTGCATTAAAAACATTATCTGTACATGAATTTAGAATGGATTTACTTGACTAATAGAAATCTGATCCTCTGAATTTGAGAATATGGCAGGCTGAAATTTCTTCACACTGTAATACCAAGTCTCATTTGAAACTTTGCCAAAATAAAAACAGCAGATGACATAAACCTAGAAAAGTTTTGGCCATATAATGATAGATCTTGACATAATAGATTCAGACATCAGACAGAATAAAATTAAGTAATATACATGAATAATGCTGCTTGGATATTGATAAAAAAAAATCTGCCAGTTCTCTTCACATCAGATGGCAATCCAAGTTGGGATCCTCAGAACAATGCCATGTACCAAAATGCCATGTGTCAACACACTAAAAAGGATCTACATGTACGTTCCTTGAGTTTATTATTTAGTTACTTGGGTGATGCAGCACAGGCAGAACCACTTGTCCCATGTGAAAAGTTATAATAAGGAAAGATTTGCGGGGAATGAAAGTGTACTGGAATAGATATCCATAAAGAACCATCTGGTGATGTAATGTGCCACTTTTCTTCAGCAGATATAAAAATACAATTAGGACTGAAGAATTCAACTTGGTCAACAAGATCAGCATAACAGAATTCAAAACATTAAGCTAAAACTGGGCGAGTTAGAATTGTAACAATTTAGTGCAGACTTCCAAAAAAAAAGTTTTTAAAGTAAAGGAAAATGGATTAACACGAACTAAAAAGAGTACTAAAATTATGCATGGCATAAGGTAGGAAGGCTTAAAAGAATAGCTATGAGAAGCATCTTCAACAAATAACCCAGCAAATGTCCACAACTGCAGCAAGTAAAAACAAAATGGAAGAAACTAAAAAGGCTATTCACTTCAACTAATCAAGCATACTGAATCTAGCACAGCTTCAAATTCTAATCTAACAATCTGCAAATTCCACTAACTGAAATTTATTACCTTCTCCCGTGCATTCAATATGTATTGTGTGAATATTAAGTAACAGCACCAGAATAAATCTATTTTACTAGTCTGTTCAACAATTCAACAATTAAAGCATGGAGCGACAGCCATTTAATTCCCTGAATTCCATTTTGCCAACTCAGAGCTAAACCTACATACAAAATGATATTTCTGACAGAAGCAAACAGCAATCTTTTACAGTTACCGTATCTGGGCTCTGCAAACCACACCTAGAATGGTGGGAGGGCGGAGGTGTTTCGGGTGAAATCACTTCATTCCCTTTTTGTGCTGGAGCTGCAGCACAACAAAATCCCTATATTATTTACAATGATTTCTTAGTTATGTTTTTAATTTTAGTATGATGTTGTAAATGCTTAAAAAACAGAACATCTTTACAGGTCACTTCCACCATTTCACAAAGTTAGTTAAGCTCTGTAATAGAACAATAATTTATATTAAAAAGATGCATTATTATCATCTGTCATTCAATCCACAGTCAGACCTTACACATTCTTTCTTTCCCTTCCCCCCCCCCCACTCCTTACACCCTTCACCCCACCCCCACCAACTCCACCCTCTTTTTATGGATCTGTACTGTTTTTAAAAAGTTCTTCCAGTTCTGACCAAAGGTCATCAATGTGAAACAATAACTCTGCTTCTTGCTGTACAAGGGCAACTCAGCATGCTGGAGATTCCCAGTGGCGTCTAGTTTGATGTCAAATTTTCAGCAGCCATGGTGCTTTGCCTTTGTTTAACTGGAAAAAGTGTGTTGTTTCAAGGACCCAAAGGAGAAAGACTAAATAATCCAAATATACACAAAGGGACTGAATTACAAAAAAGCATATGCTCCTACCTTGAGGTGTTGTAAGTTAAAAAAGAACATTATGCTCTCATGATACACTCATATAAAACTAACAAACTGATGGGAGAAGCTAGGAGAATCAAAATCAGGTTTGATATCACTGGCAACTGTTGTGAAATTTGTTGCTTCCCAGTAGCAGTACATTGCAATGCATAATAATAAAATAACTATAAATTATTATAAGTATAATTTAAAACTTAAATTAAATTAGTTGTGCAAAGAGAGAGCAAAAGTACTGGAAAATTGCTGATGAGCATTCTCAGAATAAGAATTAGATTTAATATCACTGACATATGTGAAATTTGTTGTTTTATGGCAGAAGCATATTGCAAGATATAATAATAAGGCTATAAATTACATGTAAGTATATGTAAAAAAGTAAATTAAATTAAATAACTAGTGCAAAAAGAGAGGGGAAAATACTGAGGTAGTGTTCATGGACTCACTGTCCATTCAGAAATCTGATGGCAGAGGTGAAGAAGCTGTTCCTGAAACGCTGAATGTGTGCCTTCAGGCTCATGTACCTCCTCCTTGATGATAGCAACGAGAAGAGAGTATGCCTTGGGTGATGAGCATCCTTAGTGACAGAGGTTGCCTTTTTGAAACACAACCTTTTGAAGAAGTCCTCGAAGCCTGAGGAGACTAGTGTCCATGATGGAGCTGGCGGAGTTTACAGATTTCTGGAACTCTCTCTGATCCTGTGCTGAGCCTCCTCCATACCAGACAGTGACGCAACCAGTTAGAATGCCCTGCATGGTACATCTGTAGAAATCTGAAGAATTTTTGATGACGTACCAAGTCTCCACAAACTCCTACTGAAAAATATCCACTGTCATATCTTCTTTGTAATTGCAGGAATATGTTGGGCACATTGCACGACTGCATATGTTGGATCCTCAGAGATGTTGATGTCGAGAACTTGAAACTGCTTGCACTTTCTACAGCTGATCCCTCAATGAGGACTGGTGTGTGTTCCCTCAACTTCCCCTTCCTGAAGTCCACAATCAGTTCCCTGGTCTGACTGATGTTCAGGGCAAGCCTGTTGTTGCGACACAACTCAACCAACTGGTCCTGTGCCTCTTCATCACCTTCTGAAATTCTGCCAACAATAGTTGTGTATTCTGCAAATTTATAGATGGCATTTGAGCTGTGTCTAGCCATACCATCACATGTAGAGAGTAGAGCAGTGGACTAAGCACACATCCTTGAGGTGCACCGGTGTTGATTGTAAGGTGATGCTATTTCGGACCCTTGCTGACTGTGGTCTTCCAGTAAGGAAGTAAAAGATTCTGTTGCAGAGGGAGCTACAGAGGCCAAGCTGATTTCTCCCTTCCTTCTTTTTCCATTCCACACTCTGGCATCCCCTCGCCTGCCTATCACCACCCCATGGAGCTCCTCCTACTTTCCCTTCTCCCGTTCTCCCCTCTCCTCTCTCGTCAGATTCCTTCTCCTCCAGCCCTTTACCTTTCCCACCCATCTGGCCTCATCTATCACCTTCTAGTCCTCCTTCAGAATGGAAAAGAAGGGGGATGACCCAAGGAAAATAAAAGTAGGGGAAGGGGGAAAAGGGTCTTAGTGTGAAATGTTGACCTGCAAATTTCCTGTAGCATTTTGTATGTGTTGCCCAAGATTTGGAATTTGCTAATTCGAACTAGGGGTATGATGGTGTTGAACGCTAAGCTATCAACAGCTGCCTGACATATAAATGTTGCTATTGGGGAGCCAGTGAGATTAGATCTATTATGGTGATAAGCAAAATGTAGTCAGCCTAGGAGCTTCCTTAGGCAGGAGTTGATTCTAGCCAAGACCAAATTCTCAAAGCACTTCATCACAGTAGATGTGAACACAACTAAGTGACAGTCATTGAGGCAGCTCACCTTGCTCGTCTTGAGCACTGGTATGATTGCCGCCATTTTGAAGCAGGTAGAAACCTCTGACTGCAGCAGAGAGAGATTGATGATGTCCTTGAACACTCCCATCAGGTTCTGGCACAGGTTTTCAGAGACTCACCAGGTACACCATCAGGACTTGACACCTTGTGAGGGTTCACTCTCTTGAAAGACATTCCGAGACAGAGGTCACAGGGTCACCAGATACTGCAAGAATTCTCCCTTTCAAATCATACATAAGAGGCATTGAGCTCATCTGGGAGTGAAGCATCACGGCCATTCATGATGTTAGGTTTCACTTTGTCGGTAGTAATAGCCTGCAAACACTATCAGAGCTTATTTGTATCCAATTCCGCTTCTAACTTGAATCAGAATTGCTTTTCTCACTCTTGAAATAGCCATCCGTAGGTCGTACCTGGATTCTGGACAGTTCTGGATTACTGGTGTTGAATGTCACAGATCTTACCCTCAGTAGACTACGAATCTCCTGGTCTATTCACAGCTCTTTGGGCATGTCCAGTATGTTCTCGGAGGCACACACTCATCCACACAGGTCATGATGAAGATAGCGACAACTGTGCCTTGATTCCCAGCTAACTCAGAAAATTGTCTTTACCTGCCCATGCATTAATACAGAGCTTCAATACCATGTCACATTTTAACTAAAATCACAGTATGTCTGTAGGGTCTGTAGGGGATTTGAGTCAAATCCTCACCTTCCATCACTTCACTGGTTCAAGTAAACAACGAGGCACTTTTTCACTTCATGACGCTTTCTGTCTCTGCCATTGTTTTAGGGAGTGATTACCACTAACATTTGAGTCAAAGTACTCTTCTCACCTTCACTCTAATCACACCAATTATTAAAGCAATGTTGTTTGCTTTGGGAGGTCCATTCAATAAAAGTTGAGTGAAATTCACATTAGTCTTAACACATTAACAATTAAATTATGTCAATACTGCATAATAAGGACTTAAATAATACAAGTTGAGTGCAGAAGAAGAAAAAGAAAGCCCTTAACTCTGAGTGGAGTCATTGGGACGTCGTCATGACGGCATTTTTCTTTAGCAGGCTTTCTTAGTTGCTAGCTCGATGCTCAACCCAGCACAGATAGAAAGCGTGCAAGGGAGTTGGCTGGATTCGAACTCAGGAGCCTTCGCTCCAAAGTCCGGCACTGATGCCACTATGCCACCAGCCGGCTAACAAGCTGAGTACACCTTATCCGAAATTCCAAAATCAGAAAACCTCCAAAATACAAAAATTTCTTTTGAACAGTGACATATGTCACAAATGGAAAACTCCACAACGTGCTGGGAAGGTTTCCAGGTGAAGTACAGATTACTTCACATATGTAATGAGCAGCAGTTAATGAAAAATAGAAAAACACGGCATTGGCAAAAAAATTACGATCTAAATTGTGTATTGAAAAAGTGGATTCAGCAGTGTTGGAGTGAACATATGATGCCTTAAGTTCTCTTTCCCAATCAGTTTTAATTTTATTGGAAACATCAGGACATAAATTCATAATTATGTTATAAATAATTGCTACAATATTTTTCTGAGAGAGATATAGATCTAAAATTTTTTCCAAAGTATCCATTGGATATGAGTGTGGAAAATTAGAAGCAGTAATTAAAAAGTTTCTAATCTGTAGGTATCTAAAAAAGTGAGATCTGGGTAAATTATTTTAGCAAGTCCTATTATATCTAATTTCCTTTTTCAACCTTCCACTATGGATCAAGCTTACTTTGATTGGAAAACCAAAGGTATAGTACATTCTCGTGATTCATTTTTGGATAATTGTTTCATGTCTTTTGATCAACTTTCTAATAAATATAATTTACCAGGAGTGAACATATGATGCCTAACGGTATGCTGATCATTAAGTAAGCAAAGATCTATCACAACAAACTGAAATTGAAGGTATTTTAAGGTTGTAGGATTTTAAGAAAAGGCACAGTATTACATTTTTAAAGATTTGTGGTGATAAAGTATCTGCTGATCATGAAGCAGCAGACAAACTCACTGATCGTTGCACATTCCAACCTGGATAAGGCTGGGGAGATGTTCCACTCTAATTTTACAAAAAGTCTTGGTTCACAGCCTGATGCGAAACATAATGAAGTGATTCTCCTCAGTGACTGCAAGATTGACTACAGAAGATCAATTCCAACCTAGTCATTCTCCTGACAAGATGCTTGGAGTATATGTCTGTGTCATAAAGAATAACCAGCTTCATGAGAAAGACAAGCCATCATGTCAACATCCAAAGTCCAGGCACTAGCCAGCACATGCTAGATAAAATCATGCCTGAGGAGGGACTACAAAGACATTTGCATTACCTGATTACTGAACTGACCATCACCATGACGTCACCTGTGAAGATATTCTTGACTTTTCTATCAAGACAAACTGAGACTTGTTTGATTGGAGTGACAAATAGTTTGATGAGCTAATCTTCAAAGATACAAAGTTTTCCTGGATTGGAATCACCTTTATTCTTGAGAAAAGAAAAAGCTTTACAGGCTTCTGAACATGGAGGTCCAAAGGACATATGGGGAATGAAGGCGATGTCAGAAACTCAGGACTTCCTGACAGCTACAATGTGCATGGGAGCCATAACCATGTAAATCCACCTGTCAAAAATACCTCAGTGACGCCCAAGAATAGAGGTGAACTTATCAAGGACAGAGGAGCAATCAATGTACACTGCAAGAAACATGTTGTAGCCCTTCTCAACTGTGACTCATCTGTAACATGAGCATCTTTACTCCAGCCAATAACTGCCAATTTATCAAGGTGGTTGTATCCCAACTCAAAAACAGTAAGGCTCTGGACCAGTTGCTAACACTGCTTAAAATCCTGGAGACCCAATACAACAATGTTTCCTGTGTGACAACGCCAAGAAAAATACAGGAAGCAGCACCAGACCTTCTTTTATTCACTCTATCAATCTGGAGGAAACCATGGAACACTCACCTCAAACTTGGCTGCCTACAAGTAATATCTTCTCTACCTTCCATTTGCACCAAACAGAAGGCAAGTAACAACACTTCCAGTAGACCTACAGGAGGACCAATCTCAGTGAAAAATGGTATCCAACAAAGCCGCATCATTGCCAACACTTGCGTACATCACTTTCTGCTGCAATATTGTATGTCATCACCAAGTGGAGCTAACCTTTATAATGAGCAGAAGGTTGTTCAAGGATGGGCTCAAATCTTGCTTCAAGTATAAAACGTCTGCAGATTCTTGAAAACTCCTGGTTCATAACCACTTGGAATCATATTCAGCACACTTAAAAGGCAGACATTAAGAGCATGCAAAAGCCCCATTTAATTGCTGAAAGAAGTGTACTTCTGCATAAACTACCCACTCAATAAGGCCCTTTTGACTTGTCTGATAAAATTAGTCCGCCATTCTCATCTTGACCTCATTAGTCACACCAAACCTGAGTGAATGCAAGCCCTTGATCTAGAGATGGGGGTTCCCAACCTGAGGTCCACAGAACGCTTGCTTAATGGTATTGGGCCATGGCATAAAAATAGTGGGGCATCCCTGATCTAGAGAGACAGCACAAGAAAAAAAAAGTGACTCAAAAAAGTCCCTCACCAACACTCTTCTCAAAAGGTATTAAGGATGTCCAATACGTTTGGGCCTTGCCAACAACATCTTATTGTCAATAAGTGAATAAGGAGCCATGTATATCTTCAGGCAGCAGTCTGCAGAGCATTCACATTCAAACAGATACCACACACTATTTTCAAGACTAATAATACATCTGTGATAGAAATCACTATCTAAGAAACAAGCATTTATTGAACATACAAGCACTATGATAAAGACAGCAAGCCGATTCTGCAACCAGCTCTTATACCAAATTAATGACAAATGTAAAAGAGAGTTGTATTTAACATAATTCAAGTGGAAATCAAAACTTCCTGTGCCACTGCAAAATAGAGTATCAGTTACATGAGCCTGGTTAATTCCAGTGTTGATGTTAATCTAATGGAATTTCTAGGCTCCTGAGCTCTTATGCTTGCTGAATACCAGTCATATTCTGCTTCGGACTTTAAACAACTGGCATTCTATGACAGCATCAGAGGAAGTACAAGGAATGAAAAGCAGGAAGAAATCAAAGAAAAGTGAAGGAGAAATAATTTGAGCCTTGGATCTCCTCCAAATCCATCAATCTCCTGTTACATTTTTTCTATCATCACAAATTTAATTTCTTTGATTCCACATATTGAACCAATTTGTCCTTGTTAAGTGGTAATTGCATTTCAAAATAGATCATTTTAGATGTGTTTTGGGAGATATAATGCACATGTAACTCTATCCTTCCCCAACAGTAGGAAAACACAGTTTGAAAGGAATGGGCTTAAAATTCTCTCAGTGACTTCTCTAATCCAATGCCCTCTGTCATTGCCCAATACAAAAAGGAAGATTTTCATATTGCACTTACACAGTACAGCAGGATTAGCTCAGAGAGTAAAGAGACCACAACCTTATTACTATAATGAACAAACAGCCAAGGGGAAATATTTGGTCAAAATATTATAAATATTTTTCATAGGAAGACCATCAAGTGACAATTAGTTGAACCTTTTGGTCACTGGGGTTTTCATCTTCATATTTTACGTATTAACAATGTACAAGACAATGCAATAAACTTTGAAGTTCTATCTTCAGAAGGAAATGATAAATATTTGACATCATGCTGCTATTGGATAAAAAGTTTTCTAATTCTGCTAGTACTCAGATCCAAAGGCTGAAAATCATTTAAACATTTAGAAACAAAAGTAAAATAACATAAAATTATTTCATATCAATTTGAGGACAGGAGTTTGAATATAACTAGAACCACACAAAAATCAAAGGGGCATCATTAAAAATCTATAATACAAATAAATTCTCATTTATAACTCAAGTTTTAAAAAATCTCCAGGTACTCATTCACCTCATTTTATTAAACATCTAAATTATTGCTTGGTTTATATAAGTAAAAACAAACTAGTTGACTGAACTACCATGGCCTTGAAATTTTATTGCATCCCATAACTGTGGTATTATTTTGAAAATTAGTTCTGCTGTCTGGGTCAACACAGTATGAAAACGTCTCATTTTGTATCGGGGTTCAACTGAATATGTAAGTGCACTATTTTTATTCTCTCCAGGAATGTAAAGGTGATGGTCAAGACTGATGACAAAAGCAAGAAAAGAGTTTGGTCTGCTTGCTGAAGTAATCTATCTGTTGATCAAACTTCAAACTAAAACTCTTTTCTTGTACAGCAAGAAGCAATAACTTCTGTACAAGTTGAAATCATCATGAAATCAGCTAAGATTCTCCCTACAAACGTATTACATTCAACCTTTTTCCCCCCTGATGCTTGGGTTTCAATACAGAACACTAACAGTTCCCTTCCTTCACAGATCCTGCTTGATCTACTCAGTTTCTCCCAGATTGTTTATGTGCTCCAGATTTCAGACTCATCTGTCTCCTTTTCTTTTAAATGTACCTCTGCTTCAGATCCTTTCTCCTGATTTATCGTTTCCTTACATTCCCTCTACTTCCCCACCCTTTCCTTTTTCCTATTCTCACTAAACTACAGATGACCTTACAACTAATAAATTTGTTTATTTAAATGATCACTTACAATACATATACTCACTTCTATTGTGAGGACGATGTCAAGTAAAGCCCAATACAGTAGTCAATGGCTACAAATATTTCCAAGCTCTTTTTGGACAAATGCAAAGCACCATAAAATTGTGTGCCAAAAAATGGAAACTTTTATTGTTGTTGTCTGCACACTGTATAAATTTATCACATATTTTGTGCATCTTACAAATCAACATTCAAACAATTAAATGACTGAAATCTTCAAACTGAGAACACAAGAGACACTGTAGAAATAAAGTTCCTTTTTAAGGTTCACTACATCAACAACTAGCAATATCTCCTGACCAACAGTTACAGTAATTAGGATAAATATGTGGCTTCAAAACAAAATCTGAAATTCTGCAAGTAATTCAATTTTATTTTCTATAGCTTCATTTAAAATTTTTAGATTATGAGGACACTCAGTCCTCGTTTATTGTCACTTAGAAATGCTTACATTAAAAAATGATAATGTTCCTCCAGAATGATATCACAAGAAACACAGGACAAACCAAGACTAAAACTGACAAAACCACATAATTATAACATATAGTTACAACAGTGCAAAGCAATACCGTAATTTGATAAAGAACATACCATGGGCACAGTAAAAAAAAAGTCTCAAAGTCCCGATAGCCCCATCATCTCACGCAGACAGAAGAAGGGAGAAACTCTCCCTGCCATGAACCTCCAAGCACCGCAAACTTGCTGATGCAGCACCACTGGAAGCACCCGACCGCAGCGGACTCCGAGTCCGTCCGAAAACTTCGAGCCTCCAACCAGCCCTCCGACACCGAGCACCAAGCACCATCCTCTGCCGCGCACTTCAACCCCGCCCCGGCCGCCGAGCAACAAGCAAAGCCGAGGATTGGAGGCCTTCCCCTCCAGAGATTCTGGATCACACAGTAGCAGCAGCAGCAAAGCAGGCATTTCAGAAGTTCACCAGATGTTCCTCCATGCTCTCACGTCCGTCTCCATCAAATCAGGATTATGCACGGCACCCTACTTGACAGATAAGAGACATCACCACCGGAGTGGCCACTGCAAGCTGCATCGTGCCTCCATCTTCTCCTCTTTATCAATTATGAAGAGATTTTGTTCTTAAACTGATGGTTTTTGACAGGCAGTAATAGCAAACTTCGCAGAGTGTTCATTTAAATCGATTTATATAAAGGACGTTTCAGAAATATCCGACATCTATAAACCAAAGGAAACATTTAAATGAACTGAAATTTGCAATCAAATTTATTTTGAACTACTGAATTAACCAGGTCTAGTGATCAGAGTTCTTAAAGGTCATTTAAGAACCAGTTGTATTAAATTTGTACAGAAAAATTATCTGATCTAATTTTTGAGGCATAGCATCATACAGTGATGAATCCAACACCAAACAAAACGCTCAAGGTGCACCACACAAACTCGATCAATAGAACGTATGTATATCTTTCTCTTTTAACCTTTATTTGATATCACAAAAGTACAGGTATCAAGAACTGAAAACATACATTCAAACTATCAAGTTTACTCCCCTCCTCTAATGTCTCTTTTATCATGCTGTCATATTCAAGTGATGGAGTACATGAAATCAGATGAATGCCTTGCCGGCTAGAGCATACTATTTCATCTTTCGTTTTCTAATATTTACTTCAAATTCTCTTCCTATTATTCCCCTTTCTCTCTGGTGCTATATTATACACTATGTGATGATAACTTTCTCAAATAATGTTCAGAAATACATTTATTACTTTAATTTAAATCGGTTTAATTTAGAAATAATCAGATTTACAACTTCTGCTTCGTGTGTTTTCCAGCCTTCAGAATATTTACAGACAGCACAGAGAGCACCATAGTGTTGTCTCGCAGCTCAGTGACCTCTCCATACTTCAGTTTCCTCTCACAGCTACAAAGAGCACACTGGTGGATAAACCGACCATTGTAAATTGCACAGAGTGTGAAGTCAGGGCTGCAGTCAAACCTCCCCTGCGAAAATACAGCATACCCACAGACGCTCTGACTCGTGGCTAAACACAGTGGAGAAGCAACCGTTTCGATGGTATTAAGAACTGGTAGGCCAGGCATCAAGACCATGCAGCCAGCAGAACGTGCAGACTAACTCAAACTACCCACCTGCCCCCTCCATCAAGAACTTTCTGCTCTAATTGTGGCAGAGTCTGCAGGTCCAACAATGACTTCATCAGTCACCTCAAAACCCACTGAATATACTGGGAGCAAATCACCCAAATTCTCAAGAGATCACTTAAGTAAAAGAAGATCATCTTTCAGAATGACAGGCAACTTATAAGATGTGAATACATTGCAACTTACAGGTTGACAGTATACAGAGGCAATTACTTCATACCTTTACTGACTGAAATGCTGTTATCAAAAATTGCAGGACAGCCTAAGTAAAATTGGTTTCTGACCACTAATCAAAAACAGACGTTACAATTCATAACCTCGAATATCACCACAATAGATATGGATCTCTCAAACACCATACAGACGTATGTAATCAATAGCTTTCTTGAAACAATTTTTTGACGCAGGTAGAAAATAAGATTTAAATGAAAAAAATTCATAACTGGTCCTGTTCCTTATACGTTTCTTAATCATATATATGAAAACAAACACAGATGCATTTCAACATTAGAGATACATTGAATTACTTTTTCCACAGAGATTACAGTTAGCAAGTAGTGAACTACATGCTGAAATCACTTCATTTTCTGTCAATATTTAAAGGTACTGTATGTGCTGGTACACTAATCTTCCTCTTCCAGGTCATGTAGAGAAGAATTTCAGCTTTTCCTCCTCAGTGTGAAAAGGGTAGAGAAGTGGTTACAAATAGAGCAGCAACATTTTTCACACCACTGCTGGATTTTAATATTAAAGCTGCTGGTTTTAGCAGTGGATTAGACACCCACTGAAGTCATGCAGAAATCTGATGGCACTTCTAAATGACTCGGCCGAAATTTATCCAGCTTGCCTTGGTTGTCCCAGAGTAGTTCACAGGTTCCCAACCTGGCTGACTGCCTTTGAATTAAAATACCAAATGACCTAAAAATTTGGAAGTTAGGTATATTTTGCAGTGAATTAACTTGTCTATCTCAGAGGAGGAACGGTGGAGTGGCAGGGGAAGGATCTGAAAAAATAACCCTGGGCTAGAAATCTATCGACGTGTTTTCAGGCAGAAATGTGTCTTATTTGAGATGAGACCCCAAGATTCTCGCATTATGATGTATGGTAGGACAGGCCTCATACACAACAAATGCACGCTATGATTTTTCCTATGCTTCTTCCCCAGTACTGCAGAGTGTGATCACGGACAGAGCACTGGGCAGTAGAAATAGCGAGACAGAGTCTGTGCATTTGAGAGGGAAGAGAGAAAGCGACAGTAAAGAGATAGAGAGGAGAAGTTTGTTGGAACTTGGCAAAAGATTCACAGGAAGTGGGGGGGAGGGCTGAAGACTGAAGTGGATTGGAAAGCAGAGTAGATGACAGGAAACTGGGTTTACTGAAGGTCATTCAAGACATTGGGAATGGAAGTCAAGTCCAAAAGTAAACTTTCTTATATATTATGTGGAACAATCTATGTTCCGTGCCTATTCTGGTATCTGTCCCCCACTTTTCCTTCGCTACATCGACGACTGCATTGGCGCTGCTACCTGCACGCATGCAGAACTCGTTGACTTTATTAACTTTGCCTCCAACTTTCACCCTGCCCTCAAGTTTACCTGGTCCATTTCCGACACCTCCCTCCCCTTTCGAGATCTTTCTGTCTCTGTCTCTGGAGACAGCTTATCCACTGATGTCTACTATAAGCCTACTGACTCTCACAGCTATCTGGACTATTCCTCTTCTCACCCTGTCTCTTGCAAAAATGCCATCCCCTTCTCGCAATTCCTCCGTCTCCACCGCATCTGCTCTCAGGATGTGGCTTTTCATTTTAGGACGAGGGAGATGTCTTCCTTTTTTAAAGAAAGGGGCTTCCCTTCCTCCACTATCAACTCTGCTCTTAAACGCATCTCCCCCATTTCACGTACATCTGCTCTCACTCCATCCTCTCGCCACCCCACTAGGAATAGGGTTCCCCTGGTCCTCACCTACCACTCCACCAGCCTCCGGGTCCAACATATTATTCTCTGTAACTTCCGCCACCTCCAACGGGATCCCACCACTAGCACATCTTTCCCTCCCCCCCCCCCCTGCATTCCGCAGGGATCGCTCCCTACACAACTCCCTTGTCCATTCGTCCGCCCCATCCCTCCCCACTGATCTCCCTCCTGGCACTTATCCGTGTAAGCGGAACAAGTGCTACACATGCCCTTACACTTCCTCCCTCACCACCATTCAGGGCCCCAAACAGTCCTTCCAGGTGAGGCCACACTTCACCTGTGAGTCGACTGGGGTGATATACTGCGTCCGGTGCTCCCGATGTGGCCTTTTATATATTGGCGAGACCCGACGCAGACTGGGAGACCGCTTTGCTGAACATCTACGCTCTGTCCGCCAGAGAAAGCAGGATCTCCCAGTGGCCACACATTTTAATTCCACATCCCATTCCCATTCTGACATGTCTATCCACGGCCTCCTCTACTGTAAAGATGAAGCCACACTCAGGTTGGAGGAACAACACCTTATATTCCGTCTGGGTAGCCTCCAACCTGATGGCATGAACATCGACTTCTCTAACTTCCGCTAAGGCCCCACCTCCCCCTCGTATCCCATCTGTTACTCATTTTTATGCACACGTTCTTTCTCTCACTCTCCTTTTTCTCCCTCTGTCCTTCTGAATATACCTCTTGCTCATCCTCTGGGTCCCCCCCCTTGTCTTTCTTCCCGAACCTCCTGTCCCATGATCCTCTCGTATCCCCTTTTGCCAATCACCTGTCCAGCTCTTGGCTCCATCCCTCCCCCTCCTGTCTTCTCCTATCATTTTGGATCTCCCCCTCCCCCTCCAACTTTCAAATCCCTTACTCACTCTTCCTTCAGTTAGTCCTAACGAAGGGTCTCGGCCTGAAACGTCGACTGCACCTCTTCCTACAGATGCTGCCTGGCCTGCTGCGTTCACCAGCAACTTTGATGTGTGTTGCTTTCCTATATATATTCATTTTCAGGGTCTGGATGTCCCTGAAAATGCAAATCTATTTGCTTGCCCTTAAGACAGTGATGAACCATCTTCGTGAAACCTCTGCTGACAGCACAACAGCCTTGTTGGGTAGGGAACTCCTAGACTGAGGCAGTGATGCTGCAGGACTGGTGACATATTCCCACATTAGGATTGTGCAGAACCTTCAGGGGAACCTTCCTGTGGCAGTTTTCTCAACACCCGCTGCCACCTTCTACTTGGTAGTAGAGACAAGCATTTTATGACGAGCTGTTAGATGGCCTAGACCAATAGATACAGTGCATTTTCCAAATAGTATACACTGCAGACATTGTTCACCAGCTGTGGAGGTATGCCAATCAAGCAGGCTGCTTTGTCCTAGATGGCATTCTGGTTGCAGAGAGTAATTGCCCTTGAACACTTAATGAGGCAATACTATCAGCATCCAAATTAGTTCCTTGTAAGTGGTTAAGGCATCCGTCTACTGATCTGAAGGTCGCTAGTTCGAGCCTTGGCTGAGGCAGCGTGTTGTGTCCTTGAGCAAGATACTTAACCACACATTGCTCTGCGACAACACCGGTGCCAAGCTGTATGGGTCCTAATGCTCTTCCCTTGGACAACATTGGTGGTGTGGAGAGGGGAGACTTGCAGCATGGGCAACTGCTGGTCTTCCATACAACCTTGCCCAGGCCCGCACCCTGGAAACCTTCCAAGGTGCAAATCCATGGTCTCACGAGACAAATGGGTGCCTATATTTATAAACCGTGGCAAGGCCTTGGTGTGTGGAGGTGAGTCACTCATTACAGGATCCACGGCTTCTGATCTGTTCTTGTAGATTAGAATGAAGTTAGTCAGTCCACCGAGTTTCTGGTCAATAGTTCCACCCAGAAATTGATCAGGGTGGACGTGTCAATGACAAAGCCAAGTTCCCAGAAAGATACCAGGGGGAGAAAAAGGGACGAGGAAAAGCCAAAGGGAACATGAAAGCATTGACTGATAATGCATTGCCAAGTGCCAGTGGACATGGGTTATTGGGGATATCATCCTCAATCCAGAGTAACTACCCAATAAGAAAATGGAGTGACACCTGAGCATACATTTCATATTTCAATTAGCAGTGAATTTAATAAATTTCATTACAATTGACATTTTTGTTCAGCAACAATGAAAATGATGAACAAAAGAGTCATTGGCCAGAAGAGTAAATAAATTAAACCAGAATTATGTTACCATGTACAAAATATAAAGAACAGTAAACCTGCAAAATTTAAAAAGATGAAGATAAATATTTTATTTATCCCCAAGCTGTGAAAGATATTTATTCACAAGTTCAAAACAGGAAGAATTGTACAAAGTAGCAAAAAAGAACATTAAAATAATAATAATTACTAATTTAAATTTAGAATAACACCAGCTTGTTCCACAATGGGTTTTTAGACAGTTTAGCAGCTGCCGTTTAGCACTTCAAGCAGAAGGGGACGATGCTGCTAATTCCCCATTACCTTTCTGATTCAAACACTATGATCTATGATGCAAGTTATAATTACATCATTAGCCACATATCTGTCCTGATAAAACAAACTGCACCTCCCACTTATTCAAAGCTCACAGCAGAACATTTACTCTTAAATTCAAGAGATTCTATTCTTCAGTAAATGCCAGCCTAAATGTAATGACACACAGTTTGAACAAGATAAAATCTAATTGCAGTTAAAATTAAGACAATTTTCAAAGATTATAAAACTTTAATGCTTAATGAAGTGGCAGCTATGTCTAGCATACTCTTCATTTCAAACTATCACATTTGAAGCCACTTGCATCCTGAAAAGTACTATACATGTTTTACAGTACTTGCAATTGGAAGCATATACATTGCTTAATTCTTAATCAAATGTGATTCTCCCAAATAACGGAATTTGAAGCTCCTCACCGCTAGATGAAACACTACAAATTTCCCAATGACATACTGAGAAGCAAGGTCTTGCACTTCCACAGGGACACACAAGAGAGAATTTCAGATAACTCAAAGTGAAAGACAACACGGAAAAATAGTTATTATAATCAGCTAATACTGCAGACGAGCTTCATCACAAAACAAGATCAAAATAATTAGTGTAAGTTCAGTAAAACATTTTGTGAAGATACGTGTCAACAATACAGCAAATTTCCATGTAAACAGATATGATCATTAAAATCCCAACATTGCTGACTTGAGGCTGCCAGCTGTATAGCAAATGTTTAATTTGTAGAAAGGCATGAGATATTTGGCTAAAATTAAAATAATATGCTGTTTGACGTCCTTGGGGCAAAAAAAAATGAAGATAGAAAGTGTTCTGCCAAATGAAGGAAAGCATGCCTGTAACTGATAGTTTAAAAATGTGTATCTACCAACATCAGTTAGAGTTTGCATATGTTCCAGAAGTTATTTGAGAGGAGATAATTCTCTCGCCTTCTGATTAAGACGCGTGGTTAAAAGGTATATTCTGCAAATACTTAAGCAGTAAAAGCATTTTTTAAATAACTTGCAAATCATTCAACTATTAGGTACCCTTGAAGAACCCATCAGTCTCAGATTTCTGACATTTATGATTCCCAAGGTTGAAAAAACAAATGGCCACCATCTGGTAAATTCTTAAACTGAACACAAATTACTACTTTCAGAATACAGTAACAACAAACAAGACTGAATTATGAGGAGCAGGGCAAGAAATTGCTGTCTAAATGGCTGATGCAGCATGTCAAGAATTGTTTCAGTTGTGGTTCCAAATTTGCAAACTGGTGAGGACTTAAAGTAGGGTTCCTAACCTTCTTTATGCCATGGACTAATGCCATTAAGCAAGGGATCCCTAGGCCCCAAGCTGGGAACCCCTGGTTTAAAGGAAAGATCTATGGTACTGGGAGAGGAAGCAGTTGCAGGCAATAAAAAGGTGTCAAGACATTCTGGACAATCAGGGTAGATCAATGATAGGATAGAGAAAGATAAAATCTAAATAAGTCTTAATTTAGAGGCTTTCTGCTCTAACAATGCATTACAAGACCTAGTTATCCAATTACAAGAATGTGAACAATCGTTGCTCCAGGAAAAACTGTCAAATTTCTCAAACTATGCACCAATATAGCCAGCTGGTGGCATAGTGGCATCAGTGCAGGACTTCGGAGCAAAGGCTCCCAAGTTCAAATCCAGCCGGCTCCCTTACATGCTGTCCATCCGTGCTGTGTTGAGCATCGAGCTAGCAACTTGGCCTCATAAAAATAAGAAAGCCAGCTAAGAAAACGCCATCATGACGGCGTCCTGATGACTCCACTTAGAGTTAAGGGCTTTCTTCTTCTTCATGCACCAATATAATGTCTCACAGCTCATGACCGCAAACCATCAAGTGCCTGGTGAAACTTCAAATGGACACAAAACAAATCACAAAATACTACTTTTCTCAAGCACGAAGAATCATTCATCATCATGTGCCATACTCTGCCAGAGCCTCAGCGACCACTTTCTTCCACTGTGATCTGTCAGCAGTCAAACCTCTTGCATTGCTGGCGGTGAGGCTGGTCCACTTCTTGATGTTGGCGATCCAGGTTGTCCTCTGTCTGCCTCGGGAGCGGCTTTCTTCTACCCTGCCTTCAAGCACAGTGCGTTCCAGTGTCTCATCAGTTCTTGAGATGTGTCCGAAATAGTGAAGTATCATTACATTATCTAATTCCTAAGCCCATTTGACCAAAGCTGTTAATAACATTTTCAGCGACTAGAATTCAGTGAAAATAACTACAAATTATCCCTTCACAAATTTAAGACATGTTTCTCGAGCAATTAGGGTTACGAAATGAGACTGGAATGGAGAAAGAGAATGTAAACATCCTTTTCAAATTCCATCTAGGATATGAAGGGAAACATGATTTCAAGCAAAACATGCAAGAGCAAACTGATCCCAACCATCATAAGAAATATTATTACAAACAAAATGTATGTCTGACAAGTGAAAAACCAGTACTGGGGACATATTGAAAGCTGATAATTAATTTCCTCAATGAACTGAGAAATCATTTTGGTCCAAAAATCAGAACGTTAAAATTAGAGGGAAGAGCAGAGCACCAACATTAAAATTTGAGAGAGTTAGATCAAGAAATATGCCTATCAAAGGGAAAAAAATTCAAATGCTGCATTTATAAGGAAAATGGCACTCCAGTTATGATGCTCAGCAGAGGAGAGGCTGCTCTGATAACCTCATATCCTCTATTTAACACAGCAAGCTCAGAGCTGCAGTTTGAACAAGGAAGACGAATATTTCAATAATTCTCAAGATACTGCCTTTAAATCTAAATGATCTCTTACAGGCCAGATCAAGTAATTCAAGGAATTAGTATTTTCTCATTATGTTTCCATGTGGCCTCTAATAAATGAAAGAACAGTGGTACACAGTGGTACAGCTAGTAGGCTTGCTGTCTCATATTTCCAATGACCAGAGTTTAATCCTGATCTGTGTGGAGTCTGCAAGTTCTCCGAGGCCATGGAAACGTAACTATCCAATTAGGGTCTACACTAGCTTTCCTCTCAGCGCTCCAGGTTCCATTCACTTCTAAAGGTGCACTGATTAGTAGCTTAACTGGCAATTGTAAATTGTTCCCCATATGTGGGTGAGTTACAGAATTGAGAAAGGGATGTAGGGTTGGATTAAATGGATACTTGATCGGCATGGACTCGGTATGCTGATGGGCTAGTTCGCATAATATGCGACTCCATGTCATCTTAATGGCTCCTAAATCACTGGTGAAATTGACCCTGGCAACATTGCTATTAAGTCAGCTGACTACAAACTACAGTACCCGGTATCTCTGCTGATCGAAATCTGCAATTCTGGTTAAAGGCCACAAAGTTTCTCGGTTGTGATGGGCCTTGGCCAATATGCATGCTCTTTAAATGGTCATCACAAAAGAAATCAACATCTAGGGTTGCCAAATGTCTCGTATTAGCCAGGACATCCCGTATATTGGGCTAAGTTGGTTTGTCCTATACGGGAGCGCCCTTGTCCCGTATTTCCCCCGCTAAGGTAGAGAGTTCCTATGAAACCATTCGTAAGCCGAAATGGTGTAAGGCGATGAAGCAATTACCATTAATTTATATGGGAAAAACTTTTGCACGTTCCCAGACCCAAAAAACACCTACCAAATCATACCAAATAATACATAAAACCTAAAATAACACTAACATATAGTAAAAGCAGGAATGATATGATAAATACAGAGTCTATATAAAGTAGAAATAATGTATGTACAGTGTAGTTTCATTTAACAGAATCGGGAAGATTAAACCAAAACCGATTTGTAGAGAAAAAAAAACTGGCATGCACACACATGCGCACCGCGGAAGGCTTCATGGTTGTGGTAGTCTTTCTCGGGGTAAACACAAGTGTCCCGTACTTGACTGCTACTTTTGTCCCTTATTTGGGAGTGAGAAAGTTAGCAACCCTACCAACATCATACAACATCACAACAGGTAAGTAGCAAAATCCATGCATTCTTATAAAGGTTAGGTCTATTTTTGCGCAGGTAAAAGGATGGTTAAACAATCGCTATTCTAGTACTACAGCAAACTTCAAAGAGTGCAAGTAGACCCAGTATAAAGATATACTGGGTTGGGACCCATCAACAATGCTCATTAAGTTGCTGTGCCGAAAACGTGAAAGCAATTTCATGCACACTTCAATGTAATCACAAGTTTTTAATTGCCACAAGATGCACTCCTTAAACTTTTATGTAAATAAATTTACCATTTAAAAGCATCTAAACTGTATTAATAGAAATCCTTATGCATTCTTCACTAACAGACTTACCTTGAGTGCCAGATACTTTCCATTCTTTCAGCCTCAGAGCTGACAATGCATTCCCAATCCTCAATAATCACTGTTCTCATTGTAATTATTCCATAATAGCTCACACTTCTGAAACTTTGCCATTACTTAAATTAAACATTGCAAATGGACTTTCAAGAACAGTGAATTATGTGCAATTACTTATAGGGGTCTTAATAGGTGCAGTCGGGATTATTTTGGAAACAGTGCCAAAGTGGTTCTATGTAATTAGTTCATTAAAGGACTACAGAAAACAAACGATTAAAAAGATAACGTGACAGATAAATGGCTACACATTGGTGTGATGTACTTGGGTTTTCAGGAGGCATTCAATGAGGTGTCACAGACGGCTTGTTAAAATTCAAGAGTCTGGTACAAAGTTGAATGCAGAAACAAAGCTTTAAGATCAATGTGTTATAGAAGAAGTGAAAGTGGACCTATCCAATAGGGTCCACGCTAGGTTTCTACACTTCAAAAAGAAAATGAAGCCTCATATTTTGACCCCTTATTGTGGTACCTTTGATCATTAACTTAAAATGCATGCTCTGTTTCTCTCCACACAGTTGTGATTCAACTTACTTTTCCCACTCTCAGTTTTATTCATCGTCCACGTACCACAATAAGGGGTCAAAATATGAGGCTTCATTTCAGGACTGCATTGTGCAATTGCCTTGGGACTGGTCAAGCTTGCCCCATAAAAGGAGCACTGAACCAATGAGGTGTATGTTTCAGAGGGTCTGCAGCCAAGCAAACCAAAATAAAGGCTTACATTGGACTTCAACGACCCCTACACTGTACTTTGAAACATGAATAAGATAGCAAAGTAGAGGAATTTCAGTGCATTTGGCTTTACTAAGTCTCAGAAAATATATGGCCTTACAATTAAGTAAAATCTTAAAATTGCAGTAATTTTCAAAATAACAATGGGAAGAAAAAACTTGAAATTATATATCTAAAACATTCAGTCCCTATTGTACATTGTAGATACATGTAATGAACCCAGACGTTCAAAACTAATTTTTTAAAAATCCCATTCAAAGCAAGAGGGCAAAATTAGAGTACAATTTGGAAACTGACACAAAAGAGCAGAGATAACGTAAAAGGGTGTGAGGGAAGTATTAGCCCACAAGTTTATATTGTAGAACCGTCTCAATGCATGGTAATCAAATTCAAATCTGTCAAAACGACAGCAAGACTCAATGCAAAAAGGGAAATCCAGGCAAAATCTAACAAGCAGTTCACTATGGCATGCATTTTGGCTGATCAGTGGCAAATCTAGTTCATTCTACATAAAGCAAGAAAAACAACATGCATCAAGCAATAAAATAAACTTCATGAAGAACAAAGGTGTAATCACCATTCATCTATCACTCGCCACGTCCAGAGTGAGCCAGCACAATGAATATATACAGAACGGTGGTATAAGCTTCGGCAGATGCTGGAATCTGGAGCAACAAACTGCTCAATAAACTCAGTGGGTCAAGAAGCATCTGAGTAAGGAAAGGAACTGTCACTGTTTCAGGCTGAAACCTTGCATCAAAACAGAGCAGAGGGGCGAGATGGCCAGTAATGAAGAGCAGAAGGGGAGTGGCGAGAAAGAATTCTGAGGTGACTGGTGGACTGAACAGAGGTAGGGGAGAAAAGCAGGAATGAAGATGGAAGATAGTGGGAGGTAAATGACAGATGGAGGCAGACAGAGAGAGGGAAAAGGGGGAAAACTGATGGGGGAGGGGCATGTGATGATATGGAGCAGCTGCTGGAAGGAGATGAGCAGGAACACAAGATGCTACCAGCGCTAGATTCTGATTAATAAAGAAGGTGTGAATGGGAACCATCGGGGGAGAGATAAACAGCCACTGAAATCAAATTAGGGAGGGGGGTGGCAGTGAGGGGAATCTATGTGTGAAATGGGTGGATGGAACCAGGAGAAGGAAGGGAATTACGGTGTGTGAAGAGCCACTGGATGTCGATGGGAAATGGAACAAAATAGGACCAGAGGATTTGCAGGTTGGGGAAGTGGGGGTAGGGGGGGGTGGGGTCTGGATGAAACGTTAACTAAAATTGTAAAACTCAATATTCATACCCTCCATGTTAAAATTTCTCCAGAGTTTTGTGTGGATTACTTGATATTACTACCAATTGGTTGTCAACTGCGCAGGTGGAATACAAGATGTTGTTCCTCCACTTTGAATCCTACTAGTAGATGATACTGAGAAAGACAGGTCAGTGTGGGAATGGGAAGGGGTGTTGAAATGGTCTGCCAGTAAACAATATTCTGCTGACAACAAAACAGTCCAATTCCCCAAACCATACAACTACATGTGTGGAAACTCTCCAACTCAGCCATCAAGCAAAAACATTTCTAACAAACGTTATGCAATTGAATCATGAAAGACAAATCAGCATTGCTCAGAAGATAAAATGGCTTCTGGTTTAAGATGGCGCTGGTGAAGCACGGCAACTTCTTGCCTGTAGCTAACAAAACAAAGAAAACTACTCTCTGGCAAACGATCACTGCAATCAATAGCTTGCAACTTCCCTTTCAGGGTTGAGCTTCTGAACACCTGTACGACCATGGCATTTTTGCAGTATGAACTGAAGTTTTGAAGGTGCAGGATGGTTGTGGCATGGCATGTACGAGCCCAATCGAGGCAGCAGAGAATGAGCCAAGGTATACATACTTTGATAATAAATGTACTTGGACTTTGACTTCATTGTTTTAAAAGAGATCACTCATGAAAAACAATTGTGGAAAAGTATGTTGTTTCTGTGAGGAGATTTTATATAAAAAAAAAAGGCTCAGGAGTTCAAGTAAACTCTGATGGATAACTTTTCATAAGACTGGACAGTAGAAAAATGGGCACAGATTCAAATATGAGACAATCAATTTGCAGCTTTTTGCCCAAAAGTTGTAATCTGAACACTGGACTTCAAATAATTGAAGAAATAGTCATAGTCATATTTTATTAATCCCGGGGGAAATTGGTTTTTGTTACAGTTGCTCCATAAATAACAAATAGTAATAGAACCATAAATAGTAATATGTAAATTATGCCAGTAAATTATGAAATAAATCCAGGACCAGCCTATTGGCTCAGGATGTCTGACCCTCCAAGGGAGGAGTTGTAAAGTTTGATGGCCACAGGCAGGAATGACTTCCTATGACACTCTGTGCTGCATCTCGGTGGAATGAGTCTCTGGCTGAATGTACTCCTGTGCCCACCCAGTACATTATGTAGTGGATGGGAGACATTCACCAAGATGGTATGCAACTTAGACAGCATCCTCTTTTCAGACACCACCGTGAGAGAGTCCAGTTCCATCCCCACAACATCACTGGCCTGCAAAACCAGCAAAAACTGCAAAAGACTGAGTTGTAGAAGGGCAGGATGCTCTCCAAGATGATTCAATATTTCAGCTTCCCCGGCAACAGAGAATTCCACCCAGGATGCAGTATGTTGTTGGAAACTTATTTCAAGATCAGTGTTGCAACGTTAGTCACATAATATGGAATAGATAGGACTGGAGGTTTGTCTTCTTTCAGATCTATTTTGCCATCTTTACCACACGTTCAAACACATCAAGCATCTCTTCAGATGTAACATGTACACGTATACACACACACACACACAGCCCAACACATTATGCAAAAACAGTGAAAAATTCAATATGCTCATGTACATCCAGCTGTCTTCATTTGCACTTACAGATCACTAAAAATGCAGAACACAAAAAAGTGGAAAATACAAGATTTTAAGATTAATAGTTTATAATCTAGAAATTTACTTTGTATTCAGACAATTTGCATGCGAGTCATATACTACCTCCACATACTGCATGGGCCTTGCATATCCCATGAACCAGACAGAAACTTCCTCTACTGACTGACCAGTTAAGTCTTTGTAGCTCTTGTTTATATTTAACTGATCCTGCTTAACCCAGCCCTTGTTCTGCATGTATACTCCCATGGAATACGCATTTCATGGGATGCCCATTAAGCCATTTGCATGCTGCAGCCCTTCCTGAGTGAGAGCAGACTGCAAATTTCAGAAGCTACTTCCCCACCCCAACACTGGCCTGATGATCTTCTGATAACATGTGCTGTCAAAAAGTGTTTTCTACCAATTCTGTGACTCTCTGATCAGAGATATTCAGAAATAGTTAAAATAACATTTTAAAATTAATACAGCCATATACAATTAAAACAAAAAACACATCAATTTATCTTTTTAATGACAGTCAGCAACCACACAAATGATGGAAGGCCAGATTATGTGGACACAAATGGCAGATAGCCAGCGTTTCTGTACCAAACCCCCGAATGGCTATTAATGTGATCAAGCTTATTTATATTTAACTACCCAACATTTAGAAAGTACAAAGAGACTTAAAAGGTCAAACATAAAACACCGGCCCATCCCAGATTTACAGTCATGTATGCCTGCCAATATTCTTCCCAACTCTGCTAAATATTTTTATCACATCTTGTAACTATAAACTGAAAAATGTTTTATGATGAAAACAATGCTGCAAACCATCCCACTATAATCTCTAAATTAGTTAAACATTAGAGATCTTCTGCTTTAGAAGATTTCAGATTGCCATCTGTTTATATCTACACCAATGTCACCTTTTTAACTCAAATTCCACATTAATAAATATTTTAGCATAACTTTAAATGTCTGACCACTTCCTTTAGGTTTACTGCTCTTCCTTTCTTGGACTCTGTCTCTCCTCTCTTAACATTGTTCAACCATGCTTTCTTTATTCTTCTATATCTTGGTTCCTTCAATCCTAATCTATTATTATACTGCCCTCCCACTCCCTGCTTTAAATTCTGCTGAATAAGACCAGTTTTGTTTTTCCTGCCATTCTCCAAAAGACCCAGAGATAATCCTTTTACTGCCTCATGAAACCCAGTCTGTTCTCCACCCCATTAAGCAGGTGTTAATCTCCTTTCAATATAGCTGCATTTGCTCCTTTGAAAGACCTCAATTCAGTGATGTCAATTACTACCATGTTTCTCCCACCACCACTTGTGATTTTTCAAATTTTGATGGTGTTCCAGAATTCAGGTCTCCATTATGCAGTTTAACTAGACAATTTCTACTTCAACACGCTAACGTACACTGCCAATTCCCAGCCTTTGCATGCATAGACGGATAGTATTGTTAATCACACTGCAAACCCATGGACCATCATTTTTCCAAATAGCCAAATACCATTTTTGCAATGAACATGGCAAAATGATTCTTAGGTTCATCTTAAACTTCTTCCCAACCTCACAGGTTTAAAACAGGCAAAAGCAAACCTATGCAACACTGGGGAAAAAAGAACAGAGTTCAAAGTTAAACATTGTCCCAGAGTGAATTTATAGCCCCAGTGGAACAAAAAGATGGTTCAGAAAGCAAGACTGCAGGACCTCATGTACTAAAACATCATTCTGTAACATAAATCAAACAGTTTCTGCTTGGAGTTCAGAGTTAACTGACAGAATTTAATCTGTTCAACAATATCCAGATTAAAAGCAAATCTGGTCCCCAAAGCGTATTCCAAGGAGTCAATGAAGTACAGTACTTTCAAGGCTCCAATCCCTGTTCAACTGCAGGGGGGCTAAACTGGCAATTGCTCACAGAAAGGTCCCATGCTTAGCAGAAATAAATAACCAGATTATTTTTATTTGGTTAAAAAAAAAGGCTGGTATGCTTGATCATGTTTGCTGTTGTGTGGTGGGGCAGCAGGCTGAGGGTAGCAAACACCAACAGAATCAACAAACTCATTCGTAAGGCCGGTGATGTTGTGGGGATGGAACTGGACTCTCTCACGGTGGTGTCTGAAAAGAGGATGCTGTCTAAGTTGCATGCCATCTTGGTCAATGTCTCCCATCCACTACATAATGTACTGGGTGGGCACAGGAGTACATTCAGCCAGAGACTCATTCCACCGAGATGCAGCACAGAGTGTCATAGGAAGTCATTCCTGCCTGTGGCCATCAAACTTTACAACTCCTCCCTTGGAGGGTCAGACACCTTGAGCCAATAGGCTGGTCCTGGACTTATTTCCTGGCATAATTTACATATTACTATTTAACTATTTATGGTTTTATTACCATTTAATTATTTATGGTGCAACTGTAACAAAAACCAATTTCCCCCAGGATCAATAAAGTATGACTATGACTACATTGGCCTGTATACCAGTAGAACTTCCCTTGCTTTAAGAGTCGCACAGGGATATATCTAAGTGGAGCCAGTGTCACGAACAATTCAATTCTAAAAGTTAGCCCTGAAGGCTCCAGTGACTTTGTGATTCTTTGGTTGGAGCTTATGCCTCTCAGCCAATGAACTGCAATCTCAAATGAAAATCAATGGAACAAGTTAAATTGAAGGGAAAAAATGATGCTGGAACAATATGGGAAAATAAAACAGAATTAGGCCATTTGGCTCCTCCTGCCTGTTCTGATATCCAATAAGGTAATGGCAGATTTGATTTTTTTTTTTTTTTAAACCTTTGCACAAAAGCTTTCCTGCATGAACCTCAAATCTCTTGGTTCTAAGCCTGGTATTCAAACCATTGATCTTTGACTTGAATAAACTGAGCCTCTGTAGCCCTCTTGCGTAGAGAATGCTGAAGATTCACTATCCTGTCAAAGGAAAAGCTTTAATACAAAAGCAGAATAATGAAAATTTCGGAAATATGATTATCTATTCAAATAGTTTCAAACTTTTGGGGTTGGAGGACTACTTGTGTGTTAACACTGAAAGGCATGGGTTGAAATTGTTGCTGGCATTTTGTGTGCATGACACAATTGCAGCCAGGTCACTAACACAACAGTTCCACTTACACACAAGACATGAGGATGGGACTGGTTTTTAACAATAATGCAGATCATAATCAAAGGTTTACCATGGTATTACTTAAAGATATGCGTGTAATCTGGGCTCTACCTTCTTAAAACCGACATTCTTCTCTAACTTACCCCTCAGCACCTTCAGAGCCATACAATCTTCCTGATGAGTCCTCCCATTGTGAATTCTAACTTATCTTCAAGAACTGAGAGCATTGTAAGGAAAATGCCATCAATCCCCTTTCCCTCAGATGAAAACTTAAAGGCAGAATATGGAATTAATGGCAGTGTTCTTAGCAATGTGGACCAGAGGGATCCATGTCCATAGACCCTTCACAGTTGTCACACAAGTTGATAGGGTTGTTAAGAAATCATAAGGTGTGTTGGCCTTCATTAGTCGTTGGATTGAGTTCAAGAGCCAAGTGTTGCGTATTTAATATTTAAGTAGAATTTCAGTGTTATTTTAAATATTGTTGATTAAGCACTCATATAAATAATTCATTAGGGGTTATATGTAAAAAGAAATGAATTCCATACATCATGACACTACCACGCCATACCACACTTAAAGTAAACACGAACTAAGACTCGCATCTCTCAGGTTTTCCATTTAATTATTATAATGTTTTGAAGATACAAACCATAACAGAGAGGTGATGTTACAGTTCTGTAAAACTCTGGTTAGATCACACATGGAATATTGTGTTCATTTCTGGTCATTACAAGGAGGATGTGGAAGCTTTGTAGTGGGTGCAGACGAGATTTACTAGGATGCCATCTGGATTAGAAAGCTAGGGTTTTTCTCTTTGGAGTGAGAGGTGACTTGATAGGGAATGCACTAGATAATGAGGCATAGATTGAGTGAATAGCCAGAGACTTTCTCCAGGACGGAAATTGCTAATTTGAGAGAGCATAATCTTAAGGTGATTGGAGATCGGGTGATGTCACAGATAAGTTTCTTTTACATAGAGTAGTGGGTGCCTGGAACACCCTGCCAGGGGTGGTGGTAGAGGCAGAAACATTAGGGACATTTACAAAATTCTTAGGTTCATGAATGACAGAAAATAGAAAGTGGAGGACTACATAGGAGGGAAGGGTTAAATTGACTCTGGAGTAGGTTAAAAGGTTGGCGCAACATCGTGTGCTGAAGGGCCTGTACTGTGCTGTAATATTCAATGTCCTATGTTCTAAAATTGTAACAAGATTGCCAAAGACTCCCAATTGGATGTTCCCAGAGTTTCTGGGCGACAGAAAATGGTTGCAAAGTAATTGTCATTTATCATTCATGGAAGCAAAAAAAAAAATCAAATTGCAAATACTAAAAAAAAGGAAATGCAAAGCAATTGAACTTCCATTTAGTTGTTGTTTTAATGTACATAGGGAAACAGGAGAGATTTGAAAAATACTGGTCAATAGGAAATAAAATTTAGCAAGCTATGAAAAAATGTTTGCATTGAACTTTGCAAATCAAAAATGTGCATCTGAGGGATTTTAATACTTCATAAATGTTTTCAAAAATTCTACCAAACTGAACTGTTTAGCTGAACTGCTATTTAGCTAACCTGCTATTTTATCAAGGTAGAAGTAAAAAATAAATTCAACTTTAGTGGACAGATGTACTTGTACTCAGAAAATTGGTCCAAGTTGCAATCTGCACAAAGTTTAAGATAGAAATTGAGTTTAATTTCAAAAAAGTTTAAATAATACAGAAATTATTATGCTGTGTAAACATGAATACACTGACAGTTACTAGACACACTTAAAAACAGCTAAAACCCAGAAATAATAGGAGCTGGATCAGATACACCAACTTGTTGCCAAGGATACCAAACCAGCTGTGTCAGGTCACAAATATGAATAACTGATTTCAGAATCCTGCAATAAACTTTCATACTCTAAGTGTAAAAGGAGTATATAAAAGAGTAGCCAAGGAAAAACAAAAGTTAGCCCAAAGTGGTAATCTATATGTTTATCCAGCTGATGTGGGGCTATATTTCTCATTGTACTTAAAACAAGAAGACATAGAAGGCAGTAAATTCAGGGAGAGTAGCTGGCCAATCTGGAACTAATCAGTATTAAGAAAGAGGAAGTGTTGGATGTAATGAGATATATACAGGATTGATAAATGCCCAGAGCCAGATGAGATCTATCCCAGGTTGCTATAAGAAGCAAGGAAGAAGGCAGCTGGGGCTCTGGGGGAGACTTTTGCTTCTTTGTTCGATACAAGTGAGGTACAAGTGAGGATAGTTAATGTTTTTTCCTTCATTTAAGCAGCGGGACAGGGATAAGCTCGTTAACCACAGTCTGGTGAGCCCCATGTCAGTGGTAACAAGATTATTGGAGAAAATCCAAAGGATAGAATTGCAGTACAATTGGAAGACAAAGGGGTGATCAGGGATAGTCAGCATAATTTTTTTTGGGGGGGGGGGGAACCTGCCTCCCTAATTTGACCGAGATTCTTTTTTGAGGATATGACTGAGAAGGTTAATGAAGATAAAGCAGTAGATATTGCATATATGGACTTTAATAAGGCCGTTGACAAAGTCCCACACGCAAGTCTGTACCAGAATAGAATATGAAGGCACGTGGTAATCGAATAGGAATATACACGGTAAATGATAGGGCACAAAGGAATGCTGATCAAAAGGCAGATGATAGGGTTTAAATTCTCACTTCCCTGGTCGATAAGGTGGTGAAGATAGGATACAGAATATAAAATTTGGGACATTACGTTACAACTTTACATAACACTGGTTTCAACCACACCTAGACTTCGCTCCACGGAAGATACATCAAAAGTAAAACAATGCAGGTTTAAGGTGAGAGGAAGGAATTTTAAAGGAATTTTGAGGAGAAAGTTTTGTTTTAAACATAGGGACAGTTTGATATCTAAAGTCAGAGGTAAACAATATGTTCAAGAGACATTTAGACATGCATTTAAACAAGCAAGATATAGAAGGATACACATGTAATGCGAACAAGTGGCATTCGGATAGCAAAACAATCAGTGTCTTATGTGCTGGGCTGAAAGGCATGTTCCTGTGCCCACAACTCAAGAACTTCCTGTCATATGCACTAACAGCAGGAAAAATCAGCAGCAGCAGGACCACCTGAAGGGTTTATCCACACTTCAATTCCAAGTTGCTGGGCATCAATATCTCTCAGAACCTAACCTGGTCGCAACATATTGATGCCATTGAAAAGAAGGCCAATCAGCAGCTATATTTCATTAGGAGTTAGAGAAGATTTGGTTTGTCACCTAAAACACTAAAAAACTTCTATAGATATATCGTGGAGAACATTCTGACTGGCTGCATCACCGTCTGGGATTGGTGGGGTGGGGGTGCGGGGGGGGGGGTGGCTACTGCACGGAATCAAAGCAAGCTGCAGAAAGTTGTAACATTAGTTGCTCCATCTCAGATACCAGCCTCTGCAGTATCCAAGACACCTTCAAACAGCAGTGCCTCAGGAAGGTGGTGCCAATCATAAAGGACACCCATCCCCCAGGGCAATATTACCATCAGAAGCCTGAAGGCGCACACTAAGCAATTCAGGAACAGCTTCTTCTCTTCTGCCATTCAATTTCTAAATGGACTTTGAACCCATGAATACTACCTCACTACTTTTTTTTAAAAAATATGTATAAATATATATATAATATATACACTGTATATACACACACTTACTGTAATTCAGGTTTTTTCTATATTTATCATGTATTGCATTGTACTACTAACTCAAAGTTAACAAATTTCACAACATATGCCAGTGATATTAAACCTGATTTTGATTCTACATTCACTGCCAGCAACAGCTGAAGTTCTACATGATTCAATTTTTTTTTTTAAAAGTTGTTCCATGTTTCAAGACTGCAGCACATGGTGCAAAAGATACTTGGCTATGAGGCTTCAAAGGCTTCTGAACAAGACTGCTGTTTCCATATATGGATAGATTATTGTACATTCCTTTTGTAATACAATTTAATTGGAAAATGAGCAGGAGTCCCTACCCTTTCTAGGCTCTCTATCTGCATATCATTAAAAAACAATGAGTAAGATGCATGTTTCAATAAACTGCATCACTGTGCAACTCTACCAGTGGTGCACATAGTAGAACTGCTGCCTCACATGCAGGAGACAGGTGTTCAATGCTGACCTTGGATGCTATCCACTTGACACTGCCACGCCTTCCCTGTGACCTCAGTTCTCCAGTTTCTTCCCATGTCTCAGTTGTAGACTCTAACCCTCTCTACAACTGTGATTTATAGAAGTTTGTTATTCCCATCTTTGAGTACCACTTTATTCCATCTATTGACTGATCAGATATTGAAAACTACAAGTGTGCATATTTTATTACGCATGCAGTTTGAGAAATAATAACTGTGCAAAATGAATCCAAATGCAAGTAGAGTGGATTCCAGTTCATTGGGATACATCAGGACCAGTACATTTTGGCCCATTGAAGTCGCAACCCCAATAGATCAAAGTTTCATGGAAATAGTTAAAAAGATATATTAAAAAGACAAACTAAGCAACAAATTATGTACTTAAATAAAATACAGCACAAAGTAAAACAGTACCAATACTACTGCACTACAATAACACTGTGTATTAGTTCCTAATACTTATCGATGGAGGAATTCATCCACACCACTTTCTTTAGACTGTAAAACTTTCTACAGGGGCACAATTGAGAGCATCCTGACAGGCTACATCATTGCCTGGTATGGAACTGTAATTCCCTCAATCCCAGGACTCTACAGAGAGTGGTGCGGACAGCCCAGCGCATCTGGAGATGTGAACTTCCCACTATTCAGGGCATTTACAAAGACAGGTATGTAAAAAGGATCACTGGGGACCCAAGTCACCCCAACCACAAACTGTTTCAACTGCTACCATCTGGGAAACTGGACTACAGTATAAAAGCCAGGACCAACAGGCTTCAGGACAGCTTTTCCACCAGGTCATCATACTAATTAATTCATGCTGATACAATTGTATTTCTGTTATATTGACTGTCCTGTTGTACATACTATTTATTATAAATTGCACATTGCACATTTAGATTTTTAGTCCTCATGTATATGAAGGGTACAAGTAATAAAGTCAATTCAATGAACGAACAATATCAGCATGGACACCTAGTGCAGATAATGGACTGCCTTCATATAATACTGCCGATGATTACATCCTCCAAATTTTAACTTTCATTGTAATAGTTAAGATGATTGCCAATACCTTCAAATACTTCGTAGTTTCTAATTTGCTAAACTAGTGAAATTGCTTCATTTTCACTCTTGACTTGTTTCTGGCATCTCCAAACCTGAATGCTTGAAACCGCAGTGAGCAAAAGTTTTAAATTGCCAATCTGATTATTTCTCACCAACTATCAGAGACAAAACTCGCTGCTTTTTGAACACAAACACATGCAACTGACGCTATTTAAAAACTCTCCTCGAAGCACAGTGCTGTATCTAATGGACATGCAACTGAACACGACTAAAGCTAGTTAGAAACTGTCTGGCAAGGCTCCTGCCCAAATTAGGCGGCATAGCATTCTAAATAAACAAAAAGAATCCCAGCTGTTTTCTCAATTAGTTTTTTTTCTTTAAGAGTTGTCCCAAATAAGTGGCTTCCCCAATTAACCGGTGGCTCAATTAACCAGAGCCCACTGCATTTTTGGTGCAGCACTTGAAGTACTGCATTCGATAAGTGTGTGTTACCTGAAGTTTATGTAATGCACTGACAAGTTATTTGAAGCAATTAAAAGCCGAGCATTGAATGGACGCGACCAGCTCCCCACTTACGAATACTGGGAAAAGCCACCAAGCAGATTGGAGCCAATTATAGGTACGGTAGCTGATATTCTCCTTCACAAAGAAAAAAAACCACAAACTTACATGCTTATAATTGTAAACAGACCTAATTCATGCAAATCAACCAATCAGTAACATAAAAATATTAGAAATTTAATGAAGCAACGCTAAAAGAAATAAATGAAGCTTGGATTGTAGATGTGAATGAAAACAAAATGTTATAGTACAAAAACCACCAAGGCACTAACCACAAAGATTGACAGAGGATAAGAAATACAGAGAAAGCTGACCAGAATGATGGCACTTGGCGGCACAGAAGTGATGGTGCGTAAGGGAGTGGGAGGTGAGGCGATAAGGAAGTAATCATAAGAATTGTGGGTTGAAATGACAAAAGATAGGAAAGGAGGAGAGTAGGGTCCAATTTAAATAGCAGAATGAAAATTTCATTGGGAAGGGTACTGGGAATCAGTGCTGCTTGGCATGGAAATTGGCAACAGTGAACAATTTTCCTGGCAGAAAGAGGATGGTTTTAATGTAACAAGATGAAACTTATAATGGGCAGAATATGGGCAATGGAACAGTCTGGGAGGGACATGGGCATAGATGAATGTTTCAGCAGCAGATGGGCTGAGCTTTTGACAGAAGCATTCATTGCTAAAGAGGGTGAATTAGTTTGGGCCAAAATCAAGCCACTGGATGGACACTGGATTCAACAGCAGCTGTGGAGGGAAGAGAATTGACACCTGTGGTCAAGGCCCTGCACTCTCGGCAGATGTTGTTCTACCCAATGAGTTCATCCAGCAGGTGAGTTTGTTACAGATTCAAGCATCTGGAGTCTCTTGAGTCTTTCTTGAATGCGTTTATGTTTGTGATAAAGAAGATAGAAGTTTGAATAGAATGCCAATTTAGTAAATTTACACAATCTACACTGGAAACTGGAATTATCAATGCTTAGTTAAAAGAATGTGCGATTTATCAAGGACTTATAGGAGGGGAAAAAACATGTCAGAAAGAATGGAAACGGGGAAGCAAATTGCAGGAGTCAGTGAAAGGGCAAAGTACAAAGGAAAAGCTTATGTCATCAATTTAGCAGCCACCCCTTGTGTCTTATGATACTGTAACCAAGGAATAAAAGTTGTGAAAACTTGGTGGGGAGGATAGGGAGGGGCAACAAAACTAGATTCACATGGGATTAGATACAGATTATTAATAAGACGTCAATAGGAAATAAAACTTCATACTACCAACATTCTTGTTATGCTCGGACAGAACTGATACCAACCAAAAGCAGTCCAACTGAGACAGGCAAGATACTGGAGGAAAATAATGTGATCAGTGGTTTTACAAGTGGTAGAAAATGCCAAGATGAATCTAACAAGTTAGAATAGACTTCAGCTCGCGGTCAACAACAAACCTAATTCAACATCAATGTACAATCAATTCTATCATCCCCTGCATGTATTTCAAAATAAAGGCAGGAAGGAAATGACACTATTGTACTTCAGTTTGATATTGTCCTCGCCAGATACTCACCTTCATATTTCTCATGACACAGAAAAACAGTATTGGTTTCAAATTAATCCTAGCTCTCAGGAGCAATCCAACCAATCCAATTACGTGCAATTATATCCTGGCAAACTATTTTCACTCACATTCTCATCGACTCCATTCTGCCAAACACCCCCCCCCCCCCCACAATCCACTGCCACCCACAACAGTAGCCAATCAATTCAGACATTGGCTTGGAGATCAACCACTAACTGGTGGAGCCTTTGCAAGATTGAGGAAAAGAGTCTTTGAAACCTGCAACCTGCAAGTCCAATCAAGACTTTTGGTCGATCGATTAGTTGTTCTTCCTACATTACTGTATGGTGCTGAATCATGGAACATCTACAGTAAGCACCTGGAGGTCCTGGAGCTATTTTATCAAAGATCCTTACCTATGATTTTTAGGACTGGCTGCAAGGACAGACATTAATAACACCAGAGTACTGGAGGAGACCAACATGAACAGCAACCTCCCCATGATAAAACACCACCAACTCTGATGATAGGTCACACCAGCCAGATGCCGAACTCGCATCTCCCCAAACAGACCATTACTCCAGTTAAAGGATGGTCAGTGAGCCCCTGGTGGGCAAAGAAATGCTTCAACAATACCATCAAAATCAGCCTGAAGATACTAAACATTACATTAAACACTGGGAGGACATCGCATTCAATGGACACACCCAAAGGAAATCTCTTCAACAGGGAGCTGTGTTACATGAGCGCAACCTCCCCTGTACCACAGAGAACACGCGGCAGCTGCGAATGGCGAGACTGAACACCAGCCACAGCCACCACTTACTCGTGTCCACACTGCACCAGAATATATGGATCCTGGATCAGACTCTACAACCACCTGAGGATCCACTGAGAGACAACCCCAGCATCCTACTTGTCTAGAGTGATTGCACTATAACCTACAAATCAGCCCATGCTTGGAATGTGGGAAAATTGCAACACAATCATGTTTCGAACAAGTAAGCTGCACAGAAATAGCATCCACAGAGTGAACCCAGACCCCTGGGGCTGAGAAGGACCTGTACTGACCAGTGTACCATGATGTCAGCCATTTACACATGGTTGCTGAAGAACCATGAGGAACAGTGGGCACTGAACAGTGTCGCACAGCCCAAGATTAGATGTCAATACACAAAGTGCTATTGCAGAAGTGGATCAGTTCAAATTGAAGGTTAAATTTTATACTTTATAGACAATATACAGCCATTGAAGTTCTTCTAATAAAACAGTTAATTAGCAAATTAATTATTTTAAAAGAGAAACTTTTAACTTTGAAAATTTGACTTTTCAACAATTTTTGGAACCTTCCTTCTCCAAGCTGTATCAGCAATGTGTTCTTCATAACAAACCTACAATTTCAGAAGCATAGCACAGCAATTAACTGGATTATAAATAACCTGCTGCAGATGCCAAAGAAAGTCGAATTATTTGCAGTTAGCTGAATTACCACGGCTGCAGAGGATAAGCATTAGTGAAGCCCTAAAGCGGTGAACAACTATTCTTGGAAGCTTTTTTTTAAGTTGTCACATTCCTATTAGTAGATATGAATGGCAAGGTGCATTGTCAAGCTCATGATACATTTTGCCATTAGAAGGGAATACCAGACATGACTCAGCTGAAACCACTTTCGAAGAGACCTCTTTGTTGGCATTTTTGTCAAGCATCTACATTAAAGATATAAAAGTGGCTCATGGTTATTTTGATAAACATCATAAAACCAATGCCATATTAAAGTAAAATATTTCTTAACTACAGCTAGAGAGCCTTCCTTCTCACAAATATGCAAGCACTGAGTTATTTTAAACAAGCTTGTATTTCAGAAGCATAGTACAGAAATTAACTGATTTGAAAACCATGATAGTTTACTGAAAGAGTTGGTAACATTGGAGGAGAATGATGCCAAGATACATCCTAGGATGTGCTGGGTCACATTATCAGTGATTTAACCCGAGATCGTCCGGTGTTTTGGGTCTTTCAACATCAGTCTCGCCCAGGCGACCCAGCCAGGGTTGATCAGGCCCTGGCCTGTGTCCCAGCAGCCTCTGTGATGGTCCAGATGGTTCTTTTCTTTGCAATCCCCGTAACGCCAAAGGGAGAATAGGCACTGCAGAGCGAGCAGCCAGCAAAACCTCTACAACCCACCTCTAAAAGCTGGCATTGTACCCTCCATCCGTCACTGGCACTGCTCTACCAGCTCCTGGTATTCTGCTTTCTTATATTCAAATGCCTCCTCAACCACGTCTTTCCAAGCCACGGTTCTATCATGACCACCTGCTTCGAGTTTTCTGACAGGTCAGGCCTCAGGGATGATGAAGCGATGAAGTTAAAGAATTTTAACTGTTTCCCAAGATCGACTTTCAGTTGCCAGTCAAAATAGTAAAGCACAGAACAATGAAACACATAGCCCACTGCTCTACTCTCTCTACACCAATGACTGTGTGGATAGACAGAGCTCCAATGCCATCTATAAATTTGCTTGTTGCCAGAATTTCAGATGGTGACAAGGAGGCATAAAGGAGTGAGATAGATCACATGGTTGAGTGGTGTCAAAATAATAGCAACCTTGCACTCAACATCACTAAGACCAAGGAACTGATTGTGGATTTCGGGAAAGTGAAGTCAAGGGAACACAAACCAGTCCTCATTGAGGGATTAGTAGTGAAAAGGGTGAGCAGTTTCAAGTTCCTGGGTGTCAACGTCTCTAAAGATCTATTATGGGCCCAAATTACTTTTGCAATTACAAAGAAGATACGACAGCAGCTATATTTCACTAGGAGTCTGAAAAGACTTGGTATGTTAGTTGCAGATGAACCATGGAGAGCATTCGAACTGGTTGTATCACCATTTGATATGGAAGGGCCACCACACAGGATTGGAAAAAGCTACAGAAAGTTGTAAACTCAGCCAGTCCATCGTGGGCAATAGCCTCCCCAGCATCAAGGACAAATCAAAAGGCAATGCTTCAAAATGGCGGCATCCATCATTCAGGACTCTCATCACCCAGGACATGCCCTCTTCACATCACTACCATCAAGGAGGATGTACAGGAGCCTGAAGACATGAACTTAATGTTTTAGGAACAGCTTCTTCCCCACCGCCATCAGATTTCTGAACAGACAGTCAGCCCATGTACATTACCTCATTTTTTCCCCTCTTTTTTGCACTATTTAATTTTTATATATTTCTTGTAACTTATATTTGTTGTGTATTGCAATGTACTGCAGCTGCAAAACAACATTTTACAATGTATGCCAGTGAGATTAAACCTGACTATGATTCTGAAATGAACCTAATGTTCTATAGCTGAACAAAGTATAGAAGCAACTCTTGCAACCGATTCGTAAAAGACAGAAAAGAATGATATAATGATGATGATGAACTATTTACATTTACCTAACAGGTGACCCACGTGTTATGGCCATTTGAGTAAAGGATTTTCAGTCTTAAAGAATACACAAATCACTCCCAAAAATTGAGATACGGAATAAAATTTAGTGCCTGTATTTATGTGAAGAAAAATAAACAGACAACTCTATTTTTGTTTTCAACACATTTCTCTTAATGGATGCACAGATGACACAGCTTCAGGTCGCAGAAAATCACGAAAAGGGCCATCCTTCAGGAACACAACCTTCCTGTAACATGGAGATCACGTGCATAAACTTCTAATTCGCAGAATCAAAACACTTATTACAAATTTTCAGTGCAATTGTTTGGCACGTTTAAAGACAAGAGCTTTTGAAGTGAATGAAGAAGAAACAGCTTTATCCAACCTAATTGATAAATTGCACGCAAGTATCATATGCATATTTTGAAGTACTGTTCTGTTACAAAGCAGTCACAACAGCAGCTAAATTTCATTATGAGAATGTGGAGAATTGATGTGCCACCAAATAAACTTGCAATTTTCTACTGAAGTGCTGTGGGGAACATTCAAACTGGATGCATCACCGCCTGGTATTGGTCGTTGGGGGGGGGGGGCGAGGAATATGGGTAGCAGGGAAGACACGGCACAGAATCAAAAGAAGCTGCAGAAAGTTGTGAAGTCAGTGAGCTCCATCATGGGTACTAGCCTCCACAGCATCCAGGACATCTTCAAGGAGCGATGTTCCAAAAAGGACATGCCCTCTTCTCATTGTTGCCATCAGGGAGGAAGTACAGGAGCCTGAAGGCTCACGCTCAATGGTTCAGGGACAGCTTCTTGCCCTCTGCCATTCGACTGCTGAATGGACATCGAACCCATGAACACTACCTCTACTCATTTTTTGCACTGCTTATTTAACTATTTATACTTATTGTAATTCACAGTGTTTATTATGTATCGCAATGTACTGCTGCCACATAACAAATTTCATGACGTTTGCCGAAGATATTAAACTCAATTCTGATTTTCAATTTGCATATTAAGAAATTTGACTTAGCAAAATCTGTTGCTGTTCACCCTAATATCAGTGACATTCCCCATTTCCAACTAAGAGTGGTCTCAATCTTCCCTTATTGTTCACCCGTAGTTAAACATGGAACAAACTACCCCAAAAGACCAAGTAAAATACAATTTAAAGAATCCACGCTTACTGATTTTACTTTCAATGACCTGCCTGGTTTAAAAGTTTTACTCTTTTGCAAAGCGACAGCACTTACTCCTAAGACTGCTGCAGCAGAGGGCCAATTGCCCTACAGGACAGCACTGGGCAGCTCCACAGCAAGAAAGGGGTCACCCACATCACTCCACTGTGCCCTCTAACTCTCAGCACACCAACTGCATTTTCCACATTCCCTTTGGTCTAGGTATAGCACACAAGCACAAGACAGGAAACAACGAGGAAACTCTGAAGTTATCCAAAATGATGCCAAGAAATTTGACTCAAACATTAAATGCATTGCAGGCCAATAAAGTAATGCCTTGCTTGGTTCCTGCAGCCAAAGGAAGGACAGGAACTCAGTCTGTAACTTCAGTTAAACAGATGAACAGATCCTAATGCAGCTTACAACTCAGGCATTGACTAATTTAGCAAATTGAATCGTAAACTGTCCTGGAATTACTTAGCATGTCTTGATTACACAGAAGAAACTTCCAAAAACATTTCCTGCTATTTCAGAAACAAAATCTAGTTTATTATCATTGACATATGTCGTGAAATACGGTGTTTTGCAGCAGCAGCACAATGTAATATACTAAAAAATGTTAAGATATAAAAATATAAAAAAGTAGTGCAAAAAGAGAGCGAAATAGTGAAATAGTGTTCAGGGAACATTCATAAATCTGAACACTCAGGCTCCTGTACCTCCTCTCTGACGGTAGGAAAGAGAAGAAGGGATGTCCTGGATGGCAAGGGTCCTTAATGATGGATTGATTACACCTTCCTGAGGCATCATATTAGTGGGGGAACCAAGTGCTCATAATGCAGTGGAGCTAGCTGAGCCAACAACCCTCTGAAGCTTTCTCCGACCATGTGCATTGTCCGTAACAGACAATGAATGATACAGCCGAAAGAATGCTCTCCACAATACATCCGCTGAAATTTGCAAGAGTCTTTGGTGACACACCAAATTTCTTCAAACTCCTAACGAAATATAGCCACAGATGTGCCTTCTTTGCAATTGCATCAATATGTCGGACCCTGGATAGACATTCACAAATTTTGACACCCAAAAAGCTGTCCACCCTTTCCACTGCTGACCCTTCAATGAAGACTGGTGCATGTCCTCCCAACTTCCCCAAATCAATTCCTTGGGACATTAGGACCGCATGTGCCCTTTGTTTCACAGAATCCTGGTTAATTCCTTCCATACCGGATTCAGATCAACAGTTTACCACATACTGTCAGGATAGATCCATAGAGTATCTCAAAAGCAGAGGTGTAGGAGTATGCCTCATAATCAACTCTTCCTGGTGCACAAGTATATCAATGCCATCCCAATTCTGCTCACCAGACCTGGAATATCTAGCAGTTAAGTGCCGTCCTTTTTACCTACCACGGGAGTTCTCTGCGGTCATTTTGTAGCAGTTTACATTCCTCCTCAGGGCAATGTCAAGCAGCCTTTAGAAGATCTGAGCAATGGGATCAACATGCACAAAACAGTACACCCTAACGCCTTCACCATTGTTTTGGGAGGTTTTAACCTGGCCAGTCTGAAGAAAAATCACTAAGCAACTACCATCAACAGATCACTTGCAATACCAGAGGAAACAACACACTGGGCCACTGTTACACCACCATCAAGAATGCCTACCGTGCTATTCCACACCCTCACTTCGGGAAGTCTGATCACCTAGCTGTACGTCTACTCCCTGAGTATAGGCAGAGACTGAAGACTACAGCACCAGCACAAAGAAGGTATGGACAGAGACTTCTTGAGAGTCCAGACTAAGTCAAGGAAAATTACATCACAAGAAGAAGCCACTTAGCCTAAAAGTTCAATTGAATTCTACTCCTTCATCCTTTTCCCAAATTTTGCCCAATTTCAAATAGTTCTATTTCAACAGTTATTGTTTAACCTCTATTCATAATTTTATCAAGTCGTTAATTACAAACTCTTAATTTTCATTTTATAAAATATGCTTTTCCTCATACTTCCAAGTTCCTTCATCTTGCATGGCACAAGATCAAAAACACAAGATATTCTGCAGGTGCAGGAAATGTTCAACAGCACACACAAAATAATGGAAGAATTCAACAAGTCAGGCAGCATACACGGAGGAAAATAAACAGTCGCGATTTTCGGCTGAGACCCTTCATCAGCACCGGAAAGGCGCAAAGGGAGATAATGTCCCATTCTGGCATTTCTGTCCATGGTCTCCTCTACTACCATGATGAGGCCAAACTCAGGTTGGAGGAGCAACACCTCATATTCCATCTCGGTAGCTTCCACCCTGATGGCATAAACCTCAATTTCTCCAACTTCCGATAATTTCTCCCTTTCCCTCTGCGCTTCTTCCATTCTTCATTCTGGTTACCCTGCAACCCTTCCCTTTTCCACACCTGCCCATCACCTCCCTCTGGTTCCCCTCCACCTTCCTCTTCTTCCATAGTCTACTGCCTCTTATTAGATTCCTCTTCTTCAGCCCTTTACCTCTTCCACGTATTATCTCCCAGGTTCTTACTTCACTCCCCTCCCCTGCCTTCTCCTATCATCTGCCAGCTTGTAATCCTTCCCACCCCTCACTTTCCTATTCTTGCTTCTGGTCCCTCCCTTAACAGTCCTAATGAGAGGTTTGAGCCCAAAACACTGACTGTATCTTCCCCTCCACAGATGGCTTACCAGTTCCACCAGCATTTTTTTTTGTCTGTGACACAAGTTCAAAATACTTTTTATATAAATCTCAGGATCCTCACTCAAGAGAGGGTCCTACTGGCCGGATAGAATCCTGGAGTGCAAAGCAACAATTTCTTATTTCAAACAAGTACCTTTGAAACCAAAGCTTAAATTCCAAAATTAAGTACTTGAAAAATAAATGGACAAGTTATACCTTTTAAAATCTTTGGTGCTGAAGCTTTCAATGACAATCTACAAAACTGCAATATCATCCTATATGTATATCAAAAGTTTTTTGTTGCGTGAATAAAGCCACCAGAAAAAGCTTGACAGATACAAAGCAGCTTCTTTATTTGACAAAACAAGGTACAGCAGGTATCATACGGAGACGCTTTCAGTTGAAAGGTCTCGCTGGCCCAATGTGGGGCTTGGTATTTTATGTGCGAGACATCAAAGGACAATTTCATACTTACAAAGTATGGACAATGTTTTCTTTGAAACTGTACAGAAACTCCACACCTCCATACTCGCACGCACACCACAGACATCCAAATGAATTTTAATCAGCATTGTCTGGTCTGGGATTCATGGCTTTTAGGAACCCATTGTTCAGTACTGCTACTCCAAATGAAGTCCAGCATGCATATTCAGATATGAAGACTGGCAGCCAAAGTCATTTGCTAAATGTAAATGAGCTAAACTCAAAAATCGTTCTGACAAAGTAAACTTAGCATTTCACTTTTGTTGTACCTGCCACATCACCAAGTACAAAAAGCACAAAGCTTTATTTTTCCATCATTGAAAATACCATTAAAAAGAGCATCTGTTTACATGTACTTTAAACAACCAATGATTTGCAAACACAATGCTCAACTGCATCTTCCAGCTTGCTTTATGAATGGTTGAAATGCAACCCAAGACAGCAAAGTCAGCCTGACCTGAGTGTATTGGACAGATACATACATTTTGTATTCAGTGAAGCTTTAATCCCACTTAACCAATTTTGAAAAGAGAATTACTTACACTTATAGAACTCCTTTCAACAGTTATAAAACATTTGGGAATAGCAAAAAGATTGGGAAGTATATCTCAAAGGTGGTCAATTCCATCAGGGACCAGAGCATTTTTTTGGCACTTTTGTAACTTCAAGCAGCAAACAGCTGGGGAATTCATTTAAGACAGTAATTTGACATTCTTGTAAATATGCTTAAATCAGGTTTGTGTGCAGAGGAAATTGGTTCACATTATTTTCTGGAAATAAGATTTAGTGCATAAACACTTGAATAACCAGAAAAAGCCTGGTTCCACTAGCTTTTCTTTAAAGTAAAAGAGCTAAAGGAGAAAAAAGATAATGCTCAAAGATATTTACTGGCAGTGTGAAAAAAGGGAAGTTTTTAATGAATTGCTGCTCTTTAAAAAAAAACAAGTTATGCATTTCACCAGTCGCTAACAATACTCAAATTGTGAGGGCCAAACCTGGATTAATGATCAAAAGTACTTTAATAATACAACTAACTAAAGTGCAAAGAGAAGAAAGCCACAGAAATTTTACAGGTGAGATGAACTATCAGCAAGGCATCTCAAAGGTTGATTGATCTTTGTTTATTTTCAGAAGATTGCTTGTGGCATTTCTCACTATGTGTCAGTAGATAAACCATTTCTTAACAACTGGAGTATCATAACAACCAACAATAATGTAAAAAGGACCACTGTTTTGTGGTAGTGGCCATGTTAAATTGAGATTAAGCTGCAAAACTTCACTTGGAAAAAGACTAGAAAAATGAATTATATTTATTTTATATTCTACAAACATAGGAATTAAGGGCAAGAGTAGGTCACTCTCACTCTCAATCATGCCACACTGTTTGTGAAAAAGCAAATCTAATTATAATCTCTTTCCCCCTTATCTGCTGTAATCTTTCATCCCCTTACTTATTCTATCTATATTCAGTACCTTGCCTTAACAATAATCAAATGTGTTGCTTCCACCATAAGCTCTAAAGACTCATAAACCTTACATAGAAAAATGCCTCATCTGTCTTAAAGTTTATAGCCTCTATTTTTAAAGTGACCCATTGCACTAGATTCTCTCACAAGAATAAACATCTTTTGCACATACATCCTTTCAACATCCCCCATTGACTCTTTTCAACTTCAGCACATAAAGTATAGCATCGTCCATCCTTCCGCACAAGAGAAGTAGCCCACTCCATGTCTTACTAATAGCTCACAGATTGGCACAGGAGAATAGAGGCCAACATAGATCATATCAATAGCAGGGAAGTCTCAAAGAATCTGGTGGATTGTTCCTGCACCTATTTTCATGTGCTGTGTTAGGCAGTAACAGATTTCTTTCACACAACAATGGGATGCAAAATAGAAAGATAATCCAGTATTTGATGAGAAACCAATGAAACTGTACACTGAAATGTTTTTTAAACATTCGCTGCATGGGTTGCAAGCTAAAATCAATTTTGAAATAATAACTTCATTTTTTAAAACTCTGCAATATAAAATGTAAATTACATTATTAATTTTTGAAAAGAAAGCAAATGCCACGAAGACTGTTGCTATTTTGGATATTAGATCCACCCACATCAACTAACCAACTACTGAACTTACTTCCTCTACTCCCACTGCTAAAGCTTTTGCCTGCCGCTCACATCCCAACTCCAGCTACTCGACTTGCTCCACCCCACACCTTCCCCAGTGCCGCAGCAAAGGTAGGATGGGAATGAAAGGGATGAGAAGGAGGAGACACAAAGAAAAAGCAGGAACAGACAGAGAGAGGAAAGAGTGAACAGGGAGGAGTTGACTAATGTAGCTATTTAAGGCCAAAAGGGGGAGGGGTCCCCCCCTTTCTTTCTTCCTAGGCCTCCTGTCCAATGATCCTCTCATGTCCCTTTTGCCAATCAACTGTCCAGCTCTTGGCTCCATCCCTCCCCCTCCTGTCTTCCCCTATCATTTTGGATCTCCCCCTCCCCCTCCCACTTTCAAATCTCTTACTAGCTCTTCTTTCAGTTAGTCCTGACGAAGGGTCTCGGCCCGAAACATCAACTGTACCTCTTCCTAGAGACGCTGCCTGGCCTGCTGCGTTCACCAGCAACTTTGATGTGTGTTGTTATTTAAGACCAAGTCAGGTTTTTGGAGAGGCTTATATTCGACATGGATAACAATAAAATGGAGAAAATAAAAGTTCATTACATTTAATGCAATACGAACTGAAATGCTAATATCTCTCATAAAAAATATAAAAACTAAAAATTGTTTATCATTTATATAGTCTGAGTAAACATCATTTCCCATTAGTCAATTGTTTTCTAGAATCCTTGTGCTTTCTCATAGTTTGTTTCCTGGCTCTGCCTCACTAAGATTCTCTAAGACGACAAGATATAGGAGTAGAATTAGACCATTCAGACCATCGAGTCTTCGCCACCATTCCGTTAGAGCTGATTTATTACCTCTCTCCTGTCTTCTCCCAGTAATCTTTGACATCCTTACTAATCAAGAATTTATCAATCTCTACTTTAAATATACCCAATAACTTGGCCTCCACAGCTGTCTCTGGTAATAAATTCCACAGATATATTTCTCACTCCTTGTTCCAACATGCTACAGTTTTACTTGGACACTGAAAACGAGAGTACTACGTTCAGCCTCACAAACCTGCTCAGCAGTCAGGTAACCAGAGCATTCATTTTTAAAGGTTGGATTAATACACCAGAGGCCACAATTAGTAATCTTAAAATTAGAGTTAAAATCCTACTGTGACAACTAGAGAATTTAAATTGTTAATTAAGTCATCTAGAACAAAATGCTAATACAAGTAATGGAGGGCAGTACTATATTGTCTTAAATAAAAACAAGTTCACTAATGCTGTACGGGAATGGCCTAGGACAAAACATCACCAATAACCCAACCTAGTCCAACCACACTGACAGCATGGTCAAGTAAGCTCACCTTCACTTCCTCAGGAGGCTGCAGAAATTTGGCACGTCCCCTTCAACCCTTACTAATTTTATCAACGCAACATAGAAAGTTGCCTAGTTGGATGAATCACAACTGAGCTTGGCAATTGATCTGCACTTGACAGCAAGAAACTGCCTCCCCCCCATGGACTGTCTGTTAAACAGCATAATCAACTACACCACCTGCCCCAGACATTCACTATTCTCCCTTTTCCATCAGGCTGAAGACACAAAACCCTGAAGGTATTTGCCACCAGGCTCAAGGACAGTTTCTACCCCGCTGTTATAAGACTATTGAATGGATCCTAGATTGACTCTTGACGTCACAATTTATGTTTTCAGGAGCTCCCACCTTATTGTTCACCTGCACTGCACTTTCCCTGTAGCTGTTACACTTTGTTCTCTATTATTGGTTTATCTTGTTGTACCTCAATGATTTGTTCCTTAAGGTTATCACAGACAAGGGTGCTAGTGAGGATAAGTTCACACTAGCCATTAAATGCTCCCAATGATGTGAGTCTCAAATAGCCTCTGACAACTAAGTCCAGCTCCTGCATTCTGGTATTGGTTTATCTTGTCGTACCCCAATGATATGTTCCTCAAGGTTGTCATAGCCACGGGCTCCTAGCTTTCACACGTGGCTTGGCTACTAAACCCAGTGGAGCCATTTCTACAGAAGGAGCCAAGGCAAGTTATTGGCACTTTAAAACCAGTTACTTCGGGCAGCTGGGGCTCATCAGCCATGATTGGCAGCACATTTATGAGAAGGAAAACTCTGATCTCAAACCTCAGTTGCTTTGCGGCTATACCCATTCATGGGAAAAGCTTTGGGAGTAAACCCAAAGAGAAAACTCTGGAGCTCGAGTCTCTAAGACAGTGCTCCTACATTGGGTTCAACTCTGACTGGCAACTCCTGAGATGCTACTGGCGCCATTCATTCTGGTTCATCAGCTGTGCGGAGAGGGGAATACGGGCAGCAGCTTCCCCTCTATATCATACTGTCCAGGCTTGCACATCACACAAACTGCTCATAATTGACCCTGACCATCAGAGGCCTGGCCTCAATGATTTGATCATGATGAGCAGAATGCAAGACAAGCTTTTTGCTGTATCTTGGTATATTTGATAATCAATTCCACTTTCCGCTTCTCTCATCGATGTGGACCTACACCATTCCACAACAGTGATGATTTAATCTTCCCTGCCATCTCTTCAAATGGTCAAGGAAGCAGGATAGTTCTATTAAATGATTATATTTAAGCACAAAGAACAAAATTGGCAGATCAACTGAACCAGCAAATGCGCATATCAAAAGGAAACTCTGCTCAGTTGACCTTGCAATTATTCCCACAAAAATAAAGGAATTTGTGCCTAGATTAAGAGAACTAACACAACAAACCAATCAGTTAAGCAACACTTGATACAGCTGAATAGTACGGTTTTGTGAATGCAACTGAGAGTTCTCAGAAAGAGAGAAGGTGGGGGAGGAGTGGTTCCAAACAAAGGGAATATGGGCATCTAGTATTTCTAGGCAGCCCCCATCCAAATACTAACCAGACCTGAGACAGCTTCGCTTCGCAATCAGAGAAGATCTTGTGTCCTCTACATGATAATCCAACTTGGAAGAAATGCAGAATGCAAAGGGAACAGAATTTAATTCAGACAAGGCACTTCAATACCCGATAGCAAGAGCTGCTCAGTGCCATCGTGACCAATCAAGGCGGTGGAATATTCCAGATCGTAGCTGGTATCAGCATCTATGGTTCTGTCACTAGCTGCCAATGCAAAGAAAAAAAATTACTTGAACTTATCTTTATCCATCGATCTTTTGCATGCAAGCCTGTCCAATATTAGGCATTCCAATGACAACCAGGACCCTCCAACGCAGCACTACATTGGGATCCATCAACGCAAGTTGCACATTTACTTTTGATCTGAGACAGTCCCACATACGACTCCAATAGACCGAGTCTCAGAATCCAACACAGGCAGCCGAGTCAGAGTTCACTTTGCACGACGGCAGCCAGGTACCCAGACTGATTCGAACTGCATGTGGTAAATGGTGCCAAAGGAAAAACATGAAATGAGACAGACGAAGCACAATCCAGCACAGCGTGAGAGGAAGAGGAAATGTGAGGTGATAAGCATGACTTGGCAGGAGTGCTCAATATGCAAGGCAATGAAGAAAATCAGACTTATTACGGAGCTGAAACAGATTATCCAGCCCAGTGACAGGTACTACACAACACACAAGTACCTATTTCAGTCCATTCTCCTTGTTCACATCTCATTGCCTTTAAAGCGTGTTTCTGTAAATACTCAAATTTTCTTAAAGAATATTTTATGCATTCTGTGCAGATAATTTCACATGAAACCCTGCTGTTTTCCTTGGTTGCGAAGGACTAGGGTATACAGAAGGCTCTCCCACCCCAAACACCAGTCTGTGTGGATGCTGTGTAATTTGCTACCCTGTTACAACTCAGTGCCAAGATGATTAAAGAAATTATATTTATGAATCTTAACTTAAAGGTTCTTAAAGAAAGAAAACAAAAAGGGTCCATAATAATTAAACAGTCAAATGTGCACAAGTTGGAGCTCAACTCTTCCAAAAGTTGCACATATTCACCAATCTTCAGGAGATCCCAGCACCTTGCTCTATCAACAGCCCTCCAGTGGGTTGAACCCGAAGATCGGTTCTCCGCAGTGTCTTCTCTCTTCATCTCCCACCGAACAAAAAAAACCCAAGATCAACCTTAGCGTTCCTCACAAAACCTCCCAGTTTCACCATCCTAATTGGTTGATCCACATTCCTCCGCATCTCATAACAGAATCAAGTTTATTATCACCGGCATGTGTCATGAAATCTGTTAACTTAGCAGCAGCAGTTCAATGCAATACATAATATAAAATAAATTACAGTATATGTATATTGAATAGACTAAAAATCGTGCAAAAACAGAAATAATATATATTAAAAAAGTGAGATAGTGTCCAAGGGTTCAATGTCCATTCAGGAATCGGATGGCAGAGGGGAAGAAGCTGTTCCTGAATCACTGAGTGTGTGCTTTCAGGCTTCTGTACCTCCTACCTGATGGTAACAATGAGAAAAGGACATGCCCTGAGTGCAGTAAGTCCTTAATAATGGACGCTGCCTTTCTGAGACACTGCTCCTTGAAGATGTCCTGGGTACTCATAGGCTAGTACTCAAGATGGAGCCGACTAAATTTACGACCCTCTGCAGCTTTTTTTTGGCCTTGTGCAGTAACCCCCCCTCCCCATATCAGGTGATGCAGCCTGTCAGAATGCTCTCCACGATACATCTATAGAGGTTTTTGAGTGTATTTGTTGACATAGCAAATCTCTTCAAACTCCTAATGAACTATAGTCGCTGTCTTGCCTTCTCTATAGCTGTATCAATATGTTGGGACCAGGTTAGGTCCCCAGAGATCTTGATACCCAGGAACTTGAAACTGCTCACTCTCTCCACTTCTGATCCTTCTATGAGGATCGGTATGTATTCCTTCATCTTACCCTTTCTGAAGTCCACAATCAACTCTTTCATCTTACTGACAATAACCTAAACAGGATGAAAGCAGAACAGACTGCTCTTACAGAACCACTAAAATGAAATACCTACAGCACAGCAGTAAAAAATGTGAACCAGGGTGATACACACATAATAACCACAGTATAGAATACTTATTTAGCTTTCCCTTTAATTCTGTTATTAGACTGTACCTTTGCTTGAGTCATTTTGCTGACTACCAAAAACATTCTCTCATTTATTAAGACCCTTTAAGCCTTAATAATCTATCTTTGCATCTGGAGAGGGGATAAACACCAGCATAAGAAAGCTGATGCAAGAACATCTGCATAGTGAAGATACATACACCAGGATGCTCTTCATTGACTACAATTTGGCATTCCATACTATCATCCCCTCAAAACTAATCAATAAGTTTCAAGACCTATGCCTTATTACCTGATTTTCTCACTTGCAGGCTCCAGTTAGTCCAGATTGGCAACAACATCTCTTCCGCAATCACCATCAGCACCAGTGCACCACAAGGCTGAGTGCTTGGTCCCCTGCTCTCACTTTACATTCATGACCGTGAGGCTAAACACAGCTCCAATGTCATATTTAAGTTTGCTGATGACACCACTGTTGTTAGCTGAATCAAAGGTGGTGATAAATCAGCATATAGGTTGGCGAAAGAAAATCTGGTTGAATAGTCCCACAACAACCTCTCACTCAATGTCAGCGAGACCAAGGAGATCACTATTGACATCAGGAGGAGGAGGAAACTGGAAGTCAGTGAGCCAGTCCTCAATGGGGGATCAGAGATGGATGGTTAGCAACTCCTGTCAGAGGATCTACCCTGGGTCCAGCACGTTAAGTGCCATTACGAAGAAAGCACGACAATGCCTCTACTTTGAGAAATATGCAAAAATTCAGCATGTCATCTAAAACTTTTACAACTTCGATAGATGTGTGGCGGAGGGTATACTGACTGGTTGTATCATGAGCTGGCATGGAATCACCAAAGCCCTTGAAGGGAAATCCTACAAAAAGTAGTGGATGCAGCCCAGTCCATCATGGGTAAAGCCCTCCCCACCATTGAGCACATCTACAAAGAGCACTGTCACTGGAAAGCAGTATCCATCATCAGGGACCCCCACCACCCAGGCCATGCTCTCTTCACGCTGCTGCCATCAGGAAGGTACGGGAGGCTCAGGACTCGAACCATCAGGTTCAAGAATAGTTAAAACCCCTCAATCATCAGGCTCTTGAACTGATGGAATAACTTCACTCAACTTCATCTGCCCCAACATTGAGCCATTCCCACAACCTCTGGACAAACTTTCAAGGACTCTTCATCTCATGTTCTCCATATTTATTGCTTAATTATTTATTATTTCTTTTTGTATTTGTAGTTTGCTGTTTTTTGCACATAGGTTGTTTGTCTGTCTTATTGAGTACGATCTTTCATTGGTTCTATTGTGCTTCTTGTATTTACTGTGATTGCATGCAAGAAAATTAATCTCAGAGTTGTATATGATGATAAATTTACTTTGAACGTTGAAGTTTCTGTTTCTGTAACCCATCCGCTTCAAGGTTCGATATATTATGCATTCAGAGAAGCTCTACTGGATACAACTGTTGTAACGTGTGGTTACTTGAGTTACTGTCACCTTCCTGTCAGCTTGAACCAATCTGGAAATTCTCCTCTGGCCATTCCCATTAACAAGGCATTTTCACCCAGAGTGCTGATCACTGGATTTTTTTTTTGTTTTTCCACACCATTCTCTGTAAATCCTAGTGACTGTTGTGCATGAAAATCCAAGGAGATCAACAGTTTCTGAGATACTCAAACCACTTCATCTGCCAACAATTATTCCACATACAAAGTGACTTAGATCACATTTCTTCCCCACTCTGATGTATAGTGTGAACTACACTTGAACCTCTTGACCATGTCTACATGATTGGCTTAGATGTTTGCATTAATGAGGTGTACCTAATAAAGTGGCCACTTGTTTATATTGCATTTCACTTTTCCCCTGGTTGAGAGCATCTGCTACTTATTTACCTCCTTGAATAGCCGTTTATAATACTTTATTGAAGTTTTCACTGACTACAATTAGCATCAGTAAAAAATTATGAGACTACACATAAATAAATTAGAAAATAACATGTACAGTTTGTAAATTAAGTGATGTTTATTGTTCAATTCCTAACTTCAGAACATAATATAACTGATAATCAGGTATGACTGGGGTGAAAGTGGTGCCTGGCCAGAAGACAGACAGACACACACACAAAAATATGTTCATTTTGTTTATAAAGATATTGCACAGTATTGTAATAAATACTTCAATGTACCCCTTAAGGTTACAGTATAATGCAAGAAATAAACCCCTGTCCAGACTAAAGACAGCATTCAAAGTTGGGTCCTGGCGAACGAGAGTGGAATGTTGAGACCTGGGTGGCTGCGAGTGGGATGAGACTATGGCAAAATTACCAGCTGAGCCAGATGCCAAAACCACCAGGGTTTCCAAAAGGTCTGAAAGTGGATTATTAGAGTTTGCTGTGTGCAAACCTTTATGGAAGATTGCACCTTTTAATGCTTGCTTTATATTGCTTTTGCCTTCAGAATCCCAGAGTCATCATAATGATTATAACATAATTTTATCATAACCATTGTACTATATCTGCGCTATTACTTCTTGAAAAAAATTCCATTACACTAATAAAACAGCCAACCATTCAATTTATTCCACTATGTCTCTTTGTGATCCACCCAGCCCTCATCACCATCTCTTTCCCTTTCCATCTGCCCATCACCCATACACTCCTCTCACTGGTTCCCCTTCTCTTCACCTTCCCTTTATTCCATGCTCCACATTCCTCTCAGATCCCATCATCATTAACCCACTTATCACTTTTGCTTCATCATCTGACACCATTCCAACTCTCCCCACCTCCATCTGTCCATCATGCCTCCTCACCTACTTCCACCTACTATCGCCTGCCAACTCTTGCTCCACTTCTTCCCTCCATCTTTGTATACTTGCTACCTCCCCTCTACCTTTTAGTCTCGGATGAAGGATCTCAACTCCAAACACTGACTGTCCACTTCTCTCCCCAGATGGTACCTGACCTGCTGCCTTCCTCCAGATTCCAGCCTCTGTAACCTCTTCTGACTCCACGTCACACCCTCACATTAGCTTTTAATTTTTGTTATTTTGCTAACCCAGCACAAAGAAACTCTTTTGTGTGGAACTTAAGCCAGCGTGACAACTTCAATCAATAAAAACCCGACTACAAGCTCCCAAGCAGACAATGGTGCTCCACAATAAATTCCAAACTGACTTCCTTTAACATAGATGAAAAGATAAACAATATCGAATACCAGAGTTAAGGAGGAACACTGAAAAAAATGCTGTATCTTCAGCAGTAATTTAGAGTTGGTTAACATGGAAACAGGCCATTCAGTTCAATTCGTCCATGCCAACTAAGATTCCTACCTATGCCAGTCTCATTTTCCTGAACTTAGCCAATATTTCTCTAACCTTTCCAAACCAAGCATCCGCCCAAATGCTTTTAAATGCTGTAATTCTACTTGCCTCTATTACCTCTTCTTGTTTCACAGCTTGTTTCACAGCCGCTGTGAGAGAAACGTGTTTCTGAAAAAATGAAAAATTGATATTTCCCAGTAGAAAACAGAAATGACTGTTTTCATGTTCCAGAAATTCAAATGAATATCTACAATTCAATTTATCCCTGCATGCCCAATGCACTTTCCATATCAATCTTGTACAGGATCACATCCTTCGTCATATCAAGAGCAAAATGGGGTAAATACAAGCCTGATAAAAATGTGCTGACATCTGTCATTGGGTATCCTTGGGGCAACCAGATCACCATTACCATAACAAGGCAGACCCCACTCTTACCTCCAATATTTAGACTTTTTTTTTCCTTCTCTCTCTCTCTCACACATTGAAAAGAGGATTTAAAATCATATTACAATGCTTTTATTCAGACAACAGGTGGTGTAATGCTGAACAGTTAATTCAGATTCCAAAGGTACACAAGTAGAAACTCACAATGGCAGCCCAGAATATACAGAACTGCCTGAAGCACCCTACATTCCAAACAGCTAAATTATCTCTGATTATTAGATTATTGGCTGTGGTTCCGACACATAACCAAATGGCTCTTGCTAAGCAAGAATTGTACATTCTGAAACTTTTGAACGAAAGTAGAATATGTCAGCCATTTCATACAACTCAGTGACCTTTTATAGAAAGGAAACAGACTACTGCTTTTAGTGTCTCAGAGTCATAGAATGATACAGAAGAGAACAGACCCATCATACTCACACTGACTGTTGAACCCATTTGAACTAATCCCATTTATCTGCATTAGATTCATAGTCTTTTATGCCTTGGTTCAAGTGCTTGCTCAGATGTGTTTAGATGCAATCCCTCACCAGAACTAGAAAGAATAACAGCACTTGAAGACAAACAGACCAGAGGACAGAATGGGAGTACAAGTAAAACAGTATGGAAATTATTGTAATAACATGCAAATTAAAATAAAAACATGACATATTATTCAGTGAAAACAAATACAAAAAGAAAACTACAGAGACTGTAATGTTAAAGGGAACACATGAATAGTTAAGGTACTGCATCCCCAAGAGTGCGAACATCTGAGAGCTCATGTGAAAAGTTGTAAATTGAAAACAGAAAAAAATGACAAAGTAGAATAAAAGGAGCACAGGTTGAAAATATACAGGATGACACCAAGCATGCAGAACCAGGATTAGGATTCTGTTAAACCCTCTCCATTTGGATGAGCTTCATCAGTTTTCAGGGAAATAATTTTACATGCACAATATAGACTATTTCATACTAGGTCAAGAGATGGGGGGGGGCAGGGGGTAGAAGAAATATAGAGCGAAATTGTTTCTCCATGCTCCATGCCCATCCTAGGAAGCTGATTATATACTGGAACAGACAACAGTCACAAAATACTCTGCAGTCTGAATTTTTATATCCTGTCAACCAGATGTCTCAGGATGACTAGAACTGTTGAAAATAAACCAGACCAAAATAAAGGACTAGAGCAAAGACTACAAAACACAAAAGGCTACTGTAATATGAACTGGTCACCAAATCTTCAATTAAAGTATATTTGTATCTTATTTTGCTGCATCTTTGTACTTGTCATAGGAAATGTTGGAAACATTCAACAGGTCATCTGCAGCATCCATAGGAAGAAAAACAAACACCCTTCTTCAAAATTAGGAAAGACAGAAAGCAAATTAATTTTAATTGCAGAAAGCACTGCACGGGAATAAGGCAATAGGAGTGGCAACATCCACAACAGTGATAATTTGTTCATGTGAGAAAACAAAAGGAACGTGGAAATGCTCTTAATACCAAGCAGGTCAGGCAGTCTTAGTGCAGAAAAAGTGAATCAATTTAATGGAAGAATGACCCACAGCAGAAGTGACCAGTTCTTATACAGACAAACCAGGTGAATCATCCGAAGCTGTTGAATTTGATATTTTGTACAGAAGATTTCAATAAGCCCAGATGGAAAATGAGGCTTTATTCTAAAGCTGTTTCAGCTTTATGTTTTGTTAAGACAGTGAAGGAAGCCACAAAGAGGTGAATCAGAATAGGAATACAAAATTAAAATGCCTTCAATCCAAGACCTTAATTCTGTTACTAAAATAAAAATAGCACAAGGCTAGAAGCCTCAATCTTGTTTTACAATTCAACAAAATGTTTGCAAAACCTGTATCTCACAAAATTTCCTACCCAATGGCTATATTTCTTCCTTCTCTTATCTCAGAGATCAAATCAGAATCTTCAACACTCATTGTCTAAGCATCTAGTAAGAATTCCAAGTCTCTGCTAAGCAAAAAAAAAAGTTCTCATCCACTGGGAGGATACATCCATGAAAAGATGTGTGTATCATTACTGCACTTCCCATCCCTAGGCCAGTCACTTCCATCAAACCCCAGTATTCTCCCTTATCTCATTAAATGTGCTGAGCCACTTTCTCTGGATCAATATGCAAATGTTACAGCAAGTATTTGGAAACTGAAGAAACTGAAATCTTCAGGCCAGGTGTTAACACCACTAAATGGGAGAAAGCCACTTTTACAAATTCTTGGGATTTGGCAGTAAACCCAGCAAACACCTCGTATGACCTGGATGGAAATGACTTCGAACAGCGCCTGAATCTGACTCGAGAGCAAAAGGCAAAAGTCATAAGTCATAAAAGGTCATGAACAGCAGTTGACACTGCTCCCCACATTTCCAGCAGTCATCGTACAGCAAAGATCACATCCACTATGCTCCAAAGTGATCAGAATCCAAACTGCAATTCAGGGAGCCGCTCTTTAGCCCATGGGAAGAGGAGTACCCTTGTTATGACCTATTCGAGACAGACAGTAGCAAACCTTCTCTGGAGCAATCAAAACCAAATGCATCTCCTTTTTTGAAAAATGGCCATACCACTGTGTCTCTGAGGTCCTCTAAAATACCATCCTCATGGGAGAGGAGACTCTTAATCTCCTAAGGTATTCTTGCTTCTCAGTGGGCACATTGAGACCTTCAGCATCACTTTGTGGCAACATTTCTGATGCCACCATGGCTCTGGGGAGTGATGACAGAGAGAACAGGGTGCATCAGGACAACACTTGTGTCATGTAGACATCTTTGTGGTGTACTTTGGAGGCAATCAGGTGTCGGTGCTTGAAGCAGAGCGTTGTTACGAAGCACTGTAAGATTCTTCTCCTAAATGAGAGTGCTCTGAGCATTTTGTCAGGAGGACTTTATTGGAATCAGTTTTCCCTCCTCTCTCAATACAGATCACAATTTTCCTCAAGATTTCTGGCAGTGACACTGAATTTACTCAAGAAGATCAGCTGCTCACCTCTGATGCCAGTTAAGATTTCCACTGCTCTCCCAACCCAGTCAGAAGGTTGGAATAGAAATTGTGCTGAGCCTCATCCACACCACTGAGAGGCGCATTCACATGTGATATTAGCATGCAGCTTTGCAATGAACTGAATCATAGGGCCACTAGTGTCGTTCATTAAGTGAGTGACTGAGGTGTTCATTCTTAATAGCAAATCTCACACCGTATAGTTGTTGACGTTCCATTTCAGCTTTGCTTTTCCACTCACTACCTTGTGCTTTGATTTGGTTATCTTCTGCCTGTCAAGCCTCACTCAAATTTTCCAGACTACAAGAACTTTGTAACATTCACCTTTATCTCCCCTGACTTTCTTCAAAGTTCAAAGCACATTTATTATCAAAGCATGTATACTACAGAAAACCCTGAGCTTCATCTCCTTAGAGGCAGCCACAAAAGAGAAAACCAACAGAACCGATTTTTTTTTTTTTTTTTTTTTTTTTAAAAAAGAGATTGTCAAAAACCCAATGTGCAGGAAAAATTAACAAAATGTGAAAACAATAAAGTATTCAAATAACATTCAGAACTGAAGTTCATGGAAGCGAGTTTGCAGCCACGAAGCCACACATCACTGCAGCCCGTTAGGTGCAGGTCATAGCCTCAGTTCAACACAGCGAGCTGAACACCAGTCCGTCCTTCTTCTGTGGCCGCAGCACGCTGACCGCTTCAATCTGGCCCAGCGCTTAAATCAGCTAACCCTTGGGTCATTCCTCACTCTCAGACCCCCGCTCTGCCACTTCGAAGCACTCTTGAGCCCAGGCCTCGCTGCTTCAATTTGGTTTCTACCGGCACTTTCCAATCTGGTCGGCCAAACAGTGCTCCTCACTCTCGGGCCCCACTGCCTCAACTCTGCCTCGCCTTGGTTCTGTTGCTTCAGATCAGCTCCAGGTCCATTCCACTGATATCCAAACATTGGCTCATTCCCTGCTGTCATGCCTGGGCCCCACTGTCTCAATTCGGGCCGTACCCACCTCACGGCAACCACCCTACACCAACGAGACTTCAGTTCACGCCACAAAAAATGCCAGGTCATACAGGTGGTTCAAAAGCTCAACTCCGAAAGGGAAGTTACAGGCTACTGATGACAGTGATCCTTTCCGAGAAAAAGTCTGCTTAATAGAGTAGTTAATAGTTTTGTTTGCTACCAGCAAGTCTTCGCTGTGCTTCACCAGTACCAGCTTAAACAGGAAGTATACAGTGTTATAATTATTACCTTCCAATCTGTTACGACAGTTCCAGAATCTAGGATTATTGGAAAATCAGCTCTGCTGCATCTATCTCTCTAGTTCATTTGTTCAAAACATCAAACCCAAGCTTTTACACTGACAAGTAATAAGAGTTCATATTTCTGCTACAATACGTATTCAAACAACATTAACAATTTCCTTATTGTTCTTAAGGCTTCCTTCTATTTTTCATAAATGTACATCTTTTCTGCAGTGATGATGAATTTTAAAAATGTTAATTTATCACTCTCTTGCCTCTAAGGGACTACAACTTTGAACTACTTTATTCTTTTCCCTATTATTGCAGAATTTCCTATTTCTCACCAAATATGAGCAATACATGAATTTTAAGTTTTTTCACGTGATTTTTGAAAGGGTAGTGATAGATTTAAAAGGATTCAGAGTATCAAGGACATTAAGTTATGAAGATTCACAGGTCTATTATAAAAAAAGATGAGCAGAATATATAATTCAGGCTTTGACAATGCTGAGAAAAATGGATGTCACAGAAACGATGCAAAAAAATTTTAAATATGGCACGGTCAGGCTAGAGTACTGAACCTTAAAATCACTACAGTCTTGTCACTGTATGAATGCTCAGCTCTGTAATTTGTACATCTTCAAACATCCATCATTCTAGAATTCAACCACACTTGTGCACGAGAAAATTGTTTACAGATTTTACTCGCCAGTGCAGAAACAAATTCCATATGTTACAATTCACGGCAAAACCAGTTCCAGGTAACGGCACACAGTTCTTCATTTCATTCCAAGTAACTTCCGAACTACTCAATTCACAATCTCTACCCAGAACCAACATACTCAAACTTGCCTACCCCTCCCTCTTTCCTCAAGTTCCCATTGGACTCACCACCTTTCTTCAGATCTCTCTGCACCTCAATATCCCTCCCTCGTGTGTTTTGCCCTCCACACTTTGAAGTGCAGGACAAAATTAACCTCCTAAATTTCACTGCTTAAGATGACATGCAGTTGTAGTGGAGCAATTTCTCCAGTCGAGTGGGGTGTTTTCCTAAAGGGCTGACTATTGATGGGTCCTCAGATGGCTGTAGAGGCCAATCCAGGATCCACATTTTCTGGTGCAGTGTGGGTAAGATTAAGTGGTGGCTGTGTTAATGGTTGGGTCTTTTTGGTTGTTCAGTCTCTCTTTTCGCAGCTACCACTTGCTCTCTGCTGTACAGCACAGAGAAGAAATGCAGTAATTAATTCATAAAACTGCATAATCCTATCAGCTGTTATAATTATATAAAACATCTCAATATGCAGATAACTCATAATCTTTACAGATTATATTTTTTTTTTAAAGTGAAATTTATAATCGGGGCAGAGCTCTGCAATCGTCATGTAATTCAAATGTATTTGTGGTTTAAAATGTTAAGCAATTAGCAACATTCATTTGTTCTGTGCAAACTCCCAAAAGCTTACATTTCCTGTTCATTCCAATATGATTAATACGAAACATGAATAAGTACTGAACAAAATACACTGGGTGGGGAACATTTAACTTAATATATGGTGGTTTAGCTATAGCCTCCAATTTTTATTTTGTTTCCCTCCTTTTCTCTACCTTCAAGTAACATTCTGGTTAAAAAGGAAATCAGAACGGAACCTTAAAATGAACAGGCGTTTCCAACAGATAAGTGGCAGGCCTAATTTTTTTCCACAGTCCCATTGTTAAAATTATTTACTTTTCTCAAGTGGGCCAGGGTTCAACCGCAAATCTTTGGAATATGACAGATATGAAAACAAAACAAGGCAGGGCCATTTGAAACCTTCAATCAGTTTCTCATTCAGTCTCAAAGAAAGAGTGGAAGAAATTGAGTATGTTTACACCAATATTAAACTAATTTGCCTTTCTAACTTTCAGAAATCTCTACTGTTAGTATTAATAAATGCAATACATTTCATTACACTTGATTATTTTTGAGAACTTAAACACTCATTAAAAAGTAAATATTTCATTTCAGCACTGGATATGAAATTACTTCATTATTACTATTGATTATATTATTTTAAAATGTGACATTTTTGAACTTGCATCAGAAGACTTGTCATCGCTTGTTAAATAACTGGCATTATTTAACATTTCAGGTAGAATGGTTCACGTGAAATCTTTGCAAACAAGTGCTACAAATCTAAAAGATATAGTTAATTTTTTTTACAAGCTGGTCCATAAGAATTAGAAACAAGTTCACCCATTAGTTTGGCATATGAAACACTAGAATATCTAAGTAATAAATGTTTCAAGTTCATCTCTAGAACTACACATTAGACAGTTTTGATTCGGACCTAGTTGGAATGCAAGAAGTAATCTCAGCTAACTTAAAAGGGGATAAAGACAGCCACATTCCTGCTATTCCTAATTTAGTAATCCTACTGGAAAATGGATTGTATATGCTCTCTGGAGTCAACTACATGTCTGGCACTTATGCCAACAACTTAAAAAAAAATAAAGGCCTGCCTGGTCTTGTATCTATGAACTTGTTCTGTCCTCGTACTGTAAATTAATGGTGAGAATTTTTATAGAACTGAAGTATTTAGAAAGGTGCAACAGCACTATTTTTGGAAACAGAGCAGAGTACATTATTTTCTTTTTTTATGCGTGAAGCACAATGACGCAGAAGAGCTTTCCTTCAAACTAAAAGCAATGCAATAAGTAGAAAGTTCTGTCCCATGGCATTTCTTAAATATGTAGATTCAGCATTCTTTACTCCAACACTATCTTTTGAAGGAATGCAAAGACCTAGTGCAAAGGTCAGAGTGTTAGGTACACAAACTAATACTTCTGAAGTTAACTTTCTCTGTGACAACTCAGGACCACACAAGAAGGTATTTTATTAAAACTAGAAAATAGCCATGGCCACTTTCCATTACAAAAACATACAAGCAATTTTCACTACCATTGACCCCTTCACATAGATATAAAATGTATTGATATTAAAGAACATTATAGATTCAACAATCAGGCAGTTTTATTATAAAATGGATAGCTATTTAGTTACCTTCTAAGAGGTTTTCTCCCTTTTCCATGTATTCCCACTGCCACGATGATGATTCCAGGAACGAAGGGGTTAACATATGAGGAGCGTTTGGCAGCTCTGGGCCTGTACTGAGTGGAATTTAGAAGAATGTGTGGGGATCTCATTGAAACCAACTGAATGTTGAAAGGACTAGACAGGGTGGATGTGGAAAGGATGTTTTCTGTGGTGGGGGTATCCGGAATTAGAGGGCACAACCTCAAAATTGAGGGGTGACCTATTTAGAACGGAGGCTTTTTTTTAAACCAGAGAGCAGCAAATCTGTGGAATGCTCTGCCAGAGACTGCAGTGGAGGGCAAGTCCATGGGTATATTTAAGGCAGAAGTTGATCGTTTCCTGCTCGGTCAGGGCAGCAAAGGATATGGTGAGAAGGCAAGTGTATGGGGTTGAGTGCAATCCGGGATCAGCCATGATAGAATGGCAGAGCAGACTCGATGGGCTGATTGGCCTAATTCTGCTACTATGTCTTATGGTCTTGTGCCCCTAGTGGTTACATAAACACAAGAAAATCTGCAGAGATGCTGGAAATTGAAAGCAACACACATAAAAATGCTGGGAGGAACTCAGCAGGCCAGGTGACATCTATGGAAAAAGAGTAAACAGTTGACATTTCAAGCCGAGACCCTTCTTCAGGAAGTTTGAGAAATCAATGCACACTCAGGTTGAAGGAGCAACACCTTATTTCCATCTGGGTAGCCTCCAACCTGACAGCATGAACACTGACTTTTTCAAACTTCTGATAATGCCCCCCCCCACCATCCCCATTACCCTCTCTCACCTTATCTTCTTACCTGCCCAAACCCACCCACCCCCATCACTTTCTTCCATGGCTTTCTGTCCTCCTCTCAGATTCCCCCCTCTTCAACCCTTTATCTTCTTCACCATTCAACTTCCCAGTTCCTTACTTCATCCCTTCCCCTCTCCCGGTTTCACCTATCACCTACTACCCAGTATATCTTCCTACCCTCCCACTACCTTCTTACTCTGACTTCTCATCTTTTTTCTCCAGTCCTGATGAAGGGTCTCAGCAGGAAACACCGCCTGTTTACTCTTTTCCATAGATGCTGCCTGGATCCTCCAGCATTTTGTGTGTTCCACAGCATATCCATTTTGGCTGCCACATTTGTTTACAAGGCAAGATTGGCCATTTTTGATAAACAATCAGCTGACAGCAACGCATTCTGCAACAGCCACATGGTACTGACTGCCACTACCCACTTTATCCACCTGAGCTAACCTAATCTCAAGGAAATCTATTATAGGGTTAACACTTCTGACCTATTCTGACTACTCTCAGGATATTCTTTTAAAAATAACTTTTTCCCCATCTACAAAGATTTTGACCATTTACCTTGTATGTGGGTTAGTTTCACTGGTGGGAAATTGAGGTTATGTTGCTTTTCACGTTATATTCTTTTTAAATGACACAAAAATTGAAATTAAATTAATTCGAACACCACTCATACCAATAAATCTGCAAAAGATTTGAACACGAGGAACATCTCAAAAAGGCATCTTTGGATTGAACCCAGTCCTGCTAAAATCATTCTTGCTTTCAGATATCACTCAACTTCCACGTGCAATGTTAAGTATTTCCAATCCCTTCCACCCTCATTAAATTAAATTCAAATGCATTAATAACTAACTCAATCTGATTGATCTGAATACTGCAGACTTGTTTAGAAGATCTGGAGGACAAATTCTACAATCATGGCCTGCAAGTCTTTTGCTTTAACTCTAAAGCAGTAGGTAAATTGATTTCATCTGTTTCCATCAAGTCCCCTGAAATAAATTAGTCTTAAAAGTATCTGACATTGTGTAATGGCAGTTGTCATCGGGTAATATGTACTGAAATGAGACCTCCTGATGAGTCAATATTCAACTGAATACAGGTTCCACAATTGTTGCATGTCAAGATGAAAAACTGATCAGAAAGTGACACTTCCTGCGATGGTCTGACTAAGGCAGCACCCACAATGTCTCTCCCAAGGGAGGACGCAGGGTTTAAGCAGAAACCTCCCAGTTTTGATGCAAGACTAGAACATTTTCATCAGTGCCATAAATGCAATGACGGAAGTCATGATTCCCTCGAGACCCTGGCAAAACTACTTGGGCAAAAACGTGAGAGCCGGCAGATGGTAACTATGGTTGACTCATCAAAGTGAAAATCACCACCCAGTCAACAGTGCACAAATAAACATCATATTCTCGTCAAAAATAAAAACCTGCAGTTCAGAAAACTGGTGCTGGAACTAAGTTCAGCGTCCAAATTAGGGATTCAGTTACAGATGCTTTACATCAGTGCAGGTGGATCTTGCTAAGCAGCATGTGAGAGATTACCTGAGGTAGCTGATTATTGGTGTTAAATCTTGTGAGGAACCAGAATGAGGAATGGGTATTCAGATTTGCACAGAAACGTATCCTTCCATATAAATGGAGCATCTAAGATCTGTGGCGGTTAGAGGGCTAAAACATCCACCACAGAATAGAAGATAGTGTGTACCATACTGGAAGCTACCACACAGAAGTTAATGGTCTGTGAAGTTCTCCAAGGATAAGAAAGCATATCAGGAAATAGAGGAGGAAAAAAAAACTAAATTGCTAAATTGAAAGAGTGAATTTCCAGATCAACTGATCACAGAATGAACCAAACCAGCACGAAATAAGGGTAATACTCCAATACAACATCCTCACAGCTACAGCCTAATTACTTTGAAGTGGTCACCTTGCAGTAGTGAGATAACAAACTTGAAAACACTTCCAATGCCATCCAAGTCCTCAACGAAGGACAGGAGAGCTGATTGTTACTGGTATAATAATAGATAACTGCAAGCCTAGGTGAAGACAGCAAAATACCTAAGTATTCAAACTTATATGTAGAATAAAGTCCTTGTATGAACTATCAGGAGCAATCAATTGTTCTCAACTTGAGAGGTGCAGTAACAATTACAACGATGTTACATAATCAGTGAGGTACTTTAACAACAATAAACCAACTGCAATGAAACAAAAATGGAAAAGATAGGTGGGACTTATCTGGACTACTGATGTGAAAGCACTTTGGAGTAGGAGAACCAAAGGAACAGGAGGGGGATGCTTCATAGAAAAAGATTTAATTCTGTATCAAACCATGAAACGACCAAGAGAATTTAGAATTGCAGAAAGACCCCAAGGCCAATACTTGCAAGGAGAGACCCAGAATCTGGAAGTCATAAAGGGAAGCTGCAAGTCAAAGTCCAAAGTAAACTTATTATCAATGTACATATATCACTATATACCCCCCAGAGGTTCATTTTCTTGCAGGCATACTCAACAAATCCATAATAGCATAATAACCATAATAGAACCAATGAAAGATTGCACCAACTTGGGCGTTCAACCAGTATGCAAAGGTGAAGCTGTGCAAATACAAAAAGAAAGAATAATAAGAAATAAATATAGATAAAGAGTCCTTGGAAGTGAGTCCATAAGTTCTGGAAACATTTCAAGGATGGGGCAAGTTGAGTCAAGTTTTTCCCTTTGGTTCAAGAGCACAATGGTTGAGGGACAGTAATTGTTCCTGAACCTGGTGGAGTGTCCTGAGATTCCTGTACTACCTTCCTGATGGCAGCAGTGAGAACCAGCATGTCCTGGGTGGCGGGGTCTCTGATGATGATTGTCACTGTCCTACCCCAATGTTTTACATTGAAGTGCTCAATGACAGGGAGGGCTTTACCTGTGATGGACAGGTACCTTTGGTAGGATTTACTGTTCAAGGGAATTGGTGTTTCTGAACCAGGCTGTGATGCAGCCAGTCAATATACACTCCATCACATATCTGTAGAAGTTTGTCAAAGTTTTAGATGTCATGCCGAATCTTTGCAAACTCCTGAGGAAGTAAAGACGCTGTCATGTGTTCTTTGTAATCGCACTTACATGCTGGGCCCAGGACAGGTCCTCCGAAATAACACCACCAAGGAAATTAAAGTTGCCAACCTCTCCACTTTTGATCCGCTAATGAAGGGTGGCTCAATGACCTCTGGTTTCTTCCTCCTGAAGTCAATCATTCTCTCCTTGGTCTTCCTGACATTAAGAGGATGTTTCTATGGCACCACTCAGCCAGATTTTCAACCGCCCTCCTATATTCTGATTCATCACCACATTTGACTTGGCCTACAACTGGCGTCATCAGCAAACTTGAAAATGCATTGTGGTTGTGCTTAGCCACACAGTCAAAAGTGTAAAGCAAGTCGAGTAGGGGGCGAAGCACACAGCCTTGTGGTGCAGCTGTGCTGATGGGAGATTGTGGAGGAGATGATGTTGCTAATCTGAAATGACCAGGGTCTGTAAGTGAGGAAATCAAGGATCCAATTGCATAAGGAGGTAATGAAGCCAAGGTCTTGAAGCTTTTTGATTAGTTTTGAAGGGATGGTGGTATTGAATGCTGAGCTGTAGGCAATAAAGAGCATCCTGTTGTATACATCTTTACTGTCTCGATATTCCAGGGTTAAGCGAAGGGCCAATGAGATTGGATCTGCTATGGGCCTGATGCTCCAGCAGGCAAAGTAGAGTGGACCCTAATCACTTCTCAAGCAGGAATCAATGTGTTTCATCACCAACCTGTCAAAACACTTCATCACGGTGGATGAATGTGCTATGATAGTGAGACTGGGTACCACGTTCTTCTTGGACACTAGTATAACTGAAGTCTGTTTTAAGCAGGTGGGTAACTCTGACTGCCAAAACAAGAGGGTAAGGATCTCAGTGAACATTCCAGCCATTTATTCAGCACAGGTTTTTTAGTAGTTGGCCAGGTACCCCGCCTGGGCCGAATGCATTCTGTGGCTTCACCCTACTGAAGGCTGCTCACATGTTGGCTTCAAAGGCTGAGGACTGCCTTTACAGTTAAGAGAGTGAGTTAAGGTAGGTAGCCAGTTGTCAATAGTGCAACTAATACAAATGCAAATTCAGCACAACATATGGCATGAGGAGAAGGACAATCTTTACTTCTGCTTTGCTGGAAGACAAGGCAGTGTATACTGAAAAGTGCCTTTCTCCTTGCAGCTACCTATATTCATCTACCACTGTTGGTCTGCACACTTTCCCTTCTGAACTCTAAGCTCCATGTACCTTTGCAACTCTTGCACCACCAGCAGTTCCTGCCTCCTGTTCGCAAAGTCGTGAAATACGGTGCACACAACGACAAGGCCATATGGACAATGCTGAAAAATCCAGTGCCTTAAAGTAAACTCTTCCTCCTCAATGAAATCAATCAGAATCAGATTTACTGTTACTGGTAAATGTCATGAAATATGTTGCTTTAGGGAAGCAAAACGTTGCAATACATTAAAAAATATAAATTACAATCATTATTCAGAAAAATACAAAGGTATCCTGGATACTGGGAAGGCTAGTGCCCATGATAGCTCTGGCAGACTTACAACTTTCTACAGCTTTCTCAGTTCATGTGCAGTGAGCCCTCCATATCAGACAGTGGTACAACCAGTTAAAATGCTCTCAATGGCACATCTAGAAATTTGCAAGTATCTTTGGTGATATACCAAGGCTCCTTAAACGCTAAAGAAATATAGTCGCTGTCATGCCTTCTTCATAATTGCATAAATATGTTGGGCCCAGGATAGATCCTCAGAGATGCTGACACCCAGGAAACTGAAACTGCTCACCCTTTCCACAATGATCCCTCAATGAGGACTGGTGTCCCTTGACTTTTCCTTCCTGAAGTCGACAATCAATTCCCTGAAGTGATCCAAGCACTCACTGCCAAGGAGGTAAAATCATTCTTCAGCCTGAGTATCCTCTCCAAAGCTGCAGTGAACAGCAAATTGGGAGACGAGGCAGAGGTCCGCTGCAGGAACGTGGAATATTCCTGAAGCTGTGAGCCAGCATGACACTGATCTTCACAGAGTGGGCAGTCCATGCATGAAAGCATGGCAAAGGTCATCCCACAACATTTTGAAACTGTTTTGTGATAACAGGATTAGAAAACCTAACTCTGCGAATACATTGTTCAGTAAAATTGAGATATCCTGTGCAAGTAGGACTTTTGCTGATGGCGTATCATCGTACCAAGTCCAGAAGCCTCTGATTTACCTCCCACAACTCAAGACCACTACCAACACCCCGACCAATCCCAAACAGTCATGGTCATTCCAATGTCTCCAGTGCCAAGGTATCCACTGCTGAAATAAAGCATAGCATCACTATTGGAAGCCACGATGCAGTGTTTCAACCCAAAACATCAACCACCCCTTTGACTCCACTGATGCTGCCTGACCTGCTGAGTTGCTCTTGCAACTAATTTATTACTTTTAGAACATTCTAGCGCGCTCGGCCACTCCGGTGATTAATATCTGTAATCTGTCAAGTAGGGTGCCATGCACAATTCTGATCTGATGGAGGCAGACGTGAGAGCACAGAGGAACATCTGGTGAAATGCCTGTTTCGGTGCCGCTGCTACTGTGTAATCCAAAATCTCTGGAGGGGTAGGCCCTGAATCCTCGGCTTTGCCTGTTGCTTGGCGGCCAGGGCCGAAGCGCTCCGCAAAGATGGTGCTCGGTGTCAGAGGCTCGAAGTTTTCGGATGGACTCAGAGTTGGACTGTGGTCGGGTGCTTCCAGGATGCTGCATCGGCAAGTTTGCAGCGCTGGAAGCTCATGGCAGGGAGAGTTTCTCCCTTCTACCATCTGCGTGAGATGTTGGGGCTATTGGGACTTTGAGGCTTTTTTTTTTTAACCGTGTCCATGATCTGCTCTTATCAAATTACGGTATTGCTTTGCACTGTTGTAACTATATGTTATAATTATGTGGTTTTTGTCAGTTTTAGTCTTGGTCTGTCCTGTGTTTCTGTGATATCATACTGGAGGAACATTATCATTTTTAATGCATGGATTTCTAAATGACACTAAACGAGGACTGAGTGTCCTCATAATCTAATCTAATTCTAGCAATTTGGGAAGATTTTTGAGAAACCCACAGTCACATCATGTCAATAGTGCCTCTTTAAATATTGGGGGGGGGGGGGGGAAGCACACTGTGATCCTGCTTCTGCTGTGACTTGTCCAGACAACCACAAAGTTGTACCTACAGCTTTAGTTTTCTTATTTTATTTTACTTATTGAGACGCAGAATCAGTCCTTCCTGCCCTTTGAGCTGTGCCACCCAGCAACAGCAATTCCCCGCCCCCCAATTTAATCCTAGCCTAATCACAGGTCAATTTACAATGACCAATTAACCTACCAACTGGTACATGTTTGGACTGTGGGAGGAAACCGGAGCACCCAGATGAAACCCAAAGTGGCCACGCGTCCTTGTGTTTCTCCCTCCCCTCTCCCCACTTTTCAACTCTACTCCTCATTTTTATTCATCCAAGTCCTGCTGAAGTGCCTCGGCCTGAAACACCAACTGTACTCATTTCTACAGATACTGCCTGGCATCATTTACCAAACACCTGAAACCAGGAGAACGTCAGCAGTCCCAATGTCAATTGTGCATTCAAGTCCCAGCCTAATTTCCCAATGGTTGTTTCACCTTGAAACGACTGTTAGCATGATTTACTCTGGATTAAATTGTTTTATATAAATTCATACAAGAAAACAAAATACTAACCAATCCAACAGCAAGGCTATACTTTTGAGTTACTATCTTTTATATGTTTATACATTTGGAACCCAAGGTAGGGAGTAGGTGGTAATAGAGAGGATTGTGAGGTGCAGAGAACTCCATAGAAATGTTTAAACTTCAAAGAAACCTTACTGAAACCAGTAATTGAAATAACTTGCAATGGATGAATGGCTTTTTCCTCTTTCCAAGTGCACACAAACTTGCATTAAGTAGTTTATCATTACAAACCTCTGATATTTGGTTGATGTAACAACATAGTCATATAAATTTGCATACAATATTGAAGTTAGGAAAAGGCTGTATTGTTACTTGTGTTGTTAAAGTGTAAGTTGCGAACAGCAAAAGTGGAGTAGGTGGAGAAAAAAAAATCTCCATCAATTATTTCTGGACCCAAGGTCTTCAACATCCTTACCTAATAAAAATCAATGAATTTTTGGTTTACGAATTTGCTCTTTGTGGAAGGTTCATAATTAGAAAGAGGAACAGTGTCCAAGATTTTGTTCAGGAACGGCATGGTGGTCTGACACTATTACAGTGACAGCAACACAGGTTCAATACCGTTGCTGTCTATAAGGACTCTGCAAGTTCTCCCTGTGACCGTGTGTTTTACAGCTGCTCCACATTCTAAAGATATTCAGGTTAGTAGGTTTATTGGTCACTGGGGTGTAACTGGGCAGCACGGGCTTGCTGGGCCAGAAAGGCCCGTCGCAATGCTGTATTACAAAATTTAAAAATAAACAATAGCTTTTAATTACCTTCCCTGACACGAATTTTAAGATTATGTCTCTGTGTTAACATTTTTTTCCACCAGAGTAGAGCTTCAATCTACTTAGCAACTTTAATCACCTTAAAGACAACAATTAGGTCCCTTAATCTTCTACGCTCAAGGGACTACAGTAGAAGTCTACTCCATACAACTCGTCTTTATAATCCAGCTCCTGGATCAATTGGATTAGTATTTCCTCCAATGCTAGCATTTGCTTCTTCACAAGAAATGTCCAGAACTATACACAACGTCCTAAGTAGGATCAGACCAAAGTTTTGTAGAACCAATGAATGTATTGTGTGTATTAGGTAAAGGCCAACATTCCCTGAGCCTTTCAAATATTTTCTCATCAACAATTTTCAGCCCCTTTGCAATTTCCTACTCCCAATTTACACCTGGCAATTTACAATCTGCCACCTAACTTGTTACTGTCGACCAATTAAACCTCAGCCACTTTATGAGGGATAAAAAAGCTAATTAGTACTAAACTTGGAGCAAAATGTTCATCTCATCCTGCTGAATGGAATGCATGACAAACTTCCTTGTTATGATAAGTGGTTGACTTGCTATGCCTTATGATCCATTTCTTCTGTTATTTTACAGATCTTCAAAGCAGATATTCAGGTATGCAGATTAATGATTTTAGTTGCAAATGCTCTCTTGGGATTTGCACTTAAAAAAGAACTATATAACATTTAGTTTTACCTGCAATGAATGTTTAATAAAGCACTCAAGAAAATGTCAGAGGGATAACACACAGAAACAGGATTTCTGAACAACTAGGTACCCCTGCAATACATTCCAAGTATCAAAAGAATGCAAAGAAAATATAAGCAGGAGATGGCCACCTGCTCCATCATTCAATATGATCTCTGCTCCTATTTTGTGCCAATTCCCCATTGCCTGCAATTCACAGATTTTTCAAAAATTTATCTCCAATTAAAATACCTCCAATAATCTAGCCTCCACTACTACCCTCCTATGCTTGAATTTCAGCAATTCACCAAGAAGAAATCCTACTGCATCTGTTTTAAACAACCATTCCCTTACCTTGTAACGGTCTCCTCATTCAAAATTCTACAAGTGAAAACATCTACCTTGCAATGCCCCCTTAGATTTCATCAATTACTCTTGTTAACTGCAAAGGATACTGATCCAATTTCCTCAACTGCCAGCAAAAGGACAACCAACCCTCTCGTCTCCAGGAACAACCTGGTGAATCTCTGTTGGACTGCCTCCAAAATTAGTAAAACTGAGTATATTTCCGGTAAGCTTTTTAACATACTTACCTATGCCATTGTTCTCTTTTTATATTTTTAAATTTTTTTTCCCAAAATGAGTTTTTTGGTTTATTGGTAGCTTTCTACTTTAATATTAAAAGTAATCCTGGGTAGTCTGCAAAATGGAGCTCAGAGAATCAACTCCTGATTCTGAGTTGATATCTTATTTGGATGCTAGTGCCTAATGGGCTGCCCATCCCACTGTAATCAACCGATGCAAGATCTAGCTCAGAAGAAAATGTTAATACCACATCCTTTCAAATGGTTAATCAATCCGTCCTTTATTTGAAACTATTTTCACAGGCAAAGTGAACTATGACAACTATGAACTGAAGATATGGATATTAAATAAACAAGTTAGTCGACAGGTTCTCCAATCTTTAAAACATTCAATCGATCGGAACTTAAAATGCTAGTGATTTGTAATTTTCCATTTTGCTAAACAAACATCACTTCCTGGGATACGAGGGGCACTGGAACTTGAATAAAGTACTAGTGCATATAAATTATGATGATGTCGACTTCAAGAAACTAAATTTCAATAGCAAAACATACAAGATGCGACGCTGGTTTATTCGCCGAGTTTAAAAAAAACAATTCCGTATCTAATACTTTCTGTGACTCATCACAGATCAAACAAGACGATCGCGAAGCAACAACACTTTTAAATCGGTAAACTGGAGCGGGTTCTGTTCATAGATTGGAGACTGCTAGATCAAAATAAATTAAAACAGAACAGGGATTGGGAGATTGCTTTGAACTGGTACTTGGTACTGCTATTGCCAATGAAAAGTGGAGCCGGTAAAGGCGCTAATTTATACTGATAGATACCTAATGTTTTAATTATTTATTCTTCTTCCCTGGAAAGAAATTGAAAGAGGACACCGTCTCATTAGCCTAGTCGCCAATGGATAATTGTTCCTTAACACTACAAGTCAGTTTGCAAAGTAAGCCGCCTGTGAAAAATGATAGCGTATAAAATTCCATGTTTAACTCTTTCGATGCGCTATTTGGCTGCAGTTTTCAAATCGCTACTTTTCTTATTGATCGTGGAGCAACTTTGAAAAATAAAAAATAAAATCGTCAAACTACAATGCGCACTTGTTCTACACGGCAATCACGATTTAAAGAAACACAAAACTGCGTGTAAACAGCATTTTAAGCCTCCACGCCAGAGGATGATTTCAGACCTACTGAATGCTAGTCTCATCTTACCTTGCGCAAGGGTCTGTAGCACGTGGATATGAAACAGCACAAATGTCCACAATCTCCCAAAACATCCAAACATATTAAAGTTTCTTCCCGCACTGGCAAATCCGACCGTGTTTTTTAATTCTCCCGATTTCGGTTCCATGACCGCACCGATCCCACTACCACTTGGGATCCCAATCACCTGATTATTGATTACAGCTCTCAAACAAGGCCCTCGCTTTATTTCTCTTTGGTTACTGATTGCACTGTCCGTACTCTCGTTTTCTTTGGCAATTCCGATAACCTGAGTACGGGCTGAATGCGGGAGCTGAGCCGAACCCTGTTCATCGGCTCCTCTTAGGTGAAAGGTCCCAATCGGACCTTGCACAAATGTGCTTTGGCATCGATCCTTCGAATGATTGATTACAAATGTCGCTGGTCTTACAATTAGTTTATGGCTCGGAGCCTCAGAGTGCGGTGTCCCCTTCCTGGTTTCCCCGCTCGAATGACGGATCAGCTCCTCCTGGCCCGGGGTTTTAGCCTCTGGGCAACCACCGTCCACAACTAACACTGCGGTCACCTGGTTATCGACCAGTCCAGAACTCGCGTCTCCCATCATCTGTTGATATCCTCGATTAGTGCAGTCAGATCGCTCTCTTGCAATTGATTATGCTTTGGTATTAACTCTTTCAGTTGCTGATTCCTCCTCCCAAACCAACGTATCTTTTCAAAAAAAAATCAACGCCACCTCGGATCTGCTGCTTGGTATTTTCTTTTGCCCGGTTGCGATGAGGAAGAGGATCGGGTTTGGTTTAATCCTTTGCCGCCTGGAGATTAATGATTAGCACCTCTCCGGTCAGCGTTTGGATCCCTCTCCAAAGTCCTGATTTCCTGAACGGCCGCCGCGATACCCTCTTCCGACCGCCTTCACCCCGACACAGGAGAAAGAGGTAGAAATGGGCGCGTTTGCTTCCCAAATCTCTGTTTTCGCAATTCCACTGACACCTTCTGTTCCGAAGCTGGGGAATTCCAGACAGTAATAATTAATCCCTTTGAACTTAACTCCCTCGTTTAACTCCGGGTTGATAATTAACTCCAACCATCTGGGCGCTTTTTTTTAAAAAAAACATGTTTATATTTCCGAACGCAACCACGAGAAAATCTGCAGATGCTGGAAATTTTATATTTCCGAGGAAAGTTTGCTTGTTCCCCCAATAGTGTGGTACTAGAAGTAAAATTCCGAAATCTTAATGAGATCCAACAATACTCAATCTCGACCTCAAAAGTTACATCTCCACACTTGGAGTAACTCCCAACTTTGAGCAAATCCTTCACCCCGCCGTAAAGCCTGCTGTTGACAAAGTTTTATCATTCAGTTTGTGCTTTGAACGGTACTAAGGACACAGCACCCCACACGCACAGATATAAAAACACATCCAACATGCTTTTAGGGGAGGGGGACCTAAATTCCGAAAACTTTGAACCCCTGGAGACTAGAAAGCATTAACTTCTGCAGATAAATCCTTGTCGTTTACTTCCCTCCTCGCTTTCATGTTGATGTAAAGCATTTGTAACGGAAGTTTCTAATTTTTCCTTCCCCGCCGCTTTCGCTCTCGCCAGCCAAACTCCTTCGCTTCGAGCAGGAGAAAGCTCAAGCGCGTCCCCATTGGCCACCACCATTAACCATAACTCGAAACAGCATTGGTTGAGAATCCGCCGGGGACAGTTCCCATGTTTGATTGGCTGACTTGCTATCCTTCTCGCAGGCCAAACGGGCGGAATCGGGGCATTGATTGGTTAAAATTGCGATCTCCGTTTCTAATTGCACGGTCCGCAGAAAGGTGCTGTCTGCTCATTAGTGAGCGGAATCTCGTCGTTGATTGGTCCGGAAAAAAAAAGACTTTCTCCCAACCGAAAAGAGGAGTGGTAAAAGAAAACAATAAATACGCGGAGGTTAGGAGTACGCTGGTGTAAATTGCAAGTTAACTGCCGAGGTTGCTGCTCTTCATAAATCATGGTGTGAAGTAGTTATAAATAAAGAATGTTCTTAAGTAAGTACAAAGCCAGGGAAAGCAGAATTCCTCGTGTTTGCGAAAGAAGTCAACGTTGGGATGGAATGAGAGAAAAGGAAGACTGAATAACTACAAGGTGGCCCACAATAAAACGATTACTATTTTATATATATAAAATCGTTTTATTTTGTTATAGAATATTTATATATACACACACATGCATATTACATGTGGACACGGAATGTAACTTGGCACTTATTGGCATTCACAGTTGTCCATTTTGAACTGCTGTACTCCTGGTGTAATTATTACCACAATTCTGTCAGGAAGTGAGTTTGAGCTAGTGAGGTGATAGTGATTTGAATGGTAAGTTTCTTGGAGAGGAGTCTCTGGGGTGTTACCATGTGGCATTCAAAATGGTTCAAGTATAAAAGCAAAGGGAATCTAGAGGAAATGTAATGGCAATGCAATTGCCAGGAAATGTTATATGAAATGAAATGGTGGCTACTTCCTTGTTGAGGCCAGATGCCTAATGGAATTGATTGCTATTTCCAGGGCTTTTTTTTTTACATGTTATTAATCCCCATAGTTTGTGGCTGGAAAAAATTGAAGTGGGTGTGTGGTGGAGAATTAAAGAGAATGTGATCAGAGGTTCAGGATACAGACTAAAACGGATGTGTTCTGTAAGTGATTAGGTCTATTTTTGTCAAGTGGAGAGGTTGGTTGCTGTAAGGTAATTATTAAAACCAAGGCCTGGAATTTGCATTTGTATAGTAAGTAAAGGAATTATCAATGAAATTTACAGGATGAAAAATAAGTAGTGTATTAAAATTACATTAAATGTAACCTGCAGATTTGTTTTCACAAAGGAGATCATACAAAGGATATTCTCTTTTAGTGGCAATGATAATATTATTGGACCAATGAAACCTAATTGTGCTCCACTTATCCTATGTTTTGACTTTCCTGATAACCCTATTGTCATCTTATCCCCCATCTCCTCAAGCCACTCTCCTAACTCCCATCGTAACCGTCAGTTTTATCTAGATAATTTCCTTTTTCGCACATTAACTTATTTAAGTATAACATTTTTGAATCCAAGTGCTTCTCCTCTAAAATAAGTTTCTCATTAGCTCTGTTTTTACTTTGACAACTTGAAAAACTAATATCATTTTGCATAACAGCATATTTTATTTATTTCTGGCCAACACTACATTTCTGGTAATAAATGGCAAATTTCCCTAACTCTCCTTCAAAATTGTGCACAGCTGTAATCTTTAGTATTCACAGATGTAGTTCTTCCCTTGTAATGATATACTGTATCTCCCATGAGTAAGCCATGCCTCACTTCATCTGGCTTTGTAAATCTTGGACTTGATCATCGGGGAATAGAAATACTCTACATCACAGCCACACCCACATGCGAATGTATGTACAGTTTCTACTGTGTCTCCTAATGAATCAGACAACAGTCTAGATTTAGATGCGGCAACAATAATTTATTTGCAAATTTTAACTATATTTGGGAAATTAAAGCAAGAAAAGCAAGGTTTAAAAATAGAGCAAATAGATCACTCACCAAAAGAACACACATAACACGCTGGAGGAACTCGTTAGGTCCTGACGAAGGGTCTTGGCCTGAAACGTTGACTGTTTGTTTCCACGGATGCTGCCCGATCTGCTGAGTTCCTCCAGCGTGTTGTGTATGTTGCTTTGACCTCAGCATCTGCAGAGTATTTTGTGTTTACTCACAAAAGGAGCTTTTTATATTCTGAAAAAGACAACAGCAATCACTAAAGGATTCATTTAAGTAACTCCTCTGTCATAGTTTATTTCTTTAAGTTTCTGAAAACTGATATCTCCTAAATATATTGTAAACGGAAGTCAGGCTTTTGTGAAATGGTCTATTGTATAATACTCAGCACAAAGCTTCCAGCTCATGGTGTGGTGTTTATTTTGTGATCCAGTCAACTTTACTTCACTTATCCAACAATACTGCTTGAATATGATTCAAAAGCATGTTTGAAATATAGTAGAGCCAGAATAACTGCAATCGATAACTAACAAGAAGCTTTTTGAAATGCATGTTGGTAAACATCTGCTGCACAGTGTGAAGGTATAATTAATGGCAGAAGTTTTTGCTTATTTATTTAATTGCCACTTTGCTAACTTCCTATGCAATTCAGGTTTTTCTTCTCTAATCAGATCAGAGTGTTCACAGTTTCAGATTTGGATCCATCTTAAAATGGGTTTCAAAAACTATTTTTTTAAAAAATCATGTTTTTGTCATTCAGGAGCAATATTGATTAAAACCAAGCACATCATATGCCTAAACATGACGAAACTAAGCATATCTTCTAGAGGTTTAATCTACTGATCTTTTTATAGATCCTACTATTTACCAGCCTCACAACTCGCATTATCTGAGCACTTCCAGATCACCCTGTGCAGCTTCAATTTCATATTTTGTATACTGTACCCAACACTTCTTCATATATGGCTACTACCTTACATTCATGGTCCAGAAAATAGTTTCGGCTTCTCCCACAATTTTTTCAGTTCCCTTTTCCACATTACACACTAGATGGCACTGTCCAGTTTCTCAACATTGTACTGCAGGTAGAAACTACCTCACCCAGGAGAGAATATCACAGCCTTTTGCTAAGGTTGAATATAATGCCAAGTCAAGCCTGTCAAATATAATTTACTTGTATTGCTTTTTAGAAAAATAAACATGTTACCAAGAATCTAAAGGTGGAGAAAAGGAGGCTCATATCTATCTCAAGAATTTCCACTTGTCTGCTACAATTTGCTTTCCAAGTTGCAAATTTGATAGAAATGCTAGATAGACAGTTATGTAACTTGTCCTTGCCTTCGATTCGGTTTTGACTTCAAGGGAGCAATTTCAATGTATCACAGGGTTGTACATGGTGACACATATGTACTCTGAGAATAAATTTACTTTGAACTTTGAACTGATACAATAATTGAAGCTCTTATTCTATGGTTATTAATCTGTCAATTTTCCAAGTATGTATACTGTATACAACCTTGAGATTTGTCTTTTCCAGACAGCCACAAACAAACACAATTAAAAAACCCACATAACAAAGACCATCAGACACTCAATGAGCAAAAGAAATAATCATGCAAACAATAACAAAGTAAACAAATATCAGACAGAACATTATCCACTGAATCCCTGAAAGTGACGCCACAGCCATGGAATAAGTTGAGTTAAGAGGAGCTGTAGAAAGTTTTCTTTAAATTAATCAGTTTTCTGAACAGAAACAAAATTTTATATAACAAGAGAATGCGTCTGGCTGTATATCAGACCTGCAATCTTTGATCAGAACTAACATAACTGTGCTACATCTTTCTTCCCTTCTGCTGTCAGGTATTTTGTACTTCTGTGGACAATTGCAGACGAATACATTTCAATAACGGAATTCAATAATTACTTTGTCATTCCGTAAATAAATTGTACAGCTCTATTGAAGGAACAAGGTGAGTTCACGGTTTTGAATTAAAATAAGCAATTCAAATATGGTTGAAGTAATTTCTGGAAGTATCACTTTTGTGATACAGCACAGACACTTCTGTATATCAACTACTGAACAAAAAGACAACAGGGAAAGCAGACTACAGGGAGATAGGAAGGAAGCTGAGAAGCAGGACCTCAAAGGTAGTAATCTCGAGATTACTGCCTGTGCCACGCAACAGTGAGTTGGAGGGTAAATGTGTGGCTGAGGGATTGGCACAGGGGGCAGGGATTCAGACTTCTGGATCATTGGGATCTCTTTTGGGGGAGGTATGACCTGTACAAGGGGGACCAATATCCTGGCAGGGAGGTTTGCTAAGGCTCTTCGGAATAGTTTAAACTAGAATTGCTAGGGGGTGGGAACTGAACTGCAGAGATGGAGGAAGGGGCGGTTGGCTCACAAATGGAGAAAGTGCGAGAGGGAGGATAGGCAGGTGATAGAAAAGGGATTTGCTCAGGTTGATGGTTTGAGATGTGTCTATTTTAATGCAAGAAGCATCATGAACAAAGTGGATGAGCTTACAGTGTGGATCAATACTTGGAGCTATGATGTTGTGGCCATTACAGAGACTTGGATGACTCAGGGGCAGGAATGGTTAATTTGAATGCCAGACTTTAGATGTTTCAGAAAGGACAGGGAGGGAGGCAAAAGAGGTGGGGGCATGGCACTGCTGATCAGAGATAGTGTTGCAGCGGCAGAAAAGGAGGAATTCATGGAGGGATTGTCTACTGAGTCTCTGTGGGTGGAAGTAAGAAACAGGAAGGGGTCAATAACTCTACTGGGTGCTTTTTATAGACCACGCAATAGTAACAGGGGCATCGAAGAGCAGATAGGGAGACAGATTCTGGGAAGTTGTACTAATAGCAGGGTTGTCATGGTGGGAGATTTTAATTTCCCAAAAATTGAGTGGCATCTCCCTGGAGCAAGGGGTTTAGATGGGGTGGAGTTTGTTAGGTGTGCTCAGGAAGGTTTCCTGACACAATATGTAGCTAAACCTACAAGAGGAGAGGTTGTGCTTGATCTGGTATTGGGAAATGAACCTGGTCAGGTGTCAGGTCTCTCAGTGGGAGAGCATTTTGGAGATAGTGATCACAATTCTATCTCCTTTACCATAACATTGGAGAGGGATAGGAAAAGACAAGTTAGGAAACGCCTAATTGGAATAAGGGGAAATATGAAGTTATCAGGCAGGAACTTGAAAGCATAAATTGGGAACAGATGTTCTCAGGGAAATTGTATGGCAGAAACGTGGCAAATGTTCAGGGGATATTTGCGTAGCATCCTGCATAGGTAATTCCAATGAGACAGAGAAAGGATAGTAGGGTACAAGAACCGTGGTGTACAAAGGCTGTTGAAAATCTAGGCAAGAGGAACAGAAAAGCTTACGAAAGGTTCAAAAAACTAGATAATGATAGAGATCTAGAAGATTATAAGGATAGCAGGAAGGAGCTTAAGAATGAAATTAGGAGAGCCAGAAGGGGCCATGAGAAGGCCTTGGTGGACAGGATTAAGGAAAATCCCAAGGCATTCTACAAGTATGTGAAGAGCAAGAGGATAAGACGTGAAAGAATAGGACCAATCATGTGTTACAGTGGAAAAGTGTGTGTGGAACTGGAGGAGATAGCAGAGGTACTTAATAAATACTTTGCTTCAGTACGCACTACGGAAAAGGATTTTGGAGATTATAGGAATGACTTACAGCAGATTGAAAAGCTTGAGCATATAGACATTAAGAAAGAGGATGTGCTAGAGCTTTTGGAAAGCATAAAGTTGGATAAATCTCCGGAACCAGACGAGATGTACCCCAGGCTACTGTGGGAGGTGAAGGAAGAGATTGCTGAGCCTCTGGCAATGATCTTTGCATCATCAATTACGGGAGAGGTTCCGGAGGATTGGAGGGTTGCAGATGTTGTTCCCTTATTCAAGAAAGGGAGTAGAGATAGCCCAGGAAATTATCGACCAGTGAGTCTTACTTCAGTGGTTGGTAAGCTGATGGAAAAGATCTTGAGAGGCAGGATTTATGAATATTTGTAGATGCATAATATGGTTAGAAATAGTGAGCATAGCTTTGTCAAAGGCAGGTTGTCCCCTACGAGCCTGATTGAATTTTTTGAGGATGTGACTGAACACGTTGATGAAGGCAGAGCAGTAGATGTGGTGTATATGGATTTTTCAGCAAGGCATTTGATAAGGTACCCCATGTAAGGCTTATGGAGAAAGTAAGGAGGCATGGGATCCAAGGGGATCTTGCTTTGTGGATCTAGAATTGGTTTGCACGCAGAAGGAAAAGAGTGGTTGTAGATGGGTCATATTCTGCATGGAGGTTGGTCACCAGTGGCGTGCCTCAGGGATCTGTTCTGGGACCCCCACTCTTTGTGATTTTTATAAATCACCTAGATGAGGAAGTGGAGGGATGGGTTAGTAAATTTTCTGATGATATAAAGGTTGGGGGTGATGTGGATAGTGTGGAGGGCTGTCAGAGGTTACAGTGGGACATGGATAGGATGCAAAACTGGGCTGAGAAGTAGCAGATGGAGTTCAACCCAGATAAGTGTGAGGTGGTTCATTTTGGTAGGTCAAATATGATAGCAGAATATAGTATTAATATAGTGGAAGACCAAGTCCATAGGATACTCAGAGCTGCTGCACAGGTTGAGTCTGTGGTTAAGAAGGCATACGATGCATTAGCCTTCATCGACCGTGGGATTGAGTTTAACTGAGAGGTAATATTACAGCTATTGGATCCTGGTCAGACCAGACTTGGAGTACTGTGCTCAGTTCTGGTCACCTCATTACAGGAAGGATGAGGAAACTATAGATAGGGTGCAGAGGAGATTTACAAGGATATTACCTGGATTGGGGAGCATGCCTTACAAGAACAGGTTGGGTGAACTCAGCCTTTTCTCCTTGGAGTGGTAGAGGATGAGAGGTGTATAAAATGATGAGAGGCATTGATCGTGTGGATAGTCAGAGGCTGTTTCCCAGGGCTGAAATGGCTTGCACGAAAGGGCACATTTTTAAGATGCTTGGAAGTAGGTAGAGAGGAGATGTCAGGGGTAAGTTTTTTATGCAGAGAGTGCTGAGTGCTTGAAATAGGCTGCCTGCGACAATGGTGGAGGCGGATATGATAGGGTCCTTTAAGAGAATCTTGGATAGGTACATGGAACTCAGAAGAATAGAGGGCTGTGGTAACCCTTGATAATTTCTAAAGTAAGTACATGTTCTGCACAGCTTTGTGGGCTGAAGGGCCTGTATTGTGCTGTAGGTTTTCTATGTTTCTAAAAGACTAGAGCTCCACATATCATTTTAACATCTGAGAAATTAACCAAAATATTCATTTTAGGGTACAGAATTGTCAAAGAGTATCTCTTGCCTTCAATTCAAGGTGCAAAAATGTATATAATTTTAAGCTCTTATACGCAATAATTATGCAAAGAATAATATTTTAATGTTAAATTATATTACCTTCTCTGTTGAGTAAGAAAATTAATTTTGGCGCTAAAATTGTTTTATCTCTTATACACATTTCAATGAGATAAAAATTTTCAGGGCAAGAACACAAACCCAATCTCTTATTAAATTTTGCCAGTGCTTCAAGAGCTAATCCAAGTCCCTAGGATATTTATTTATAATGAAATTTATGATTTTTTTTCCTCTATGGTAAAAAACATACATGTTAAATACCATTTGCTGGAAAATTGAGAGTGAAACGGAAAGTCTGTTATCTTGTTCTTAAAGTTTTTGGTTATGACAGATGTAATGACACACGCATTTGTTTCCCAGTGGCCAAACATCATAATTCCTTTTCCCATTCCCATTCCAATGTGTAGATCCACAGCCTCTCCTTCTGTCAAGATGAGGCCACACTCATGGTGGAGAGCAACACCTTACATTCAGTCTGGGTAGCCTCCAACCTAATGGCATGAAAATTGATTTCTCCTTCTGCTAAAAAAAAATTCCCTCCCCTCCCTTCTTCATCTATTTCCCATTCTTACTTTTACTTCTTTTCTCCTGCCTTTTACTTTCCCCTGGGTCACCTCTTCCTTCCCTTTTTCATATGGTCCACTCTCCACATCTATCTGATTCCTTCTTCTCTTGTACTTGACCTTTCCCACCCCCCTGGCCTCACCTGTCACCTTTTAGCTAGCCTTTTGCCCTCACCTCCCCCTCCCACTTTTTTATTCTGGCATCTTCCCCCTTCCTTCTCAGTCCTGAAGATGGGTCTCGGCCCAAAACGTCGACTGTTTATTCATTTTACATAGATGCTGCCTGACCTGCTGAGTTCCTCCAGCATTTTGAACGTGTTGCTTTGGATTTCCAACATCTGCCGTCATTCTCATGTTTATGATAAGTTTTTTTTTGTTTTGGGGGAAATTTTCTACTTTCAAGTCATCAAATATAGAATATTTAATCTGAATTCCTGTACTTTGCATACAGTGGACATTATAAATCAATTGACTGATGTCTACCAGCCTTTTCAACAAAGAAAGCAGTCTCTTAGATTAAATAATAGTCTCCCTCAGAAATACTGTTTAACCTACTTCGATATTTAATAAAGCAATAAATTTATTATGTTTCAAGATCATTTGTGTGTCTGATAATATGGCAATAAGTATAACTTTCAGTGAAGTTGAAGACATGATAATGTTGGACCTTTCAATAGATTTAGAGATAAGTAGGGTAACAAGTACTTCTGGCCCAACAAACCCTCGCTGCCCAATTATACCCCTGTGACCAAATGGCACAGTATTCCAGCAAGTGAAGGCTGGCCAAATCCATTCACATCCAACACCTACCTTAAAAGTCACAAAGCACATGATTGTTTCAATGTCATCTTTTGTAGCAGAAACAACCATGTTCCAATCCCACACCTCCTAGATGTGACACTAGAAGCATGTGTTAAACTTTTAGTCATCACCTTTGAAAGATGCTGTGAAAATCAGGAGGTGGGTGAGCATATGGTGAAGCATTGAAATGCGCAGGGCAGCCAGCCTGGTGGGACCCCATTCCTTGCTTCTGACATTAATACTTTGTGTAATAACATGTACCTATCTGGACTAATTCCAAATGAATAAATGTTCAACTGAAATTCAGCAATCACTTCCATCATCAGACCCCTGAATATTCCATCAATTCAATGGTCACTGGTGCTCGTCAGTACTGCCATGACAGATCTATATGCAGATTGGTCACTTCATGAGGAGCATCTTAGACCAATCCATCAGCGTGCTCTGCTGGAAGCCTACCGGCATGTGCTCAGGCCCTGCTCTTGAGACGACCACACTGCAGCAGGTTGGAGGAAAGCTTGGAATGAAACTACAATTCAGTGTAAACTTTCCAGTTTGACTCAATAGAAAACCACCTGTAGCACAAAAATTGTGAAGTGCTATATTTGATCTGAGTGCAGCTTTGCCACCATAGTTAGTTGATGGGCAAATTGTATGTTAGGAGCCTTGTGAAATGTGCTGTGGCAACCTGATGAAATTTATATAACGATATCTGGACCTCTATACAAACTTCATTATGACATTACAAAGAAACAAGCTCTCTCCTCAAGAGCATAAGCCTGGGTAATTAACCTTAAACTAGATTTATAGCTGGTGCTCCAAATCAGCCATTTGAAAGAAGTCTGAGTACTTTTGGTAGAATCCATTGGGAGATAAATTGGATAGACTTTGAAAATGGGCACAGAGGTCACAATGTAGTATTAACTTGAGGCCATTGATTGCAAACCAGGCACCATTCCAACTTCACGCTGCCAATTCATTACAATGATTTCAGCATAAAGCCTGAACCAGCCACACTGTTCATTACCTGAATGCATTGCAGAAGTCCAATCTCGTGTATGTCCAGCTCCAGTTAAAGCTCGTTTGCTTTACTTCAAGTTAGTTTGTGGACGATGCATTTTAGATCAAATAGATGCTGTTAATGATTTCACAAGTGTGACGTGTCATGAAAGTACATGGAGTTGGAGTGTTCAGGTACTACTCCGGAGGTCTTGTTGAAGAGCTGAAAAGTAGTAGTGTCCTGTATTTGCACAGGGACTAATTGAAGAAACATAAGTATGTGCTCTGGAAAATGCAGTGGTTGGCAATAGACCTGGAACTCTGGGAATTGATGTCACAGCCAGAGCACCACAATACCTGGTTCGGAGCTCCAAGAAATCAATGACTTGACTAAGTCACCTTTCATTTATCTCTGTCTCTGTCTCTACCTCTCTCAATCTCTCCATCCCTGTCTCTCTTGCTTTCTCTATCTCTATTCAAAAGTTTCAAGATTATTTAACGTATTTTTCAGTACACAAGTGTAAAGGAGAACAAAGTAATTGTTACTCCAGATCCAAAACAGCACAGAAAAACACAGTTAGATAAAGAACAAAATAATAAAAAAACAAAATAAATATAAATACATAAGCTTATATACAGAGTTTGATTGTATGTCCATAAAATAACACTAGGCATAAGAGTGTCTGTACATAAGGTAAGTGACAGGAAATGATCAAATAGTGGTGGTAGCAGGTGAGGAGGAGTGGATTAGTGGGCAGAGTTCTCCTGAAGTTGGTAACCATCTCCTTTGTCTTGTTGAAATTGAAGAGGAGATTACTTGCCTGGAACCAGGTCTTGAGCATTTCCACCTCCTCTCTGTATGCCATCTCATCACTGTTGTTGATGAGCCCTATCACTGTCATATCATCAGCAGGCTTGTCAATGTGATTACTCAGGCTTGGCCATGCAGTCATGTGTGAGCAGTGTGTTAGCAATGGGTTCAGCATGCAGCTCTGGGAGGCACCCATGTTGAGGATGATGGGCAGGAAGGAGTGGTTATCCATCCTCCATCCTGACTATCTGAGGTCTGTTGGTTGGGAAGCCTAAACCCCAGTTGCACTGTGGTGCATTTAGACCAAGGAATAGGAGCCTCTATCTCTCTATCCCCCTTTCTCTATATTTCTCTCTGTTTCTCTCTATCTCGCTCAATATTTTTCTCTATCTCTATACCTTTATCTCTATCTCTCTGTCTCTATCTCTTCCTCTCTTTTCTTTTTTGATAACTCTATCTTTCTATCTTTTTCTCTATCTCTCCATCTCAGTTTCTCTTTATCTGTATCTCTGTATCTCTCTCTATCTCTGGCTTTCTCTCTATCTATCTCTCTCTGTATATCTCTTTCATTTTCTCTCTCTCTCTCTCTCTCTCTATCTATCTATCTATCTATCTATCTATCTCTCCATCTATCTCTATCTCTCACAACTGACCATGGGTCCAAATTTACTAAGATATTATGCACTCTAGGACATGTCACCATGAAATTGTGCATGTGCTCCAAATTCACTATTTTGACACACAAGGAATATAAAAAGTATATTTTAATGGTTCCTTCTTGCACTGAATAACTTCACCCAGTAGACTTGCATAGAAATAAATGATGGTTATGGAACAGTAGTCTAACACTACTTTTAAAAGATGAGAACAGATGGAAAAATTGATGGAGTAAAGAAACAAGGCAAAAATATTGATATGATGAAGTCTGACATCTTTATTGAAAAGATGTGTCAAATGTATAATTTTTGCTGTATACTTCATACAATGAAAAGCAGATATATATCTTAAGCACCTGTTTCAAGTATAACTATCAATAGTAATCTATGAAAATGAGAAGCTAGGCATTTCATGTTATCATTTGGATGTTATTGTCTGGTAAGTTTTTTAATTACAAAAATAGTTGAATGGCACATGTACAACTGGTTGTAGTAAAGACTAATTGTTTATTTATTCTATAATTTACTCTTCTCAGGTATTTTCTGAACCTCTTGGCAATAGTGTTGCAACAGTTTGTTGCTGAATAATTCTGCAACATAGAATTACTAAACTCTACATTTCCACTTTTCCATGTGCTATCCATTTCTGATTAAAAAGTGAAATATCAATACATAGGACATTTGCAAACTGGGCCATTTCACCCATCATGAGTTGCCCATCTTCCAGTGTTAGGTTTGCATCAATGGAGGTCACAGCTCTTCAAGTGGACATGTTTAAACGTGATGAGGGTTTCTGCTTTTCAGGCCGTGAGTTCCAAACCCTTGCCTTCTGTTAGGTGAGAAATCTTTTCCTCGTTCCCCTGCAAGCCTCCTACAAATAGGATTAAATCTATGCCCCTTAGTTTTTTAAGCCCGTCTCTAAATAATATGAGATTTTCCTATTTAGTTTACAAAGGCTTCTCATAAACTTATACATGTCTGTGAAGTCTCCATTCATCCTCTTCCGCTCCAAAGGAAACAACCTAAGCCCTTTGTCCATGGCCACAATTTTCCAATTCTAGCAGCATCATTGTAAATTTCTTCTCCACAATTATATATTTCCTATAATGTGGCAACCAGAAGTGTATAGATCTCTCAACCTTGAGTTTAATTCACAATATATACAGTTTTAGTTTAACATTCTTACTGTTAAATTCTTGTCTTGGCTAATAAAGGAAATCTACCAATATGTTTTGTTGATTTATTGACCTGCCTTGCAATGTTGAAAGACCTGTGGACAGCTCTGCTTATACTTTTACAAGACTCAGCACCTTTTTTTTTGGGTATGTTCCCATGCTATGTTGCGCATGTAACCAGACCATTTTTATATTTCTACAGTCTAAGGTTTCTCTCTTCACTCTTATGCACACAGATTCTTATATCATCTGCAAACCTTTTTTTTAATCATGCTCCCCACATTTAGATCTATACTATTAATCTGTGTTACAACACTAAGCACAATGGAACTCCGTTGGTAACAGCCTTCCATTACCCTTTGTTATCTGCTTCTGCTCTAATTTGCCACCACTTACAGGATCCAAAAGGTTTTTACTGTTTTTACCAGTCTGCCATTTCTCTACGTCAATCACAGTGTCCTCATTGAGCATCCTTATAACCACTTCAAAAAATCTAATTTATTGTAAAGTACTGTGTTCCCTTAATGTAGGCATGAATTTTGTCCCTGATTAATTCAAGTCTTTCAAAATTCAAGATTTATACAGTCCTTTACAATGAAACCCAAAAATGTGCCCAACTCTGAAGCTAAACCATCTGGAGGTAATTGCTTGGTATATCCCTCCTCCTCACTCTCACCCCACCAATGTTATCAATGTTACCCCATTAGTCATCATCCAACCCACTGACATCACTCCTGTAAGCAGAGAGGAATGAAACATTGTAGAACGATCTCTCCAATTTCCACTCTTTCATCTTTTGCTGTCTTGACATATATTAGAACTGGGTTTAGCAATTTATTCATTTTCAAAGATGATAGACCCCTAAATAATTCTTCTTTTAGTTTGTTTTCCCATTTAGTATTTCACAGTCAATCATCTTGATTACAACATTTGGATCACACCACTTCTTTCTGAAGATTATTACAAAATATTCACTGAGAATCTGGCCTATATTCTCTACTTCTCCAGAAAGAACATATTTTAGGTCTCTCAAGGGCTTTGTTCTTAGTTATCCTCCTCCTCTCTCTCTTTCTTTGTACTCATAAAGCTGCTTTGCATTTTCCATGATGCCAATTGCCAATATGTTTTTCATATTGTCTCTTTGCTTTTCTTAATGTCCTTATAATTTCACTCTGACAAATTGCTATTCTCTTCCAAGCTTTCTGCTATTTTAAATTCTTTGCTTGTAATATAATTCTTTGTGCCTTATCTTATGTTCTTGCACCTTCTCATCTAGGAGGCTCTAGATTTGGGAATTTCCCCATTATTCTACATAAGAACATGTTTACTCTGAAATTTTGAATCTTCATCTAAAGTGTCTCCTATGGTTCCAAGTAATTCCTTCCTGTCTGCTTTTGCTAAATCAATTCTCAGACTAGTAAAGTTGGTCTTGCCCTAAGTGGAGACTTAATTTCTGTTATCCTACTTTACTAAAGCTAACTGAATAATGATCACTGCTCACTGATACTCCGTCTACTTGGCTGGCCTTATTCCCTATAAGTAAATCCAGAATTGTAGCCACTCTATTTTTATAGTCACTGCACCATGACGTAGAAGAATAATAATAAGAAGAAAGCCCTTAACTCCGAGTGGAGTCATCGGGATGCTGTCATTATGGCGTTTTTTTAGCAGGCTTTCTTATTTTTACGAGGCTGAGTTGCTAGCTCAACGCTCAACCCAGCACGGATGGAAAGCGCGCAAGGGAGCCGGCTGGATTCGAACTCGGGAGCATTCGCTCCAAAGTCCAGCGCTGATGCCACTACGCCACCAGCCAGCACCATGACATAGAGTAATCCAGAAATTATTATCCATCCTGTTTTTCAATTCAACCCATGTAGGTTCAATTGATGATCTTTCTGACACATCTCATTTCATTGTCATAATTGTTATTTAACCAATATTCCCCCTTCCCCTTCCTTTAGTCCCCAGTCTCTATCTCCCTTTTTAAGGGAAATTTCAATAGTAGATTTGATATCACACTCCCAAACACTTATCAATGTCTTCAACATGCCTGCCTTATTCACAATACTACTTGCATTTAGCAAGGAATATACCATTTAGCATCACCAGAATATTTTATTTTGTTATTGATTTTGGAATCTTTGGTCCCTCAGAATTTCAATGTCTGTTATTAATTTTCAGCCTTCCATGTCTTATTCTGCGTATCTCTGTTCGGAATCTTTGCTCAGTTTTCTATTCATCTGGCAAGCTACTTTAAATCTTCTCTAATGGGACTAGAAAGCCTACCCAAGGGGATATAGATCACAGACCTGTTGAGGCGCAATCTGTGAAGCCTGTACAGTTACAACATTTCCCAGAACTGATAGGCTTTAGATTACCCAGTGATCTAAAACCTATCTTTTCTTGCAAAATCTCTCCACCCACAAATTCATCTATACAATGCTGCAATTTCCTAATGAGGCATTTGACCTAAAATACCAACTATCCTTTTGCTTCTACAATGCTGCTTGACCCTCTGAATTCCTCCAGCAGGTTGTTTTCCTCTTTATTTCAGTTGAAGGCATCTGCAATCCCTTATGTCTCCGACTAATTCTATATTCACTGGCATGAGACAACAGAAAATGTTACAATTGAGATACTTAATCTTAATTTCTTTGCTTGTTCATTAAAATCTGCCAAGAGGATCTCATCCATTTCTCCCTCTATATTGTTGGTATCAAGATGGACTACCACCTCTGGATATTTATCCTTCTCTGCAATGTTTTGCAGCAGCTTTGATATTCTCATTCCTAGCAGCAGAATGGCAATGTTCAATCCTGGAATCATGTCTGTGATGTTAGTAATGCCTTTCTGCTCCCAGATCTGTTGCATCCCCTAGAATTATGCCTCTCTTGATCTTCCTCCAGTGTCATAGAAAACTCTTGTCTTTGTCTGTATTCGGAACCTAACACGGTTTGAAGTTCAAAATCGCCTCAGCCATCTTCTGAACTACACACAACACACATCAAAGTTGCTGGTGAACGCAGCAGGCCAAGCAGCATCTGTAGGAAGAGGTGCAGTCGACGTTTCAGGCCGAGACCCTTCGTCAGGACTAACTGAAGGAAGAGCCCTGAACTACACGACAGCTTTCATTGTTTCTGTGGTGGTCATTCAGATCCTCTGTGACCGCAGGATGCCCAATTAACCTTCATATAACATAATGACACCAGTTAATGCTCAAACACTAAAACATAGAGGTCAGGCTTGTCCAGCTCCTCTTTGATGACACTACTTGCTTCTGTGCCTGCCAAGGGCTCGGGAATTTTCCAGGAATTCCCATTTGGCACAGCTTGATGTGTCCTGTCCAATCATGATGCAGTGTTTCGACCAGAAATTTCATCAGTTCCTATCCCCTCACAGATGTTGCTTGACCTGCTGTGTTACACCAGCAGATTTTTTGTTATTCCAGATTCCAGCATTTGCAGTCTCTTGTCTCATCATTGACTTTAAAGTATTTGAGACTATATGAGACAAGGTTGTATTTATTCTGTTGGAGCCGTTTGCTGTGTCTAACCCAAGAACTGTGGGCTGCGAATTTGAACTAAGTCATTGCCTTGTTTAGTAGTTTCTTTCGTAATCTTGATGTAACCCTCAGGCTCGCCCAGCTCGATTTCGTCTAGAGTAGTAGTCGCCAACCCGTCAATCACAATCAACCGGTCGATCTTTGAGACTTTCCCAGTCGATCCCGAAAAAAATCAAAAAAAATACACAAATACTGTTGTAATGTGAGCATTATAAAAATAAGTAATACTAATTAGGATAATAGTAATTTAGCAATACTTTCACTACTGAAAGCTGTTTGTAAAGAGAGATTGTTTCCAGGTTGCGGGGTTTTAGTTCCTTTCTTTCTGCCCAGTGCGCATGTGTGTAGCTCCCCCGCCATGAACTGCGTTTTCAGTGCAGCTTGTGCTGCATCAAAGTGACCAATTAGATTCGATAAGAGTAAAGACTGTTGCAAACGTCAATATATGGCACTCGCTTGTGATATTCTGATAGCATGGCAGAGGCTCCACGAAAGAAGGCAAAAATGTACAAATTCCATCCAGAATGGGAAGAGGAATTTCTATTTATCTTGGTGAAAGACAAGTGTGTACGTATGTTGTGCCACCAAACACAAGCACTGACTAAAAGAGGGAATCTGGAGCGGCACCACAACACCAATCACCAGAAATTTAAAGATACTTACCTCCCAAAGAGCGCAATTCATGCCAGGAAAGTTGAGGAGCTGAAATCAGGGTTGAAGGCCCAGCAATCGTTTTTCACAAAACATGCTGCTCAAAAAAAGGCTGCGATTGAAGCATCATTTCGTGTAAGTCACCTTTTGGCTAAACACAAGAAGCCTTTTACAGATGGCGATTTATTCAAGGAAACAATGGCCATTACCGCAGAGACTGCTTTTAATGACTTTAAAAACAAAAATGTCATCACAACCGCAATACATAATATACCGCTTGGCCCTGCAACAGTGACAAGGAGGGTAGAGTCACTGTCAGAATTCGTGGATCGACTTGTCACTCTGTGAATATTTTTCACTACAGTTCGATGAATCCCTGGATGTAATGCAAACAGCTCAGCTTGTTGTATTTGTCAGAATGGCTTTCCAGGATTTTACAACAAAGGAGGACTTCCTCACTCTTTTGCAATTAAAGGAGAGAACGGGAGGTGAGGATATTTACAATGAGTTTAAAAAATATGTCCGTAAAAATGACAACCCCATTCATAAACTGGTGGCAATTACTACTGATGGGGCCCCAGCAATGCGCAGTGTGTGCATTGGTTTTATAGCACCAAGAGTCAGTGCCTACTTCGGGTCAACTTATCTATGTGAAATTGCATTTTCACAGATGAAAATTATTAAATCTAAGTACAGGAGCTGTCTTACTGACAGACACCTCACAGACTGTCTCAGTCTGGCTGTCTGTAGTTATGAGCCAAATTTCAGGGAACTAGCAGAAAGTATTCAGCCCCAGTCATCACACTGAGTGCAACAGTCAATTTTTATTCATTTATTTTTCGTGTTGAAATAAAATTAAATAATGAAACTTAGAATTAAAGGTGTGAAGTATTGTAATATTCTTAAAGAAAGACAGCTATGGCCTGTTTGATATGCTAGTTACAGTGTTTTCTTGTTTGAATGAATTTGAAAGTTTGACAAATGTATTTTGTGTAATTCAAATACAATTAACCCAAATAAAAGGCCTCAAATTGGAAGTACAATCTGAGCTGTTTTTTCTCTAAACGATTCAGTAGGTAGATCTTGCCTTTCACTAAGGTCAAGGTAGGGGATCTTGGGGCTTAAAAAGGTTGGTGACTACTAGGCTAGAGGAAACAGCCTTTGGCCCCGCCAAATTGGGAAATCACATTTGTGTGGTTGCTGTGTAATGTACTGCCCAGTTACAAACCCACAATGCAAAATATCAGACAGTACACCATACGCAATTAAATGATTGAACTTTATGAATCTTAATCTGAACGTAGGATTAGTAATGAAAATAAAAAAAGAGCCCAATTCAAGAAAAAGTCAAAAGTTCACATTGGAGCTCGCTCACTTCCACCATCGGTCTCCTCCGAGCGCTGCTGACCTTCGGACCCTCAGATCCCAGTCCACTCCATCTGGTGGTCTACCAGCTCTCTCCACACGCGTCTTCCCTCTTCATCTCTCCTCGACAAAGACTGCGAAAAAGCATCCTTCCAGATACATAAGACAAAGCAACAATCTCCGATTGGCTAACATGCAGACCACAGTCCTGTTATCTCCAGCCATAACCCAAACATTGCTGCTACAGAGAAACAGTTACCTCAGCAGTGAACATTACAGAGAAGCCATTACATTAGCTTTAGCAGTGAAACATTACAAAGAAGCCATTACATTAGCAGTGAATCTTTACAGTGCGTTACATTGAGCTGAAAGGAAATAGATTAATTGGTTCACACCGCATTAGGAAGTTCAGTTGTCCATTGTACCTCTACTGGTTCCTTGAAGGACCAGCCTCATTGGTCTCTCCACCCTGCTCTTTTCCCATTGTCAGACAATTTCCACCCTCAAATATTTACACAATTCCACAAGCAGAGAATAAAGCATATAGCATAAAGATCACAATGCCTTAATGAAATCACATGATCAGTTTACCCTGCTGTGGAAATAGCTGGTAAAGTGTAAAGGAGAGAACAACAAATGCTGCGAATCGTACTTTGGGGATTCATTTATTCCCATTGCATTTTCTATTACTCTTCCATCTTCACAGATTATTCTGCACAATATGTGGTATGCAGTAACTTGCTATATTCTGAGTTAATACTAATTGGTAACTTTTCATTGTGTCAGGTCAGTCTGCATTAATTACATCTTAAGCCTGTAGAATTTATAGAAATAATGAAGAAAATGATAAAGGACGAGGATTAGACTTAGCGACTAAGAATGATACCTCAATGATAAAACATGATATAATGAAAGGTTATCAGGCAGTTGAGACTACATTAAGAAATAGAAAAAGATGTAAGACAGTGTGACAGATTCCCCACTGGACTTTGTATACAGAGTCTGTAATGGACTGTGAATACAGATTACCCAATGGACAGTGTATGCAAAGTCCCTAGTGGACAGTATGCACCGAGCACCCCCACACACCCCAGTGGGCAGTGCGCACAGAGCGCCACCACCCCCCCGCGGACAGTGCGAACAGAGGCCCCTAGCGGGCAGTGTATACAGATGTCCCCAGTGGACATTGTATACAGATTTCTCCAGTAGACAGTTTATAAAGATTCCTCAGTGGACATTGTGCACAGATTCCCCAGTGGATAGTATGCACAGATTCCCTGGTGGACAGTGTGTACAGATTCCCTAAGACCAGCTATGAAATGGTACAATATGCACATTCAGAAATTAGTGAACCATGAGTGAAGAGGGATAGATGGGAGTAAATGTTCTATAATGGAAGTAAAATTCTTGAGAATTGTTTACTTCGTCAATGTATTTCTGAGCTATGAAAATGTATTCAAGTGATCAGAGAACCAGCACAATGTAAAAAGGATAGGTTCATACCTGACAATCCTCATGACTTTGTTTGAGGAGGTGAACTAAGTTAGAGAACAAGAGATTATTTAACTGGATCTTGATGTAGTTTGTAACCAAAATTGAAGCTCATGAAATCAATTGAATGGTAGGAGCTAGGAACAGAGAAATTAACAGGGCGTCCAGTTGGCAGGACGTGTCAAGTGGTGTGCGTTCAGGATCTACTATTGGCTTTAGTTGTAGAATACACCTTCTGGTGCTACTTGGACACGTCTTCAGTGATGAATCCGGGGTCATAGGGTGTTTCGGGTCTTTAATCATCAGACAACCTCGACCGAGCGACTCAGCCGGGGGTGATCAGCCCCTGACTTGTGTCCAAGTGGCGCACTAATCCACGGATCCCCCTTCTGGATCCACAGCCACCGCGAGGCCTTTTCAACAGCCTCCAGAATGTTCTTGGTAGCTCTTCTGCACTGCAATCCTTTAACTCCAAGGAGTTTTAGAGTCTGCTGTAATGAATGGCCAGCAAAGCCCCGGCACCCAACTGCGACTGGCTCACAACTACTTTCAACTACTCAGATTATTGTCAAAGCCTTTTTTTAATGTACTAGAAACCCACCTATCAAAATGTGCTGTTAACATAATGAAGAATAATGTTAGCAGCAGAAAGTAGTTGTCATTGGTACATCTAAAAGCATATTAGAAATATTTATAGATTAACAGATAGGCAAGACCGTGGCAAATGTGTCTCAGATAAGGTTACCACTTTGGACCTAAAATTCTGAAATGCCGGTTCGCTACCACTGTTACTGGGCAATCAAGAATCTTCTGGAGGGAAGGCCCCAAAATCCCCTGCTTTGCTTGCTGCTGGCGACTGAGATTGAGGTCGAATCATTTGGATAGAGATGCTGCTCGGTACTCGGTGTCGGAGGGCTAATCGGAGGCTCGAAATTTTCCGACGACTCAGAGTCGGACTGTGGTCGGGCATGGCAGGGAGAGTTTTCTTCCTTTCTTCTGCGTGAGATGTAGGACATTCGAGAGACTTTGAACTTTTTTACTGTGCCATGGCCTGTTCTTCATCAAGTTATGGTATTGTTGCACTGTTGTAACTATATGTTATAATTATGTGGTTTTGTTAGTTTTTTCAGTCTTGGTTTGTCCTGTGTTTTGTGATATCACACCAGAGGAATATTGTATCATTTCTTAATGAATGCATTACTAAATGACAATAAAAGAGGACTGCGTGCCCTCATAATCTAATCTAAATTATAGAACACAGCAATTTCATATTGGTAAAAATGCTAGAAACAACAGAATAGCAATTAAATATAGGCCTCACATATTTGATCAAATTTAAAAACATTAAAGTATATTGAAAGGGTAGGCAAAAAAAATTATTACTGCTGGCTGTAATATCTAGAACTAGAAGCAATGTGCAGGTCCTTCTGAAGTGTAACTAGAAAATGCAAATGATGTTAGAAATTTAGAAATCTCTTTCACAAACATCATTTATTCAGTTATTACTTTAAACTTGCCATTAGTGGGCCTTTGTTAATCATAAGTAATAAGAAACATTCGATAATGGAGTGACAAATCAGTCGCAATCTTTCAAAATGGCAGACCAAGCTTAAGGGGACAAATTTGTCTTACTCCTTTAGTTCTGTTGCATTCAAGTAATAACTTAAAATGACAATATTTTATTATTTGTATGTAATCTATTTCAAACAAAGTATGTGTATTGATACCTCAGGGAATAAAAAGGGTAAAAACGGTGTCCAAAGCTAGAGTATATATTTCTTGGGTAAGGGATAAAAAGTTTAGAGAAGATGAGATAAAGATTTTTTTCCACTAAGAAGATACAGTAGATGGAATTAGGACAATACAAGTTGTGTGAGTAGTCAAACAACATTGAAAGAGGATCTAGATGTGGCCTTGGATTTCCCAGATACAGAACACTACAAACCAAGTGCCAGTAAACTGGACCAGTATAAATAAACACTTGATGGTCAGCGTAGACATGATGGGCTGAAGGGCCTATTCTTAAGTTGTATGATGCTAAACATTAAATCCCATGGTTGCTTGGCATTCAGAATGACTGATTTCTGACTTGAAATAGGTCGGTATAAAAGTATTGTTTGGATTTCTTAGCATAGCTTGAAATGTGAAAAAAATGCCATTTGTCACAGATAGTCACTCATTCTATTTACAATTACATAGAACAATTCAACCTTCGAATTAAAATAAAACTTTTATAACTTGCGAGCCATTACCTGCAGGTAAAATTAAGACCGGCAGTGCATCATATTTCCTCCAAGATGACCGCAACTTTATCGTAGGGTTTGGAGGCTTATGTTCAATGACCCAGAGAGTTATGTCAGCTGGAGTCAGGGCTTGGTGCTCTGGCTCTTGGTGGGATCACCCGTGCCAAACAGGTCAAAGGGTAGAGGCCAAGACTAAGAGTAGTCCACCGGTCCTCCAGGTTCAGGTGTTCAGCTCAGTGCCTACAACCCTGACTGGTAAAACAAAATTGCTACGGAAAAAGCAATGAAGAGTCCTTCTACATCTGAGTGTGATGCATTCCTGAGTCTCCACCTGGAACTTGCATTACTGACAGCAGTGGAAACTGAGCTACTGACACAATGAAGGAAGCCCTGAACACCGCCAGAGATGGAGGACCTTCATTGCTGCCCTAAACACCAGTGGCATAATGGGCAGTAGAGAGAGTGCATTGTACTTACTGTCAGTGCAGACGAAATGAGCATCACTCATCCATGACTGATATATTTAAACAGTTTCTAATATAACTTTAAATCGAGGAATTCTGCAGATGCTGGAAATTCAAGCAAAACACATCAAATTTGCTGGTGAACGCAGCAGGCCAGGCAGCATCTCTAGGAAGAGGTACAATCGACGTTTCAGGCCGAGACCCTTCGTCAGGACTAACTGAAGGAAGAGCTAGTAAGAGATTTGAAAGTGGGAGGGGGAGGGGGAGATCCAAAATGATAGGAGAAGACAGGAGGGGGAGGGATGGAGCCAAGAGCTGAACAGGTGATTGGCAAAAGGGATATGAGAGGATCATGGGACAGGAGGCCCAGGGAGAAGGAAAAGGGGAAGGTGGGGGAAAACCCAGAGGATGGGCAAGGGGTATAGTCAGAGGGACAGAGGGAGAAAAAGGAGAGAGAGAGAAAGAATGTGTGTATATAAATAAGTAACGGATGGGGTATGAGGGGGAGGTGGGGCATTAGCAGAAGTTAGAGATCATGCTCCCAGTGGCCACACATTTTAATTCCACATCCCGTTCCCATTCTGATATGTCTATCCACGGCCTCCTCTACTGTAACGATGAAGCCACACTCACCTTAACAACACCTTATATTCCGTCTGGGTAGCCTCCAACCTGATGGCATGAACATTGACTTCTCTAACTTCCGCTAATGCCCCACCTGCCCCTTTCCAGTAATTTCCAGTAATCTTTCTCCTTCAGCCCGTAGAATGATTGCATTTCTTACTTTAATGGCGAAAAGATGTATCTTACAACATTGGAAAGAGCTTAGTGCTCCAACCACCTTTTTTTGGTTTTCTCAGACGATATTATGCTTGAATTTGGAGAAAATTAGAAGCAATCTTTATGATTCCTCACTTAAATTTGAACAGACTTGGAGATCTTTTATTCAATATTTTCATTTAATGTAATTTTTTTTTCTTCTCTTTTTTGCTCCATATTTATATACCCTTCTTGTTTATTTTTACTGTTTTTAATGGAGGTCGGGTTTGAGGACGTGATTTTAAGTTCTTTAACTCTATTTGGTTCCAAGTTAGCCCATTGCTTTGCTTTGCTTTTAGTTAGTTGCACGGTGGGTTTTTTTGGGGGGGGGGTTCCTTTTCTCTATTGATATATATATATATAAAAATTAGTATACTATTATGTTACCTTAGTATGTTATGTTTAAATTACATTGTTTGTATCATTTTTTTTCTGTATTAATATCTTCTGTAATTTTATTATATTCTAACAGTGTATTAGTGCCTATATGGCTTACCTTTTTGTATACTTATTCAATAAAAAGATTTAAAAAGAAAGAACCTTCCAGAGTTTTCACCCTTTTCCAATTTAGAATAGTTTTTTGTCTTGATGTGTTTTGTTACTTATTTTGAAACTGGCTTTGGTGTGGCATTGCTGCTGACCTGTACACAAATCATCTATTTCCTTGTCCACCACGTTCTCTTCCTAAAGATAATACAGAAGTATAAAATTATAAATACTGATTAAATATAAAAGATCAGTAAGCTCTTACTGATGCTATTGTGTTCTCCTCATCGATTTCCTTTGCTAAGTGCACCCCTGCTCTACAGAAGGGGGATATTTTCATTGAATACAATTCTCTGGCAATATCACTGTAAGACCAGTTGCCAAGAGATATTTATGAACAAGTTGTGATGACTCAAGCGCTAACCTCTCCTACTAAAGGAATCTGACCCACTTCATTTTCTATGTTATAAAAATGATCAAATTTCAGAAGTACTTAACTTGCTGCAAGGGGCTTTGGGACATCCTGAACTCTAAAATGATACAATTTAGATGCCAAATTATTTCCTTCTATGTGCCTCAGACTAAAATCAGAAGCTTTACTTTGAGGTTAATATTGATAGGAAACACAATGACAAAGTAAACTATGTTTCAACCCATTGAACAATGTCTTGTGACAATAGCTTTGTCTGCTGAAATCTATGTGGCATGTTTAGCAATTATTTGTTAAAAAAAATCAACAAAAATAAAGGTGTAGAACTCAAGATTACAGAAAGTTCAAAGTGATGCTTGCAGCATCTGGTATCGAATTTCTTAGTTGCTCTCAAGGATTGAATTTAAATATATTTCAATTTTCTCCTTGCCTTTCAAGTAATCCCAAGAGTCACCTATGGTGCAGATGAGAAAATATTCTTAAGAAACCAGATTGCTGGAAAAGAAACAACCTCTTGGATTTAAAGACATTTAGCAATATGCAGAATGCACACGAATTTGGAAATAATTGCCCCAGGACGTTATGTACAAACCTCTTCAGATGACAAGCAGAATGCAGCAATATTGTACCCAGGGCTGTTTAAAAGGCCATTGTGACATTATTGGATATCGGAGGAGGTGAATAATTATGTCTTTGCAGAACATTTTATAGTGTTAACAATTATACTTGTGATATTCATAATGCTGCAAGTAACTGTTTTCTTTTACTGTAATGTACAGTATATGGAAGAGTTTAAATTGCGATCTGAGATTTGCTCATTTCTGACACTGCTGACAAGGTTGCAGTGAATTTTTTCATATACTGTACTGTGTTATCGATTGGCAGCCATGACTCATTTTAAATGCATTTAAGCATTAAAACCACCCACGTAACTTTGGACTTACGACATTTTGCCATTTCAAAGTAGTAAAATTTAAGTCAATGCAAACCGTTATGAACCATTTGCCTCAAGCCACGTAGCATATGCATATACACGCAGCAGAAATAGTGGCAGAATACCAAGTATCTGTGAATTTTCAGTAAACATAAATGAAGTTTGGTATATTACCACTCTGCACTTGCTGCAGTCTTTATTGAAGCTGAATGTGTTGCTGAGACACAGCAGTGAAATGCAAGCTCAAGTTTCCACTTGCTAAAACAAATATCAAGCAAGAATTTTCAAATTTAACGACACAGAATGGGTGGTCCTCTGCCAGCATTTTAGCTTCCAGGCATTGTTCATTCCTGCAAAGATAGCAGGAAATTAGATGTAATAGAGATGAATCACCCAGGCCACCACAGGGATTTCTGCTGTTTTAGCTTACACTTCGGAGCATAAGTCTGTTTCAACTAATACTAGTTTCCAGTTAATGTTAGAATCATGCAGAAGTTTGTGAGAAATATGATTTGCAAGATATCACTCCATTTTTACAGTTTACTTTTGATTAGTTTTGTATTTGTGTTATGCTTAAGATAAGCAGCGTGAAAAATTGTATAGTAATATTTCTTTGCCTGAGCATATTCACTGCACATGGAGAAGTATGCCACTTTCTTACTTAACTGATGTTGCATCCAACACTCACAACACGCTGGAGGAACTCACATCAAAGTTGCTGGTGAACGCAGCAGGTCAGGCAGCATCTCTAGGAAGAGGTACAGTCGACGTTTAAGGCCGAGACCCTTCGTCAGGACTAACTGAAGGAAGAGTTAGTAAGAGATTTGAAAGTGGGAGGGGGAGGGGGAGATCCAAAATGATAGGAGAAGACAGGAGGGGGAGGGATGGAGCCAAGAGCTGGACAGGTGATTGGCAAAAGGGATATGAGAGGATCATGGGACAGGAGGTCCAGGGAGAAAGACAAGGTGGGGGGGGGGAACCAGAGGATGGGCAAGGGACATAGTCAGAGGGACAGAGGGAGAAAAAGGAGAGTGAGAGAAAGAATGTGTGTATAAAAATAAATAACGGATGGGGTACGAGGGGGAAGTGGGGCATTAGCGGAAGTTAGAGAAGTCGATGTTCATGCCATCAGGTTGGAGGCTACCCAGATGGAATATAAGGTGTTGTTCCTCCAACCTGAGTGTGGCTTCATCGGGCAGCATCCATGGAAACGATGAGTCGACGTCTCAGGCCGGAACCCTTCGTCAGGACTGAAGAGGGAAGGGGCAGAGGGCCTATAAAGAAGGTGGGGGAGGGTGGGAAGGAGAAGGCTGGTAGGTTCCAGGTGAAAAAACAGTAAGGGGAAAGATAAAGGGGTGGGGGAGGGGAAGCAGGGAGGGGATAGGCAAGAAAGCTGAAGAAGGAATGTGGAAAATACAATGGGTAGTAGAAAGAGGCGGAACCATGAGGGAGGTGATAGGCAGCTGGAGGAGGGGGCAGAGTGACATAGGGATAGAGGAAGGGAGGGGGAGGGAATTACAGGAAGTTGGAGAATTCTATGTTCATACCAAGGGGCTGGAGACTACCTAGACGGTATATGAGGTGTTGCTCCTCCATCCTGAGTTTAGCCTCATCATGGCAGTAGAGGAAGCCATGTATGGACATATCTGAATGGGAGTGGGAAGCAGAGTTGAAGTGGGTGGCTACTGGGAGATCCTGTCATTTTGTGTTTATGATATTGCATCCAGACAGCTTACCAAAGAAGGCTCATATTTCAAAGTTTAAAGTTCAAAGTAAGTTTATCATCACAGTTGTTAAGATTTGGAATTCCAAAACATGAAAAAAAACTAATTGAAAGGAAAACAAAGGAGCCAACAGATGCAATTTTCAGTTCATTTTTACTTCAAGTGAGATGCACACGTATGGCATGGTGGTGTGATGTCCCACGCCATTGGCGTACTTTCTGGAGGATTTCTTACTCTTGTGAGATAACACCTTTTCTGACAGGGGGAGTCACTCTGCTTGACAGGTGAGACTGGTGACTGTGGGCCTCCTCCGTAGTGGTTGTAGGAGCCGACTCTGGGACTGCAGGAAGTGGCTCTGAAACCCTGGCCACTTTTCTTCTCCAACAAATGCCTCTGCTCTCCTCAACTGACTGATGTGCCGTCTCTAGGTGATAGCAGATGCACTCTCTACTGTGTTGGAGAGTGGTCCCGTTCTGTCCTTAATCTTTCCCAGTACCCCACTTTTGATTACCTCTGTAGTCTTTCACCAGGAATCTCCTTGTCCAGGAATGAAACATTGAACTTCCTTGTTTGAGGAGTCCTTAAGTTGTCTCAGCTATTTGGCCTGCATACTCCTTCTGAGATTGGGTTCAGGAGATCCAAGCATGGACGCAAGAATCCCAGCAACAGCATAGCAGGTGAGATGTTGGTTGGGAATGCGCTGCATTGTGACATTCAAGGAGGAAATTATGGAGCCTCTGGTTCAATGTCAGTGTAGTGTGTTCAGCTAACATTACTTGCAGTGCTTTCTTTAGACCTTGGACGCACCTTTCCACTAAGTCATTTGTAGCTGCGTGTCTTCCATTCACTTTCATCTTCAAAAATGACTGAAACTGTTCCTCCACAAACCATGGTTCATTGTCACAGACATGAGTCCTTGTGAAAATGCATCAGCCTTGCCTTTGACAAGGTCCCGCATGGGAGGTTAGTCAGGAAGATTCAGTCGCTAGGTATACATGGAGAGGTGGTAAATTGGATTAGACATTGGCTCAATGGAAGAAGCCAGAGAGTGGTGGTAGAGAATTGCTTCTCTGAGTGGAGGCCTGTGACTAGTGGTGTGCCACAGGGATCAGTGCTGGGTCCATTGTTATTTGTCATCTATATCAATGATCTGGATGATAATGTGGTAAATTGGATCAGCAAGTTTGCTGATGATACAAAGATTGGAGGTGTAGTAGACAGTGAGGAAAGTTTTCAGAGCCTGCAGAGGGACTTGGAGCAGCTGGAAAAATGGGCTGAGAAATGGCAGATGGAGTTTAATACTGACAAGTGTGAGGTATTGCACGTTGGAAGGACAAACCAACGTAGAACATACAGGGTTAATGGTAAGGCACTGAGGAGTGTAGTGGAACAGAGGGATCTGGGAATACAGATACAAAATTCCCTAAAAGTGTCGTCACAGGTAGATAGGGTCGTAAAGAGAGCTTTTGGTACATTGGCCTTTATTAATCAAAGTATTGAGTATAAGAGCTGGAATGTTATGATAAGGTTGTATAAGGCATTGGTGAGGCCGAATCTGGAGTATTGTGTTCAGTTTTGGTCACCAAATTACAGGAAGGATATAAATAAGGTTGAAAGAGTGCAGAGAAGGTTTACAAGGATGTTGCCAGGACTTGAGAAACTCAGTTACGGAGAAAGGTTGAATAGGTTAGGACTTTATTCCCTGGAGCGTAGAAGAATGAGGGGAGATTTGATAGAGGTATATAAAATTATGATGGGCATAGCTAGGGTGAATACAAGCAGGCGTTTTCCACTGAGGCAAGGGGAGAAAAAAACCAGAGGACATGGGTTAAGGGTGAGGGGGGAGAAGTTTAAAGGGAACATTAGGGGGGGCTTCTTCACACAGAGAGTGGTGGGAGTATGGAATGAGCTGCCAGACGAGGTGGTAAATGTGGGTTTTTTTTAACATTTAAGAATAAATTGGACAGATACATGGATGGGAGGTGTATGGAGGGATATGGTCCGTGTGCAGGTCAGTGGGACTAGGCAGAAAATGGTTCGGCACAGCCAAGAAGGGCCAAAAGGCCTGTTTCTGTGCTGTAGTTTCTATGGTTTCTAACACTGTGCGAGGATGTAGTAAAGGCTATCGCGAACACTTCTGGCCACTTGGCATCTGCATCCACTACTACTAATATATTTTTGCCCTTGAATGGTTCAGCAAAATCCACATGAATCATCTGCTGGGGCAATGCAGGCCATTTTCAGTGATATAGACATGGTGCTGTTGGCATCCTCTGGAAGTGTTGGCGTCCTGAACAGTGCACGGCAAGCAGCTCAATCTACCGATCTATCCCGGCCCACCAAACAAAGCTTTGAGCCAGCGCTTTCATCTTGACCATGCCTAGATGACTAGCATGTGGCCATTACAGAGACTTGGCTGGCACCAGGGCAGGAATGGATTCTCAATATTCCTGGATTTCAGTGCTTTAAAAGGGATAGAGAGGGCGGAAAAAGGGGAGGAGGGGTGGCATTACTGGTCAGGGATACAATTACAGCTACAGAAAGGGTGGGTAATGTAGCAGGATCCTCTTTTGAGTCAATATGGGTGGAAGTCAGGAACAGGAAGGGAGCAGTTACTCTATTGGGGGTATTCTATAGGCCCCCTGGTAGCAGCAGAGATACAGAGGAGCAGATTGGGAGGCAGATTTTGGAAAGGTGCAAAAATAACAGGGTTGTTATCATGGGTGACTTTAACTTCCCTAATATTGATTGGTACCTGATTAGATCCAAGGGTTTAGATGGGGCAGAATTTGTTAAGTGTGTCCAGGATGGATTCCTGTCACAGTATGTGGACAGGCCGACCAGGGGAAATGCCATACTAGATCTAGTACTGGGTAATGAACCGCGTCAGATCACAGATCTCTCAGTGGGTGAGCATCTGAGGGACAGTGACCACCGCTCCCTGGCCTTTAGCATTATCATGGAAAATGATAGAATCAAAGAGGACAGGAAAATTTTTAATTGGGGAAAGACAAATTATGAGAATATAAGGCTAGAACTTGCGGGTGTGAATTGGGATGATGTTTTTGCAGGGAAATGTACTATGGACATGTGGTCGATGTTTAGAGATCTCTTGCGGGAAGTAAGGGATAAGTTTGTCCCGGTGAGGAAGATAAAGAATGGTAGGGTGAAGGAACCATGGGTGACAAGTGAAGTGGAAAATCTAGTCAGGTGGAAGAAGGCAGCATACATGAGGTTTAGGAAGCAAGGATCAGATGGGTCTATTGAGGAATATAGGGAAGCAAGAAAGGAGCTTAAGAAGGGGCTGAGAAGAGCAAGAAGGGGGCATGAGAAGGCCTTGGTGAGTAGGGTAAAGGAAAACCCCAAGGCATTCTTCAATTATATGAAGAAAAAAAGGATTACAGGAGTGAAGGTAGGACCGATTAGAGATAAAGGTGGGAAGATGTGCCTGGAGGCGGTGGAAGTGAGCGAGGTCCTCAATGAATACTTCTCTTCAGTATTCACCAATGAGAGGGAACTTGATGATGGTGAGGACAATATGAGTGAGGTTGATGTTCTGGAGCACGTTGATATTAAGGGAGAGGAGATGTTGGAGTTGTTAAAATACATTAGGACAGATAAGTCCCTGGGGCCTGACGGAATATTCCCCAGGCTGCTCCATGAGGCGAGAGAAGAGATTGCTGAGCCTCTGGCTAGGATCTTTATGTCCTCGTTGTCCACAGGAATGGTACCGGAGGATTGGAGGGAGGCGACTATTGTTCCCTTGTTCAAAAAAGGTAGTAGGGATAGTCCGGGTAATTATAGACCAGTGAGCCTTACGTCTGTGGTGGGAAAGCTGTTGGAAAAGATTCTTAGAGATAGGATCTATAGGCATTTAGAGAATCATGGTCTGATCAGGGACAGTCAGCATGGCTTTGTGAAGGGCAGATCGTGTCTAACAAGCCTGATAGAGTTCTTTGAGGAGGTGACCAGGCACATACGAGGGTGAAGCAGTGGATGTGATCTATATGGATTTTAGTAAGGCATTTGACAAGGTTCCACACGGTAGGCTTATTCAGAAAGTTAGAAGTCATGGGATCCAGGGAAGTTTGGCCAGGTGGATTCAGAATTGGCTTGCCTGCAGAAGGCAGAGGGTGGTGGTGGAGGGAGTACATTCAGATTGGAGGATGTGACTAGTGGTGTCCCACAAGGATCTGTTCTGGGACCTCTACTTTTCGTGATTTTTATTAACGACCTGGATGTGGGGGTAGAAGGGTGGGTTGGCAAGTTTGCAGACGACTCAAAGGTTGGTGGTGTTGTAGATAGTGTAGAAGATTGTCAAAGATTGCAGAGAGACATTGATAGGATGCAGAAGTGGGCTGAGAAGTGGCAGATGGAGTTCAACCCGGAGAAGTGTGAGGTGGTACACTTTGGAAGGACAAACTCCAAGTCAGAGTGCAAAGTAAATGGCAGGATACTTGGTAGTGTGGAGGAGCAGAGGGATCTCGGGGTACATGTCTACAGATCCCTGAAAGTTGCCTCACAGGTGGATAGGGTAGTTAAGAAAGCTTCTGGGGTGTTAGCTTTCATAAGTCGAGGGATAGAGTTTAAGAGTCGCAATGTAATGATGCAGCTCTATAAAACTCAGGTTAGGCCACACTTGGAGTACTGTGTCCAGTTCTGGTCACCTCACTACAGGAAGGATGTGGAAGCATTGGAAAGGGTACAGAGGAGATTTACCAGGATGCTGCCTGGTTTAGAAAGTATGCATTATGACCAGAGATTAAGGGAGCTAGGGCTTTACTCTTTGGAGAGAAGGAGGATGGGAGGAGACATGATCGAGGTGTACAAGATAATAAGAGGAATAGATAAGAGTGGATAGCCAGTGCCTCTTCCCCAGGGCACCACTGCTCAATACAAGAGGACATGGCTTTAAGGTAAGGGGTGGGAAGTTCAAGGGGGATATTAGAGGAAGGTTTTTTACTCAGAGAGTGGTTGGTGCATGGAATGCACTGCCTGAGTCAGTGGTGGAGGCAGATACACTAGTGAAGTTTAAGAGACTACTAGACAGGTATATGGAGGAATCTAAGGTGGGGGCTTATATGGGAGGCAGGGTTTGAGGGTCGGTACAACATTGTGGGCTGAAGGGCCTGTACTGTGCTGTACTATTCTACGTTCTATGTTCCATGTGGCTGCTCCATCAGTTCACCTCTCAGATTGGGTGGTACAACAACTCACAATCCGCACATAAAGCAACCATTGTCAAGGGCAGGTTCACCTTGGTACTGGGAAAAATGGGAGAACTGGGGTTCTGTTGCACATTCCAGACATTCTGTGTTGCTATGTTGACCTGAGACAGTGTGGGCTCTTTTCTGGTTTCCCTTTGGATCGTCTCTGTCATGATAGGGAGACTTTGATTTGCATTAGGGAGAACATTTCAAGGGGAGTGTCCTCCTTTGTAAATTTTTTGGATAACTCCTTTTCCAAAGGTAAATGGGACAATGCATCATCAATTCCATGATTAGCTGTCCTCTTGAATTTCATCTTGTAGTTGTGTCCTCCATTAAGCAGCCCATCTCTGCATTCATGGTGCTACTATCGGTGGAACACCCTTCCGTGGACTGAAAACAGACACTAGTGGTTGATTAGATTATGAGGACACGCAATCCTCCTTTATTGTCATTTAGTAATGCATGCATTAAGAAATGGTACAATGTTCCTCCGCAATGATATCACAGAAACACAAGACAAACCAGGACTAAAAATGCTGACAAAAAAACCACATAATTATAACATATAGTTACAACAGTGCAAGCAATACCGTAATTTGATAGAAGAACAGACCATGGGCATGGTAAAAAATATCTCAAAGTCTCTTGAAAGTCCCAGCATCTCACGCAGACGGTAGAAGGAAGAAAAACTCTCTCCCTGCCATGAGCTTCCAGCGCCGCAAACTTGCCAATGCAGCACCCTGGAAGCACCCGACCACAGCCGACTCTTGAGTCCGTCCAAAAACTTCGAGCCTCCGACCAGCCCTCCGACACCGAGCACTGAGCACCATCTTTGCCGAGTGCTTCGACCCCGGCCCTAGCAACAGGCAATAGGCAAAGCTGAGGATTTGGGGCCTTCCCCTCCGGAGATTCTCAATCGCACAGTAGTGATGATCAGTAATGACCAGTAGCTCCCTCATACAAGTACTAGTTGAAACGGTTTACACCGCAAACTAGACTCAAGGCCTCTCTGTCAATTCATGCACAATTTTTCTCTGCAGCAGTAAGGGGACATAATGCAAAGGCTATGAGGTGATCAGTTCCATCAGTTATAACTGGTGACATGGCTGCACCTATACCATAAGGTGAGGTGTCACTGGCAAGCTTAAGCTTCACTGGATGATGTGGATCATAATATGTCAGTAAAGTGCCTGACGTCACCATATCCTCTATTTTTTGAAAACCAACTCATACTACTTTGTCCATCGCCATTTTTTTCCCCAATCTGTAGTAATGATTTCAAGTTTTGGAGAACAGTATCCAGGTAGGCAATAAACTGTCATAGTAGTTGACAAATCCTAAAGAGGACTTCAGTTGTGACAAGTCCTTTGGCGTTGGGGTACAGGTTTCCCCCGCCATCCGAAGGTAGAGCGTTCCTATGAAACGGTTCGTAAGCCGAAACGTCGTAAAGTGAAGGAGCAATTACCATTTATTTATATGGGAAAATTTTGTGAGCATTCGCAGACCCAAAAATAACCTATCAAATCATGCCAAATAACACATAAAATCTAAAATAACAGTAACATATAGTAAAAGCAGGAATGATATGATAAATACATAGCCTTTATAAAGTAGAAATACTTCTCTACAACAATTGCCTGCACAGATCTTCGTAGCGAAAATCTCACGCAAGCTCTCTCGGTAGAAAATCTCACGCAAGTGCTGTTGGCATAAACGCGCTCTCCAGTAACCTTTAAACTATGAAGCTGCCAAATCTACCAAATAACACGTAAAAATACACAGCTAATATAAAGTAGAAATAACGTATGTACAGTATAGTATCACCTTCCGGAATTGGGAAAACAGCGCTGAGCACACTGATGATGGTGTGTTAGACTGAGTCGTTGCAGTGGCCCCCACCCTCCAGGCCGCCGACCCAATACATTGCCACAAAAAACGCAGCAGTAGCCGGGAGGCACACAGCACATCGTTAAGGAAGAAGCCGAAATAAACATGCTAATTAATTAAGTGCTGCCCGGCATGTAAATGTCGGCGCAGATCAGAGGCGATTGCCGATTGCATCGCCTCTGTTCTGGGCCGACAATTACGTGCTAGGCGGCACCTAATTAATTAGCATGTTTATTTCAGCTTTTTTCTTAAAGATGTGCTGTGTGCCTCCCGGCTACCGCTGCGTTCTTCGCAAATCGGTACAGTATCTGTCCGGGGCCCGGGTGTTGGGGTGGCGGGACACAGGGGTGTCATCTCATCGTCAATCAGGGCAGGCAGCTCATCTTCTCCTATGACTGCCCGCCTCGATGTCGATGTCAAGATTAAAGTCGTACTTTATCATTGCAGCGAAAATCTCACACAGTTGCTTCACTTTCTGCGTTCAGTTGCATTTGGTTTCAATTGTTATCCTTTCCTCTTCCAATTGCATCAGCTCTTCATCTATCAGTTCTTGGTCATTGGATGCCAAAACCTCTTCAACATCATCTTCGTCAACTTCCACAAGCCAAACTCACTTTGTCCTTGCTTCGTTCACCACGATCAAAACACTTAATTATGTCTAGTTTTACGCTAAGTGTAACACCCTTACTCTTTTAGGCTTTTCTGACACCTTAGAACTCATCTTGCTAACGGCTACTCAATGCAATGTGTTAAAGCAATGCCGTTCCGAATCCGGGGCAGAGCGGCTGCTCGGGGCACGCGCTGCCTTTTATCAAGCGCTGATTTTTTCGTGCGCTGTCTTTCTTCATAACAGTGAAAACACCTTCTGAAAGCGAAAACAGGGTACTAATGTAGGTCCTTTGTAACACTGAGGTTTCGTAAAGCGAACGTTCGAAAAGCGGCAGACACCTGTATCCACTACTGCTTGAATTTTCTCTGCACACTTGTGTAATCTTTGTGTATTGATGATGTGACCACAGTAAGTGATGTTTAGTTTTAAGATTTCACATTTGTTACTTTGTGCTCTGAGCACATAACCTAATTTTTTAACACTGACAAGAGATTTTGGAGATGTTCCTTGTCATCCTTACCAATATCAATGATGTCACTCAGGTAACACTGAGGTCCTGGGCAACCTGCATCATCTGGTACTTCGCTTTCAGCCAGAATGCTCCAAAAATAAGCCTATTATATTAATAAAGCCCTTTGTAAGTGCTAATGAGGACAGACACTTTGGACTCGTCTTCCATCTCTAGGTAGGGCCTCAGCTAAGTCCACTTTGCTGAAATGTTTTCCTTCAGAAAGGTTTGCAAAGATATCCTCTAACCTGGGTAGAGGGTATTGATCTATTTTCAGTACTAGGTTGAAGGTGACCTTAAAATCACCAGAGATCCTGACAGACCCATCCTTCATGATCAACCTTGGAAAGAATTCCTTTAACCTCCAGGCAATCTAGCACACTGGCACTACTTTATCACCGATGGTATAGGGAACTGGACAAGCTTTGCAAAACCTGGGTGTGGCATTTTCATTTAACACTATTTTTCCCTTTATATATTTGTGTTTTCCAATGCCATCCTTGAACACTGCTGTGGCATCATCCCTTACCTTTCCTAATTTGCTTTCGGTTGACTCTATTACGGGGGATGTGGCACTCAAATGGTGGATGGATCTCTAATTAAGTTGTAGTTGTCTTAGCCAATCACAACCTCACAATGCTGACCCATTTGATGGTGATGAGAGGGCGTACAGGAGCGAGATAAGCCAACTAGTGGAGTGGTGCCGCAGCAACAACCTGGCATTCAATGTCAGTAAGACGAAAGAGCTGATTGTGGACTTCCAGAAGGGTAAGACGAAGGAACACATACCAATACTCATAGAGGGATCAGAGTGGAGAGAATGAGCGGTTTCAAGTTCCTTGGTGTCAAGATCTCTGAGGATCTAACCTGGTCCTAACATAACCGATTCAGTTATAAAGAAAGCAAGACAGCGGCTATGCTTCATTAGGAGTTTGAAGAGATTTGGTATGTCAACAAATACACACAAAATCCTCTATAGATGTACCATGGAGAGCATTCTGACAGGCTGCATCACTGTCTGGTATGGAGGGGGGGGCTACTGCACAAGACCAAAAGAAGCTGCAGAGGGTAATAAATTTAGTCGGCTCCATCTTGGGTACTAGCCTACAAAGTACCCAGGACATCTTCAAGGAGCAGTGTCACAGAAAGGCAGCATCCATTATTAAGGATCTCCAGCACCCAGGGCATGCTCTTTTTTCACTGTTTCCAGCAAGTAGGAGGTACAGAAGCCCAAAGGCACACACTCAGCGATTCAGGAACAGCTTCTTGCCCTCTGTCATCCGATTCCTCAATGGATATTGAAGCCTTGGACACTACCTCACTTTTTAATATATATTATTTATGTTTCTTGCATGATTTTAAATCTATTCAATATACTTATACTGTAATTTATTTATTTATTATTATTATTTTGCTTCATTTTTTCCTTTTCTTCTATATTATGCATTGCATAGAACTGCTGCTACTAAGTTAACAAATTTCACGACACATGCTGGTGATAATAAACCTGGTTCTGATTCTGATTTTACCACATACAAGTCCAAAATGGCTTGTTGATCGTTGTAAACCACTGTTATGAATGTCATTGCCACAGGAGTTATCTTTTCTCTAGTCTAAGTTCCTTAGTTGCATATCTGCAGGTTTCAGTTCTGTGTCTTTGAAATGCTGTCCAAATTCATTTTGTGGAATGACTGAAACAGCCAAACAGCATCAGCTCCATTTTAATTAACTTACCATTCACTTCAGGTGTAAGTTATATGGTTTGCCTTATGTCAGTTTTCATATTATAAATCTCAAGGCTACTCAGTCCTGTATTACTCTCATCATTATCAGATGTTTCTTCAACAGCATACAGATTAGTGCTCTTTTTGAAACTGCAACTTGAATTTTTATCCTTCTCTCCTCTCTGTGCACTCTGTTTATTTTTGTCTGCTTGACATGCTCTTTGTATATGCCCTACTTTGTTGCATTTTCTGCAAGGTTCACATTTAAACCTGCATTAGTCCGGTGTATGTCAGCACCTGCCACAATGGTACACAGTTTGTTTGATCAGCCAGTTTAAGTTTAGACATTGCTATTTTGTTCACACTCACATTCACTCCTGACTGCAACTCAATTACATCTCTGTCTACTGTTTCCATTGATACAGCTATTTCAACGGCTCTTTTAAATGTAAGTTGTGCTTCAGTTAGGAGCTGTTTTTAAATGCTTTCTTGTAAGATTCCTCAAAATTAAACGATCTGTCAGAGCATCGTTAAGCCTGTCACTGAACTGACAATGTTCAGACATTCTCTTCAATTCAGCCACGTACGCTGAAATGAACAGCCCTTCCTTTTGATTCCACTTATGAAACCTAAAGCATTCTGCTATCAACAATGACCTTGGTTCTAAATATTTCTGCATTACTTTCACAATATCAGCAAAGCTAATTTTAGCTGGTTTGGTTGGAGCAGTCAAACTTGTAAGCAAACTGTATGCCTTTAAATCCAATGCATTCAGCAAACACTGGCACTTGTTTCACAATGGCTATTCCATTTGCTTTAAAATACTGCTCAATCCATTCTGTATACAATATCCAGTTATGTATTGTGTAATCAAACGCATCAATTTCTGATATAGCCAGCCATTTCTGCCCTTTTAATGATTATTATAACCTGATACTCACTGTTTATGAACCCATGAATTGTTCTGTTTTCTGCCTTCTTAAAAATTCATTTGTCTTTCCTCAAGAAAATTTTCTGCTCTAAAGAAAAAATGTGCTCCGTTTTTTAAACTCGACCGTCTTGCTGCACTTTGGTCAGGTAAGTAATTGCTTCAGGTTTGTTTTTAAAATACTTCATTGCCACTGTTACGTTTTGTAACTCCAAAACATGAAAACTAATTGAAAGGAAGCATACCCCACACCCAATCTTGCTATTCCCCATTGTCTTTCTTGAAAGCTTCATTAGATCAGCATATTCATTTCATTAAAGTCATTTGCTGACTGTAATTGTTTTCTGGAAATGTACTTTTTACTGTCATTGAGTTTCTAATTATTATTTTCTGTATTATATATAATATTAGCACTCATTGCTAAGGCTTTTGAACTGTTAATATCTAATTTAACTTTTCTGACACTTCCATCAGATTGGGCTTCTACAGCATGCATTTTCATGATTTGGTGTGAAGCCTCAAAGCCACCATATTGTTCTGGAAATCAGAATCAAAATCAGGTTTAATCTCACCAGTATATGGCATGAAATTTGTTAATTTAGTGGCAATACATGATAATATAGAAAGAATAAATAAGTAAATCAATTACATTAAGTATATATGTATAATAAATAGTTAAATCACAAGTGGGCAAAAACAAATTTTTTGTATAAGTGAGGTAGTGTTCATGAGTTCAATGTCAATTTATGAATCAGATGGCAGAGGGGAAGAAGCTGTTCCTGAATCACTGAGAATGTGCCTTCAGGCTTCTGTACCTCCTCCTTGATAGTAACAATGAGAAGAGAGGATACAGTATCCTGGGTGATGGAGGTCCTTAATAATGGATGCCGCCTTTCTGAGGCATCGTTCCCTGAAGATGCCTTCGATACTATGGAGGTTACTACCCAAGTTGGAGCTGACTAATTTTACAACTTCTGTAGCTTTTTTTGAATCTGTGCATTCACCCCTCCCCTCATACCAGAGAATGATGCAGCCTGTCAGATGCTCCCCACAGTACATCTGTAGAAGTTTTGAGTGTTTTAGGTTGCCTAAGTTATAGAACTACAGATCCCTCTGTTACATACGGAATTGTGCACTCCCAGCTTTATTATACACCGGTGAGATGTTTGGGAGTGCTTGGACAATGATCAGGGAATAGATTGGTACAAGGGACATGATTGAGGAATTGGGGGGAGATTGGTGCTTGGAAGATGATTGGTCATGGGAGGTTAGATCAGGTAGTCAGGAGGAGATTGTGAAGGAGATCAGTTATAAAGTTGAGGATATCAGAGAGATAAGTGGTGATGGGAGGAAAGGCTGTAGAATAATTGGAGTGGGTGTAAGGTCATGTTTCACTCTTGATATGAAGATGAAACATGATCTTAGCTTTAAGGAGTGTTTCATTGAAATATGACCTTTTTGTAAGGATAGTTTCCTTGAAAATACTCCTGTAGAGGCATAAACGCAAGAGATTCTGTAGATGCTGGAAATATTGAGCAACACACAGAAAGTGCTGCAGAAACTCAACCAGTCAGACAGCATCTATGGAGGGGAATAAGTAGTTTATGTTTCTGGCTGAAACCCTTCATCAATCCTGCCTTGTAGAGACAGAATCTAACTTATGGAGGAGCAGGACATTCCTGTAGTAAGATCTGTTCCATTTTTCAAGACTTGTGCCTTTCGTCAGTTGCATTTATATTGTAAAATAAATTGTGCAAGTTATCAGTTATTTTTGTTAAGTTGATTGACTTTATTACATGTGAAATCTATTATAATGGAGTCACTAAAAGATGCAACACGAGGACAAAGCACCCAATCTCATTTATCAGTTCATTTTCAGGTAATATTATTTTGCTCAGTGGTAGGGAAGGATAAATGAGAAACTGGGTAGATCTGTGATCATCACAGATCTGGGCATAATAAATGTTGTAACACACATAAAATGCTGGAGGAATTCAGCAGGCCAGGCAGCATCTATGCAAAAGAGTACAATTGATGCTCCCTGGCCTGCTGAGATCCTTCAGCATTTTGTGTGTGTTGCTTGGATTTCCAGCATCTGCAGACTTTCTCTTGTTTATAATAAATGTGCTATACTATAGAATTTCTAGGCCTTAGTACATCTTTATCAATAAGACAGCTGTTGTCTGCGAAGATTTGGTATTAATTAATTATGATACTAAATATTATGGAGACAAAGTTCAATCTTGTTATGACATCAGTTTTTACATATAATTGGTTGTGTAGCCATTAATTGTTCTCTTGGCACTTGGTGCTTTTGTTAAACCTTTTCTGATGCTATTAGCTTTAATTTAACATGTACACTTCTGAGAATATTTATTTCCACATCTGATATCAATTAGCAGATGTTTAGTTATTTTAAAGAAGTGCATTTGAGCCTCAAATATAGTATAACAATGGGTTTCCAATCAATAGGATATTTTGAGCTATTTTGTTAAAGACAAATGCAGTACTTTTAACTTCTTGATAACTTCTTCCATTCCTGTACGTAGTTTGGATTTCTTTCCTTTTACAATGCCCAGGGATCAGATACTGTCCAATGAAAATCACTCTTGCTCAACATGTCAGCAGATAAATTATTTATCTCATTGATAACTTGTGCCATTTGACTAGACTGAAGAAAAATTTCCATACTTTGGAACCATTGTTAAGGTTTGTGAAGATATAAGCCACATGTTCTTCAGAGTAAGAACTTCAGGCTGTTGCAAGGTTGTCCAACATCCAGTCCTCTAGGAAACTCCAAGCAACTCTAGGGATCTTATAACTATGGCTTTATGATTGACTTAATATTATTGCAGTTTCAGTAGCAAAACAAGAAAATTCTTCAGAGGAAAATATGCTTCAAAGTCATAACCATTGCCTAACTATTGTGAACAGAGATCTGAACTGTTACTGGGATCTCTTGCGCATTCTTGTACCCTGGTTTGTCCTTTAGTATTAATAGTTAAAGTGAGGCTATGAACAGCTATTTTGCATTCAGTTCTCCATGACTGATATCACAAATAGGAGAAATATGGCAGGAATAAGACCTTGCCCCCATTAATATTTGGTCAGGGGACTCCCATACAAAAAGGATACTCTGAGATGGTTCCTCATCAGCAGTTTAACATGGTAACAAGGGACTTGTATATATATTCTTCTAAAGTGTGAGGGATTATAAATCAGTTCATTAAATATATTGCCTATTTAAAGATTAAAAAACTGGCATTTAAATGGTTGTCATTAGCTTGGATAGTTTCAACATGCTTTTGACTCATCCATGACAATTTGTTTTATTTGGAGAAAAGCTGTGGGAAGAGGTGCAGAGGAGTGAAAATTCTAATCTCCAACACATTCTATTCATTCGAACTGTGATTTTGATAAGGTGAGGCGTGAAAAATGTTTATAGACTGACCACATACATACAGAATAAATAAAGCATGATATGTAATTAGATATTAAAATTTTAAGTACTATAAATCAGATATTAAAATGTACCACCATGCTGCTAAATAATTTGCACATTTGTGTTGGTATCCATTATTCACTGTAGCTTTTCTTGCGTAAACTACTTAGCTATTTACTACAGTTACAGAATACTCCAGTTGATTATACAGTAAGCCAAAATTTAGCCATTTAAAATAGACAAATAAATTACTTTTGGATTAATTATTGGAAATACCCAGACTCCTCTATTTTTGCATTGCAAGATCAATCATTAGAGTCATGGGAATGGTCTTCACCCCTCTGTGGTATTGTGATTTTGAGCAGTGAAGTGTACTCACACAAAACTTCTAAGTACTGCTAACTTAATTAGCACATTTTGCTAGTTTCTGGAAAACTCAATGAAAAGCTTTCTGTGAAATTTGACGAGGGCTCTTTAAGAGAGATAGGTACATGGAGCTTAGGAAAATAGAGGGCTATGCAGTAGGGAAATTCTAGGTAGATTTCATGGTTGGCACAACATTGTGGGCCGAAGGGCCTGTAATGGGCTGTAGCTTTCTGTTTCTATGGAAGTGTATGATCTGCATATATGAAAATTATATGATGATTTATATTTGTATCTCTGCAGGATACAATTTGTTTCATATATTTTTATGTTATCATGTATCACTTACAAAGCTATTGGTACTGAATGTTCACATTCATTTCATATGTTTTACTTAGCAACACAAGAGAGCGTATGTTCCATTTTGGTTCACCTATTTGGGAAATATTCAAAACTGCTCAAGACTTTTACTGCCCTGTGTCATCAGTCCCTGGAGATACAGAAAAGACCTAGTAGTACAGGCGGTAAAATACTTGCTTCAAGCACAGGAGAATCATGCCGGTTGTGACTACATTGAGTGTTGTCGTCCTTGACTGGTACTTACAATGATGAGATGTTTCGCTTGGGAGATAGAAAAAGTAATCTGTGCTGTCTTGTGATGAGAAAATCTGCTAGTGATTGATCATTGAATAGCAATGGAGATACAAAACACAGTATCTTTTGCAGGGTTGCAGTGAAGGGTACATGCCCAAAAGTGTCAGCCAATCTGTTGTCTCCAGTGATACATTCTGATTCACGGGGTATCCCCAGCATTTTCTGACTTTCTTCAGGTTGCTGGCATCTCTCGTATTTGCTTCTGATTCTGTCATGCTATCAAGCCGCCTGGCAATGCAGTAAAAGTAATACCAACAACAAGTCACATTTGTGCAGAAATAAAGAAATACCAGGCATATCAGACAACCATTTATGTTGCTGGCTGTTGATTTTCATTCAGATGAACTTTCAAAATAGAAGCCATTCAGCCTCTACACTGCTGTTCAGTAATGTCACTTGTCTCTTCTATCACTGCTATTTATTTGCACAAACCTCATATTCTTTTATTTCCTTGCTATTCAAAAATCTGTCAGTCTTGAATATGTTCTTAGAGCTTGCACAGCCATTTGTGGAGACGTTTCCAAAGACTCCCTGTCCTCTGGGTGTCAACATCTCCTTTCTTTTCAGTCATGACTATTTGGTGATTGTGACCTCTGGGTCCAGCCATAGCCCATTATCTACCTAGTTAAGTTCCACAAGAATTTTTAATATTTTAATGAGATATTTATTATTTTTTGTGAAGTTTAGAGTGTATACAGCCACTAAATTTATCCTCATTAGTTCCACAAATTAATCTGGTGAACATTCATTGCATTCTCATTATTGTTGGTATATCTTTCCTTAGTTAGAGACCAGACATTGGCTCAATATTTTGCATGGGGTATCAGCAGGGCCCTACAGAAATGGGTATGATACCTTGGCCTGTACTCCAATTCCCTTGCAATAAAGGCCAAGGTTGTTTACTTGTTTCACGTATACCTCCAGTGATTTATGTACAGCGATACCCATGTCTCTCTGCAAACAGACACTTTTCAAACATTTGCCACTTAGGAAACAATTTACTACTTCCTCTGCTAAAGTAGATGATTACACATTCTTCCACATTAACTTCCATCTGTGATATCCTCTTGCCTACATCCTCCAAAACTTCTCTGTTAAATTTCGCAAACTACACTGCTACCCAACAGAAAATGTTACATTTCAAAATTCAAAGTTCAAAGTAAATTTATTACCAAAGTCACCATATACAATCCTGAGATTAATTTTCTTGTGGGCATATTCAATCAATCCATAATTGAATAATACCATAATAGAATCAATCAAAGACCGCACCAACTTGGGTGTTCAACCAGTGTGTAAAGTACACCAAGCTGTGTAAATACAAAAAGAAATAATAATAATAATAATTAATAAACAAGAAATATTAGAACACAAGGTGAAGAGTCTTTTAAAGTGAGTCCATAGGTTGTTGGAACATTTCAGTGATGGGACAAGTGAAGTTGAGTGAAGTTTTTGGTTCAAGAGCCTGATGTTTGAGGGGTAATAACTGTTTCAGAACTGGTGGTGTGAGTCCTGAGGGTCCTATACCTTCTTCCTGATGGCAGCAGTGAGAAGAGAGCAGGTCCTGGTGGTGAGGGTTATTGATGATGGATGCTGCTTTATGTAGATGTGTTCAATGGAAGGAAGGGTATTACCTGTGATGGACTGTGCCGTATCCACTACTTTTTGTAGGATTTTTCGCTCAAGGGCATTGGTGTTTCCATACCAGGCTGTGATGCAGCTAGTTGATGTACTCTCCACCACACATCTATAGAAGTTTGTCAAAGTTTTAGATGTCGTGCCAAATCTTCATGAACTCCTATGGAAATAGAGATGCTGCCATGCTTTCTTCATAATTGCACTTGCGTGCTGGGCCCCAGAAGATCCTTTGAAATGATAACACTGAGCAATTTACCTCCTCCTCTGCATCTGTTCTCGAGATGAGACTTTCTACTCTGGAATTCTGAAATGTCTGATTTCGTCCAGAAACGTGCCTTCCCCCCTGCTGTAGTTGACAGATGGAACCTTCACACACATTTCTGCCATTTCTTGAGCATCAGCTCTCACTCCCCTCCCCCCACTTCTCCCCAAAAGCCTCAACATCCAGTATATTATCCTTTCCATTTCAGCCAGCTCCAATGTGTTGGCACTACTTCTAACATCTCTCCCCCCGCCTCTGCTTTCCACAGGGACCATTCCCTGCATGGCTTCCAGATCTGTTCATCCATTCCCACTCACCCCTTCTCATCCCTTGGCACTTTTCTCTACAACCATAGAAGATGGTTATCCCTTTCTCTCTTCCCTTACCCCTATCCAGCTAAGTAAACTATTCTCCAGGTGAGGCAGAGCTCTTCCTTTAACCTTTTCTGTAGCATTCAGTGCTCGTTAGGTTGCTTCCTCTGCATTGGCAAGATCAAGATAGACAAGGCAACTAGTTTGCAGAGCACCTGTACTCTGTTTATTACGACCATCTTGTGCTCTCAATTACATATTATTTCAACAACCCTTTCCTTTTTTCAAACAGACTTCTCAGTCCACTGCTCTCTCCATTGCTATAGTGAGCCCGAATACAAACTGGAAGAGGAATGCTTGATTAACCTACAATCCATGGTATGAACATTAAATTTTACGGTTTCAGGCAGACCACACCCTTTATGCTCCTCTCCCACTCCCACCAGTCCACCCAGGTTTTCTCTCCCTTCATTCATCTTTTCTATCCCCCCCATACCATTACCAAGACTTATTTCCTTCCCATTCAGACTCCATCTGCCCATCACTCATATACGGTACCTGTCCACCACGATATTGGTTCACCTTTTCTGAACCTGCTCCCCCACCTGTCTCTATCTGCCCATACCATTAATCCCCCACCACACCTTTCTGATCAGGTTCCACCTGATACCTACCAGCTTCTGTCTCACCTCTCCCTCTCACTTCCACACACTGGCTATACTTCTCTATGCTCACAGTCTTGACACTGGGGGTCTGGACCCGAAACATTGACCACCCCTTTGCCTCGAAAGTTGTTGCTTCACTTGCTGAGTTCCAGTTTATTGATTGCTCCAGATTCCAGCATTTGCAGGCTCTTGTGTCTCCATCCCTTTCTCTCTCTCTCTCTCTCTTCACAGTTCTGGCTGTATTTTCAGCTTCAATTTGTTTCATTTTATTCTTTTTTTGTCTTTTGTCTATTGAACTTTGAAGGTTCAAAGGTCCAATTCAATATCAGAGAAATGTATACAATATACACCCTGAAATGCTTTTTGTTCGCCAACATCCATGAAAACAGAGAAGTGCCCCAATGTATGAATGACAGATAAACATAAGAACCCCAAAGTACCCCCCAGCTCCCCACCCTCCCGCGCGTAAACAGCAGCGAGCAACAATCCCCCCTCCCTCCACCAGCAAAAAAAAGCAAGCATCAGTACCGCTACCGAGCACTCAGCGCGAGCAAAGCAACAGCAAAGACACAGACTTGCAGGTACCCCAAAGACTTTGTGTTTCATCCGGTGTTTGACATATCACAGAGTCTCTCTCTCCCTAATACAGGAGAAAGAGGTGTCTCCGTTTTTTCCCCAGCGAGTGGGGAGAAATAACAAACAATTCGCTGGTTTACGATGTTAAAAATCTGTTACGTTGCTTTTGTCAAGCTTTGTGCCTGAAGACCGCAAAAATCCCAGGTCTTCGGGCCCACAGCAGATATCCTGACTTCCCCGACGACACAGGGGTTTCCTGCCATGACACTGACCCTCGATCTGCCCGTCTCCAGAGCTCCGAGAGCTTATGCTTCCGAATTTGAGCCGGACTCTCAGGCCGAACCCTTGGCGTGCCGAACAACAGCCAGTCCAGCAATCCCGAGAACTGGTCCGATTCCCGCAAAGAACCGAAGTCAGTGTATAACTCCAGGTCAGGGTCTTCGAAAGAACCCTGAAAGGGAAAAATAAAGATATTAAAGATGGAAATAGAGCTGTTTCCGAAGATGCAAGCAAAGGAGTTGCTGTTTAGGGCTATCTTAACTTCGCTACGCCTCCGCCTTTAATAGATTTCTTGAAATTTGATGATCATTATCTTGTCAGTAATGCTCTCTACAACTTAAATGTGCTTACTTTCTGTAATTTTCTGTTTTTGGTTTAGATTTCTTTGGTGTTATATTCATCATATTTCGTGGATATTATTATTGTAAATAAATATATATTCTGTTGATTTGACAGAAATCACTCATAACACACACCTCAAAACAAAACATAACATGCTCGGACGCTGGTCATAATAAGAATGAGGATGTAGCTATAAGCAAACTGTTGTTACTGCTGGTGGTGCAGTGGCATCCGCACCGGGCTCTGACATGAGTGGTCCTGGGTTCAAATCCGACTGGCTCCTTGCATGCTTTCCATCCATGCTGGGTTGAGCATCGAGTTAGTAACTCAGCCTTGTAAAAAATTGACAAAAAAACTCTAAAGAAATGGCAAGCTTGCTGTCTGATATGCCACATGGCACGGAAAGGAACAGCAATTGGTTTTGGACAGGAAACTTATTGAAGTGCCATTTAATGCAATCAGAATTAATTGCTTGTCCACATAACCATACAATTTATGTTTCTAATGTCTTTATAGCTGTAAGGCGTTGCAACCTTGTTCAGGTTGTTCACACTGAAAGGAGATATCTGTATATAACATTGACCAAAAATTAGTATTACAGAGATATATTTGTTGGGACATGTATCATTATGAGTGAGTGCACAGAATTCAGAGAAACAAAATGAATAGCTTCAGAATTATTCATAAAAGGTTGGATCAAGGAACCATTAACTTTCGGTAGGCTGCTTCACAGAGCAATGAACAACCAGGTTAATTTTTCCTTCAAGGGACGAGTCTTTTAATGTGGTTTCACGGATCTCTTCCATTTTTCTCTGGCTGTTTCCCCCAAACCAGAAGCAATATTAATCTTCCACTAGAATTCTTTTCTAACGTACTGCAATTAACTATTTGTCTCCCTTCATTTGTACGTGGCAGATTGTACAACAAAGAAAGCAATGTTCCATAAAGCAGTGATATTCTATTAATCATCTACAGATGTGGCCGAAGACTTCACAAAATCTGCAAGAACAAGAAATAAATTAAAACAACCACATCTTAAAGAAAGAAACTCAACTAAAATACCTATCTTCATCATCAAATCTGAAGAGTAAGCTAGTCTCTCATTGTAGTTATTTTCTGAGCACTAAAGTCTCTTCAACATTTCCAGCAGAGTGTTTATGAAATGATAATTCTGGTGAGGTGCACGAAGCCAAGGTTCCTGTTTAGAATATAAAAGTACTGTGTCATTCGATTTTGTCCCTCGAGTCTTTCTTTATGGATCAGAAATAGAGCCTTGTCTAAATACTGGCTGTTGATGTAACACCACAGCTGTTTATGATGAAAAATAGTACTGGGCTCATTAAACTTCTGGTGATTTTGCAAGATCAGTGCAATTTTAATTCAATTCAATACTATAAGCAGGTCCTTATGTGAAGTTTCTGTTTTTCAATCTCAACAAAATAGTAGACTTAATTAGTAAGAAGAATTTTCTTATCTTATTAGTTGGTGTCTGCCAATAATATCCAGTCAATTATTAAATCTATAAAATTCATCATGATATCTAAGGTGTAGTTCTATCTTTTTTTTAAAAAATCTCCCTTGTAACATTATTTTGAATGTTCACATACAAACGTTTGTAGTAATCTCATTGTCCTTGGGTGAAATAATCCTTAAAAAACATTTAAGTCATCTACTTTGCAGATCTGTAATGTTTGAGAAAAGCTTTTTTTGAATTCAATATCTTGTAAGCTTTTATAGAGCTAAAAACAGAAATGATCAAAATTCCTTCACTTTTCAGATGAAGCACAGAGGATTAAATATTTGCTTCATGCTTTGTATCTGGAATGTAAAAAAAAAACAGCCTTATCTCACTGACATTATTTTCATGAAAAGAACTAATATTCATTGAAATGTATATCCTACAGCCTTTGTTCAACATGTTGCTTAAGGCTGGAATCCTTTTGATGACAGAACAAAAAAAAATCTAATTTTCAAGTCAGTGGGATTTTGGACAACAGCTATCAAGGACAAGACCTCCATGATATCAAGCTAAATCTACACAGTTTTCTGTTTCATTGCACGTTAACACCACAAGAGTATTATTAGAGAAGTCCTTGGAAATATATTGCAACAATAATGTGGCGCACAGCTCTAAAAAGGAGGATGGTTTGCTGTTAATTGAAATGAGCTTGTGATGCTTCACTGAATAGTCTTATACATTCTCTTTGTCAGGATCAATATGTAAAGGCCAATGAAGCAAATATTTATTAATATGTACAATTAACTCCCAATATAGACTTTATGAGGTTGGGTCCTCGTAGTGGTTAAAAAAAACACTATTCACAGTAAAGGTTCAGTAATTCAGAAAATGGACTTGATCTTTCATTGTGAACTACATTCTTTGATAATAAATCTACTTTGAAATTTGTACTTTGAACTTAAGAACACTGCAATGGTTTGAAAGCTGTTTTTGGTTTGAAGTTTTCAAATGAAATACTATTTTAACTTAAGAACTGCAGATAGATTACTTTTAATCCTTTATAGCTATGAGTTTGAAGAGGCATGAATTCAGTCATTTTATCTGGAATTTAAATTTAAATTCCATTGCTCAGAAATCTCTGTTAGCATTTTTGCAGTGGCGGTTTTGGGAAAAAACTGAAATGAAAAATATCATAATTAGATGTTTGAACTCCTTCATAAACCTGATCTCCTGAACTAGCATGAATTAAATTTGGAGAAGCTTTTTGGTGTTGATTCCTTAATCCAACTTTGTCTCAGCACAGTCAAATGAACTTGTTAACTTATTGATTTCTTTGTCCCTAGTTCCACTGGTCAATGATCTTGGAGGAAATGACAGAAATGAAAGACATTAATGCATACAACCCACCATAACGACACTGGCTGCAGCTGGCTGAACAAATACTAAAATTATAGTCATGGTCATTATAGACGTAAGACAAGGAGAATCAGAACTCCAGAGACGAGGTAGCTACAATCTAATTTTCATTGTCTTCACGCCTAGCACAGCAGCACTTCCTTCTTAGCTCACTTTGACCATCAAAACATGGAGGGACCATCAAAACATGGAGGAGCCATCAAATACTCCTTCAACCCCTGATGATCCTATGATTTCAGTCTCTAAGGACAACATGCGAGCAGCATTCAGGAGGGTGAACCTCCAAAAACAATCTGGCCCAGACGGGATACCCGATCCTTCTTTGTGCAGCTGGATCCTTGATTTCCTCACTTGCAGACCCCAGTCAGTTCAGATTGGCAACAACATCTCCTCCAAGATCTCCATCAGCACAGGTACGCCATAAGTCTGTGTGTTTAGTCTCCTGCTCTACTCATTTACGACTGTGTGGCTAACCATAGATCTAATGCCATATTCAAGTTAGCTGATGACACTACTGTCATAGGCTGACTCAAAGGTGGTGATGAATCAGCGTATAGGAAGGAGACTGAAAATCTGGCTGAGTGGTGCCATTACATCAACCTCTTACTCAATGTCAGCAGGACCAAGAGGCTTCCAAAGAAGGAAACCAGAGGTGTATGAGCCAGTCTTTATCAGAAGATCAGAGGTGGAGAGGTTTAGCAACTTTAAATTCTTCACTGTTGTTATTTCAGAGGACCTGACCTGGGCCCATCATGTAAGCACAATTACAAAGAGAGCATGGCAGCATCTCTACTTCCTTAGAAGTTTGCGAAACTTCAACATGACATCTAAAACTTCGACAAACTTCGATCAATATCTAGTTGAGAATATATTGACTAGAAACACCAATGTCCTTGACCTGAAAATCCTACAAAAAATAGTGGATACAGCCCAGTCCATCCTGGGTAAAGCCCTTCCCACCATCAAGCATATGTCACAAGAAAGCAGCATCCATCATCAGAATATACTCTCCCACCTCCTAGATCATGCTCTCTTCTCACTGCTGTAATCAGGAAGAGGGTGTAAGAGCCTCAAGACTCACACCTCCAGGTTCGGGAACAGATACTACCCTTCGACCATCAGGCTCCTGAACCAAAGGGCATAAAATCACTTAACTTCCCTTGCCCTGTCATTGAAATGTTCCCACAACCAATGGACTAACTTTCAAGGACTCTTCATCCTATGTTCTTGATATTTATTGCTTATTATTATTTCTTTCTTTATGTATTTGTATAGCTTGAACGCACAAGTTGATGCGGTCTGTCATTAATTCTGTGATGGTTATTATTCTATGAATTTGTTGAGTATGGCGACAAAAAATAAATCTCAGGGTTGAATATGTTGACGTACTGTAAATGCACATTGATAATAAATGTACTTTGAACTTTGAATACTCAGACCTTAGTTGCAAGCTCTTTGTGCTGCATTAGTTGCATGGCTTTGTGCATGGCAGGTCATGTTTGACCAATCTATTGGAGTTTTTTGAGGAGGTTACCAGGAAAGTGGATGAAGAGAAGGCAGTGGATGTTGTCTACATGGACTTCAGTAAGGCCTTTGACAAGATCCCGCATGGGAGGTTAGTTAGGAAAATTCAGTCGCTAGGTATACATGGAGAGGTGGTAAATTGGATTAGACATTGGCTCAATGGAAGAAGCCAAAGAGTGGTAGTAGAGGATTGCTTTTCTGAGTGGAGGCCTGTAACTAGTGGTGTGCCACAGGGATCAGTGCTGGGTCCATTGTTATTTGTCATCTATATCAATGATCTGGATGATAATGTGGTAAATTGGATCAGCAAGTTTGCTGATGATACAAAGGTTGGAGGTGTAGTGAACAGTGAGGAAGGTTTTCAAAGCTTGCAGAGGGATTTGGACCAGCTGGAAAAAAGGGCTGAAAAATGGCAGATGGAGTTTAATACAGAAAAGTGTGAGGTATTGCACTTCGGAAGGACAAACCAAGGTAGAACATACAGGGTTAATGGTAAGGTACTGAGTAGTGCAGTAGAACAGAGGGATCTGGGAATACAGATACAAAATTCCCTAAAAGTGTCGTCACAGGTAGATAGGGTTGTAAAGAGAGCTTTTGGTACATTGGCCTTTATTAATCAAAGTATTGAGTATAAGAGCTGGAATGTTATGATGAGGTTGTGTAAGGCATTGGTGAGGCCGAATCTGGAGTATTGTGTTCAGTTTTGGTCACCAAATTACAGGAAGGATATTAATAAGGTTGAAAGAGTGCAGAGAAAGTTTACAAGGATGTTGCCAGGACTTGAAAAACTCAGTTACAGAGAAAGGTTGAATAGGTTAGGACTGTATTCCCTGGAGCGTAGAAGAATGAGGGGAGATTTGATAGAGGTATATAAAATTATGATGGGCATAGATAGAGTGAATGCAAGCAGGCTTTTTCCTTTGAGGCAAGGGGAGAAAAAAACCAGAGGACATGGTTTAAGGGTGAAGGGCGAAAAGTTTAAAGGGAACATTAGGGGGGGCTTCTTTACACAGTGAGTGGTGGGAGTGTGGAATGAGCTGCCAGACGAGGTGGTAAATGTGGGTTCTTTTTTAACATTTAAGAATAAGTTGGACAGATACATGGATGGGAGGTGTATGGAGGGATATGGTCCGTGTGCAGGTCAATGGGACTAGGCAGAAAATGGTTCGGCACAGCCAAGAAGGGCCAAAAGGCCTATTTCTGTGCTGTAGTTTTTCTATAGTTTTCTATGGTTTCATTACAAGTTCTGACATTGGCCATCAGACACATTAAGATGATTTCCATAGATGTGCTCAGGGAAGTAGGGAGGAAAGGATCCAAAATGTACAAATAGATCAATGGTATTAGATTCTGGAATCTTCCATGCTACGTAATATTCTATGTTTCTGTGATTCTGTGCTGTTTGAGCCACTGAATTGCTCCAGCGGGATGCTTTTACTCCACATTCCAGCATCTCGAATCTCTTGTGTCTCCATCGTACCGGTAATGGCAGCTTAGGTAGGATGGCCTTAAATAGGTTTTGAATACATTAAAGGTTTAACTACTGTTGGGAATCTGCCTGTGATTGTTTTCTGAATTCATTATCTACTTGCCCAATTCATTATCTGCATTGCCGGTTTCAACCCCAATATAACTTGAAGTTATACAACCTCAATTTTTTTTTGCTTCGCCTGCACATTGCTGCCTTGTTTACAAGGCTTCTGCATATCTGAGATTAAATATCTGGGTGTGGTGCACCGGATACTTTTCATTGTTTGCCGGTCTATTTATTTATCGATCGAACAATGTAATGTTTGAATTAAATATCAGAGATCCGGTGCTCCTACAAAATAGTAACAATGGATTTTCACATTTATCAGCTATGGAGGATGTGGATAATGGCTTACACATTTCTCACATTCAGCATAAACATTAATACACCCCACTAAGTAATTCATTAAGGTAGCAAACAAAGGACTGAGCTTATTTGGATGATTATGCAAGAAATCTAATATTTTAAATGAAGTTATGTAAAATGGAAAGTTAAAAAAGACAGAATTAAATTAAACCAGTTCTCTTATTAAATTAAGACTTGCAGGTTAGTGAGTGTGACGAACATGAGAATATTGGATATGCTTGAAGTGAGATCTTAATGCATCTTTTATCATTGAAAGGGTTTGAGGAGTGAATGGTGGATTGAGAACAGGGAGTACTTTAGGGCATTGATGTAGCCTTGATGTAGTCGTAGAATAATAGCTGAAAGATTTTTCCCTCTATCCATGTGAAGGTTTTCAATCTATCGCACTACCATTAGAGCTTTAAAGAGCAGAGTAACACAATCTCTATGTCAAAACTTCTGAAACCGTGAGACCTTTCCTTCTGAATTTTGAAGAACTGCAGATACTGGAAGTCTGAAATAAAATAAGAGGTTCAATTCACTCAGTGGATCAGAGAACATCTCTGGCAGGAGAAACATAGTTAATAGTCCATTTTGAAGATACTTCACCAGAGTTGTTTTTGTACAAATGACATCATCGAATAATATTTGACATGACAATTTTCTGTGATGGTTCTATTTGTTAAATAGATGAGCTTTTCATAATATGAGCAATGGAAAGATTTAATTCCTCATATTTATTGCATATTTAGCTTAAAGAAGGGTTAAATTATCAGCCAAATAAGTAGATTAATTGGATTATATAATGCGTGCTCATGAACGTATTATGTATTTGATGTATTATAGAGTGTAGAATTCCATTTTTACACAGTGGTCATAACGTGCATATTTAGATCACACAGCACCCTCTACTGATTAGTGCCTGGCAGTGGCCAAGTAAACCTTAAGGTTAGCACATGAACCTACGAGTAGATATCACACTTGCAGGCTTTTTATTGCTTGTATCTGTAATTAGGAACTTATGTACACTTCCTGATGCTATCTTCAAATCTCTAAATTTGTTCAATTTAATTGCACAGACCGCCTTTCAGTAGTCTAAATCACCTATAGCGTAGTCGTTGGGGCAGTGTGGGTAATATTAAGCTCATTTATTGAATTGTCCTTGCAATTAAGTGGAATAAGAATTAGCACCAGAAAAATGAAGAGTGGAAGTTTTTATTTTAATAGAAATGCCCAATATTCAATGGTGTCCTTCAAGCGAGATACCAGGATCTGCCTATGCATGACTGCAATCAGAAATGTTTTATGTCCTCCGATGTGACCATTCTTCCATCAAGACCATAAGACCATAAGTTATAGGAGCAGAATTAGGCCATTAGACTTATAGGGTCTGCTCTACTATACCGCCATTACTGATTTATTATCCCTCTCAATCTCATTCTCTAGCCTCTCCCTGTAACCTCTGATGTATTTATTAGTCAAGAACCTATCATTCTCTGCTTTAAATATACCCAGTGATGTGGCTTCCACAGCCATCTGTGGCATGAATTCCACAGATTCACCACTCTCTGGCTAAAGAAGTTTGTCCTCACCTTTGTTCTAAAAGACATCCCTCTATTCTGAGGCAGTGCCCTCAGGTCTTAGACTCCCCCACTATAGGAAACATCATCTCCATATCCACTCTTTCTAGCTGTTTCAATATTCAATAGATTTCAATGAGATCCCCCCACACCCTCATTTCTCTAAACTCCAGTAAGTACAGGTCCAGAGCCAACAAACACTTCTCATATGTTAACCCTTTCATTCCAGAATCATTCTTGTGAGCCTCCTCTGGGCCCTCTCCAATGCTAGCACATCTTTTCTCAGATGAAGGGCCCCAAAATTGCTCACAATACTTTGTGCAGTCTGACCAATGCCTTATAAAGCCTCAACATTTCCTCCTTGCTTTTATATTCTAGTCTTTTCAAAATGAATGCTAATAATAGCATTTACTTTCCCTCACCACTGATTCCACCTGCAAACTAACCTTTAGGGAATTGTGCACGAGAACTCCCAAGTCCCTCTGTACCTCTGTTTTCTGACATTTCTCTCTGTTTAGAAAATAGCCTCCACCTTTATTTCTTCTACCAAAGTTCATGACCGTACACTTCGCTACATTATATTCCATTTACCACTTCTTTGCCCACTCTCCTAACCTGTCCAAATCCTTCTGCATACACCCTGCTTCCTCAAAACTAACAGGCCCTTCACTGAATTTCGCATCATCCACAAACTTGGCCACAAAATCAAATAAAAGCCAGTTAAATAAACATTTGATTCGTGGTTACAAGAGTACTTAATTGAATGAAAAGTGCTTGGGATGCCATGAAATGGATGTGATAGGTAAGATATAAAAGCCTATTTTTCATTTATTCAATTGTTAAATATATGCCAATGGATGAAGGTGCAAGAGTGACATTAAGAAAAATAAAAATTAAAAGTAAGATCATTGCCAATGTTTGTTGCAACCTGGAGAGAAAATGAATAGCAACACACACAAACTGCTGAAGGAACTCAGCAGGCCAGCCAGTATTTATGGAAAAGAGTACAGTTGAAGTTTTGGGCCAAGACCCTTCAGCAGGACTGTTAATTCATTCTAATTTCAGTATTTTCAGTAGTCTCAATTTTAAATTCCTCCAGCTTCTCTTCATCTTCATCTAAGGCCTTGACTGTTGTTAATTTCTTACTGTATGAATTCTCTCTTCCTATGTAAACTTGATTTCAATCATTCCATCACTGGCAGCTATTCCTCAGCTTCCAGTCCAAAAGCTCCAGAATTCTCCCTAAAATCTATTCTTTCTCTGCCTTTTTCTCCTCATGCAACAGAGATCCTTAAAGTTTCTGGCTATCTAGCTTGAATCCTCTTATGTTATTCAGTGCTAACTTTTGTTTGAAAGTGCACCTATAAAGCTCCTTAAGACATTTACACATTAAAGGGACTGTGTGAATGCAAACTGAAGTTGCCATGGAAGAGCTCTTTTGGAAATTCTGTCCCATAATGCTTTAAACAATGTTGTGATTAGGTTATTGTTTATCATTGTTTACAGGAATAAATTAATTTCATGCAGCTATCACAATTTCTTTTAGATTTTTCCTCATTAGCTATATACAATGCAACCCAAATGGAAAGATTCTACCTTTGAGACTTACTGTTCATCTTTTCCTCTGTCAGTTCTATTGAGTTTGACAGTATTTCAAAAAGGGATCTATCGTCCACAGGACTCAAAGGTCATCAGTGTTCTGGCTGTCTGGCGCCAGGATGATATCTTGAGAATTTGTGGTTCTGTTTTCTTTCTACATTTGTAGACTTAAAAGCATTGTACTGCTGTAATTATAATTATGTACTAACAATATCTTACTTCAGTGTTATCATTATTTTTCTCTGTGCACTTTATATTTGGGACAGATTATTCCTGGGAGTTTCAATATATGCATGAAGATATTCGTATACTCATGGGGAAGTTTAAAATCTGCCTGAATGACAAAGGTTGGCAAGAAGCTCAAAAAATGTGGTGATAAATGTCCATTTGCATTACTACAAAACCGATTGTCCCAACAACCTTTGTATTTTTCACTTGATTTTTATATGACTACATGAAGGAGGATGTTTGTTCATTAAACTCAACAAATATTTAAGGCAACACCTTAAAAAGTCAAAAACTAATTTTGGATGAAAATACATGCTTTGGGTACTTGTACCAGTTTATTGCAGTATTATTATTATCAGTTTCTTGTGAATACAGTTTGTGCAAGTACTTGTGCTCTAAAACAGTGTCAGTGATTAACTTTATCACATTGGTGCATAGTAATTGTAGGTAATATTCAATGATTGATTTTTCTCTGGTCCAACAAAAGTACAAGTAATTGATGATCCTTTTAAAATGTGCAGATGCAAGGCTCCTTCCTATTAATCAGACCTGTCTTCATGTACATGACTCAGACTAGATGTTAGTTGTAGGATGTATAAAAATATATATATACCATTAAATTTCAAAGCTAACCTGCTTAGATCAAATTCAGTTAGGAATAAAAATGAGTATAATTTTAAGCAAAGTCTAGTATTGTTTTAAATTTAGGAACATTTCCACAGAGTTGGATTGAAATAGAAACATAGAAAACCTACAGCAAAATACAGGCCCTTTGGCCCATGATGCTGTGCCGAACATGTACTTAATTTAGATATTACCTGGGGTTACCCATAACCCTCTATTTTTCTAAGCTCCATGTGCCTATCCAGGACTCTCCTAAAAGACCCTATCGTATCCACCTCCACCACTGTCGCCGGCAGCCCATTCCACTAACTCACGACGGTCTGCATAAAAAACTTACCCCTGACATCTCCTCTCTACCTACTTCCAAGCACCTTAAAACTGTGCCCTTTTGTGCAAGCCATTTCAGCCCTGGGAAAAAGTCTCTGACTGTCCACGTGATCAATGCCTCTCAACATCTTATACACCTCTATCAGGTCACCTCTCATCTTCTGTTGCTCCAAGGAGAAAAGGCTGAGTTCACTCAACCTATTCTCAGAGGGCATGCTTCCCAGTCCAGGCAACATCCTTGTAGATCTCCCCTGCACCCTTTCTATGGTTTCCACATCCTTTCTGTCGTGAGGTGACCAGAACTGAGCACAGTAATGTTGGAAGGTTGATCATCCTCATGCACAGTTGCAGATGTCATTGAGTTGGTTCATTTTCCATTTTCTGAACTAATTCATGGAATATATATGTATATCAACTGTGTAGGAACCATGTATCTATTTTCTATCTGCATTGCATTTTGTGTTGCGCATTTATTATGAAGTCAGTCATGTGGATGGGGGTCTGAAAGAAGCAAAGAATTTTAGTTATGTATTCATGCTTTTGTCTTTTGTTCAGTTAAGCTAAGGGGGGTGAGGTAGAGCCGAGATCTCTTTAGTTCACCACTTAGTTACATTTAAAATCACTAAAGTTCCCTTAAGTCAGCTTAATTATGCTGAAGAAAGCTTAAGTACATGTAATACGCTAAGAATGCTTATTTTGTTATATCACGACTTTTAGTTTCATTAGTATTTATTGCTTCAAGATTGTTTGCATTGTTAATTTCTTAATAAAGGACCTTACATATTCTTCGACTTTGGAACCTTGTGTAATTAATTGGAAAGCGTGTCATACAGGATCAACCATCCCATGCTTAGTCTCTAAGTGGTGTTGTTTGTTCCAGTAGCTGATGCATGATGTTTATTGAACATCCCTAATTGCCTTGAAAAGGGGTGAACTGCAATCTAGAAATGATTGATATGTGTTTATTGTTAGATAACTGTGACTAACAATGTGGTGCATGGAGCAGTGCAAGAGTATGGTCTTTCATGTGCAGGTACACAAACGTGACCATGTGTATGAGATTACCATTTTCTTTTCATTGAACACAAGTCCAAAGTGCATCTTGACTGGCGTTCATCTCCCTGGAAACCTCCACCCAAGCCTTTTCATTTGGACACTTCTCCGCCCCTGAGGTTTAAACCACCTCTCTATTGCTTTCTGCTTCTACCAGTATTTCAAGGAAAGCATCGAAGAACTGAGGAATTTTTATGTACGACACCAGGAAGGTCGTTGGAGATGTCCTGTGCATTGTTATTTTAGTGCATGGTTTCCAGCATAAATTTTGACCCCTCATTGTCATTCTTTTGCAAGGAAACAGCAGGAACTGTCAAGCCTTTTAGTTTTACCCACAATTTAGTTCATTGCATGCCAAACATCATTTTCCAACTAAGAAATTAGACAGGCTTCCAAGCCGACCACAACCTTGCTGTGGGGTTTGGAGGCTTGCATGCTTCTAAGACCTGGAGAGCTACATTGGCTAGAGACCAGACTAAGAGTGGTCCATTAGTCCTCCAGGTTTAGGGGTTCAGCTCAGGGCTAGCAACCCTGACTGGTCAAAAAAAATTGTTACAGAAATGGCAATGAAGAATCCTATATGTGGTGTGACGGTATTCCTGTGTCTCCACTCAGTACATGCATGACTGACAGTACTGAAAACCAAGAGGAAGCTACCAGCACGACACAAGAAGCCTTGAAGACTGCCGAGAGCAAGACCAGAATTGTTTTCTGGAATGTACAAACCATGTACAACACTGGCAAGCTAGGCGACCTTGGCCAAGAAAGATGTCCAACCACACCTCACTCCTTCAGTGTCACCAAGAGGACATGGAATGTGGAAGATGGATTGGGTATGCGATGAGAAGAGAGGCCAACATCATTATTAGAACAGCACTTCATTGGACCCCTGAAGCATGGAGGAAATGCGGGAGAGCTAAGACAACTTGGTGGAATACTGTGGTGGCAGAAATAAACCTGAACCACATCTGGAGCACAATGGAAAAGACGGGTAAGGACAGACAGATGGAGATGAGGACCTTCATTGCTGCCCTAAACACCAGCAGCACAACAGGCAATAATTAAATTGGACAGACCACTTGCTGCCAAGATTCTTCCTTGAGTAGCTCACTAACTCAAGTTAACTTATTTGCTGAACATTTTCTCCAGGCAATTCTCTCCAGCTAAAGGAGCATACCTAGAATTTAACTATCATTAAATGGTCCTGTGTACTTGGTCTAGGCTTTTTTGCATTGTTTTGAAGGTGACAGCAAAATGGAAATGGCAGCATCATAAATAAATTACTGGGCTAGTATCTGTGAACTCAAAATACAACAAGGTAGCTGGGAACTTTAAATTTAAATACTGTAACTGAATATACCTTTAACCAGAAAAGCTAGTATCAATAATGGACTATCAGCTATTGGATTGATACAAAAACCTTTCTGCTTCTCAGGGAAGGAAATTTGCCATCTTGCCTCCTTGCAGCTCCAGGCCCAACAACATTATTGATTTTAATTGCCTTCTTGGTTTAGAGGAAATTAGAGATGAGTGGTTATTGATGGCATCCTAGTAATGGACATCTCTCTTTGGGTATGTTTAGGCATTGCCCCCAACCACCCACGTGCTTATGGATTTCGTACTTTCCTTGTCACAGTCTTTTCCAACTTCATTGGTTTTTGAGGCAGCTCCACCTGATCTGAGCCATCTCAGATTCAGACACTGAACTCATAAGATCAGGGCTGTAAACTAATTAAAATCGACATATCTGCACCGGCTCTTTTGTTTGGAGATGTTATTCCTGCAGGCCTGCCATCCTCATTCATGTCAGCCTCCAGAACTGCAGCTGCATGTATCTGATTTTGTAGTTGGACCCAGTTTCCATAGCAGCAGAATATACAAGCTTACGTTGTTGCTGATACTGTTCTTCATTAGTCTCCCTGCTATTTTCAATCAGTTGCTGGACCTACAGAAGCAGCAATGAAGGGTTTGGTAGGAATTGGGGGGGGGGGTGGAGGGAGAGAACAACAACAACAAATCTATTATATTTAGAATTTTGACGCCAAATTAAGAAACATTCAAGGCACCAGAATTAGAGGAATACAGAGTATTGGGGTGAATTATTTCAGGCTGAGGATTTGAGAATTGAGGGTTAAGTCAGCTTTGGATACGTTTACAACAAGGAATGTAACATTACATTGTAGATACTCAGAAAATTTGATGATGAAATTCTGCCCCAGAATTCAGAAAACAAATGGTCATTCAACACATTCACAACTTATATACAGTTCCTATAAAATTATTCACTCACCCTCCCCCCAGAAGTTTTCACGTTTTATTGTTTTAACCATAATGGATTTAATTTGCCTCTTTTGACACTGATCAACAGAAAAAAAAGGACTCTTTAGTGTCAAAGTGAAAACAGATCTCTACAAAGTGATCTAAGTTAATTACAAATGTAAAACAAAATAACTGATTGGATAAATATTCACCCCCTTCAAGTCAGTATTAAGCAGATGCACCTTTAGCAGCAATTACAGCCTTGAGTCTGTGTGGATAGCTCTCTATCAGCTTTGCACATCTGGACACTATAATTTCTCCCCTTTCCTCTTTACAAAACTGCTCAAGTTCTGTTAGGTTGCATGGGGATCGTGAGGGAACAGACCTTTCAAGTCCAGCCACAAATTTTCAGTTGGACTGAGGACTGGACTCTGACTTGGCCACTCTAGGATATTATATTTTTTTAAAGCCATTCCTGTGTAGCTTTGGCTTTATGCTTGGGGTCATTGTCCTGCAGGAAAACAAATCTTCTCCTAAATCGCATTTCTCCTGCAGATTACATCAGGTTTTCCTCCAGGATTTTCCTGTATTTTGTAGCATTTTACCCTCTACCTTCACAAGCATTCCAGGGCCTGCTGCAGTGAAGCATCTCCACAGCATGATGCAGCCGCCACCTTGCTCCATGGTAGGGGTGGTGTGCTTTTGATAATGCCTGCTGTTTGACTAATGCCAAACATAACATTTAGTCTGATGGCAAAATAACTCAGTCTTGGTTTCATCTGTAACTGAGGAGAGGAGAAGATGGCGGCACAACGCAGCTTGCAGTGGCCACTGTGGTGATGAATATCTGTTATCTGTCAAGTAGGATGCCGTGCACAATTCTGATTTGATGGAGGCAGACATGAGAGCACGGAGGAACATCTGGTGAAACTTCTGAAATGCCTGTTTCGCTGCTGCTGCTACTGTGTGATCCAGAATCTCCGGAGGAGAAGGCCCCGAGTCCTCGGCTTTGCTTGTTGCTTGGCGCCAGGGCTGGGGTCGAAGCACTCGTTAGAGATGGTGCTCGGTGCTCGGTGTCGGAGAGCTGGTCAGAGGCTTGAAGTTTTCGGACGGACTGGCTGTGGTTGGGTGCTTCCAGGGTGCTGCATCAGCAAGTTTGCAGTGCTGGAGGTTCATGGTAGGGAGGGTTTTTCCCTTCTACCGTCTGTGTGAGATGATGGGGCTATCGGGATTTTGAGACATTTTTTACCGTGCCCATGGTCTGCTCTTTATCAAATTACGGTATTGCTGTGCAGTTGTAACTACATGTTATAATTATATGGTTTTTGTCAGTTTTAGTCTTGGTCTGTCCTGTGTTTCTGTGATATCATACTGGAGGAACATTGTATCATTTCTTAATGCATGCATTTCTGAATGACAATAAATGAGGACTGAGTGTCTTCATAATCTAATCTAATCTAATCTAATCAGACCATAGAACCTTCTTCCAGCTGAGTTCAGAGTTTCCCATATGTTTTCTGGCAAACTCTAGCCAAGATGTTAGTTTCACCCCCCCCCCCCCCCCACCTTCAGTGGCTCTCTCTTTGGCACTCTCCCATGAAGCTGCAACTGGTGAAGCACCCAGACAACAGTTGTTGTATGCACAGTCTCTGCCAGGTCAGCCACTGAAGCTTGGAACTCCTCCAGAATCGTCATAGGTCTCTTGGTGGCCTCCTTCACTAAGCCCCTTCTGACAAGGTCATTCAGTTTTTGAGGACAGCCTCATGTAGGCAAATTTACAGCTGTGCAATACACTTTCCATTTCTTGATAATTGACAACTGTACTCCAATGGATAGTGAGTGATTTGGAAATTTTTTTGTATCCATCTCCTGATTTGTGCTTTTCAATAACCTTTTTGCAGAGTTGCTTGGAGTGTTCTATTGTCTTCATACTGTAACTTTTGCCAGGATACTGACTCACCAGCAGTTGGACCTTTCAAATACAGGTGTATTTTTTACTACAATCAATTTAAACACCTTGGCTGCACAACAGGTAATGTCCATTTAACTAATTACGTGACCTTTAAAACCAATTGGCTGCACCAGTGATGATTTAATGCGCCATATTAAAGGGGGTGAATACTTATGCAATCAATTATTTTGTGTTTTAAATTTGTAATTAATTTAGATCACTTTGTTGAGATCTGTTTTCCCTTTGACACAAAAGAGTTTTTTTTTTCTGTTGATCAGTTTCAAAAAAGCCAAATTAAATCCGGGGGGCGGGGGTGAATACTTTTAAAGGCACTGTATATCTATTTCCTTAACAGAGTGAAATTTTAACAAGATGTTTTCAGAAGCAATATGCTTTAATGCAGGAAATATGCAAAGGCTTCGTCAAGGAGATAGGTTTTCAGAAGCACCTTAAGGAGGAGAGAGATGCAGGAATGGAATTCCAAGGCCAAAGCAACTGAAAGCAGAGATGCCAATGGTGGGATACTAAACCAGAAAAATTGAGCAAGCCAGAATCAGTGATCTTAGAGATGAACTGATTAAAGTGAGAATTCAAGAGCTTAGGGATGAGGCAGTTTTTTGACAAAGGTTCCGTTATTAGATATGTAACATTGAATTGCATTGCCAGGAAAATTTGATGATAGGATTCTGGCGTAGGTTGTCATGGGCAGTGTTGAGCGGGTGAAATTTACTAATTATCATAATAACCAAACTACATTTAAATTATCATCTTTTTTTGCAAAATTATGAAATGTTAATTGCTTGAGTGCTTTCATCAAATAGCGCTTGACACATATTTGAATCTAATAGTAACTTGATCAACTAAGAACAACTGTATTGTTGAATATATGAAAAAATGGAGCAAATAGAAAAGCTACAAATTATTTGAGAGCACCAGAAAAAGTGGCTGCAGAACCATTTTGAGTCAATGAAGAGGATAAAATAATAACACACAAAATGGATTCCAATTAATGGAAACAATTAGGAATGGCGGACCTTGTTATGGGGGCTGTCTTTGAAGAATTTGAGGACAGACAGTGAATAAGGGTATATCACAGAGAGACTATAACAATCAGTTTCATTTTAATGTATCATACTTGCCTTTATACTCGATGTAAGTTTATAGCAAATATAACAAAATGGAAGATAAAATCTGATATGTGTTGTATATTTTTCTATGATTTTTAAAAATCAGTTTGAGAAATCAATATCTATCATGAACTGTCTGGCTTAAGTGGCATATAATAATTACTTTAAGCTTCTGAAAGTCAAATCAAACCTTCTTAGCTTTCAATTGCATGGCATATTAAAAACCCTGGATTAACGCCAAGGATATGGTGTTGTGTTCTTATGGAGATCTCCAAAGACAAGACTAACTATAACTCCAAATAAAAGCAGAATGTGGAAAATAATCACCTTGAGTATATATTATCATTTAACAACACACATCAACGTTGCTGGTGAACGCAGCAGGCCAGGCAGCATCTGTAGGAAGAGGTGCAGTCGACGTTTCAGGCCGAGACCCTTCGTCAGGACTAACACTAACACTAGGCCTGAAACGTCGACTGCACCTCTTCCTACAGATACTGCCTGGCCTGCTGCGTTCACCAGCAACTTTGATGTGTGTTGCTTGAATTTCCAGCATCTGCAGAATTCCTGTTGTTTAAATATTATCATTTTCTGTTTTTATCTCTGATTTGCAGCATTTTTTTTTTGCTTTATAATGCTGTTATTCAGCATTCTTTAATGGAATTTGTTTGAAACCACTATATTCTGGTGCTCAGCAGTCAAACACGTTGTCTATAAAAATCCTACTGAAAGACAAATTGCATATTGGTCTTCTTAACTCCTCCTTAATCAGACAAACTGCAAACAGATGCTTCTCACCACCAAACTATTCGAATTGCATTCTACCTCCCCAGCAAAACTCATCATACCAATTTAGGCAGTGGCCGACATCTTTGAGCTTTTCAATGCTAATTAATGAATTTTGGGACTGCAACTGGTACTGACTGCTTGCAGCCAGTAAACAAGCGAAGCTGCTGGTTTCTGGGAAGGGTGTTGGGTTTCAAATTTGGCTGCTTTTGGAGGAGCACATTAAAAATTATACGTAATGTTATATATATGTCCATAACTTGCTCAGGGATGAGTGTTGGTGGACAGATGGGAGTATAATTCTTGGGCACTTGACCCTGCTAGTCCATGTACTCTGTTCATGTCCTTGACTGGACCAATTTCTAATGGTGCTTTTTTTAGATAGTTTAGAGGTGGTGGGCTGACTGTCTCCCTTATGAGCAGTAAATTTCTAATTCTGTAATTCTTTTATGACATTAGGATGCCCTAAAGAACTTTAAAACCAATGCGGACCTTATGAGGTGTAATTACTGTTATAATGTGGGAAACTATTTGGACATGCTAAGCTCCCTCAATCAACAATAGGATCATGACCAGATAATTTGTTTTTGTGAAATTGATTGAGAACTAAATACTATTCAAGCTGTTCTTGCCCGTAAAAACTAATTGAACATTGGTAGAATATGTGTGAAGAATAGATACCAATAAGACTTGACCTTTCCTGGAATACCAAGCTGATTTTCTATTTATAAAGTCACTGATCTTGAAATTCTGCTGCGTCATTCAATGATTTTTGTGAACCTTACATTGGAATTTTAATAACAACATGACCCAACTGATGGTTTCCCTGAATCATCCACAGCTGAGAACCTCAGTTTTCTCCCTGGCCAGGCTAACTATCAACACCTTCGTTCTTGTCCTCCCACCCCAGTTCTCCTTCACCAGCTGACCATATTTGCTTCCTTTGACCTTTCTTTCTCTAATCCTGATTTTCAATATCCTCAATCCTCTTTCCACATCAGAATCCTCTCAACCTTTCCTCCCCGAATCTGCTGCCCAGTTAACTTCCTTCAATAGCTGTTCAATGATATGAGTTCGGGGATCAATGTTCTTAAGTGTGTTTAATTGGCCTCATCTATTGTGTATGTCATGAGCCCCACTGATTGCAAATGTTAGTCTGAAGTGGGTCTCACAAAAATTTGACGTGTGTGTCTCACACAGGCTTACTCACACAGCGCCACTTTAACAAACCATTTCAGTGAACAGAACAATTTCTAGCCTATATTTTTTCCTTTACCCTGTTTTTGTAATGTTTATTAATATTGAACTGTGGAGGGTGACCTTAGGTAAAAGTATTTCAGTATCTTTTTTTCTCAATTCATTTGATGAATAACTTTGAACCTGACGTCCTTCCAGTTTAAAATGAAAACAGAACAGTAACTGGTGACTGCTCTTTCAGGTTCCTGTGGGGATTCATGGTGAACCTAAGGTCAGTTATTCCTGCCTACAACATGAATTCTCAGAGATCCAGTCTCTGGAAATCAGAATACAGAGCATCTACTCTGTGAATGCATGCAGGTTGATGGATGTTTCAGAACACTGTTATAGAGGCCAAAGATAGTGAGAGCCTGCATTGATTGTCCATTATAAGAAAGTAATTCTTTCCAATTGTGTTAAAGTTTGGTAACATTTGTAATCACAGATTAACTGCATTCCATTATTAATAAAGGTGGTAAGTACGATTCACTCACTAGAATACTTTATATTTTTTTCTTTCATCAAACTGATTTGTACATCTTAATAAACTGATAGTGATGGCCTTCTTAAATTGTAAAATTGACTAGAATTGTTGCTATGGTGACTTTAAATAACCATCTTGCTGTGTCAGTGAGGGAAAGGTAAAATATTCTCTTTGTAAGAACCAGGGTAAAAGCGATCGGTAGATTGTAATATTGTTCAATTGTGTTATTTCTTCACTTCTGCTTATCAGGGCATGGGTGGCAAGGCTACTATTATTTGCCCATTCCCCCCCCACCCTTAGAATGCTGAGCCATCTTGCAGAATGGCTGTGGTTCTTGTGTCGGTAGTCTCATCTCTTTTGGTGAGAAGTCCTGGTATTTTTGCTTAATGATATATTTGAAAGTAGGATGATGAGTGACATGGAGGGTAACATAGTGCAAGCTAGCTGAGTGCTGAAGATTGAAGTTAACAGGTCCTGTGATAGTGGCAGTGCACGTCCTCGGCTGTACACGCAGCAGTCACAGTGTCCCAGAGCTGGCGGAAGTGAACATTTAGTCTGGTGGATAGAGTTCCAATGAAGTAGTTTGCTTTCTCCTTGATGGTGATGACATTCTTGAGCACTGGACGCTCACCAGGACGAGCAGATAGCATTCCATTGCACATCTCACTGCACCTTTAATTTGTGACTCCTCTATGATGGAGAGGCTCTGAACAGTCTCAGGATAAGTCACGCTGCAAATTGCCCAGATTGTGATCGGCATTTGAAGTCAAGCTATCAATGTGACTTTTATGATTAGGTTTGAGGTCAAATGGATTGCCTATGTTGATGATGGGAACCCAGTCATAGTAAATACCATGTACTTCCAGGGAGTAAACTCTCTCTTGCTATTGGCGGGCATCTGTTTCACATGAATGTTGTTTGCCACTTTGCCCATCTCTGCTTGTTGCTCCGATCCTGCTGTGTTCGGATGTAGACGACATAATTATTTGAGGAACTGGGAAATAAACGTTGTTCAATAATCAGCAAACATTCTACTTTTGACCTTAAGAGGCAGGGAATATCATTACTGAAGCAGCCAACGATGATTTAGTTTAGAACACTGCTCTGAGCAATCCCTACAGCGGTGTCCTGGGGCTGAGATTATTGATCTCCAGCAAGCAGAATCATGTTCTGTTGTGTGAGGCATAACTCAAGTGAGTGGAGAGTTTTCCTTATGAATTCCAGTGTCTTTAATGTTACCAGGGTTTCCTGATACCACATAGTCAAAGCCACGACAATGATAAAGGGACACTTCTAAAATGCAGCTCTTTTGTTCTTCTTGACTGGAATGAGGTCAGGAGCCGTGTGGTTTTATTGAAATTTAAAGTGAGCATTGGTGAGCAGGTTATTGGTAAGTGAGTGGTGCCTGGCAGCACTGTTGATAACACTTTCCAACACTTTGTTAATAATTAAGAGCAATTTTTCATATTGTTGAGTAGCTGCTAATGCATCATCTCTGGAGAACTCCCATCCACTGCCACCAAGTTCACAGTTCCCTTACCCACAATGCTCACTTCTATCTCCTACCCAAGATCCACAAGCCAAACTGTCCTGGTAGGCCTATTGTCTCTGCCTGCTCCTGGTCCAGTGAACTCATGTCTGCATACCTCGACTCTATTCTTTCCCCCTTGGCTTAGTCCCTTCCCACCTACATCTCTGACACTTCTCTAGCTCTTGATCTCTTCACTAACTTTCAATTCCCTGGCCCGACTGTCTCATTTTCACCGTGGATGTCCAGTTTGTAGAAAACTTCCATCTCCCATCGAAAAATCCTTAAAGCTCTCCGCTTCTTTCTCAATAAAAGAACCAACCAGTTCCCCTCCACCATCACCCTCGTCTGTCTGGCAGAATTAGCCTTCACCCTCAGCAATTTCTCCTTTGGGTCCTCCCACTTTCTCCAGACTTGAGGGGAAGCCATGGGCACCTGCATGGTACCCAGCTTTGCTTGCCTCTTCATTCACTAAGTGGAACAATCCATGTTCCAAGCCTTCCCCAGCAACGCTCCCCAATTCTTCCTCCACTATATTGACGACTGCATTGGTACTGCTTCATGCACCCATGCTGAGCTCATCAATTTCATCAACTTTGTCTCTAACTTCCACCCTGCCCTTAAATTCTCTTGGTCCATTTCCGACACATCCCTCCCACCACCCTGCGACCAGACATTGTCCTAGTGTCTGAGTCTACTAAGCAAGTGGTGCTGCTGGGGCTGACAGTCCCATGGGAGGATAGCTTGGAAGAGGCCTTTGAAAGGAAGCTCTCCAAGTACGCAGGACTGGTCAGCAACTGTCAGCAGGCTGGATGGAGAGCGAGGTGTCTCCCAGTGGAGGTTGGTTGTAGGAGATTCGTAGCCCGTTCCTTAGTTAGAGCCTTCAGCATTTTGGGCATTGAGGGAGAGAGGAAGAGGAGAGCCATCTGCAGTACCACCGATGCAGCAGAGAGGGCCTCAAGATGGCTGTGGCTCAAAAGAGGGGAGCCATGGAATCATAAGTAGCTAGCCATCTGGACACAAGCTGGGGTCTGATCAGCCCCGGCTGGGTCACCTGGAGGAGGTTGTATGATGTTGAAAGACCCAAAACACCCGATGATTCCAGGAACATCACTGAAGATGTGTTCAGAAGCATCAACAGATGTATGTACACAGCCCTTTCTTGATATCTCTGTCTCCATCTCTGGAAACAAATTACTGACCAATATATTTTATAAACCTACCGAGTCCCACAGTGGCGTTGACTAAACCGCTTCCCACTCTGTCTTCTGTAAAAATGCTTTTCCCTTTTCTCAGTTCCTTCATCTCCACCGCATCTGTTCCCAGGATGTGGCTTTCCTTTCTAGGACATCAGAGATATCCTCCTTCTTCAAAGAGTGAGGTTACACTTTCTCCACTGTTGATGCATCCCTCATCCACATCTCTTCCATTATCCGAATGTGTGCACTTACCACATCTTCCCATTGCCTCAACAGTGATAGAGTTCCTTGTGTCCTTACCTGCTACCCTATGTACGTCCAAATCCAACACATCACTCTCCACAACTCCCACCATCTCTAAAGCAGTGGTCCCCAACCACCGGGCCGCAGAGCGGTACTGGGCTGCAAAGCATGCGCTACCGGGCCGCGAGGAAACGATATGATTTGGCGATATGAGTCAGCTGCACCTTTCCTCATTCCGTCACGCCCACTGTTGAGCTTGAATGCACGCGGGGTCATTACCCACGCGTCATCCATGTCAGCGCGGGAAGGAGATCAACTCCTCGAGCTTACAAATGACTGCGGGCTGAAAAGCATGTTTGACATAACATCTCTGCCGGCATTCTGGATCAAGGTCAAGGCTAAATATCCTGAGATAGCCACGAAAGCATCGAAAACGTTGCTTCCATTTCCAACATATCTCTGCAATGAATGCAACGAAAACTAAATTGCGGAATAGACTGGCCATAAGGAACCCTCTTCGAGTATCGCTGTCTCCCATCACCCCTCGATAGGACCATCTTGTTGCAGGGAAACAAGTCCAGGGCTCCCACTGATTCAGCGATATTGGTGTGTTGCAATGATTTTATATGTTCATACGGGGAAAATATGTGCTGTGTGTTTAATATCCAAACGTTACTTAAAATGTTATGATGCTATTGACTTATATAACCATATAACAATTATAGCATGGAAACAGGCCATCTCTGCCCTTCTAATCCGTGCCGAACGCTACTCTCACCTAATCCCACCGACCTGCACTCAGCCCATAACCCTCCATTCCTTTCCTATCCATATACCTATCCAATTTTTCTCTAAATGATAATACCGAACGTGCCTCTACCACTTCTACTGGAAGTTCGTTCAACACTTACTTCAAGCTCCCCTGATAATTGACTTATCACTATATTCATGCGAGGAAAATACGCGCTGTGTGTTTAATATTAAATTCGTTAGATAAACTGTTTTAGAACCGAAATTGAGTGTATTAGCCACTTATCACCTATATTGCGTTCATGATTAACACCCCCCCGAACAGAATCCCCAAAAACGATTTGTAGAAAAAAAAATCGGCACGTACACACATGCGCACTGGTGCCCGCACAAGGCTTCATGGTCATTATAGTCTTTCTCGGGGTAAACCCAACATATTTGACTGCTACTCTTGTTTGTTGGCAACCCTACCCCCCCCCCCCCACCCCCCGGTTGGCCAGTCCGCAAGAATATTGTCAATATGAAACCGGTCTGCAATGCAAAAAAGGTTGGGGACCCCTGCTCTAAAGGGATCCTACCACCAAACATATCTTTACCTCCTTCGACCCCCTCTGCTTTCCACAGGATGCTGGAGGAACTCAGGAGGCCAGGCAACATCTATGGAAGAAAGTACAGTTGAGGTTTCGGGCCGAGACCCATCTTGTTTTCTCTAGTCCTGCTGAAGGGTTTCGGCCCAAAACGTCAATTGTACTTTTTTTTCCATAGATGCTACCTGGCCTGCTGAGTTCCTCCAGCATTTTGCGTGTGTTGCTTGGATTTCCAGCAACTGCAGATTTTCTCTTGTTTGTGAGTAGATGACACAATGTTCCTCAAGCTTGTATTTGTAACAATGCACGAGACTACAGAGAGATAGGCCAGACAGGGAGGGAGATGGAGATTTAAAGTCCCAGATTTGTTTTATTTCCAAGTTCTGATGCAAAGTCTTCAACCTGAAATGTCAATTCTGTTTCTCCTTCTACAGATGTTCCCTGACCTACTGAGTATTTCCATCATTTCTGATTTATTTCAAATGACCACAGTCTGCAGTTTTCATTTACAATGTGAAGGTGCTGTTTTTCTCATCTGTATGGTACCTCCCTCAATTTAGACATCAATCACTAAAGTTCAAAGTAAAATTTATTATCAGAGTACATACATGTCACCACATACAACCCCAAGATACTTTTCCTGTGGGCATACTTATAAATCTATAGAACAGTAACTTTATGCATCAGGAACTGTAAACAAATTGTGCAAATGCAGATATAAATAAATAACAATAAATAACCAGCATGAAATAACAGTATATATTGTCTCAAAAAAGTATTCACCTCTGTTGGAAGTTTTCATCTTTTATTGTTTTACAACATTGAATCACAGAAGATTAAATTTGGCTTTTTAAACACTGATCAACAGAAAAGACTCTAGTATAAAAGTGAAAATAAATTTCTACAAAGTGGTCTAAATTTATTACAATTTTTGAAAAGCACAAAATAATTGATTGCATATTTACTCACCCCCTTCAGGTCAGTATTTAGTCAATGTACTTTTGGCAACAATTACAGCCTTGAGCTTGTGTGGATAGGTCTCTATCAGCTTTGCACATCTGCACACTACAATTTTCCCCATCCTTCTTTACAAAACTGCTCAAGCTCCATTAGATTGCACGAGGATCGTGAGTGAACAGCCCTTTCAAGTCCAGCCACAAATTCTCAATTGGATTGAAGTCTGGACTCTGACTTGGCCACTCCACGACATTCACTTTGTTGTTTTAAAGCCATTCCTGTGTAGCTTTGGCTTTATGCTTGGGATCATTGTCTTGTTGGAAAACAAATCTTCTCCCAAGTCGCAGTTCTCTTGCAGACTGCATCAGGTTTTCCTCCAGGATTTCCCTGTATGTTGCTGCATTAGTTTTACCCTCCACCTTCACAAGCCTTCCAGGGCCTGCTGCAGTGAAACATCTCCACTGCATGATGTAGCCACCACCATGCTTCACTGCAGGGATGATGTGTTTTTGATGATGTGCGGTGTTTGGGTGACACCAAACATGATGGCCAAAAAGTTCAAGTTTGGATCATCAGACCAGAGAACCTCTTCCAGCTGAGTTCAGAGTCTCCCTCATGCCTTCTGGCATACTCTGGCCAAGATTTCATGTGAGTTTTTTTTCCCACAGTGGCTTTCTCTTTGCCACTCTCCCATAAAGCTGTGACTAATGAAGCATCCAGGCAACAGTTGCCGTATGCGCAGTCTCTCCCATCTCAGCCACTGAAGCTTGTAGCTCCTCCAGAATTGTCATAGGTCTCTTGGTGGCCTCCCTCACTAGTCCCCTTCTTGCACAGTCACTCAGTATTTGAGGACAGCTTGCTTTAGGCAGATTTACAGCCATGCTATATTTTTTTCCATTTCCTGACTGTTCTTTTGTCTTCATGGGGTAGTTTTTGCTAAGATACTGACTCACCAGTAGTTGGACCACCCTCTTCTTCTTCTTCTTGTTTTATGGCGTTGGCACCCAGCTTACTGGTGCATTACCACCATCTTCTGCTCCAGAGTGTGCAATAGACTTACTTTCTAAATCCCTTCACCCAATCACACACACACACACACACACACACACACACACACGCACGCACACACACGCACACACCCTAACCTACTCTCTATCCTCCCATCTTTGGCCATCCTAGTACCTATTCCTGCTTATCCATCATATCCTATTAAAAAAAACCCAGTACCCCTTAAGAAAGCTAAAAATACCCTGACATGTGCTCTCTCACCCATGCCCAACAACCCTTTTAATGTGAATTCCTCCACCCCCTATTCCCTTAAATTAATTCTCATCATCTCTCTCTGTATCCCATACTTCCTGCAACTCAGAACTACATGTTCTACTGACTCCTCTTCCTGACATTCTTCACACAATCCTGTCTGGTGTTTCCCTATCATTTTCAATGTTTTGTTTAATGCACAGTGCCCCAGCCTTAACCTAATCCACACAGTTTCCTCTCTTCTGTATCCACTACCAACCCTAGTACCTGCAACACTCTTTTGTATTCAATTTAAATGCCTCCCTTTCCCCTCCCTGTCCCATCTTTCTTGCCACATTTGGTTGATTTTTTCCCCAGATTACACACTTAACCTCTGCTTTACTGATACTAATGTGCATTTCCACATTTTCTTTCTTTAATGACGTCTTTACCAACTCATCTACCCCCTCATTCCCCTTCACCCCTACATGTGCTGGAACCCATAGAAATTTTACCTGACCTCCCTGATTTGAAACTCTTGTGACTGACTGAAGGACTTCCTAAAGTACATCTTGCCCACTGTTTGAGTGAAAAGACCTTAAACTTGCTAGAACTGAGGATGAATCTGAGCATATCAACGCTTTGAATTGTCCAGCTTTCTCCACCCATCGCAACGCAACCAACACTGCCAGCATCTCCACTGTATACACCCCTAACTTATTAGATGTTCTTCTACTGATTCCAATTTCTTTTGCTGGTATAGCCACCCCAAACCCTGTCACTCCTGTTTCAGGTTCCATAGCACCATCTGTATAAATCTGAGTATAGTCACTATACTTTTCCATCACATGACAGTTAAATGCATTTACCAAATCAGTTTTAAATTTTCCTTTGCTTTTTACCCCTAACAAATGCCAGTCTATGTCAGGCCATACAAGCTTCCATGGAGCTACAACCGGATAAACTACTGAAGGACTTATCCTTAGATCAAACACTCCATATTCTTTAGCAATATCATTCCCTACCCGACTAAAGTTATCCCTCTGAAACCTCCCATTTTCCCAGCACTCCTGCAACACTCCTCTTGCAGGGTGAGAATCATTGTGCCCCTGCAAATTAGCCCAGTAGTTTGCCATCAATTGCATCCTTCTTAGTTTCAAAGGAATTACTCCAACTGATACCTGTAGGGCTGATACTGGTGATGTTTTAAAAGCTCCACTGCACACTCTCAAAGCCTGAGCCTGAATCACATCCAGTTTCCTTATAAGAGACCTAGCTGCTGATCCATATGCTATATTTCCATAGTCCAACACGGATCTTACTAAAGCCACATACATTCTCTTCAACGCTGAACAACTTGCTCCCCATTCCCTACCAGTCAAACATCTCATCGTACTTATTACTTTTTCATATTTCTCCTCAACTTTCCTAATATGGTCCGCCCATGTTAATCGTGAATCAAATATAACTCCCAGAAATTTAAATGATGCAACCCTTTCTAATTCAACCCCATACATCCTTAACTTCTTCCCTACCTCAATTCTTTTCCTGGTGAAAAATACAGAATGAGTTTTTTCTGCTGAAAATCTACATCCCCAATCATAACCCCACTCCACCACTTCATCAATTGCTCCTTGTAGTTTCCCGATTATATGCTCCACGTTCTTGCTTCTTTTCCACAAGGTCCCATCATCCGCAAACCATGACCTACCTATATCCACTGGTACTTTTGTGAAGACATCATTGATCATAATGATGAAAAGTAATGGGCTAATCACACTACCTTGAGGTGTGCCATTTCCCACTCTGTACTGTTTTGATAATTCTGATCTAATCCAAACTTAAATTTTTCAATCAAACAAAAAATCTTCAATTCAATTAAAAACTCTCCCACCAACCCCCATCTTGTGCAGTTTAATTAACAATCCTTCCTTCCACATCATATCATAGGCTTTTCAATGTCAAAGAACACTGCAACTACTGACTCTTTATTTGCCTGGGTCTTTCTTATTTCAGTCTCTAACCTTATCACTGAGCCCATGGAATTCCTTCCCTTCCTAAAACCACTCTGATGGCTCACCAGCATTCCCCTCTTCCCAAGTTCATACGATAACCTTTCTGTTATCTTACATATATTTGATTTTAATGCTATTGGTCTGTAGCTAGTGGGTTTTGATGGATCCTTGCCAGGTTTCCTTATTGGAATTACTACTGCTTCTTTCCATGCACTTGGTAATCTTCCCTCCTCTCACACTCTGTTATAAAAATGCAGCAACTTCAAGAACACTCCTTCTCCTAGATTTCTTAGTATAACATAGCATATCAGATCTTTCCCTGGGGAGGTTGGTCTTGATCTCTTTATTGCTCTCACCATTTCTGCCAACATAAATGAATCATCAATTATATCATCTGTTTCTTCCCTCCTGTTTAACACACCTGGGTGTTGACTCATTGTTCTTTCCCTTCTCCTTCTCCCTTCTTCCGACAAATTTTCTGAACTGTGTATCTGTACAAACAACTTGGCCATGATCTCAGCCTTATCCCTACTGGAGACTGCAGTTTCCTCCTCAGATATCATTACTGGATATTCCCATTACCTTCTATCTCCTCCCATCCTCGTAATCATTCCCTATACCTCTCCCACAGGTGTTGTTCTTTCTATTTTGTTGCAGAAACTCCTCCAACTTGCCCTTTCAGCTTGATGTATAGTTCTTCTCACCACAGCCTGTGCTTTCTTATATTGAACCAAATGCTGCCTATTATGGGTTCTTTTAACTAGCCTGAATGCTCTATTTCTGTTTTTTTACAGCCTGACAACATTCCTCTGTCCACCATGGTACCAGTTTTCTATTCATCCTATTTTTACTCCTGGGTATATATCCTTCTGCTGCCATAATAATTGCTGAAGTCACCTGACTGTTTAATTCATCTATATTTCCAGAAATATCAATCTTTGTCAATGCTTCTTCACTCAACTTCTGGAACTTACCCCAATCTGCTTTTTCAAACACCCACTTTGGGGTTCCGCCACCTGGTCTTACTTCAACTCTTTCACCCACTGAACACAAAACTGGGTAGTGATCACTGCCTACTGTTGAAGCAGTCCAAACTCCCCAGTTACTAACACTAGCCAAGGTATTAGACACTAACGTAGTATCTAATACTGACTCAATTCCTGTTGTTACATTTATCCTTGTTCCTCTACCATCATTCATACATATTAAATCCCTTGCTTCCATCAAATATTCAATTACCTTTCCATTTGAATCTGTAATCGGATCCCCCCATGTTGTGCTGTGAGCATTGAAATCGGCACACCACATTATTTTATGTCTGTTTTGTCCTTGTATCCTTAATAGGCTGTCCAAATACAACCTTTTACATGGATTGCAGTAGTTAATTATAACCACTTCCTCCCCTCTCTCCCACACTATCACCACTATGTATTCCTGATCATCTCCTTTTTCCAGTACCCTATATGGTATACCTTGCTTGATTAACATAGCACAACCCCCTCCTCCCCCTAGATTTCTATCTTTCCTTATCATTGTATACCCATATGCCACAAAGTCTAAAGTTGGTTTCAACCAAGTTTCCTGAATACACACTACATCTGGTTCAGCAGTTGGACCCTCTAGCTACAGGTGTATTTTTACTAAAATCAATTGAAACACCTTGACTACATGCAGGTGATCTCCATTTAACTAATTATGTGACTTCTAAAACCCATTGGCTGTATCAGTGATGATTTGGTGTGTCATATTTAAGTGGGTGGATACTTATGCAATCAGTTATATTATGTTTTATATTTGTGATTAATTTAGATCACTTTGTAGAGATCTGTTTTCACTTTGACACAAAAGAGTCTTTTTTGTTGATCAGTGTCAAAAAAGCCAAATTAGATCCATTGTAATTCAATGTTGTAAAACAATAAAAGATCAAAACTTCCAAGGAGTGAGAATACTTTTTTATAGACACTGTACCATCCTTAAATATAACTTTATAACAGTCTTTAAATGAATGTAGTTATTCCCTTTTATTCAAGAGCCTAATGGTTGAGGGCACAAGTGTATCTATGGAAAATAGCGCCTATGGCAAGCACTGAAATTGCGCCCCTATCCAAATATCTGACTCCCATCTTTTAGATAACTTTACCATAATATCAGCTCAAAAATAGAAGTCAAGCTCGCTAATCTTTTAATTATCAAATTATGGCACTACATGAAAATTATAACTGCACCTTTCTTGCTTTCACTGATGCAAATTGGTCTATGATGTGATGAAAGTCAATTTTTTCAGTTTCTCCTCTTTCTACACTCAGCAGAGCAAGATCACAGAGTCTGCCTTGACCCATGGAGGCTCTCAAATATGGAAGTATTAGTTTTTACTTGCTGAATGATTTCTCACAGCTGGCGATGGAAACTGCGATGGTTAGCATTATCTGAATAGCAATGTGAAGATCGGGGAAGACACTCTCATCTCCATACTGAACAATAAATTCAAGAAGCTCTTCAGGTCTTGATATTTTCATGTTGACCCACCTTGATAGCAACATTCTGCAATCCAAAATTTCTTCATATAGCTGCTGTCCGTCAATATCAGAGCTGTACAATTCACCCAAATTTTCGCACTTCTTCTTTAGGTCGTTACCGTCAGCACCGTAACACAATCCCTCGACATCGAGAAGGAACCCAAACTTGGCGTCGGTGTCGTGCAAACGAGTGAACCTTTCATCCATTTCTCTGTGAAGATGGTCGAGTGTTCCCTTCATGACTCTTTCCATTTCCTCCTTAGCTGTTAGCCCAGCATCTCTCGAGTTCTCATCAGCCATTTGTTTCTTTCGTCTCTGACGTCTTTCAACTTCAATATTCCATTCTTGACAGAGACCGACTCCTTCTTCGAGTGACTCACTGGTCAACACTTCTCTTACATCATAAAAGTGATCTCAGGGGGCTTTCAAATCCCGGGCAGCATCGTGGAAGTTCATGCTAGGATCCTGCAGCCTCTTTTGAATATGGTCAATGCGAATGAGTACTTTGTTCCAAAATCCTAGCAAAATCAGAAAATCGTAACTCAACATGTGGTTGTACAGCTGCCTTGTGTCACTTCTTGTTTCACTGGTCTCGATTTCATTGTCTATCATGTCCTTTGAGTTTTTCCCAGTGCTGTGTTGAACGAGAGAAAAACACATAGAGTGCTTCGATGGTTCCAAAAAACATGGCCATCATTGTAACCTGCTTGGCTGCATGTACACCCACCAAGTTGAGTGAGTGATTGTCACAGTTCACAAACATTGTCAGGTTGTTTTTCTCACTTATTCTTTGATGAACACCACTTCTGGTCCGGCCATCACAGCAGCGTTGTCATAGCACTGTGACCGACAATCTTGTAGCTCCATTTTGCCCTTCTCTAGCTGTTTCAAGATGTCTTCAACCAAGCTCTCAGCATCCTTCTGGCTTATCTGGATAAAACTAAGGAAGGACTCTCTAACATGGACTGTTTTCCTCTCAAAATCAACTTCCACGTACCTCACTACTTCTGACATCTGCTCACGGTGTGCCTGATTAGGAGTCGAGTCGAACATCAGACCATAGTACTTGGCTTTACGAATGCTTCTCAGTAAACTCTGGTGAACAGTAGATGCCATCATGTGGATGGATTTGTTCTGGACACCCAGTGAAAGATAAGACGTGGATCCAGGATGACTTTCCAAATGAGTGAGGTGTTCTTTTATGACAGGGTCAAAGATGGCCAGTCGTTTCAGTAAGCAAAGGAAATTTCCCACATTGGAGTCATTGTCTAGCTGAAGTGACTCCCTGTGTCCTCGCAAAACCAGGTTCTTAGTTTGTTCATTGAGTGGTTATTTGTTGGTAGGAAGGGCCCTTCATTGTTCTGAAAATACTTTGAACCCAGCTTTATTATTTCTGTTTTCAACGCGTCGGGCAGAATTGCTTTTCCAGTATCCTTGTCGAACTTCAGAAGTCCAATGTCATGCTGTTCCATCACTTCTGGTATGACAGTTCGAGGCTCTTTGACACCATCCAGTTCACTAGGTTCAGTGTCGTCAGGTTCAATCTCATCAGGTAAAATCTCGTCAATAAGCTCAACATCACCACCACTACCATTGTCTTCCCCTCCTGTCACGTCCATGTTCTCTGTGGCAGCCTCATTCTTAATCTCGTCGTACTCGGATTTATCTGACTTGACTTCCTCCTCGGCTTGTGATGTATTTGTACTTGATCCACCTTCGGATTCTAACAAACTTGTAGCAGGTGCAGGCGACTCCATGGAACGTGTCGAACTACTTGTTCCGGGCTTTTCAAAGAAAGGCATGAAGAACTTGTTCAACTTCTTGGCTTCCTCCGCCACCAACTTTCGTCTCTTCCGTCCTTCGGCTCCACTTTCCTTCTTCTTCATGAAGAAACGTTCCATAGTCTTCTTACACAATGCTCTGAAATAAGGCCATCCTAGTGCTTCTCACTCATGATAATCAAAGACAGATCATACATCTGAAGAAAATTCTTTTTTCACTATCTGATAATGGCTTGTCTGACTTTAATAGAAACTGCTCAGTGGCGCCCCCCCCTTCAAGTGGCACCCAGGGCACGTGCCATACCTTAGATACATCACTGGTTGAGGGGTAGTAACTGTTCTTGAACCTGGTGGTGCAAGTCTTGAGGCATCTGTACCTTCTACCTGATAGCAGAAGCAAGAAAAGAACATTGCCTAGGTGGTGAGGATTTTTGATGGATGTTGCTTTTTCATTGCAATCTTTCATGTGGATATGTTCAATTTTTGGGAGGGTTTTACCCATGATCGATGTGGAGAAACACCAAATGTTTGTGGAGATGATTTTGCAGGGTGATTGTGCAACAAATCCTTTTACTTTGCTGGAGGTTCATTCAGTATTAAGTTTGCATATAAATGCAGTGGCTTAATGCCATGGATTGACTGGCTGGGAGATTATAATTTTTGTAATTTGTTCATGAGAAGTGTGTGTTGCATTTATTCTCTTTTTAATTGCTGCTGAACTGAGGTATTAAAGGCATATTTCATGTCCAGAAGAACATTAACAAAGTAGACAAGGTTTTTTACAGGTGACCTTGTAGTTTCATGTTCAGTATTGGCAAATTGACTAAATATATCCCAGATTTCAGTTGCTTGAATTGAAATTCTTCAGATGCTGTGGTGGGACTTGACCTTTTGTTGCTTGATCATTGTCCAAGGCTCTGGACATGAATCCACTTACTTAAACACTTTGTCTCCCTATTCTTCAGGGGGCAACTAGAATCAACCATGTGACTGTGGGTCTGGAGTCTCAACTGGCCAGCATGGGGACAACATATTTCCTTCAATGAAGTTCAGTTCTGAATTTGGGCTTCGTTATGACCTTTTGTTTTGATTAAAATCTGTTTATTTTATGAACACTAATACTGATATGTGTTTTAATTTCATATTATTTATTCAACTTAATTCAATTATCTGTCAGCTATGTTTGGATTTGAGCCTGTTTCCAGGTATCTAGGCCTCAGATTATTAATGTGGTAATTTAATACTCATATCATACTGATAAAATTGGTGGTATCTCTTGTATTGATACAACAAATTAAAAATTACATCTTTGTTTTTAATACTTCTTCTTGCACATTCCCAATTTTAATTAACTCATCATTGACAGTCATGCTTTCAGGCACTTAATGTGCCGAATTTCCCTGCCAAATTGGTGACTTGTCTTAATATTTCAGTTTGCAATACTCTGCAGATTACCTCTTATTTTGTTAAAAGTGCTATGTAAGTGCAAGGAGTTGTTGATAATAAAGCATTATTATTAATAAAGCATCTGTAATCTACCTTGGTTGTTACAGAACCTCACCTTTTTACTCAAGCAAGTACAACACATAGCTTGAAATTGCTAGTAGTTCAAGAATTTTTTCTTTGATCTTAGAATCTCCGAGATTCTGTTTCAACAAGACTCTGGAATTACTGGCTTTGTAGGAAACTCTTTATGTTTAGTGCTTTCTGTCCTGCAGAATTCCCACAACTTAGAATGCTTGTGTGGCTTCTGGTCAATAAACCCACACAATATTCACAATAAAACCTATGATAAATAGGTTCAATGGTAAATGATAAATAGTTCCAATTAATAAAAATAGACAAGTAAAATTATACTCCAACTAGGAAATGTACTCCTTTTTATCCTTCAGCCAATGGAATCTTGTTGACTAACAATCAACTTTAAATGTTATATCTGGCTTGGTGGAAGCTTAATGTTAGTTGTAAGGAAGGTGTTAACTATTTAACCTAATCTTGTGGTTGGGACAATCAGATAAAGCACCACTCTTGAATGGAGGCCAGAAACAAAGGGTTTAGTATCCTCTTTCAATTAATACATACATATATAACAATTGTCCTTAAACATGACAAACAGTGCTCATTTGTACTGAGGCGTTTTGTATGTGTTGCTGAGAAGGCATGGATGTCTCTTCATGTCACCCTTCATTGTCATGATCATAAATTAATCAGTTGCACCCACCTTTACAAGCTTTGTCAGTTCACAAGCAAAGTAATTTAAAAACTCAATGTAAGGGATTAGTTATTTTCCATCGGATTACCTTCAGCCATGTGTATATGCATGCTCATATTGGTTATAACTAACCGCGAGTAAATGGTTCAAGAACTTTCTGCTTTGAAGAAGACATTTTAATTTTATTCTCAAATGTTTAAAATTAAGTTAGAGAAACATCAAAAGATATCAACATATGCAGAAGAAAACAGTTGTAAGAGTCTGTGTGCATATATTCTTGGTTTTCAGTGGCTCAAACGGATAAATAAATAAATAAATTCAATGAGACAGCTGTACTTAGTGAGCTTCTTTGATCGGATTAATAAAACAGCTACTAAATATAATTCTTCATGATAGAATAAACTAAAATAAAGCCATGCCTGTAATATTTGAACATTTTCTCATCCTTCTTAAAATCTCCATTAATCTGAAATCCCCAAAAGTTGCTCTTTATTTTATTATTTAATTCATTTGCTGGTCTAATCTGCAATTTCCATTACCTGCAACAATTTTGGTTCAACTATGAAAACACACTTCTTTGAAGAGGGATGGGTTGAGCTCTTAACTATTTTCTCCATCCATGAAGGGGAATCAGTGTAATGGTGGGCAACACTTTGACACAAGCTTAGTTGAGATCTCCTCCAAGAGGACCACAACCTTTTTATGGCTCCATCCCTCCCCCTCCTGTCTTCTCCTATCATTTTGGATCTCCCCCTCCCCCTCCAACTTTCAAATCTCTTACTCACTCTTCCTTCAGTTAGTCATGACGAAGGGTCTCGGCCTGAAACGTCGACTGTACCTCTTCCTAGAGATGCTGCCTGGCCTGCTGCGTTCACCAGCAACTTTGATGTGTGTTGCTTTTTATGGTTTGGTGGCTTGCACGTCTCAATGACCCAGAGAGCTATACTGGCTGGAGTCAGGGTAGCTCTTGGTAGGGTCACCCATACCATACAGGGCAAAGGGTAGAGGACAGACTAAGAGTGATCTAGCAGTCCTCCAGGTTCAGGGGTTCAGTTCAGGGCTAACAACCTTGACTGGTAAAACAAAATTGTTCCGGAAACAACACTGAAGAACCCTCCTACATCTGAGTGGAATGGTATTTCTAGGTCTCTACCCAGGACCTGCATGCCTGACGATAGTGAAAACTGAGAGGAAGTTACTGACATGATGAAGGAAGCCATGAACTATGCCAGAGACAGAGGACCTTCATTGCTGCCCTAAATGCCAGTGGTGTGACAGGCAGTAAATAGTTGAGATCTGATTAAAACCCCTGAAATTACCTGGGATAAAATCAATGTATGCTGTGAGATTCAGTTATCCAGTGCAGAAGATCACATGTCAGGCAGCAGTTGTGAACCTAAGTTGGTTTCAGAATCTCCGCGTTAGATATGAAAAAAATAAGGCTAGGGTGTGTTCCAGCACCGTCGTTGTGAATGTTATTTTATGACCTCTTATACTTAGTTATCTGTGAATATGTGAACATTTAAACCCACGCACAGTCTGTGTTTCAATGCTGGGCGCATCTGTGATGCCATACTTAGTCAAATAGCCTGGCAGTTTTCACTATTTACAAATGGCTATGTGAATAGGTTACCAGAGGGCTGCTTGTCTTCATGGATTCACATCCCAGCAACAGAAACCACCCTCAGGGAGTTCAGGGTAACCAAACTTCACATGGCCAAGTTTAAATATCATTGGAGGCACTGTTTTACACTTTGTGATTTAGAGACCTATAAATGTCCTTGGCCATCTTTCAAAAGATATTTTCCCAAAAGTCAATAGAAATGCCACAATTATTCGTTAAAGGTTAGTATGACCTAGGTACTTGTTTTTTTGTGAATGGACCAGTTGTTATAAATATCAGCAGTATTTTAAACCAAACTTAATTGTGCAATGCAATCTGTCGCTGCTGAATGAAAAATCTCATTTGATTTAGACTTTTGTCAAACCTTAAAACCTGTAATGTTAATAGTGAAAATGCCTTTTGCAACATTTTAGTACAAACAGATGGTAAGCCCATTGTGATAATGATATTTAAGAAAATCATTATTTGTCCTTAGTTTTAATAACAATGTTTTGTTAAAACTCTACAACAAAAATCTATTATAATGTTCCTTTTCAAGGTTGATTTTGCAGAGAAGCACATAACTGCATTGAAGTATGTTGCTCTTGGTGATTGGTCTCACCCTGTTTTGCACAATAGCTTGTTACTAGAAATGAGCTGATACTACCATGCATCTGCATTGAATAAGTAATTACTCCAGTACACTTTCTTATCTTATTATCAATACAACTAAAATTAAAGCTGCCATACAATCTTGCAAAAAAACCTTAAGCATGCTTACCAAATGGACTTTCCTATGACATTAATTAAAGAAAGATGCATATGTTTAAAATGAATACTGTGTAATATTTCAAAGTATTGGGAGGAGGGTGAGACTCATCATATGTGTAGTCAGGTTATTACAATATACTGTCTGATTGTTCCCTTTTCGATATTTTATCTTCTGTTGTTGTGAATGCTAGTTACATCTCTTACTAAAAAGGTATCGGCTATTCTACACATTACAATTTCTCACAGGTCGCTGCTCCATAGAGATCATTAAGAACACCATATTTCTTGGTGTTCGCCTGGTGGAGAATCTCACCTGGTCCCTCAACACCAGCTCCTTAGCAAAGAAAACCCAGCAGCGTCTCTAGTCTCTACTTTCTGCGAAGGCTGAGGAAAGTCCTCACCACATTCTACAGAGGTTGTATTGAGAGCATCCTGAGCAGCTGCATCACTGCCTGGTTTGGAAATTGCACCATCTCGGATCGCAAGACCTGGCAGCGGATAGTGATGTCAGCCGAGAAGATCATCATCTCTTCCTGCCATCACAGACGTTTAAACCACACATTGCATCTGCAAAGCAAACAGAATTATGACCCCACGCACCCCTCATATAAACTCTTCTCCCTCCTGCCATCTGGAAAAAGGCACCGAAGCATTAGGGCTCTCATGACCAGACTATGTAACAGTTTCTTCCCCCAAGCCATCAGACTCCTCAATACCCAGAGCGTGGCTTGACACCAACCTACTATGCCCTCTGCTGTGCCTACTGTCTTGTTTATTATTTATTATTATTTATTGTAGTGCCCGCACTGTTTTGTGCACTTTATGCAGTCCTGGATAGGTCTGTAGTCTAGTGTAGTTTTTGTGTTTTTTCTCACATAGTTCAGTGTAGTTTTGGTATCATTTCATGTAGCACCATGGTCCTGGAAAACGTTGTCTCATTTTTACTATGTTCTGTACCAGCAGTTATGGTTGAAATGACAATAAAAACTGCCTTGACTTGACTTGACTTGACCTCTGTGCAAAGTTTCTATTCTCTTTTCCATTATGCTTCATCTGGAAAACTGTATTTTTAAATTCATTTTCTCAACACTGAACTAATTTTCTTCTATTCATTTGAAGTCTGCAGTAACTATCTTTGAATATTTAGGTGAAATAATATTTACAATAATAAATCTTACTACTAATGCCAGTGGAGATGAGATGAATCTTTCAAAGAATTTATCTTTTGACAACTGTTTCACTTTTTTCCATTTAGGTTATTATTCACTGCATTCTTAAAATTTTTGAATAGCCTTTCATGAGTTTCTAGAATAAATTCAGTTACTTAAATGATTCCCCAAGACGTATTGCACTTATTACTTTTTGGGACCAGATTAGTTTTCAGTGTCTCTTCAGATTCTTTCTGATCATTTTGGTTATACGGAAGGATGCATCATCCCAAGTTCAATTATTCTGCTCCTGATCTGAGCCACACTATCCAGTGAAATACAATGTGGACTTAAAAGGGCAGTGCACAGAAGACAATTGCCTATTGTAAACAGCTTCAACTGTCAATGAACTGGAAGCAAGTGGGTCATTTCAAATTGCTGGTTAATGTCAACCTTAATTCAGCAGTGCAATTCTTGTCTAGTTTTACAACCTGAGTAATTTTCCTTCAATTATCATGTGTTTTTGTAGGGAATCCTTTGGTTTTATTTGATGTTTTACGGAAATAAAAAAAATGCTACAGCAATAAAGCAATAAAACTTATGAGGTAAAATTTTCTTTCAGCTAGACACGGTAAGAATACAGGGAGGACAATCCCTATATGTTCCTGCTATTGTTCGAAACAGGATACTGACACTGCTATTGTGTCACAGGATCAATCATGATACCTAAGAGGGGAGGCAATGCATTGGCTTGATGGCTTAGCGTAAACATAGATGCTTGAGGAATTGTTTTTGCCTAACTGGAATTATATTGCAGTGTAAGGATTGCAGATGGGGAGAAATGTTTTCTCTTTGTTGACGCTGAAACTTTAGTTTGAGGAGCGTTAATGGTGAAGCAATGAGTATTTCCATTTGACAGATTGATAGTGCTTTGGACGGTAATAGAACTGAGAAATGTGAATCTGCTAGGTAGCAGTTAATGTCAGAAATAAGTGTTGGCATGAAAAGTACAGCGTGTTCTTGTGAATTTACCAATATATTTAATAAATCCAAATAACATCTTGTCCCACAATCAGTCCCATGCTTATGCTCCTGTTGGCTATACATGTATAACTGAGGGTGGGAGCCTGCAACGCATTTTCTCTGTTGCCAATTCTTTTTTTTATCAACTTGCTTGTTAGAACATAGAACAGTGCAGACCCTTCAGCTCACAATGTTGTGCTGACCTTTTAATCTACTCAATCTAACTCTTTCCTCTCACAAAGCCCTCCATTTTTTCTATTATCCATATGCCTATCTAAGAATCATTTAAAAGTCCTTAATGTATCTATCCCAGACAATGTACTAACCATCACTATGTAAAAATTACAGATAATTCTGATATCCCTCCCATACTTTCCTCCACTCTCTTAAAAGTATGTCCTCTCATATTGGCCATTGCTGCCCTGGAGAAAGACATTGGCTCACCTCTCTGCCTCACCTCTTATCATTTTATACACCTCTATCAAGTCACCTCTCATCCTTCTTCAGTACAAGGAGAAAATCCCTAGCTTGCTCAACCTTTCCTCATAAGACGTTCTCTAATCCAGAAAGAATCCTGGTAAATCTCCCCTACAACCTCTCTGAAGCTTCCACATCCTTCCTATAATGAAGCAACCGGAACTGAACACAATTTTCCAAGTGCTCTCTAGCCAATTTTATAAAGTTGCAAGATTACCTTGCTGCTCTCTAAACTCAGTCTCGTGACTAATGAAGGCTAACATACCAAACACCTTTAATCATCCTAGCAACTTGCGTGGGAACTTTAAGGGATCTGTGGACTGGACTCCAAGATCTCTCTGTCCATCCACCTTGCTAGGAATCCTGCTATTAATCTTGTATTCTGCCTTCAATTTCAACCTTCCAAAGTGTATCACTTCTCACTTTTCTAGACTGAGCTCCATTTGTTATTTCTCAATCTTGTCAATGTCCAGTTCTAAGCTACAACAATAGCCTACACTATCCACAACATCATGAGCCTTCATGTCATCAGCAATCATACTAGCCCCACTTGCACTTCCTCATCCAATTCCATTACAAAAAAATCACAAACTGAAGGAGTCTCTGAACAGATCCTTGCAGAACATCACAGGTCATGGACCTCCAGGCAAAATACACTCCACCTACTTCCACCCCTGGCCTTCTGTGGACAAGACATTTCTGAATCAATGCAGCCAAGTTTCCACGGACTGCATGTCACCTGACTTTCAGAATGAGCTTACCTTGAGGAACCTTATCAAATGCTTTACTAAAATCTATATACAACACATCCACCACTCTACCTTCATCGATATGTGTTATCACTTTGAAAAAGTCAATCAAGCTAGTGAGGCACAACTTGCCCATAACAAAGCCATGCTGACTATGCCTAATCAGACTACACTTCACCAAAGGCTCATAAATCTTGTCTCTACGAATCTTGTCTAGTAGCTTTCCCACCACTTGATGGTCTATAATTTCCATTATTATCCCTATTAACACTCGAACTAAGGGATAACATTTACCATCCTCCAGTCTTTTGGTACGACTGCTGTGACCATTGAGACACAAAGATCATTGTCAATTGCCCCAGCAGTTTCTTCTCTTGCTTACTGTAGTAATTTGAGATATTGTCCCATCTGGCCCCCGGAACAAATCTATCCTAATGCTTTTCAAAATTTCCAACACATCTTCTTTCTTAACCTCAATGTGTTTCAGCACACAATCTAGCATATCTGAAAAGCATCATTGTAATATTTACAAACCATGTTTGAACGTCACTTGAAATATTGTTTTCAGTTCTGGTCACCTCATTAACCTGTTCTACACTGACTTCACATTTGCCAAGTCTCTTTCACTGCTGAATACTGAAGCAAAGTATTCATTAAGGACCTCCCCTACCTCCTCCAATTCCAGGCACATGTTTCCTATTTCATCCCTTTTTGTCCTACCCTCACTCTTAACTCAGTCATCCTCCTGTACTTCATGTACAGTATATGTATTATACCTTGGGGTTTCCATTAATCCTGGACACCAAGGCCTTCTAATATCCCTTTCTAACTCTCCTATGTTGCTTCTCATCCCCTTTCCTGACTATCTTATGTAACTCTCGGCTCAGCTAGTGGTTTAATCTAGGGGAAGACAGCCCCCAGCCCGGCCAAACTTAAGAAATCTTGTTTGGATGGATGCTGTGCAGTGTGTTCCCTGTAACAAATCAGTATCATGAAATAACAAATAGTACACAATACGCGATTAAACGACTGAGCTTTATAATTCTTAATTTGACTATATGGTTAGTCAAGAAACTAAAAAAAGAAAAGGGCCCATTCTCATAAAACAGTCTAATGCACAACGTTGGAGCTCACAGTTCTGTCCATTTGTTCCATGTCAACCTCCTCTGAGCGTAGCTGACCCTCGGACCCTCGCTCCTCCACCACTCCGTCCGGTGGTCTACCAACTCTCTCCATTCACACCTTCTCTCTTCATCTCTCCCTGACAAAAAGACCGTGAAATCCCCGCTCCCAGACCCACAAGAAAAAACAAGATCCTGCTCATTGGCTAGCATACATTCCAAAGCCCCCGTTATCTCTAGTCATAACCCAAACATTGCTGCTACAGAGAAACCATTACCTTAGCAGTGAAACATTACAGAGAGGCCATTACATTAGCAGTGAAACCTTACAGTACATTAGACTTAGAACTCTCAAGAGCCCTATCTGATCTTGACTTAATAACCCTAAAATATTCTTCCTTCTCCCTCATGACTAAATGTGCCACCTTTCTTTTCAACCATGTTCCTTCACCCTACCACCCTTTCCCTGTCTCAGTGAGACAAATCTAACCAGAATCCTATGTAAGTGCTCCTTAAACAACCTCCACATTTCCATTGTATATTTCCCTGAGAACATCAGTTCTCGATTTATGCTCACAAGTTCCTGCCTAATAGCATCATAAATATCCCTCTGCCAATTAAATACTGCCCCATCTGCTCTGATCCATGTCCAAGGCAATGCTAAAGGTCAGGAGATTGTGTCTCACCTTTCACTTGAGTTGGCTCATTGCCTAGTACTAAATCCAGTATACCCTCTCCTCATTAGCCTGTCCATATATTGTGTCTGGAATCCTTCCTAAACACACCTAACAAATTCTGCCCTATCTAAATCTCTTGCACTAAAGACAAGGATATCAAACTGATATTTTTTCCCATTTGCTTTAGAAGTGAACATTACTTCTTTAAGAAATAAATATTCATTTCACTTTTGTATACGAGCACAAGTCTATCCTTTCTCATTTCTTGCACCGTCTCTACTGAGGAGTGTAGTAGAACAAAGAGATCTGGGAATACAGGTCCATAGTTTGTTGAAAGGAACATCCCAGGTAGACAGGGTTGTAAAGAAAGCTTTTAGCACATTGGCCTTCATAAATCACTGTATTGAATACAGAAGTTGTATAAGACATTGATGAGGCCTAATTTTGGAATATTGTGTGCAGTTTTGGTCACCTACCTACAGGAAAGATGTAAACAAGGTTGAAAAAGTACAGAGAAAATTTGCAAGGATGTTGTTGGGTCAGGAGGACCTGAGTTACAAGGAGAGATTGAATAGGTTAGGACTGTATTCCTTGGAATGTAGAAGATTGAGAGGAGATTTGATAGAAGTGTACTAAATTATGAGGGGTATGGATGAGGTTAATGCAAGCAGGTTTTTACCACTGAGGTTGGGTGGGACTACAACCAGAGGTCATGGGTTAAGGGTAAAAGGTGAAGAGTTGAGGGGAACATGAGGGTAAACTTCTTCACTGAGAGGGTCATGAGAGTATGGAATGAGCTGCCAGCACAACTGGTGCATGCAAGCTTGATTTCAATGTTTAAGAGAAGTTTGGATAGGTACATGGATGGTAGGTGCATGGAGGACTATGGTATTGGAGCAGGTCAATGGGACTAGGCAGTTTCAATGGTTTTGGGATGGATTAGATGGGCCAAAGGACATGTTTCTATGCTGTAGTGTTCTATGACTCTATGACTAATGATTCCAGGTTTACTTGCAGGAAAACAACAACAATTAGCAAGGGGAGCAGAGAAGATCAATGTTTTTATCGGGGGGAGGGGGTGAGGTGTCAGGGAGATTAAAATGGTCAGAGGAGAACAGAGAAGGGTGGATGATTAGCGGGAACCAGGAGGGGACAGGGGATCAAAATGGGAGTGATGAATCATGAGGACAGTAGGTTGAAGACAGATGGCTAAAGTCAGCACTTTCAAGTTGCTGAAGAGATCAGTGGGGCAAAGGGGACAGAAGAGCATACAAGTCAAACATTTAGCTGAGCTCTTCAAATCAAGCAACGAGAATTCTCTGTACGCAAGAAACACACTACCCAGCACATCTGCAAAGTGTCATTGTAATTCGTATTTATAAATCATGTTTTAACGTGCCTCTGTGCCGTCATTGCAAGACAGTAATTGTATGAACAATTGTTATCCATTGGTTAAAATATTTGTTGTTGAAATTGTCTGCTTTACTGTACAGTAGTGTTCAGTTCTGTCCTAAATAATTTGCTGTCTTCTTGGTAGCTAGATTTGATTTATAATAAGGTCTTACCATAGATTCAATTTGTAGTCCTGAGATAGAAGAATGCATGACTTAAACATTTAGTTGTACTTGTCAAATCCAGAATCCTCTGCCTACAGGGAACATACAGTCTAGCACATCTGGAAAGTGTCATTGTGGCATTTATAAATCATGTTTGAACATCACTTGGAATATTGTGTTCACTTCTGGTCATCTCATTGTAGAAAGCATGTGAAAGTTTTAGAGAGTGTGTGCAAGAGATTTATCAGGAAGCTGCCTGAATCAGAGAACATGTCTTATGAGGAATGGTTGAGCAAGTTTTGGTTTTTCTCTTTAGATCAAAGGAGGATGAGTGACGACTTGATAGAGCTGTATAAGATGATAAGAGGCTTAGATCAAGTAGAGAGCCACTGCCTTTATCCCAGGGCAGCAATGGCTAATATGAGAGGACATATTTCTAAGGTGATTGGAGGAAAGTTCATTTAGGATATCAGAGGTAGTTTTTTTACATAATGAATTGTGAGTGCTTGGAATGCACTGCCCAGAGTAGGGATAGAGACTGACACAATAGAGACATATAAAAGATTCTTAGATATGCACAAGCATCTCAGAAAAATGAAGGGTTGTGAGTTGTGTAGGAGGGAAGGATTAGATTGATTGTGAAGTTGATTTATATAGGTTGTCAAAATATTATGGGCTGAAGGGCCCATATGGTGCTATACTGTTCTATGTTCTAAGCTCAGCCATGGTCTTGTTGAACCATGGACTAGAATCAGGGGATGTTCCAAACAGCGTTACACTGAAGTGTCAACTTGAATTACACGCAAATAATGTTATGTGGAACATTGTTTCACCACACTTTACTTCTGTAGGTCAATGTCCATAAATAGATTAGACATTGAGGAAGGAGAGAGTGAAATGAGATTAGTAAATATTGTGGAGGGGTTTCAAAAGAAGTTGTGTAGATGGTTAAAAATAATCTGGAAAGGAAAATGTATAACATGGATTTTACATTTTATTTTCAAAAAATTATCTGAAGCCATGACCATACACTGTATCATTCTCATCTCCACTAAATATTACACCATTCACAAATTATGCTATCTTTCAAATCATTGCACATACTTGCGTTGAAAAAATATCAGTTAATGTTATTTTTATAAATTGTTGCGAAATTTACATTGCTCATACAATTAGATTTGTCCATTTATTGTGAGAATCTATTAATCTTGAGTGGAAAGTTAACATGAAAATACACTCACAAAAGGAGATGCTGCTACGCATACATGCTATATTTACTGAGGACTGATCAACCTTCAAAAAGTATCTAATTGCCTTAAGAGTGCATGAGTAAACCAGAGATTTTAAAAGGTGCAAGATAAATGCAAGTAACACACATCAAAGTTGCTGGTGGGCGCAGCAGGCCAGGCAGCATCTTTAGGAAGAGGTACAGTCGACGTTTCGGGAATGCAAGTTCTTTCTTTCCTTCATAATTAAATTTGCTGATGATACAAGATTGATTGACCTAATCTCAAATAATAATGAGATCGCCTGCAGAAAAGAAGTCATCACGTTGACACAGTGGTGTCAAGAAAACAACCTCTCCTTCAACGTTGCAAAAACAAAGGAGCTTGTTGTTGACTGCAGGATGAATGGAGACAAGCTAACCCCTGTTGACATCAATAGATCTGGATTGAGAGGGTGAACAGCTTTAAGTTCCTCGGCATACACATCACCGAGGATCTCACGTGGTCTGTACATACCGGATGTGTGGTGAAAAAAGAACAACAGCGCCTCTTTCACCTCAGATGGTTGAAGGAGTTTGATATGGGCCCCCAAATCCAAAGAAGTTTCTACAGGGGCACAATCGAGAGCATCCTGACTGGCTGCATCACTGCCTGGTACGGGAACTGTACTTCCCTCAATCACAGGACTCTACAGAGAATGGTGCGGACAGCCCAGCGCATCTGTGGATGTGAACTTCCCACTATTCAGGACATTTACAAAGACAGGTGTGTAAAAAGGGCCTGAAGGATCACTGGGGACGCGAGTCAGCCCAACCACAAACTATTCCAGCTGCTACCATCTAGGAAATGGTATCACAGCATAAAATCCAGGACCAACAGGGTCTGGGACAGCTTCTTCCACCAGGCCATCAGACTGATTAATTCATGCTGATACATTTGTATTTCTATGTTATATTGGCTGTCCTGTTGTACATATTATTTATTACAAATTACTATAAATTGCACATTGCATATTTAGACAGAGATGTAACGTAAAGAATTTTACTCGTGTATATGAAGGATGTAAGTAATAAAGTCAATTCAATTCAATTCAATTCGGTGATCATCTGACTGACTTAAACCCTCTTCTGTTGCTCAGATGGCCACAGGAAAATGGCCTTACAATATAAAACTAATAACTGAGCATTATTTTCAAAGGTGTGCTTGGGGATGGTTTCAGCAGCAATTTATTCACTAAGGCTACTATCATTCTACTGCTTCATTGTTGAAGTGAAATATTTTTCATTTTTCACTCTGACACAGGTAATCTGAAAATTGACTGAGCAGCAGTTAGAAGTTCACTTTTTCCTGTGTTTTAGGCAGTATAATTCATCTTCGGCAGAATGAGACATACTGAGGGAAGGAAAAGTGATGCAGCATCATAACATATTACTATATGCCTAACTTACATGTCAACACCTCAAAAATAGACAAGGAATTCGTGGCTTTGCCCAGTTATGATGGAAACTGGGATAAGTGTGAAGATAAGTTGCAAACCTGCTTAATATGTCTCTGCTCAATTTTCAAATCAAAATAATTCAATTTATGAACAGTAATTAAGAAGAATTGATTTGAACATTTGTCCTGGGGTTTTCCTGATGCTCTGCATGCTGATCCAAGGTTCTCTCTTTAGTATTTTTTATTATGTTGTTCACTGCTTGAGTTGAACATGGTGATTAAATGAAAGGTGATTACATTGAAATAATTTCACATGGAAATTGATAGAATGGAAGCAGGAATGATGATTTCCCCTGGCTGGCTGTTTAAGTCTGTGGCTCACAGCCTTAGCATAAGAAACTGGCCTATTTAAATGTCTCTTTAAAAATCTCCTCAATGTGGTGAATGGGCCTAGATTAGTGAGATGCACAGGCGATGCATCAACAGTATCAGCACTGAGCCTCAACTTTTCACAATTTTGCAATTTATATAAATGGCTTGGATGAAGTGGCTGAATATTATAGAACTTGCTCTATTTAGTGAAGTAGTATGGCCATGGCATTCTTTAATGTCGAGCTACACTTTATGTGTTATATGATCCGAAAGCAATTCAACTGGATTTTATGTGAAAAGAAACCTTTGTAAATTGGCTATTTATTCTAACTATTACATTATTCCAATTCATTATCAATGGATTGTGACTCAACCACCCGAACCACTAGGATTCTAGAGTCCTAATAACTTATTTCTGTTTCTATTTTCCAAAGTGGCTTAAGAATGGAAATTATGAAGCTCTGTTGCCAGCCTCAGCTATATAAAGCAAATCCTACTCTGTGTTGCCAACAATCTCCATATAATCTGAACAAGTAGCCAACTCTTAATATTACAACTATGTGTATTTATCTAAATTCAGAGGATCTAAATAAGGCTTTAGTATTTACAAACCGAAATGGATCTCCGCACTCTAAATTATTGTTGCAATCACATTAAATGCTGAAGCTCAAATGCATTATCTGCTAACATTTTATCCTGTAATTTTGGCCTTTACATCAACCATGTTACTCAGTACAGTTTAAAATGGATTTTCACTTTATTAGAAATTCATAAGAGCCCAATTAGCCGCAGAATTGATTGTACAGGCATTTGCTTTACACTAGTGATTACACCATTCTCTTCATTAGTTGGCTCACATTTTCCTATGTTTAATTATTGTGACTGTTTCTCAGCGGTTTGTCATCCCTGTAATTGGAAAACGGTGTGCTGATTTAGTCTGATCAACAAAAAACATCTTCTCCAATGCAGATAAAAGGATATTGGTGACAGCTCCAAGTTGCTGTATGTATCTCTTAAAACAAAATTCCATTTGGGTGATGAAACATGAAATCATGGGGGCAAAGCTTTCACAGAAGTCTGAACATTTTATATTAATAACAGGAAAAGTATAATGAAAACTTAATGGGAATGAATTAGTTGAATACAGATACCTATAACTTGGATTGCACGATGTCACATTCAATGCAGCGGACAATTCAATTTCAGTACAAAGATATAAACGCAAAGGAAAATAATGTTCTACAAATTTAAGATTTTTACTCAGCATCTTCAAAGGACCTGAAATGCCAATGGAACAATGGAAGTATCCCTGCTATACAGTCAAATGGATGTAGAGCACATCTCAATGCAACTTCTGGCATTTTAAATCACACTACACAGACATAGATAGCATATGCTGCTTATTGAGGACTATGTCTTCATATTTCTTTTTGAAATATGAAATCAAAGGGGCAAAACGGGACCTTCTTGGGGTGATCCCTGATCATATTTTCTACAGCTGGAAATACAGTTCAAATTAGGTCCCTTTAAGAAATATAATAGTCTATTACAATTATGCCCATTCGTCATCACCCTCTAGCCTCACACCATCACCCCCCACATATGGTTTCCTTGCTGGATACTGCTACACCATCTCACCTCCTCAGTTTCTGGTCACCAACTTACTGCAATGAAAGATCAGTCAGTATAGCCAACAATGTGTCTCCATCAAATTATAATGAACTCCCGCATATTGTTAAATTCTCTCCTGAACTTTTGAAAAGTCACAATTTTAAAAGGATTACATTACACCTGATGTAGCCAAGACAGTAGTGTGAATGCTATGCATGGAGAAGAAAAACGTCTTCAAATTTCAGCAATGCTTTTGAAGCAATTTTTCAGGATATTCTAAAATTAAAGAGTAAAACGCATTAAAGAGTATTTTCTCAAACTGAGAAAGTTCTTGGGAAAGTTGCATTTCCTCACAGAATTGTCAATAGTATTCTTTCATCATCATTGTTTATTGGAAGAGTAAATTGCTGTGGGTCCAGGTCAAAGACAATTGAATTCCTCTCATGATCATAACAGTGGGTGTGGAAAAGTGTAAAAGACATGTGATGAGGGATTTTTTAAAGCAGGGTATGTGTTGCAAGACCAAAGATAATGACTGAAATATGTATAGGAGTAAGGAAAGCAGTTTGGTCAACTGATTTTGACTCACTGCACTGATCATCAGCAGTACAGAGCAACTAAAAGAAAATAACATTGCATGTGGGAACAGAGCTAAAACAAAACCTTTTTAACACGTGTCGATAGATTTTTTGTGAAAAGGGACATGATTATTTCTTATTCATTATTGACAGTCATTCTAAGGTGTTGGCGGTGAAGCCCATGGAAATACCATCCCTCTAGAATCAGTCTTAGATTGTGTCAGTATTTATGGAAGAAAATCGTGTTTGTCATGCATCACAGTTTCACTGGTACTACGTCAATGATTTTCAGAAGGAACCACAACAACCGTATCTTAATATTTCATCTATCATCTGGCATCCAGTGTGAGGTTGAAGGTTTTTTAAAGAGGCAACTACATTCATATTTAAATATTAAGCTATTCCACATAGCCTTATGAGGTACAAGGTGGTAGTTCATGAAAAGTCAACTCCAAACAAGCTTGAGTTTACTGGCATGGAGGGACAAGAACAACATTGAAAAAAGATGCCATTTTACTTCAGGTGCCAAAAAGTGAAGGTTTTGATTCAATGATCATGCCTGAGTTTTGAGTCTTCTGGAAAAAAAAAGGGAAGCTAGTTCTGTTGCTGCTGGTTTTGATCCAAGTGGTGTAGAACAACAGAGTTACCACAGGAGTGGCACTACAGTCCAGTATAACAATTCCAATCATCAAATACCCGTCTATACTCATCCAATTTACTGGCATTTAGGCTGTAACTTACCATTCCATGATGATTCAAGTAGTTATCCAGATGTTTCTTAAATGTGAGAGCATCTGACTGCATCATTCACACAACCAGGGTGTTCCAGATTCCAGTCACTTTCTGCTGAAAAATTCTTCCTAAACCTTCTGTTCCTTACTGTGTCCTTAAGTTTTAGATACTCTTCAGATGGCAAAAGTTTCTTCTTACTCACTCTAAGTATACCTTTCATAAGTTGGTACACTTCATTTAGGTCCCATTCAGCTTCCTCTGCTCCAATGACAAAACTATCTATCCAGTCTCTCTGCGGAACTGAAATACGCCATGCCAGACAACAGATGGATAAATCTACTCTACACTCTGTCTTGTAGTATGTTGTCCTTCCTATAGTGCGGTGACCAGAACTGTGCACAGTACCCCCTGTAGACAAGTCAGTGTTTCATAAACATGTTTCACAGCCTTCTCTTCTCTTCTGTACTTGCTTCATGAAGGCAAATAACCAGCATATCTTCTTCACTGCCATATCTTGAGGGATCCTTGGATTTTTCCATAACGAGTCATTTAGTTCCTCAATAGTTCCTTGGGCTCCATGTCTGATTCTGCGCCTCTTTCAGTCTGCCTAAGATGCATCTTCTCACAGGTATAAGGACTATTTTTTTATCCAATTTGTTAATTTGGCTTGGATACCAGGGGCTCCAACCTTTTTGACTGGTCTCCTGTGACTCAGTCTTCAGAGCATGTGACAGGGCAGCCCTAACAACAGCGAGGGCCAAGCTGTCCCGGGCCATCAGAGAGGCAAAGCGTGCACACACCCAGTGAATCCACAGCTACTTCCAGGACAGTGGCGACACGCGGCGCATGTGGAAGGGCATTCAGGACATCACCAACTACAGGACAACACCACCTGCCTGTGCTGGTGATGCCTCCCTCCCAGATGTGTTGAACAACTTCTACGCTCGTTTCAAGGAGGAAAATGACGTGGTGGTGAGGAAGGCCACTCCTCCCTATGACCAGGTGCCGTGTCTTACCGTGGCCGATGTGAGGAAAACTGTATGCAGGGTCAACCCATGGAAGGCTGCTGGACCAGACAATATTCCTGGCAGAGTGCTCAGAGGAGGTGCAGACCATTTGGCAGAAGACAATGAGACAAAGGAGCAGAAGTCGGCCATTCGGCTCATTGAGTCTGCTCCGCCATTTTATCATGAGCTGATCCATTCTCCCATTTAGTCCCACTCCCCCGCCTTCTCACCATAACCTTTGATGATCTGGCTACACAGATACCTATCAATCTCTGCCTTAAATACACCCAATGACTTGACCTCCACTGCTGCCCATGGCAACAAGTTCCACAGATTCACCAACCTCTGCATCCCTGTTCTAAATGGGCGCCCTTCAATCCTTAATCATGCTCTCACATACTAGACTCCCCCACAATGGGAAACAACTTTGCCATATCCACTCTGTCCAAGCCTTTAAACATTTGAAATGTTTCTGTGAGGTTCCCCCCTCGTTCTTCTAAACTCCAAGGAGTACAGTCCAAGAGCGGACAAACGTTCCTCATATGTTAACCCTCTCATTCCTGGAATCATTTTAGTGAATCTTCTCTGACCCTCTCTAACATCAGTATATCCTTTCTTAAATAAGGAACCCAAAACTGCACAGTACTCCAAGTGAGGTCTTACCAGTGCCTTGTAGAGCCTCAACATCACATCCCTGCTCCTATACTCTATTCCTCTAGAAATGAATGCCAACATTGCATTTGCCTTCTTCACCACCGACTCAACATACAGGTTAACCTTAAGGATATCCTGCACGAGGACTCCCAAGTCCCATTGCATCTCAGAACTTTGAATTCTTTCCCCCTTTAAATAATAATCTGCCCATTTACTTCTTCTGCCAAAGTGCATAACCGTACACTTTCCAACTTTGTATTTCATTTGCCACTTCTTTCCCCATTCTTCCAATCTATCCAAGTCTCTCTGCAGACTCCCCGTTTCCTCAGCACTACCGGCCCCTCCACCTATCTTCATATCGTCAGCAAACTTAGCCACAAAGCCATCTAATCCATAATCCAAATCGTTGATGTACAATGTAAAAAGAACACGGACCCCTGTGAAACACCACTGGTAACTGGCAGCCAACCAGAATGGAATCCCTTTATTCCCACTCTCTGTTTCCTGCCAATCAGCCAATGCTCTATCCACGTATGTAACTTTCCTGTAATTCCATGGGCTCTTATCTTGTTAAGCAGCCTCATGTGTGGCACCTTGTCAAAGGCCTTCTGAAAATCCAAATATACAACAACCACTGCATCTCCCTTGTCTAGCCTACTTGTAATTTCCTCAAAAAATTGCAATAGGTATGTCAGGCAGGATTTTCCTTTAAGGAAACCATGCTGAGTTCTGCTTATCTTGTCATATGCCTCCAGGTACTCTGTAACCTCATCCTTGACAATCGACTCCAACAACTTCCCAACCACCAACGTCAAGCTAACAGGTCTATAATTTCCTTTTTGCTTCCTTGCCCCCTTCTTAAATAGCGGAGTGACATTTGCAATCTCCCAGTCCTCCGGAACCATGCCAGAATCTATCGACTTTTGAAAGATCATCGCTAATGCCTCCGCAATCTCCACAGCTGCTTCCTTCAGAACACGCGGGTGCATTCCATCTGGTCCAGGAGATTTATCTACCTTTAGACTATTCAGCTTCCTGAGTACTTTCTCTGTCGTAATTGTGACTGTGCGCACTTCTCTTCCCTGACACCCTTGAGTGTCCGGTATACTGCTGACGTCTTCCTCAGTGATTACTGATGCAAAATACTCGTTCAGTTCCTCCGCCATCCCCTTATCTCTCATTACAATTTCTCCAGCATCATTTTCTATCAGTCCTATATCTACTCTCACCTGTCTTTTACTCTTTATATACTTGAAAAAGCTTTCAGTATCCTCTTTGATATTATTTGCTAGCTTCCTTTCAAAGTTCATCTTTTCCCTCTTAATGACCTTCTTAGTTTCCTTTTGTAAGCTTTTAAAATCTTCCCAATTCTCTGTCTTCCCACTAATTTTTGCTTCTTTGTATGCCCTCTCCTTTGCTTTAACTTTGGCTTTGACTCTCTTGTCAGCCACGGTTGCATCCATTTCCACTTGAAAATTTCTTCTTTTTTGGAGTATATCTGTTTTGCACCTTCCTCATTTCTCGCATAAACTTCAGCCACTGCTGCTCTGCCGTCCTTCCGGCTAGTGTCCCTTTCCAGTCAACTTTGGCCAGTTCCTCTCTCATGTCACTGTAATTTCCTTTACTCCACTGAAATACCGACACATCGGATTTCGGCTTCTCTTTTTCTAATTTCACAGTGAATTCAATCATGTTATGATCACTGCCTCCTAAGGGTTCCTTCACCTCAATCTCTCTAATCACCTCCGGTTCATTACACAATACCCAATCCAGTACAGCCAATCCCCTAGTGGGCTCAACATCAAGCTGTTCTAAAAACCTATCTCGTAGACTTTCTACAAATTCTCTCTCTTGAGATCCAGTGCCGACCTAATTTTCCCAATCCACTCTCATGTTAAAATCCCCCACAATTATCATAACACTGCCCTTCTGACAAGCCTTTTCTATTTCTGTTGTAATTTGTGGTCCACATCACTGCAGCTGTTTGGAGGCCTGTATATAACTGCCATCCGGGTCCTTTTACTCCTGCGATTCCATAGCTCAACCCATGAAGATTCTGCACCTTCCGATCCTATGTCACCTCCTTCTAATGATTTAATATCATTTTTTACCAATAAAGCCAAGCCATCCCCTCTGCCTACCTGCCTATCCTTCCGATACACCGTGTATCCTTGGACGTTCAGCTCCCAGAGACATGCATCCTTAGGCCACGTCTCAGTGATGGCCACAATATCATACCTGCCAATCTGCAGCTGTACGATGAGATCATCTACCTTATTCCTTATGCCGCGTGCATTTAAGTATACCACCTTAAGTCCAGTATTTGGTACTTTTTGCTTTGATTGCACTGCAACTCATCCCAATGGCTGCAAATTTGCCCCATCACCTGCCTGTCTTTCCTGACATCTTTACTGCTCACTATCTTAGATTTATTTCTGTTTTCCCCCTCCTCTGCTCTATCATTCCGGTTCCCATCCCCCTGCCAAATTAGTTTAAACCCTCCCTAACAACTCTATTAAACCTTCCCGCCAGGATATTGGTTCCCTTCGGGTTCAGGTGTAACCTGTCCTTTTTGAACAGGTCATAACTCTCCCAGATGAGATCCCAATGATCCAAGAATCTGAAGCCCTGCCCCCTGCACCAGTCTCTCAGCCACGCATTCATCTGCCTGATCCTACCATTCTTGCCCTCGCTAGCACGTGGCACAGGTAGCAATCCTGAGATTACTACCCTGGAAGTCCTGCTTCTCAGCTTCCTTCCTAACTCCCGGAAATCTCTCTTCAGGACATCTTCAACATCTCCCTGAGCAACGCCATCATTCCAATGTGCTTCAAGGCCGCCAGCATCATCCCCGTGCTGAAGAAGTCATCAGTGTCCTGCCTCAACGACTACCGTCCTGTTGCTCTCACATCCATCATCATGAAATGTTTCAAGAGGCTCGTCGTGAGGCAAGTAAAGACCCTGTTTCCCCCCTCACTGGACCCCCTGCAGTTCGCATGTCGTCCCAACCGCTGAACAGACGATGCCATCGCCACCACCTTCCACCTGGACAAAAAAGACACATACGTTTGAATGCTGTTCATAGACTTTAGTTCAGCATTCAACACAATCATTCCTCAGCATCTGACTGGAAAGCTGAAACTGCTGGGCCTGAACACCTCCTTCTGCAACTGGATCCTAGACTTCCTGACTGGGAGACCTCAGTCAGTACGGATTGGAAGCAGCATCTCCAACACCATCACACTGAGCACGGGGACCCCCCCCAGGGCTGTGTGCCCAGTCCACTGCTGTTCACTCTGCTGACCCACAACTGTGCTGCAACACACAGCTCGAACCACATCATCAAGTTCGCCGATGACACGACCATGGTGGGTCTCATCAGCAAGAACGATGCGTCAGCATACAGAGAGGAGGTGCAGCGTCTAACAGACTGGTGCAGAGCCAAGAACCTGTCTCTGAATGTGAACAAAACAAAAGAGATGGTTGTTGACTTCAGGAGAGCACGGAGCGACCACTCTCCGTTGAACATTGACAGCTCCTCCGTTGAGATCATTAAGAGCACCAAATTTCTTGGTGTTCACCTGGTGGAGAATCTCACCTGGTCTCTCAGCACCAGCTCCATAGCCAAGAAAGCCCAGCAGCGTCTCTACTTTCTGCGAAGGCTGAGAAAAGTCCATCTCCCACCCCCCATCCTCACCACATTCCTCAGAGGTTGTATTGAGAGCATCCTGAGCAGCTGCATCATGGCCTGGTTTGGGAATTGCACCGTCTTGGATCGCAAGACCCTGCAGCGGATAGCGAGGTCAGCTGAGAAGATCATCGGGGTCTCCCTTCCCGCTATTACAGACATTTACACCACACGCGGCATCCGTAAAGCAAACAGCATTATGAAGGACCCCACACACCCCTCATACAAACTCTTCTCCCTCCTGCCATCTGGCAAAATGTACTGAAGCATTCCGGCTCTCACGACCAGACTGTGCAACAGTCTCTTCCCCCAAACCATCAGGCTCCTCAGTATTCAGAGTCAAGACTGACACCGACATCACTTATTATTATATTGTGATTTGTCCTCTACTGTGTGTATTGTCTTGTTTATTAATTATTGTATTGCCCTGCACTGTTTTGTGCACTTTATGTAGTCTTGTGCAGGTCTGTAGTCTAGTGCAGTTTTTATGTCGTTTTATGTAGCCTTGTGCTGTCTCTCATAGTCTAGTGTAGTTTTGTGTTGTTTCATGTAGCATCAGGGTCCAGGAGGAAAGCTGTTTCATTTTTACTGTGTACTGTACCAGCAGCTTATGGTCGAAATGACAACAAACTTGACTTGACATGGAATCCTGTCAAAGACCTCATTGTCAAAGACTACATCAACTGCACCATGCTATGTATACATTGCTACCTCCAAAAAAAAAACTCAGTCAAATTAGTCAGGCAGGAACTCCCCCTTAACAAAACTAGACTGACTATCTTTGATTAAACATAGAAACATAGAAAATAGGTGCAGGAGTGGGCCATTTGGTGCTTCGAGCCTACACCGCCATTTGGTATGGTCATGGCTGATCATCCAACTCAGAACCCTGTACCTGCCTTCTCTCCCTACTCCCCGATCCCTTCAGCCACAAGGGCTATATCTAACTCCCTCTTAAATATAACCAATGAACTGGCCTCAACTGTTTCCTGTGGCAGAGAATTCCACAGATTCACCACTCTCTGTGTGAAGAAGTTTTTCCTCATCTCGGTCCTAAAAGGCTTCCCCTTTATCCTCAAACTCTGACCCCTCATCCTGGACTTCCCCTACATCGGGAACAATTTTCCTGCATCAAGCCTGTCCAATCCCTTTAGAATTTTATACATCTCAATAAGATCCCCCCTCAATCTTCTAAATTCTAGCGAGTATAAGCCTAGTCGATCCAGCCTTTCTTCATATGAAAGTCCTACCATCCCAGGAATCAATCTGGTGAACCTTCTTTGTACTCCCTCTATGGCAAGAAAGTCTTTCCTCAGATTAGGGGATCAAAACTGCACACAATACTCCAGGTGTGGTCTCACCAAGGCCTTGTACAACTGCAGTATACCTCCCTGCTCCTGTACTCGAATCCTCTTGCTATGAATGCCAGCATACCATTCGCCTTTTTCACCGCCTGCTGTACCTGCATGCCCACTTTCAATGACTGGTGTACACTGACACCCAGGTCTTGTTGCACCTCCCCTTTTCCTAATCAGCCACCATTCAGATAATAATCTGTTTTCCTGTTTTTGCCACCTAAGTGGATAACCTCACATTTATCCACATTAAATTGCATCTGCCATGCATTTGCCCACTCACCTAATCTATCCAAGTCGCCCTGCATCCTCTTAACATCCTCCTCACAGCTAACACTACCGCCCAGCTTCGTATCATCCGCAAACCTGGAGATGCTGCATTTAATTCCCTCATCTAAGTCATTAATATATATTGTAAACAACTGGGGTCCCAGCACTGAGCCTTGCAGTACCCCACTAGTCACTGCCTGCCCTTCTGAAAAGGTCCCGTTTATTGCCACTCTTTGCTTCCTGTCTGCCAACCACATCCACATCAATACCTTACCCCCAATGCCGTGTGCTTTCAGTTTGCACACAAATCTCCTGTGTGGGACCTTGTCAAAAGCCTTTTGAAAATCCAGATATACCACATCCACTGGTTCTCCCCTATCCACTCTACTAGTTACATCCTCAAAAAATTCTATGAGATTCGTCAGACATGATTTTCCTTTCACAAATCTCTGCTGGCTTTGTCCGATGATTTCACCGCTTTCCAAATGTGCTGTTATCACATCTTTGGTAACTGACTCTTGCATTTTCCCCACCACCGATGTCAGGCTTACCGGTCTATAATTCCCCGGTTTCTCTCTCCCTCCTTTTTTAAAAAATGGGGTTACATTAGCCACCCTCCAATCCTCAGGAACTAATCCAGAATCTAAAGAGCTTTGAAACATTATCACTAATGCATCCACTATTTCTTGGGCTACTTCCTTAAGCACTCTGGGATGCAGACCATCTGGCTCTGGGGATTTATCTGCCTTTAATCCCTTCAGTTTACCTAACACCACTTCCCTACTAACATGTGTTTCCCTCAGTTCCTCCATCTCACTGGACCCTCTGTCCCCTACTATTTCCGGAAGATTATTTATGTCCTCCTTAGTGAAGACAGAACCAAAGTAGTTATTCAATCGGTCTGCCATGTCCTTGTTCCCCATGATTAATTCACCTGTTTCTGACTGTAAGGGAACTACATTTGTCTTAACCAATCTTTTTCTTTTCACATATCTATAAAAGCTTTTACAGTCAGTTTTTATGTAGCCTGCCAGCTTTCTCTCATAATCTTTTTTTCCCTTTCCTAATTAAGCCCTTTGTCCTCCTCTGCTGAACTCTGAATTTCTCCCAGTCCTCAGGTGTGCCACTTTTTCTGGCTAATTTGTATGTTTCTTCTTTGGAATTGATACTATCCCTAATTTCCCTTGTCAGCCACGGGTGCACTACCTTCCCTGGTTTATTCTTTTGCCAAACTGGGATGAACAATTGTTGTAGTTCATCCATGCGATCTTTAAATTAAACCATCACTTTCTGTTCACATTTCTGACAAAATCAGAATCGTTGCTCTGCGAGGTATACTCACTGAACTGAACTGTGGCTGGGGCTTGCGACTATCACAGTGTGAACTCATTTTTGTGAACTTCAGTTCTGAGTGCTACTTGCTTACTTTTATCATTTGCATGTTTTTTTTCTCTGCACTTTGGGTGTTTGACAGTCTTCTTTTGTTTTAAAGGGGCCTGTTGGGTTTGTTTGTAGCTGCCTGTAAGAGAGCAAATCTCAAGGTTGCGTAAAGTATACATACTTTGTTAATAGATGTACTTGGACTTTGACATATTTCCAATGGGAGATGTATATAAAAGAGTCAATGGACAATGGACAGTTACATTTACAGAATATTATATCTAAGATTGTGATCTATTACCCGCGGCAGTGTCCTCAGCAACCCCAAAACCATCAAAGCATTCAACAACATTAGTGCTGATATCAGTAAGTCCAACACTTGCAACATGGAGTCTGGCTCTTTGCGTCAGAAGGGAAGGAGTGAGAACAGGTGAGTGGAACAGGTGGGAGATTTTGTGGATGTGAAAGAGACTCCTGCAATGGTATGTTGCCTCCCGGGTGCCAGGGTCAGGGTCACCTCAGATCAGGTCCACAGCATTCTTAAGGGACAAAGTGAGCAGCCAGTAGTTATGGTACACGATGGTACCAACAACATAGGAAGAAAAAGGGATGAGGTCCTGAAGAGAGAATATAGGGAGCTAGGTAGAAGGCTGAAAAGCAACACCTCAAACTGTAGTAACATCTGGATTGCAGTCCGTGCCATTTTCCTGTGAGGGTAGAAAAAGGACGATTTTGGCAGATGAATGTGTGGCTGAAAAATTGTTGCAGGGAGACAGGGTTACAGATCTGTAGATAATTGGGATCTCTGATGGGGAAGGTATGACCTACACAACAGAGATGGGTTACTTCTGAACTCAAGCGAAATAATCAAGACAAGTCAAGTCAAGTCACTTTTTATTGTCATTTCAACCATAACTGCTGGTAAAAATGAGACATAGTAAAAATGAGACAACGTTTTTCAGGACCATGGTGCTACATGAATAATACAAAAACTACACTGAACTATGTAAAACAACACAAAACTACACTAGACTACAGACCTACCCAGGACTGCATAAAGTGCACAAAACAATGCAGGCATTACAATAAATAATAAACAAGACAATAGGCACAGTAGAGGGCAGTAGGTTGGTGTCAGTCCAGGCTCTGGGTATTGAAGAGTCTGATGGCTTGGGGAAGGAACTGTTACATAGTCTGGTTGTGACAGCATGAATACTTCAGTGTCTTTTGCCAGATGGCAGGAGGGAGAAGAGTTTGTATGAGGGGTGCGTGGGGTCCTTCATAATGCTGTTTGCTTTGTGGATGCAGCGTGTGGTGTAAATGTCTATAATAGCGGGAAGAGAGACCCCGATGATCTTCTCAGCTGACCTCACTATTCGCTGCAGGGTCTTGCGATCCGAGATGGTGCAATTTCCAAACCAGGCAGTGATACAGTTGCTCAGGATGCTCTCAATACAACCTCTGTAGAATGTGGTGAGGATGGGGGGTTGGGAGGTGGACTTTTCTCAGCCTTCGCAGAAAGTAGAGATGCTGCTGGGCTTTCTTTGCCATGGAGCTGGTGTTGAGGGACCAGGTGAGATTCTCCGCCAGGTGAACACCAAGAAATTTGGTGCTCTTAACGATCTCTATGAAGGAGTCATCAATGTTCAGCGGAGAGTGGTCGTTCCGTGTGGAATATCCTTGTGGGTAGGTTTGTTAGAGTGTTGAGGAGGTTTGAAACTATGTTTGGCAGGAGGTGGGAAACAGGGTGATAGGTCAGATGGAGCAGTTGGTGTAAAGGTAGATGCAAAATGTAGAGAGTCTGTGAGGAAAGGTGGCTAGTGGATAAGGCATAATTATAGTCAGTGGGATGGGTTGAAATGTCTATATTTTAATGCAAGTATTAAGAACAAGAATGATGAACTTAGAGTGTGGATCAGTACATGGAACTACAATGTTGCCTCATTACAGAAACTTGGCTGTCTCAAGGGCAGGAATGCTCTCGGATTTAGATGTTTCAAAGCAACAGGGAGAGAGATAAAAGAGGTGGGGGAGTGCTTTGCTAATCAGGGATAGTATCACAACTGAAGAAAGGGAGGACGTCGTTGATAGTTTGTCTACTAAGCTAGTGTGGGTGGCAGTCAGAAACAGGAAGGGAGCAATCACTCCATTGGGAGTATTCTATAGAAACCCAGTCTCCCTCCAGCAGCAATAGAGACATCGAGGAACAGATCAGAAGGCAGATTTTGGAAAGGTTTGTTGTTATGGGCAACTTCAACTTCCCTAGTATTGATTAGCACCTCCTTACTGCCAAATGGTTAGATGGAGTGGAAGTTGTTAGGTGTGTCCAGGAAGGATTCAAAGGTTCAAAGGTTTATTTTATTATGCAGAGTACAACTCTGAGATTCGCCTTCTCCAGATCCCTATGAAATACAGAAAAACCTTAGAAGTAGTTGAAAGAAAAGACATCAACCCCTCTCCCCCTGCACAAAAAGGAAAGGAAATAAAAATTTGAAAACCCCAAACCTGCCCTTGCACAGACAGTAAACGATCACCCACATGGAAACATCAAACCCCAAAGCCCCAACCCCCTCTCTCGCACAAAAATTAATACATCATCTATACTGAGAAACAGCAACAAGAACATCAGACCTCAAACGCTCAGCCCACCAACTGGCAACAAGAAAGAATTGGTGAGTGCATTAAAAAAAGTGGAACCAGGAGAGGCCAATATGAACTACAATTTGTTGGAACGATTCCTGACACAATATGTATGCAGGCTGACTAAAGAAAAGGTCATACCAGATCTGGTACTAGGCAATGAACTGAGACAGGTGAGCATTTCAGAGGTAGTGACCACAGCTCCCTGACCTTCAGCATAGCCTTGGATAGGGATAGGAGCATTTGGTGTGGAAAAGTTTTTACTTGAGGGAGGGTGAATTATAATGCAATTAGGTAGGAATTTGGGAGTGTAAAATGGGAACAGATGTACTCAAGGAAACGCACAATAAAATGTGGACCAACACACATCAAAATTGCTGGTGAACGCAGCAGGCCAGGCAGCATCTCTAGGAAGAGGTACAGTTGACATTTCAGGCCGAGACCCTTCGTCAGGACTAACTGAAGGAAGAGCTAGTAAGAGATTTGAAAGTGGGAGGGGGAGGGGGAGATCCAAAATGATAGGAGAAGACAGGAGGGGGAGGGATGGAGCCAAGAGCTGGACAGGTGATTGGCAAAACGGATATGAGAGGATCATGGGACAGGAGGCCCAGGGAGAAGGAAAAGGGGGAGGGGGGAAAACCCAGAGGATGGGCAAGGGGTATAGTCAGAGGGACAGAAGGAGAAAAAGGAGAGTGAGAGAAAGAATGTGTGTATATAAATATCGGATGGGGTATGAAGGGGAGATGGGGCATTAGCGGAAGTCAGAGAAGTCAATGTTCATGCCATCAGGTTGGAGGCTACCCAGACGGAATATATTGTTCCTCCAACCTGAGTAAGGCTTCATCTTTACAGTAGAGGAGGCCGTGGATAGACATGTCAGAATGGGAATGGGATGTGGAATTAAAATGTGTGGCCACTGGGAGATCCTGCTTTCTCTGGCGGACAGAGCGTAGGTGTTCAGCAAAATGATCTCCCAGTCTGCGTGGGGTCTCACCAATATATAGAAGGCCACTTCGGGAGCACCGGACGCAGTATATCACCCCAGCTGACACACAGGTGAAGTGTTGCCTCACCTGGAAGGACTGTCTGGGGCCCTGAATGGTGGTAAGGGAGGAAGTGTAAGGGCATGTGTAGCACTTGTTCCGCTTACAAGGATAAGTGCCAGCTGGGAGATCAGTGGGGAGGGATGGGGGGGAACGAATGGACAAGGGAGTCGTAAAGTGAGCGATCCCTGCGGAAAGCCGGGGGGGGGGGGGGTGGAGGGAAAGATGTGCTTAGTTGAGGGATCCCGTTGGAGACGGTGGAAGTTACAGAGAATAATATGTTGGACCCGGAGGCTGGTGGGGCGGTAGGTGAGGACCAGGGGAACCCTATTCCTAGTGGGGTGGTGGGAGGATGGAGTGAGAGCAGATGTGCAATAAAATGTGGAGTTTGTTTAGGGAGTGCTTACATGGGGTTCTAGAGAGGTTTGACCCATTGTGGCAGGGAAGGATGGTAGTGTGAAAGAATTGCGGTTGTCAATTGATGTGGAGCATCTGCTCAAGAGGGAGAATGAGATATCCCTAATGTTAAGGAAGCCAGGATCAGACAGGACTCTAGAGAGTTACAAATAGCCAGGAAAGAGCTTGAAAATAGACCAGGAGAGCTAGAAGGAGATATGAGGCCTTGGTGAGTAGGATTAAGGAAAACCCTGAAGTGTTGTACACATCTATGAAGAACAGGAGGATGATTAGAGTAGTGGAAGGGCTGAATCAGGATAAAAGAGAAAGCATGTGCCTGGAGTCAGAAGAGGTAGGGGAAGTACTTAATACTGTAAATACTTGGCTTCAGTATTTACAATGAGAGGGACTTTGACGGACGTATGGATAGCATAGAACAGGCTGATATGCTGGAATATGTTGATATTAAGAAAGAGGATGTGCTGGAACTTTGGAATATATTAGGTCAGAAATGTCCCCAGGACTGGATGGAACATACCCCAGTTTACTTTGGGAAGCAAAGAAAGAGAATGCTATGCCTTTGGCAATGATCCTTGCATCCTCACTGTTCATAGGAGTAGTACCAAAAGATTGGAAGGTGACAACTGTTATTCCTTATTCCAATGTTTCAGAAAGTAATAGGGATAATCCTGGGAATTATAGACCAGTGAATTTTACATCAGCGGTAGGCAAACTATTGGAGAAGATTCTTAGAGACAGGACTTAAGTGCTTTTGGAGAAATATAGTCTGGTGTGATTAGGGATAGTCAGCACCAATTTATGAGCTGATTGAATTGTTTGAGGAAGGCGGAGTGGTGGATGTGGTGTTTTAGTAAGTGGATTTTAGTAAGACAAAGTTCCTCATGGTAGGCTCATTTAGAAAATCAGGAGGCATGGGATCTAGGGCAATTTGCTTGTGTGGATTCAGAATTGGCTTGCCCATAGAAGGGAGGTGGTGGTTGTCGATGGAGCGTATTTTGTCTGGTGGTTGGCGAGCAATGGCGTTCCTTTGGAATCTGTTCTGGACCTCTGTTCTTGGATGAGGAAGTGGAACAGTGGATTAGTAAGTTTGCAAATAAAACAAAGGTTGGTGGAGCTGTGGATAGTGTCAAAAGCCACATGTTAAAAGGGGACAGTAACAGGATCAGAGATGAGCTGAGAAGTGGCAGATGTAGTTCAATCCAGAAAAAGTCTGAAGTGATTCACTTGGGAAGGTCAAATTTGAAGGCAGAATACAGGGTTAATGGAAGTATTCTTAACAATGTGGAGGAACAGAGGGATCTAGGGGTCCAGGACTATAGATAATTTAAAACAGCCTCACAAGTTTATAGGGTGATTAAGAAGACCGTACTTGGAATATTGTGTTTAGTTCTGGTCCACTCATTGTAGGGAGGATGTGGAAGCACCAGAGAGGGTACATAAGATATTTACCAGGATGCTGCCTGGATTAGAGACCATGTCTTATGAAGATGGGTTAAGCGAGCAAGGCCTTTCCTCTTTGGAGTGAAGGAGAATGAAAGGTAACTTGATAGCGGTGTATAAGATGATAAGTGGCAGAGAGTGGACAGCCAGAGATTTCTTCCCAAGGTAGAAATGGCTCACACAAAGGGCCATAATTTTAAGGTGGTTGGAGGAAATTATAGGGGTCATCACTGAAACAGTTTTTTTTTGCACAAAGAGTGGTGGGTGGATGAAAGCACTGCCAAGGATAGGGGTAGAGGTGATCACATTCGGGACATTTAAGAGACTCTTAGATAGAGAGCTACAGGGAGAATGGTTATCATGGGTGACTTTAACTTCCCTAATATTGATTGGCACCTGATTGGTTCCAAGGTTTTAGATGGGGCAGAGTTTGTTAAGTGTGTCCAGAACGGGTTCCTGTCACAGTATGTGGACAGGCCGACCGGGGGAATGCCATACTAGATCTAGTACTAGGTAATGAACCGGGTCAAGTCACAGATCTCTCAGTGGGTGAGCATCCGGGGGACAGTGACCACCGCTCCCTGGCCTTTAGCATTATCATGGAAAAGGATAGAATCAGAGAGGACAGGGAAATTTTTAATTGGGGAAGGGCAAATTATGAGGCTATAAGGCTAGAACTTGCGGGTGTGAATTGGAATGATGTTTTTGCAGAGAAATGTACTATGGACATGTGGTCGATGTTTAGAGATCTCTTGCAGGATGTTAGGAATAAATTTGTCCCAGTGAGGAAGATAAAGAATGGTAGGGTGAAGGAAACTTGGGTGACAAGTGAGGTGGAAAATCTAGTCAGGTGGAAGAAGGCAGCATACATGAGGTTTAGGAAGCAAGGATCAGATGGGTCTATTGAAGAATATAGGGAAGCAAGAAAGGAGCTTAAGAAGGGGCTGAGAAGAGCAAGAAGGGGGCATGAGAAGGCCTTGGCAAGTAGGGTAAAGGAAAACCCCAAGGCATTCTTCAATTATGTGAAGAAAAAAAGGATGACGAGAGTGAAGGTAGGACCGATTAGAGATGAAGGTGGGAAGATGTGCCTGGAGGCTGTGGAAGTGAGCGAGGTCCTCAATGAATACTTCTCTTCGGTATTCACCAATGAGAGGGAACTTGATGATGGTGAGGACAATATAAGTGAGGTTGATGTTCTGGAGCATGTTGATATTAAGGGAGGGGAGGTGTTGGAGTTGTTAAAATACATTAGGATGGGTAAGTCCCTGGGGCCTGATGGAATACTCCCCAGGCTGCTCCACGAGGCGGGGGAAGAGATTGCTGAGCCTCTGGCTAGGATTCTTATGTCCTCATTATCAACGGGAATGGTACCGCAGGATTGGAGGGAGGCGAATGTTGTCCCTTTGTTCAAAAAAGTTAGTAGGGATAGTCCGGGTAATTATAGACCAGTGAGCCTTACGTCTGTGGTGGGAAAGCTGTTGGAAAAGATTCTTAGAGATAGGATCTATGGGCATTTAGAGAATCATGGTCTGATCAGGGACAGTCAGCATGGCTTTGTGAAGGGCAGATCATGTCTAACAAGCCTGATAGAGTTCTTTGAGGAGGTGACCAGGCATATAGATGAGGGTAGTGCAGTGGATGTGATCTATATGGATTTTAGTAAGGCATCTGACAAGGTTCCACATGGTAGCTTATTCAGAAAGTCAGAAGGCATGGGATCCAAGTTAGTTTGGTCAGGTGGGTTCAGAATTGGCTTGCCTGCAGAAGGCAGAGGGTGGTGGTGGAGGGAGTACATTCAGATTGGAGGATTGTGACTAGTGGTGTCCCACAAGCATCTGTTCTGGGACCTCTACTTTTCGTGATTTTTATTAATGACCTGGATGTGGGGGTAGAAGGGTGGGTTGGCAAGTTTGCAGACAACGCAAAGGTTGGTGGTGTTGTAGATAGTGTAGAGGATTGTTAAATATTACAGAGAGACATTGATAGCATGCAGAAGTGGGCTGAGAAGTGGCAGATGGAGTTCAACCTGGAGAAGTGTGAGGTGGTACACTTTGGAAGGACAAACTCCAAGGCAGAGTACAAAGTAAATGGCAGGATACTTGGTAGTGTGGAGGAGCAGAGGAATCTAGGGGTACATGTCCACAGATCCCTGAAAGTTGCCTCACAGGTGGATAGAGTAGTTAAGAAAGCTTATGGGGTGTTACCTTACATAAGTCGAGGGATAGAGTTTAAGAGTCACGATGTAATGATGCAGCTCTATAAAACCCTGGTTAGGCCACACTTGGAGTACTGTGTCCAGTTCTGGTCGCCTCACTATAGGAAGGATGTGGAAGCATTGGAAAGGGTACAGAGGAGATTTACCAGGATGCTGCTTGGTTTAGAAAGTATGCATTATGATCAGAGATTAAGGGAGCTAGGGCTTTACTCTTTGGAGAGAAGGAGGATGAGAGGAGATATGACAGAGATGTACAAGATAATAAGAGGAATAGATAGAGTGGATAGCCAGCGCTTCTTCCCCAGGGCACCACTGCTCAATACGAGAGGACATGGCTTTCAGGTAAGGGGAGGGAAGTTCAAGGGGGATATTAGAGGAAGGTTTTTTCACTCAGAGAGTGGTTGGTGCGTGGAATACACTGCCTGAGTCAGTGGTGGAGGCAGATACACTAGTGAAATTTAAGAGACTACTGGACAGGTATATGGAGGAATTTAAGTAGGGGGCTTATATTGGAGGCAGGGTTTGAGGGTCGGCACAACATTGTGGGCTGAAGGGCCTGTACTGTACTGTACTATTCTATGTTCCATAGGTGCATGGATGAAAGTCAAATGGACTGTGCTGTACTGTTCTATGTTTCAAGTTCTTTCTTAGCTACAGAGTGTTTCCAGAGGAGGAGACTGTTGACTGCATTCCTTCAGTAAAATTCAGAAGAGAAACTACTTATTCTGAAGATGCAGATGGAGAAGTGATTAGAACATAGGTTAATTGGTCAGAGGGTGTAATGGTGTAGCTGGGCGGCACAAGCTTGTTGGGCTGAAAAGGCCTGTAACTGTGCTGTATCTCTGAATAACTAAAATAAAATTAATAGAAGCCAGTGTAGGTCACTTGGGGAAAGACTGAATATGGTTTGCTTGTTAATCATACAATATATATTTTGTTATTGCTTTGATAATGCATAAATGTAACTGGTCTGTTGAAAACAATATAGTTTTTTTTTAAGTGGCATATGGGAACATACCACAGTCTAGTTGGATGAATGATGGATTTATTTTGCAGGAATAACAATAACTGGAAAAGTTAGAATAGAAGCCAATCGGAGTAACACATACATTGCTGAAGTATTAGCAGTTCAATCCAATACATTGACTAATATTTGTTAGCAAGTTGGGCAAAAACTATCACTCATATTAGCAGTACTACTGGAAAACATTTGACTTCTGTACTCAAGCTCTGCCCATTTGACAATTATGCCAAAGAAAATAACTCCTGAGTAATCACAGGCCCTATGTGACATCTGTATCAACATAATTACCCATATCTAATCATTTTGCTTAGCTGTCACTGAGAGAAACCCAGTCCAATTAATAAACTACCATTTGCCCTGTGTATAATATTTAATAGCTCGCTTTCTGTGTTGTCACCTGATGGCCTTTTGTAAAATCCAACTCTTCCAACATCATGTCAGCATATAATCAGACAAAAAAGTCAAAGCCTCTCACGGGCTTTTAAAATATGTTGGAAAAAAGCAACAGAGCACAGTTTTAAGGATTCAGAATTATGGTAATTAGTTGTCATTTAATCAGGCATTTTGGAGCCACTGTTGCAACTTATGAATCTCTCCAGGATACCTGCTTTTTCATTTTGGCAAAGTCATTATTTCATACAAAAAGTCTTCCTTCTCTAAAAATAATTAACCCATTTTACTGTTATCAGGCAGATCAGCAGCACAAATGACAAGTCAAAGGATATGTTTGTACATACAGAGAAACCTGGAGCATCACTGGAGTATTAAAACGTGGTTACATGGTAGTCCCATGTCAAATTAGGTCCATTGGAAAAGATGTGCCTTATCTTAATGCTTCCAAAATTTGCACATTCATCAATACTATATACCATTTACTGATACCTAACAACAAAATTTACCAACAACTGCAGTTATTCTTTGATGATCATTCGCCTTCTGATGAGTATTGTGATATTTAAAATATATGAGCATTTGAAATGTCAAGAGATAATAAAATTATGATTTTTCAATGTTACAAATTAATTGACTTGTTCGAATACAGGGTAAGGAGTCTTTATATGCGATTTAGTTTAATGTATTGACATATATATTCTTTTTCCTGCACTCTGTATTTTTATATGTATAACTTAATAAAAATATTGGAAAAAGAAATGTCAAGCGATCACTAAGTTAATATTAATGTTACCTGTGCTTTGTTGTCCGGGATGTAGCGTTTGTAGACTTGAGGATAATTTATTTGAGTTGCATAAAAGAAGGTAATTTTCTGATTTAAATGATACTTCCAGCTCAATATTTTTTCACTCCACAGGAGTATCTTTATTAGCATAAATTGTGATTCAAAGTGCTGATGTTGACAATGCAGCAAAACTCTTCTGTGGAAGGATCAATACTGTGAAAAAGGCTTAAGGAGCACTACATGAAACTCTTCATTGCAGTGATGCAGCTCTACTTGGTCATCAGTGCTTATGATTTTAGACCATAAGACCATAAGACATAGGAACAGAATTAGGCCATCTGGCCTATTAAGTCTACTCTGCCATACAATCATGGCTGATCCTTTTTATTTCCTCTTCCTCAACTCCAGTTCCCAGCCTTCTCCCTGTGACCTTCGATGCCATGTCCAGTCAAGAACCTATCAATCTCTGCCTTAAATACACCCAATGACCTGGCCTCCACAACTGCATGTGGCAACAAATTCCACAGATTCACTATGCTTTGGCTAAAGAAATTCCTCCGCATCTCTGTTTTGAAAGGGTGACCCTTTATTCTGAGGCTGTGCCCTCTTATCCTAGACTCTCCCACCATGGGACACACCCTTTCCATATTTACTCTGTCTAGGCCTTTCAAAATTCAAAAGATTTCAGTGAGATCTCCCTCATCCTTCTAAATTCCAGTGAGTGCAGACCCAGAGGCATCAAACATTCCTCATATGATAACCCCTTTCATTCCTGGAATCATCCTTGTGAACCTCCTCTGGACCTTCTCCAATGCCAGCACATCTTTTCTAAGATGAGGGGCCCAAAATTGTTCACAATCCTCGAGGTGAGGCCTCACCATCACATCTTTGCTCTTGTATTCTAGACCTCTTGAAATGAATGCTAACATGGCATTTGTCTTTCTCACCACTGACTCAGTCTGCAAGTTAACCTTCAGGGTGTTCTGTACAAGGACTCCCAAGTCCCTTTGCATCTCAGATTTTTGGATTTTCTCCCTGTTTAGAAAATAGTCTGCATATTTATTTCAACTACTAAATTGCAAGGCCATTCATTTTCCAGTGTTGTATTTCATTTGCCACTTTCTTGCCCATCCTCGGAATCTATCTAAGTCTTTCTGCTTCCTATCTGCATCCTCAACATTACCTGCCCCTCCACCAATCTTTGTATCATCTGCAAACTTGGCAACAAAGCCATCTATTCCATCATCTAAATCATTTATTTACAGCATAAAAAGAAGTGGCCCCAAAACCGACCCCTCCGGAACACCACTTTTTCTATCCTATTTGTAATCTCCTCAAAGAATTCCAACAGGTTTATCAGGCAGGATTTTCCCTGAAGGAAACCATGCTGACTTTGTACTATCTTGTCCTATATCACCAAGTACTCCATCGCCTTATCCTTAACAATTGACTCTAACATCTTCCCAACCACTGAGGTCACACTAACTGGTCTATAGTTTCATTTCTGCTGCCTTTCTCCCTTCTTAAAGAGCGGAGTGACATTTGCAATATTCCAGTCCTCTGGCACCATGCCAAATTTCAATGGTTTTTGAAAGATTTTTTCTAAGGCCACCACAATCTCTAACGCTACCTCTTTCAGAACTCCAGGGTGCAGTTCATCTAGTCCAGGAGACTTATGTACCTTCAGGTCTTTCAGCTTTTTGAGCACCTTCTCTCTTGTAATAGTATCTGCACCCACTTCTCTTCTTTCACATACAACATCAGGCATACTGCTAGTGTCTTTCACAGTGAAGACTAATGAAGATACTTATTTAGTTCTTCAACCATCTCCTCGTCCCCCATTATTATTTCTTCTGCCTCATTTTCCAGCGGTCTTCTATCCACTCTCATTTCTCTTTTATTTTTACATACCTGAAAAAATTCTTACTATCCACTTTGATATTATTTGCTAGCTTGCTTTCATATTTCATCTTTTCCCTTCTAATGATTTTTTTAGTTGCTCTCTGTAGGTTTTTAAAAAATTTGCAATCCCCTATCTTTACACTAATTTTTGCTTTGTTGTATGCCCTTTCTTTTGCTTTTACAATGGCTTTGACTTCCCTTGTCAGCCACAGTTGTACTATTTTACTATTTGAGTATTTCTTCATTTTTGGAATACACATGTCCTGCTCCTTCCTCATTTTTCCCAGAAATGCACACCATTGCTGCTCTGCTGACATCCCTGCCAGTAGCTCCTTCCAATTTACTCTGGCTAACTCCTGTCTCATACAACTTCAATTTCCCTTACTCCACTGAAATAATGCTATATCAGACTTTACCTACTCCCTATCAAATTTCAAGTAGAACTCAATCACATAGTGATTACTGGTTCCTAAGGATTCTTTTACCTTAAGTTCCCTAATGGCCTCTGGTTCATTACATAACACCCAATCCAGTATAGCTGATCCCCTTGTAGGCTAAACGACAAACTGCTCTAAAAAGCCATCTCTTAGGCATTCAACAAACTCACTCTCTTGAGGTCCATTACCAACCTGAGTTTCCCAATCGACCTATTTTATCATCAAATGTATTGAGGTACAGTGAAAATCTTTGTTTTGGACGCCTTCATTTCCATAGAATGAAGGCGTCCGAAACAAAGGGAAGCAATAACAGAATGCAGAATAAAGTGTTACAGTTACAGAAAAAGTGCAGTGCAGGCAAATGATAAGGTGCAAGGCCATAACAGGTAGGTTGTGAGGTCGTAATTCCATTTTATTGTACTGAAGACCTGTTGAATAATCTTATAATAGTAGGATGGAAGCTGTCCTTGGTACTTGCTTTCAGGCTTTTGTATCTTCTGCCTCATGGGAGGTGGCAGAAGGAAGGGATGGAATGGCAGATATGGTGATAGGCATGTACAGGAAAAATAAGAAATACAGTAAAATTTTATGAAAAACTACACATAAATAGACAAAGCCGAACAAACAACTGAAGTGCAAAAGTGCAAACCGTGCAAATAAAAATAATGCTGAGCGTGAGTTGTAAAAATATCCTTGAAGATTGGTCTGTAGGTCGTAGAATCAGTTCTGAACATTGGCTCAGGAGCCTGACCGTTCAAGAGCAATAACTGTTCCTGAACCTGGCGGTGTGGGACCCAAGGCTGCTGTACTTCCTGCCCGATGGTAGTAGTGAGAAGAGAGCATGGCCTGGATTATGGGGATTCTTGATAACAGATGCTGCTTTGATTTGGCAGCACTCCTTGTAGATGTGCTCAAGGGTGGGGAAGGCTTTACCTGTGATGCAGTGGGCTGGATCCGTCACTTTCCATAGGCTTTTCCATTCTTGGCCATTGAACATAAGAATATAAGACCTTAAGACCAGAAGACAAAAGAGCAGAAGTAGGCCATTCGGCCCATCGAGTCTGCTCCGCCATTTTATCATGAGCTGATCCATTCTCCCATTTAGTCCCACTCCCCTGCCTTCTCACCATAACCTTTGATGCCCTGGCTACTCAGATACCTATCAATCTCTGCTTTAAATACACCCAATGACTTGGCCTCCACTGCTGCCCGTGGCAACAAATTCCATAGATTCACCACCCTCTGACTAAAAAATTTGTTCGCATTTCTGTTCTGAAAGGGCGCCCTTCAATCCTTAAGTCATGCCCTCTCGTACTAGACTCCCCCATCATGGGAAACAACTTTGCCACATCCACTCTGTCCATGCCATTCAACATTCGAAATGTTTCTATGAGGTCTCCCCTCATTCTTCTAAACTCCAAAGAATACAGTCCAAGAGCAGACAAACGTTTCTCATATGTTAACCTTCTCATTCCCGGAATCATTCTAGTGAATCTTCTCTGTACCCTCTCCAATGTCAGCACATCCTTTCTTAAATAAGGAGACCAAAACTGCCCACAGTACTCCAAATGAGGTCTCACCAGCACCTTATAGAGCCTCAATATCACATCCCTGCTCCTATACTCTATTCCTCTAGAAATGAATGCCAACATTGCATTCGCCTTCTTCACTACTGACTCAACCTGAAGGTTAACTTTAAGGGAATCCTGTACGAGGACTCCCAAGTCCCGTTGCATCTCAGAACTTTGAATTCTTTCCCCATTTAAATAATAGTCTGCCCGTTTATTTTTTCTGCCAAAGTGCATAACCATACACTTTCCAACATTGTACTTCATTTGCCACTTCTCTGCCCATTCTTCCAATCTATCCAAGTCTCTCTGCAAACTCTCCATTTCCTCAGCACTACCGGCCCCTCCACCTATCTTCGTATCGTCAGCAAACTTAGCCACAAAGCCATCTATTCTGTAATCCAAATCGTTGATGTACAATGTAAAAAAGAAGTGGCGCCAAAGCTGATCCCTGTGGAACACCACTGGTAACCGGCAGAATAGGATCCCTTTATTCCCACTCTCTGTTTCCTGCCAATCAGCCAACGCTCTATCCATGTATGTAACTTTCCCGTAATTCCATGGGCTCTTATCTTGTTAAGTAGCCTCATGTGTGGCATCTTGTCAAAGGCCTTCTGAAAATCCAAATATACAACATCCACTGCATCTCCCTTGTCTAGCCTACTGGTAATTTCCTCAAAAAATTGTATTAGGTTTGTCAGGCAGAATTTTCCTTTAAGGAATCCATGCTGAGTTCTGCCTATCTTGACATATGCTTCCAGGTACTCTGTAACCTCATCCTTGACAATCGACTCCAACAACTTCCCAACCAGCGATGTCAAGCTAACAAGTCTATAATGTCCTTTTTGCTTCCTTGCCCCCTTCTTAAATAGCGGAGTGACATTTGCAATCTTCCAGTCTTCCGGAACCATGCCAGAATCTATCGACTTTTGAAAGATCATCGCTAATGCCTCCGCAATCTCCACAGCTACTTCCTTCAGAACATGAGGGTGCATTCCATCTGGTCCAGGAGATTTATCTACCTTTAGCCTATTCAGCTTCCTGAGTACTTTCTCTGTCGTAATTGTGACTGCGTACACTTCTCTTCCCTGCCACCCTTGAGTGTCTGGTATACTGCTGATGTCTTCCTCAGTGAAGACTGATGCAAAATACTCATTCAGTTCCTTTGCCATCTCCTTATCTCCCATTACAATTTCTCCAGCATCATTTTCTATTGGTCCTATATCTACTCTCACCTGTCTCTTACTCTTTATATACTTGAAAAAGCTTATAGTATCCTCTTTGATATTATTTGCTAGCTTCCTTTTATAGTTCATCTTTTCTCTCTTAATGACCTTCTTGGTTTCCTTTTGTAAGGTTTTAAAAACTTCCCAATCCTCTGTCTTCCCACTAATTTTTGCTTCCTTGTATGCCCTCTCCTTTGCTTTAACTTTGGCTTTGACTTCTCTTGTCAACCATGGTTGCATCATTTTTCCACTCGAAAATTTCTTCTTTTTTGGAATATACCTGTCTTGCACATTCCTCATTTCTCGCATAAACTCCAGCCACTGCTGCTCTGCTGTCTTTCCCGCCAGTGTCCCTTTCCAGTCAACTTTGGCCAGTTCTTCTCTCATGCCACTGTAATTTCCTTTACTCCACTGAAATACTGACACATCAGATTTCGGCTTCTCTTTTTCTAATTTCGCAGTGAACTCAATCATGTTATGATCACTGCCTCGTAAGGGTTCCTTCACCTCAATCTCTCTAATCACCTCCAGTTCATTACACAATACCCAATCCAGTACAGCTGATCCCCTAGTGGTCTCAACAGCAAGCTGTTCTAAAAAACCATCTCGCAGACATTCTACAAATTCTCTCTCTTGAGATCCAGTGCTGACCTGATTTTCCCAATCTACTCGCATGTTAAAATCCCCCACAATTATCATAACACTGCCCTTCTGACAAGCCTTTTCTATTTCCTGTTGTAATTTGTAGTCCTCATCACTGCAGCTGTTTGGAGGCCTATAAATAGCTGCCATCAGGGTCCTTTTACCCCTGCCATTTCTTAGCTCAACCCATAAAGATTCTGCACCCTCCAATCCTATATCACCTCTTTCTAATGATTTAATATCATTTCTTACCAATAAAGCCACACCTCCCCCTCTGCCTACCTTCCTATCCTTCCGATACACCGTGTATCCTTGGATGTTCAGCTCCCAGAGACATGCATCCTTTAGCCAGGTCTCAGTGATGGCCACAATATCATACCTGCCAATCTGTAGCTGTACAACAAGATCATCCACCTTATTTCTTATGCTGCGTGCATTTAAGTACAACACCTTAAGACCAGTATTTGATACTTTTTGCTTTGATTTCACTGCAACTTTATTGCACTGCAACTCATCCCAATGGCTACAAATTTGCCCCATCACCTGCCTGTCTTTCCTGACATCTTTACTGCTCACTATCTTAGATTTATTTCTGTTTTCCCCTTCTTCCGCTCTATCATCCCGGTTCCCACCCCCTTGTCAAATTAGTTTAAACCCTCCCTAACAGCTCTATTAAACTTTCCCGCCAGGATATTGGTCCCCTTCGGGTTCAGGTGCAACCTGTCACGCCTGCTCTGCCATTTAATAAGATCATGGCTGATCTGGCCATGGACTCATCTCCATCTACCTGCCTTTTCCCCATAAGCCTTAATTCCCCTACCATGCCATGTTGCAACCAATCAGGATATTCTCCACTGTGCATCTATAGGAGTTTGTAAAAGTTTTTGATGACACGTCAAGGAACTGGAGCTGGAGCTGGAAGGTGAAAGCTTCATTTAATGAGGCTTCTACTGTCCCTCAGCTTCAAGTGCAGCCATTTGACACTGCTGGGTTGGGGGAGGTTGTGGGAATGACCTATCTGGCCACAGCAGCAGCGGCCAGGCCTGTGGCACTGTGCTTGACTCTGGGGCTCGCCTGGGAAGGGTAACATCAGGCAGAGTGATAGTGATATGCAATTTAATAGGTAGGGGGGGAAGGACAGCGGATTCTATGGCCATGAAATAGAAGTCAGGATGATGTGATGCCTCCCAGAATGTCTCAGAGAGGCTGCAGAAGATTCTTAAGAGGGAGGGTGAGCCGCCAAAGCTCGTGGTGCATCTTGTCAACAGCAATAGGTAGAAAGAAGGACGAGCTCCTGCACAATGAGTATAGGGATTTAGAGAATAGGAATTTCTTAAGCCAGAGAGTAGTGAATCTGTCGAATTCATTACCACTTGGAGGCCAAGTTATAGGGTATATTCAAAGCAGAGGTTGAATGGTTCTTTGTTAGTCAGGGTGTCAAAGGTTGTGGGGAGAAGGCAGGAGAATGGTGTTGAGAGGGATAATAAATCAGCCATGATGGAATGATGGAGCAGGCTCAAAGGGCTAAGTGGGTGAATTCTGTTCCTGTGTCTTGCAGTTTTATGCTGACTCTACACAAACTCCTAAGAAAGCAGAGGAGCTGTCGTGCCTTCTTTGTGATGGCACTTGTGCACTGGTCCCAGGACAGAACCTTTCATATGATAACACCAAGGAATTTAAAGTTGCTGACTCTCTCCAATGCCGATCCCTAATGAGGACTGGCTCATGGGCCTCTGGCTTCTTCCTCCTGCAGTAGATAATCAGTTTTTTGATTTTTATGGCATTGAGTGGCTGTTGTTGTGGCACCATTCAACCATATTTTCAATCTCACTCGTGTATGGAGGTTCATCACCACCTTTGATTCGGCCACTAACAGTGGTGCTGCCAGCAAACTTAAATACGGCATTGGAGCTACACTCAGCCACACAGGGGATAATAACTTTGTACACTGAGTTGTGGTCAATGTTGAGCATCCTGACATATGCATCTTCATTGTCCAGGTGTTCCAGAACTGAGTGAAGCCCAATGGAATGGCATCTACTCTTAACCAGTTTTGACGGTAGGCAAATTGGAATGGCTGCAGGTTGCTCCTCAGGAGAGAGTTGATATGCTTCATATCCAACCTCTTAAAGCACTTCATCGTGGTGGATGTAAAAGTGCTACTGGATGATAGTCATTGAGGAATGTTACCATGTTTTTCTTGGGCACTGCTATTATTGATGTCTGTTTGAAGCCGGTGGGTACCCCAAACTGCCAAAGCGAGAGGTTGGAGATGTCCATAAACACTCCAACCATTATAGATAGATCATTAATAATTAAGTATTTTTGTTTGCTTTAATTTAATCAATGACACTTAGTGAACATAACTTCTTGGCCATTTCCTCGAGGCTACAATTATTAAAGATTGCTGGTGTTTTCTCTGGTTATCTAGATCTTAATAAGTATAACATTTAATATACAATATATCCACAAGTCATTTTATTCCTCTGGAACTGACTGCTAACAGTGATGCTTTGTCTTCATGAAAACATTTTTAATGGTAAAGGCTTTATCATTGAACCTGACAGCATGTCTGGACATAGCCTCAATTCTCTGAAGAGCCACATAGTCATGTTCTTGATCTTATGGTTACCTCAGCAATAGACTGAACAACTGCAAAGTTATCACACCTACTTGGAATGTGCAGCCTGGATACATGAGGAGAACAAAATCTCATCTTGATGGTATTATCTAGTATCAATATGGTAATGTTGTGGTTTCATTGTAGACGTTAGTGTGGGTGTAAGGACTAAAGAAGCCATGGAAGTCGTGGGCAACCCTTGTCTTGCAACATTTAATCTTAAGAACATGTTGCCTTAAGAATGGCTGTGAATTTCCAGGATACATGTCACTGCCTGAAGAAAATTCTACTTATGATTAATGACCACTTGGAGAGCTTTCAATTCATAAAGAGATCTGGATTTTTCAGGAGAATCTTGATTGCCACATCAGTGCATTTGATGATAATCTGCACTGTGTGAAATCCACAAGCACCAAATGCCGTATCCTCCTTGCTGAACTTCCCCTACACCAAGTTGCTTTAGCTTGAGCACAAAGCAATAGAGACCTTCCAAACATTGCAAAGAGCATTGAAGAGTTCAACAGCAGCAGCTTGAAATGAGGCTAGAAAGCTGAGAGTGACTGTGACCCCGAGGAAAGCAGACTCAATACAGGGTGAGATGTTTGCCTGTAGAATATCACAGTCTCAGTGATCACTGGTTTATTTACTCTGAGCCTGTGGAGACTTCACTCATTACATAGAACATAGAGCATGGAATAGTACAGTGCAAGAACAGGCCCCTTGGCCCACAATGTTGTGCCGAACCAATTAAATTAGTAATCAAATGACTAACTAAGCTGATCACTTCAGCCTACACAATGTCTATATTCTTCTATTTTCCTCACATTCTCACGCCTTTTTAAAAGCCTCTTAAAGCTCTCTAATGTATCTGCCTCTACCACTACCCCAAGCACCGCATTCCAGGCACCCACCCCTCTCTGTGTTTTTAAAAAAAAGTCTCTCAACTCTCCTTTGAAGTTACTCCCACTCAGCCTTCTGGTATTAGACATTTCAACCCTGGGAAAGATACTGTCCGTCTACTCTGTCTATGCCTTTCATAGTCTTTTAAGCCTCTATCAGATTTCCCTTCAGCTTCCATCGCTCCAGAGAAAACAGTCAAAGAACCCTTGTTATTGTACATACCCTCTAATACAGGCAAAATTCTGGTCAACCTCTTCTGTACCCTTGACATCCTTCCTATTGTAGCCCCCACCGGCCACCCTCAGGTTCGCTCGGCTCGCTGTCATCTAGGGAGACAGCCCTCGGCCCCGGCAAACTGGATAATTCGTTTGTGTGGATGCTGTGTGATGTACCCCACCCTGCCCAAATAACAGACAATACACCAGATACGATTTACAGTTTATAGATATTACTGGAGCTATATAATTAAGAGAATAAAATATAAAAGGAAAATAAAAGGTGCCACACTTATCAAAGTTCAATCTCTTCGTGGACAAAAACCGTTGGAACTCAAGGACCTTCTTCTTCACCCTGCGACCCCTCGGACCACCTCGACCGGCCGCCTGGGACCAACAACGGTGGTTGACCAGACGCTCCACACGAGTCCATCTCTGTCTCCTCGCTGAACGCCCTCCTCGGGGTCCGACCCCGTTAGCGGACTCACAGCACATGGTCCATCCTCTGTCTCGCTCTCCCGCCTTCTGCCCCAAAACCCTGCGCATACAGTATCTTCAAATACACCAAAAACATAACAACTATCCCAGTTGGTTAATAACATATTTCTTATCACACTCTAAACCAAAACAAGCTGCTAGCGCAAACTTTCTCAGCGTTTAACACAACAAAGCCGCATTCCCCAGATTAACATTACTAAGACGCCATTTTAATTAACCTCCGCAGTAACATAAAAGTTGAAACCCCCTTACACTATATTGGAGTGACTAGAACTGTATGCGAAACTTCAGATGCAGCCTAACAAGAGTTTTATAAAACTGCAAGATAACTTCTTGACTCTTGAACTCAATGCCTCAACTAATAAAGGCAAGCATGCCATAGGCCTTCTTAAACACTCTATCTACCTGTCTAGCCACTTTCAGGGATCTATGAATGCGTACCCCAAGATCTCTCTTCTCAACAACACCGTTGAGGTCTTACGATTAATAGTGCAGTGTCTCCTAACATTTGACCTACCAAGGGGCAACACTACACATTTGGTTGGGTGAAATTCCATCTGCCATTTCTCTGCTCATTTCACATTATATTCTTTACCATTCATTTACTCTATCCAATACACAGCCAATCTTCATATCATCTGTAAACTTACCAACCCACCCATCTACATTTTCATCCAGTTTATTGACATGCATCGCGTATAAATCCCTGTGGAACACCACAAATCACAGTCCTCCAACTAGAAAGAATCTCTTTGACCACTGCTCTCTCTCTTCTATGGGCAGGCCAGTTCTGAATCCAAATGGCCAATTCACCATTGATCCCATGCATCTTAGACTTCTGGATGAGCCTCCCATGAGGGACTTTGACAAACGCCTTACTAAAATCCATGTAGACAACATCCCACAGATCTACTTTCATCAATCACCCTCGTCACCTCATTAAAAAAACTAGAGCCTAGCTAGAGGACACTCAAAGCTACTCCGTAGGTTGAGTCTGTGGTTAAGAAGCAATACGGTGCATTGGGCTTCATCAATCGTGGGATTGAGTTTAAGCGCTGAGAGGTAATGTTGCAGCTGTATAGGACCCTGGTCAGACCCCACTTGGAGTACTGTGCTCAATTCTGGTTGTCTCACTACAGAAAGGACGTGGAAACCATAGAAAGGTTGCAGAGGAGATTTACAAGGATGTTGCCTGGATTGGGGAGCATGCCTTATAAGAATAGGTTGAGTGAACTCAGCCTTTTCTCCTTGGAGTGACAGAGGATGAGAGGTGACCTGATAGAGGTGTACAAGATGATGAGAGGCATTGGTCGTGTGGATAGTCAGGGGCTTTTTCCCAGGGCTGAAATGGCTAGCACGAGAGGGTACAGTTTTAAGGTGCTTGGAAGTAAGCATAGAGGAGATGTCAAGGGTAAGTGGTGAGTGTGTGGAATGGGCTGCCGGTGGCAGTGGTGGAGGCGCAAACAATATGGTCTTTTAAGAGACTCCTGGATGGGTAGATGGAGCTTAGAAAAATAGAGGGCTATGGGTAAACCTAGATAGTTCTAAGGTAAGGACATGTTCGGCACAGCTTTGTGAGCCGAAGGGCCTGTATTATGCTGTAAGTTTTCTACGTTTCTATGTTTCTAGAGTTTAATACAACTACAATACTGTATAACTTCTTGACTTTTGAACAATGTATGAATGTAACATGAAAGTAAAGAAGGACAAGCCAATGATTGGGTACAAATGCAGACTGTGCAAAGAGTTAAATTGTACCACAGATACAAAATTCAAAAGGGTGAAGAATGCAGGGCTGAAGATGCTGTATTTAAATACGCATAGCATTCGGAATAGGGTGGATGAACTCGTGGCACAATTAGAGAATGGTCAGTATGACGTTGTGGCTGAAAGAATGCCATAGTTGGGAGCTTAACATTAGAGGATATACTTTGTATCAAAACGACAGGCAGGAAGACATAGGCGGTAGTGTGGCTCTGTTGGTAAGAGATGGAATTACATCTTTACAAAAAGTGACATTTGTGGGTGGAGTTAAGAAACCGCAAGGATATAAATACCATTATGGAAATCTTATATAGGCTACCAAATAGTAGCCAAAATATGAGGTTGAGATTGCAAAGGGAGCTGGAAAAGGCATGTAATAAGGTAATGTCATAATTGTAATGAGGGACGTCAATATGCAAGGGGATTGGGAAAATCAGGTTGGTGTCAGGTTGAAAGAGAGGAAATTTGTTGAATGCATATGAGATAGCTTTTTAGAGCAACTTGTGCTTGTGCATACTTAGGGAAAGTCTATCTTAGATTGGGTGTTGTGCAATAACCCAGATCTTATTAGAGAGCTTAATATAACAGACCCTTGAATTCATGCTGCAATTTGAGAGGGAGATGCATAAGTCACGTGTATCAATATTGCAATAGAATAAAGGGAATTACAGAGCCATGATGGAATGCCAGAGCAGGCTCAACGGGCTGATTGGCATAATTCTGCTGCTACGTCTTATGGTCTTATGCCTCAACTAATGAAAGCAAGCATGCCATATGCCTTCTTAACCACCATATCTACCTGTTTAGCCACTTTCAGGGATCTATGACTTGGACCCCAGGATCCTTCTGCCCATCAGCACAGTTAAGAGTCTTGCAAATAACAGAGTACAGTCTCTTTACATTTGACCTACCAAGGTGCAACACTTCACATTTAGCCAGGTTAAAGTTTATCTGCCATTTCTCCACCAAGAACTGCAACTGATCTATATCTCACTGCCCGTCTTCTGCACTATCCACAACACCACCCACCTTTGTATCATCTGCAAGCTTACTAACCCACCCATCTACTTTTTCATCCAGGCTTTTTATATACATCACAACCAGCTTTAATAGGCAAGCCAGCTGCGAATCCAAAAGGCCAATACACAGTGGATCCCATGCATCTTAATCTTCTGGATGAGCCTCTCATGAGGGATCTTGTGAATCTCTTACTAAAATCCATGTAACAACAACCTTCATCAATCACCCTGGTTATCTGATCAAAGAACTCAATCAAGTTGGCAAGACACAACTTGCCCTGCACAAAGCCATGCTGGCTTTCCCTAATTAAGCCATGGTTTTCCAAATGCTCATAAATTCTATCCCTAAGAATTCTCTCCAGTAACTTCCCTAACATTGATGTGAGATTCACTGGTCTATAGTTTTCAGGACTGTTGTTCTTGAATAATGGAACAACATTAGCAACACGCCAGTCCTGTGGGACCTTGCCTGTGGCTGGAGAGGGCACAAAGATATTGGTCAAGGTCCCAGCAATCTCTTCTCTTCCCTTTCTCAATAACCTGTGGTCTATCTTATCAGGCCTTGTGGACTCGTGTACCTTATTGCTCTTTCAAAGGTTAAGATAGAATGAAATGCAGCTATAACTTCCATTGAAATGTGGATTTCACACACGTGCCCATCTTGGTCCCTCCTCCTTTTCCTTAGCGGCCTGTGATATTTGGCAAAAAAATGTTATAAATAATGCAACCACAGATGGTAAATATTAATCATGTGGCTGTTTTACGCTCGAAGTAATAATATATGATGATTTAGGGAAAATTAGAAAGTAGAAAAGGCATCTATGAACATTTGAACTTGGTTGCTGATTTGTCCAATTATAATGTGAGTGGTCTTTGAATTGCCAGTCTTGTTGGGTCCATAGGCAATGGAGATGCATTTTGCTTTTACATGGCTGAAAAGGGAGAGTTGTTTGCTAGACCTTGGAGCTCTAATTTAAGACATTAAGTCTGGAAATCTATATTGCACATTGATTAATGACAGTGGGGTACATGTGATGTTGAAAACATCTGGATCCCTTCCAAAAGTGCCAGCTTAAATTTTCTGATGGATGCAATCCAGAAATGGGTGTAAACATAATCTATTCTTGATGATTGATTTTCCATCACCTCATGCTTGGAAATAAATAATGCCATATGACATAATTTCATCCCTTAGAAACTAAGGGTAATGTACTAAGATTACAACATTATGCAGATACAGTATGTAAATAACAGGAAGAATGGCAGGATTCATTTAGTGATGCACAAACTGCAGTGGTTTCTGAATGGGGCTCATGACCACATATCAATGTCAAATAGAGATGAGCAATAAATGCTAGTCTTGCTAGCGATGCTCACATCCCAACAATAAATGATTAAGAGCTATTACATAATTCCATTAAAGTGATGGAAGTGCTTCATGACTTAAAATGCCTCAATTTTAAGATTTACATCTTTCTCTTAAAGCAACCCCTGCCTATCTCTCTAACCTCTTTCTACTCTGGTTTCCTCTGAGATATCTTAACTCCTCAAGTTTTAGTTTCTTCATTATCTTTTATTTGGTTGTTCTGCTTTTGCTCACTGTGTGTTCAGCTGAAAGTGGGCTAGCCTCACAAACCCCTCCTTAAATTTCTCCTCTCCTCTACCTCTCTTTCCTTCTTATTAAAGTCTGCTTTTTTTTACTGAAATACTTGTTAATCTGCCCGAAAATCTTCAAATGTGGCTTCTATCCAAATTGTGACAATCCAAAATTTTGTAATACATTTTGGAAAAATTTCCTAAACTTAAGGTGCCATAAACTTACAGCATGTGAATTTAATTAGCAAATAAATTTCAATATAGAATAATTGAGAATCTGCACACTTTGGCAGGAATAATAAAAAAAACTGTATGCTCCATGCAAAATGGCTACTTATAGAAGAACAAAGTAATCAGGGGCTCAGTTACACAAATCACCATGTTAATAAGCCCTTTAAAAAAGAAATAAACCAAGCATTTAGATTGTTTTTTTAGCAGTACTGAATGTAAAAGTTACATTTAAAATGCGAAAAATGACGAATATTAGATAAACTATCGCTGTTATTCCTCTTGTATAATTAACACTTCTAGCCTACGTGTTGATTGCACAATAGAAGTAGCTTTCAGACTGCTATTTTTTGTTGTCCTTTCTTCATGAAGCTTATGTTAACTTTGGAATTTTCATACACACTTAGCTTCATGTGAAAACTCTAAACCTGATTTCTCAGATCCAACAGTACAGTTAAGGGAGCTCACTTGAACTATTGTAAGTTTAAACTGTTTACAAACTAGTTTTGCTATAAAATATTCTGAAAATCTTGCATCTGATCCACATGATTTTTAACAACACATTAAAAAATACTAGTTATCAGACTATCAGTTCTTAAAATCTAATATTATCTGTGTTTTTTATAATCTTCCATAAATATTTAAATATGTAAGTGTATGGGTCTTTGCCCCACTGACCCCCTGTTGCCTAGGGTGAATAGCCGTTGACCCCGCCAAACAGTGCTATTGCTTTGGTGTGGATGAGGTGTGAGTCGCCCAATGATCAGCCATGACACAAATATGAAACAATATACAAAGTGCGAGTAAAGAATTATACTTTATAGCAAACTTTTGGTGCTGGGTTAGTAGTAACAACTACAAGAAAAGGCACCACATAAGTAACTTATCAGTCTTGTGCACATAATATTTTAATACGTTGGCGCTCACGCCTCCAATTCCATCCACAACGTCCTTCCAAGACTCTGGCCACCCTCCGAACCCCTGAGGTCCAGTGACCGCCGCCCGGGAACCACCGTCCGTTCCTCACACGTCCGTTCCCTCTGCTCACCTCCCGAAAAAGTCTGCGCTCCTCAACTCAGCACACATATGCAAGATAACAGAACATGACTTCCATTGGCTAACAAATGAATACAATTCCCATTATCTCCCTGTATAACCCAAACATTGCAGTTACAGAGAACCCCTTGCTCAGCAGTTAACATTACGAGAAGCCATTTTAATATAGCACTTCAGAGAAGCCATTTTGGTAATAAGCGATCAACAGTTAACAGTCCATCGAGTATACTGAGAGCCCTACATAAGGATTTGCATATCTCTATACATTTATGCATATTCGAGGCTCTTTGTAATGCTTCGTTGCTTTTGGCCTGATGCCACCTGACATCAAAAAAAGGGAAGCTCAGGTCACAAACATCACCATACCTTTGTGGAGAACTTTCAGTTTTGTCGCTGGCTGCAAATTCTGAGACAACATTAATAAGATACTGAGGTATCTGATAAGGTCTGAAACAAATGCACAAGAATAATAGCAGAAATGAATAGCTATAGCAGTCTGTAATGACCCAGTCAGGTTGTTCTTTTTTTGTCTAGAAAAGCGAAGGCTAAGGGGTCATCTGAGGGCCATCAAGGAAGTGTAGCTGTTAAATCAAGTTAATGTGGAAAAATTATTTCCATTTACTGGAGATCAAATTTAGGGGCCATAAATATCAGTAGAATATGTGCAACCGGTTAAAATATCCATGCAGAAAGCAAGCCAATTTGTAGAATTTACTTGCAGAGGGATAGAATTGAAAAATAAGGGAGCAATGCTAAATTTGTATGGAATCTTGGTTCAACTATATGGAGTCTGCATAAATTCTGCCCTTGAATGGAAAATCCTACAAAAAGTAGTGTATATACCCCAGTACATCAGGGGTAAAGCATTGCCCACCATTCAGTACATCCACACGGAGCATTATTGGAGGAAAGCAACATCCATCAACAGGGACCCCTATGCACCCATGTTACGCTGCTGCCATCAGGAAAAAAGTACAGGAGCCGCATAACTCACACCACCAGGTTCAGGAACAGTTATTACCCCTCAGCCATCAGGCTCCTGAACCAAAGAGGATAACTTCAATCAACTTCATTTGCCCCATTTCTGAAAAGTTCCCACGATCTATGGACTCATTTTCAAGGACTCTTCATCTCATGTTCTCGATATTTATTGCTTATTTATTTATTATTATTATTATTTCTTTATTTTCCATTTGCACAATTTGTAGTCTTTTGCACAGTGGTCCAACAACCAGTTGGTGTGGTCTTTCATTGATTCTTTTATGGAGTTATTGAGTATGCCCACAGAAAGTGAGTCTCAGGGTGACATATATGTACTTTGATAATAAATTTACTTTGAGCTTTGAACTTATGAAATACACTATATTATGAAAGTATTGTTGAGCCACTGGAAAGGGAACAGAGAAGATTCATAAAGGTGATGTATACATGTGAAATATACATATCAGGAGGATGAATTCCTTTTGAATGCTCTAATTGAGTATTTTAAACTGATAAATGGATTTAATAGAGTTGGTACAGAAAGATTGCTTCCATTGGCTCTCTGTCACCTTCTGAATGGCATCCAGATGTGATCTTCACATCTGGATCTCTGAACAAACAATAACTTGTAGGAAAGAGACCAACAACGTTGGGCAGTTTTCAGAAATACAACAGGGATGAGCAAGTTGGGCTGAATTGTCTTATTCTGTGTTAAATGTTTATTTAATGGAATATAAATGCAAGCAAATCACTAATAAATTCTGGAACTTCTTCCTTACTGAGACAGAGGTAACAATACAGGATGCTAAGTCACGTGGCATGAACACATTTAAAGGAATACTAATTAAATGCATGATGGACAAGGGAATAAATACAATAACAGGACTGATTGAAGAAGGGTGGGAGGAGGCTTGAGCTGACATGCAGCAGAATGGCCTGAGTAGGCATTGTAAATTTGAAATGATTCTATGAGGCAGTTCCTTTAGGGAAGGAATGAGGTGAGGAAAGTACACAACAAAAAAATTCTGAGGAAAATAAATTTTCTTGAAAGGAAGGACCAATGATTGTAGAAGACATCTTCCCTCGCAAAACTAAATAGTCCTACAGGCAATTTTATTACATGAATTTAACAGCCTTCCACTAGATTCGTATTTTGCATACCTGCGGTTTCTTGCTATAATCAAATAGCTTGCTGTAGAACAATGAAAATAAAAAATGCAAATTGAAAATAATATAGATGGGATAGGAAATAATATGCTGTACATAAATAATTTGCATTGAACCTTTCCTTAATAGTTCTTGAATGTGTAAACATTGAAAGAGAGTTTGATTTGTGATTATTGTTTGGCTATTTGTTGCATGACTGGATTTTAATGCAAAGTGACAACAACAACGACAACAGTATCCATTATTTCTTATGTTTAAGTCTTCAGGCAATTCAGGCAAGGGATAAAGGCTTCCTTGACACTATGTTATAGAGGAGTGGTGATATCATCTCTGGATGTTCTGTTTTATAAATATTTCTCTGGAAACATTATTAAAATAGATGATTTAGTGATATGTGAGAATTTACTATGCACAAATTGGCTGCTGGACTTCCACCATTGCAACATTCTACTTAAGAAATGCATCATTGCATGTTAGGTGTCGTAGTATTTCCCAAAATCACAAAAGACTCCCAAGGTCATTTTTGATTTGAAGTTGTGTTTGAATAGTCACTTCAAATTTTATTTCCTTCATCTTTATCCCAGGCATTGCATCAGTAAAAAAAATTTTTAAATTTTTTAGCTTGAAGCAAAGTTACAGTTTTGGAGGCAAGAGAGTGACAATGATTATATAATAACCATTCTTGAAAAAGTTAGTTTAACATTAAGATATTTTTTGCACAGAAAGGTAAATTTGTTATCAAAGTATGTGTATATGTCACCATACACCACCTTGAGATTCATTTTCTATGAAGTATGTGGTCATTCAGCCCAGTATCTCCATTCTAATGTAAATTGGACTTCTGAAAAACTTCACTTATCAGCTCCTGGCTATTTAAATATTTATCCAGCTACAAGCTGAGAATTACTTCCTCTACCTCCCTTTCAAAGATTTCCACTCGATGCATTACATTTTTTGTTTGTTTTCAGCTTTCCTCTGATTCTGTTACCCATTAGCTTAAATAAATGTCCTATAGTTACAGATATCTCTGCTCAGAAGAATTACTCCTTTCAGTTTCCACTGTCTAGTCCTCACATACAGTAATTTTATTTACCAAACTAAATATGTCCACTATTTCTTTTGTTCCAAAGAAAAAAAACACCCATGCTATTTTCTCATTTTCACAAAATTCTTGTAAATCCCTGCAAATTCTTAGTGCTATCTTATCAATCATAGTGTGATGAACAGAACTGCATGCAGAAGTTATGGCCCAATTAATCTTTTATTCAATTCTTATGTGACTTCCCTCTTGTATTTTATGCTTCTGCAAATAAAGCAAGCATTCCCTATACCCTCTGAATTAGCTTATCTTCTTGCAGTGCTGTCTTCAGGGATTATGTGGACATGATCTCCAAGATCCCTTTTTTCCTTGACAGTATGTTTCTTATCATGTATTTTCTTGCTTTGTTTGGTCTTCAGTGTATGTTACCTTGCACTTCTCTGGACTGAATTCTATTTATTATTTTTGTGCCTACCTGTTCTCCAAACCCAGATCTCTCTCCCTCAAAAACAATGTAATTGGCAAACTTAGGAATTGTGGCTTATTTGTTTTAGTTTAATTAAACAAAAAGCTAAAAGAAAATAACCTAATTCTGAGCTGTGGTGAATTGCATACATCTCCCTTACAAACCAGCGGTATGGAGACATGATCTACTGTTGCTGATCTCGATACATGAAGACCGAGAAGGACACCACTTCAACCGGCGCAGGCAAAAACGAAGTGGGCACAAGAGGTTTTAGAAGCGTAGTTCTCTTCTGATAACTCTGTAAGCAAACATATCAAAATAGATGCCATCTATGAGCCTTTAAGTGCCAAGAAAACACAAGCTAATAGAATTCAAAGGTCAACCGAAGAGATGGCCAATCAGGACTGACAGGGGCCTATATATATGCGAGTACTTCCAGTGAGTAAAACCAAACACTCAGCACTGAGAAAGTCAGCTTGACTGGTGATGAAACATCTGCAAGCTAGTTGCCAAGCTCGGCGAAAACTCAAACATCAAGCATCTCTCTTGTCCCTTAAATTCCTGTCAACTGGTACTTTTTTATTGTCATGGAACAAAATTTTAATCTAACTTTCTACTTTAACTTGATTGCATTGGCTTTCTTGAGCCCGTTGAAATTTATATTGCATAATACATCAAATGTTCTACTCTTGTTCAGTCATATGATGTACGTTTATGGTAAAGAAGGCATGACATTTTAGCATTATTTTCATTAAACTGATCCTGGTGATGGAATCAGTGTATACTGGATAATACCAGCAGAAGAAGTAATCATTCCAGCAGCTCAAGGCTGATGCCCAAATGATGATCTATGTCATCAGAAATGAGTGGTGGCTAGAAAAAGCCAATGAGATTGAGATTTATATCAGAAACATGACATGAGCTTCTTCAGGATTTAAGAACCACTTGCAGTGTAAGTTGCTTTGGTCTGACACTGCTCGGTGCCTGAGACAGGTTGACATATCTTAGAAGGATCGCTTCAAGACTTATGAATCATAAGCCAGTTTCCAGAAATGCGATGACTAAATCCATTCTCACTGCACTGAATTGACATTTTTCACTGATACCACCAGTTGCTAATAAAACATTCCTAATCACTACACCATCCCTAAAGTAGTATGACATAATTTCATGTAAATCAAAAGCAAAAGACTACATGGTTGGATGGTAAACTAGTTCAAGTTTGCAAGTCTGAAGGTAAAGAATTCTTACAGAATCAATTCCGAACAGGAATAATGAGAAGATTCCTAAGGACACAAAATGTAAGTGATTTAGAAATTAAGTCAAACAGTGGAATTTATGGCATTGTCTTCCTCTTTACAGCAGAAATATCCTGACCCATTTTTAAACCAATTATTTCTCTTTATCAAGGAAATCCTGCTGGCATTTCAATGCAGAGTTTAGACCATCCTGTTATGATCTTTGTTCCCACCAGATTCAGGAATTGTCCCAGGATCAAAATAAGGAAATTAGGACATGAACATAGTTTTCGCTGAGTTGACAAAGGCCTTAACTCATCATACATGAAACCCATTGTAAGGTGCTGGACATATCTGGCTGCCATCCAAAATTTATTAAGTGCTTCTTCACAATTAGATGATTGCCATTCTCAGTAAAGGCCTGGATTAATTTGTCATCCAAACTGGGCTTGAGCCAGAATGTGCTATCACCCCAATCCTGTAAAAGTTGTTTCCCCAGTACAGTTGACATCAAATTCAGAAAGAATGGATGACTCTCTAATTGTCACCATCTGAAGTGAAAACTAGGGTGTCCGCAGCAACCAGCACTGATATTTGATTTGCTAAGAACTTCAAAGTAAATTTATTATCAAAGTATATACAGTAGATGTCACCATGTATCCTGTGGTGGACTGGGCCATATCCACTACTATTTGTTGGATTTTCATTCAAGGGCATTGGTGTTTCCGTACCAGGCTATGATGCAGTCAGTCAATATATTCTCCACTACACATATATAAAAGTTTTTTCAAAGTTTTAGATGTCATGTCAAGTTTCACAAACTCCTAAGGAAATAGAGATGCTGCCATGCTTTCTTCATAATTGAACTTATGTGCAGAACCCAGATCAGCTCCTCTGGAGTGATAACACCGAGGAATTTAAAATTGCTAAACTCTCCACTCCTAATCCTTTAATGAGGACAGGCTCATGGACCTCTGCTTTCCTCCTCCTGAAGTCAATACTCAGCTCCTTGGTCTTGCTGACATTGAGTAAAAGGTTGTTATAATGATCCTCCTTCAATCTCCTTCCTGTTTTCTGATTCATCACCACCTTTGATTTGGCCTATAACAGTGGTGTTGTCAGTAAACTTGAATTTGGCATTAGAGCTGTGCTTAACCACACAGTCATAAGTGTAAAGCAAGTAGAGTAGGGGTTAAGCACACAGCCTTGTGGTGCACCTGTGCTGATGGACACTGTGGAGGAGATGTTGTAGTTAATCTGAACTGACTGGGGTCTGCAAGTGAGGAAATTGAGGATACAATTGCACAAGAAGATATTGAGGCCAAGGTCTTGAAGAGTATTGATTAGTTCTGAGGGGATAATAGCATTGAATGCCAAGTTGCAGTCAATAAAGTATGCATCTTTGCTGTCCAGATGTTCCAGGGTTGAGTGAAGAGGTAACGAGATGGCATCTGCTGTGGATCTGTTGCTCTGGTAGGCAAATTGGAGCAGATCCAAGTTGCTTCTCAGGCAGGAGCTGATACATTTAATCACTAACCTCTCAAAATTCTTCATCACAGTGGATGTAAGTGCTACTGTACGGTAGTCACTGAGGCAGGTTACCACATTTTTCATTAGACACCAGTATAATTGAAGTTTGCTTGAAGCAGGTGGGTAGTTGAAACTGCCGAAGTGAGAGGTTAAAGATCTCAATGAATACTGCAGTCTGTTGATCAGCACAGGACTTTCGTACTTGGCCATGTACCCCATTTGGTCTGGATGCTTTTGTGGGTTCCCCCTCCTGAAGGCTGCTCGCACGCCAGCTTCTGAAACTGAAATCATAGAGTCATCATGATGGTTCCTCCATACTTGGACAGTGAAAGTGAGCATAGAAGGCATTGAGCTCATCTGGAAGCGAAGCCCTGCTGTCACCTATGTCGTTTGATTTGACTCTATAAGAGGTGATGGTATTCAAACCCTACCACAGCTGTCAAGCTTCCTTCATTGATTCAAGTTTGGTCCAGAATTGCCACTTTGCCCATGAGATGGCTTTCTGGGTATTCTACGTGGACCTCTTGTAACTGTCTAGGTCACTAGACTTGAATGCCGGTGACCTGGCCCTCAGCAGATTGAAGCCAAGGTTCAACCAGGGCTTCTCCTTGGGGAAGCTGGATGATTTTGTGGGAACACACTTGTCTACAGTGATTTCGCGGAACATCATTCTTCTGCACAGTGAGAATAACCCTGAAGCCACACTTTTAAAAAAAATCTAGAATTCTCACTTAACACTGAGAAGATCAAAATGCTATAATAGCCTGCCTCATGCCATGAATATCAGCCCCCACAACTATCATGAAGAAAAAGGTGAATGCAACTGTTACCTTGGAAGCTTTTTCTCTGTAAATGTCACTAATAGCTGAAAAATTCAGCATAGTATCCAGTGCACAAATGTCACCTTTGTGAAACAGGTCCTGTATATAGTATGTTCACTGATCATTATCAAAGGGAGAACATCATAATACAGATCATTATCCCAGTCCCCTATGGATGAGAAATTTGGGTGACCTACCAACAGCACCTTAAGAATCTGAGAAGTTACCAGTGGCTCCAGAAGGTGATTTGCAGAAAGTAAGAGGTTCACCAGATTAACATCAGCATTGTCAACAAAGGCTATCATCACCAGGGTTGAGGCAATGATTACATTGCATGAATTAGACCTGCATGCAGATACCAGATTCTCATCTGTCCAAGCAAGCTCTCCATTTCCAGCCCACCCTCATTCAGGTGGTCTGAAGAACTGCTGCAAATTCATGCTGAAAGTGTATCTCAGGAAAGTTGATGTAGATACTGAAGGAGAAAGCCTCACTGGTGACTTATTCTTCCTCTAAGTAATAGAGGAAAAGAGCTTTGGCTTTGAAGCTGTTTGAGAGAGGAGGACGGTAGAGGACTGAGCTCCCAGAAAGTAGGCAGATGACCTGTAAGGAAATGTCTGCAATGTGTGGGTAGGATTGTGGTTTCATGATTGGGTTCCGAAGTCATCTCAGTACCTTTATGCAAATCTGTGGTAGAGGTTATTCTTGACTCATGGACAACAATGACTGCTCATTGTCATCTCAGAAAAATAAATCATTGTCCACACTGCCCATTATTAATGAGCAGTTCTCTAAGTGCTTGTTTAGAGAACTTCTGAAGTCTTGGCAACAACTTGACCAAAACCTATATCAGACTGATTTTTAGTTACTTAGTCTTCATATCTTTTGCCCTCAAAGTCAATTCTTGTATCATCTCTCTTTCTCGAAGTGAGCTGTAAAGTGTTCCTTCATATCTTTAAACCTGTTTACTGCCTCTACATTCAGGCTGCCAGCTGTTTGAGTGGTAACCTGGTGCAGTTCATGGAATTCAATTGAAATCAAATTTTTCATAAGAGGTAATTCTTAACAAGTGTTTGGTCACCTCTGTGTCTGTAGTGAAACCTAAGAGAAACGAAAATAAATTGACAAAAACAAAATCACTTAGAAGCTTTGTTTCTAAGTGATTTCTACTGTGCAGTTTCTTAATAAATTTAATACTTCTAAGATGCAAGAACTTTTACATATTTCTCTCTTGTGCTTGAAAAGGATCTTTAAGGATCAAGTATCAGGGTCAACGTTATTCATCATATGCATTTACATGTAGAGTGGATTCCAGTTAATTGGGCCATCAGTAGCCTGGATATAGGGTGCAAATTGAACCAAGAGTTAAAATTGGCATGTCGCAAAGGTAATGCTACGGTTGTTATGGGGGATTTTAACATGCAGGTAGACTGGGAAAATCAGGTTGGTACTGGACCCCAAGGAAAGGAGTTTGTGGAGTGCCTCCGAGATGGATTCTTAGAGAAGCTTGTACTGGAGCCTACCATGGAGAAGGTAATTCCGGATCTTGTGTTGTGTAATGAACCGGATTTGATAAGGGAACTCAAGGTAAAGGAGCCATTAGGAGGTAGTGACCATAATATGATAGGTTTTAATCTACAATTTGAGAGGGAGAAGGGAAAATCAGAAGTGTCAGTGTTACAGTTGAACAAAGGGGACTATGGGGTCATGAGGAAGGAGCTGGCCAAAGTTAACTGGAAAGATACCCTAGCAGGGATGACAGTGGAACAACAATGGCAGGTATTTCTGGGAATAATACAGAAGGTGCAGGATAAATTCATTCCAAGGAGGAAGAAAGATTCTAAGGGAAGTAAGGGGTGACCGTGGCTGACAAGGGAAGTCAAGGACAGTATAAGAATGAAAGAGAAGAAGTATAACATAGCAAAGATGAGCAGGTAGCCAGAGGATTGGGAAACTTTTAAGGAGCAACAGAAGATAACTAAAAAGGCAATATGGAGAGAAAAGATGAGGTATGAAGTAAGCTAGCCAAGAATATAAAGGAGGTAAAAGCTTCTTTAGGTATGTGAGGAGGAAAAAACTTGTTAAGACCAAAGTTGGGCCCTTGAAGACAGAAACGGGTGAATTTATTATGAGGAACAAAGAAATGGCAGATGAGTTGGACAGGTACTTTGGATCTGTCTTCACTAGGGAAGACACAAACTATCTCCCAGATGTAATAGTGGCCAGAGGACCTAGGGTAACGGAGGAACTGAAGGAAATTCATATTAGGCAGAAAATGGTGTTGGATAGACTGATGGGACTGAAGGCTGATAAATCCCCAGCACCTAATGGTCTGCATCCCAGGGTATTAAGGAGGTGGCTCTAGAATGTGGATGCATTGGTAAACATTTTCCAATGTTCTATAGATTCAGGATCAGTTCCTGTGGATTGGAGGGTAGCTAATGTTATCTCATTTTTTAAGAAAGGAGGGAGAGAGAAAATAGGAAAATATAGACCAGTTAGCCTGACACCAGTGGTGGGGAAGATGCTGGAGTCAACTATAAAAGATGAAATAACGGCACATTTGGATAGCAAGAACAGGATCAGTACGAGTCAGCATGGATTTACAAAGGGGAAATCATGCTTGACTAATCTACTGGAATTTTTTGAGGATGTAACTATGAAAATGGACAAGGGAGAGCCAGTGGATGTAGTGTACCTGGACTTTCAGAAAGCTTTTGATAAGGTCCCTCATAGGAGATTAGTGGGCAAAATTGGAGCACATGGTATTGGGGGTAGGGTACTGATATGGATAGAAAATTGGTTGGCAGACAGGAAACAAAGAGTAGGGGTTAACGGGTCCCTTTCAGAATGGCAGGCACTGACTAGTAGGGTACCTCAAGGCTCGGTGCTGGGACCGCAGCTATTTACAATATACATTAATGATTTAGATGAAGGGATTAAAAGTAACATTAACAAATTTGCAGATGACACAAAGCTGGGTGGCAGTGTGAAATGTGAGGAGGATGTTATGTGAATGCAGGGTCACTTGGACAGGTTGGGTGAGTAGGAAGATGCATGGCAGATGCAGTTTAATGTGGATAAATGTGAGGTTATCCACTTTGGTGGCAAGAACAGGAAGGCAGATTACTATTTGAATGGTGTCAAGTTAGGAAAAGGGGAAGTACAACGAGATCTAGGTGTCCTCGTTCATCAGTCACTGAAAGTAAGCATGCAGTGAAGCAGGCAGTGAAGAAAGTGAATGGCATGTTGGCCTTCATAACAAGGGGAGTTGAGTATAGGAGCAAAGAGGTCCTTCTGCAGTTGTACCACACCTGATGAGACCACACATGGAGTACTGTGTGCAGTTTTGGTCTCCAAATTTGAGGAAGGACATTCTTGCTATTGAGGGAGTGCAGCGAGGTTAATTCCTGGGACGGCGGGACTGTCATACGTTAAAAGATTGGAGCGACTGGGCTTGTATACACTGGAATTTAGAAGGATGAGAGGGGATCTGATTGAAACATATAAGATTATTAAGGGATTGGACACGCTAGAGGCAGCAAACATGTTCCCGATATTGGGGGAGTCCAGAACCAGAGGCCACAGTTTAAGAATAAGTGGTAGGCAATTTAGAACGGAGTTGAGGAAAAACTTTTTCACGCAGAGAGTTGTGGATCTGTGGAATGCTCTGCCTCAGAGGGCAGTGGAGGCCAATTCTCTGGATGCTTTCAAGAAAGAGTTATATAGAGCTCTTAAAGATAGTGGAGTAAAGGGATAATACCATGCCCTTAATACCATCGTTCCAAATAAACTGATTCCTAAGCTCCGGAACCTGGGCCTCAGCACACAGATCTGCAGCTGGATCTTCAACTTCCTCACAGACAGGACCCAGGCTGTAAAAATAAGGGACAAGCTCTCCTCTACAATCACTCTGAGCACCACTGCCACACAAGGCTAGGTACTCAGCCCCCTGCTGTACTCACTGTACACCCATGATTGTGTAGCCAAGTTTCCATCAAACTCAATATACAAGTTTGCTGATGACACAACAATTGTAGGCTGTATCTCGGGTAATGATGAGTTTGAGGACAGAGAGGAAATTAAGAACCTGGTGGCATGATGTGAAGACAATATCCCTAACGTCAGCAAGACAAAGGAATTGGTTGTTGACGTCAGAAGGAGTAGTGGACCGCACAACACAATTTACATCAGTGGTGCGCAAGTGGAACAGGTCAAAAACTTTAAGTTCCTCGGGGTCAATATCACAAATGACCTGACTTGGTCCAACCAAGCAGAGTTCACTGACAAGAAGGCCCACCAGCGCCTTTACTTCCTGAGAAGACTAAAGAGATTTGGCCTGTCACCTAAAACCCTCATTAATTTTTATAGATACACCGTAGAAAGCATTTTTCTAGGGTGCATCACAACCTGGTATGGAAGTTATCCTGTCCAAGACCGAAAGAAGCTGCAGAAGATTGTGAACATGGCGCAGCACATCACACAAACCAACCTTCCGCCCGTGGACTCACTTTACACCGCACGCTGTCGGAGCAGTGCTGCTGGGATATTCAAGGACACGGCCCACCCAGCCAACAGACTTTTCATCCATCTCCCTTCCGGGAGAAGGTTCAGAAGCTTGAAGACTCGTACGGCCAGATTCTTTCCAACTGTGATAAGACTACTGAATGGATCCTGACCCAGATCTGGGCCGTACCCTCCAAATATCTGGACCTGCCTCTCGGTTTTTTTGCACTACCTTACTTCCCATGTTTCTATTTTCTATTTATGATTTATAATTTAAAATTTTAATATTTACTAATTTTAACTATTTTTAATATCTTTAATATTTAATATTTGTAATCCAGGGAGTGTGAAGCGCAGAATCAAATACCGCTGTGATGATTGTACGTTCTAGTACCAATTGTTTGGCGACAATAAAGTATGAAGTATAAAGTATATGGGGAAAATGCAAGAACGGGGTACTGATTGTGGATGATCAGCCATGATCACAGTGAAAGGCGGTGCTGGCTTGAAGTGCCAAATGGCCTACTCCTGCACCTATTGTCTATTGTCTATTGTCCATCGGTTAATTGGGGCAGCTGTTTATGTGGGACAACTCGTAAAGAACAGAAGCTAAATTTGAGAGAATAGCTGGGATTCCCTTCAAATTTATTTGGGACACTACACCACTTGTTTGGGACAGGAGACTGTTGCCGAACAGTTTCTAGCTAGTGTCAGTCACGTACACTGGTGTGGCCATTAGACACTACAGCGAGCTTAGGGAGAACAGTGTCTTTTGCCTGTGTTTGTGTTGAAAAAAAGCAGTGATTCTTGTCACTAATAGCTAGAAATAAACAATGAGACTACTCAGAACTGTTTTGCTTGCAGCAGTTTCAAACATTCAGGCTAAGAGAGGCAGAAACGGCCAGGAGTGAAAATGAAACGATTTCATTACTTCAACAAATTAATCATCTAGAATGTTACAATGAAAATGAAGATTTTGAGAATGCAAACATCTAAAGCATTGTAAGAAGGCAATCCATTATCTGCACTTGATACCTGTTTAGATTTTGTTTATATACAGTCAATCAAAAGAACACAGATGGATTCCTCCATTTCTGAATACATTGCAGAACTGTGCAACTTTCTCAGTACTGTAACTTTAGAGATGGACTTTCTGATACATTAAGGGACAAGCTTGTACTGTATGTGGCATGCATAGTCAAAGCACTCAAAAGAGACTAGTGTCCGAAAAAGATCTAACTTTAGAATGGGCACTGACTATTGTAACATTGTTAGAGACTGCAGAAATAGAGGCATCAGAACTATAGAAAAAGAATTTAGAATGTGAAATACACAACATGTCCGTGGATGGTGCAAAAAGCCAAAAATGTTATCAATGTGGCAAATCCTCCCATGACGCAAGTAACTGTTAATTCAAGGAGAAGTCTGCAGAAAGTGTCTCAGATAAGGTCACATAGAGAGAGTGTGCAAGTCAGACAAAAAGCACAGAGAGAAAAACCGCACAGAGTGAGAAGTTCCAAGCACAAAATGAAGCAAATGCATAAAGTGACCAAAAGTGAAACAGACAGCAGATTCTGGCAAAGGTGATCTGTCATGCCTAGAACTGCACAGTATTACTGAAACAGATCACAAAATCATATGGATCACAATAGATGTGTCTGGTGTAAAACTGAAAATGGAACAGGACACGGGGTCAGCTTTGTCTATAGTCTCAGAGGCTGATACAGCAGACTGTTTTCTAAGCTACCATTAGAAAAGACCTCAGTAATGCTAAAGACCTACACAGACAAAAAAGTGTCACCCAAAGGCAAACTAAAAGTGAATGTGACATATGGAGGCCAAACACAGCAGTTAGAGCTTTATGTGTTGAAAAGTGAAAAGTGAAGGGCCAGTACTGTTTGGGTGTCAATATCAGAGAAAAATCCAACTAGGCTGGCACACAATCAAAGCTCTCAATGTGCCATCAACAGGCAACAGCAGCACAAATGGTAACACTAACCAGAGACTGGCACAACTGCTTAATGCTAATGAGAAGGTGTTTGAGAAGGGGATTGGTAAACTCAAAGGTACGAAGGCCAGAATTGAACTGGTTAAAGTAGCAATACCAAAATTCCATAAAACACATCCCATGCCTAATGTCCTAAAGAGGATGCTGAACTTCAGAGCTTGGAAGTGTCTGGCATTCTCTCTGAGGTTGAGTGGAGCAATTGGACCATGCCAATTGTCCCGGCGATCAAGAAAGGGAAGGCCACACTGTTTGCATATGTGGGGACTACAAAGTGAGCACCAGCCTCGTGCTGTGTACCGTGCAGTGTCTTCTGCCATGAATAGAAGACACTTTTCACATCTTTGGCAGGTGGGGAGAGGTTTTCAAAGGTTGACTTGTTACAAGCCTATCTGAAAATGGAGATCAAGGAGTCAAGGAGGTATTTCCTCACAATCAATTCTCACAAGGGACTGTTCCAGTATAATCATATCACCTTTGGCGTCACGTCAGCTCCAGCAATTTGGCAAAAAGCCATGGATCAAGTGCTCCAGGGCAGCCCATGAACACAATGGTACCTTGATGGCATCATTGTGACTGGCAAGAATGATGAAACGCCCCTCCAGAAGCAGGCTGAGTGAGTATGGTCTGTGCGTAAAGAGAGAGAAATGTGAGTTTTCCAAGATTTAAATCTCATTTTGTGGACATATCATTGATAAGCATGGCTTACATAATCACAAGATTGAAGTACTGCTGCAGGCACCCAAGCCGGAAGATGCATCACAACTCGGGTCATACTTGGGCCTTGTTTACTACCACTGGTTTCTCCCAAACATTGCTACAGTGCAGCAGCCACTGAACACACTGTTGCAGACAGGGGCAAAGTGGGAATGGTCAGAAAGGTGTAAAAGAGTATTCAAGGAAGCAAAGAGACTAATAACAAGAGATGAATTGCTTATCTATTATAACCCATCTCTGCCCATCAGACTGGTGTGTAATGTGTGCTCTTCTGACAATGGAGCCTTTTTGTCACACACTATGGAAGATGGATCTGAACGTCTGATTTCATTTGCTTCAAGATCACTGACGCGTGCAGAATGCAACTGTGCACAAATTGACTGAGAGGCCCTTGGTCTAGTATGGGGAATAAAGAAATTCCACCACAACTTCTATGGACAAAGTTTACTCTAGTGACAGACCATCAACTCCTTGTGTCCATTTTCAATCCTCGGAAGGGAATCCTAGTGATGACTGCTACCTGGTTGTAACATTGGGCATTTTCCCTTGGAGCCCAGCCTTATGACATAGAGTTCAAGGGTACCAAACAACACAGCAACTCTGACGGCTTGTCACGTCTTCCACTGTTAGCAAGTGAAGAACAAAATTCTTCATTCTGTGACCCAGCAGAGGTGTTCCAACAGAATTGGCAGACCAGTTGCCAGTAACAATTTCTGAAATACAAAGAGAAGCAAGGAATGACCTGACATTGTCAAAGTCTATGAGAACACTGTGCAAGGATGACCAGCTCATGGTAACCCTATGTTTCCAGAGTTCTCAGTGAGATGAGACCAACTGTCTGTATGACAAAGGACGCTGATGTGTGGTGGTTCCCTCTAAACTGTGCACCATGTGTTAGAAAATCTCCATGAAGGACACCTGGATCAACCAAGATGAAGAGTCTTGCCCAGAGTTACGTGTAGTGGCCAGGAATGGATTAAAGACTTGAGCAAAAGCTGTTCAGGGTGCCACAAAGTTCAAAATGCACACCCACTGGCACTGTTACACATGTGGGAGTGGCTGTCTTCCCCATGGGAAAGGCTGCATATTGACTCTGCTGGGCCATGTTTCTGATTGCTGTAGACGTTCATCTGAAGTGAACTGAGGTCATACTAATGAAGTCAACCACATTAGAAAAGACTGAGGACTATCTTCTCCAGAAACAGCTTACCAGAACAAATAGTGAGTGACAACGGACCACAATACATGGCAGAAGAGTTCAGAGTATCCATGAAGAAAAACGGCATCAAACATTTCAAGTCGGCTCCTCATCACCCAGCAACAAATGGATTAGCTGAAAGGTTTATCCAAACCTTCAAGAAGTCCATTAAAGCTATGGACAAGGAGGACATTTCTCCACAGCACATGGAGGATAACTTCCTTTCTGTGTATCTGAATTCTGTTCATGAGATGACAAATCAGACACCTGCTATGTTGTTCATGAGCAGGAACCTAAGATCTCACATAGACCTCCTGAAACCAGATCTATGGAGGAAGGGTCAGAATACACAGTTCAGCCAGTTACCAAGTGAATCAGCAAGGAGCTTTGAGGTTGGACAGGAAGTCCTAGCACATTATTACTGAGAAGACAAATGGACATCCAGTGGAATAGCTACAAGAACTGGACCACTGATGTACACAGTGGATGTTGAAGATCAGACACGGAGATGTCATGCGGACCAGATACTAGATGCTCAGCTGAAGGATGCACCTGAGTCAATTGCATCCAACAAGACGGACACATTACAGCCACTGGTCTTACTTCTCAGTGATAATCATGTCATTAACATCAACGTGACACATGCAACAGAGAAAGTTGTATTTGACAAGACACCTGCCAAACCTGATGCCTCTCCATAGGCCCAAAGGCACTATCCTGAAAGAAAAAGAGCACCACCCAAAAGACTGAATCTTCAGGATGGCGAAGTTAGTTTTGGACTGTTATTGTGAAAGCATGTTTATTTGAATATGGTTTATTAAAGGGAAATTGAATGTTTTGTCACATATGCAGTTTTATGTTACATTAATCTAAAGGGGAAGGAAGTGTAATGTATGGATCTATTTCTTTTAGAGCAATGACTACCCTTTGCACCACTTATGAAATGATAACTTACCCATGCACATTGATCTGTTGTCTATGGATGCACATTGATCTCTCTCCCTCTCTCTCTCTCTCCTTGCGATATGAATACATCAGTTAAAGTCATCTCTGCATGTATGTCTTTACTTAATTGATATGTAATTGCACAAACATAACAGGGACAGCCACTTAAATGGTGCAAAATGTACTGGTTCTGACGTGTCCCAATTAACCAAAGCCCCCTGTATTAGGAATTTGCTGCGGTGTGTTGGTAAGTGCTCGACATCCAATGAAAAATAACAACTTTCAAGAACTATAAAGAATAAAGGACTATATAAAAATAAAGTTAAAGGTTAATGTGTTGATATGGAATAAAATACACAAACAGTATTATGAAATGTGGTTTAAGGAGTTTCCAGTGCCGTGCAGTGAAACGAGTTGTAGATAGAGTGGGGAGGGGAGCTAACTATACTGATTAATCAGGTTAGCTGCCTGGGGAAAAAAACTTTTAAAATGTCATAATTTTTTTGTTTTAATAGCCCTATTGTACTTCCCAGAAGGGAGCTTTTGGAAAAGGCAGATTTCAGGGTGGGTAGTGTCTGCAAAGATTCTTTCGGCATGCCTCTTTGTCCTAACAGATATAAGCCCTGCAGTGATGGTAGACAGCAGTCAATGACCTTTTCTGCCAGTCTGACAGTCTACGGCAGTTTCCATATTACACGAGAGGATACTGTACCAAACCTGACGGTAATGGCTGATGTGAGGATGTTCTGTATGATGACAGTGTAGAATTGCCCAGTATGTTCTGGGAAAGGTGGAGTGTTATCAACTGCTTTACATCCACTGCCAAAACCTTTTTTAATGAAAGAGATATGGCTCTCCCAGATGCGTTCCTGCAAAAATAATGGTGCTCAGGAAACTGTATGTTGTCGATGATGAGAGTGTGGAGAGGAGACACATTTCTCCTGCAGTCAATATGGTTTTGAGGGCATTCACCTCCAAGTTGAGATTGCACCAGGAGTTGGATTTTTTTCAGTGGGCTGAAATCGGTGTTAGATTTGTTGATGACACAGCGCCAGGTTTTAAAAGAGCTCCTGTGCTTTTGGCTCTTTTCGGTGGGCTACAATCAGAAAAGATTGGATGTGTAAGCGGAGCGGCCATTGTTGGATTGCAGCAGTGTTCAAGTGGCCTGGCTTTGGCTCAATAGGCTTGGGCAAGCACAGATAGAGATCCTAAGTAAGTGAATAAGTAAATTTGTAGTAATATTTTTTTTCTGTTAGTACACTGAGAATGGGTCCGGAGGTAGTGGTACATTCTGTGAGATGTGGTAACTCTGGGAGACCTCCAGTCACCCTGGTAACTATACCTGCATGAAGTGCACTGGGCTGCAGCTCCTTAAGGACCATGTTAAGGAACTGTAGCTGCAGCTCGATGACCTTCGGCTCATATGGGGAAATGAGGAGGTAATAAATAGTTATGGGGGGGGGGGAGTGTATCCCTATGTTGCAGGAGACAGTTACCTGGGTGGCTGTTAGGAGAGGGAAGGGTAATAGGCAGCCAGTGCAGAGTACCCCTTTGGCCATGTCGTTTAGGATACTGTTGGGGGATACAACCTACCAAGGAGAAGCTGCAGCGACCGGGCCTCTATGGCTTTGTGGCTCAGAAGGGAAGTGGGGAGAATAGAACTACAGTTGTGATGGAGGATTCCATCATCACAGGAGCAGAGAGCAGATTCAGTGGGCATGAAAGAGACACCCAGATGGTACACTGCCTTCCAGGCGTCAGGGTCAAGGGTATCTTGGCTGGGTCCACAGCATTCTCAAGGGGGATGGTGAGCAGCTGGAAGAATTGGTACAGTGAAATCGTTGGAAGAGGGAGGAGGTTCTGAAGAGAGAACATAGGGAGTTTGGGAGAAAGCTGAAAAGCAGAGCCTCCAGGAAAGTATTCTCTGGATTGCTGCCTGTGCCACTTTCCAGTGGGGGTAAGAATAGGATGTTTTGGCAGAATAATGGGTGCAGGGGGCAGAATTTCAGATTTTTGGATCATGAGGATCTCTTCTGGGGAAGATAAGATCTGTATAAAAAGGATAAGTTACACCTGAACATGAGGGGAACCAATACCTTTGCGAGCAGCTTTGAGAGAACTGTGGGGGTGAAGGACCGGACTGGTAGGGCTGAGGATGGGACAGTTGGTATACAACATGATGCATTGTGTCGTGCAGCTGTTAGGAAGGACAGGCAAATGATGGGGCAAAATAGCAGTCAGTGGAATGAGTTGCAGTGTAACAGGGGGCCAAAATCAAAAAGGGTGATGAACACAGGACTGAGAGCATTATCGTTGAATGCACACAATATATGGAATAAGGTAGATCTTCTTGTAATGCGGTTAAAGATTAGCAGGTATGATATTGTGCACATCTCTGAGTCATGGCTGAAAGAAGGTTGTAGTAGGCAGCTTAACATCCAAGGATACACATTGTATTGAAAAGAGAAGCTGGTAAGCAGAATTAAATCAAAATTAAATCAAATCCTTAGCAAGAGGTGACATAGGATTGGAAGATGTAGAATCCTTGCTGGTAGACTTTAGAAACTGCAAGGGTAAAAAGGCTCTGATGGGAGTTACAGTATATACAAGCCTCCGAACAGTAGCCAGGGTGTAGGCTACAAATCAAAAAGGAAGAGAGAAAAGGAATATAAAAAGGACAATGTTGCGTTAATCATGGGGGAATTTCAATATATGTAGATTGGGAAAATCAGTTGGTGCTGGATATCAAGAGGGGTAGTTTGTAGAATGCCTACAAGATGGCTTTTTAGAGCAGCTTGTGATTGAGCTCTCCAGAGAAACAGCAATTCTGGATTGGGTGTTGTGTAATGACTCAGATTTGATTAGAAAGCATAGATAAAGGAACCCTTAGGAGGCAGTGATCATAATATGATGGAATTCACCAGGCAGCTTGTGAAGGAGAAGCTAAAATCAGATATATCAGTATTATAGTGGAGTAAAGGGAATTACAGAGGCATGAGAGAAGAGCTGGGCAAAGTTGATTGGAAGGGGACTCTAGCAGGGATGACAGCAGAACAGCAATGGCAGATGTTTCTTGTTACCTTTAATACATTTGAATTACAAGGTTAGATGGTAGGACTCCTGGATCCCGTTGACAGTCAGTGTCCTGCGTGCTCAGTCCATTCCTGATTATTATTCAGACCATGTAGCACGTAAGCACAGACTAACTTGGTTTCTGACTTGCAAATTGAATAGTCCGTGTTTTTTTTTGATTTGAAGTCTGGAGCTAAAACAGAATATTGGCAATCTTACTAATTAGTACCACCAAAGCTCAGTTTACTCACTCTGCAGGAGATAGAGAGTAAACTTTGTATTTGTCTTGCTTTTTGTTGTCCTGACAATTTTCTGTATGGTGAGATAAATGCCAATTTTGAGCTTAATGAGAGGCATGGCAAAATCTGAAGCACAAGTTTTCACATCTATAAAGTCACAGAGTAACAATATATTCAAAATGCATTTGAATTAAATATTTTTATTTTTATTTTTATTTATTGAGCTCCAGCATGGAGCAGGCCTGTCCAGCCATTCAAGCTGCATCACCCAGCAACCTCTGATTTAACCTGAGCCAAATCATGGGACAATTTACAATAACCAATTAGCCTACTAACCGGTACATCTTTGGACTGTGGGAGGAAACCGGAGCACCTGGAGGAAACTCAGGCAGTCATGGGGAGAACGTATAAATTCCTTACAGCCCGTGGCAGGAACTGAATCTGGGTCATTGTTATTGTAAAGCATTGTGCTATCCACTACGCTATCAGGTTATGTTTGGAAAATTTGGCATACAGTTGGTACCACAGGAATCAAGGTGCTGTAGTATGAAGTCCAAGCCAACGTTAACTGCATCATCCACAGATACGTTAGTTCTGCAAGTGAACTGCAGGGCACCTGGAACATTTTGAGTTATCGATTTGAAAAATGACTAGACCAGACTTTCTAAATTCTTTATTATGACTAATGTGAGTGCAACTTGCCTGCAGTCATTGTGTACAGTGCTCTTTCATTTCTTGGGACTGAGATAATAATAATAGATTTCCTGGAACAATGCATAGTTCAAGAGACTGATTGAAAATCTCTGTAAAGACCGTATTCAGCTGGTTATTGCAGTGTTTAAGGATGGCAGCGGAGACAGAATCAGGGCTAGTAGCCTTCTTGATATTTTGCTTCCGAAACAGCTTTCTTGCCTCCTCTCCCTTGACAACAAAAGGTGTGGGGCATTGGTAATGGTCAGATGAGTGGGTGTCTTTGAAGTGTGATCTGTGAGTCAAATCTGCAGTAGGACTCATTTAATCATTTTTGGAGGAGGTAATCTTTGCAGGTGGTAATGACCTGGAGACCTTTCCAGTCATTTGTAGAAAATTGGTTTTCCATTTTGACTGAATATTGGTATTTGGCAGCTCTGATTGCCTTGTCCAGTTTGTACTTGGCTGTTTTGAGCTCCTCATTATCTCAATTCCTGATTCCTTCCTCATTCTCCAAACACAGCATTCTGAGCTCCACATTGAACCAGGGTTTAATATTGCTGAAGCTGGCGATTATTCAGAATTCAGAATCAGGTTTATTATCACTGGCATGTGTCTTGAGATACCCTTCCCCACTTGGGACAGTTCTTCTATCTTTCATTGTTTCTACTTCCCAAGCATAGCCCGGTCATTAAACGTGTGAAACCCCCAGTGAAGACTATTAAGATCTGGCTGGAGGGTGCTGAATCTGCTCTTCAGCACCAATTCCAGCACACAGACTAGAACACATTTGCTGCCCATGCCACCACAGACTCTCAGATTAACATTGATTTATATACCAACCCTGTCCTTGATCACATCAACAAGTGTGTAGATAGAGTGACATCACAAAAACAAATAAAAGTTTTCCCCAATTAGAAACCATGGATGAACAGAGAAGTTCGCCTCCTGCTCAAAGCCAGAGATTCAGCCTTCAGGTCTGGAGACCGTGAGGCTTACAGCTCAGCCAGGGCCAACCTGAGGAGGGGAATCTTTCAGGCTAAACACATATACAAACAGAGAATCAAGGAGCATTTCAACTCCTCGGACCCCCAGCGCATGTGGCATGGAATACAGGTCATTATAGACTTCAAACCACCTAGTACTGTGCCCCCTTCCAACTCTGCTTTCCTCCCTGATGAGCTCAATTACTTCTACGCTTGCTTTGACCGAGAGAACAAGGAGGCCACCCTCAAAGCAGATCTCCCGCCTGGTGAACTGTCTCTCTCACTTTCCACCTCTGATGTTTGCGCCACCCTGAGCAGGGTGAATGTACGGAAGGCAGCTGGTCTGGATGGAATACCTGGCCGTGTGCTCAGAGTCTGTTCTGAGCAGTTAGCTGGGGTCTTCACGGACATTTTTAATCTGTCCCTGGTCCAGTCAGTTGTCCCCACAAGCTTCAAGATCGCCATCATCGTGCCAGTGCTGAAGCATTACACTGCCACGGGCCTGAATGACTTCCGTCCAGTTGCACTCACCCCCATCATTGCAAAGTGCTTTGAGAGACTGGTTCTATCACATCTGAAATCCTGTCTGCCCTCTACCCTGGACCCCCATCAATTTACCTATCGCACCAACAGGTCAACAGAGGATGCCATCTCCACAGCACTTCACTCTGCCCTGACCCACCTGGACAGCTCCAACTCTTATGTCAGAATGTTGTTCATTGACTTTAGTTCGGCATTCAATACTGTGATCCCCTCCAAGCTGATAGCCAAACTTCGCCAGCTCAGTCCCAGCTCATCGCTCTGCAATTGGACCTTGGGCTTTCTGACTAACAGACCCCAATCAGTTAAGTTAGACAACCTCTCCTCCTCCACTCTCACCCTGAACACCGGCGTGCCTCAAGGCTGTGTGCTGAGCCCTCTTCTGTACTCCCTTTTCACCTATGACTGCATTCCTGTACATGGTTCTAACTCCATAATCAAGTTCGCAGACAACGCCACGGTAGTTGGCCTGATCAGAGGGGATGACAAGATGGCCTACAGGGATGAGGTCCAGCACCTGGCCGTGTGGTGTGCCGACAACAACCTGGCCCTTAACACCCAGAAGACCAGGGAGATCATTGTGGACTTCAGGCATGCTAGGAGCCACACTCACGTCCCCATCTACATCAACGGAGCTGTAGTGGAGCATGTATCAAGCTTTAAATTCCTTGGTGTCCACATTTCCAAGGATCTCACCTGGTCTCTGAACTCCTCCATCCTGATCAAAAAGGTGCAACAGCGCCTTTATTTCCTGCGGAGCATGAAGAAAGCTCACCTCTGTCCCAGGATACTATCGGACTTTTACCGCTGTACCACTGAGAGCATACTCACCAACTGCATCTTAGTGTGGTATGGAATTGTCCCGTATCAGACCGCAAAGCACTCCAGCATGTGGTGAAAACTGCCCAGTGGATTATTGGCACCCAATTGCCCACCATTGAGAACATCTACCATAATGCTGCCTGGCAGGGCAAAAAGCATTATCAAGGATGCATCTCACCCTAACCATGGACTTTTTACTCTCCTCCCATCTGGTAGGTGCTACAGGAGCCTCCGCTCCCGCACCAGCAGGCACAGGATGAGCTTCTTCCCTGAGGCTATGACCCTGCTGAACCTCACATCACAGCGCTAAGCAGTATTGCACCCATATTGTACTGTCTCAGTACTTTTATATTTGCTGAAGCACTTACTTTTTATTGCAGTTATTTTGTAAACAACACTATTCTTTGCATTCCTGGTCAGATGCTAACCGCATTTCATTGGCTTTGTATCTGTACTGGGTGCAATGACAATAAAGTTGAATCTAATCTAATCTAAATTTGTTAACTTAGCAGCAGCAGTTTAATGCAATACATCATATAGAAGAAGAAATAATAATATATAATAATAATAATAAATAAGTAAATCAATTACAATATATGTATATTGAGTAGACTAAAAATCATGCAAAATATAGAAATAATATTTATTAAAGAAGTGAGGTAGTGTTCACGGGTTCAATGTCCATTTAGGAATTGGATGGCAGAGGGGAAGAAGCTGTTCCTGAATCACTGAGTGTGTGCTTCAAGCTCCTGCACCTCTTACCTAGTGAGAAAGGGGCATGCCCTTTAGTGGGGATGCAGGCATCTTTACAAAAACTGAATTAGGAGGTAACTGCGTTGGTGATTTCATCGATGTTGTTGGTACTAGTTTTAAATCAGTGGAATCAATAAGTGCTTTTATGCAAAACTTTACACCAAACTACATAAGGAGATATTATGGCACATGGCCACAGCACTATTGTTGCACATTGCAGCACCAACCCTGAATGAGCAGTATCATGACATTTCTAAAGTTTTTGTGGGCATGGACCTGTGGTGAAATGTGTTGTATGCTCTTCCATCCACAGCTGCTGTAAAGGAGGACGGGAACTCAGAAGTGTCAAGGCCACATTCTGGAGAAATGGAGAACATCCATGAGTATATCAGGAAGAAGACCCCTATGCAACCAGCTGGAATGCTCTGTACTGTATACCTGTAGAAATTTCCAAGTGCCTTTGGTGACATAACCAAGTCTCCTTAAACTCCTAATGAAATATAGCTGCTGTGGTGCTTTCTTCGTAATTGCATCAATATGTTGGGCCCAGGATAGATCTCCAGAGATGCTGACACCCAGGAACCTGAAACTGCTCTCCCTTTCTGCTGCTGGCTCCTTGATGAGGACTGGTGTATGTTCCCTCAACTTCCCCTTCCTGAAGTCCACAAGCATTTCCTTACCCTTTCTGATGTTAAGTGCAAGGTTGTTGTTATGATCTGAAACTCTGCCAACAATTGTTGTGTCATTGGCAAATTTATAAATGACTTGCAGTTAATGAGACAAAAAAGGTTAATAAACTAAATACGCATTAAAGCAGTGAGAACATTTAGTGTGAAGTTATAATTTTGACAAGGATCACATTAGAACAGGAGACGATATGGCTACTCAGACATGGCCTTGCAGAAACCTTGGTGCACATGATTGGGCGCATGAACCCTTCAGTTCATTCACGGAATGTATGGAAGTGTTTTTGGATAAATAGTACAGTGGAAATGAATTGTAATTGTGAGAAATCGCAGTCACAATATAATGCTATGTAAGAGCACGAGAAAATTATTATGTTAGTTGAATTTAGTTCAGTAATGTATTGAAAGCTGGCAAATATTTAACACTATAAAAAACAAGAGTTATTTCATTCAGTGAATTGGTGTAAAAGTTTCAACTTCTTTGCAATGCTAAACTATCGGAAGTTGTGGAAAGCTTCAAATTTGTAAATGGTAATCTGAAAAAAGGTAAAACTGTTATACTGTTTTCTTGAAGACCTTTTTAAGTTTTCTTGAAGTGTTGGAAAAGGAACGTCAGCACTTTCTTCGTCTGTGTGCTGTGTTGATTTTTGTCTGTGTGGTTTAACTTGAGCTAATTCAAACGAAGTTTTTGAATTATTAAAATTTCACAGCTCGTGCAAAATTGTAACATCTATGGAAATAACTGAGGGGTAATAAAGAATTCCGTCTCATGTAATGGATGTTTTTAAGTGCTGTTATTGACAATTCTAATTTGTACCAACAGTTTATCGCCACAAGCAGTAGCAAAAACTAGAGCTTACCACAGGATCTCTCTCTGTCTCTCTCTCTCTCTCTCTCTCTCAAACTAACAAGGTCGAGAGCCATGTCACCCCTTCCACGGCGAGAGGTGAGAGCAACAGCTCACTGTTTCAATGTTACTGTCTGCAGTGACACTTATTTGAGTTCACCCGAATTGAGAACTCAGCAGACTCTCCGTCCCCACCACCAAGAGAGAGAATGATCGCTCGAGTGCAGAGGCTTCTGACAGCCGCACCCACTGCCTCAATGTTCTACTCTCCTGTGACGCTTCAGTTGGTGACACTGACGAGGAATCGGTTGACCACAATGCACATGTCTTGTATGCCACTCTTGGAGATATCGAAAACGGTTGCTCGGTGAGCTCCAAGAATGAGAATCCACCTTCGTGAAGAACCGCAGTTTGAGCGTAGCTTAGAGAAATCAGTAGAGAGGATATAGGTATAAATGAGAATTGTCAAAGAAGCATCTGAAAACCATCTGTTACAAACGTGCCCAAGTTAAACAAAGAGACTCTATGGCTAAACAACTGAATAATGCCACAGCTGAGTTGCACATGCACAAGGTCAGAACACAATTTGTTTAGATCAGCTAAATCTTGAAGGGAAAGAAGAAGAGAAGCAGTTAAGACAGAACCAAGATTATGGCTTGTGCCGTACAGAGGAACATTTTGAACAACACAGCAGATTCCATATGTGAAAACCACCTAACAAATCTGACATTTGGAAGTAGGATTTTGGAATGCAATACATAGAATTATTATGTGAAAATAAGAAATAGAAGTCCATGTAATGGCCATGTGTCCCTGTAAGTCACTTACTACTTGCCAGAGATATGCAGGAGAATATCAAAAAGTCATTATCATTAATGTAATCCTTAAGCTAAACCAATAAAGATGGAGAGAAATTTTTAAAAAAAGATAGCTTCTAAGGTAGTGGATACAGTGCCGATGGCACATTTTAAGAAGGTCAAAGTGGCTAAAAAAAAATTTGCAAAGGTTAAGTCTCAATAATGAAAATACATGAATCATTCTTTCAAAAAGGGAAAGCTCAGCATGGATTATCAGCGTGGATTTCTCAAGGGAAGGTTGAGTCTGACAAACCTGATTGATTTTGTTTTGAGGATTTAACTGGAAGCATGGGTGGAGAGATGGGCCAATGAAGAGAGTGCATTTTAGCAAGGCATTCAAGTTTCCATTGGGTAAGTTAATCAAAAAAAGTAAAATCCAAGGGAGAGTAACAAAATGATCCAAAATTGGCTTCATGATAGGAAGCACAAGTTAATAGGTAACAATTTTTCTTATCATCCAGCAAGGCTGAAACTAGCTAGATTCCACAGAACTCAGTATTCAGTCCCACACTTCAGATTATATACATATCCATAAAGAATATGGACTTAATTGTAGAGGGTATAATAAAGAAGTCAGGAAATGATACAAAATGGGATATATGAGTGACAATGAGAAGGAGAGCTATAGGCAGCAGTGAGATAATAGATGGTCTGGTCATTTTGACTGGGAATTGGTCAATGGAATTTAATTCTGAGAAAGGCAAGATAATCATTGGAAAAGTTGCAATGATTCAAGGAACTACACAATAATTAAGTGGTGTGGAGAAGCAGGGACCTTAGAGTATATTTTCACAGATCTTAAAGGTAACAGGACAAATCAATAAAGTGATATTTTTCATTACTAACTGAGAAAGTAAGTAAAGGGAGGATGTTATAGAACTGCAATCAATCTTTGTTAGACCACAGCTTGAAAACTGATGAACAGTTGTTAACTCAAGATTGCAGGATAGGTGTGATTGCACTGGAGATGGTTCAAAGGAGAACTGTACTTATGACGAAAGATTAGACAAGCTCAGGTTGTTTTCTTTGGGCCTTCTGTTGAAGTGTGTTAGATTCTGGGGTCTTAGACAGGGTGAAAAGGAAGGATTCCTTTCTCTTAGAGAGGATCAAAAACCATGAGAATTAAATTAACATAATTGGTGGGTGGATTGGAGTGATAGAGTCATAAAGACATGGAGCACTATAGCAAAGAAACAGGCCCTTTGGCCCCTCTAGTGCATGCAGAACTGTTATCCTGCCTAGTCCTATCTACCCGCACCTGGACCATCACCCTTCATACCACTCCCATCCATATACTTATCCAAACTGCTCTTAAGTGTCAGAATCGAACCCACGTCCATCTCTTTTCACAGGCAGTTCATTCCACGCTGTCATCAACACCTGAGTGAAGAAGTTCCCCTCCTGTTCACCTTTCACCCTTAACCCATGACCTTTAGTTCTAGTCTCTCACAACTCCAATGGGGAAAACAATCTGCTTGCATTTACCCCCTCTATACCCCTCATAATGTAGTTTACAATACAAAATGAAAAAAAAATCAGGAAAAGACCTTTCATAAGAGGGTGATGGGAGTGCAGAACATTTATTAAATGTAATGCTAGCGGAGGCAGAATCCCACATTACTTGTACAGATATGAAAGCTACGTTGAAGTGTCTTCATCTGCCAGGCTGTAGACTGAATGCTGAAAGTTAGAATAGTACTGTTTAGCCCTTTATTGAAAATTGTAGGCCGTCTGGGCTGTTAGCCTCCTCTGTACATAAATTTTCTGTAATTCTAGTGTATGTAAATGTGTGATATACATGAAAGATAAGGAGCATATGCTCAAAGTAACTCGAGTGAATGGAATAATCAAGATGCCTATGCTTTAGCAGCTCTCTTTGTCTCTTGGTGTTTCATTATATTGTCAAGAATAATGAGTAAAATCTCTCCTGAACATTTCAAGGTTCCAGGCAACCACTGCTAATCTCTGGCATTTAGTTCAGTTTGCTCCATATTACATTATTAGAGCTGACACCCAGTTTCTTTATTAGAAAAGTTTGACTTTATTTACTTGGATTTTAGTGAGCAGCAGGTGGCATTGCCTGCACTAAGATTTGCCAGCATGATTGATTTCCCACAACTGAAGGCTGCCATGAAAAGTACTCATATTTCTATGAGGGTTCTTTATGTGTTCCGTTGGCAAACCTGGATAGCTTCATGAATGGAAAGGGTTTCTTATTTTGTGAGGGTGCAGGTTGCTAATCGAAGAAAAATTGTCTCTTGGTAAGTGCAATGAGTTCACATGACTCCTTCATGCTTGGTGGATCTGTACTACCTAGCAGTTTCTGTTGACAATGCTACAAGAAATGGATTCTTGCTGAAAGACTTTTGGTACTTGTACACACTCCCTTTACCCCAGCTAACCATCAGTGCAACAACAGACATGGAACTGCAGGGAGAATGGTGAGGATTTCCATCAGACTCTTAAAGTAAGTGACTGGTGTGCTCAGCAGCATGGGCCCATGATGCAGCGCACACCAATCTGTATACTTCACGCATGGTGCATGGCCTAGCTGACATGTGCCTGAGGCTGAGGAAGGAGTAACACAAGTGAATAACCAGCAGGAACAGAGGACTAAGAAAAGGTTGATGGCCTCAAACTGAGACATTATGCTTCAGGAAGGAAACAATGTGTGGATGTGCAATTAAAAAAAAATCCCCTATCGTGAGAAAATTCACAGGAACACCTTACACAATCCTTGTTTCCTTGCAAAATAGGTGGATAACTTTCTCTACATTCCATTTATTTCCTACACCAATAAACAATTTCCCCAAGTGCTGTAGATAGAAATTACAGTAATACTTCCCCCTGTTACTAAGTATTTTTACACAATATCTCTCCATTTCCTTACTTTAAGTACTCTGACTTCCATACTCAGAGCAGCTTCATTTATATGGTATAACAATGGTTGTAAATTTTTAACACTTGTGTCTGCTCTTCAACATCGTTAGCAAATATTCACTAATGAAGCTGATGCAGCTGAGGGTTAACAAACAACAATATATAGTGTATTGAACAGACGGGGCTACAATGGACAGGAAGATGCACTGCGGGGTTAACATTTCAAAACAATGAAATCCACATTGGCTTCTTGAAGTCAGTAGCTTCGTACATCTCACATTGAGACGTAAGTTTTGTTTAAACCATATTGAAATATTTGGACAATTCAAGATGAATAACAGGAAACTAGGAGAAGGACTGTGTCTCACTCTGTTCAAACCAATCAGATAGGAATCCTGCATTGTCACGCCATCCTGCTCAATAAATCAGTTCTGGCTAATGCTTAGTTACTTGTACATGTAGGTTTTAATCCTGCAGATAGAGCGAATAAGCAACATTGAGTGGATATTTCATTTCACTATGCTGCATTGTTCATGTTCCTCACCATCTCATTGCCTCCTTTGACGGTTCCATTAAAAGAGCTCGAAGACCTCAACAAGCAAGAGATATTTCTAAGAATCATCTTCCCATGAGCACGTGGGTTTCCTGCGGGTGCTCAGGTTTCCTCCCATAGTCCAAAGACGAACCGGTTAGTAGGTTAGTTGATCACTGTAATTTGTCCTGTGATCAGGCTAGGGTTAAATAGGTGGGTTTCTGGGTGGCATGGTTCGTTGGGCCAGAAGGGTTTGTTCAATGCTGTATCTGTAAATAAATATATAAGTAAATAAATAACAGGTCTTTTTCCTTCATTAACTAAATTATATGGCAGCTCTTGAGTACACATCAAGAATTGTGGGACACACATTAAAGGTCCGGACTTCATCTCATACTTCTCGGCCCATTAAGTCTTTGCTAGTTCCCAGAGAAAATCCTGTTACCCCTCTTATTTCCTTCAAACCAATGAAGGGAGGTAATTTGGAGCCTGAGTGACAGGAGGCAACCATATCCTCAGTCAGCATGCTTTGTTATTTTTCACATTACAAATATCGGACCTTACCATGTTCATTCCTATACTGTTATATACAGGACCTATAGAGTCCTGCTCTAACCGGAAGTCTGCCTGTGAGAATGAGTTCTGTGGCACATCTCTGCTTCTGCACTTGGCATTGTATGCCAGGTTACTGTTTCAGTACGAGAGCAATCTGATCACTTGTGGCATTTCCTTTGCTCTTAACAGTAGAATAAATGCAGGATCTTTTTGTAGCTGTTCCGTAGGAGCTGTTTAGTGGCAGCCTCCCATAGAACAGCAAACAGCTCATGAGTCGTATCTTTGTGTCTACTGAGAGCAGCTCTCTGCTCACAAGTGGCATCTCATTGCTCACTTGGTAGTAGGTCACTTTTCCCTGAAAAGATTCAAACTACAGAATTCCTTCAGCTAGAAATCAAACTTCAGGTGGGATGCAGGTGACACTTCATAGAGTTAGAAAGATGTCAGGTAGGCTTTATATATGCTTGCATAGTAGTTAGCATCGGAATCTGTTAGAACTGTGTGACAGGATTGACTCAGCTTTGCATATTCTTCAAAATTTCCATATTTCTCTTGTTGACCATGAAGAAATTAAGATATGGAAGAAAACATCAAATTTAGAAAACATCAAAGACAGTGGAAGAAAATAAACCATCGTCTTTGTTTTTGCTATGTGGGTGAAGGAATGGAGGCTGCCATTTTGTGAAGCTGCTCTTTAACCTCCATTTTGTGATCTGTCTTATGAAATGGTTTTGCTCAGGAACAGCTGTAACAAAGTGCTTTAAAGTGGATGGTGTTGATAATCTGCTGAACTCGAGATCATTTTCAAATAAGAATTTATTTCTAAGGCGTTCCTTGGTATGATAGAACTTGTATGGTTATGAATAGGGGAGTCTGTCTGACCTGAGTAACCTGAGCCGAGTAACTGGCTGGTCTGCTCTGATTCAGAACAAAAAGACATTAATTACAAGTTGTTACTTGTGAGAGGGGCAATAAAAAGATGTTAGCTTGAACTAAAGCAAATGAGTAATTGGCACACATTAATCAGACCGGCCTGAGCAAACAAGATCGAAACACAGCATTTGAACTGAAAAGGGAAGAGTATAAGAATGAAGGGCTTTGAATGCACGCAATGAGAATATGGAACCTTACTGTTGCAAGCAACACCCACGTGCCTGGGACTGGGAGAAGAAGAGTCAATCGTTTGGCTAATGGGACATCCCCTATTTCAGTGTTATAAATTGGAGCAGGTGGTCTGAGTGAGTGTTGGTATAGAGGGAACAGCAGAATTCACACTTTAAGTTGTTGGTCCAGGGCCAACATTGTTACATTGGAGTTTGTGCAGAGACAATAAAGTTCAAGGTTTGATTAATTAAGAGTTGTGTAATGAATTGCCTAACCTAAATCAGTTGATGATAGTCTTGGCTTGAAAGTTCTAATCTTTGAGAGAAAAGATTCCTTAAATGACCCACCTCACTTGGTTTCACCCATCACTTGCTAGCTTTGTACTTCTTCCTTTCACCCAACTATTCGGCTTCTATTCCCTTCCTTTCCAGCTCTGATAAAGGGTTGGCCTGAAATGTCGACTGTTTATTCCTCTCCATAGATCCTGCCTGACCTATTGAGTTCCTCCAGCTTTTTGTGTTTTTGCCCTTAAATAACCAACCTTCCAACTGTGAAACCATGCATCTAATCTATCAAGTCCACTCATAATCCAATATGTCTGTTTCGGATCAGTTCTTATTCTCCAAAACTCCAGTGAAAATAGACCAAACCAGCTCATTTGTTCCCCAAACAGCAGCCCCTTCATTCTATCCTGGTAAATTGTCTGTGACTTGTTCTACAAAAGCCTAGATATATTCAACTGCTTAAACAAATAGTGCATGATCCATACTAACTTTATTACTTCACATTTTTTTAATGTCTCTTGTTGATGAATTGGCTGGCTAATTGATTTTTGACCCATATGCATTTTGTCATTTCATTGTAGATTGTGAAAATCATATGGAATGCATTCCACTGAAAAACATTACTTGTGAAAAGATATATATTACAGCTGCATAAAATGCCTTCTCTGAAACTTGAGGTTATCACATTTCCAATTTATTTGAAGCATGTTATGTGATAGCTTACATCTGCAAGAAATAAATACACTGGAATGAACTGGAGTGAATGAACGTTATTTGGAATGTTGCATGTGGGTGGGAGATAGCACAGGTAGTGTGTATCAACTTTCTTGCCCTAAGAAGACTAACAATATCAGTAAGAACAACAATGTGACACACTGCTTTTATCTTTTCTTCCTTTTGTGCAGTGATGCCTGATATACCTTCAACTGTTAAAGAGTACTTTGACCACATGTTCTGATCAATGGATTTCTTGTATTGCGGTCATGTATTGCTGTCACAAACACAACCTAAAGCAATCTCTTTTTCTTTGCACCAGTTCTTCCTGATTATTTGGCACATGCTCTCCATGCCAAGCCTTCAACTTATGTTGTCAGTCAGGAGAAATTGATGCTCAGCATCTGCCAAAGGCAGGGCAAATGAGCATACATCTTCACCTTTGGATCCATTCTGATCTAGCAGCCCATGGTACTCGTTGGAGAGCATACTTGTCTTTAGATATAGTGAGGCTGGCATCATAATGGTGTTGGACATTTATCGGTCTTTCTGAGACAAAATATTCAAGATTCAACATTCAAGTCTATTTATCATGTGTACATCAAAACATACAGTGAAAAGCACCGTTTGCATTAATAGCCAACACAATCAAGGGTGTGCTGGGGTCAGCCCGCAAGTGTCATCACACATCCTAGTGCCAACTTCTTTGCTTCCATTTGCACGTATGCGCAACTTCTTTACTTCCATTTTCTCCTTTCATGCCGATGATTTTACCACTCACTCTCAGCTTCTACCATCCTTCCCTACAGATCCATTGCAGCAATGAATCAGAGATTGAACCAGAAGGCAAGAACAAATAGAAATGATGGAAATATTAACTCAGTGTGAGCCAATGAAGAGAATGATGATGGTCTGCAATACCTCCCACCCCAAAGACTCCAAAAGACTATAAGAAGTAGAAGCAAAATTAGGCCATTCAGTCCATCAAGTCTGTTCTGTCATTTTACCATGGTTGGTTTATTACCCCTCTCAGCCCCATTCTCCTTCCTTCTGCCCATAACCTTTGATACCCTTACTAATCAAGAACCTATCAAACTACTTATGGTGATGAATTCCACAGATTCATCCCCTCTGACTAAAGAAATTCCTCCTCATCTCTGTTCTAAAGGGTCGTCTTTGTATTCTGAGTCTGCTCCCTCTAGTCCTAGACTCCCCCACTATAGTTAACATCTTCTCCACATCCACTCTATCTAGGCTTTTCAATATTCGATAGGTTTCAATGAGATTCCTTCCCATTCTTTTAAACACCAGCGAGTACAGGGCCAGAGTCATCAAGCACTCCTCATTCATTAATCCTTTCATTCCCAGAATCATTCCCATGAATTTTCTCCTCTATTCCTTCAAAACTCAACAATTTACCTGCTGCTTCACTTGCTTCCTCATTCCCAGGTAACATCTTCCATGTTCCTACCTGAAAACAATTAGTCATTGCGAAATATTCACTTACCAATAATGAAGTGAAGGTTGCTTAATGCTTCTATGATTCAAGTTCTATTTGTGGACACTTTTGAGAAAGAATTGTTTGGGCAACATTACGTCCACTTGATATGCACAGATCTGCTACTGTACTTCCATACACGACCACAGAAAGAAGGCTTGAAAAAATATCTCATGGAACCTAAAGTGCTTTGGAGTGTCCTGGAATGGTGAAAAATACTGCAGAATCACATGTCCTTTTCCACTAGCCTGACTGAACAAACACATTAAATTGCACTCAATGGAGTGGCATTTTCCTGGAAGTGAGATTTCCTAAACCATTCACTAATACCCTGAGCATTTAGTGCCTATGCTACAAGTATGCAATTTAGTTAGCAAAAGTAATTAACAATTCAAAAGGGATTTGCTGTAAATGGTTGCAGTAAATGATTATATGGTGGAAATGGAGATGGTGAAGAGATATCCAACAAAATGGCTCAGAAAGATAACTTTCTGGGGGACATAAGGGAATCTATTTCCCTGGTCTTTCTGCATGTTTCAATTCTAACCATCAATATTTGTTTCAGATGGAAGTGGAAGTAAAGTGAACATTTATTTAGCAATGGGTACCATTAAGCTGCTCAGGTAGCATTCTCAGTTTCAGAATCAGTGTGTTTTTTTCCCTATCCCTTCTAATGTCACAGCACAGTGGTTTAAAAAGATATGGAACAATGCTTCTTAGAGTCTCAAAGCTGACAGAAGTCTTCTGTTGATCTTGACAGGGTTTCAGCGCATAGGCTGTAGTTATGAGGTGCTGCGTGATATAGCACAGGTGCAGGACGGTCTGCGGCCCCACATTGTTGTCATCAATCCTGTGTGGCCACCTTCATTTTTAAGTTATTGCTCTCCTTGGTCATTCCAGCAGAAAAATGAAAAGAATGAACCAATTCATCAAGGAGACTCGGAAGAATGTCACAGAATATCTGCTTTGGGTGATCATTCCCTGACTAGTATTTAATAGCACCAATAATGGCAAATGTCTGGAGTCTCTGAGTAAGAAGCTGGTGAGAACGTGACTTCCTATGCAGCTAGGGTGACATGTCAGATGTAACTATTTCACTTGTCACTTAAGAAAGGAATTACTCATTCTCACTGGGGATATATTTATCTTTCACTGCTTGATTTATCCATAGAGTGACTGAATGTAAAGTATGTTGTGAAGAAATACTATGTAATTCTTGCATCAGGAGACAACCTTGCAAACAACTGGCCCATCTCGTGCCAAGCTTCACAGCCAGGGGCATACCCAATGGTGGATAGGTTGCCGTCAAAAGAAGATTGCAACTCTCTGCTGCACAGAAATGTTCAATTCATTATTCGTCAGTTATTTCTTTAAAACTCCTCCACATGCTGAATGGACTGATCTGACACTAATTGTTCCACTGCTACAAATAAAATGTCTGGGACAGAACCATAGACCATTGGCTGATGCTAGTTCTTCTGAAACCTCATGAGTCTTTCTACCATGGTGAACATCCACAGAGTGGCTCCATATTAAAATGTGGATCTCATCTGCAAACAGTCAAAGAGAACCCTTTGAATAGTTTCAAAGGCTGGTTCCATCCCTAAACTCACATCCTTGGAAGATGTGCTGCAGAACTTTGGCCAACTAAATCTAATTTAACATCCAGGCTAATAAACAAAGCCTACAAGCCTCCATCCTTGCATCCTTCTATAAGCCATGACAAGCTGACAAGCATAGAGTCCCCCTAAGATTCACCCTTGAAGTTCTCCAAAAATAATCACTCATTGTCTCATCTAACACAATCCTGATCTGTTAGTAATTTATATCTGAATATTAGACAATGACTTCAGATTTATTAGACCCTGTAAGCGTACATTCATCTACCTATATTAGGATGGCACTTTTTGGAATGATTTTTCCAATTTCTTCAGCCCTTAACTGGAAATTGTTATCAACAAAATGTTTGCATAACATCTTATGTTTGAAATTTACTGTGGCCTTTTCATGTAAGAGCCTTCAGAAACCATCTGCACTGAAACAGAAAGTGCTGAAAATATGATATAGCATCTGGGTAAATAAAGAGAAGCAGAGTTAATATTTCAGATCAATGACACCATCAAATGCAGAACATGACAGTTATACATATGTTTAAAACACATTCAGTCTTTCTGGTGAGTACTTGCAGGATTTTTTGTATTTATTTCAGTTTTCAAGCACTGGATTTTTTTTTTGCTTTTCAATCACCTGCAGTTGTAATCTGTCTTGCAGTGCAATACGTGAGATTATAGCATTAATTAAAGAATAATATTTCCATCTTTGTAGACTTGATGTTGCCATCATAGGGATGGCTAACTTCAGTCTGAAAGTGAACAGCAATATCATGGTCTTCTACCATGATTCCTATGTGGGATTTGCAAAAGCAAGTTGGGATGACAGCGATTAGTAACAACATCTTTTTCATGAGTGTGTATTAGTCTTACCATTTTCTGTCACCAGGCGAGGAGTGCATACAGTGCCTATAAAAATATATACCCCTCCCCTTGGAAGTTTTCATATTTTATTATTTTACAACATTAAATCACAGTGGATTTAGTTGGCTATTTTTTGACACTGATCAACAGAAAAAAACTTTCGAGTCAAAGTAAAAACAAATGTCTACAAAGTGATCTAAATTAATTACAAATCTAAAACACAAAATAATTGATTGTATAAGTATTTATCCCCTTTTAATATGACACACCAAATCATCACTGGTGCAGCCAATTGGTTTTAGAAGTCACATAATAAGTTAAGGTATCTTGGCTGTATATAAATCTGTGTGCAGTCAAGGTGTTTCAATTGATTGTAGTAAAAATACACCTGTATCTGGAAGGTCCAACTGCTGGTGAGTCAGTATCCTGGCAAAAACTATATCATGAAGACAAAAGAAAACTCCAAGAAACTCCATGAAAAGGTTATTGAAAAGCACAAGTCAGGGAGATTGATAAAAGAAAATTTCCAAATCACTATTTATCCCTTGGAGTACAGTCAATCATCAAGAAATGGAAAGAATATGGCACAGCTGTAAATCTGGCTAGAGCAGGCCGTCCTCAAAATCTGAGCAGCCATGCAATAAGGGGCCAAGTGAGGGAGGCCACCAAGAGACCTATGACAACTCTGGAGGAGTTACAAGCTTCACTGGCTGAGATGGGAGAGACTGCGCATACGGCAACTGTTGCCCACGTGCTTCACCAGTCACAGCTTTATGGGAGAGTGGCAAAGAGAAAGCCTCTGTTGAAAAAAATTCACGTAAAATCTCAGCTAGAATTTGCCTGAAGGCATGTGGGGAGGCTCTGAAGTCAGCTGGAAGAAGGTTCTAAGGTCTCATGAAATCAAATTTGAGCTTTTGGGCCATCAGACTAAACACTATGTTCGGCGTCAAAAACACACTATCTCTGCCATGAAGCATGGCGGTGGCTGCATCATGCTGTGCGGATGCTTCATTGCAGCAGGCCCTGGAAGGCTTGTGAAGGTAGAGGGTAAAGTGAAGCAGCAGACAGGAAAATCCTGGAGGAAAACCTGATGCAGTCTGCAAGAGAGCTGCAAATTAGGAGATGACTTGCTTTCCAGCAAGACAACCACCCCAAGTATAAAGCCAAAGCTACAAAGGAACGACTTAAAAACAACAAAGTTAATATCCTGGAGTGGCCAAGTCAGAATCCAGACCTCAATTCAATTGAGAATTTGTGGCTGGACTTGAAAAGGGCTGTTCACTCATGATCCCCATGCAATCTGACAGCTTGAGCAGTTTTGTAAAGAAGGATGGCAAAAAATTGTAGTGTCCAGATGTGCAAAGCTGATAGAAACCTATCCAAGCAACACACATCAAAGTTGCTGGTGAACGCAGCAGGCTGGGCAACATCTCTAGGAAGAGGTACAGTTGACGTTTCAGGCCCAGACCCTTCGTCAGGTGTGTTGCTTAAATTTCCAGCATCTGCAGAATTCCTGTTGTTTCCATTAGAAACCTATCCACACAGATTCAAGGCTGTAATTGCTGCCAAAGTTGCATCTACTAAATGTGAAGATGTCAGTAATTATGTAATCAATTATTTTGTGTTTAATGATTGTAATAAATTTAGACCAAGTTGTAGACATTTGTTTTCACTTTGAAATGAAAGAGTCTTTTCTGTTAGTCAGTGTCAGAAAAGCCAAATTAAATCCATTGTGATTCAATGTTGTAAAACAAAACATGAGTTCTTCCGGTGGGGGCAGGGGGCGTGCAGGGGAATGAGTTATTTTTATAGGCATTGTATATCATAGGTTGCATGTAACATCTAACCACAACCTGAATGATAACAGAGCCAACCGTAAGTAGAGGAATTTTAAGAAAAAGTTTTAGTGTCATTGCAGACCAGGAGTGATCTGCAATACATTTATGCTGCACTTGCTGTTACTCCTCATCATAATGATAGGCTTTGTGGTAAAACCTGTTGTAATATTCTAACATGCAGATGAAGTCCTTGTATTCTGTGAAGTTTTTTGGTGTGTGAGTATCTGATATCACTCCGATCTTCTCTTTCATAGATTGCGTCATTTCTTATCTACCATTCAGACCAGATACATAACCATTTTGTGCCCAGAGGTACATTTGCTGTTTCACTATAACACGTAATGAGCTTTTAAAAAAATCAAGTATTCTCAAGTCCTTTTTGTCAGTTACAAGGGCAATCAATTTGGTATAAAAACAAGTTTCTATAACATCAGGTCATGATAGCCTGGAAGATATTAAACATCAATTTTACCTACTCCTTTTTTGTGCACGCTTTAAAACCTCTTTACCCGCTATCAAGTAGTTTCAAATATTTGGGGAAGGTTTCACAAGATTGTAAAAGAGCAAATGGAACTCTTCTTCAAAAAGAGTGGAAGACAGAAAGCAGGACACTGTAGCTGAAGTATAATATGTAAAATGCCAGTGATATTACAGTCAACCACATTGAAAGAAATCAAGGCTATCAAACAATATCAATGTGGTTTTATGAAAGGAAAGTGGAACATGAAACACAGAACAATACAGCATAGGAACAAGTCCTTCAACTCACAATGTTATGCTGATCTAATTAAACAGGTAAGTAACATTCCACATACCCACCACTCTCTGTGTGAAAAACCTTTCCCTGCATCTTCTTTTAGCTTAACTTCTCTCACCTTAAATGCCTGCCCTCTAATGTTAGACACTTTGACACTGGAAAAAAAGATTCTGCCTTCCCACTCTATCTATGCCTATCATAATTCTATAAACAAAGAGGTCTCCTCTCAGCTTCTGTGGCTCCAGATAAAACAATCCAAGCCTGTGCAAGCTCTTCCCATAGCAGATGTCCTCTAAAGCAGCATCTGTGCACCCTCTCAAATGCCTCCACATCCTTCCTTTAATGTAATACTCCAGATGTGGCTTAAATTGGTGTTTTATAAAGCTCCAATGTCATTTCCTGACTCTTGAACCCAATATCTCAACTAAGAAAAGCAAGCATTCCATACACGTTCTTTACCACTCTATCAATCCGTGCACCACTTTCAGGGAGCTATGGACTTGACCCCAAGATCTCTCTACACTCAATGTTGTTAAGGGTCCTGCAGTTAAATACATCTTGTACTTTTACAATTTGAACTTCCAAAGTCCAACACTTCACACCTACTCAGATTAAACTCAGTAATTTTCCACTCATAACATCAACTGACCGATATCCTGCTCTATCTTTTGGTAATCTTTTACACTACCCACAGCCCCATCAATCTTTGTATCATTTTCAAACTTACTAACCCATCCATCCACTTTTTCACCCCGGTTACTTGAATAGTAACAGAGACATCCCAAGCCTGGATGTGAAACGAGGACGATCAGGTATGGGTTTGACTCCCATTCTGTAAAAACCCAGAGCTACAGAAATGATGACAGAAGCTCCAAAGACCTCATCGCTGAGAGAGGAAGGAACTTCACCGTGGGCAATTTGAAAGACTGACCCAGGGCAGAGGACTCTGATGAGCTGCTAATGGTGGCATATGTCCCAGCAGGGATGATGGGCTTAAGACTAGAGACCTTAAGACCATTAGGCATCAGAGCAGAGTTAGACCATACGGCCCATCAAGTCTGCTCCACCATTTGATCACAGCTGATCCATTTCTCTCTCAACCCTTCTCCTGCCTTCTCCCTGTAACCTTTCACACTCTGACTTATTGAGAATCTATCAACCTCTGCCTTAACTACACCCAGTGACCTGGTTTCCAGGTTCATCACTCTGTGGCTAAAGAAATTCCTCTTCACCTCCATTCAAAATGGACATCCCTCTATTCTGAGTTTGTGCCCTCTGGTGCTGGACTCCCCAACTATAGTAAAAAACCTCTCCACAGCCACTGGATCTGGGCTTTTTAACACTAGAGAGGTTTCAATGAGACCTCCGCTCATTCTTCTAGATTCTAGTGAGTACAGGCAAACACTTCTCATACGATAAGCCTTTCATTCCTGGAATCGTTTTCATGAGCTTCCTTTGAATCTTCTTCAATGTCAGTACATCCTTTCTTAGATAAGTGGACCAAAGCTGCTTACAATACTCCAAATGAGGCCTCACCAGTGCCTTATATCCTTTCTTAAAAAAATTCTAGTCATCCCAAAATGAATGTTAATATTGCCTTCCTCACCACCATTTGCCTTCCTCACCACCAACTCAACCTGAAAGGTAACCTTTAGGGAGTCTTGCATGGGGGCTCCCAAGTACCTTTGCAACTGAGAGTTTGAATTTTCTCCCCATTTCAAATGTTTTTTTTCTTTCTAGCAAAGTGCATGATCACACTTTGTATTCCATCTTCCACTTCTTTGCCCATTCTCCTAATCTGTCTAAATTCTTCTGGAGCCTCCCTGCTTCTTCAACACTACCTGTCCCTCCACCTATCTTTGTATTGTCTACAAACTTGGTCACAAAACCACCAATTTGTTATGCAAATCATTGAAGTACATCATAAAAAGAAGTATGCCCAACATCTGTTGGTTTTTGAAAGCTTTCCAATCCTCTAACTTCCCACTAATTTTTGCTCTATAATATACACTCTCCTGCCTTTTTATGCTGGCATTGACTTCTCTTGTCAGGTACAGTTGCATCGTTCTGCCTTTGGAATACCTCTTCTTCTTCTTTGGGATATATCTATCCTGTGCCTTTTGAATTGCTCTCAGAATCTCCTGCCATTGCTGCCCTACCATCATCCCTGCTAGTGTTTCCTTCCAATCAACTTTGGTCAGTTCTTCTCTTATACATTTGTAATTCCTTTACTCTACTGCAAGGGTTCCCAACCTGGGGTCCACAGACCTCTTGCTTAATGGTATTGGTCCAAAGGATAAAAGAGGTTGGGAATCCCTGCTTTACTGTAATATTGATACATTTGACTTTAGCTTCTCTCTCTCAAGTTGCACAGTGAACTCTATCATATTATGATGACTCTCTCCAAGGGGTTCTTTTACCTTAAGCTCTCAATCAAATTCGGTACATTCCACAACACCCAGTCCAGAATAGCAGATCCCCTAGTGGACTCAACCATTAGCTGCTCTAAAAAGCCATCTCACAGGCATTCTACAAATTCTCTCTTGGGATCCAAAGTCAGCATCAATCTGATTTTTCTCAATCTACCTGCATGTTGAAATCACCCATGTTGTTATAACAATGCCCTTTTTACTTGCCTTTTCTATCTCCTGTTGTAATTTGTAGCCCACATCCTGGCTACTGTTCAGAGACCTGTATATAACTTCCATCAGGGTCTTTTTACCCTTGCCGTTCCTTAATTCTACCCACACCGATTCTATGCCTGCTGATCCTATGTCACCTCTTTCTCAGGATTTGATTTCATTTTTTTATCAGCAGAGCTATTCTGCCCCCTGCCTACCTGCCTGTCCTTTTGAAACTATGTGTAGCCATGGAAGTTAAACTATAATCTTCTATCAGCCACGACTGATTGACACCCACAATGTCATACCGGCCAATCACTAACTGTGCTACAAGACTACCTGTCTTATTCCGTCTACTGTATGCATTCAAATACAACACCTTCGATCCTGTATTTGTCCTCCTGATGCACTGCAACACATCTCACTGACTGCAATTTATCCCTGTTATCTGCCTGTCCTGTTTGATAGTCTCACCACATACTGACTCTGCTTGTATACCAACTGCCTATCCTCATCCGCATCACCCAGTTTCCCACCTTCCTGCCAAATTTGTTTAAATCCTCCACAAACAGTTCTAGCAAACCTGCCCACAAGGATATTGGTCCCCCTCAGATTCAGGTGTAACCCATCCCTTTTGTACAGGTCATACCTTCCCCAGAAAAGCCCCCTGCACTAATTCCTCAGCCATGCATTCATCTGCCAAATCATCTTATTCTTACCCTCACTGGGATTGGTACAGGCAGTCATCCAGAGATTACTATTCCGAAGGTCCTGCTTTTCTGTTTTCTACCTAGCTCCCTCAATTCTCCCTTTGCCCACCTATATCATTGGTGCCAAAATGTACCACAATTTCTGGCTTTCACCCTCCCCCTTTCGAATGTTGTGGACCTGATGCAAGACATGTCAGGATTTGTACGCAGCACACAAACCAATTTTTCAGTGTAAGGCTTAGGAACTTCCAAAAATTACAAGACTGCAACAAATCCATTATTCATTGATGTAATCCACCATTGCTTCTCCAGTTCTTTGGCTGTAATTCCTTAATTTAAAACTTTCAAAAGTTTTTGAAGATGCTGGCTTAACATAACTAAGTAATATTTTGATAACCTCACTGAAAGAGTCACCATTATCCAACAAGCTATGAATAAATATGTTATCCTTGTTTAGTATTGCTTGGAAGACAGGATTTTCTTCATCCTGTGCACTTCATAAATGCTCTCCAAAGTGATATTTTGGTGCAGACATGTGTAAACTTAGAAATGAAAAAGAATCTACATTAACAAATTGCAAACTGCTGCTCATTTTAATTCTCAAAAATTATAAGAAAGTTAGAAAAGAATAAAAAACAGATTGAAGAAAAGTTGTAGTATTCTAGTACTCTCACAGCTAACTAGACTATACCTCTTCCCACCCTGTTACTTGTAAAAATACCATCCCCTTCTCTCAATTCCTCCGTCTTCGCTGCATCTGCTCTCAGGATGAGGCTTCTCATTCTAGAACAATGGAGATGTTCCTCCCTTTTCAAAGAAAGGGGCTTCCCTTCCTCCACCATCAATGCTGCCCTCAACTGCATCTCTTCCATTTCAGACACATCAGCTCTCACCCCAATCCTCCCACCATCCCACCAGGGATAGGGTTCCACTTGTCCCCTCCTACCATCCCACCAGCTTCCACGTCCAGCACATAATTCTCCGAAACTTCCACCATCTCCAACGGGATCCCACCACTATGCACATCTTCCTCCCGTCCCACTTTCTACTTTCCACAGTTTCCACAGGGATCACTCCCTACACGACTCCCTTATCCATTTGTCCCTCCCACCTGATCTCCCTCCTGGTATTTACCCTTGCAGTCAGAATAAATTCTACACCTCCTCTCTCACTACCATTCAGGGACCTAAACCGACCTTCCAGGTGAGGCAACACTTCACTTGTGAGCCCGTTGGGGTCATATACTGTGTCCGGTGCTCCTGGTGTGGCCTCCTGTACATTGGTGAGACCCAACATAGATTGGAAGACTGCTTCACCAAGTACTTTTGCTCCATCCACCAGAAAAAGCGGAATCTCCCAGGGGCTATCCATTTTAGTTCCACTTAATTCCTATTCCATTATGTCCATGCATGGCCTCCTCCACCGTTGTGATGAGGCCACACTTAGGTTGGAGGAACAACACCATATATACCATCTGGGTAGCCTCCAACGTGATGGCATGAACATTGATTTTTTTGAACTTCCGGTAATGCCCCCCATCTCCCTTCTCCTTCACAATTTCCCATCCCCTTTTCCCTTTCTCACCTTATCTCCCTGCCCACCCATTGACACATGCTCCTCTCCCCTTTTCTTTCTTCCATGGCCTTCTGTCTCTTTCACCTATCAACTTTCAAGCTCTTTACTTCCCCCTTCAGGTTTCACCTACCACTTTCTGTTTCTCTCTCCCCTCCTCCCAACTTTTAAATCTACTCTGCTTCTTTCTCCAGTCCTGCCTGAAATATCAACAATACTCTTTTCCATAGATGCTGCCTGGCCTGCTGAGTTCCTCCAGCATTTTGTGTGTATTGCTTAGATTTCTAGCATCTGCAGATTTTCTCGTTTGTAGTATTTCAATATTATGTTTGTGTCTTCACAATGGCCTGGCAGGATGCAATTTTTGTCAGTAAACATCAATAGATGTTCATATTATCCCACATTCTCAGATTGGCAAGAAAATATTGCTCTGGAATCATTAATAAATGAACCATCAGCCAGGATTCTGGAAGTGGAGCAGACAGTCTTACAGTTGCATTTTTTAAAGAATTCTTATGTCTGCATTGTAAGTGTCAAGTGAATACAGTGACTCAAAGTGTGTTAGATTTGTATTGATTTATGCACATTTACTTATTTTAGAGTTTGATTTGTAATTCTATAAAACTTTTAATCACATTCTGTCAATGATACTATCTGTCAATGTCTGCTTATACCCCTTCAACTATGTGCATTCCCAAAATTTTAATTGATAGAATTCAAAATAAATTGCTATAATTAAATATCATTTTATTTTTAGAAATAATTAAAAATAAAAGTCAGCATTAGACATTAATTTGTTTATGTATTGACAAAAATGCCAGTCTTTTCTTTCAAATATATGTAAATATGATTAATCCATATCATATTTTGTTCTATAAATGCAGTCACTTTGTGGTTTCAGACACAAGACCATAAGACATTGGAACAGAAATAAGACATTTAGCCCATTGGATCTGCTCCACTATTCCACCATGGCTGATTTATTATTCCTCTCAGTCCCATTCTTCTGTCTTCTCCCTGTAACCTTTGACACTTAGTAATCAAGAACCTATCAAATTTCACTTTAAATATACTCAATGACTTGGCCTCCAGAGTCGTCTGTGGCAATGAATCGCACAGATTCACAACCTTCCGTCTAAAGAAGTTCCTCCTCATCTCCGTCCTAAAGGAACATCCTTGTTTTCTTATGGACTCTGCATAATTCACCACCAGGTAATCAAAGTATGTTAACGCATATCTGCAAATCCCTCAAGGTCAATATTATAGGACTCCAACCATTCTCAGGTTGCGACTAGTTACTTGTTATAGCTGCAGGGAAGAGTTGAAACAATGGTAGACTTGATAGGAAATAGACAAGCATATGAGGAAAAAATGATTAAAAATGATTATGTTGATAGATTTGGCTAATGAAAGACTGGAAGAGGCTAGAGTACAGTTAAAATGGTAGTATGGAATAGTGGCCTGAATAGTCTGTTTTTGTCCCATATAACTTAGGTAATCTTATGTACTTGCACTGGAAGAGTACATTCCAAAATTTCACCTTTTGAACAGGGAAAAAAATGCAAATGCACGATGTTACAATTTTATATATAGCTTGTAAACAATTGATAGGATGATATTTTGATGGGACATTTGTGATGTTTGTTTTCCTTTCAGTAAGAGATGTGCTTTAACTTCTGTCAAAAATTTGGGCACTTTTTTTTAGGAGGTTTAAGAAAATTGTTGATGTAGATGAAGGCAAGTTATTTTTTATACCAATAATTATGAATGTTATCAATACCAGTACTTTTCTGGTTGAGGGTATTTTTTATAACTGTTTTTACTATTTCCATCAGGTGTTAGCATATCTTCAATTGTGTGAGTGTATTCTTTTTAAGTTTCAAGTATGCTTATTATCAAAGAATGTATAAATTATACAATCTTGAGATTTGCTTGCTCACAGGTAGCCACAAAGCAAGAAACCCAAAAGAACCCAATTAAAGAAAAAAATATATACCTTCTTTGATAATAAATGTACTTATTCCTCACAAATCCAGCTTGTTCTTAATTATGCATAGGTCTGTTTGACCAGACATTTGGCCAAAAGTTCATTGTCTCTGTGTTTGTTGGTGATTCTGTACAAGAGTTGGAGACATTCTGATGCATCAAATTTAGTTTCAATACCCTTTAATGAACTTTTCTCATTGTTCCTGAACTCATAATCCTGTGTTCTTTGGTGCTTTTCATATATTTGTTTAGACTGGCTTTGAATGCAGCAAGCTTTTGTTTGAGACTATCTATAAACTCTCACAAAGCTTTTGTTCTCTTGATCATGCCTTGTATGACGTATTTCCTTGCTATTTCCTGAGCTTAAATTTCTTGTTCGGGTTTTCCATTTTATACTCGATTATACGGGTTGGTTCTGCTCTGAAGGTTTCAATTTTGTTTCTGTCATTTTGGTGTTTTCATGCAGGTTCGATGTTGTCATTTAAAGTTAAACTGGACAGCTATATGGACAGGAAAGGAATGGAGGGTTATGGGCTGAGTGCAGGTCGGTGGGACTAGGTGAAAGTAAGAGTTCAGCACAGATCAGAAGGGCCGAGATGGCCTGCTTCTGTGCTGTAATTGTTACATGGTTATATGGTTAAATGTAAAATTGATCCGATTCCTAATAGTTGCTGGATTTTGATTGTTCATAGCACTATTACCACCAAATGAAATCCATGGTCTAAAAATCAAGTATGCTCAAAAAATACTTTCACCAAAGTTTTCCCATTATTTATCAGATAGAATTTGAATGGAGACTTTACTGAAATGTGGGTCACCAGCGTTAACTCAAAATTACCACTGAGACAATTGTCAGGTGACAGATAACTGTGACTCTGACTGTAACAGGTGATAATAACCATGTTTGCTTAATAATGTAGAACATATTTGGTCTGGATATCATAGTCATTGTCATACCACACTGAAAAAGATTGCTCATCTAACTGTCTCCCTGCAGTCCATTAAGTTCTCATCTGTTCTAATCCCATTTACTAGAACTTGGATCATTGTCCCTGTGCCTTAGCAATTCAAGATTTAATTCTAGGTACTTCTTGAATGTTGTGAAAATATCTTCCTCCACCTGCACTCTTTCAGGGAATGTATTCCAGATTCTAAACTCCTTCTGGATGAAAAGATTCTTGCACAGATCCCCTCTGACACTCTCATCCTTTATTCTATATCTATGCCTTTGAAAGTTATGCAATTTAAGTCTGACTCCAGAGATCATCACTGGAAGTAGTACGATTTTGGAAAAGAACCATTTCCAGTGCTATAAACAAATTTAATTCTGAACATTGTTGTTTATTGAATATATAATATAGTCCTGACAACAAGTTCTCAGTTTGCCTGTTCCTTCACAGATTGTGCTATTAGAATCTGGGATTCATTTCCTGGTTGACATCTGATAGAACAGGTGAACTTTGAGGTAGTAGCCCAAAACAATGTATCATGGGATTTCCTGATGGATATTTCCCCAGGTTTCAAACAGGTGATTGTTGGACATTTTGAAGAATTAAGAATTAAGGGTTGATAGTCAAATTTCTCTGTATCTCGCAATAAGATGTTTTCTAAACTGAACTGGGTGGCTTTGAAGTGTGAGAGGAAATGACATGACATTTGCTTTTGATGTCAAAATATTATTTATATCAAATGCCTGTGCACAGGAACAAATAATCAAAATAATGTCAGTCATGAGTGATCAATAGCATAATTTTGGGAGGTTCTGTAATAAACATAGGTAAACATAGAAGTTAGGAGGTTAATGCTAAGAATAATCTCTGAAAACATTTGAAAGCATGTTCCTCCCAATCATCTTGCTTTAAACTGAGTAAAATAACAGGCTGAAGTGTCTCATTTACTTTATCTTAAGCAGACTTCTGTTGGACCAGAGCCCAGTTTAATAAAATTCGTAATACCTTTTCCAGATCAATCTGCTGCAGCTCCAAATGTTCTCGTAAACATTAATTCTCTGTTCCCAATAGTAGAATAAACTGATAAAATAATGTAAAACTATAAACAATGCCTTTTTCTATAATTTGGATGAAATCCCAATTAAGTTATATTTTTTCATATCAAAAGTGCTCATGTAGATCTATTTCCAAGCTCTCTTTGTTTATTGATAAATTATTCATGGTGAGGAAAGTCAAAGAAACTTCATTGCAGAGGGAAAGAGAAAGCTGCCATTAACCCACTTATCAAAGAGGACCTCCTTGATAGATTTTCTTTTTCATTCATATCATTACAATGTAGTTTATAATGTTGCAAGATCAAGGAAAGGTATGGATGTCAGCCATGGCTTTGTGCTGAGTCCTATTCCATGAACTTAAACATTTAATAAAACCATCCTAGAAAGTCTCTCAGAAGAAAGAGATGGTTTAGCCAGGCCAGTCCAAAAAGGGCAACAAACAAAATATTGGAGGAACTTAATGGGTCAGGCAGCTTCTCTGAAGAGAAATAGACCATTGACATTTCGGTTTGAAATCTTTCATCTGGGCTGGCTTTCCAGCCTCATAGTTCCCCAATCCCAAACTGCATGTTTCTGACTCCTAGCGGTCCAGATGAAGGGTCTCAACCCAAAACATCACTGTCCCTTTCTCTGCACAGATGCTGCCTAACCCACAGAGTTCTTCCAGCATTCTATAATCTTCTGTCTCTTGCACCTCATTCCAAAAAGAGCTACTCAACCTGAGATTAAATCCAGAGCCTTGCAGATAGGGTCTCCTCAGAAATGAGAGTCCGGTGTTACGTACGAAATGTGTGCTCTACTAGTTAGGCCACTGCTGAAGGACTGTTCTGGGCACAACAGGAAAGATGTGATTTCACAGGAGAGGATATAGAGGAAATTACTAAAGATGTTATCGGGACAAAAGAAATTGAAACTATGGATAAATTTTGGATAAAATTGAGCTGTTTTTTATTTGGAAGTGAAGAGGCTGAGAGGCTGAGGTGTATAAAATCATTCAAACTTAGATAGGATGAAGAGGACAGCCATTTTTGCACCTAATAGAGAGGTCAAAAACGAAGAGGCATATTTGGCCCATCATCTGCGCTCGGTCTCAGTTCAATATCATTGCTCCCCTTCCAGCCTAATCTCTCTCACATGCCCATTAACTCCAGCCGGATTCTCCTATTATCTAACTATATGTGGACTAGTTTACAGTATCCAATTACCCGGTACATGTCTGGGATGTGAGAGGAACCCACAGCACCTAGGGAAAATCTAAGAAGTCACAAGAAGGATGTACAACCTCGAAGGAGACAGCAGCTGTGAGGCAGCTCCGGAGACTTGCTGCTCTACTCTGCCACTCCAGTCAAAGTAAAAGGATTAGACAAGAGATGAGAAAAAGGTTTTTATCCTTGAGAGTGGCAGGACTCTGGAACACACTGCTTAAAAGGGGGTTGGCGGCAGAAATTATCATCAAATTTAAAAGCAATACGAAGTGCAATCTGCAAGGCTAAATACCCAATGCTGCAAGTCAGAATGAAGCTGGATAAATATGATTAGATTGAATAGCTCTTTTTTTTACCAGTCCAGACACAATGAGCCAAATAGACTCCTTCTCTGTCATAACATTTCTTGGACTTTACATAAAAAACACAAATGATTTGCTTTTAATAAATCCATACCAGTTTATCTTTAACATCCATATGTCTCCAAGTGGCTATTAATATTTTCCTGATTATATTTTTTCTAAAAAAATTCCCACAAGGAGAGACTAAAATATTAAAACACTAATGCAGCCAGCTGTTATTCAATAACATAAAGTCCGTTTGTCTTACTTCATACCACCTTCTTTAACCAGTAAACACATAACATGAACTTAATGTGTAAAATAAGAAAATACCAAGATAGTAAGGAGCCTTTTGAGTTGCAAAGCCCTTGTTTCGCATAAATTTTATAGCTATCAAGTACTGTAATTCTCCTGAGAAATAAGTAATTACAACTAGTATTTGCAAGCAAGATAGGCAACTGCATGATTTCTTGTACCCTTTTCAACCCAAGTAGTAACACAATCTGGTGACTTTTTGTAATCTATAAATAAAGATGCTTGGTACTTTTCACAGACTGAGCATGTCCCAAAGAGCTTTTCAACCAATGAAGTGCAGGGTCCACATTGTAGCTGTTGACAGATTCACAGTACTTAATAGAAAGAATAATCCTTTCTATCAATCAACCTGAACCATTAATTCTATTTCTCACTCTGCAGAAGCTGACTGTCCAATTATGATGTAAATATATTTTTAATAAGCATAACATTCTGCTCAATTCCATCACATGGAATGGACAAGTATTGTGAATCTGTCAACAGCTACAATGTGGACCCCGTACTTCATTGGTTGAAAAGTTCTTTGGGACATCCTCAGTTTGTGAAAAGTACCAGACATCTTTGTAGATTACAAAAACTCACCAGATTGTGTTACTACTTGGGTTGAAAAGGGAACAAGAAATCATGCAGTTGCCTGTCTTGCTTGCAAGTGTTAGTTACAGCTACTTATTTCTCAGGAGAATTAAAAATGTTGAGCGCAGTGCATGATGGTTATAAAATATGTGGAAAAACAAGGGCTTTGCAATACAAAAGGCTCCTTATTATTTTGGTATTTTCTTATTTTTGCACATTAAGTTCATGTTATGTGTTTACTGAGTAAGGGACGTGAAGGTGGTAGGAGGTTAGAATGACATGTGCTTCTATAGACTTGTATTATTTTTTAAATTGTGAATAATTCTGGTCAGATGCTAAATGCATTTCATTGGCTTTGTATCTGTACCTGGCACAATGACAATAAAGTTGAATCTAATCTAATCTAATAACAATAATAACAAAGAGTGAACATGGAGAAAACTAAATGCAAACAGAAATACTACTTAATATCTGGAGACAGCTTATCTGCTGGTGTCTATTATAAACCCACTGACTTTCACAGCGACCTGGACTATACCTCATCCCATCCTGTTCCTTGTAAAAATGCCATCCCCTTCTCTCAATTCCTCCATCTCCGCTGCACCTGCTCTCAGGATGAGGCTTTTCATTCCGAATAAATGAAATGTCCTCCTTCTTCAAAGAAAGGGGCATCCCTTCCTCCACCATCAACGCTGCCCTCAACAGCATCTCTTCCATTTCATTCACGTCTGCTCTTACCCTGTTCTCCCGCCACCCCACCAAGGGTGGGGTTCGCTTGTCGTCACCTACCACCCCACCAGCCTTCATGTCCAGCTCATAATCTTCCGTAATTTCCATCATCTCCAATGGGATCCCACAACCAAGCATATCTTTCCCTGCCCCCCACTTTCTGCTTTCCACAGGAATCACTCCCTATGTAACTCCCTTGTCCATTCGTCTCTCTCCACTGATCTCCCTTCTGGCACTTATCCTTGTAAGTGGAACAAATGCTACACCTGCCCCTACACCCCCTCCCTCACTACCATTCAGGGCCCCAAACAGCCCTTCCAGGTGAGGCAACATTTCACCTGTGAGTCTGTTGGGGTCATAGACTGTGTCCATGCTCCCGGTGTGGACTCCTGTGTATCAGTGAGACTCAATGTAGATTGGGAGACTGCTTCTCTGAGCACCCATGCTCTGTCAGAAAAAGTGGGATCTCCCAGTGGCCACCCATTTTAATTCCACTTCTTATTCCCATTCCAACATGTCATTCCATGGCCTCCTCTCCTGTCGTGATGAGGCCACACTCAGGTTGGAGGAGCAACACCTTATATTCGGTTTGGGTAGCCCCCAACCTGGTGGCATGAGCATCGATTTCTCGAACTTCTGGGAATGCCCCCACCCTCCTTCACCATTCCCCATTTCCATTTCCTTCTCTCCTTACCTGTCCATCATCTTCCTCTGGTGCTCCTTCCCCCCCCTTGTCTTTCTTCCATGGTCTTCTGTCCTCTCCGATCAGATTCCCCCCTCTCCAGCTCTGTATTGCTTTCACCAATCAGCTTCCCAGCTCTTTACTTCACCCTTCCTCCCTCCCGGTTTCGCGTATCACCTTGTATTTCTCGCTTCCCTCCCCCCACCTTATTACTCTGACCCTTAAACAACAGAAATTCTGCAGATGCTGGAAATTCAAGCAACACACATCAAAGTTGCTGGTGAACGCAGCAGGCCAAGCAGCATCTGTAGGAAGAGGTGCAGTCGACGTTTCAGGCCGAGACCCGTTGTCAGGACTTGCTGAGTCCTGACGAAGGGTCTCGGCCTGAAACGTCAACTGCACCTCTTCCTACAGATGCTGCTTGGCCTGCTGTGTTCAACAGCAACTTTGATGTGTGTTACTCCGACTCTTCATCATTTTATTCTCCAGTCCTGATGAAGGGTCTCGGCCCGAAACCTTGACTCCTGTTTCCCATCGATGCTGCCTGGCCTGCTGAGCTCCTCCAGCATTTTGTGCATGTTGCTTGGATTTCCAGCATCTGCAGATTTTCTCTTGCTTGTGATGTCACTTTTTTCTCCGAATTCGGGCCATGGAGGTTCATCAGTGAACATCTTCATTTCACAAGGCTTTATAATAGATTCTCACTCTCACTAGCTCTGTTTTGTATTGTTGGTAAAAGAGAGATGTGAACGGTGGTAGAAAGTGCTCCCTTGGTTTATTTGAGGTTTTACACGTGCTCTTACGTGACAAGGAGTCTGAATACACTGCACAGGGTTTGCAGTAGAGCTTCTGTAAATTCTGTTGCTATTCCCCCCTCCTTTTCATAAACCCATTCATTATTTGGTGACTCACTGTACATTTGTTTTGTGCAAGCACCATTTTAGTTTCAGAAGAGTTGTTATTGCTACTGACTAGTGTTTCTGTGTTGCAGAGCTCAGCCACTTTGGTTTCTCTTTGTTATAGTTCCTTTCTGAATTTGCCAGTACCACTTCCTCCTTGCAGTGTTTACTCCAACATGCATAGGTGGTGCTATTAACTATAGTTGGTCATACTCCAAAACATTTCCCACCTTCAACCATAATGTCCAGCAAGCACTGCCCTTCTTGAACTAATATTAATTGTAATTTATAAATGAATGTTCAATCATAACATTAAAAATCATATTCTAAATCCTGCTTTAATTGTTCTCGCGCATTTGCATTTGATCTTTCAATATAAAAATCTACAAGATGTATACTGGAGACTTGGCAAATCTGAACAAAGTCAAATTTGTCTTTTCTAATAGTTGTCTTACATTTGAAGTGATATCTTTGAAGTGTGAGCTATAAAACTTATCTGGTCATGACCAATGCTCCATTTAACGAGCCTCATTCTTATAAAACACATGCAGAACAAGTATGAGAAAAATCTGGTAAGTGAGAGTCGGGTGGATAATAATAGCCTAATTTTACAGTGACTAACTTAGCCTCAAGCTGAAGGTCAATCTGGAGTTTCTAAATTACTCAAGCCCTGCTGGTTACCACTCAAGCATTCATTTTAGTCCACATCACTATTTTTCAGTTCAGACCCAATTTCATATCAATTGATTGTTATAGCTCCTATTTTTTCCAGACATTAGGTACTAATAATGAAATAAGACAGAATCTATTGAAAATGCTCAGCCGGTATGTATGTATATGGGAGGAGAAAATGAACTGGTGCTTGAAGTTGATGCCTATCATCTGAACAATCCTCCACAATCAGATGATCATAATGGCCTAGTCTCAGAATTAAAACCTCCTCCAGACCATTCTTTGTTCTTTTTAATTATTATTCCCTTGTACCATTGGATTTTACCTTGCATCATCACCTACTTCATCATTTCATCACTCCAGCCCCCGTGACTTTGTTGACAGTTGGTTTTTCTCTTTTCTCTGTATCCACACTGAAAGCAGTTTCTCTGCCTGTGCTTACCTAAGCATCACTATTTCTCACAAAAACAGAACAAGTAAACTGCATTTGCTGTAAATTTGAAACAGAAGCTTAAAATGCCGGAAGCAAGTTGGACAGTATATCTGGTGAAAGAAACAGAGCTAACACTTCGGATCCTATGGAAAGTCACTGACATTGAATTTTAATTTGAATTTATTTAAATCTTACATCCATCCCGCGAGGTGAGGGAGTAAAAATCTTTGCGCTATAACTCCGTTGCAATGTATAGACATATGTATTTATAAGTCTAATGGCTTGTAGAAAGAAGCTGTCCCATAGCCTATTGGTCATGGCTTTAATGCTGCGGTACCGTTTGCCAGACAGAAGCAGCTGAAACAGTTTATGGTTGGGGTGACTGGTGTCCCCCGATGATCTTCAGGCCTTCTTTACGCACCTGCTGTGTAAATGTCCTCAGTGGATCGAAGTTCACATCCATAGATATGCTGGGCTGTCTGTACCACTCTCTACAGTGCCCAGCGATCAAGGTGCATTTCCCATACCAGGCGATGATATACCTGGTCAGGATGCTCTCAAGTATTTGGGAGCTCATGTCAAACTTCTTCAGTCGCGTGAGGTGGAAGAGATGTTGTTGTGCTTTTTTTGCCACACAGCCGGTGCGTACAGTCCAGGTGAGATCTTTGGTGATATGTATACCTAGGAACTTGAAACTACTCACCCTCACAACTGCAGTCACATTGATATTGATCGGGGCGAGCCTGTCTCTGTTCCTCCTGTAATCCACGTTCAGCTCTTTTGTTTTTTGGACATTGAGGGAGAGATTGTTATTTGGCACCACTGTGTCAGGGTGTTAACCCCTCCTCTGCAGGCTGACTCATTACCACTAGAAATAAGGCCGTTAGAAATGAAACTCAGTTTGCTCAACAGATCTGTTGGGTTTACACAGCATTTTTTTCTGTTACCCTAATATTTACAATATTCACAACTTTTAATTTACCTGAGACCATTACCTGAGACTTCTGAAAAATGGGAACCATTTCTCATAGAGGGATCAGAAGTGGAGAGAGTGAGCAATTTCAAGTTCCTAGGTGTCAAGATCTGTGAGGATCTAACCTGGTCCCAACATATCGATGCAGCTATAAAGAAGGAAAGACAGCAGCTATACTTCATTAGGAGTTTGATGAGATTTGGTTTGTCACTTAAGACACTTGAAAAACTTCTACAGATATACCATGGAGAGCATTCTGACGGGCTGCATCACTGTCTGGTACGGGGGAGGGGGAGGTGGTACTGCACAGGATCGAAAGAAGCTACAGAAAGTTGTAAAATTACGTGGTCAGCTTCATCATGGGTAGTATTCAAGACATCTTCAAGGAGCAGTACCTCAGAAAGGCAGTGTCCATTACTAAGCACCCAGGACATGCCCTCTTCTTGTTGTTACCATCAGGAAGGAGATAGGGAAGCCTAAAGGCACACACTCAGTGATTCAGGAACAGCTTCACCCCCTCTGCCATCTGATCCCTAAATGGATATTGAACCCATGAACACTACCTCACTGTTTTATTATTTTTGTTTCTACACTATTTTTAATTTAACTATTTAATAATAATAATATATACTTCCTATAATTTATTCATTTATTTATTTTTTCTCTATATTTATCATGCATTGCATTGTACTGCCGCCATTAAGTTAACAAATTTCACAATATATGTTGGTGATATTAAATCCGATTCTGATTTTTCCTGTCTTTCTGTAGATCCTCCTTGACCTATTGGATACTTGCTGCTATTTTTTCCTGTTTTTGTTCCATATTTTTAGAATCTACTGTACTTTAAAATCTTATTTTGTCCTCTTCTTTTTTAAGGTACTCTCTCAAGCTTCTTTTAATGCAAGATGTCTCACAGCACCTCATCCTCCTTTTTAATACGTGAATTCAAACAATGATTATTGAGAGGCTTCATCTCACCTGAGCTAATATAGTCTAACTGATCACCACAGGCAAACACGGTTGACAAGGGTCACTAGATAATATTTTGGGCCAATTTATTTTCATGTTCCACACACTAAATGCGCAGACATCAAGATTAGTAGTTGATAAGCAATTCTGCTCAAACACTGGTTAAAATTTAATTTTTCTGACACACTGGCAGTGGGAGAACTTTTTTTTTTGTCTGTATATCTTTTTAAGTCACTTTAATTCAGCCATAGGATTAACACATCATATCATGAGCTTTCTACTTATTATTATGATAACGTGGATGATTCAGCATCAGATCAATTATTTAAAAGCACGCTGAAAGACTATGTATACACACAACATGAAATTAGGAGGAAATAAGCACTGACTACCATGCTGGATTATGCTGGAAGTTGGAGGTTGTAATGCTCCCAATGCGTTAGGACGAGGAAGTTAGCATGAGGCACCAAGGTGGTGTGCTGGAGGTGCTTGCAAAAGACTATAGCAAGAATGTGTTTCTTCAATCAGGAATGGTGAGCATATTTGCCTCCATCCTAATACAGTGAAGTCTGGTTAATTGGGCCATCAGTTAATCAGGGCATCTGCTTATTTGGGACAACTCTTAAGGAGCAGAAACAAATCAAGAAAATAGTTTGGAACACTATGTTGCTGAACTGGGGCAGGAGACTGTTGCCAAACATTCTCCAAACAGTGTCAATCGTGTGCATGTCACTGCTTGTTAGACACAATGTTGTGCTTATAGCAAACAGTTTTTAAATTGCGTCACTTGCCTGTCTGTGTTCAAAAAGCTACAATTTTTTTTGCACTGGTAGATGGTGAGTAATAAACAGCAAGACGATTCAGAACTGTTTTGCTCACTGCGGTTTCAAGCATTCAGGCTTAGAGATGCCAGAAATGGCTAGGAGTGAAAATGAAATGATTTCACGACCTCAGTAAGTTAAGAACTATGAAGAATTTGAAGGTGTCGACAATTATCTTGAATATTACAATTAAAAGGAAAAAGGAAGATTTGGAGGATGCAGTTGTTGGAAGAACTGTTTGAAGGTAGTCCATTATCTGCATTAGGTGTCTGCACTGATTTTGTTCATTTACAGTCAATCAAAAGAACACCAGTGCACATTCAATTAATTTCTCCATTGATAACTATCAGGAACTTAAACACAGTTTTATAGTACCGTAGTAGTATTGGGATTGTTCTAATTTATTCTGTTATTTATTTAAATACATAATTTATTACTCGGTTTAACAGTAGTTTGCCTTTTATATACCTTATTAACTATTTCCATGAAATTTCTGCTAATTCGAGCAGCTGCTTAATTTGGCCAAAATGGACTGGTCCCAATATCTCCCAATTAACTGGAATCCACCGTATATCTATTGCCATTTTCTTCATTTTGCCTTCTTGACTTCTACTTGGTAGATGATCACCCATAATCATGTTGAATGGTAGAAGAGACCTGAAGCACTAAATGGCTGTTTCTTCCAATAGTTAGCATCTTCTATAATAGCCAAACTCAGCCTCTGTTAACAGGTGATGTTCACAAGTTATAGTCTCTTATGATCTGTACTCTTGCTGTCCTGATCTCATGTGTTGTTGCATCTTGGTAATGCGTACTGTACAACTTCTAAGAGTAGCTTCATTGTCACATGTACCTCAAAACAGCACAACATACAGTGAACTACGTCATTTGCGTCAAATCGAATCAGCCAGGATAGTGCTGGGGTCAGCCACAAGTGTTGGCACGCTTCCGACACCAACTTAGAATGCCCATAACTCACGAATCATTACCAAAACCTGTACGCCTTTGGAATCTGGAAGGAAGCCCAAGCATGTGAAGGAAACCCACACAGTTATGGGGAGAACATACAAAGTCCTTATAGACAGTGGCAGGGTCAGTGTTGCTGACGCTACAAGGCCACCATACAATACTACCGTGCTGTCCCTCTCTTAACACCTCTTGATATGCCTAAAATTTATCCTTCTGTTTTGCTTCTGGATCCCACAGAATGATGAACTCCCATTTTGTTGCCTCTCAGTTGATCTACTAACATCTGTAAAGAAGTGATGGATAAGTTCTAAAATAGCCAAATTGAATATCAAAATTGACAAAGTAAGCACAAATCCTATTAAAGGTTCTATCCATATTTTTTTGGGAAAGGACCATCACAATTGAACCAAAGAAAGATTTATATGGAATCACTAAAGCTAAGAGCAGGGAGACAGGAGCATTCATTAGCATATTTGCCTGTCAGCTCCTCAGATCCTTGCTATATTTTTGTGATTTTGTTTCTCTCGGGAATTCCAGGAAGCTCAGGAAAACCATATGCATGCCTTAAATTCACAAACAGCTGCTAAGGTTTCATCTTAATGATTAGATTTTGTATTTAATTTTCTGAATCACAGCCTGAATTAAATCTGGTCAGTCGGTTCACATGTTATTTCCAACCTGGTGTCATTGTTGGCAGATGTGATGCTCTGATCACTGAAAACCCAGTCATTCCTGAGGTTTAAAGTTTCATATTCTGTGTTTGTTCAGTGTTAATCTACAGAGCCTGAGAGTAAAAGATTATTTATCTTAGCTTAGCATAAATTTGACAAGTAACTAATCCAAGAAGTCAAATTCAGGTGTTGCCCAATGGCTGTGAATTACTTCAGGCTGCAAATGTTCATCTGCGAAAACAAACTGAAATTTCTACATCTCTCTTCCCAAAAAGAGAAATGTCCAATTTCTGCCAATGACACAAACTCACCATTAAGAACAGAAAGCTGCATTCACATTACCACATTTTAAATTAATTCTTTGACTACTGAGACCCTTTTATATTGCTTTACACCCGTGATTTGAATAACGCCTGATTGCCTCATAGATCTTTACCAAAAAAATACAGAGCTGAAAATAAAACCATTTTTCTTCAAGACATTTGCGTCAATTTTGATAGCTAACTACACCAATAAGCGTAAGAAGAAATGTCAAACTTTCTTACAGTAAATTAATTTCACTTCCTGATTACTGAAGAAGGCTAGGCTAAAGTGATGTAATTTTGCTTAATTATTTCCCATTTCCATACGTATGATCATAAGATGTTCCTGAAATGCAATATCTGTATCTTCAGGAATTTACAAGCTGTATCTGGGGGCTACGTGTAGAAATAGATACTGAAGGCAGCGCAATGGTGCAATTATAAGACCATAAGATATAGGAGCAGGTTTAGGCTATTTGGCCCATTGAGTCTGCTCCGCTATTTCCCCATGGCTGATCCATTTCCCTCTCAGCCCCAATCTCCTGCCTTCTCCCTGTATCCATTCATGTCCTGACTAATCAAGAATTTATCAACTTCTGCCTATACCCAATTTATCAACCTATACCCAATGACTTAGCCTCCACAGCCACCTGTGACAATGAATTGCACAAATTCACCACTCCCTGTCTACAGGAATTCTCCTCATCTCTGTTCTATGTGAGCGTCCCTCTAATCCGAGGCTGTGTCCTCTGGTCTTAGACTCCTCCACCATAGGAAGCATCCTCTCTACATCCACTCTAATCAAAGCCTTTTATCTTTTCATAGATGCCATCTCATTCTTCTAAATTCCAGTGAGTACTGGCCCAGAGACATCAAACACTCCTCATATGATAAGCCTTTCAATCCCAGAATCATTTTCGTGAACCTCCTTTGAACCCCCTCCAATGTCAGCACATCATTTCTCAGATAAGGTGTCCAAAACTGCTCACAATACTGCAAGTGAGGCCTCTCCAGTGCCTTATAAAGCCTCAACATTACATCCTTGCTTTTATATTCTAGTCCTCTCAAAATGAAAGCTGACATTTGCCTTCCTCACCACCAACTTAACCTTCAAATTAACCTTTAGGGAATCCTGCATGAGGGCTCCCAAGTCCCTTTGCACCTCAGATTTTTGAATGTTCTCTCCATTTAGAAAATAGTCTATGCTTTTATTTCTTCTACTAAAGTGCATGACCATACACCTCCTGACACTGTATTCCATCTGCCACTTCTTTGCCCATTCTCCCAAACTGTCTAAGTAGTTCTGTAGCCTCTCTACTTCCTCAACACAATTTGCTCCTCCACCTATCTTCGAACGTCCACAAACTTGGCCACAAAGCCATCAATTCCATCATCCAAATCATTGACGTATAACATAAAAAGAAGCTGTTCCAACATAAAACCCTGTGGAACAGCACTAGTCGTGGCAGCCAATCAGAAAAGGCTTTCTTTATTCCCATTCGCTGTCTCCTGCCAGTCAGCCAATGCTCTCTCAATATTCCTATCTTTCCTGTAATACCACAGGCTCTTAACTTGTTATCAGCCTCATGTGTGGCAACTTGCCAAAAACCTTCTGAAAATCTCAGTACACAACATCTTCCGATTCTCCTTTGTCTAGCCTCCTTGTTATTTCTTCAAAGAATTCCAACAGATTTGCCAAGCAAGATTTTGCCTTCAGGAAACTATACTGACTTTGACCTTTGACTTTTATCAGGTGCCTCCAAGTACTCCAAATCACATCCTTAAAAATCGACTCCAACATCTTCCCAACCAGAGGTCAGACCAACTGGTGTATAATTTTCTTTCTTTTGCCTTGTTTCCTTCTTGAAGAGTGGAATAACATTTGCAAATTTCAAGTTCTCTGGAACCATGCCAGAATCTATTGATTCTTGAAAGATCATTACTAATGCCTTCACAATCTCTTCAGCTACAGCCTTCAGAACCCTGGAGTGTAGACCATTTGGTCCAGGTGACTTATCTACCTTCAAACCTTTCAGTTGCCCAAGCACCTTCTCCCTAGTAATGGCAATTCCACTCACTTCTGTCCCCGATACTCTATAACTTCCACCACACTGCTAATGTCTTCCACCATGAAGATAGATGCAAAATATTAATTCAGTTTGTCCGCCATTTCCTTGTCACCCATTATTACTTCTTCAGCATCATTTTCTAGTGGTCCAGTATCTACTCTCAACTCTCTTTTACACTTTATATATCTGAAGAAACTTTTCGTATCCTCTTTAATATTATTGCCTATCTTATATCTTTGTACTCTATCCTTTCATTCTTTATGACTGTTTTAATTGTCTTCTGTTGGCTTTTTTAAAAGCTTCCCAATCCTTTAACTTCCCACTAGTTTTTGCTCTATTATGTGCCCTTTATTTGGCTTTTATGGAGGCTTTCACTCCTCTTGTCAGCCACGGTTGCATCATCATGCCTTTAGAATACTTTTTCTTCTTTTGGGTGTATCTATATGGTGCTTCCAGAAACTATAGCTATTGTTACTCTGCCATCATCCCTGCTAGTGTTCCCTTCCAATCAATTTTGGTCAGCTCCTCTCTCATGCCTCTGCAATTCCCTTTACTCCACTGTAATACTGATATATCTGACTTCAGCTTCTCCTTGCAGGATGAAGTATATCATATTATGATCACACGCTCTTAAGGGTTCCTTTACCTTAAGCTCTTATTACACAACATCCAATCCAAAATAGCTGTTCCTCTAATGGACTCAATCACAAGCTGCTCTACTCACAATGATCTTATACCTTCTGATCCAATGTCACCTGTTTCTAATGATTAGATTTCATATTTTACCAAAAAAACCCACCACACTGCCTCTTCCTACCTGCCTGTCCTTTTGGTGCAATGTGCATCCTTGGATGTTAAGCTCTCAGCTATAATCTTCTTTCAGCCACAATTCGGTGTTGCCCTCAACATCATACATGCCAATCTAAAACTGTGCTACCAGTTCACCTACCTTATTCCATATACTGCATGCATTCAAATATAACACCTTCAGCCCTGTATTCATCACCCTTTTCAATTCTGCCCTATCATCAGCCTCCCCTTGCTAGCAGGATCACTACACACTGCTTCTGTTTGTAAACCAACTACCCCTTCCTTATCCCTAGCAGTGAGTTTCCCACTCCGCTGCCAAATTAGTTTAAATCCTCCCCAACAACTCTAGCAAACCTGCCCACAAAGATATTGATCTCCCTTGGGTTCAGGTGTAACCCATCCGTTTTGTATAGGTCATATCTTCTCCAGAAGAGATCCCAACGATCCAGAAACCTAAACCCCTTCCCCCTGCACCAGTTCCACAGCATTCGTCTGCCAAATCATCTTGTTTTTACCCTCACTGGTGCATGGCATAGGCAGCAATCCAGAGATTACTACCCTGGAGGTCCTGTTTCTCAGCTTTCTACCTAGCTCCCTAAAATCTCTCTTCAGGACCTCCTCAGTTTTCTGACCTATGTCATTGATGCCCATATGTACCAAGACTTCTGGCTGCTCACTCGCTCCCTTTAGAATACCATTGATCCAATCCAAGACCCTGGCACCTGAGAGGCAACATATCATCTCTCTCGCATCCACTGAATCTTGCCTCTCTTCCTCTAACTATGGATTCTCCTATCACAACTGCAGTCCTCTTCACCTCTCTTCTCCTCTGAGCCGCAGTACTGGAGACCAGGTCGCTGTGGCTTTCCCCTGGTAGGTTGTCCCCCTCAACAGAAACCAAAATGTTATATTTATTATTGAGGGAATCAGCCACAGGGGGACTCTGTGCTGCCCTTTCATCTCCTGACAGTCACCCAGTTGCGTGCCTCGTGCATCTTAGGGGTGGCTACCTCCCTGTAGCTTCTAGCTATCACCTCCTCAGCTTCCCATATGAGATGAAGGTCATCAAGCTGCAGCTCCAGTTCCTTAACATGTTCCCTGAGGGGCTGCAGCTTGGTCCACCTGGTGCAGATGCTTTTATCTGGCAGGCTGAAGGTCTCCCAGAATTCCCACATCTCACACCAAAAAACAATACACAGCCCCTGGAGCCATCCTCAGTCCACTAACTGTGCCCTAACAAACATATTCTGAAGAATAAAGAAGAAGAAGAAGAAACTGACCAGATACTTACCTCGCCCGAGCCTGATGAGCCAAAGCCACTCTAACGCTGGCCCACTCACACAATAGCCACACCACTTGCTCCTGCCTTATTTTTATTCATCCCTTCTTATGAATCCCATTCACTAATTGGGTGCAATTCAATTCTGAAAACTTCCATGAATTGTTGCTCTTTTTAATCTTCAACTGGGGTCCAGAGTGAAATTGCTGCTTCTTCTCGTGCTCCTGTTCGCTGATTGGGCGCAGTCCAATTAGTGGAGTGATTACGTCACAGCACTAAGATGCTCAAGTTCAATCCTGACCTTGGATGTTATCTACACGATATGGAGCTTGCATATTCTCCCTGTAAATGTATGGGTTTCCTCTTACGTTCCAAAGACACGTAACTTCGTAAGCCTGCTATAAATTGCCCCTTGTGCATAGGCAAGTTGTAGAATCTGGTGGAAGTTGATAAAACTGGGAATAAAAAGGAGGTTAGTGTAGAATTATTGTAAATGGGTGGTTGATGGTTGGCACAGACACAGTGGGCTGAAGGGTCTTTTCCTGCTCTCTCTTTGACTCTAATTTATACAATGGTGAGCTATATGTTCATGATAGTGTAAAGCCATGGGTACTTACTAGCATGATCACCCAGCTGCTGTTATTGGTCCTTAGTGTCAGGATTGGGCTGAAGAGCTGAATGGCAGAGCCAGAAGTCAGACCTCAGGCACCTCCTTGGCTTGAAGGCATGATACTCCAGCACAGCAGGGAAGGGCTTTTGAGAACAAAGGGTTACCTCACTCTTGAAGCTTGAGCCCCCAATTGGGCGCACTCTCATCCGGTGGAGCAGGAGTGCGCGATGGCTGACCCTCACTCTGGGCCTGGTGGTGGCAGGCCTGGATGGTTGATCCTCTGGGTGATCCACTTCTGCACCATCTGGCTTAGCTTCTGCAGGGTAAGGCCTGTGTGCCTCCTGCTTAGGCTGGATAGTTTGCATTGGGTCTCTCTGCTTATCTGCCTGGCATCCCAACTACCTTTGCTTTGAGGTGGAATCTTATCTGTCATCATTGCTGTGGCCTCACTAGCATAAGCTGGTCAATATGGGAGGAGATGAGGTACCCAAAAATAAAGTTTGGAAGGGTCTGCACTAGACTACTGCTTTCTTAATTTGTTCATTGCTCTTCATTTCCTTAATTAAATATTTTAATTTGTAATAACTACAAGCTTTAACAGAAACCATAATATAGTATGATTTTCAAGTGTATAAATACAATCGTGGTGAGAATAAATTTTTGCAAACAAGGCCAAAATATAGGAATTACTCTAAAAAAAACAAGAAATGAAGAAATATTTAACATATGAAAGGAATGCAGAAAAATAAAAAAGTGATTTAATTAAAATGTGAAAATTTATTTGAAAATAAGACGGTACAAACTGGATAAAATATCATCAGAAGATCAAGAAATACGTTAACTGTTCTTTTTCTTTGGTTATCAGTGTCAAGTGAGTTAAGCATACATTAGTGAATACATTAAGTCTTTGATTAAAGATAGCTGTAATTATGGAGTCTCCACTTATCATGGAAACTGGAAATAAGATATCCGTCTCTGTCATTTAAGTCCTAAAATTTCTGCAGCTGTTTGAATTCAAATTAGTGCATCTGTTATTTGTTGAGATAACCAGTACTATGCAATTTAAAAAATTATTTAGTGGAATAATCAAGCTGTTCTCTAATATCAACACGATGTTTGAAATATGTACCTAGTTTTCTTTTCTTTGTTCATCTCTCTCATCCTCTCACAATCTGACTCAATTTATTACCTACCAGCCTCTGCACTCCCCACAACCCCTTGATTACATCTGCATTCACCCTCTGCCCATTTATTCCCACCTATCAGCTACCAGCCTCAATTCCACCCTCATTGCACTGCTAATATATTGGCAATCTTTCCTGTTCCCTCTCAGTCTTGATGCAGAGCCTCAACTTGAAATATCAACTTACACTCAGGCCTGTTCTTTTAGACAGCTCCCAGTCTCTATGCAGCTAATAGGACTGATCTGCTGCTCATTCCAGTCTCCTCACTTGCAGCCTACTTAACTCCAGCACTTATCCACAGTCCTCATTCATGCATCAAATCAGCTGACCTCAACCATTTGGCTGTTGTGTTAAGATTCTGTTCTCTCTTGGATTGTTGCCCGTCATGTCTTGCTATTTTGCTGTCTAGTATGAAAGCTATCAGTTACTGTTGAATCCCCTCTGCTGCTCTTCTTTCGGGTCAAGCCTCCTCCACATCCCCTGACAAGATGAGTAAACCATCGATTGACCCAGCAGAGTATGCTCTCCTGAAGGAAGTTGTCCACCGATTCGAGTATACAATCCAGGAGCAGCAGGAAACCATTGACCAACTGCTCACCACTCTCTTCCAGCTCACTGCCCCCATATCTCCGCACCAGTCAACCTCCTCCCTCCTCCCTCTGGATTCCCGTGCCTGAACCCTTCGATGGAACCTCGACCTGATGCTGCAACTTTCTGTCCCACTGCACCTTATACTTCGAGCCCCAGCTGTCTATGGACGGGGCCCAGATCGCCGCCTTCACCTCCCTCTTGACTGGGCAAGCTCTGACCTCATCCACTGCTAACTGGGACAATAAAATGCCCATTTGAGCCAAATATGAGGATTTCACTGCTGAGTTGTGCCAGGCGCTCGACCACCCAGGAAGTGGAAGGGAGGCAGTGCATCAAGCCTCAGGACCCTAGCAGTGGAGAGCAGCTGGAGTGTGGAAGTGCTGCTGGCCCGTCACAATCACGGCCTCTTGAAGCGCTTGAAAGATGAGCTGTCTACCCAGGAGATGCCCACCAACCTCAAAAGCCTCATTACTCTGACTCTCCATATTGACAAGCATCTTATGGAATGACCTCCCCCACTGCATCCCCCAGATCATCAACCAGACCCCCTAGTTCTATTCCCAGAACAATTTCATGCTGCAGGGCCCTCCTCACCAACATCTCCAGAACTAAAGCAGCTAGAGAGAACTCCCTTAACACCACACCCCCGAGAGCCAAGAGCATGAGTGTTGGTGGAGAAACATGTACTGCAGAGCAGCCGACCACCAACGCATCAAGTGTGCACTGCATCTGGGAAAGAACCTCTCCAGACAGAGACGAGTTGAATCCTATCTGGCAAGCTCTTCCAGGCCCCTCATTGCAGCACCATAGTCTGTCTCAGTCTCTCTGTACTCCAAACGCCGTTGGCTCTACGTGCACAGGAGGCTCTGGCGGACGCTGGCGCAGTAGACAGCTTACTGGATTGGATTCTCTGTGTGCTGCTCAGCCTCCTATTGAACTTATTGCTCACTCCTTCAACATCGCAGCCCCTGGGGGTCTGGGACAGTCAATGGAGAGCACTGCGAGTCCATCTAATTCCTCCTGCTCCATGCACCTAACACTCCTCTTGTTCTAGGTTACTCCTGGCTCTCCATTCATGACTCTTGCTTTGCCTGGTCAGCCAGTTCACTGCTGAGATGGGTCCCACCTGTCAACAACCTCAGTTAACTTCACCCTGTAACTCACTGGAGACAGAAGGATTCCTCACCTCACCAAACTCCCACAGGAGCATTACAACTTACCCAGCGCTTTCAGTAAAAGAGAAGCCAGCTCTCTGTCACCTCACAGACCACATGACTGCACAGTCGACTTCCTTCTGGGCACCACCCCTCCCCAAGGCTGTCTGTTCTCAGTCTCTCTTCCTGAAACCTAAGCCCGAAATGACTACATCGCTGAGGCGCTGCAATGTGGCTTCATTCACCCTTCCCAGCCCCTTTGCTGGTGCAGGATTCTTCTTTATCAAAAAGAAAGATGGGGGCCTTTGTCCTTGCATTGACAATTGTGGACTCAACACAATCACCATTAAGAATCACTACCCTCTCTCCTTAGTGGATAATGAAACAGTCTGCTTGGCCCAGATCTCCACAAATCTGGATCGACAGAATGCGTACAAATTGATCTGCATCTGCCAGGGGGATAAGTGGAAGACAGTCTTCATAACACCCACTGGCCAATATGAATACCTGGTGATGCCTTTTGTACTTTCCAATAGTCCTGCCATTTTTCCAAGCCCCCAAACCTTCATTACCAACATCTTCTGAGATATGCTGCACAGGGGTCTGTTCAACTAACTTGACAACATTTTCATCTTCTGCAGGGACCCCCAAGACCAAATATGTCACATCCAATCAGTCCTTCAACATCTCCTCAAAAACCAACTGTACTGCAAATTAGAAAAATGCCAGTTCCACAACCCAGTCATTTCCTTCCTGAGTTACATCTTCACCCCAAGCCATAAGCATGGCCCAAAGAAAGTGCGCCCCATTGTTGAGTGGCCACTACCATGCTCCCTCAAATAGATACAGCATTTCCTGGTCTTCTCCAACTTCTACGGCTGTTTGATCAGAAACTACCACCAAATTGTTGCCCCTCTCACCTCCCTCACCAAGTTACCTACCTCCCAGATAACCTGGTCTGCCACCCAGTTCCAAGAACAAAAAGGCGGTTGTCCTATCACAATAGTTCAACCCTGCTGAAATGGAGATTGACCCTCAGCCCATCATTTCACCCTCCCAGATCCTCACTCTGATTGTCTGGGACCTTGAGAACCAGATTTTGCCAGGCCTTATGTCATAAGCCTGCTCTGGCCGAAACATCTGACAACTGCATGTACGTGCTGGCAGCTGTTTGCTCTGAGGCTCCCCAGTAGACTCACCCCTCGCCCCTTTCTGGCCAACTACTCACATGGTGGACTCTGGATTTTCTGTGACACCTCTTCTAGTCCAACATGATTGCAGATATACAGCAGTTCATTGCAGCCTGCCCTCAGTGCACACTGTCCAATTCCTTTAACCAGCGGCCCCTACGGGTCTGGATGTCCATGATCCCACATCGCCTGATATTTCATCATGGGTTTGTCACCTTCTGGTGGGGCTATGGTTCTCTCTGATGATCCACTTCATTGCCCTCCCCAGGCTTCCATCAGGCACCGAGATTGTGGACCTGGTTCTCCCATTTGTACTTCACCTCCACGGCTTTCCTCAGGATCGTGTGGGATTGGGGTCCACAATTTGTCTCCCACCTCTAGCAAGCCTTCTGCTCACTCCTCCACACCTCGAGTTTGTCCTCTGGCTATCATCGGCAGACCATTGGACTTTCAGAAAGAGCCATTCAGCGAGTGGAGAACATCCTTCAATGCTCTGCTGCCTCTAACTCTTCCACTTGGAAGAAGCATCTCCTCTGGGCCGAGTTGTCCCACAATCTACATACTTCCTCTGCTACGGGTATGTCACCCTTTAAAGTGCTTCATGGCCTAATTGCTTCCCAAGGAGGACCCCATGATGGAGGTCCCATCCAGTAGGACCTTGGTTTGCCGCTGCCATAATGCTTGGAGGAGGCACAGAGGGCTATCCGAACTGCTCACTGCGCCTTCTGCCAACATGCCAACTGCCGTCTACACCCAGCCAAACTACTCCAGCTTGGGTACCATGCCTTGACTGTCCACCAAAAATCCGCCCCTGCACCCCAACTCCCACAAGCTCTTGCCTCAGTTCATCGACCCCTTCGAGATCACCCATCAAATCAATCCAGTCACTTATCTTCTCCAGCTACCACTGTCCCTCAGGATCACATCTACCTTCCATGTGCCCTGTCTCAAGCCTGTTGTCTATGAACCCCTCAACCCCTCCAGAACCTGGGATGGGACATGGTTATCCCAGTTATACGATTCGGTGGTTGTTGAATTCACATCACAGTGGACAGGTGTGCAGTACCTGGTCGATTGGGATGTTTGCAGTCCAGGGGAGAGGTCTTGGGTGCAGTCTGGTTACATTGTGGATCCATCGCTCATCAATGAGCCCCACTGGAAGCACTTGGATCATCTTTGGCCATTGGGGCCGACTGTTGGGTGGGTGGGGGAACCTCCTGTCAGGCCTGCTCCTGCAGCCACCTCCCAATCTCCACCCAGCTAATAGGATTCACCTACCACTTGTTCCAGACCCATCACCTGCAGCCTATTTAAACCCAGTTCTCATCCATAGTCCTTATTCATTCATTGAACCAAACAGTTGCTCTTGAAGTGTTTCGCTTCTGTTCTTTCTTGGTTTGTGGCCTCTCATGGCTTGTTATTTTGCTGTCTATCCACTATGCTACTGTCTCACCCCAATTTGTGATGCTGACTATAGTAATATGGATGATCCTTATACTTAAAAATATGAAGGATAAGATCCCTACCATAGTGAAACACTAGAAAATGTGGTTGTTTGGTCTTGGGAGCCATCCCTCAGTAAAGATGGATTTACATGGCCAAAATCCCCATTACTAGAACAACCTTTGGGTACCTTAAGAAAAGAATATCAATATCTCACACCCAACACGAAGCTCAAAGTATGTCAAGTCGCAGTGAACCCTAGCTTCCTGCATGCTCCAAAAAGAGCAGTAGCTCGTCATCGCGCAAGGCCGCTGAGAAGGTTCCGGGATAAAAGGGAAACTGCCTAATGAAACGGTCGTAGGAGTAGCGTGAGTCAGAGTAGTAGGGTTTTGGCTCAATGAGGCTTTGGTGAGGACGGGCCTAGGCAAGGTAAGACACTTTCCTATCTCTTTTTCCCTCTAACTTGAGAATAGTGGGTATGACTGCAAGGCCCGTTTTCTGTTCTGGGTATCAGATGTGGGATATTTGGGAAACTTTCAGCCTGCCTGATGGCCACATCTACGCCGGGCGCATTAAGCTGCAGCTCCTTAGAGACCGAGTTAGGGAACTGGAGCTCCAGCTTGATGACCTACAGCTTGTTAGGGAAGGTGAGGAGATGATCGATAGGAGCTAGAGGCAGGTAGTCACCCTGGGGCCACAGGAGACAGATAAGTGGGTGACCACCAGGAGAGGGAAGGGTGAGCTTCAGGTAGTGCAGAGCACACCTGTGGCCATCTGCCTTAACAATAAGTACTCCATTTTGAGTGCTGTTGGGAGGTCGACCTACCTGGGGGAAGCAACAGCGGCCGCACTTCTTGCACTGAGTCTTGCCCTGTGGCTCAGAAGGGTAGGGAACGGAAGAAAATGGCAGCAGTAATAGGGGACTCTATAGTTAGGGGAAGCAGATAGGTGATTCTGTGGGGGTGAAAAAGAAACACGGATGGTAGTTTGCCTCTCTGGTGCCAGGGTTTGTGATGTTTTTTAGTGTGTCCACAACACCCTGAAATGGGAGAGTGAGCAGCCAGAGGTCATGGTACATATTGGTACCAATGACATAGGTAGAAAGAGAGAGGAGGTCCTGAAAGCAGAATACAGGGAGTTAGGAAGGAAGATGAGAAGCAGGACCTCAAGCGTAGTAATCTCGGAATTGCTGACTGTGCCACGCGACAGTGACAATAGGAATAGAAAGAGGTGGAGAACAAATGTGTGGCTGAAGGATTGGAGCAAGGGGCAGGGATTCAGATTTCTGGATCATTGGGACCTCTTCTGGGCCAGGTGTTAACTGTACAAGAGGGTCAGGTTGCACTTAATTCCGAGGGGGGCCAATATCCTGGTGGGGAGGTTTGCTAATGCTGTTGGGGAGGGTTTAAACTAGATTTGCTGGGCGGGTGGGAACCAAAGAGAAGAAGCAGAGGATGGGGCTGTAGCGCACAAGTAGTGACAACTTGTAGGGAGTTTGTGAGGAAGGATAGGGAGATGATAGAGCAAAGATACACTCAGCCTGATGGTTTGAGATACGTCTATTTTAATGCAAGAAGTATCATAAACAAGGCAGATGAACTTAGAGCATGGATCAATATGTGGAACTATGATGTTGTGGCCATTACAGAGACTTGGATGTCTCAGGGACAGGAATGGCTGCCTAGTGTGCCAGGCTTTAGATGCTTCAAAAAGGACAGGGAGAAAGGCAAAAGAGGTGGGGGCGTAGCATTGCTTATCAGGGATAGCGTCATGTCTGCAGAAAAGGAAGAAATCGTGGAGGGGATATCTATTGAGTCAGTGTGGGTGGAAGGCAGAAACAGGAAGGGGCAATAATTCTACTGGGTGTTTTTTATAGACCTCCCAACAGTAACAGGGATGTCGAGGAGCAGATAGGGAGGCAGATTCTGGAACGGTGCAAAAATAATATGGTTGTTGTGATGGTGATTTTAACTTTCTTAATACTGGCTGGCATCTGCTTAGATCAAGGGGTTTAGATGGGGTGGAGTTTGTGAGGTGTGTACAGGAAGGTTTCCTGACACAATATATAGATATGCTAACTAGAGGAGAGGCTGTACTTGATCTCATATTGGGAAATGAACCAGGTCTGGTGTCAGATCTCTTGGTGGAAGAGCATCTCGGAGGTAGTGACCACAAATCTATCTCCTTCACCATAGCACTGGAGAGGGATAGGAGCAGACAATTTGGGATAACATTTAATTGGGGTAGGGGGAAATATGATGCTATTAGGCAGGAACTTGGGAGCATGAATTAGGAGCAGATGTTCTCAGGGAAATGCACGGCAGAAATGCGGCAAATGTTCAGGGAACATTTGCATGGCGTTCTGTATAGGAATGTTCCATTGAGGCAGGGAAAGGATGGTAGGGTAAAAGAACAATGGTATACAAAGGATGTGGAAAATCTAGTTAGGAAGAAAAGAAAAGCTTATGAAATGTTCAAGAAACTAAGTATCGTTAGAGCTCTAGAAAATTACAAGGCTGCCAGAAAGGAGCTTAAGAATGAAATTTGGAGAGCCAGAAAGGGCCATGAGAAGCCCTTGGTGAACAGGATTAAGGAAAACCCCAAGGCTTTATACAAGTATGTGAAGAGCAAGAGGATAAGCCATGTGAGAATAGGATGAATCAGGTGTGATAGTGGAAACGTGTGCATGGAGTCGGAGGAGGTAGTGGAGGTACTTAATGAATACTTTGCTTCAGTATTCACCAGGGAAAAGGACCTTTGCAATTGTGGATATGACTTACAGTGGGCTGAAACGCTTGAGCATATAGACATTAAGAAAGTGGATTTGCTGGAGCTTTTAAAAAAGCATTAGGTTAGATAAGTCACTGGGACTGGATGAGATGTACCCCAGGCTACTGTGGGAGGCGAGGGAGGAGATTGCTGAGGCTCCGGCGATGATCCTTGCATCATCATTAAGGACGGGAGAAGTACTGGAGGATTGGAGGGTTACAAATGTTGTTCCCTTGTTCAAAAAGTGAGTAGAGATAATCCAGGAAATTAAAGACCAGTGAGTCTTATTTCAGTGGTGGGCAAATTGTTGGAGAAGATCCTGAGTGGCAGGATTTATGAGCATTTGGAGAGACACACACAATCTGATTATGGATAGTCAGCATGGCTTCATCAAGGGCAGGTCATTCCTTACGAGTCGGATTGAATTCCTTGAGGATGTAACAAAACACATTGATGAAGGTAGAGCTGTGGATGTAATGCATATGGATTTCATTAAGGCATTTGATAAGGTTCCCCATGCAAGGTTCATTCAGGAATTAAGGAGGTATGGGATCCAAGGAGACCTTGCTTTGCGGATCCAGAATTGGCTTGCCCACAGGAGGCAAAGGGTGGTTGTAGATTGTTCATATTCTGCATGGAGGTTGGTGACCAGTGATGTTCCACAGGGATCTGTTCTGGGACCCCTCCTCTTTGTGATTTTTCATAAATAACCTGGATGAAGAAGTAGAAGGGTGGGTTAGTAAGTTTGCTGATGACACAAAGGTTGGGGGTGTTGTGGATAGTCTGGAGGGTTGTCTGAGGTTATGTCGATAGGATGCAGAACTGGGCTGAGAAGTGGCAGATGGAGTTCAGCCTTGATAAGTGTGAAGTGGTTCATTTTGGTAGGTCAAATTTGAAGGCAGATTATAGTATAGTATTAAAGGTAAGACTCTTGGCAGTGTGAAGGATCAGAGAGATCTTGCAGCCCATATCCATAGGGCACTCAAAGCTGCTTCGCAGGTTGGCAGTGTTGTTAAAAAGGTGTATGGTGTGTTGGCATTCATCATCTGTGGCACTGAGTTCAAGAGTTGTGAGGTAATGTTACAGCTATATAAGTCCTTGGTCAGACCCTACTTGGAGTACTGTGTTCAGTTCTGGTCACCTCACTAAAGGAAGGATATAGATACTATAGAGAGAGTGCAGAGGAGATTTACAAGGATGTTGCCTGGATCGGAGAGTGTACCTTATGAGAATAGTTTGAGTGAACTTGGCCTTTTCTCTTTTGAGTGACGGAGGATGAGAGGTGATTTGATAGAGGTGTATAAAATGATGAGAGGCATTGATCGTTTGGATAACCAGAGGCCTTTTCCCTGGGCTGAAATGCACTGCCAGTGACGGTAGTGGAGTCGGATACAATAGGGTCTTTTAAGAGACTCTTAGAAAGGTACGTGGGACTTAGAAAAATAGGTGGCTATGCAGTAGGTTAATTCTAGGCAGGTTTTAGAGTAGGTTACATGGTCGGCACAACATTGTGGACTGAAGGGCCTGTAATGTGCTGTAATTTCTATATTCTATGTTCTAGATGGAAATCATACAGTATACACCTCAAAGCAAAGGAGAATTACCGTCAATGCTGTCTGCATAAAACATTATAATCCAAATCATCAGCAAAGGAAAGCAATGGCAGGTCTCTGCAAGGCCAGCATCTATGCACTGAATCTCCCATCACCCTTTGAGTGGGTTGGCCACACCCAACATCAGACTCCTGAAGCAAAAACTTTGCTTTTCTGAACTCCAAGATGGGAAGAGTTCCTACAGCATTTTGTGTCTGTTTCCAACATAAGTTTATTTTCCAGATTTCCCACACCTGCTATTTTGGAAAAAAAATCACCTTCATTACTCCTTGTGCTGCTGTCTCACCATGAAAGTATTTTGGCCTAAGCTTACATGCAATTGTCTTCTATTTTGTGTTTGCAGGGTACAGAGAGGCTGTCAGTATCCGCGCCCCCCCCCCCCCAGAGGGAGCAGAAGCATGACAGGGGCAGCAAATGGAATTTAAAAGGAGGGGGTTGATGCAGATGAAGACCGCAGTATGTCATTGTCCAGCACCTCACAACAGCATCTCCAAGACTGACTCTGTGAAGGGTGAGCATATTAGATAAGTGGGAGTCTGCACATCCATACTGCCCCAAAGGGCTCAGATCATTCCTTAATTGGAATGCTGTTAGGGTTAGACTGGTGCAGAATGACAGTCGGATGGTTATTGAATTACTAAGCCTGCCTCAGTAGCTGCAAGAGGTAATTAGAAACATGAAGCACACATCCATGCTCTTGCACTTTAGAAGCGGACATCTTTGCCGATGATTGGCAATGGCCTCACCACACTGGTTACACACAGCTGCTGTGGAGGCACAGCTTTGCCACAGATGGCTGTGGAGGTCAAGTCACTGGGTAGATTTAAAGCAGAAGTTCAAATCACAAACAAGAGAAAATCTGCAGATACTGGAAATCCGAGCAATGCACACAAAATGCTGGAGGAACTCAGCAGGCCAGGCAGCATCTATGGAAAAAAAGTACAGTCGACGTTTCGGGCACAAGCCCTGCCAAAGGGTTTCGGCCCGAAACGTCGACTGTCACTTTTTGCTTAAAGCAAAGGTCAATAGATTCTTAATTCATAAGGGTATCAAAGATTACCAGAAGAATAGGGTTGGGAAGGATAATAAATCAGACGTGATTGGCAGAGTAGACTCAGCTCCTATATCTTACAGTCTCATGCTCATTCTGCTTCTATTCAATCTCACACTGCTCCAGCTAAAGATTTGATCAGTACTGTGGAAGCATCTTGATCCTCTGAGGAACAGCGAAATGTAATCAGGAGACAGCTGAATGTGCTGCTGGAGCGGAGAGAATCTGCTCCAGAGTGGATCACCTCATTGAGCTGCTGGATGCTGTTGGTGGTTACAGAGACATTACTCTGGTTCTCCAGGAGCAAGGGTTGCTGCACAGGAACAGAGCCGAGTGGCGCCCACGCCAATTGCTTTCCTGCATCAGAAGCGATATGACATGACGGAACTCACCTGACTACTGCAGGAGCAACATACACACACACATTCATACACTCTTTATTATGAGTGCCGGTTTACTCAGGAAGCACAGGGTCTGCAAGGTCCGAGTGGAGTTAGGTGGCTGGGTCAGGATTTACTGCACCATAGTTCCCCGGGATATTCTGCAGATTTTGGGCATTACTGACTCTAGTTTCCCAGGTGTACACTCACCCTTCACCCCTCCCCCCACACACAGCTAGACACCTGAGGGCCACCCTCTAAATAGGCCAAGGGCAACGCTATGAAGCCGTCCCATCTACTACTACAGCTTCTCGTGATCAAGAATTGTACTAACTCCAGGGGAGCAGCCAGACAGAAGCCGCGGAGACAGCGGCCGGACTTTGAACGGCACATAAAAGGCACCGTTGTTTACTTAATGCAGCCCGATTTGTTGTCTGCAAGTGTCTGATCAAGGGGTCCTACGGCTTCGCGCACGGAAATTCTCAGCTCGCATGGGTTCCTCTATATTTTAATGTGTGTCAGTGCGGTTTTACAACTCTCCGCCCACGAGCCCGACAGCAGCTCTGAAGCAATGTGGGTTCTATTTCGTCAAAGCCCGGAGCTCCAACCCGATCAGCCTGAAGCACTAGACTCAAGCAGAACTAGGCTCCTTCATCTGCTGTGATCGAAGCAAGTATGAAGAACAAGCCACGGTGCAGTTGAAAAGTGAGAAGATAGTGGACATGACTCTGAAAGGTGAGTCTACGATCTTTATGCAATATTTGTTTAGGCATCAGGTATTTAGGTATGGACTAAATACAATCACGTGAAGTTTGTTTGTAGACTATCGGTTGTTACAACTTTACCGCTCGAAAAGTAAATGTAGTGTCATGTCTTCGATTGCACACAAAACTTTTTTCCGAGAATGAGCTCGTAGCGGAGTTGCGCACTTCATCTTGGGAGCGAGTAACTTCGCTCACTCAGCGAGAGAAGGGGAAAAGGCAGATTTAGTACATTTTTATCAGCAGTCATCCGTGCAAAATAGTTCTTCTTTCGAAAAGCTCAATAGGGAATAGTTTGGTTTAAAAATATGAATAACTTCCTGAGTGCAATGAACTGTGTGGTGGTAAATACATTTTGTCTTAAAGATTGAAACACGCTTTAATTGGTACCTGTGATACAATATCTGTGATACTGTGATATAAATATATATGCCGTAATATAAATAGGTTAGATTTGGAATTAAGTTAGAATAAAAGCTTGAATCAGTCAGTTGAAATTTAGTATGATGTCTACAATAATTGCACACTGCTTTTGACTAATAGAGCTAATCTGTGAGTAGGAATAGTTTGCTTTTATGACCTGCTTGTTGCATAAGTGTGTTAAAGCTCTGCTGCACTGGGATTAAATGATGTTGGGCATCTGTTTTTCAAGTACTTTGTGGATATAACAACTGTAGGTCTGATTTATATGCTATTAATGGCGCCTTTTAAAGCTGCAATGTCTCAGGAGACTTGGAAAGACTTGAACTTACAGTGCAGCTTTCATTCCCTCAGAACATCCCAAAGTGATCTTCAGTCAATTAGCTACCATTGCAGTCACTTTTGTAGATCAGAATATGAAACAGCCAATTTGTGGCCACTAAGCATTCAACAATGTAGTATTATTAGTTAGTTGGGTTATCAGTGCAGGTTGACTGAGGGACAAATTTCACCATAAATAATCCATTTGCTCTTCAAAGTAGTGTCGTTGACACTTATGAGAGTATGTTGGGGCTTGTTTTAATTTTTTAAAGATGGCAATTCCAGAAGTTCTTTGGTATTGTGCAGGAGCATTACTGTTGTGCTAAAATCTCTGAGGTGAAAGTACTTCCCACTCAGCCACAGCTGACACAAATTAAGATTTGTAATAAAATAACAGTGAATTTGTCCCTTTGAGCATGGACCCTTCCACCATTTTATTGTGATGCCTCAAGGGCTGAATTGTCAAACTGTAATTCTCCAATTTTCAGGCTTCTCTTCAATAATTCTTCCAAATGATTATCTTAGTGCACACGCTTATTATATGAGTGTGGCAAAGTATTACATGGTTGAAAGAAGTATGACTGGATACCATTGTGTCCTCACCCCCTCATCCACAGGTTTCTTTAGGAATCATTGGATGCCAGTTTTGGGATTTCGACTTTTTCTTTCCTTAAAAACAGGATGTGAATTAACCTGAGATCAGGTAACTCTGTACTGTTTGTGACATACAAGATTTATATAATATTGGATATCCATGTGTTTGGTTACTGGAAACAAACAATATATGTCTTTTTCTTCCTTTCTTCTACTATTTTCCCTTCCTTTGCTAGGGAGTCAGAAATGGCAAGCTTGCTTCCTTAATAAAATACACAGAATGGAGAGCACTGGTTATTTCTTCACCAAGCAAAATACAGTTTAGAATGGTTTTACCGTAGAATTCATCATAAATAATGCTTTTTGCTTGCCCCCTACAAGTTTGAGTCTTGTTTAATAAATCTTGATAATAAATCTGCCAAGACAGGCAGTTTTAGGCCTTTATGTGCATTTTATTTACTTTCAGTTACTGTACTGAGTTTTGAACCGTACGCCACAAAGACACAGGCTCTTTGGTTGTCCATTCTGAAGCTAACATGTTGCAAAGTTCCTTTAGCTGATCCCAATAGAATAGTACTGTTCACTTTGAGCAAAACAAATGGTGAAGCTTTTTAAATTAGGTTACACTTTAAAAATAAATATTGAGTACATCCTAGATTAAATATTGTAACATTTTTTTAAAAAAAGTTGTACTAATGACTGACCATGCTGGTGAACTTTATAAATGATAAATTCACTTCAATATCTGCCAATGGAGCTTCAAGATCAAATTAAAGAAAAATATCTAAGCCTATGAGCTAATTCAAACTGGAAACCTTTAGATGTACCGTGCTGAGCAATATACATCGTTGCTGGAATGTGGAATATTGAATGAAAGAGGCTGATGAATTTCTTCAAATCCTCACATGAAGACAAGGACCGTGAAACCGCTTGGAATTAAGGCATAACTCCACCTAATTTTTCAAGTTTTATTTTCTTCTGTAATTTGCATATTTCTCAATATTATTAAAAATTAACTTGGTATAAAGTTTTACTTCCAGCTTTAAGATGAATTCATGTGCGAGGAAGTGTATACTTAATATATTTTAACAAATATTTACCAAGATAAACTACAATGCCTATTAATTTATGTATACAGGGCAGGAATAGGCCATTACATCTCACATGCCTGCTGCTGGAACCTGCTGAGCGAGACCTCAGCTACTTTAATGGGCCTCAGCTCCTTCTGCGTTGCATACCTAAACAACTGAATCTGTCAGCGAGGCTCAAGAAGTCAGTTGTCCCAGCATCCATAACTTTTTAAAACAGATCGTTTGAGATCTCAGATTTCTATGAAACATTTGCTTATTTGCCCCAATGACAAATTGCTACATTGGGACCTTACTTAAATCTTAGCTTCTGAATGTCAGTGTATTTTGGATAATAGTTTCATGTGGTAATCCCAGTGATAATTATATAATCTAACAAATGGACAGTTCTGTTCCATAACATGACCAAGTCAATGTATTTGTTCTACTTTGAGCTAAACTGATTTCATTAGGACCCAAAGGGAATTAGTTCACCACACACATAGCGCAGAAGTAAAATAAGTGAGTCTGCCTTTGTTTCCCTAGCTTCTTATTACTTAGTTACAGGACTATGTTTTCAGAAGTTTGGACTTTTGATTACATGCCCAACATTTAGACTGTAGACTGACACAAGGTTTAGGATAGACATGAACTTTGGAATACTGCCATTGTTATTAAAGTGAATGCTGGCACTGTTGGTGGATAATTTCTCAAATATGACAATTGTTTTTTGACGATGGTTAACTCAATTAAATGTTCACTTGTTGATGTTTTTGACCTGGTCAAATGAATCAGTCAGCTCAGATCGATGAATGGTTGGAAGAACAGCAATTGCCAGCATTTGAGAACCAATAGCTGAAGTTTATGATGAATGTTTTGCTTCTAGAGTGAGTGATACTACCTTAGATCATCCACTGCAACATTAGGCCTGAGCTTGTTGGGAAATATTGGCATTTCTACAGTGAATTACTATTATTTACCCTTGTGGATGTCAGCAAGTTTGTGGCTTACAAGTGAACACCAAAGTCCTGAGCTTCCTAGCTGAGTTCTGCTGATCACTTCCTGGCTGCATTCCAATATTGGCCTCCATATGTAATCAAAAAGAAGTGCATGAATTTGCTGAATTCCCCAGTGCTTGCTCACTAAGTTTTTGCCATGAACAGTTAGCCTATCCTCTTGAATGGCCACAAACAGCTGTGAGTTATGAGGATAAGCCATACAGCAATAAAGCATTTGGCCCATCCCATGTATGTTGACTAAATTACCTTCCTGGGCTAGTGTCATTTGCCTGCATTTGGACCATGTCCCTTTAAACTTGTCCCATCCATGAACCTGTCCAAATATCTCTTAAAAATATTGTAATTGTACCAACCTCTATCACTTCCTTTGGCTGCTCATTCCATACATCTACCACCCTCTGTATGGAAAAAAACTTGCTCTTTGCATCCCCTTTCACTATTTCTTCTTGCGTCTTAAATCTAAGACCGCTAGTTTTAGACTCCCCTACTTTTTGGAAAAAGACTGACCATCCACTTTATTTACTCAGTTTATGATTTTGTAAACCTCTCTGAGGTCACCTTCATCCTCCTTTGCTCTCGGAAAATCAGACCCAGCCTAACCATCCTCTCCTCATAGTAACAATGTACAGGATTACAGTATTTCCATTTTTTAAATTAGTTGTGTGTACATTAACATCAATTTATTCAAAATAATTTAATTTTAACTGATGTTTTATGTTTCAACATTTTCCAGAACATTCATATTGAATTGATTATTCATAATTTTTGGATGGTTTGCAATGTTAGTGACATTTAGCATTTTTTTTTACAGATTACTCCAGCAGTTTAAACTATAAACCAGGAGAGGGTTGCTCATGCAACTGAATAACTGTATAAAATATGACTAAAATTGAAGCAATATGAATCATCTAGTGTTATAAGCTCTTAAATAATAAAATTCTGCAGAAACATACTGATCATTGTTTGAGCCATTTTCCATTATGAAAAAGGTGAGAGAAATGAGGCCAAAGCATTGTAGATTGATCTGAGTGATGTGTGGATTTCAAGGTTTCTGTTACAAATAAACATGTCAAAACATTAAATGTGAGAGAAGATGCAACTGAAATTTCTCCTTTTTATTTCGGCAGCATGGGGAAGTGTTACAAATTTCACGTCTGGGACAGATAGATTTTTGATTTTGGCACTGGTGACCATTATCATAAACTGGCCTACTCTATTGGAAAGAAAGTACTTTTCCTGCTCATTATCTTGTGAACTGATTGCATCACCAAGGGGCCATAGAAATAAAGCTCCTTTATCAGCACAAGCAACACACACAAAATGCTGGTGGAATGCAGCAGGCTAGGCAGCATCTATTGGAAGAGGTACTGTTGACGTTTCGGGCCGAGACCCTTTCTCAGGACTAACTGCCTGGCCTGCACAAACTAACTTTGTCCTTTGCGTTTCAAAGTTCAAGGGGTGATGATATTGATGCTTTCAAAATATTACAGCATAGAGAGAGAACAATCTAATTTGTGGATTAGGAGGTTTAACAGCTACATGGTAGCATGTGGCACAGTGAGTAGAAGTGTATCTCACAGCTTCAGTGACCCAGGTTTTCATCCTGACCTCCAGTGTTGGCAGTGTGCAGTTTGTACTTTTTTTCCTGTGATTACATGTGATTCTCTTAAGAGGACAGGTTTTCCACCAAATGGCATTCAATTGACCACGCTTAATTGCCCCTAGTGTGTAGGATCTGGGAAGAGTTGATGGGAATGCAGAGAAAACAAGATGAGATCATAAACAAGTACAATTGATTAATAAGTGTGAATTTGACAGTGTGAATTTATCCAACTTCCTTGCTGTTTGACAATTTGACGTGGTGTAAGGTTTGAACACTTCTACTTGCAAAAAGAAGGTAGAACTTTTCTACAAATGGCAACCAATGCTTGGTAAATTTTAATATTAAATCTGAAAGAGATATAAGTCCACGCATCTCTTTTCACAACGTTCCTTGATTTAAGCAAAAACTAAATTTATCAGGGCATCCAGTGAGCAAGATGGCACCAGCAACCAATGCAACTAATGGTGACGTCCTGCAGACAGTTCTCAAAGTTACTTCTCATTCTGCTTAGCAACACACATCAAAGTTGCTGGTGAACGCAGCAGGCCAGGCAGCATCTCTAGGAAGAGGTACAGTGGACGTTTCAGGCCGAGACCCTTTGTCAGGACTAACGAAGGGTCTCGGCCTGAAACGTCGACTGTACCGCTTCCTACAGATGCTGCCTGGCCTGCTGCGTTCACCAGCAACTTTGATGTGTGTTGCTTGAATCTCCAGCATCTGCAGAATTCCTGTTGTTTGCGTTTCTTATTCTCCTTCTTCTTTTAAATATTGGAGCCTGTAATTTACATTTTGATATTGATAATGTGTTTTTGGGCCAACTGAGCAATCTGTTCTTTCATTGTCTGGGAGGGAATTCGGTGTGGTAAAAGTGAGATTCAGAACAGAATGTGCATTTTGGCGGAGCATGAACCCACGATTGGCTCTTATTCTTGACCAACTCGCTGATTAAAGTGTCGGGTAAGATTGAAATCAACGGGGAAGTGTGGAAGACGAGCTGGTGTTCAGCACTGTCAGAATCTTTGAACCTCTGTTTGCCTGCGTTACACCAGCCTTCCTCTCCCTCACACTTGCTGCTGTCAGAGGAAGGTGCAGGAGTCTTGGGTCCTGGGCAAGATTTGATCAGTACGGTTTGTGACTTGGACTAATTTTTAAGAGTACTCTGCAGTTCATGTTTTATGTGTTTCTGGTTACTTTTTTAATTGCAATTTTGATTGAGGTAGGCTGGTCTGAGGCCTGCCATCAATGAATTACACAGCGCTATATTGAACTGATCTGAACAAAGCTGAACATTCCTGGACCGTTTCAAGGACTCTGCAGTTAATTGTTTAATATTCTGTGTGATATTCACTTGTTTCTTGCCATTTCCATGATTTGTTCTCCTTAAGGTGCCTTTGGTGTTTGATGTTTTCTTTGAATGAGTTCCATGGTGTTTCTTTGTTTCATGGCTGTCTGTGGGAAGACGAATATCAGGGTTGTATACTGCATACATACTTTGATAATGTACTTTGTATCTTTGAATATGGGGAAAAGAGAGGGGTATAGGTTTAAGTTGCTGATCATCTAAATCAACTTTTGTCATGAAGTTTCTATTTGTCAAGTATGGCAAAATAAAGATACTTTATGAAAATAAGAATGCTTGAGGGGAAAAGATGTTCCAGCCTATCCACTCTTCCTTATAATTCAAGCCCTCCAGTGTTGGAAATATTTTTGTGAATCCTTTCTGCCTCTTTTCAAATGCAATGGCATCCTTCCCAGAGCAAGATGGTCAAAATTGCACTCCCAGTGTGGTTGAACCAATGTCTTGTTTAGTCGTAACATGATGTCCTAACACTGGTCCAATCCAACATTGGCCATGCCACTTGTCCCTGCCTTACTTTTATTTGCCCTTGCTACTGCATGTGGCCTCCTGTGTTGATTTGCCTGCGAATGTGCTGCCGAAAAAAGCTTGTTAAGTAGAAGCTATAATGTTGACCCTTCATCCCATTGTTACTTGCTAAGATTCCCACTCCAAGCAACACCCTCCTTAACACTTCCACTCATCACTTCCTTGTCCATCTTAAAAAAAACATTCTAAACTCATCTTTTACAGTAAGATTGATCATCTCTCTCAGTTTTCCTTCCATGGACAATATTTGCTTTGATTTTCCCCCTTCCTTTTATGTCTTAAGCTGTTGGGCATCTTTGGTTGGAAGCACTATTATAGAAGTATTATTAAAATACTTCTATTCAGAATTAGTAGGTTTGAATACCCATTGATACAGAGGTAACTCATTTCATTTTGCCCTTCATTTGATTTTAGGTGGTACTGTCAGGAGCTACTGTGTATTTTCACTAACTTATCTCTGAGGGTAGCAGGAGCATACAAACCTGCAGTTAGCAGTAAGCTGTGTGTTGACTCATTTAAGATGAGATTTTACAGGTTATCAAAGGAGAGTTTTATGATAGTAAGTAAGAAACCTATTCCATTGGCAGAATGGTCAACAACAATAGGTTAGAAATCTATAATGAATAGAAAAAAGATCTAGTGCATTCCTGGCGTATATGACAAATGAACTCTTCTTGGGCTTCCAGCTGGGTACAGGTATTGATTTTAACTGACGCTTCAACGACAAACTCTGCCATGTTCATCAGGGCACATCTAGTCCGGTGGTATTTATACCCTGTTGCCCGATCCTCTTGATTGGATAGCTCTCATCCAATCAGGTTCCGCTCTCCCACCTTGTTTACAATCAAATTCCAATTCTTAGAGCGACGCCTTCTCAAAGCTTATGTGGGTCAAAGATGACTTGGTACTCCACACAGCTGGCATTTACAAGATTCCCTGTGAATGCGGAGCAGCTTATATCAACCAGAGGGAAGTCAAGGTGGAAGCCCCCCTCAGGGAGCACAGGAGGTGTATTTGTTGAGTTACCCAGAGAAATTGGCAGCAGCAGAACATTGCAGTTGCATTGGCCATGGTATTGACTTTGACAGCACAAAACTATAGTGCCGCGCCAATGGCTTTTGGGATTGCCTGGTGAAGGAAGCCAGTGAAGTAAACTAGAGGAAATGAATTTTAACAAAGACGAAGGTTTTGATCTAAGTAAGAACTGGAATTTGATTGTAAACAAGGTGGAACAGCAGAAACCTGATTGGATGAGGACTAACCAATTAGTAGAGCTGGACAAAGGGGGTATAAATATTACCTCACGAGACATGCCCAGACATCAACCCTGATGAAGATCATCAAAATGTCGGTTGAAATCGATACCTGTACGTGGCTGGAAGCCCGAAAAGAGTTTATCTGTATAATGAACAGCTTAGTAGGCAGAGGAGAGATGTGGAGAAAAATTATCTTAATGAGCTTTTATGATTTGGAAACATTGTCTGAAAGGTTTGTGAAAACATACTCAACAGTAACAAAAGAAAGATAATTGAAGGGAAAGATAATACAGGGAAAGAATTATTTAGATAGCTCCTTCAAAGAGCTGGCAACCGGAACAAAGAATGAAGAAGCCTGTTTTTTGTTGGGAGATTCTGCAGTTGTTTGAATAGTGGATAATGTGGCAGTGAACTGTCTGATCCATGCCTCGTATTGCTTGTTATCAGGCCAAGATTTATTGTTACAAGGGACACTCAAGAAACATTTCCAGAAGAGGAGTAGTCATTGGCTGTCCTACAAAAGGAGTGTATAAAGAAAAAAACAATTGCTCATGTGAGGCTGCCCTCTACACGTCATGGGCTTACCATATCATGGTTCCTACCTTGCTCATTAAATATCCCAAGGAAAAGGTCTATCTAGATAACTTCTGCTTCTGAAAACGTAGTGTTGGTGACACCCACTTCCTGGCAAAACATCCAAACATGATAAATAACTCGTGTTCATCCTCCAGTAAAGACGTCTGCAACACCTTAGTTCAAAACCAAAAGATGTGTCTCTGACATTCGCACTTATCACATTATGAGAAAATAAAGGCTATCAGCAAAGGCACACCGTTAATTACCTAATTAGGGAGAAGCAAAGTGATTTACAATCAAGGAAAAACTATGTGAAGTCTTCAATTCCAACCCTAGACCCTGCTAGGCAGCACCTATGGAGGAAAGTGAACAGTTGACGTTCAGACTGAGACCCTTCATCGGACTGGAAAGGGCGGAAGCCAGAATAGAAGGGTAAGGGTAGGGGCTGGGGTAGAGCAGGAGCTGGCAGGTAATAGGTGAATCCAGGTGAGAGGGGGAAGGTAGGTGAGTGGGGGATAGGGTAAAGGAAATAATGAGAGAAGCTGTGAGGTGATATGTGGGGAAGGCAAAGGGCTGAAGAAGGAGTCCAATGGGAGAAGACAGTTGCCCATGGAATAAAGGGAAGGAGATAGGGAAAGAGAGGGAGGAAGGTAAAGGTGACGGGCAGATCATGGGTGAGGTGAAAGAGAGTGGTTATTGGCTGGAGGGTCTTGGTCTGACATGCAGACTCTTCACTTCCCTCCATAGATACTGTGATACCTGCTGAGTTCCTCCTGCAGGAACTCAGTTTTGTGTGTGTTGATCCACATTTCCAGCATCTCCAGTGTCTCGTGATTAGACCCTGTTAAATCACACTCATATATCAGCCCTGACTATTCAAGAATGAAATCTAGTTGAGAAAATGCTGATTAAAATAGCAACTTCAAAACAGGACTTTATCAGACCCAAAATATGTGTCAGGTAACCATGAAGAGAAAGAATAGAACCCTTTGAGCATCAACATAGCAATGTATTAGTGGAACCAGGGGAGATTGTAGAAGTCTTAACTGAACACATCTCATCTGTACTTATTGTGAAGGTCATGGAGGCTAAAGAAATCAAGGAAGACAATAGTGATATCTTGGAACATATCAACAGTATAAAAGAAGTCTTAAATCACATAAAAATCCTTGGGATTTATCATCTATCTTGGTCGAGGACATTGTGGAAAGGTAAGGAGAAACTGCAGGGAGCTTGACAGAGTCCAGACTAGGATCCAGGGCAAACTGGCTAACTGGATACAAAGTTAAATTGGCAGAAGGAGTTGGAGAGTAATAGCGATGAGCTGTCTCTCAGATTCAGGGCTTGTAACCAGTTGGATGCTGCAGGGATTGGTGCTCTGCCCGCTGTTGCTCTTTGTACATTTTAATAATTTGATTGAAATGTACTAGGCATAGTCAGCAAGTTTGTGAGTGACACCAAAGCTGGTGGTGTAGTGGACAGTGAATAAGGTTAGTAGATCAGCTGGCAAGGTGGGCCAGGGAATGACAAATGACATTGAACAAGTGTGTAATGTTGCATTTTGGTAATTTTAAGCAGGATAGGACTTGCTCAGTAATTGGCAAGGCCCTAGGTGGTGTAGAACAGAAAGCTGAAGGCAATTCCCTGAAAGTGGTGGCACTGGTAGACAAGGTAGCGAAGAAGGTGTTTTGCACACCTTCTTAGGCTCATCAGGCCTGGGTGAGATACGTATCTGATAAGTTTCTTCTTATTCGTTCTTCATTCTTTGTCTGTTAGTAAATAGTCAGAGTAGTGAGAATGGCTCCAAGGGCTGTGCTGTGTTCTTTGTGTGAGATGCAAGAAATTTGGGAGACCTCCAGCCTCCCAGGCAACTACATCTGCACTAGGTGCTCCAAGCTGCTGCTCCTCAGAGAACATGTTGAGGAACTGAAACTGCAGATTGATGGCCGTTGGCTCAGACAGGAAACTGAGGAGATGATGGATATGAGCTACAGGGAGGTAGTCAGCCCAAAGTGGTAGGAGGTAGGGAAATGAGTGACTGTCAGGAGAGGGAAGGGAAATGGGCAGCCAGTACAGAGTATCCCTGTGACCGTTCTCCTCAACCATAAGTATACTGTTTCGGATACTTTTGAAGGGGATTGCCTACCAGAGGAGAGCTGTAGCACCTGGGTCTCTGCAACTGAGTCTGGTGCTGTGGCTCAGTAGGGAAGAGGAAGAAGAGGGCTGCAGTAGTGACAAGGGATTTCATAGTTAGGGGAGTAGATGTGAGATTCAGTGGATGTGATAGTCATCTGGATGGCATGTTGCCTCCCAGATGCCAGGATCAGGGACATCTCTGACCGGGTTTATGACATTTTTAAAGGGGGAAGGTGAGCAGCCAGAAGTTCTGGTACATATTGGCACCACTGACATAGGTAGGAAAAGTGAAGAGGTCCTGAAGAGAGAATGTAGGGAGCTAGGTAAATAGCTGAAAAGGAGTCAATTCTTAAGGATGTGGTTTTGGGGTATTTGAAGGCACAGGATAAAATAGGCCAAAGTCTTGCCTGACAAATCTGTTAGAATTCTTTGTGGAAATAACAAGCATTATAGTCAAAGGAGGATCAGTGGATGTTGCTTACTTGGATTTTCCGAAGGACTTTGACAAGGTGCCGCACTTGAGTCTGCTTAACAAGGTAAGAGCCCATGGTATACTAGCATGGACAGGACATTGGCTGATTGACAGGAGGCAAAGAGTGGGAATAAAGGGAGCCTTTTCTGATTGGCTGCTGGTTTCTAGTGGCGGGCCGCAAGGGTTGTTTTTGGGACCACTTCTTGTTACGTTGTATGTCAATGATTTGGATGAAGGAGTTGATGGTTTGTGCCTAGATTTGCAGACAATATGAAGATCGGTGAAGAGGCAGACAGTGTTGAGGAAGCAGGGAGGCAGCAGAGGGACGAACAGATTAGGAGAAAGGGCAAAGAAGTGGCAGATGGAATATCATGTCAGAAAGTGTACAGTCATGCACTTTGGTAGAAGGAATAAAAGCATCGACTTTTTTATAAATGGAGAGAAAAATCAAAAATCCAACCTGCAAAGGGACTGTGGAGTATTTGTGCAGGATTCCCTAAAGGGTAGTTTGCAGGTTGAGGAATGCAAATGCAATGTTAGCATTCATTTTGACAGGACTAGAGTATAAAAACAAGGATGTAATGCAGCATCTTTATAAGACACTGGTGAGGCTTCATTTGGAGTATTGTGAGCAGTTTTGGCTCCCTTATTTAAGAAGGGACGTAGTGACATTGGAGAGGGTTCAGAGGAGGTTCGCAAGAATGATTTGGGAATGAATGAGTTATCATATGAGGAGCGATTGATGGCTCAGGGCCTTTACTCACTGGAATTTAGAAGAATGAAGGGTAATCTCACTGAAACCTTTCCCATGTTGAAAGGCCTCAATAGAGTGGATGTGGACTGGATGTTTCCTCTGGTTGGGCCATCTAGAACAACAGGGCACAGCCCCCTTTAGAATGGAAATGAGGAATTTCTTTAGCCATAGGGTGGAAAATCTATGGAATTTGTTGCTACAGGTGGCTGTAGAGGCCAGGTTATTGGGCATATTTAAGATATACGTTGATAAGTTCTTGATTGTTAAGGTGTGAAAGGTTATGAGGAGAAGGCAGGAGAATGGGGTTGAGAGGGAGATGGATCAGCCATGATGAAATGGTGGAGCAGACTTGATGGACTGAATGGTTTAATTCTATTCTTGTGTCCTAATCCTTGAGAAGTGATAAGTCCACTTAATAAATAGTTCTGTGTGTTTGGAACAGAAGTAGCTAACTGCCCAAACAGTTCAGCTTAATGAAGTACCATATATAAAATTGTGATGCTACTTCACTTCCCAAAATGCAGAAGTATAAATCACTGCTGTAGGAATTGGTTTGTGCGCACAGCACTGTTCACAAAATGGCCAACTGGTTTCTTTTAGTGAGTATATTGAGGGACGGCTGAAGTACAGAGAGTGTTCCTTTGCTCTCTTTCAAGTATTGTGTACATGTCATGAGTGGGGCAGGTGGAATGATGACTCTGCCTCTTATCCAAAGCTACTGGTCCACTGGTTGACTTGAATGCACAATTTTCTGGCTTCGAGGGAATTATAACTGATACAATGAATCTCTAGTAAAGGTTCTAGATAATAAATGAAGATATGTATATTGCCATTTTGACGGTAAAGGATATTAAGTCTTCTATACTATTGAGTGCATTGGATTCCGTATTAATGTTACAGAGGACATGAAGAAAGCCATACAATGAAGGCATTAGGGAAGGCCCTCAGAAACAACACTAGTTGAGTTGCTGCTACACAGCTTTGATGACCTGGATTCGATCTTGACCACCAGTACTGTCTATATGGAGCTCGTGCATTTCTCCCTGTGTATGTTAGTTTCCCCCAAGAGCTCACAAAGATGTGGGAGAATTGAGGACAATAGGTTAATTGGGGATTATAAATTTCCGCTAATACAGTTGGAGGTAAAATCTGTGGATAGTTGATGGAAATGTGAGGAGAACTGTTTGCAGGGAAATTTAGTGGGCAAAGAGTTCTCTCTGATAGGCATCATGGGCTCAATGGGCCAAATGGCCATCTCCTCTGTCATTGGGAAAATCGTATATGGCGTTATTAGATAAAAAGTATTTCTAAAAGATGGTTACATTTTTTATTTGTTCTCAGTAAAAAAAAGCTAACCCTGTTCTCAAAGGTTAATTGGTTTCTTGAATGTGTGTGAATGACGGGTATATCCAATCTTGTAATCTTACTTGTAATCTTGGGAGTGACATGTTGTGCTAACAGAATCAATTCGCTTCTACAAAGTGGGTATTGAGGGAAGGGACAAATTACACACTTTGCAATGGTTCAGAAACCATCTCATTTTTCTAACTCATATCATTATAGTTTTCTTTCTTTCTCTGCTCTACTGGGTTTCCTGTGATTGAGCTAATGAGTAAAACATACTCATCTTTGCCATCCCACTTCTGATCGATGTTGGATAGCTTCCTTCAGGTAACTGATAAAAAATATTGGAAAACTAAGGACAAATCTAAGCAAGAAATGTAGCCTAAATAAGGTAGCTATCATATCCCTTACCGCTTCTGCCCTTTAGGACCCCTCTCAAGCTCATGCCTTGTGTAAAAGTGAGGCACCATTGGCAATTCCATTGTTTTTGGTAATGCTCTAATGATATTTTCCAATGTTATGTTGTTGTCAGTGGTGATTATGTACAAGTCTTTTGAGTAGAAAATTGAACTCATGGTTTTCTAATTAAGAGCCCAGAGTGGTAACCCTGAGCCGAATTCTGATCTGGAGCAGTGGTTTCCAAACCTTTTTGGGGTACTGACCCCTGGGCTTTGATTCTAATGGAGAATATAATAGCTAAATTATATAAATTAGGTATGTGTAGACACAGTACATGATAGATAGTGGAGGTTCTGGTGTGTTGGTAACCATAAGAGTACCAGAGAATAATCTTTGGGGCAGCACGGCAGTGAAGTGGTTAGCGTAGTGTTTTACAGCACCAACTGTAAGATCTTAATTCAATTCCTGCCATTGTTTATAAGGAGGCTATATGTCCTCCCCGTGACTGTGTGTGTTTCTTGTGTGCTCCAGTTTTCTCCCACACTGCAAAGGCATGCAGGTTAGGGCTAGTAAATTGTAGGCATACTATGTTGACAAAGAAAGCATGGTGACATTTGTGGGCTACCTTCAAGACATCCTGAGTGTGTTGGTCTTTGATACAAAAGACACATTTTATTGTATGTTTCAATGTACATGTGACAATAAAACTAATCTACAGTTTGTAATTTAATCAAATAGAGATGACTATACTGATTTTATTATAACAGGAATTACTGCGTGCTCTCTACCTTGCAAGCTGGATACATCATAATTACTGATGACACTTGACTACTGCTGTTTTATTAGAAAGTTTGTGATTTCTCTCAGAATTTTTATTTTATTTGAGATATTGTTCAGAAGGAAAGCCACAAGTCTCACCAGCTATGCTGTTCCTGGGTTGTCCATTGCGCTCACGCTTGGATCTGCCCAAACCCAGTCCCAGGAGTATACAGGACAAACTGAGGGCTTCTCAAACAAGAAAGTTTGATGTTTCACTCCTGGATAAGCAATCCTGGTGAGGGACTACAGAGATGATCAAAAGTGGGTACTTGGAAAGATTAAGGGCAGAACTGGACCACTCTCCTCTATGGTGGAGATTGTGTCTGATGTCATTTGCAGACAGCACGTTGATCCGTTGAGGAGAGCAGAGTCAATTGTTAGAGAAGGAAGGTGCCTAGAGCTGTCAGAACCACTTCCTGCAGACCCATAATCAACTCCTACAACCACCAAGGAGGAGGCCTCAGAACCTGAGACTGTTTCACAGCCACAAGCCTCATCTACCCCACCCCTTGTCAGGTAAGATGTTATCCCACAAGAGTAAGAAATCTTCCACAAAAATTACACCTTTAGACCTAAATAGGACAATTTAAAATTTACTCTGCTGTGGTTGTATATATGGTATATTGTGTGTGGTGAAGTATACACATGAAACATGGTAGTGGCTGCATCATGCTGTTGGGATGCTTTACTGCAGCAGGCCCTGCAAGGCTGTGAAGATAGAGGGTAAAATGGATGCAGCAAAGTACAGGGAAATCCTGGAGGAAAACCTGATGCAGTCTGCAAGGTGACTGTGACTTGGGAGAAGGTTTGTTTTCCAACACGACAATGACCCCAAACCTAAGGCCAAAGCGACACAGGAATGTCTTAAAAACAACAAAGTTAATGTCCGGGAGTGGCCAAATCAGAGTCCAGACCTCAATCCAATTGAGAATTTGTGGCTAGACTTGAAAAGGGCTGTTCACTCACGATTTCCATGCAATATGACAGAGCTTAAGAAGAATGGGGAAAAAAGATGTGCAAACCTGATAGAGACCTATCCACACAGACGCAAGGCTGTAATTGCTGCCAAAGGTGCATCAACTAAATAGTGACTTGAAGGGGGTGAGTAATGATTGTAACAAATTTAGATCAATTTGTAGACATTTGTTTTCACTTTGACACAAGAGTCTTTTCTGTTGATCAGTGTCAAAAAAACCAAATTAAATCCACTGTGATTCAATATCGTAAAACAATAAAATATAAAAACTTCCAAGAGGGATAAATACTTTTTACAAGCACTGTGTGTGTGTTTGTGTGTGTGTGTGTGTGTATATATATATATATATATATAATATGTGTGTGTGTGTATATATATATATAAAAAATATGACATTATTGGGCAGGAACTTGGCAGCGTAAATTTGGAACAGATGTACTGAGGGAAATGCACAACAGTACGGTGAAGGAACTATGGTTGACAATCTAGTCAAGAGGAAGAAAGAAGCATATTTAAGGTTTAGGAAGCAAGGATCAGACAGAGCTCTACAGACTTATAAGGTAGCCAGAAGTGAGCTTAGAAGAGCAAGAAGGGGATATGAGAAGGCCTTGGTGAGTAGAATGAAGGGAAACCCCTAGGCATTCTACATATATCTGAAGAACAGGAGGATGACTGCAATAAGGATAGAACCATTAGAGATAAAAAGAGGAAACATTGCCTGGAGTCAGAAGAGGTTGGGGAGCTCTTTAATCTATACTTTCCAGCGAGAGGGATCTTGACAAATGTGTTAGAATGTGCTGACATTAAGAAAGAGGATGTACTAGAACTTTTGATTAGGATAGATTAGTCCCTGTGAGCCGATGGGATGCACCCCAAATTATTACAGGATGTGAGGCCATTGTGCCTCCATGAGATTGGAGGGTGGCAAATAGTATTCCTTTGTTCAAGAAAGGTAATGGAGATAACCCTGGGAATGGTAGGCCAGTGAGTCTTATGTCAATGGTGGGTAAACTTTTGCAGAGGAGTTTTAGAGACAGGATTTATGTGCATTTGAAGAAGCGTAGTCAGCATGGCTTTGTGAAGGGCAGCTCAAGCCTCATGGTCCTGATTGTACTTTTTGAGGAAGTGATGAAACAAGTTAAGACCAAAAGAAATTGGAGCAGAGTTAGGCCATTTAGCCCATTGAGTCTGCTCCAACATTCAATTACGGCTGATCCTGTTTTCTCCCGCTCAGCCCTGCTCCGCGGCCTTCTCCCCATAACCTTTGATGCTATGGCCAATAAGTAAACTATCAATCTCCACCTTAAATACACCCAATGACCTGGCCTCCTTGGCTGCCTGTGGTAACAGTTTCCACATATTCACCGCCCTCTGGCTAAAGAAATTTCTCTGCTTCTCTGTTTTAAATGGGCACCCCTCTATCCCGAGGCTGTGCCCTCTGGGCTGGAGTATGAGTGAAGTGATACTTTGGAAAGTTGAACTTGAAGGCAGATAACATGGTTGATGGTGAGGTTCCTAGTAGGGTGGACGAACAGAGGGGTCTACATCCATAGATCCCTCAGAGTTGCCATGCAAGTTGATTGGGTGGGTGAGAAGATGTATGGTGTGTTAGCCATCATTTGTCAGAGAAATGAGTGCAAGAGTCATGAGGTAATGTTGCAGCTCTATAAAACTCTGTTTAGACCACAGACTATTTTGTTCAGTTCTGGTCTTCTCATTATAGGAAGCTTGTAGAAGCTTTAGCCAGGGTGCAGAGAAGATTTACCAGTACAGTATACTGCCTGGATTAGAGAGCATGTCCTCTGAGGGTACATTGAGCGAGCTAGGCTCTTTCTCTTTGGAACGAAGGAGAATGAGAGGTGACTTGATGGAGTTGTATAAGATGATTAGAGGCTTGGACAGCTAATGCCTCTAATAGATGGATGGTGAGTACGAGGGAGCATAATTTTAAGGTGTTTGAAAGATAGTATAGTGGTTGTCAGAGGCAGGTTTCTACAGAGAATGGTGGGTGCGTGGAATGAGCTACCGTGGTGGTGGCAGAGGCACGGATATTTAAGAGACTCCGAGAGAGCTCTGCATTTTTCATTTTCCTTTCATCCATTTGCCTTTGTGGGAAGGAAGGGTTACAATAATGTTAGAGTAAGTTATAAGGTTGGCAAGACATTGTGGGCTGAAGAGCCTGTACTGTGCTGTACTGTTCTATCTCCTATATGTGAAGACAATATATTTTTTCAGAATTAGATAATTGAAATATGATAGTGAATGCTTCTAGGTACCTTGGCTTCACCCCACGGATGCAGCCAGTCACTTCCCAGAGTAATCCCCCCCTTGAGTGTCTGACTCTTTTTCCCTGTCAGGCATGCAGTGGTAATCAATGCTCTTTAAGAGTATTGTGTTATTGATTAGACCATATAGGAGGATGACAATAAATCTTGTTCCTGTTTGGGAGAGGTGGGCTGGAGAGAATGACACTAGTCACTGTCATTCAGAAGACTCTCTTGGGTCAGTTGCAAAACTCTAGTTGTTGGCCCCATAATATATTGGCATTCTTGCAAAGAACTAGATTTACAGGTATTAGTTGATACCAGATGGCTTATTTGTGGGAACAACTATGTTGCTATAAGCACAAGTTAAAGCAAACCTCAACTATAATACTAGACATCATATTAATCCCTACTAAATGATGCATTCTGTCATTTGAAAGATTGCCTGTGGCGAAGAGCAGCTTCCCAGTCATAGGTTATTGGTTCAGATAACCACTATTTTCTCTATTCATCCTGCACACAGTGGAATGATATTGATTTTTCAGCATAGGATCTGCTCACTTTGCCAAACTCATCTATATCATTACCTACAGCAACCTCCACATTATTTTCTTCCCATCCTTCTTCATCTTACCCTGTCCACATAATCTTCTATTCTTTTTCCCACCAGATGTTTATCTAGCTCCCCGTAGTGTTTTGCATTCCAATCATTGTCTGGAAGGCAGTTCTTAATGTTTAGCTTGGTCTTGCTATAACTCACACAGAAGATCTAGTTTGTCACTGTGTGTACATTTGTATTTTAGTGATTCTTCAATTTAGGTGATTTTAATTCACTCAATTGTTACACATTTCTCCTATTTATTTTTCACTAAATTGCATATTTCTACTTCCTTGCAAGTCCCAGGTGTAATCTGTCCCAATTCCTCTCATTTAAACTATCATGTAACATTTTTGTAAAATGTCTTTCATTAGTGTTCAAAATGAGGTCATCACTGGCATAATCCATCTCCGAGCAGATGATAGTACAAAATAATTGCTTTTTTTTTCCTGGACCATTTAAGAGGGCACAAGAGCAAGGTGGATGAAAATTTACCTTTGTTCACTAACACATATTCTTCATATACCTTCTCTATATGCAGTCTTATTTAAAATCAAGAATGAAGTTTAATGGATGACCAATACGCTTGCATTATTGCTAGCAATCAAATTAATATCAGTTTCAAACATTCAAGAGTGGAAATTTGAAGCATGAATTTAATAGAATATTTTTTGGGAATGTAATGAGCAGGTTTAATAATAAAGTATCATTAGATCTGATATCTCTGGTTTTTCAAAAGCATTTAATATGTTTATTTATTATATGAGATAAAGATTTGCAGGGTTGAATATTAGGATGAATGAAAGTAAAGAAGGTAAAGAATGGTTAAAGTACAGAAAACAGAATAGAAGCAGTTGGTTGATTTTTCCTGCTTGCGGCTTGTAACTGGATGGTGCCATAGGGATCTGCATTGGACTCTTAGCTGGCTGCAACTTGTATAAGTGACAGATGAATAGATAGAATGTAACATACAGTATTAAGGTTCAATGGTGATCTAGAACATGGTGAGAAAGTGAACTGTGAAAAAAGCTGCAAACGGATGTAGTCAGTTTGAGTGAGGAGATATAAGATGTATTCAATTTATGAGCTGGTTGATTTTGAATATTAAGAAAGCATTTTTAAATGCCGAGGAAATAGCAAGCTTTTGTATACAGAAAGATCTTGATGAACTGACTCAGGAGATCCTGAAAGTAAATACGTAGTTACAACAAGCAATTAGGAAGGCAGGCAAGATGGCAAATAAGAAAATAAGGCAAATGAATACATGCCTGGAGAGATGGCTTTAGGTTTCTGAGGCAGGACAGGTTTTACCACAGCAGGACTAGTACCAATATCCATATGAGAGGATTTGCTATAACTATGGGGAAAGTTTAACCAAATAGGCAGGAGGATGCCTTTAAAGGGAACTCAGTGAGGAGGGAGGCAATGCAGGATGTGGTTTAGAAAATTCATAACCAAGATAAATTGGTAGCTAAATTTAAAAAAAAAGGCATGTTACAAATTATACAGAAAGGTGTTCAAATGGTAAAATTAATGATGTTGTATCTGAAGACTCATGTCATTCACAACAAAGGTGGATGAATTAATGAAATAAATAGAAATGCCACTTGCGGTCATTATTATATTATGATTGCAGCGTTGTCATTCAGAAAGGATAGATGAAAAGGGAAAAAGAAGTAGTGGAGTGTGATTAATTTGGTGGAAGGTCAGGACAACTTGAGAATTAACTTAGCAAGACAGATCATGATATAGATTTAGAATCGGATTAGTTTGAATAAAGAAACAAAAAGAGAGACAAAAACATTGATAGAGATTGTTTGTAGGCCTCCAAGTAATTGTAATATTGGGCACAACATAAATCAGGAAATTGGAGGTGTTTGTAATTGGGAGAATACAGTAATGATGGTGCACTTTAATCTACATGTAGACTGGACAGTTCAATTCAATTGTCAGGAGGAAGATTAATTCATGGGATATATACAAGATTGATGAATGCGTATGAAATAAACTATTTTAGTTAAGTGGATTTAGGTTTCCTAATAAACTTGTTAAGGGAATTTCAGGGATATGAGAGGATAATATGTTAGAATTTTACATGGAGTTTGAAAGTGATATTGTTCAATCTGAAACTGAGGTCTTAAATCTAAACAAAGCAAACCATGAATGTAGAAGAGGATAATTCAGAAAATACATCGAAAGGTATGGCAGAAGACGGGTAATTCAGAGCATTTAAAGAATTGATGCACAATTTGTAGAAAAAAAATACTCCTTTTAAGACACAAAAACCCAAAAGAAAACATGGTCCATATATGGCTGACAGGTGAAATTAAATACAGTTTTGAATCCAAGAAACTCAGAAGATTACTAGAAATAGCACTATGCCTGAATTGTGAGCATTTTTAGAACTTTGCGATGGAGGATCAATAATGATAAAGAAAGGCACAAAAATCTGAGAGGAAATTGGAAGAAACACCAAACAGGTAGAAGCTATAGGCACGTAAAAAAGAAAAGATTAGCAAGTTTAAATGTGGGCCTCTTGCAGGCAGAGAGGAGAATTTGTAATGAGGAAATGGCAGAGGAAGTATGTTCACTGTCATGCAACAAGCCCTCGAAAATCTGCCAGAGATATAAATGAACTAAATCCAGCAAGAATAAGGAACAAAATTAAGTAAGTTTTGGTGGGGGTGTGTAGAAAAAGAATTAGACAAGTTAGTGAGACTAAAAGGCAATGATTTATATTGCCAGTGTTTTCAAAAGGGTCACAATTGAGGTTGTGAAGAGTCTGGTTAACATCTTCTAAATTGTTATATATTCTGGAATTGATGCTGTAAAGTGGAAGGTGGCAAATGTGACCCTACTGCTTAAGAAGGATGGGGGGGGGGGGTTGGAGGAAGGCAGCAAATTGTCGAGCAGTTACTCTAACATCTGGAGTAGAGGAAATAATGGAATTTGTAATGAGGGATGTAATAACAATATTTTGTTTGCTACCAGCTAAAAATACCGAGGCACTACTTAAAGAAGAGTGAGACTGTTTTTCATCAGTTGAAGAAAAATAGTCGAATCAACAGTCGCTCTCTTCTCTCATCTGCTCCAGCATCCATAGACCCAAGTAGTCCTTTCAGGTGAAACACTGATCCAGTTGCACTTCCCCCAGTCTAGTGTACTACATACAGAGCTGCAACGTGGTCTCCTCTATTTTGAAGAACTCCAATGCAGATGATTGGGCAATTGCCTTGTTGACTGCCCCACTGATCTGCAAGGGCAATCCTGAGTGTCCATTTGCCTGTCACTTTAGTTTTCCATCACACTTCTGCTAAGATCTGTGTATCTGTGTGCCCCTTCACTCTTCCAACAATGCCCAAGGTCAGCTAAGAGGAACAGTGCCTCATTTTCCATCTGTGCCTGCAATATCATATTAAGTAATTTTGGATAATTTGCATTTTGTTTTTGCATTACAACTGGCCATTTCTACTGTAAGCTGATGCATCCATAATACTAATTCAGTTATCTCCTTCTTCAGACACTTTTTGACTGCGGGGATCCAAAATTCTTCTTTTGGTTTCAGCTCTCAGCAACAACTCTGACCCACATTTCACAGTTTATGTCCCTTTCTTTGTTTTCTCTTTCTAACATCTTGCATTAATCTATCAATCAGGTAGCTTTCTGAACAGCAGAGTTATGTCAACTGTTCCAGTCTCACCCTATCAGAAAGACTCTCTTTGACCTATACATACCTACCACCCCCGTCTGCAACTTAAAAGTAATTTGTTTTCTTACTTACCCAGAGCTGATGAAAGGTATTTGACTTGAAATGTTAGTTCTTTTTCCAGAGATCTTGTCTGATCTGTTTGTGGCATTTCTGTTTTCATATTGGTTCTTATGTTTTATTTTATTTCTTTAATTTAGAGATACAGCTCAGAATAGGCCCTTTGAGCTGCATTGGGCAGCAACGCCCGACAACCCGAATTTAACCCTGACCTAATCACGGGACAATTTACAATGACCAATTCACCTACTTGGTATGTCTTTGGACTGTGGGAGGAAACTAGAAGGACCTGGAGAAAGCCTGCACATTCCACTAGGAGGACATACAAACTCCTTACTGAAGACGCCAGGATTGAACTCTGAACTTTGATGCCCCGAGCAGGAATAGTGCCGTGCTGACCGCTACACTACTGTGGCATCCTTTGTTGATTGTAATACTAATGTTTCTATTAGAATTCATTGAGTATTCTTTTAAAATTAGCATTGAATATACTGTACTCCTTGCACCGCAGTGGGTTTAACACAGCATCACTCTAAATCCACTGGCGAATTCAAGGATTTGGAGCAAGTGTCTTTATAGATCGTGATGCATGGGTGTTGAGTTGCTATGATATGTCTGTTTGCTGATGCAACGCATAACATTTGTAATAGTGTCTGTAACTATCTGTTCTCCATTTATTTCTTGTGCTTGTATCCCTAATATTCTTCACAAAGCCCTTGGTAATTCTGCCTCCACCCATAGAGCTTGCAGCTAGTGACTGGATTTGTGACCAGTATTGAAGAGTGGGAGAAAGAAATCCCTGTGAGTGTGTTAAATGTGCAATGCCTGTTCCAATGTATATGGCACTTTGAGCCCCGTGTGCATTAGAATTTTGTTGTTTCTGCGATTCTTGGCTAGTCTGAAGTTTTGGATAGCCATAATGAAAAATTGACATTGGCAGGATATGTTGTGGAGAGAGAGAGAAGATCAGAAGTTGCATGTTTATTCTATCTGCGACTTGTAAATCAGAAAAGAGTATGGGTTGCGAGGGAATTAGGATGTAAGAAGAAGGATTAGATACAAGGATGCATTCATCTTCTCATGGCTTCAGTCCTAACGCTTTCCACATCCTTTCAAACTGTCTGCTGGGTTCTGTAGGAACATCGGAAGAACTGCTGGACTGTGGTCTATTTGTACTCAAGCAGAATTAAAAACACTGGAGCCCTTCTTGCAGAGAAAAGACTTTTGTTTGGTGGTTTGGATATCATTTCTCCCTCAACCAACATGCCCATAATGCACTTTTGTGTTGTTCTTTGCAAGATCTTATTACATTTAACTTTGAAGGTAATGTGTTGAATGTGACACGTTCAGGAGCTGTGTTGCATATGAATTGAAGTTCTTTATTATTATCTCTGTGGTGGCTTTTCCATGATATTTTACTAATACTTCCAGCAAAACTGTTATGCCTGTTTTACACTTTAAATATTAGGATTAATTTTCTGCAAAATTAGTTGTTCTTTGAAACCTTTACAACCATCAGTCTTTTGCCAAAAGTTTATGGGAGCATTGATTCACTTTACAGAAAACTGTAGAACCAGGTAGTTTTGGAATGACACACGCGCAGTAGGTTTCAGGGGGGTTTGTACAGCCAATAAATATGCATTAACTGTGAAAATATTTGATTCTGAAAAGCATGGTGCAAATCGGAAACTGTACTGTGACTCAATTAAAAGATTTCAGCCATTTTTATAATGTACTACTAAAGTAGCTCAGTAGTTTCACTGTTGCTCGAGGAGGAAATTGCAACATGTGAAGCCATTTCCTTCCCCACCAATCTGCAAATCCAACTTGCAGTTAAATGAAATCCCATTGGAAAACCTGTTTTGTTTTTGCAATTGATTCATTGAATGCTGCATTAGTGGAATTCTTTTGATCTTCCAGGCAAGAAGCACACCATCTGATTCAGACTTCCTTGATATTTTCAGTTAACAATTCCAAATGCTACTGAAAATCGAACATTTAATTGGACAGATTTACTGTGATGTCTCAGCTTCACTGATAATGGACAATAGGAATGGAGAAGGAAACTGAGAGGTGATGGACTTAGAAAATGAAAAGATATACAGTGCCTTGAAAAAGTATTCAGCCCCCACAATTATTTTCACATTTTACTGTCTCCTTTCCTAAATTTAGAATACATTGAAGTAGGATTTTTGAGCTAATCTACAAAGTATTGTGTATCATGTCAAATCAAAAGAAAAATTCCAAATCCTGTCAACAATTTACTAAAAATTAAAAGCCAAATTTGTGAGGCTGAAAAAGTGAAAATGTGTTCACCCCTTTGTAATTACTTCGTTAACATTCCTCAGCAATATACAGAACTTCTTTACCAACTGACCAAATTTGTTGACGTAGAAAATTTGAGAATCACCTGTTTTCGATGAATTCATAAGAATAAATATCCTCTCTCTCTATAAGGTCCAACAGTATGGTAGATTTTCAACAGACCAAACCAAAATGAAGGCAAAAGAATAATCAAGACAAGTCAGGGAAATGATAATTGAGAAGCACAAATCTGGAGAAGGGTACAAGACCATCTCAAAGCCACTGAACATATCTTGTCGCCGGAGAGGAATGGAACTCCTAAGAGAAGCTGCTGTGAAACCAACAGTCATTCTGAGTGAGCTGCAGAAGTGAGGTCCTGCAACTGGAGATGAATTTCATTGGTCTACAAGCTCTGAGGTTTTGCATAAAAAGAGTATTATGGAAGAGTGGCAAGGAAGAAGCCCTGGCTGGGAAAAAATACATATCCTTCCCATAAAGACTTTGCAAAGCATCACTTAGTAGATACTGTAAAGATGTGGAAGGAGGTCTTGTGGTTGGATGAGACTAAAGTGGAACTTTTTGGCCTCAGCACTAAGCAATACGTGCGGCATAAATCTAATACTGCGCATCAGGTAACACCATTCCTACTGTAAAGTATGGTGGAGGTAGTATCATGCTATAGGAATGCTTTTCAGCAGTAGGGACTGGAAATCTGGTTAGGATTGGTGGGAAGATGAATACTGCTAAATACAGAGAGATTCTGGATCCTGGATAAAAACCTGCTACCCTCTGCCAGAAAGTGCAAACTGGGGAGGAAATTTGTCTTTCAGCAGCACAATGACTCCAAAGCACACTGCCAGAGCAACCACAAAGTGGCTTCGAATGAAGGAAATTGATATTCTTGAGTGGCCTAGTCAAGAGTCCTGACAACCCGAACAAACATCCCTGACAAGATCTTAAGATTGCTGTCCACTGCTGCTCCCCAACTAACCTGGCACAGCTTGAGCAATTTTTGCAAGAAGGAATGGGCAAATCTTGCTCCATCACATTGTGCAAAGCTGTACAAAAGACTACTGGCTGTACTAGTTGCAAGAGGTGGTTCAACTAAGTACTGAGCAAAGGGGGATGAATACTTTCTAACTACTGACATTCCAGGTTTTCACTTTTTCAAACTTTCCAATTTTCCCTGTTTTTTGGGGGATATACTGTGGGGGGGGGTGGTGGAGCATGTGATTAAAAAATAAAAATTCTCAGTTAAATTGTTTAAGATCAGCTGTATTATTCATTGGTGTGAACGAAGGGTTGGGGGCTGAATACTTTTACAAGGCACTGTATATAAAAAAGAAATTGTATTTCTGTAGTGCCTTGCACAACCACATGACATCCAAAATTGTCTTACACCAAATGTAGTACTTTTGACATCTGCTTAAGCAAGCTATGACAAACAATAATATAATAACAACCATATAATAAGATGTTGGGTGAGCCATAAAGACACTAGGAAGAATTATACCATTCTTCCAAAATAATATTTTAAATGTCACCTTCACATGCAATGTTTCATCCAAAGCACAGCATTTCTAACAGTGCAGCATTGCTTGGTTTTATACCCTGAATTGTAAATTTAGTTGTGTACCCATGGCTGGCAATAGCTGTGAAATCAAATAACAACCTATGAAAGTAGAAAGTATCTGCAGGGCAAGGGGAAGTTGTTTTTTTTTCGCTGTTTTGGAAAATCTGACTTGAGCAGGAGCAGCAGACGTTTATGAAACACAGCAACGATTTGAATCTGAGAGTATCATGTCGTACTGCTTTTATGGACTTCCCAGAAATAAGACATTCTCTTTGAAACCTACTTTCCATTTTATCACAGATTACTTCCCTTTGTAACCCATAGCACTGGATTTCTTATAGACTAAGTGAGAGATTTAATCTTTTTTTTCAAAACCTTGTATTCATTTTGGAAAAAAAAAGCAATAAAGGAACTGTGTTAATAACAACTTCCAGTATTCAGTGCTAAATTAATTAATTTAAAACTGCAAGTCTTTCTTTAGGTTCTAAACATTTCTATGCATCTGTGAAAAATCCCACGTACTTAACATTGCAACTGTTTTCAACTTAATTACTGATACTTTCTTTTTGCAAAATAATTTAGTATTGAAATAGCTTTCTTCTCATTTATTACATTTTTAAAATCATGGGCAACTCCTCTGGTTAAATGTAAGCAGATCAAAATTTCTGGAAACACATTGCAGTTCAGCAATCTTTTTCAGAAAAAGAAAAGTAGGATTAAACATTTTCATGAATAACTTCTTTGCTGAAGAGGAAGGTAGTGCAAAATCCTGGAAGAATATAAAATACGTTATGGGTTGAACAAGAGGAATAGGTTTATGGTAGGGTTGAGAACAGAGGCGCCATCTGCCTCATTCTCTCCCAATGTGAGCATGTATTGCCCAGCATTCTTGGCAATTCTGAAATCAACTCAACACGTAGGTGAATTGCAAATTGAAGTTCAAAATATGCATGTGTGCTGTGCATCTACAAAATTGTCCTTCTGAAAGTAACTTCTCGAGTATGCCTTCTGTAACTTGTTAATGATTTGCAGCTTTCCGAGGGTTAATGTATAGTTATTAATAATCTGCCATTGACCTTGTGTGGAAGCAAGTCTGTCAGTAGTAAACTTATTCAAAATTCGATCACAGTCCAGGCTAGGTTAGAAAGAAATAACAAGAAACTGGATTTTGTGTTCAAGTGGATCTTAAACCCTCAACCACCCGAGAAAGGAGACACGACTGTTGCAGCTAAACCACATGCAAAGATAAAACTTGAACTCTGCTGTGCCATAGCAAGAGTGTTAAATATTAAACAAACAAATGTATACTAAAATTCTGTTTTGGACTATATGTGCCTGAACTGCTTGACTGAACTATTGTGAACAGTGTGGTTACATAGAAAAACTTCTCTTGTGACCGGAGCAGTTACTTTGATTAAAGTTGCAAAGGTCAGAATCAGAATCCGAATCAGGTTTATTATCGTGAAATTTGTTAACGTAGCAGCAGCAGTTCAATGCAACACATAATCTAGCAGTGACAGAAAAAAAAGTAATAATAAATAAACTAAAACAAAATAATAAATAAACAAGTAAATTACACATATTGAATAGATTATTAAAAATATGCAAAAACAGAAATACTGTATGTGTTAAAAAGTGAGGTAGTGTCCAAAGCTTCAAAGTCCATTCAGGAATTGGATGGCAGAGGGGAAGAAGCTGTTCCTGAATTGCTGAGTGTGTGCCTTCAGGCTTCTGTATCTCCTACCTGATGGTAACAGTGAGAAAAGGGCATGCCCTGGGTACTGGAGGTCCTTAATAATGGACACTGCCTTTCTGAGACACTGCTCGCTGAAGATGTCCTGGGTACTTTGTAGGCTAGTGCCCAAGATGGAGCTGACTAGATGTACAACTTTCTGCTGCTTCTTTTGGTGCTGTGCAGAAGCACCTCCATACCAGACAGTGATGCAGCCTGTCAGAATGCTCTCCATGGTACAAATATAGAGGTTTTTGAGTATATTTGTTGACATGCGAAATCGCTTCAAACTCCTAATGAAGTATAGCCGTTGTCTTGCTTTCTTTATGACTACATCAATGTGTTGGGACCAGGTTAGATCCTCAGATCTTGACATCCAGGAACTTGAAACTGCTCACTCTCTCCACTTCTTATCCCTCTAAGGATTGGTGTGTGTTCCTTTGTCTTACCCTTCCTGAAGTCCACAATCAGCTCTTTTGCCTTACTGACGTTGAGTGCCAGGTTGTTGCTGCGGCACCATTCCACTAGATGGCATATCTCACTCCTGTACGACATCTCATCACCACCTGAGATTCCATAATATATAATAAATATGATAAATAATCTTTGCAAGGTGGCTCGTCCAGACATTCCAGGAGGTATACCTTTCTTTTGGATGAGGCACAGGTAAATGGCCAATGGATGTGGAGGGAGGCAGCATCTGACAGAAGGATTGAGTTCCAGATGGAGAAAGCTGTGGCAGAGACTTTGCATTAGAGGGTTAGAGAACCTGGAACATCAAAGGGACAAAGCAGATTAAATTTCTTAGTTCAAAGAAGTTTGCAGACTAGATGGCGACAAATCATTTAGCATTTCAATAACTGATGTGTTTATAGTTGTAAGGTTTATGTACTCAAGGAAGTTAGCTTTACAGCATTAATAGTGGAAAGCTGAGAACTGTCTCCATAAAAGCTTTTAGATTGTTTGTGTAAAAAGTTATTCTAAGCAAATATTACATGCGTGTGAAGTCACCCAAGTAGCAGTATAAATGTAGAGGGCAGTTCAGGCTTTTTGGGAATGGTTAAGGAACTTCTAGAAACCTGAACGAAACATGGGGTGAACTGGAATCCCATCCCCTCACTTTGATTTCTGCAATGGACAATTCATTTGTCTGCATCATTGGTATGTCTTTTTAGTTTATAGAAATTGTACCTATGTTTTGGAAATCCTTTATATTTTGTGTTTTGATATTGTTTTGTAGTTTAGAAATGGTTTGTAATTTAGAAGTGTTTTATAAAATAGAAATCCTCTGAGTTTTAAATATGTTTAAAGAATGTTGCTTGGATTTAAATTTGTATCTTTGAAAATAATTGAATTGTGTTTTCAACTACTTTGTTAGTTGGAAGTATCTTCTGCTTGGTAGAGAGAGGGGACCCACTGCTCGAATTATGGGTATTGGCAGCTAAACTCACCATGGAGAATAAATAAGGAAGTGAACTAGTGTTTGCAGATTAGGTAGTTACAGTATAATCTCCGTTTAGTGAGATTTTTTTGTGGCTTTTTATATCCAATAGGGATAATATTTTAATGTAAGTTTAGAACTTTATGGTCAGTAAACCCAGTGCTACCACAAGTCAAATATGGTCCTCCTGTGTGTAGCCTTTTTACCCTCATGAGGAATGAAATGCAGATTCAATTGGTAAAATTTTTCATCAAGAGATGATTTGGCTTGAGGTTGAACAAGGAATTTTGTGAAAGGAATTGATCTGACAGACCAGGGGTTCCCAACCTTTTTTTGACCCTACCATTGATGAAGGGGTTTGTGGGCCTCAGGTTGGGAACCCCCATGATAGACTGACTGCTCCTTTATCATATTAGTGTTTCTCATACAAATTTCTGATCTCAACCTCTTAGCTATACATTGTGAAGAAATTGTTTTGTGACTTCTCTAGGTATTTGTGGATAGATTTGTGGATCAAAGTCAAAAAGCCCCAGGATTCTGACATGAGAAGTATCTTATTATATTGACTGTAAACAACCTTGAAAATCTTAGTAAGGTGATATTACTTTGATGTTGGATGTGGGGGGAAAAAAGCATAAGACATGTTTAAAAAAACTTACAAATGCCAACATACTCTGCATTGAACAGATAGTACACTGGATCATAACTTTAGCTTTCATGTAGACTGATTTGATTGATTCCATGGTGGTGCATTTAAATCGAAACCAATGGATTTTGGATCAGAGACCAACATTACCTCTTGCCTTCATTAGTTTGCACTAAAGACTCCGAGCAATTATCATCCAAGAACTTTCGAAGTCTTTACAGTGGTAATGTGAATCATGATTTCATGCATGTGTGGTGCTGCAGCCTAATTGTTTGGATGCTGTTGACAATTGAAGTGTATTCTGGAACCTGGATACCACTATCATTTACTTCCTTATCTGGAAATGTGGTGGCAAGCAGCAAAAGAAAAACACACTTGATATAAACACACAGAAAAAGTACCAAAGTTGTTGCTGACTGAAAACCGATCAAGTATTTTGTTACTTTGCATCTCAACTGGCAATACTCACTTCTTGGTAAGGTTTCTTCAGTCTTTAGTGCAATAACCTGCATGATTAGTACAGAAATACAAATAAGTAATTGAGTTGACTATCTTTGAGTTGCTTAGTTATTTAGTCAGAGAAGTAGAGAGCCTGGTCAGATGTGGCTTGTCTGGGATTGAAGGCTGCTCTAGTCGAGAACAGGAGAATGATATTGGGGGTTAAAAGGCCTTTTCCCTCGCTGAGCTGTTCTATCTTTTAGAAATTTAGATTACCACGCCAATGTAACTCTAAAGGAACGCTCCATATTTAGGGCAATACACACAAAATGCTGAAGGAACTCAGTAAAGCAGGCTGCATCTATGAAGGGAAATGGACAGCTGATATTTTGGACTGAGACCCTTCATCAGAATTAGAAAGAAAGAAGGCATAAGTAAGAATAAAAGGGACAGGAGAGTGGCGAAGATCATTGGCAGGTGACAGATGAATCCAGATGAGACAGGGAGCAGCCAGGATCTCCCAGTGTCCAGCCATTTTAATTCTACTTCCCATTGCCACACTGGAGTGTCTATCCATGGCCTCCTCTACTGCCAAATTGACTAGACACAGTTTAAAGGAACAACACCATACATTCCATCTTGGTAGTCTTCAATATGATGGCATCCATGTTAACATTTCTAACTTCTGGTAACTACTCCCCCTTCCCCCGCCCTGTGCTGCACCCCCATATTTTTCCTTATGCCTATACCCCCTTCTCCTTTCTCTTCTCTCACCCTTATAAACCTGCATATCTTCCTTCCTCTGATTCCTCACCTCTTTCCCTTTCCTGTCCTATCTTTACTCTCCTCTCCTATCAAAGTCTGCCTTCTTCAGCTTTTTGCCTCTTCCATCTATCATCTTCCATCTACCTACCTTCCCCCCCCCCCCCCCACCTGGATTCAACTATCACCTGTCAGCTTGTGCCCCTGCCCCTCCCCCGACTTTTTTTCTGGCTTCTACTTCTTTCTTTCCAGACCCTTTGAAGCATCTTGACCTGAAATGTAAAATGTCTCTCTTGTGATTCCCATTTAGGGGTGTTTTCTGTTGAAGAAGTGTCTTAAACTAAGACTCTTCTTTGCTCTTTCAACTGGATACTAAAGATTTCAGAACACTACTTCAAGGAATTATGGTGATTTTCTCAGAGTTTTGATGGGTATTTGTCTCTCAGTTGATACCAGAGCTTGAAATGCTCCACACACACACACACGAGGAATTCTGCAGATGCTGGAAATTCAAGCAACACACATCACACATCACATCATTAGTCCTTACTCTTAATAATTTCTCCTTTAGCTTTAGTCCTTCCTTTTACTTCTTCTAAATTGTATAAACAAATGAATAATCCAATAGTTAAGCATACTTTACGTATATGGTTTCAATTTCAAAGATTTTTTGGGTTTAATCAATTTATTTTAGCAAGTCCTATTATATCTAATTTCCTTTTTCAACCTTCCATTATGGATCAAGCTTACTTTGATTGGAAAACCAAAGGTTTAGTACGTTTTCATGATTTATTTTTGGATAACTGTTTTATGTCTTTTGATCAACTTTCTGATAAATATAACTTACCCAAGTCTCACTTTTTTAGATATCTACAGATCAGAAACTTTTTAATTACTGTTTCTCTAATTTTCCACACTCATATCCAATGGATACTTTTGAAAAAATTTTAGATCTAAATCTCTCCAGAAAAGTGTTGTAGCAATTATTCATAACATAATTATGAATTTATGTCCTGATGTTTCCGATAAAATTAAAGCTGATTGGGAAAGAGAACTTAAGATTATTATACCGATTGAAAAATGGGAAAAATTTCTTAAATTGGTTAATTCATCCTCTATATGTGCTAAACATGTGTTGATACAGTTTAAAGTAGTGCACAGGGCTCATATGTCCAAAGATAAACTATCTCGTTATTATTCTTATATTAATCCTATATGTGATAGATGTCATTTCGAGATAGCCTCTTTAACTCTCATGTTTTGGTCATGTCCTTTGTTGGAAAAATATTGGAAAGATATTTTTGATATTATTTCAACGGTTTTGAATATAGACTTACAACCTCATCCAATTACTGCTATTTTTGGATTACCAATGATAGACTCAAATTATTTAATCTCTTCAGCACGCCGGATGATTGCATTTCTTACTTGAATGGCTAGAAGATCCATTTTGCTGAATTGGAAAGAGATTAATCCTCCTACTGTATTTCACTGGTTTTCACAAACTATGTTGTGTTTGAATTTGGAAAAAATTAGAAGTGTGGTTTATGACCCTTCCACTAAATTTGAAAAAACTTGGAGGCCACTCATTCAGCATTTTCATATGACGTAATTTGACCATTTCCAAACTTATTTTATTTTTCTGTACCGTTGGTTGAGAGGAATGGAGTCGTCGACACTAAGGTTTTCTTCTCTTCCATTTTTACATTGTTAGAATTGCCCAAGTCTTTTAGTTTAGTTGACTAATTCTGTTTAGTTTAGTTTTTTTTTGGGGTGGGGTTTGTTTTTTTTCTATTTTTTTTCTTTTTCATGATTTTTCTTCAGTTTTTTTTCCCTGTATTATTCATTGTTATCCTATACGATTGGGAGTTTTCTCAATTTATACTATTTGGTCTTATAATTACTCATTTTAAGTACAACAATGTATCTCCAACTATTTGTATTATTGCTATCTTATGTTTATATTTTATGAAACTAATAAAAAGATTGAAAAAGAAAGAAAGCTTTAGTCTTACTCTTAATAATTTCTCCTTTAGCTCCTCCCACTTTCTCCAAACTATAGGTGTTGCTATGGGCACCCGTATGGGTCCTAGCTATGCCTGCCTTTTTGTTGGCTTTGTGGAACAATCTATGTTCCAAACCTATTCTGGTATATGTCCCCCACTTCTCCTTCGCTACATCGACAACTGCATTGACGCTGCTTCCTGCACGCATGCTGAGCTTGTTGACTTTATTAACTTTGCCTCCAACTTTCACGCTGCCCTCAAGTTTACCTCGTCCAGTTCCGACACCTCCCTCCCCTTTCTAGATCTTTCTGTCTCTTATCTCTGGAGGCAGCTTATCTACTGATGTCTACTATAAGCTTACTGACTCTCACGGCTATCTGGACTATTCCTCTTCTCACCCTGTCTCTTGCAAAAATGCCATCCCCTTCTCGCAATTCCTCCGTCTCCACCACATCTGCTCTCAGGATGAGGCTTTTCATTCCAGGACATGGGAAATGTCTTCCTTTTTTAAACAAAGGGGCTTCCCTTCCTCCACCATCACCTCTGCTCTCAAACACATCTCCCCCATTTCACGCACATGTGCTCTCACTCCATCCTCCCGTCACTCCACTAGGAATAGGGTTCCCCTGGTCCTCACCTACCACCCCACCAGCCTCCGGGTCCAACATATTATTCTTGGTAACTTCCGCCACCTCCAACGGGATCCCACCACTAAGCACATCTTTCCCTCCCCCCCCCCCCCCCCCGCTTTCCGCAGGGATCGCTGCTTATGCGACTCCCTTGTCCATTCATCCCTCCCCACTGATCTCCCTCCTGGCACTTATCCTTGTAGGCGGAACAAATGCTACACATGCCCTTACACTTCCTCCCTTACCACCATTCAGGGCCCCAGACAGTCCTTCCAGGTGAGGCGACACTTCACCTGTGAGTCGGCTGGGGTGATATACTGCGTCCGGTGCTCCCGATGTGGCCTTCTATATATTGGCGAAACCCGACACAGACTGGGAGATCATTTTGCTGAACACCTACGCTCTGTCCGCCAGAGAAAGCAGGATCTCCCAGTGGCCACACATTTTAATTCCACATCCCATTCCCATTCTGACATGTCTATCCACAGCCTCCTCTACTGTAAAGATGAAGCCACACTCAGGTTCGAGGAACAACACCTTATATTCCGTCTGGGTAGCCTCCAACCTGATGCCATGAACATTGACTTCTCTAACTTCTGCTAATGCCCCACCTCCCCTTCGTACCCCATCCGTTATTTATTTTTATACACACATTCTTTCTCTCACTCTCTTTTTTTCTCCCTCTGTCCCTCTGACTATACCCCTTGCCCATCCTCTGGGTTCCCCCCCCCCTTTCCTTCTCCCTAGGTCTCCTGTCCCATGATCCTCTCATATCCCTTTTGCCAATCACTTGTCCGGCTCTTGGCTCCATCCCTCACCCTCCTGTCTTCTCCTATCATTTTGGATCTCCCCCTCCCCCTCCCACTTTCAAATCTCTTACTAACTCTTCCTTCAGTTAGTCCTGATGAAGGGTCTCGGCCTGAAACGTCGACTGTACCTCTTCCTAGAGGTGCTGCCTGGCCTGCTGCGTTCACCAGCAACTTTGAAATGCTCCATTCATTTATAACGGAATCAACCAAAAGTTATGGTCGACCATAATAAGATGCTTCATGCAGGGTTTCAACCCAACAAACCAACATTTCCCTTCGTCCCCCAAATGCTGCTCAATCTGCTGAGGTCTTCCAGCAGATTTCTAGCTGTTCTAGATTCCAGCATCTGTGGTCTTTCATGTCTCTAATAAGGCGCCTTTGGGTGTCAGATATTGCGGCTTGATATATTTTGATCTCTCATCCTTCAGAATGAAAGGTCAAACAGAGTTGGTTAGTTGTAAAACACTTTGGGCTGCCTTGAATGATGAAAGACATCAGATGAGTCCTGAATGAATGCATTAATTCCCACTCTTAGATCTTTCCTTCTTTATTTGTGAAAAATTACGTTCCCTCCATTTTGTGACAAGCCTGAACAGCTTGAGTGCCAAAAGAAAATTACAGGGTGCTGAATCCACTCACCAACCTCAAGATATTGCAGAGCTATTAAAATTCACGTAAAGTTGTTGAGAATATGCAGCTAACTTAAGCAATTGAGCTCTCACAAATAGCGATTATTTGATTGTCTGTTTTCAATAGTGATTATTTATGGGATAAATTGTTCAGTACTTCAGGCAGAAGATTGCCTGCATTATATTCCAAATTCATGACCATAGATCTTTTGAGTTCACATCTATTTAAAATCAATACTGATAAGAGTGCTATGTGCTCAGAACTGCTGCCTTTCATAATACATTGAATTGAATTGAACTGACTTTATTTCTTACATCCTTCACATACATGAATAAAAATCTTTACGTAACGTCTCCATCTAAATGTGCAATGTACAATCATAGTAATTTATAATAATTTATAATAAATAGTACAGTCAGTGTAATATAGAGTACACTCAAATCAGCGTGAGTTCATCAGTCTGATGGCCTGGTGGAAGAAGCTGTCCTGGAGCCTGTTGCTCCTGGCTTTTATGCTGCAGTACCGCTTCCCGGATGATAGCAGCTGGAATAGATTGTGGTTGGGGTGATTTGGGTCCCCAATGATCCTATGAGCCCTTTTTATACACTCGTCCTTGTAAATGTCATGAATCATGGGAAGTTCACGACTACAGATGCACTAGGCTGTCCTCACCACTCTCTGCAGAGTCCTGCGATTAAGGGAGGTACAGTTCCCATACCAGGCAGTGATGCAGTCAGTTAGGATGCTCTCAATTGTGCCCCTGTAGAAAGTTCTTAGGATTTGGGGGCCCATACCAATCTTCCTCAACCGTCTGAGGTGAAATAGGTGCAGTTGTGCCTTTTTCACCGCACAGCTGGTGCGTACAGACCACGTGAAGTCCTTGGTGATGTGGACGTCAAGGAACTTAAAGCTGTTTACCCTCTCAACCCCAGATCCACTGATGTCAATCGGGGTTAGACCACCTCCAATCCTCCTGTAATCCACAAACAGCTCCTTTGTTTTTACGACATTGAGGGAGAGGTTGTTTTCTTAACACCACTGTGTCAGAGAGGTGACTTCTTCCCTGTAGGCCACCTCGTTATTGTTTGAGATTAGGCCAATCAATGTAGTGTCATTGGCAAATTTAATTAGCATATTGGAGCTGTGAGTGGCAATACAGTCATGGGTATACAAGGAGTAAAGGAGGGGACTCAGTACGCAGCCCTGAGTGGCTCTTGTGTTGAGAATCAGAGGGGTGGAGGTGAGGGAGCCCACTCTTACAACCTGCTGGCAATCTGACAGGAAGTCCAGGATCCAGCTGCACAAGCCAGGGTCAAGGCTGAGGTCTCTGAGCTTCTTGATGAGCCTGGATGGAACTGTGGTGTTGAATGCTGAATATTGGATTTAAAATAGTACAGCACAGCATAAGAAGAGGTGCTTTGGTCTTCCGTGTCTATGCTGACCATGATGCCAATTTAAACTGCACATGATCTACAACCCTCAATTTAAGCCTGTTCATGCCTATATAACTACATCTTAAAATTGCTTCCGTATCTGCTTGCTTCACCTCCAGATGCATACCACTGTGTTTTTTTTAAAGCTTGCAATGTAAATCTCCTTTAAACTTTTTCTTTCTCAATCTCTTTTAAACTTTTTCCCTCTCACCCTAAATTTATGCCTTTTATGTCCTGGGGGGAAAACTGCCTTTCTAGCCTGCTTATCCCTCTCACAATGTTATATACTTCAATCAGGTCTCCCCACAGTCTCTGATACTCCAGAGAATACAATTCAAGCTTGTCCAGTCTCTCCTTATCCAGTAGCTAATACTATAATCCAGGAGACATCTTGATGGGTGAACCTTTTCTGCATTTTCTCAAAAGCATTCATATCCTTTCTATAAAGTAGTGGCATGAATTGCACATAAACGTGGCCTAACCAAAGTTATACACAGCTGACTTCCTGACTTTTATACTCAACACCCAATCAATTAAGGCGAATATGCAATGTGCTTTCTCAACCATCCTATCTTGCCACTTTCAGAGAGCTATGAACTTGCACCCCAAGATCCCTCTGTACGTCAGTGCTCCTAAGGGTCCTGACATTTATTGTATACAGTATTTTCCTCCAAGTTTTACTTCTGTTGGGTTGTCTGCAAAATTACTAATCAGCTCATCCACGTTTTTGTCCAAATTATGTCACAAACCAAGTCTAAGCAATGATCCTTCTGGATTAAAATTCTTTTATTTATCACGTGTACATCAATACATGCAGTGAAATGTACCATTGGCATTAACCACCACTGCAACCCAAGGTTGAGCTGGGATCAGCCCCCATATGTCCTCACACATTTTGACACCAACACAGCATGCCCTGGGCAGAACAACACTTGCAACAACATAAAAGAACAACAGTCAACAAACCCCTATTCTTCCACCTACCCACCTACCCATGCACTCACCCACTCACGCACATAGACAGGCCACCTCCGGGCCTCTAGACTCCATTGGACTTGCAGGCATTTAGGCCTCAGACTTCCAAACAGGCTGAGCCAGGGGCTTTGACCAATGGGCTGCGACTTCTAGATCCACTGACTTCGATCTTTGACCTTTGGGCTTCAATCTTTGGTGTTGATCTCAGAACTCTTCCCTCTAAGCTGCGCATGTGCATGGCCATGCAGTAACTGAAATGCTCCCACGCACATAGCCTTTGTTGCCGCACAGCTGGAATTTTCTTTTAATATAAAGTGCCACGCAGTTTTTAGGCCATGTAAGAATTTCCTGCTTAGAGCAATGGTCTGAGCAGGTAATGGCCAACTGTTGGGCTCTTGAACAAAAGGGAATAACTACACTCACTTGCCCATCGGTTAAGATGTTCCCATAACCAATGAGCTCACTTTAAGGACTCGTGTTCTCATTATTTATTTCTATTTTATTTATATTTGCATTTGCACAGTTTGTTGTCTTCTGCACTCTGGATGATCCTGTTACAGATACTATTCTATAGATTTACTGAGTATGCCTGCAGGAAAATGAATCTCGGTTGTATATGATGACATATATGTACTTTGATAGTAAATTTACTTTGAACTTTGGACTTTTGAACTTTGGTTGGCGTGTGCATTTGTAAAATAAATTAGAGGGAGTATTGCTCAGGACTTGCTGATCATGGGGCCTTGAATTTCAGGCCCCAGGGCTTGCCGAGCTTTGGACAAGATTAGCTCCCCACTGAAACTAATTTCCCTCTGACCTCTCATGAGCACAGACCTGGCTGAGGGAAGTGAAGCTCTCCGCCCCCCCCCCCCCCCCCCCGCCCACCCACCACCACTGTCTCTCCCGAGGTATGTGGTCCAATGGCCTCCAGGAGAAAGGGGGCAGTAAGCCTGGTCCACTGAGGGCAGCGTACCAGGCGTGGGATCTCTGAACATCAGCAGAGGGCAGGGCAGCTCTTCCATTTCCCTCCCACCCCCTTTCCCCATAGATCCTATCCGGTGGAATTTCCAATAAAAACAGTTCCCACACAACAGTTCAAACCATGCTCTCAGTCTGGATATGAAGAGAAGGTAGAGGGGAGAGGGAAGAGAAGGGTCGGAGGGGAGCAAAGAGAGACTGGGTGGGAGGGAGAGATAGCAGAAGGCAGGGAATGAGGGGTGGCGGATAGCGCACATTGCTATTCAAGTCCTTTAGACTTGCTCAGCTCTCTCTTTCTCTCCATACCACTGACTGTAGACATTCAATCAGACTATCACCCCACTACCCATATACAATTTTGAATCCAATCTACTAAATCTCCAAGGATCCCATGTGCCTGATCTTCTAGATTATTTTGCCTCGATGAAGCTTGTTGAAAGCTTTACTGAAGTCCATGCCCTGCCCTCTTCAATTATCTTCGTCATCTATATAAAAAAAACGCAATCATATTTGAAATAAGTAACTTCCCTCATACAAAGCCATGCTGCGTAAGCTGTCAAGTGCATGCTTTTCCAGATGTAACTAGATCCTATCTGTAAAAATCCTCTTCAGTTATTTCCCTACCGGTGATGGAAGGCTCACTGTTCCATAATTTTTTAGTTTGTCCTTACCTGCCCTTGTTAATTAGAGGAACAACACTGTCTATTCTCCAGTTCTCTGGGATATTGCCTATGGCTAAAGAGGTTACAAAGATCTCTGTCAAGGCCTAGCAATATCATTTCTTTACTTTCTCAATAAACTGGAATAGATCCAATCAGGCTCTGGGGACTTATCCACCTCAATGCTATGCCTGTTGCTTCAGATGGATGTAAAGAGGAGTAGAGGAGTGTGGTGTCTTTGTCAATATTTCTCTGTTACTGTACTTGACATTAACTACAAAAAAATGATTTCATCATGGTCATATTGGTGTGATTACCTTTGAAACTCGCTGTGTTCAAGATGGCTTCCATAATATAATATGACAAGATTTCAAAAGTTCCTCAGAAGTTATGAATATTTTTGTGATATTCTAGAATGTGTATGTAGGAGAACGGGGATGGACAGTGAAAGATGCAATATGTTAAAAAATCTTTCTTTTGACGATTGAAGACAAGATATCCCTCCAATTTAATATTTCTGCATTAAGCCCTTCCACTTTGCATTTTCTTTTAACCTAGGAAAACACAAAGGTGCTGCAAACAAGATCTAAGGTTTCTTTATTATTTCTACACCTGTGTGAAGTAACTTTCAACTTAATTTGTAGTAATTACTTGGTTTTATAGGAAATCCCCTAGGTAGAGACTTAACTAAAAGTGGTACCGTAGCAGCTTCAAATACACACAATGTCTTCATGATTGGCTACAAGATGTTGTCACAACTGCCCGCAGATGTTTGAACAAAACACTGAAATTCAGGATCAGCATGCGCCATTGATTCATTCATAGCCCCAAAGTTCAAAGCATTCGTTTGGAATTTCCATTCACTGTTCGCACTTGTATCAAGTTACGCCACGGGAAAATGTTGAAGAGACATTGATGCCCCTGTTTGTGATTATTTATAAGCTATCTTAATGACCTGGAGGAGGAGACAGAGCATCAGGTAACCAGGTTTGACAATGATACAAAAGTATGTGGGAGGGCATATTACAATGAGGATATTTGGTCTCTGCAACATGATATAGGGAGTCTGAGTGAGTGGGCGAGAATCTGGTAAATGTAGAAAATGTGAGATATACTTCAGTAGGAGGGAACTTACAGTAAGGCATACTGTTATCTAAACAGAGAAAGATTGCTGATCAGTAAAGTGCGGAGGGAATTACATGTTCTTGCATACAGAATGCAAAAATTAAGCAGGCAGGTGCAGCAAGTAGAATGGAAGGCTAATGGCATGTTGGCCTTTATTGCAAGAGATTGGAATTTAGAAATGGGTAAAATTTATTTCAGTTGTATAGAGCACTGCTGAGTTTTGGAGTATTGTGCACAGTACTGTTCACTTCTTTCAGAAAGAATGTACTTATACTGGAGGCAGTCCCAAAGAGATTCACCAGACAAATTCCTGGGATGAGAGGGTTGTCCTGGACAAATGACTGAAGAAATTAGATCTACATTCCTCTTAAATTCCAAAGAATAAATAGTGATCTGATTGAAACAGAGAAGATCCTTAATAGGAGTGTTTGGAGATATATCTACGTGCACTTATTAGTGGGAGAGTCTTGAATGAGGGGTTGTAGTTACTACATTTGCAGCAGTTATTTAAAACTGAGATATGTAGAAATCTCTTGCAAAGGGTGGAGAACCTCTTATTTAATAAAATCATAAGATATAGGAGCATATTTAGGCCATTTGGCCCATCAAGTCTGCTCCACCATTTCATCATGGCTGATCCAATTTTCCTCTCAGCCCCCAATCTCTTCCCTTCTCCCAATATCCCTTCATGCCATGACCAATCAAGAATCTATCAACCTCTGCCTTAAATATACATAAAGACTTGGCCTCCACAACTGCCTGTGGCAAAGATTTTCATAGATTCAGCACTCTGGATTGTTGTGGAGGCTAGATCATTGGTGATGTTTAAATAACAAGTTAATTTTTTGAAAGATTAGAGTATATTCATAATGTAGTTCACAGTTTTTGTTTCTCTATTATGTATTGCATTGTACTGCTGCCACAAAGTTAACGAATTTCACAACAGATGCTGGTGGTACTAAACCTGATTCTGACTTGAGGACTCTGGGAACTGCTGCACAAAGGGAGATGGAATATGTCAACTACGATCATATATGAGAAGGCAGACTTGAGTGATCAAGTAGTTCCTCATGCTGCTTGTGTTGCCTTTAAGTTTACCTGGTGCTTGAATTCCCTGGCCTTCAGTCCTGGTACAGAAAAGCCTTTCAGAAAACCTACTGTAAAATTCTAGAAATATTCAGCAAGTCAGGTACCATTAAAAAAAATATGAAGAGTTAACATTTCAGGTTGAAATCAAAGCCTTGAAAGAAAGAAAAAACAACTTGTTCCAGTTGTGAAAGCCTGAAACATTAACACTATTTTTGCTTTCACAGGTGCTGTTTGAACTATAGAGTGCTTCCAGTATTTTTTATTTTTATCTCATATTTCCAGCAACATCATATTATTTTTGACTTTTGCTTTTCCTTCAGAGAAATCTTCTGCTCAAACAGAGCTCTACCTTCTCATTCAAAGGATTAAAGAATGCTGTTATTCCTGCATTACGTGTTTATAGGCATCCGTTAGTCTCATGAGACCATGGATTTGCGCCTTGGAAGGTTTCCAGGGCGCAGGCCTGGGCAAGGTTGTATGGAAGACCAGCAGTTCCCCATGCTGCAAGTCTCCCCTCTCCATGCCACCGATGTTGTCCAAGGGAAGGACATTAGGACCCATACAGCTTGGCACCGGTGTCATCGCAGAGCAATGTATGGTTAAGTGCCTTGCGCAAGGACACACATGCTGCCTCAGCCAAGGCTCGAACTTGTGACCTGCAAATCACTAGACGAATGCCTTAACCACTTGGCCACACGCCAACACATTAAGTGTATGAAGTTTTCAGATGACTCTGCCATAGTTCGGTGCATCAGCAAGGGAGATGAGGCTGAGTACAGGGCTACGGTAGGAAACTTTGTCACGTGGTGTGAGCAGAATTATCTGCAGCTTAATGTGAAAAAGACTAAGGAGCTGGTGGTAGATCTGAGGAGAGCTAAGGTACCGGTGACCCCTGTTTCCATCCAGGGGATCAGTGTGGACATGGTGGAGGATTACAAATACCTGGCGATACGAATTGACAATAAACTGGACAGATCAAAGAACACTGAGGCTGTCTACAAGAAGGGTCAGAGCTGTCTCTATTTTCTGAGGAGACTGAGGTCCTTTAACATCTGTCAGACGATGCTGAGGATGTTCTACGAGTCTGTGGTGGCCAGTGCTATCATGTTTGCTGTTGTGTGCTGGGGCAGCAGGCTGAAGGTAGCAGACACCAACAGAATCAACAAACTCATTAGTAAGGCCAGTGATGTTGTGGGGATGGAACTGGACTCTCTCATGGTGGTGTCTGAAAAGAGAATGCTGTCTAAGTTGCGTGCCATCTTGGTCAATGGCTCCCATCCACTACATAATGTACTGGTTGGGCACGGGAGTACATTCAGCCAGAGACTCATTCCACCGAGATGCAGCATAGAGCGTCATAGGAATTCATTCCTGCCTGCGGCCATCAAACTTTACAACTCCTCCCTTGGAGGGTCAGACACCCTGAGCTGGTCCTGGATTTATTTCATAATTTACTGGCATAATTTACATATTACTATTTAACTATTTATTACTGTTTAACTGTCTATTACTATTTATTATTTATGGAGCAACTGTAACGAAAACCAATTTCCCCCAGGATTAATGAAATATGACTATGACTATGACTAGTGTGTCAATGTTAAATCAGTTTCTGTCTAAATTATTAGAAATAAAAGGAATCTGTCACAGTTCTTGGGGTTTTAACTCTTCTTGAGATCAATGCACCTTTTATTGCACTTTGGGATGTATCTATGCAAAATTGTGACTATTATAATTAATGAAGAGACGTCTCTGATGCATTTCTTTTAATATTAAATGAAGAATGGACGATGACTATCACACAAGTGGTTTTACTTTCATAGGTAAATAAGGCAAAAGTTGATTTATTTGATGACCCAAATTTCAACTTATTTGTGCTGCTTTTACATTACTTGTGTTTATACAGTGGGCAAAAGATTCTGGCATGTAAGTATCTGTAGCTTGTTGTCAAGAGTGTTTAAAATTTTGGATAGTTTATTTTTACTACTGTATTTAAAATATTCACAGAAGGATCCAAAGCTTTGTGATATGAGGACATTTACCATTTTTCATTTTGGACTGTTGTGGGTTATTGAATAGTGCTGAATCACATCTATTTTTATGTGGCTGGAGAAAAGAGGATATCTATTCAGTTGGAAGGTAATATTAACGGTGAAGTAATATTTTATTTCAAGGCTGCTCTGCATGAATGAATTGGTTACTCTTTTCTCTTGCCATTCATGGTTTTATGTTTTCCTAGCTTCCAGGGATGTTTATTAAGGTCACAAACAGTCAGCTCAAAGTGAGGTAAGGTATTCGCTGTTACGATGTTTAAGATTTTAATATCTTAGCAGTCAAGTACTTTTGCCAAATTTTCCCTGTAACTGGCTTGAAAAGCAAATTTAATTTTGGCCTTTTGCACTTATCAAATGTTTACAGCTTTTGTTCTTCAGTCGCTAAGCTGTGGAATTATTTTCTTCAGACTCTACGCTTTTCTACAGCTCTTCCATTTCTCTAACTCGGGTATTTGCTACCGATTGAATGTTCACCCATCATTAGTTGTTTTTTTATTTGCCCTGCTTATTGAAAATGCTCTTCCACATTGTCAAGTGCAAACCAGTTTAGTAACTTCATTTGAACAGCTTGATTTAAAAACAGCTTGGCTAGTTACTGAGCTAATTCTTCGTCTTTGCAGGCACAATGTTGCCTGGTCCTCTATCCTTTCAATATCTTGCCCTTCAGCTGTTTATTGATATCATACGGAATGACTCAGATTAGTGGAAGAATGATCATGCTGCTGGTGGGAACTTCTGGCTTAGGACTGCCCCACTGAAGCTGTTGTCAATCTTCATCTGATTATACTGTCGTGGGACGGTTTTACCATACTAAAGTAGCATAAATCTATGTTGTCTGGTTTTTGTAATAGCTACTGATAACTTAGACTTCAGGTGACCATATGGCAACCTTTTTAAGAGCTATATTCAAGTCTGTACATTTTTGAGGAAGAGCTTTATTTTTTCATGATGAGACTGTCATCGGCAAGGCCAACTATTATTGCACATCCCAAATTTATGCCCCTGCTAGCAACACCCTCATTCTATGCCACTATCTGGATGTCTTCTGAAAACAATAGAATGTTGTGGATGCTGAATGAATTCCAATATATGGTAATCCTGAAAGGATTAAGATAATGTGCTGATAGACTTAGCTTTTTCAGAAACAGATTATATTGAAATGATAAAAAGGGAAGTAGTGAGACATCCTCCCAGCATCTTAAATTTAGACTCTGCAGCTGTGCATTCAGCGGTCTTTGTTGTGATTCCTGTGCTGCTAGGTAGACCTCAGTCAATTGTACCAGTGTAACCTGTCTGAACTGATAACACTTGAAATACTGTGACAACATTCTTTATATTCCTGAACAAGGGAAAGAGCATTGCAGGGTTGCCATATTCATAAGTAATTCAGTGAGAGGTAAGGGTCCATCCTTTAAATATTTATACTGATTGCCAAATAACTTTCCTGATGCCACTGTAGTTTACCCTTGAGCGTACTTGTGACAAGAGAGTCAGAGCAGGATAAAACCGCCACCATGTTAAATGGATGTTTATTGGAAATCTGTTTCAAATCTGACACGGAATCAAAATAAGCATTCAAATCTCTGGATAATCCAGAGGGAGAGAGAGTGAATAAGAGAAAGAAAGTTAACTGGTATATTTTTACCAAGTCTCAAAAAGAGAGAATCTTTTATGATGTTAGATGCTGCAAGTTCCTTAGTGGTTTGTGGTTTTGCTATTAACAGAATATGTAGACAGAGTATGTGGCAGTCTGTTTCCGTTCTGGTACAGAGAGATAAGGGCAGATCCTGATACATTTAGTACCAGCTGGAGTTGCACCTTTTTGTGACAAGCCAGAGTTCAGTTCTCTGCTGGGGCCCGGTATATCCTCAGATGGCCATTCTGGGCTGCTTCGAGGACTGCATTTTATCATGCGGCTTCTATGAAGTTTTGTGAATACTGTGATTGTTTTGGTTAAAAAAAAATGTGACTGCAAATTGGATCTCACCCAATTTATGTGTGTTAAATGTGAAAAGCAAACACTACTAAGGCACAGCCTTATCTGCAAAAGATTGACAAGTTGGCCAAAAATACATTGCATTGGAGATAGTGTGCTGAAACGGCACCTGTGCATTTCCCAGTGGGACCCCACCCGTGCAGCACAGCTGGAAATACTTCACCTGCACAGCATCAGAGGTAGGCTCCCCTTGGGGACGAGATAGAAACAACACATATTACGGCGGCCACGAAGGAGCCATAGCAGGGCAGAGGGAGATGAAGGGTCTCCACCCAAAATGTTGACTGTTTACTCATTTTCATAGATGATGCTTGCCTTGCTGAGTTCCTCCAGAATTTTGTGTGCTTTGCTTGGGCTTCCAGCTTCTGCGGGTTTCTGTCGTTTTTTTTAGAACACAGCGATGTTTCGAAGGCTGTTTCACAGCTGTAACAGAGCTTGAATGCTATCACTTCCCTCAATGAGAAACCAAGTGACATAGGTGATAATAAGGTTTTGCCCCTAGATGAGCTCAGTGCCTTTGATGCTTGCTTTGTCCATCAGAACATGGGGCAACTTCACAAGCTCCCATAGACCCCCAATGACCCTGTTTTTCTGCCTGAAATGTTACTTGGATCTACTCCAAATGGCCTACCACCATAAAAAGTCAACAGCAAATGCCAATTCATTGGCTTTTCACTCGGCCTTGGAACATGTCGACAGTGAAGATACATGCATCAGGATGTTCTTCATTGACTACAGCTCAGCATTCAATACTATCATCCCCTCAAAACTAATCAATGAGCTTCAGGACCAAGGCCTCAATACTTCCTTGTGTAACTAGATCCTCAATTTACTATCTTGCAGATCCCAGTCAGTTTGGATTAGCAACACCATCTCCTCCACAATCTCCATCAGCAGAGATGCACCACAAGTCTTTGTGCCTAGCTCCCTGCTCTACTCAATTTGTACTTCTGATGGTGAGGCTAAGCACAGCTCCAATGCCACATTTAAATTTGCTGATGACACCACGGTGGGCTGAGTCGAAGGTGGTGATGAATCAGCATATAGGAGGGAGATTGAAAATCTGGTTGAATGGTCCCACACCAACATTTCACTCAATGGCAGCACAATCAGAGGCGGAGAGCGTCAACAAATTTTAAATTCTTTGCTGTTATCCTTTCAGAGGGTCTGTCCTGGGTCTTTACGAAGAAAGCACGGCAGTGCCTCTACTTTCTCAGAAGTTTGAAAAAATTTGGCATGTCATCTAAAACTTTGACAAACTTCTATAAATCTGTGATGGAGAATTGGCTGGTTGCATCATAGCTGGTATGGAAACACCAATGCCCTTTAATGGAAAATCCTATATAAAGTAGTGGATACTGCCCAGTACATCCCTCCTCTACACAGAGCTCTGTCACAGGAAAGCAGAATCCAACATCAAGGACACCCACCACCCAGGCCACGATCTCTTCTTGCTGCTGAGGTGAAGGAGCCTAAGAACCCAAGCCACACACACAAAACACTGGAGGAACTCAGCAGGCCAGGCAGCATCTATGGAAAAAAGTACAGCTGACGTTTTGTGCTGAGACCCTTTGGCAGGACTGGAGAAAAAAGATGAGCAGTAGATTATAATTAGTGTTTCAGGCAGCGACACTTCAGCAGGATTGGAGGGAAAAAGATGAGGAGTAGCTTACGGTCGATGTTTCGGGTCAGGACCCTTTGGCAGGACTCTAGCATTTTGTGTGTGTCGCTTAGATTTCCAGAATCTGCAGATTTTTCTCTTGGTTGTGTAAGGACCCAAACCGCCAGGTTCAGGAACAGCTACTACACATCAACCAGCAAGCTCTTGAACCAGAGGGGATAACTTCACCCATACCATCACTGAGCTGTTCCTACAAACTGTGACCTCACTTTCAAGAACTCTTCATCTCATATTCTTGTTATTTATGGCTTACTTATTATTAGTAGTTTTTTTTCTTTCTTCTTGTATTTGCACTGTTGTCTGTCCATCCAGTTGGCTGTGGACTTTGATGAGTTCCATAGTATTTCTTGTATTTACTGTGATTGCACGCAAGAAAATGAATCTCTGGGTTATAGATGTACTTTGATAGTAAATTTACTGAGAACTATGGCACAGAAACAGGCTCTTTAGTCCATTACACCTTTCTGCCCATCACACTAATCGAATTTTTCTTTGTTAGGACTATATCCATCTATGCCTTGCCTATTTAAGTATCTGTTGAAGTACTTCAGCTGTCTTCGTTTTTGGATGGTTCGGTCTGATCCACTCACAAGGTGTACTAACATCACAGAATTCCCTCAGACTTCTAGTTGTTGCTGTAGGGGATGGCATTTGCTTCAGAGAATTCCCTTGCTAAGAATCTCTGAAAGCTATGCATGCAGTTAAATTGGTAAATTGGCTTATTATTACCACATGTACCAAGGTAACGGTGGAAAAACTTAACTTGCACACTGACCATACAGATCAATTTGCGGCAATGGTGCATTGAGGTGGTGCAAGAGCAAACAATAACCCGAGTGCAGGATCAAGTGCTTCAGTACAAAAGAAAGTGCAGTGCAGATTGATAGTAAGGTGCAATGTCACATCGAGGTAGATTGTGAGATTAAATGTCTACTTTATCGTACTAGGCAAATATTCGATACTCTTTATAATGTTCACACAGAAGCTGTCCTTGAACCTGGTGGTATGTGCTCTTTGGCTTTTGTATCATCTGCCTGATTGGATGAGGGACAAAGTTCAAGGTACATTAATTATCTAAGTATGTACACATCATACAAATTTGGCTTTCGGTTCTTTACAGTTAGTATAAAGCAAAGAAACCCAAAAGAACCCATCAAATAAAGAAAACCGTCAAACTCCCAATGAGTAAGAGAGAGAGAAAAAGCAACTGACAATCATGCAAACAATAAAAGTAAGCAAATGGCTTTCAGAACAGAAATGACTTTATAGGGACAAAGCCCAGAGCAGGTCACACCCTCGTCCTCAGTTCAACGTGGAGCTGAGTAACTATCACAGAGCCCTCAGACATAAAGCTGGGGCAGGCTACAGCCACATCCTCAGTTCAGTGCAGAGCCAAGTAAACGTCACAGAGCAGCGAACTGAACCACCCCAATCCTGCCTCTGGTTTTGATACGCAAACACGAGGAAATCTGCAGATACTGGAATTTCAAGCAACACACATAAGAAATGCTGGTGAACGCAGCAGGTCAGGCAGCATCCTGACGAAGGGTTTCGGCCCGAAACGTCGCCTGTACCTCTTCCTATAGATGCTGCCTGGCCTGCTGCGTTCACCAGCATTTTTTATCTGGTTTTGACACCCTGCTTTTTCAATCCACCTGGCCCAGTGTTTAAATTGTCCAAACATTGGGTCGTTCCGCGCACTAGGACCCAGGCTCTATCACACTGACAGGTTGCGGATCTGAACACCACTGTCACACTTGGCCCATACCCGACCTTTTCAATTCGGCCTGGCCTGGCGATCAGACCTTGCTCTTGATTTAGGTGGACGGGCCCCGAATCTGCCTCTCCTCCGCTCCGACTTTGCCTCAAGTATGCCTTGACCTCGACCTAACTTTGTCCTGAACAGGCCTGAACCTCTCCTTGTCTTCGCCTCACACGCACATGCTTCAACCCTTGACCCAGCCTCACATTTGCTCAGTTCTCCATTGTTTGTGGTGGTTGTTTACCATAAGTTTTACAAGAAAAAGTGTTATTAATGAGGTATTTAATTGTTTTTTTTTGCTGTTAGTAAGTAGTTGCCGGGCTTCATTAATGCCGTCTTAAACTGGAGGCTTAAGAGAGTAGGGCAGTTATTTGTAATACATCCCTCTTTTTTGAGGTTAGTTGATTAATGGATTATCAATGACCATTCCATGGTGACCTATCCCAGTTGTAAGAGGCACATATCCTTTCATGTGCTGTGGAACATCAGTTAGTGCTGTTGCCACACCACTCCAGGTTTCAAACCTGACCTCCATTACAATATGTTTGGCACTCGCACTACTTTCTGTCTGTGGCTACATGGTTTTCTTCAGGTGTTCTCCAACATGCTAAAGGTGTGCTGGTTGGTGAGTTAATTGGTTACTGTAATTTATCCCCAGTGAACGTGTGTGGTGGGAGAATCAAGCTCGAATCGATTTGCCACATGAGAGAGAACAGACTAGAGGGAAATAAGTTGGGAAGGACGGGCATGAAATGGTATTACTCTGAGAGTTAGCATGGATTTACTGGGGCAGGTGGCTTCCTTCTGTGTCGCGAGGGATAGGAAGGAAAGAAGGGCCAGTGCAAAGGTACTATGGGTTGAATATCCCTTATCTGAAATAACTTTTCTTGTTAAGTACATGTATGTGATGAGTAAGTGTGAGACAAAGGATCCTTACTGATAGCACATACATTCAGAGTTGGAAACGATGGCGAGTCCATGCTACCTTATTATATATTCCAGAATCCAAAAACATCTGAAATCTGAACCACTTCTTGCCCCACGCATTTTGGATAAGAAGTACTCAGCCTGTAGATGGGTGCAAAATATTCATTGCCATACTATACTTTTCATTTGTAGCCATTGGCATCAAGATGAAGCCGAAAGTCAGAGCTGATTGTGTGGATGGGAAAAAGCAGGTACGTTCACACCAAGTGATGGGTGTCCTTGGAGCTGATGTGAGCAATAATGAGCTGGACTCGGGTTGATTGAGGGAAATAATTTGGGAGACTTACACATCTTCCCTAAACTGCTGAGATCATTAACCTATTTGTGGCATGAAACCTGGGAGAAGGGGTCAGATTTTTGCTGGTGCTGACTAATTCCAGTAGGATCCTCTAAACACCCTACATGGTATCAATATCTAATTTCTAACTACAGGTATCAGGGAACAGGATACCTCCACAGCTGCCAGCATGAGTTTCGCAAGTTGTTTCTATATCTTAGGCTTTGTTTATTTGGCTGCAGTTCATTTTATCAATTGGATTGATTATGCAGGCAACAATCAGTTTCCCCAAATGTCATATTTGCAATGTGTGTTAAATACTTGTGCTGAAGTTGTGGTATTTGCTTTGTTGTTGCATTTGCTCAGTTTATTTGGGAGGGTGCTAAGGGTGCTATATTTTGTAACTTCAGAACATAAAAATAATTAAAAGGACAAACACAGAGCTGGGAATAACATGTCTAGTTTTGTTTCTACTTTAAGTAAGACACTCGCGTATGGTGTGGCATAATGACGTATGCCAGTCACGTACTTTTACATATAACACAATGCATTATGTAAACAGCAAAGAATGCTTAAACAAACAATATATTTAAAATATTACTCAAATATTACTGAAATATTGAATGTATGACAGAGGGAGTTGCAATGACAACTATGTTCCTCTGGAAATTTGCTGGCATTTTCCAGTCTGAGTTGTGTTTGTTAGGATTTTCATATCAGGCATTCATCAAGTGAGGTTTTGTCTCCCTGCTCATTCCCATGTTCTCCTGAGCATACCTGTTGTTGGACACTTTCAGCACAATGTAGCTTTAATTGTATGCCATTCTGGACCCCAATGGGGTAAGCACCATTATTTTCCTTCTATCATTTGCCAGCAGCACCCATTCCTTAAAAATATTATGCAGCTAATCTACACCACACATATTCATTTCCTCTGCATGTTCAGATTCCAACCTGCCAACACCTCTGGATCCAGCTCTCAATTGCTTCCAATCCCAACTCCCGACTAGCCCTGAAGCCAATCTCCCTAGCTTCATCTTCCTAGTATCCCTGGGCACATCTCTGTAACCGTCCCCAGCTGCATCTTGTAAAACCATTCCCAGCTGCATCTCCCCAATTGTTCAAGACCTGACTCTGTCTTGCATACATCCTGTAGGAAAATTAAACTGATATTTACTCTGAATAGTTGAATAGCCATGAAACAGTAGCATTAGAAGAAATATTTGTTTATATGTTCTGCTCAATTCTGTCAGAACAAGTTAGCAGACTACTGTGAAGAATGGAGCTTTGAGAATGTATTATTTCTGTTTGTCCTATGATAATCCTTTGTGATTTATAATCCTCCAAATTATTTTTTGAAGTTCTACTTTAATACATTCTATTGACTGCCACACATGTTGTTGCCAACATTAAAATAATCCAGTAAGGAGCATGGAAAAATGGATTTCTGTTCACAACACACATCAAAATCCTGAAGATTTACACTGGTAATTTTTTGTTGGATACCTAATAATTGATATAATGTCTTTAGACCCATCAGGATGAATACTGTACCTAAAAGCAATGAAAGTGAAGATGAACTCAAACTGAGAAACCTTTTGACAATTTGATGTGAAGTAGAAAAATGTAGCAGTATTCTACAAACTATGTGGGACAAGAAATAGATAACAGAGAAATGTTGTGGGATACTTAAGGGAATTTAACACCAGAGATCAAATCTGGCTTGATTAGTTAGACCATAAGTCTTGGAGTTCTGCATGTGTGTTTCCAGGTGCAGAAGTTTGGGACTTACTGAATGACAGATGGTGCTGCATCTGTCACCATGCTCTGTCACATTATATTGTGGAATTGCCAATCATATCCTGCCCCGGGTCAGATCTAGCACAGAACTTGACACTTGATTTATTTCAATAGCAATCTTACCAATGATCCAGGGTCAAAAAGGCAATTTTCTTTTAATTATTTGGGCTCAGTTTAGTCTGTTTAATTATGTTTATGCATTTTGTGTCATTCAAATTAAAAATAAACAACTTTTGAAAATTGTGATTACTTACTTCAGTTTTAATAGTTATCAAATGTCTCTCAATGTCAGAGACATTTAAAAACTATTCAATAACTTGCAATTTTCACAGCTGACAAAGATCCATTCTCAGCTTTGACAGCAGGAGAGGTCTGTACACAATATTTTGGGAAGCACCTGCAATTTAGTTGTCATCCTGCCCTTGCTGCTGGGCTTGTGGCTGCAAAGGGCTGGCAATACAGAGGTCTTTTGTGTCAAGCCCATCTAAATATGGATGTAAAAAAACTCAAAGTTCAAAGTCCATTTATTATCAAAGTATGTATCCTGTGCACCACCTTGAGCTTCATCTCACCTCAGGCAGCCACAACAAAAAGAAACACGATAGAGCCCCTTTAAAAAAGGCCCGCACAACAAAAAACATCAAATACCCAAAGAAAGACCAAACCATGCAAACAATAACAAAGTAAACAAAAAACACACAGAACTTGAACCGCAGAGTCCTCAGAAGTGAGTATGAGACTTGCGGGTATGTGACTGTGGACTATGAGTTTAGTCCAGCACAAAATAGACCTCTTCCAGACACCCAAACCAAGATAGTTAAAGTTTCATAATTCAAACTATCATGAGTTTTATAAAGATTTGAACAGAAGACGAGGTAGGTCAAGGGACAATTAATTCGGAATGATTATCTGAGTTCCTTCAGTTTCTAATTTGTAGGCAAATGAAAATTGAAGGAGGTAAGGAGTTGCCAGAAGCTGCAGATCTTGAAACATTGTGATAGTCACAGAAAATTATAAAAAATGATCTCAATTATTATAACAACAGCTAACTATCTTGGTTGTTTTTGTTTTATAAAATAAACAAGTATCAACATTTGCTCTGAACACTCGTAATTCTTTTCTATCTTCTAACAGCCAGATATCTGTTTAGGTGATGGGTTCACTGTGGCATCATTTTCCATACTTTAAATTGTTGTGCATACTCTATCCATATAATTACTGTTAGAAGATGTATTATGGTACATGGCTGAACCAAAAGTCTCTCTGCACAACGATTTAAAAACTATTTGAATTCTGTGTTCATTGCAAATATATATATGTGATAGAGACTGTTCCACTCTCTACGCTGCTGAATCTCAATCAGTGGGAACTGCAGAATTTCCTCAACATCTAAACCGCAAAGTCCATCACAATGTGTATTAGTGTCTTGGCTCCTCTGACAGAGAACATCAACACTATTTGAAAGAGAATAACCAGGACATTCAGGAGCTAATAAACTGCAAGCTCATTTGAGTCCGGGTTTGGAAACTCCACCATACCTCAAGCAGAGACCACACTACATACATTTGAAGACCAACATCAAACAGAAAATATATGATCTAACCAACAGATAATGGGTGGCAAGAACCCATGTTGGCTGAAAACTCACTGCAAGCCATGACATGATCAGATTCTTCAGCACCATCAAGGCCATTGACAGTCCAAACACCCAAGGGGGTAACTCTGTGAAGAGCAAAGAACAGGTGTGAACCTATCGAGGACAGAGCGGAAGTCAACATGCACTAAAAGGACGGTCTTTTCATTTGTGGCTCTGCTCTTGACACGAGTGCTGTTGATTTCATTCTGCAGCAAATTATCAGATCCATCCACCCTGCAAACTAATACTATCTTTAGTTTCTGCGCCATGGTAGCACAGCTGTTAGTGTGATGCTATCACAGCTTGGTGGCTTCAGAAAGCGGTGTTCAGTTCTGACGCCGCCTATAAGAAGTTTGTAGGCCCTTTCCGTGAGTGCATGGGTTTCCTCTGGGTGCTCTGGTTTCCTCCCACAGTCCAAAGACGTACCAGTTAGTAGGTTAATTGGTTATTGTAAATTGTCCTGAAAGTAGGCTAGGGTTAAATAGCTGGGTTACAGCACAGTGAATCTCATTGAGCCGGAAGGGCCTGTTCCACATTGTATCTCTAAATATCTCTAAAATCTTAAACATAAGAAAATGCAAACAACCTTTTGCCCTCAATTTTCCTTTACAATATGTTCACTGGCCCACTCATCACCATACACATCTTATTATCACCATGTTTTACAAGATATATGGAGCAACCTTGGAGAAGAGTTTGCCACATAATACTACAAAACAATCATTTTGCCCAAAACAATGTGTGTGGTAATGCATCTCAAGATAAGCTACACTCAGACTTTACTGGTTAAACAGAGCCTAATCACCAAATGACTTAGTACCTTAATAACGAACACAGAAGTGCTTCTGGTCAACTCTTCTCAAGCAAGCAATTACATTGAACTATATATTTCAAACTCAATTATTGTTTATTTTTAAATAATTGAATATATAATGTATTGCATGTATTATAGATAGGATATCATTACTTAATGAGATTCTTTTAATGCTCTTGTCCTTCTCTGTGAAGTATAGACAATATAATTGTCGAGTAATATCTATTCATTGGCACGATCTCCTCCAACAACTGAAGTCCATCCTAGTTCCACATTTACCATGAATATATTTCTTTCACAAGGACAAGTATTTAATGTATCTGCTGTAAATATATTTACTTACACATACAACTGGTGTTGCAGATAGATGGCCTTAATTATATAGTGCTGTAACACAAAAAGTAGAGGCTGGTTTCCATGATGTCCACAACAGGCAGAGCAGTTGCCATACCAAGTGGCAATGCATCCATCTTGGATGCTTCCTACAGTGCGTCGATAACATTTGTGAGAGTCAAATGCCAAATATCCTTCGCTTCCTGAAGAAGTAGAGGTGCTGTGAGTTTGCCTAACTGGGGCACCAACATGGTTGGATCGGGGCAGGCTGTTGGTGATCTTCAGTTGTCGGAACTTGAAACTCTCAACTCTCTTGACCTGAGCTCCTTTGATGTAAACAGGAAGATGTGCAGCGACCCCTTTCCTGAAGTCAATGAGCACCTCTTTCGGTTTGTTGGCATTGAAGGAAAGGTTGTTGTCATCACATGATGTTGCAAGGCTCGCAATTCCCATCCTGCACACTAGCTTGTTATTTCTGATCTGGCCCGCTGTTGTGGCACCATCTACAAACTTGTAGATAGAGTTGGAGGGGAATCTGGCCACACAGTCGTGGGTGTATTGGGAATAGAGTTGGGGACTGAGGATGTGGCCTGATGGAGCACCAGTGTTGGGGGTGATCGTGGCGGAGGTCTTTACTGCCTATCCATACTGATTCTGGTCTCTTAGGAATTCCAGGATCTAGCTGCAGGGAAGTGTTGAGTTCCAGATTTAGGAGTTTGGAGGTGAGTTTGCTTGGAATTGTAGTATTACAGGTGAAGTTGTGGGAGGAAACCAGAATAGCCGGACAATGTTCAAACTCAACACATAGCGACAGAGGTTAGGACTGAACCTAGATTACTAGAGCTCTGAGTGAGCACTTCTGCTAGCTGTGCCGCTGTGCTGTCCCGAGGAAGGTATTTTAAAAAAACAAGAAAACTGCAAAAATTTATCTCCCATTTTGGTAATCAAAAGTGGCCTAAAAGATAACACATTGAGATACAGAATGGAATTTGACCTTTGGTACAAAATAATTTGCTTTCCAGATGTGTTTTGAAGAAATAGAATGAATCTGTCTTCGGTGCTGGACTTGGCAACCTGTTCCACACATCTACTAAGCCTTAGAAGTTTCTTAAAAATCAGTTTAGTTCTCTTCTTTCTTCAATTGCTCCAATTGTTCACATTTACTCAATCTTTATTTTATAATTCCAAAGAGAAAAAGTAGGTTATAATCACACCTTACCAAGGTGCGATTCAAAGATTGAAACTACTGAGCTCAGTAATTCAGTTCATTTGAAGTTTCAGCATCAAATTCGCAGTACACACTGTCACAGTTAGAACTACAGTTCAGCTCAACAGATTTAAACCTGATGTGACGCTCTGCAATACTGTTCATATTACCATATGAGCATATCCTTGTTCAACAGAAATGTTTTTCTACTATTTGTATCAATCCGTCTGTATGGTTACAACTTCCATATTGCCACCATTCTCTGCCTGTAAAAGTTAGTCCTGAATTGCCTATCAGCTTAGTGTGTTGCGGATGTGTGAAACAGTCCTGCACCAAACATAGATTCTTTGAAATTTTGGCCTCAAGTTTTGGTGGCCACCTTTTATGGAAGTATTCCCATGTTTAAGCTATTAAATTCTTGTGATATTTGCGAGCCCATCATCAGGTAGGCCCACAGCTGCCTGCAGTTTTCACTTCGCATGATTACAACAAAAGTCATACAATTTAAGAGAATGATAAGAGAATCTTACATGAATCAATATCTTACCAATAACTCAGTTTTCGTGCTGACACTCTTACTAACAAGCAATTTTATTGGGCAAATAAAATCAATATAATTCCTTATTTTCTTCCTTATCATAGATTCCTCTCCTGTTGCATGTAATTACTATGCTACTAAGTAAAATACTATTTTACTCATCTCATGTTCATATTTATTCCTTATTTATTTACTATTATTATTTTGCTTGTGTTTTTGTTGTTTGTTTGAATTTACTGTGAATGCCCACAAGAAAATGAATATCAAGCTTGTACATGGTACATATATGTACTTTGATAATAAATTTACTTTGAACTTTTATTTTTACCCATCTTTAAATTCATGTCATTTAACCAAACTCTAATTAAAAGGGTAAGTGGTTAAGGTGTTCGACTAGTGATTTGAAGGTTGCTAGTCCGAGCCTTGGCTGAGGCAGTGAGCAAGGCACTTAACCACACATTGCTGTGCGACGACACCGGTGCCAAGCTGTGTATGGGTCCTAATGCCCTTTCCTTGGACAACATCAGTGGCATGGAGAGGGGAGACTTGCAGCATAGGCAGCTGCTGATCTTCCATACAACCTTGCCCAGGTCTGCACCCTGGAAACCTTCCAAGGCACAAATCCATGGTCTCATGAGACTAACAGATGCCTATTAATTAAAAGGGCAACACACAAAAAATGCTGGAGGAACTCAGCAGGCCAGGCAGCATATATGGAAAAAATCTGCTGCCTGGCCTGCTGAGTTCCTCCAGTATTTTGTGTGTGTTGCTCGGATTCCCACAACTACAGATATTTTCTTGTTTATGATCTAATTAAAAGGGTAATGTTTTCTCCATATGTTTTTCTCCTTGCAGTGAAATCAGTGCTTACTCTAATTTTGCCTGCTACTGCTATATGCTGGCACTTTCCCAATTAAGTCATTCCATTAAGTAAGGGATCGCATCACATTAAAAATCAATCTTAGTTCAAAAATTCAGTAGCACACATCTTAAAATGGCAGTATAGCTTTAAAATTGTAACCATTTGAAGACCACTTGAGAATTATACTTCTCTCCTTAATAAATAAATGTAAAATACTGGTATTATTAATGCAATGATTTAAAGGTAGATTAGCAGTGTTGTTAAGACTAGTGGATTGCAAAATTTTGCTGCCATTCCTTGCAAGGGAGCGATGTATCAGCTTGAATATGAATTCCGTGTAGCTTGAGAAACAGCCAGCTACAATGAATTTTAAAACTCTGTGTAATAAGCAGGAGAGAATTAGATGAAAATTGATTTTTGTCCATACCACATGCATATCATAATAACATTTGAACCTGCTGCTGATCAAATAATCTGCATTATCCTTAAGCTAGTTTAAAGACCAGCATCGAAGGTCTTCTACACCACCTTTGTTAAGGGATATTGGTGCCAGGGTTGCTTTGTTGCGTAAATAATGGGCATGTGTAAAATTCAATATTTCAAGTTTACTGTTTTCTGTGTATCAAGGAAGGATTTCTGACACAGGATATGGACATGCCTACTAGAGGAGAGGCCACACTGGATCTAGTACTAGGCAATGAATCTGGTCAGCTGACAGATCTAAGCGGGTGAGAATTTTGGAGACAGTAATCACAACCCCCTGACCTTTACCATAGCCTTGAACAAGGAAAGGAGCAGATGGTATAGGGAAGTATTTAATTGGGGGAGGCCAAATTATGATACTATTGGGTAGGAACTTGCGAGCGTAAATTGAGAACAGTTGTATTTGGGGAAATGTTCAATGGATATGTGGAGGTTTAGGGAGCAATTGCATGGGATTCTGAAGAGGTCTATCCCATTGAGGCAGATAAAGGATGGAAGGGATAAAGAACCATGGTTGACAAGAAATATGGAATACTTAGTCAAGAGGAATGAAATAAACATACTTAAGGTTTAGGAATCAGGGAACAGACATGGCTCCAGAGCAGGGGTTCCCATGGACCACTCAGTTATTGGTAAGATTTATTTGCATGAAAAAGGTAAGGAGCCCGTGCTGTAGAGTGTTATTTGGTAGCCAGGAAGAAGTCTAAGGAGGGACTTGGAAAAATTAGAAGGGGACATGAGAAGGCTTTGGCAAGTAGGATTAAGGAAAACCTTAAGATGTTCTACAAAGACAGGAAGATGACTAGAGTGAGGGTAGAGCTGATCACGGAAAAAGAAGAAATGTATCTGATATAGGAGGAGGTAGTAGAGATCCTTAACAGATACTTTGCTTCAGTATTTGCCAGTGTGAGGGCCTTGACAAATGTGAGGTCAACATAGAATAAGCTGATATGCTGGAACATGTCAAAATTAAGAAAGAGGGTGTGCTGCAGCTTTTGAAAAACATTTCGATAGGTAAGTTCCTGGGTCCAAATGGGATATACCGCAGGTTACTAAGGAAAGCAAGAGAAGAGTTTGTTGTTCCTTTGATCTTTGTATCCTCACCATTAACAGGAGTGGTGCCAAAGGATTGGAGGGAAAGTGTTTTTCCATTGTTCAAGAAAGGTAATTGGGAATTGTAGATCACGGAGTATTACTTCACTGGTGGGCAAAATATTGGAGAGTATTCTTAAAGATAGGATTTACAAGCATTTGGAGGAGCGTAAGCTTTGTGAGAGGAATAGTCAGCATAACTTTGTGAGAGGCAATTTGTGCCTTAGAAGCCTATTTCAATTATTTGAGGAACTGACAAAATTCATTGGTAAACGTAGAGCAGTGGGTATGGTGTATATGGATTTTAGTAAGGCCTTTGGCAAAGTTCCCCATGGTAGGTTCATTCAGAAAGCCAGGAGACATCGGATGCAGGGAATTTGCTTGCCTACAGAAGGCAGAGGGTGAACGTAATTGGAGCATATTCTCTCTGGAAGTTGGTGACTGGTGGTGTTCTGGACCCCTGCTCTTTGTGATTTTTTTATAAATGACCTGGATGTGGAAATGGAAGAATGGGTAAATATGGTTGCAGGTGACAAGAAGGGTTGTGATTTTGTAGATAGCATAGGAGGCTGTTGTAGGTTACAATGGGACATTGATAGGATGCAGCGGTTGTTAAGAAGTGGTAGATGGAGTTCAATCTAGAAAAGTGTGAATTGATACACTTTGGAAGATTGTATTTGAAGGCAGAGAACAGGGTTAATGGCAGGATTCTCAGTAGTGTGGAGGAACAGAGAGAAGTCTTGGGGTCCATGTCCATAGATCCCTCATAGTTGCGGCACAAGTTGATAGGGTGGCTACGAAGGTATATCGTGTGTATTGGCCTGCATTAAACAGGGGGATGAGTTCAAGATCCACGAGGTAATGTTGTAGCTCTACACAACTCTGTTTAAACCACACATGGAATATTGTGTTCACTTCTGGACACCTCATTATGGGAAGGATGTGGAAGCTTTAGAGAGGGTGCAGAGGTGATTTACTAGGATACTGCCAGGATCATAGACCATGTCTTACAAGGAAATGTTGAGCAAGTTAGGTCTTTTTTCTTTGGAGTGGAGGATGAGAGGTGACTTGATGGAGGTGTAAGCTGATAAAAGGCATAGATAGAGTGGACAGCCTGCAACTTTTTCTCAGGGCAGAATTGGCTAAGACAAATGGGCCTAATTTTATGGATTGGAGGAAAGCATAGGGGAAATTCAAGGTAAGTGTTTTACATAGAGTGGTGGAACAGTCGTAGAGGCTGATAGATTAGGGACATTTATGAGATTATTAGACAGGAACATGAATGAAAGAAAAATGGTGCGCAATGTGGGAGTGATGGGTTAGATTGATCTTGGAGTAGTTTAAAGGGTTGGCACAACATTATGGGCTGAAGATCCTATACTGTGCTGGATGTTCCACGTTCATCTGTTGACCACTTGGCTCTTGCCACTGGGGCCGAGACACCTAACATCTTCACAAACGCTGTTTGACTATCCTGAAATGGGAAAACAATACCTTGACAGTAAGTTGCAGATGAAGCTAGCTTTCTAATTAGGTGCAGTTCAGAACTAGACAGATTAACCTCTCAATTGCCTAATTTCAGTTCATATTATTTTAATCTTAACATTTGTGTTGATAATGCCTTGTAACATGAAGACTGCTTATAGCTAGCCAGCATTAAATTATCTGAAGAAGCAATACTGTTTCTACAGCAGATTGAAATTATGCTTATCTACATAATTAAGGACAAAAATAACAATAAATTTCAAGTAATAATCAGAAAAGATTTGTCAAGAGGAAGAACACAGGTTAATTTTCAATCTCAAGGTAAAACCATATAAAATTTGGCACAATACTTAGTGTCACATCCTGTATCTGCTGAAGACAAGATCCTATCTTTATACTAAGGGCACACTCCATTGAGTTGGACGGCATTGTGGTTATGCTAAATGGAGACAACTTAGAACAGATTTCACAACTCAAAACTAGAAATCCATGAGTTATTATGAGCCATCACCCATGGCAGAAATGTATGCCCTCACTCTGATCTCACATACTGGAGTAGCCCTTACCGGACCATTTCTATCAAGCCAGAAGATCAATCTTGGCTCAATCAAGAATGCAGAAAGGCACCAGGCTTACCTAAAATGAGATGACAATCTAGTAAAGTTACAACCTGAGACTGACTACGTGTGTGCAACTATTCAATGCAATACACAGAGCTAAGCAATGTCACAGATAAAGCTGCCAATAAATCTCTTTTTTTTCAATGATTATAATTCCATTATCTCAATAATGAGATATCTGCTCTCAATCATCAACAAAATGATGTGAAGTATCATCAAGGGTTTCTCAGCATTTGCTCAGCAAAAACCACTTAGCCTTGTTTGAACTTCATTGAGACCACTTGAAGTCCGAAGAACTAAATTTCAGAGGTGAGCAAGAGTTGCTGTCTTTGATGTCCATGTAGCATTTCATCAAGTGTGCCATCAGGAGACTGGTAAGACTGAAGTCAAGGGGAAAGCACTGTAATGATTGTATTCAGATACCTCACAAAGGAATGTAGTTGTGCTTTTAGTCATCAACTTTCTAGTCCAGGGCATCATTGCTAAACTTTTTCAAGACAAAATCCTCAGCCAAATTGGCTTCAACTTTTTATCCTCTCCTATGATATAAGTGTCACCGGTAAGATCAGCATTTGATGCCCTTCCTCAGCTGTTATTGAGAAATAATCCTGAGTGTTATTGTGACAGTCGTCCTGAAATGTTTTGTGATACAGATTCCTTGACTTTAACAGAGGAACAGTGAAGAAATGGTCATTTATTTCCAAGGTAAAATGGAATGTGACTTGGATGTGGATCAGTAGGTATTGCAGTTTGGATGCATCTCCTTTCTTGTCTTTCCCAGTTTGGGGAAGCAAAAGGTATGAGAGATCCTGTTAATGAAGCCTTGGCAATTGCTGTATTGCATTTTGTTGATGTTAGGTATTCAGCCACAGTGCCAGTGTAATAAAGAATATGAATGTTCCAAATAGTGTACAGAGTGCCAATCAAGCTGAACACTTTTTCTTGGATGGTGCTGAGCAATCAAATCCTGCAGCCTCAATTTTGCTTGAAAAGGTGAGAAAGAGATTGGTTACAATTTTGATGTCTCATTTGTTAACTGTGATTCAGTAATGTGTCCCTCTGTGTCCTATATTGTCAGCTGAAAATCAAACGCAGTGCAAGTTAACCCAATGGAAGTATCCTGAAACTAATACTTATTAAATTGGTAAATTGTTTTATTAATATCACATTACTGAGTACAGTGGAAAAACATGCAAACTCTCCATATAGATGAATTCATTGCAATGGTGTATTCAGTTAGTACAAAATAAAACAATTACAGACTGTAGAATAAAGTATTGCAATACAGAGTAGGTCAAGTGCCGAGAGGCAGTAAGCTGCAAGGTCACAGTGAAATGGATTGTGAGGCCAAAAGTTCATCATCTTGAGCAGCGAACTGTAAGTTATATATCAGGTTAAAATAGAGAAGTGATTAACTCAAAATGTTGTTAGCTAGGGTTGTCAGTTCATTCTAGGTATGGAAAAAATGGTTTCTATCCTATAGCTATATGAGTCCTTCAGTGTTGATCCTGTCTCAGACTATTGATGCAAACAACAGGAATTCTACAAGGATAAGTGCCATCCTTGTAAGCGGAACAAGTGCTACACATGCCCTTACACTTCCTCCCTTACCACCATTCAGGGCCCCAAACAGTCCTTCCAGGTGAGGCGACACTTCACCTGTGAGTCGACTGGGGTGACATACTGCGTCCGGTGCTCCCGATGTGGCCTTTTATATATTGGCGAGACCCGACGCAGACTGGGAGACTGCTTTGCTGAACATCTACGCTCTGTCCGCCAGAGAAAGCAGGATCTCCCAGTGGCCACACATTTTAATTCCACATCCCATTCCCATTCTGACATGTCTATCCGCGGCCTCCTCTACTGTAAAGATGAAGCCACACTCAGGTTGGAGGAACAACACCTTATATTCTGTCTGGGTAGCCTCCAACCTGATGGCATGAACATTGACTTCTCAAACTTCCGCTAGGCCCCACCTCCCCCTCGTACCCCATCTGTTATTTATTCTTATACACACATTCTTTCTCTCACTCTCCTTTTTCTCCATCTGTCCCTCTGACTATACCCCTTGCCCATCCTCTGGGTTCTCCCCCCCCCCCGTCTTTCTCCCCGAACCTCCTGTCCCATGATCCTCTCGTATCCCCCTTGCCAATCACCTGTCCAGCTCTTGGCTCCATCCCTCCCCCTCCTGTCTTCTCCTATCATTTTGGATCTCCCCCTCCCCCTCCCACTTTCAAATCTCTTACTAACTCTTCCTTCAGTTAGTCCTGACGAAGGGTCTCAGCCTGAAACGCCGACTGTACCTCTTCCTAGAGATGTTGCCTGGCCTGCTGCGTTCACCAGCAACTTTGATGTGTGTTGCTCAGACTATTGATGTTAAGTATGCACTGCTTACTGCCCACCTAGTGATCTCCATATTTAGCTCCTAAGGGTGTACAGAGGACTATGAAGCAATTTAATTGCGTTTATTGCACTATAGTGTGAAATCTGATTCAATATGTGCATAGTATATGATCAATGACCAATCCCAGGACAAGATGGAGTGGCCACAATTGAGGCAGATAGAGGAATCCAAGAGATGGAGCAGGAGGAGCCTCAACCCTTGAGCTTGTTCAACAGGTCTGAGATTTTAACTTCCAGTGAAGATGAGAGTGGGGCTCTAGGAAAGATGGGCAACTGAACTATGGCACTGTGGTACAGGAAGCAATTCAAGAGGGGAGAGAGAAATGAAACAGTTGTAATTGAGGATTATACAGTCAGGAGAATAGCTACAGTTCTCTGTCACAAGGATCGATGGTCCTGACGGCTTTGTTACCTGTCTGGTGCCCGTGTTTGAGACATCTCATCTGACCTGCGAGTGATTTGGAATGAGGCGGGAAACATCCAGTTGTTGGGGTCCATGTGGTTACCAATGATATAAGTAGAACAAGAAAAAGGATGGATTCTGCTGAAATATTTGAGCAGATAGGGCCTAAATTACAAAGGAAATAATATCTAGATTGCTATCTGGGCCATGTGAAATTTGGCACAGAGTCAGTAAGGTCAGAGAGATAAATGTACGGCTCCAAGACTGGGGTGGTAGAAATAGGTTTGGATTATGTGACATTGAGGAAAGAGAAAGCTGTTCAATGGGATGGGCTCTATCTCAACCATGCTGGAACGAGTGTCCTGGCGAAGTGCATAACTAGGACTGTGGATAGACTTTTAACTAAATAGTAGGAGTGTAGGTTCAACAGATTGGAAAAATGTGGATACAGTGAAAGGGAAGGTGAGTACAGGAGAAGTAACTGAAGACTTGAAAATAAAAAAAATAAGGGCCGGCTGGTGGCACAATGACATCGGCGCTGGACCCGGGAGCAGAGGTTCCTGGGTTCAAGACCAGTCGGGTGTGCTCCCGAGTACGCTTTCCATCCGTGCCAGGTTGAGCGTCGAGATCGCAACTCAACCTCATAAAATCAAGGGAAGAATACTGAGAAAATGTCTGTGTGAGGAGTGGTGTGCCACACAGTCTCTCTCTCTCGCTCTGCGCCTTGTAAAAGCCATGAAAAAGACATCATCACGGATATACGCATGGACACACACGCAGATGCGCACGCACGCAGGCACACACAAAAAAAAGAAAATAAAAAAATAAGATGATGTTTAGAAATGGATAAAAAGTTAACCTCAGACAACATTGAGATAGATTTGAGAAGAAGCATAGTGATTACATGGCTGAAGGTGCTGTATCTGAATGCATGCAATTATTGAAACAAAGTACAGATAGAAATTGGCAGGTATGGCTTTGGGGGCATTGCAGAGTCGTGGCTGAAAGAAGATCATAGTTGGGAGCTAAACCGACAAGGATACACATTCTGTCAATAAGATATACAGATAGACAGAAGGGGTGGGGTGACTTTACTGGGGGGCCTGACAGGAATTGTATACGGGCCTCTGAAGAGCAGATAAGATATGGGGTACAAATTACAATAGGAAATTGAAAAGGCACGTAAGAAAGGAAACATCACAGTGGTCATGGGAGACTTCAGTACACAGGTATGCTTGGAAAATCAGGTGAATGCCTATGAAACAGCCTTTTAGAGCCCGAAAGGGAAAAGACAGATTTGGTGCTGTGATAAGGGAGCTTAAGGTAAATGAACTCTTAGGAGGCAGTGCTCATAATATGATCGAGGTAACACTACAATTTGAGAGGAAGTAGCTAAAATCAAATGTATAAGCGTTATAGCTGAGTAGAAGTATCTACAGAAGCATGAGAGAGGAGCTGACCAAAGCTGATTGGAAGGGGACACCAGCAAGGAGAACAGCAGAGCAACAATGGCTGGTTGTCTGGAAGTAATTCAGAAGAAGCAAGACTAGTACATCCCAAAGAAGAAGAAGCAGCATTCTAAAGGGAGGATGAAGCAACTGAGGCTGACGAGGGAAGTCAACGACAACATTAAAACAAAAGAGAGGGCATACAATATAGCAAAAATTATTGGGAAGCTAAAGGATTGGAAAGCTTTTATGACCCAACAGAAGTAACTAAAAAGCAACATGGAATGCTACAGGTTTGATTCACTGATTTGTTGGTGAACGGTGAGGAACCTGTGTGGCCTCGGTTATAACGAGGACCAGGCCTCAAACCACAGTGTTACCTGTTTGCAGCCATCCAGGAGAGAGGCATCTGTGCAGCTTGGTATCCGTTACTGGAGTTGGTGCTGCTCTCCAGTGTTTACTCGGAAGAAGGTGATGTATTGCCTTGGACTGTAGACTGCTGCAACATTCATGGACTCAGAGATTTGGACTATTTTGTGTGTGTGTGTGTGTGTATATTTTACTGCTGCTTTATATATGCTATGTGTGCCTAGTTCTGTGAATGACTGTTGGTACAGTGTTTTATACCTTGGCACCAGAGTTTTGTTTGGCTGTTTTCATTGATATTTATGTGTGGTTGAATAACAATTAAACTTGAACTTTCTAAAATGGAAGTGCAGAAGGACTTGTAGGACTTAAAGATTAACTTGCACATTGAGTCAGTAGTAAGGAAGGCAGATGCAATGTTGGTATTATTTCAAAAGAACTAGAATATAAAGGCAAGTGTGCAATGCCGAGCCTTCATAAGATGCTGATCAAACCACATTGTGAGCAGTTTTGAGCCCCATACCTAAGGAAGAATGTGGAGTCCAGAGGATGTTTGTGAGAGTGATCCCAGGAATGAAAGGAGTAACATATGAGCAATATTTCATGGCTCTGGGCCTGTACTCACTGGAGTTTGGAAGGATGAGGGGGATTCTCATTAAAACCTACTGAATATTGAAAGACGTGGACAAAGTGGATGTACAGAGAATGTTTCCAGAGACCAGGACCAGAGGGAACTATCTCAAAATTAAAGGACATTTCTTTAGAATAAAGATGCAGAGGAATTTCTTTAGCCAGAAGGTTGTGAGTTTGTGGCAGTTAGTACCACAGTCAACTGTGGAGGCCATGTCCCTGTGTATATATTTAAAGCAGAGGTTAGTAGCTGGATGTTCAGAAAGGGCATCAAAGGTTTTAGAGAGAAAGCAAGAGAAAAGGGTTAGAGGAAAAAGTAAATCAGCCACGATGGAATGGTGGAGCAGACTCAATTGGCTAAATGGCCTAATTATACTCTTATGGATAAAAGAATTCTTCAGAGGAAGATGATAGGACTAAATGTCTTCATCTGCTTCATTAATAACCTGTCTTTCATCATAGAGACAGAAGTGAAGATGTTTGCTGCTAATGTCATGTTAAATTCCATTCAACCTCAATAATGTGTGGATGTAAACTGATAATTGGCAAGCAATAGTCCTGCCAGTGAAGGGTTATATAGTAAAATTTTACTACAAGGGAGAGTTCATAGCTGTAAGTAAGGTCAAGGCTTTTGCCATCAGCATCCTAGGGTTGCTACTTACAAGAAATAATGCCATAAATACTCTGTCTACAGGCACAGGCCAGGGATTGGATATCTTTTGTCAGGTGGTGATTCACCACCTGAATTCTCAAAGCCTATTCACCATTTAAAGAAGAGTACAAGTCCAGACTGGTAATTGATTTATTATTGTTACAGGTACTGAAACACAGTGAAAAGGCTCTGTTTTGTTTGCAGATCATTTCAAAACATGAGTACACTGAATGCTCTCTGCCTCGTTGTATTAGTGCAGCCCTAACAAATTCAGGAAGGTCAAAACCATCCAGAGCAAAACTCTCCATCCACCGCGCTAAATGCTCATTTCATGCACCACTGGCATGGCATTGATGTGGTGTGCACCACTGACAAAGTTCACAGTGATCAGTCACCCAGGCACGTCTGACAACATCTCTCAAATCCCATGATTTTCCATCATAAAAAGCACCACAAGCACCAGATCTCATATAATCCTGAGTCAGGAAAAAAAAAACTATTCCTATTGTCACTGCTAAATTCCTGGAACTCTCTACCCAACAGGGTGGTTACTAAATAATTAAGAAATTATGAATCATTTCACAATTAAATGTACTAATCTCAGTTAATCTTGTATTTAATTACATATTTAATTGGCACAATTACTCTAATTATCTTATTCACATTTGTTTTTGTTTTTTAAAAATGTGTTTACTTACGGGATGTAGGCATCATCAGCTAAGCCAGCATTTATTGCCCATCCCTAATTGCCCTTGAGAAGGTGGTGATGAGCTGCCTTCTTGAATCGCTGTAGTTCCTGAGATGCAGGTACACCCACAGTGCTGTTAGGGTGGGAATTCCATGATTTTGACGCAGTCACAATGAAGGAATGCCGATATGTTTCCACGTCAGGATGGTGAGTGACTTGAAGGGGAATTTCCAAATGGTGGTAATCCCAGGCATCTGCTGTCTCGTCCTTCTAGCTGGTAATAGTCATGGGTCTAGAAGGTGCTGCCTTAGGAACTTTGGTATGTTGTTGTAGATGGTGCACACTGCTGCAACTGTTTGTCGATGGTGGAGGGATTAGATGCTAGTGGAAGGGATACTGATCAAGTGGGCTGCCTTGTACTGGATGGTGTCAAGTTCCTTGAGTGTTGATGGAGCTGTGCTCATCCAGGCAAATGGTGAGTATTCCATTACGCTTCTGACCTGAGCCTTGTAGATGGTGGACAGGCTTTGGGGAGCCAGGAGGTGAGTTACACGCCACAGGATTCGTAGCCTTTGACCTGCACTGGTTGCCATGGTGTTTATATGGCTAGACCAGTTCAGTTTCCTGTCAATGGTAACCTTTAGGATGTTGATAGTAGGGGATTCAGTGATGGCGATGCTACTGAATGTCCAGGGATGGTGATTAGAGCCTCTCTTGTTGGTGATGATCATTGCCTGGCACTTGCATGGCTCGAATGTTACTTGCCACTTGTCAGCCCAAGCCTGGATATTGTCCAGGTCCTGCTGCATTTGGGTATGAACTGCTTCACTATCTGAGGATTCACGGATGGTGCAGAACATTGTTCAGTCATCTGCAAACATCCCCACTTCTGACCTTATGATGGAAGGAGGGTCATTGATGAAGCAGCTGAAGATGGTTGGTCCTAGGACACTTCCCTGAGGAACTCCTGCAGTGATGTTCTGAGGCTGAGATGATTGACCTTCAATCACCACAACCATCTTCCTTTGTGTCAGGTATGATTCCAACCAGCAGAGGGTATCCCCCTAATTCCCATTGACTCCATTTTAACTAGGGCACCTTAATACCACCTTGAGGTCAAATGCTGTCTTGTTATCAAGGGCTATCACTCTTACCTCACCTCTGGTATTTAGCTCTTTGGTCCATGTTTGAACCAAGGAGGTGATAAGGTCAGGAGCTGAATGGCCTTGATTTGGGCATCCGTAAGCAGGTTATTGCCGAGTAGGTGCTGCATGATAGCACTGTTGACCCCTTCCATTACTTTTGCTGATGATTGAGAGTAGGCTGATAGGGCAGTAATTGGCTGGGTTGGACTTGTCCTGTTTCTGGTGTACAGGACATAACTGCGCAACTTTCTGCATTGCCAGTCAGATACTGGTGTTGTAGCTGTACTGGAACAGTTTGGCTAGTGGCACGGCAAATTCTGGAGCACAAGTCTTCAGGACTATTGCTGCGATTTTGTCTGGGCCCAGAACTTTCGCAGTGTCCAGTGCTTTCAGCCGTTTCTTAATATCACATGGAATGAATTGGATTGGTTACACACTGACATCTGGGATGCTGGGGACTTCTGGAGGAGGCCGAGCTGAATCATCTACTCGATACTTCTGACTGAAAGTTGTTTGGAATGGGTTATATCTATTAAGTAAGCTGTTTGTTTATCCTGTAATATTATATCTGGATGGTTATTATGGATTGTCCTATCTGTAATTGTGGATCACTTGTAATATCACTTGTAGGACTCTGACTTAAAAACTGGATCAGGCTTGTATTTAAGGTCTGGTGAGTAATGTTGTAAGCTAAGTAATGTTTAGTGTTTATTATGAGTTTATATTTTAAACCAAGCTTTTGGTGAATGATGTTTGCTTAATTGTGTCTGTGTAAGTAATCAGATTGAGTTAAACTGCTACAGGATCCTGTAGCGTGTTGGATCGTTTCTGGCTACTCTTGGCATTTCCTGCATTTATCACCTTGAACTTGTTGGTTATTTATTATATATTTTTGATAATTTCTTGTGTTAACCACCTGGTCTTGTGTTGCCATGAAGAACCCCCCTGTTTCTGGGAAGAAGTCTCCAACTCTGAGCCCAATGTTCAATATTTCCTTGTTGACATTTAGTCTGCTTAGATCATGGGGCTGTCTTCCATGGAGGGTCACGTTCTACCATTGGTTAACTTTTTTCTTCTGTCGTGCTAATTTCTTCATTTTTCTGGGTTTTGCTTTCATTTAAGTTTAGTCGTGTGTACTTTTTTATCAGATTGCAGATGCTTGTGTAGAGTGCTGAATCCTGTTTTCATTGATGAAAATATATCCTTAGAAGTAAATTATTTGTCTGTTATTCCTCTCCCCCCTTCTGTCCTAGGTAGTGTTAATCTAAGGGCGATCAAGTGTACATAGTGTTTTGTAAAATTTGTCATTTCTGTGCTTACTTGTCTTTGTAAATTTCCCAGATCGATTTTAGGCCAAGATATTTAGCCAGAAGAATACATTACTATGGGTATAGCAAAAGTATTTATTGCCTTTATTATGTTTTTACAATTGAGCTCTGTTTAGCAGATTTTCTTAAGCCTTGAAGTAAATTCTGTCAAAGTTTTTCCTTTATCGGACTGTGCTCCATTTCCTTTGATTGTTAATAACCTAAATACTTATATGTTTCATATTTATCCATCGGTAGTATTCTATCCTGATGCTCTGTTTCATATTTTACTAGCTCCACTGCAACTTTTTTAATGTTTAATGTTCTACACTTATCTCGTTTAAGCTCATGCAATATCTTTAGAAAATAGTTCTAATATTTGAAATAATTGCTTTAGCTTTACTGATGGAGTGTGTAATTTCATATCATCCAAGTGTAGAAGGTGTGTTGAGGTACAATTCATTTGATTGTTTCTGATTTGATAAGCTGTTTTCGTTTGATTCAGTAAATTAGAGAGTGGGTTTAAAGTTCAACGCAACCATAGTTGGCTTTAAGTGTTGTCCGGGAAAATACCTCAGTTTATTTTGATATGGTTGTTCCTTTTTGGTTGTTAATAGGTGATTATAGTACGCCAATGCTTCATCAGATGTTGTAGGAATTTTGCAGGTATTGGGTGTAGTTAGAACTTGTATTAACCATGAATGTGGGACAGAATCAAATGCTTTTTGGTTGTCAAAATAACAACATGAAAGATTTCTGCTTTTCTGCTGGCCTTAATTTAGAATTACAGTATCTGTTATCAGTTGCTCTTTACATCCTTTCATACCCTTACGTCATCTCATCCTTTCTGCTCTTCTGTAAGTACTGTACATTGTGTTTATCTAAATGAGTGGTGATTAGTTGCGAGATGCATGATGTTACTATTTTATATATGGTGTGTAAACAAGTTATAAGACGATATTTTGATGGGTCATATATGATTTCTCCTTTGTTATTTATTATTATTGCATGAAAAAGTATGAAATACCTTGGGTTCTTCATAACTGAAAATGTAATCATAAAGAAAAATTGGTATTATTTATATAACTTTAAGAAAAATGGAATTTAGAAATTCTCTCTTTGACCATTTTGGTTTCTACCTGATTCTTCAGTTTTTCTTCCCACATGCTAAAAGTGTGTTCTCGGCTAATTGTGATACCAAAAAAGAATCAGATATGAGCGGTGGGGGATGGGTAGTGGTGGGAAGGAGAGGTGGAATGGGACTGACGGGACTTAACCTTTGGAATTGGCAGGGTACTGATGGGCTGAATGACTTATTTTCATGTTATTGTAAGATTAAGAACTGAGTCGCAAAAATTAATTCTTGCTCCTTTTAGTCAGTTGCACGAAAAGCTGCTCTTTGCTTATGTACTTAGTTAATAATGTGTCTCACTGACTTATAATATGCCTGGAATGTGAGAATTTCCCTTGGCACTATTGTGGTACAGCTGCCATTGTTCAGTGTTCTTGGGCCAGTTGAGTAAGGCAGTCACGGCCTTTTCAGGCTTCAGCCATCCCTGCAGTGGAGAAACTTCCATATTCATTACTACTTGTGACTTGAGGGCATTCTTTTTTTAGGTGATTCTCTTTCATGAGTTAATGCATCTGATGCTTGCTCTTAGAAGGTGTTCCACTGTGTTATATTAAGGATAACTGTCATAATTCACATCTCTGGTTTTGAAACAGTCTGAAGACTTATGACCAGCTCCTTAGCTATGCATTAGCCATGAGATGTTGGCACTTGTATTTGACTGAGTCTGCAATAAATCTAATTGGATGTGTTTAGTCCTTCTGAGGGGGCAATAACACAAACGAAGTCTTCGGTGATCTAAATCCTAGAACACCATCTATCAACATTGTGAGTCCATAATCACTGCATGGGACCTACCAACATTTTTGCAGAGGTAATTATTGCTAGGCAATTTTCACCAATCTTTCCATTGATTACTATAACCTGTTAACAATGCTCCAAAATGGCCAAGACATTAAAGAACGAAACATAATCTCTCTCTCCTCAAGGACTTCTATCACATAACTATAGTTTTGATTTCAACCTGCATATCTACATGAGCTAAATTGGATAATGTAGACTGGGATCACGGATATGATTAAAGTTCACAATTTGCATAATAGCTGTATGTCAGCAAAGTCATAGATTGCATTTATTGTGTTCTTTAAATTATTTTGCTGCTTTTTGTGCCGCATCAGATCCTGAGTAACAATTATTATGCTCTCCTTTACACCTGTGTACCAAAAATGACATTACATGATTTTTAACACAAAATAATCTGCAGATGCTGGGGTCAAAGCAACACTCACAACATGCTGGAAGAACTCAGCAGGTCGGGCAGCATCAGTGGAAAAGATTGGTCGACGTTTCGGGCCGGAACACCCTTCATCAGGACTGTAGGGGGAAGGGGAAGAGGCCCTATAAGGAAGGTGGGGAGAGGGTGGGAAGGAGAAGGCTGGTAGGTTCCAGGTGAAAAACCAGTTAGGGGAAAGATAAAGGGGGGGGGGGAAGGAGGCAGGGAGGTGATAGGCAGGAAAGGTGAAGAAAGAATAGGGGAAACACAATGGGTAGTAGAAGGAGGCAGAACCAAGAGGTAGTAGGTAGTTGGGGGAGGGGGCAGACTGACATAGGGATAGGGGAAGGGAGGGGGAGGGAATTACCGGAAGTTGGAGAAGTCTATGTTCATACCAAGGGGCTGGAGACTACCTAGATGGTATATGAGGTGTTGCTGCTCCAACCGGAGTTTAGCCTCATCATGGCAGTAGAGGAGGCCATGTATGGCCATATCTGAATGGGAGTGGGAAGCAGAGTTGAAGTGGGTGGCTACTGGGAGATCCTGTCTGTTTTGGCGGATGGAGCGGAGGTGCTCGACGAAGCGGTCGCCCAATCTGCGTCGGGTTTCACCGATGTAGAGGAGGCCACACTGGGAGCACCGGATGCAATAGATTACCCCAACAGACGAGGTAGCTGCAGCTGTCCACTTTGCTGTTGTGATTATTAGGGTGTATGCTGGAGTTATGGAATATAGCAACATTAATTTCAAAAGCAACCAGTTTTCAAACCTGACTGTGGTTAAATTTAAAATGCAGCTCAGAACAGTGGTGTTCTTGGAGCTGTAGACTGGGGTTGATTGCCATCCAAGAAACACGTATTGATCTGAGATGTCTGCATATGCATGAATGCAGCTCAGAGACAACGGTGATTAACATTCAGTTTGGATGTCTTGAGTGTTGATGTGAAGATCTAAGCGTTTGAATCAAAGGAAGAAGTATGAATAAATTGTAACCATAGTGTTGTCCTGTTGTTACCTTTGATCTTTAGCATATAAAAATGTGGTGTAATGTTGGGTTTGTGAGCCTCTACCAAGAGTGTCTCCAGAATGATGCCAGTGTGTGCTGAATAAAGACTTCTATCTCACCTGCTTCAGTCTCTCCACTGACTTTGTTCCCAGTCACAGCAGTAATGGCTCCAGATTCGTTCGGAAAAGAAAGGGTTATGTAGGCAGACGTGTGCTGCTTCTGCCATTTTTGCTGCACTTCTGTGTGCTCCATGTGAAGAGATTTGAGATTCTCAGTGTCATTGTGAATGTTCCTTTTCATTTCAGAGCCAAGGATTTGTATTGACCCAAGCACTGGGAATTTGCATTGTACAATGACATCTTGAATAACACTTGAATAATTTCCTTTGTCCTCCTGATAATCAGGTCATGACCAGATGGAACATAAAATGCCTGTTTGATGAGTCTGGTTTCAAAGGTGTAAGTAACATGACTTTGGTGTTAATTGATTGTAATTAAACCATTAATGCCCGAGATGATATCCTGGGTCAGGATGCTAATAGTCTAATCTCAAACATGAGAAAATATGCAGATGCTGGAAATCCAAGGCAAAACACACAAAGTGCTGGAGGAACTCAGCAGGTGAGAGAGCATCTTTGGAGATGAATATACTGCTGATATTTTGGCCCACCACCCAGCTTCTTGCTGTGACTTCTCATCTTTTTTTCCAGTCTTGATGAAGGGTCTTGGCCCAAAACATTGACTGTTTATTCATTTCCATTGATGCTGCCTGACCTGCAGAGTTCCTCCAGCATTTTCTGTGTGTTGCTAACAGTCCAATGTCATTTTTCTTGCCGTCTCTAAATTTGGAAGGTTTTCTGAACGGCACTGATGGTATCTTTATAGTATCTTGAAGTACCTGCTGTCAGTGGCCTATTACTCTGAAGAAGTGTGCAATCTAGGAGAACCTTTGTTTTCTTTCCTTGCCTTGATGGCCTTAAGCATACAAATAGTCAAAAGCTGTGCTTATGGAAGATGGTCTAAGATATTATTATGGTCACATGACTGTAGTGTTGCAATTTGAAGCTGGTGAAAGTTAGTGGGTTGAGCAGCACCTGAAATGGGCAGTTAATGTTTCAATTTCTCTTTTTCAGCTGTTTAGTGTGAGGTCCATTTTCTCTTACATTTCAATAAACACATTGACAGAGGCCTGGAGATCAGCTCAAAATGTCTGCATATGTTATGTCTGGAGGGTCTTTCAGTGGAGCCAGTGGAAGTTGAATAATTTCTCAATTGCCTCGTAAATTATCTCCGCTCTTGCAGAGCTGAGGTAGAATACTGCAGTAAAGTGTTGAAAAAGAGTAGCTAGAGGGATCTCCCTTAGATTTGGTTGTGAGTCTTTCATTTGTGATCGAGGATATATGATAGAATTACGATTTCATCTTATTTAACAACTCTGGAAGATTTTACTGCCCCACAGAGTGTTTCCATAACAGCTATAAAACATTAATTATTTGTTCCCTCTTGGTGCCAGGTACCAGGACATTCATTTTTGATTAACATAAACCCTGTAAGTGTCCTATTGTTGGACTGATGAGTTTGATGAAAATTCAATTTATTGCCTGAATTTAAATTTTATTCCTTCATAGATAGCAAATTCCCCAAATGCACTAGTAGTAGGCAGCCGTTGATCCCAGGGGATCATGGGTTTGCGCCTCTGGTGGACTGTGTCCTCTCCAGGGCACAAGCCTGGGCAGGAAGATTTGCAGAAGCAGCTGTTGCCCATGCAGTGGGTTCCCCCTCTCCACGTCACTGATGTAGTCCAAGGGAAGGGCAAAGCGCCGATACAGCTTGACACCAGTGTCGTAATAGAGGTTGCTAGAGTGAAGTTGTAAACAACATCAAACTGCCTGAGGGACCCTGGCTCCGGATTTCTTCCTTGGGGTTTATCCTGAAGCTTTTCCCATGGTTGGGTATGGCCGTAAGGCAGCGGAAGTCTAAAATCAGAGTTTTCCTTCTCCAAGGCAGCCTGCCGTCCAAGGCTGACGAGCCCCACCTGCTACTAACGTGGTACAATCAATCATTTGTAATTTTCATAGACTTCAAGTAATTTTTTTTATTCTTGTATCTTGTTTTAGGGGAAATGCATTCAAAAATGTGTTGAGTATGAGCATCCAAGAAGTAAAAACTTAAATTCCAATGATCTCTACCCTGTGTATTTAGGGTATTCATGTAAATTTATAAACTCATAAATTGGCTATTTCTTGCTGTACCTCATCTGATTCCAAAGTGTCATTGTCTCTCATTTTGAAAAAAAAAATTAAAATAAACTGTGACTCTGCTGAAAAACTGGATGGGGTCAACTGCATAGAAATTCACGTACTTAGTAACTTTCAAAACCTCGTTCAAATTTTCCCGTTTGTTAAAACAATGGTATGTTGTTGAATCTTAATTGTCCTAAAAATGCAAATTTGGATTTTTCAGTGGCTGGAAAGATTAAAACTTGTATCACAGTCTGGAACTTCTCCTAACTTAAAAAAAATTAACCAGTTTTTCATATGGCCATTGTGGAATTGCAGTTACTGGGGTATCTTCCAAATTTAATCTGGGTTAACATTTTTACGGGCATACAATGTAAAATGAAACAGGAGGGCAAAAAGAAAGCAAAGAAAGTAAAAGAAGAAAGGGCGGATGCATAGAAACAAAACTCAGTGTATTGCATTCTTTATTACTCCTTCAGACTCCTTCATAATATTTCAGGTCATTGTAAAAATATCATCAAATGTAACTGGAATAGAATATTGTCAATCATTTATTTTAGAAACAAATAGTAAAACTTAGACCTAAGGCTACGTCTTTTTCTAAAGAGCAAGCAACTGCTCAAAATTCTCAGTTGTAAACACATCCAAACGCAAGGAAATAAACAAAAGCATTCAACAACAAAAGAAATACAATTCCAAAGTTTTCACAATAACAGCTTTCCACTTTGGTAGGACAACAAAATATCAAAATATAGACGGGAGAATTTTTGGATATATCTTCAAATAGGGAAGACACAGGCAAACTTTCAGATACACTTTCACACAAACTGAATATAGATTATTTTTTCACACATTTTCATGGTCTATCTTTCTTGTATTAAGAACGTTGGTGTCATTTGGAACTTCAGTATCACATAGTTAAGTTGTTAAACTTTGATAAGGTACCCCCTCTGTGCTATGGACTTTATTTTTATCAAACTGTTTCCATTGGAGTTGACGATGTTGTTGTCCACCTGCTGAACAGAGCCTATTCCCGTTTGGATAAGCAGGGCAGCACTGTGAGGATAGTTTTTTGATTTCTCAAGCGCCTTCGATACCATAAAGGCTTTATTGCTGGGGGAAAAGCTCCATTCACTGCTGGTTGGCACCTCCATTGTATCCTTGATAATGGACTACCTGACTGGCAGATCACTGTCTGTGCAACTTCAGAGCTATGTGTCAGGCATGGGGCCTCACAGGGGACTGTATTGGCTCCCTTCCCGTTTACCCTGTATACCTCAGACTTTAGATACAACACTAAGTCATGTCATCTACAGAAATTCTCTGATGACTCAGCAATAGTTTGTTGTATAATGGGAAGACGAATATAGAGCCCTGGTGGTGGACTTTGTCAAATAGTGCAAGCTGAATTATCTGCAGCTCAATATCAGTAAGACAAAGGAGATGGTGATGGACTTCAGGAAGACTGAGCCTGCACTGCTCCCTGTTACTTTTGATGGTGAGGATGTGGATGTGGTGAGGACCTACAAGTACCTGGGCATGCACCTGGATGACAGACTTGAGTGGGGCACCAACACAGAGGCTGTGTGCAAGAAGGGCTAGCATTGCCTCTTCCTGAGGAGATCTGTTGTCACCAGTACAATCTTGTAAACAGTGGTGTGTTGGGGCAATGGCATCAACACAGTTGATGGCACAGGCTCAATAAACTGATAAGAAAGTTTGGCTTTGTTCTAGAAGTCAAACTGGACACACTGGAGGCTGTGGTAGAACAAAGGACCCTATGCAAAATCCTGGCAATTCTGGACAATATTTTTCACCCTCTGCATGCACTTTTAGTAATAGACTAAGACAACTGTTCTGCTCCAAAGAGCGCTATATGAGGTCATTCTTACTCTCGGCCATTAGGCTCTATAATGAGTCAAGCTATAGCCCGGGAAATGATGACCCCCTCTTGTTAGACTGTTTGAGGTAACTCTTTTTTTTTATTCTTTCTTACTTCTAATATTTGTATATCTGTCTACTTGTAATGCTACTGTGACACTGTAATTTCTTTTGAGATCAATAACCTATAAGTAGGCTTTTGTTTGTTGCCAATAGGGTTTGACAGCCATTGTCCCTAATCCCATGACACTGTGTAAGGTGTTGTCAATGTTACCAACAGGACCTGTCCAACTCAGCATGACTAATTTAAAAAAAAATTCAGCATCGAATACAGTTGAGAGGTTGAGATCCACATTCACTGTTGTTGTTTCATCTTTTCAAGCTAGAAGCATACTAGGACAGAGGGGAATTTTCTTATCTTCGACTCTGGCAGGCTTTTGGATGTTGTTGGACTTGGTGCGCATTGTAAACTCCCAGCATGTGTTTTTTCTACATCTGCTACCTTCTCTTTATGTGCAATATTTATATTTTTTCTTTCGATATGACAGTGCTGGAGTACTTGTTTTTCACTTTTATGTAAATTTCCCTCCTATAATGCAGCAAGTCACTTGGTGATGCATTTGTGCAATGTTACAAGGTGAAATAAGGATGGGTTTCAGTACTGGTTAGATGGCGGCGTGCTCAGACGCAGCGGCCTTTTCGGTCCAACCAAAGGTGTAATTGTTCATCCTTTACATCTTTTTTACGCTCATAAGACACTGCTGATTATTAAGAGCTTCAGATACTACAGGTCTGCCCCACTAGCGAGTGGCTTGACAGCAGTGGAGCTAGGCTTGTTGTGGACCAGGTTGCAGCCTGCTTCAGCCTCCCAGGGAAGAACGTGTCAGAGGAAGTGTGTGATCCAACAAGCAGTGCGAGTGATAGTCTTGGACGTTTTTTCTTGTGTTTGCCAGACCCTGCTGGACATTGGTAAGGTGGAATACTGCAAGTTCAGTGGTGTGACCAATGGCTGGGGAGCTGCATCTCCTCAGTTATCGCGCGGACCAGAGCTTTATCCCTGTTGAAGCCGCCCAAGGGAGGAGACACTGGAGGCAGTGTGGTGCGCCGTGTCCATGCTTGGTTGAGGACTGGCCCCTCCCATCGGTGCTGCTCTCCAGTGTTTGCCCGGTGGAAGACAAACTGGACTGCGTTCCTCTGCAGCTGCTATATTGTTATTTTGTGTGACTGTATATTTACCGCTATCACAATTATATGTGCTAAATGTCCCTTGTGCTGTGTATGATTGTTGGTATTGTGTTTTGCACATTTGTCCCAAAGAAGCACTGTCTCATTTGGCTGTATCCATGGTATGGTTGTAGAACAGTTAAACTTGAACCTGCCAGTGTTGGAACAGGTTGTTGCCAATTAACATCTAAACTCATGCAGGAGGAATATCTATTCAGACAGGCTGGTAAAAACTGCACAGAGCTGAGGACCGGGTTAATTAAGTTAATAGAATGTGAACTGATAGTTTCAACCATATGAATATCCAAGTTCTTGAAACCTAGTTTAAGGAGGAACCAGAATCTTAATTTAAAAGCAGCTGCCATGAGAACCATTTGAGGTGGTTATGTCTTTGTTTTCATCTACTTAAATTCCTTTTTGATTCTTTCGTCATTCGTAAGGCCAGTGATGTTGTGGGGATGGAACTGGACTCTCTCACGGTGGTGTCTGAAAAGCGGATGCTGTCTAAGTTGCATGCCACCTTGGTCAATGTCTCCCATCCATTACATAATGTACTGGGTGGGCACAGGAGTACGTTCAACCAGAGACTCATTCCACCAAGATACAACATAGAGCGTCATAGGTAGTCATTCCTGCCTGTGGCCATCAAACTTTACAACTCCTCCCTTGGAGGGTCAGACACCCTGAGCCAATAGGCTGGTCCTGTATTTATTTCATAATTTACTAGCATAATTTACATGTTACTATTTAACTATCTATGGTTCTATTACTATTTATTATTTATGGTGCAACTGTAACGAAAACCAATTTCCCCCCGGCATCAATAAAGTATGACTATGACTACTTTATTGAAAAAAATAAATACTTTATTGAAGAAAAATTCTTTCTAATCTTTGGAAGATGCATTGTAGTACATTGGAATTTGAAATCTGTGCTGCTGATATATATACCTGATGGCTTATCCAATGGGCATGAGAAGGCATGTTAGACTTCTGAACACAAGAGTTTCCGCAGACACGGGAAGTCTTGATCCACACAAACACAGAAGTGCTGGAGGAACTCAGCGGTTCAGTTCAGCAGGGGAGAAGGCAGGTGAATGAGGTTGTGAGCGGATAATAAATCAGCCATGATGGAATGGTGGAGCAGATTCGATGGGCAGAATGGCTAAACTCTGCTCCTTTGTCTTATGGTCAGGCAGCATGTGATCAGGGGGATAAATAGTCAATGTTTCTGGCCTTTTCCAACCCCAATGAATGTCCCAAAATGTTAACTGTTTATTCCCTTCTGAGATGCAGCCGGACTTGCTGAGTTCCTCCAGCATTTTATTTGTGTTAGATGTCTGAAGTTTCATTAGTGCAGTGACGAAGGTTTGGAGAATAGGACCTGCTGAACTCCAGCCAAAGATCCGTTCAGTGTATCTTTTGAATGGACAGAAATCCGTATAGAGGAACAGTACTCTTTCATGCACTCTGCTGACTCTGAGAAGTACTACATCTCTCCGTCAGTTATTGTTGTCAGGTAAAATTAAAGCATCTGGAAAGATTTTCTCCATGTTTATTTTTTTACAATTGGAAGGTTTTGCTGTAATACAGCAGAAATTTTCACAGGTACATTAACAATTGTGTTTGGTGAACAGAAAGCTTCTTTTTCTATAATATTATCCTTTGAAATACAGAATAATATAATAGAGAAAGAAGCTATTTGGTCTGTTATACCTGTGTGCCATCTGCTTGAGAGCTATCCATCTTTTCCCAGTTACCTGCCTTCCCCCATAGATGTGCAGAGTATTTCTTTTATTAAACTATTATTGAATCTGCTTTAAATCAATTCATGAACCATATTATCACTACATTCTAAATTGTTTCACGATAATCCTATGATTCTGTTCCTTCCTGGGGCTTGGGTCACCAGCTTTAATAACCCAAATCTTAGTTCAACAATAATGATTCATTCTGCTCTGCAGGAATGCAGTGGCTTTGGGTCCAAAGGATCCCATCTTAGAATTGCCATGTCTCATTGTGTGGCTAAATCATAAACCAAAAACCTAAGAAGATCTTTTGATATCAGTGGACTGAGATTTACACACTTATGTAGATATGTGGAATTAAATTGTACAGGTAACCAATGCTTCTCTTTTGTCGTAATGAAGAAGAAACAGCTCCATAGTTGCTATCTGCTTTGTCGAGAGGTGCCATTCATTATCTGGTTTGAGCTGAGCAGTTTGTAGAGTTTTATTTTTAACCCACACATGAGAAGAACTACTTAACGGTTATGAAACAGTTGCTTACTCTTTCCAGTTTTCATTGACCCTCCTCAGGCATTCAAAAGTAAACTTTTGTTCATTGTCATGGGATATGGGATTGGAGCTGGATTATTAACAAAAATGACCTTCATTTGGAGAGACTGTATGTGACAAAAATCTGCACTTGGTTCTAAATTCTTTTAACCGAATTATCAAGAACTCAAAAGCACAAATACTTGGTAAAGAATGACGGTGACGATTATGTGCCATAAAGCAGTAAGACATTTTGAGGTTGAGATGACACTGATAAACAGTGGAGTTTTGCAGTAGTGGTCTGTGATGTTAGCTGAGCTGTTCGATGTGTTACTAGCTGACAGCCTGCTGCAGAATGTTGTCCTGCACCATATCTTGTTGCAAAGGCTGATTAATTCAGTCTAATGTAAAAACATTGGCTCTGCTATTTTCAAAACAGCATTGCAGCACAAGAAAGACAAGAACCAAGTGAGTTCCAATAACTCTAAGGAATAACATTTTTGTAGATCAACAGCAATCTTTAGATTGTGAGGAAATTACAATTGTTTAAATCTCAAGTCATTCAATTCACAGCTGTCTACTTGGTTGACACGATAAAATCAATAATTTAATGATTGATTAAGTGTTATGATCTGACTTACCATGCCTTGTGTAATTGGTAAAAATCTTCTGAATGCAATTCTTCCCATACTATGAACAATTTCACTGATGCTAAATAAATTAAACAACTTGCATTTATATAGAGCCTTTTATGATCTTAGATCACCCATAATACTTTACAATCAAGGTGAATTGTGGTTATGATTGTAATGATGCATGACCCAAACAGCAATGAAATAATAAAAAGACAATGTGCCAAACTGAACTGATCATGTCTCTGCTTTGACATGGACATTCATGCTAACTCTGTACCTGAAGTAAACTTTGTGATTGTGTAACCCCTGTGATCTTACTGACATAAATATATGAAATTACTATTTATTAATTAAAAACATAAATATACCTTGAAATAAAGAATGCTGCCTAAACCTGTCTTTTGAAGTAAGTTGTGCTAGACGCATCAAATATGATGGGCCTAAATTAGAAGGCCAAATCCAAAGGGTATCCAATTTTGAGTCCCACTGACTGGCGTAGTGCAGTGAGTGGGTGCAGAAGATCAGAATGTCATTAGACCATTTGACATAGGAGCAGAATTAGGCCATTCAGCCCATCGAGTCTTCTCTGTCATTCCATCTTGGCTCATGGATGATTTATTATCCCCCTCAACCTAATTCTTCTGCCTTCTCCCCACAATCTTTGACACTCTGATTAATCAAGAACCTGTGAACCTCAGTCTTGAATATACCCAAATAATTGGCCTGTACAGACATTTGTGTCAATGAATTCCACCAGATTCATCATCGTCTGGCTGAACGAATTCTTCTTCATCTCTGTTTAATTTATTTTTAAAATTTAATTTATTGAGATACAACGTGGAATAAGCCCTTTGGGCCCTTTGAGCCATGTTACCAGCAATCCCTTGATATAATCCTTGCCTAACAACAGGACAATGTACAGTGACCAATTAACCTACTAACTGGTAGGTCTTTGGACACTGGGAGGAAACCAGAGTGCCCAGAGGAAGTCCATGCAGTCACAAGGAGAAAGTACAAACTCCTTATAGGCAGTGGCAGGAATTGAACCCAGGTCACAGGACAGTAAAGCATTGTGCTAACCACTATCCTACTATAAATGGACATCTCTCAATTGTGAGGCAGTGTCCTCTGGTCCTAGACTCCTCCACTATAGAAAACATCCTCTCATATCCACTCTATCTAGGCCTTTCAATATTCAATAGGTTTCAGTGAGATCCTCCCCTTTTTTCTAAATTCCAGTGAGTACAGGCTCAGGGCCATCAAACACTCGTCGTATGTTAATCCTTTCATTCTTAGAGTCATGCTCATGAACCTCCTCAGGACCCTCTCCAATGCCAGCACGTCTTTTCTTAGATAGAGGGCCCAAAACTCCAAGTACAGTCTGACCAATGCCTTATAAAGCCTCAACATGACATCCTTACTTTTATATTCTAGTCCTCTCAAAATGACTGCCAACTTTGCATTTGCTTTCCTTACCACCAGCTCAACTGGCAAGTTAGCTTTTTGCATGAGGATTCCCAATTCCCTTGGCACCTCTGAGTTTTGAATTTTCTCCTCATTTAGAAAATAGCCCATGCCTTTATTCCTTCTGCCAAAGTACATGACCATGCATTTCCCAACACTATATTCCATCTGCCACCTGCCCAGTCCCCCCCAGTCTAAGTCCTCCTGCAGATGTCCTGCTTCCTCAACACTACCTGTCCCTCCCTCCACCTATCTTTGTATTGACTGCAAACTTGGCCACAAAGCCATCAATTCCTTCATCCAAATCACTGACGTATAATGTGAAAATCAGTGGTCCCAAAACTGACCCCTGCAGAACACCACTTGTCCCTGGCAGCCAACCAGAAAAGGCCCCCTTTATTCCCAGTCTTTGCTTCCTACCAGTCAGCCAGTCGTCTAGCCACGCTGATAGCTTTCCTGTAACACCATGGGTTGTATCTTGTTAAGCAGCCTCGTGTGCTGTACCTTGTCAAAAGCCTTATGAAAATCCAGATAAACCAAACCCACTGACTCTTCATTGTCTATCCTGTCTGTTAATTCCTCAAAGAATTCCAACAGCTTTGTCAGGCAATATTTCCCCTTTGGGAAAACCATGCTGACTCTGGCCTATTTTATCATGTGTCTCCAAGTACCCCGGGGGCACATTCTTAATAATAGACTCCAACATCTTTGCAAACACTGAAGTCAGGTTAACTGGCTGATAATTTCCCTACACTGCCTTTCTCCCTTCTTGAAAAATGGAGTGACATTTTCAATTTTCCAGTCCTCAGGAACAATTCCAGAATCTAGTGATTCTTGAAAGATCATTGTTAATGCTTGCACAATCTCCTTGGCTATCTCTTTCAGAATCCTGTCCAGTCATCTGGTCCAGATGACTTACTTACCTTCGGACTTTTCAGCTTCCCAAGCACCTTCTCCTGAGTAATAACAAAATCACTCACTTCTTTCCCTGACACTCTCACACTTCTGGCATTCTGCTACTGTCTTCCGCAGTGAAGACTGATGAAAAATGCTAATTAAATTTGTCCACCATTTCGTTGACTCTCATTACTACCACTCCAGTGTCATTTTCTAGGGTCTGATATCCACTCTCATCCCACTTTTACTTGATATATCTGAAAAAACTTTTTGAGTCCTATTTTATAGTATTGGATAGTTTACCTTCATATTTCATCTCCTCTCTTTATGGGTTTTTAGTTGCTTCTGTTGGATTTTAAAAGCTCTGCTCACTATTTTTTGCTATATTATATGACCTCTCTTTTGTTCTTATGCTTCCCTTGTCAGCCACAGTGGCCTCATCCTCCCTTCAGAGTACTTCTTCATCTTTGAGATGTATCTTTCCTGCACCTTCCAGATTTTCCCGAGGACACCAACCATTGCTGTTCTGCCATCATCCTGGCTAGTACCCCCTTCCAATCAACTTTGGCCAGCTCCTCTCTCTTGCCTCTGTAATTCCCTAATACTGATAAGTCTGATTTTAACTTCTCCTTCTCAAACTGCAGGGTGAATTCTATCATATTATGATCAATGTCTCCTAATGGTTCCTAATCTTCAGCTCACTAATCAAATCTGTTTCGTTACCCAACATCTAATTCAGAAATGCCCTTTTGCCTATTTGGCTCAACCACAAGCTGCTCTAAAAAGCTATCTCATGGGCATTCCACAAATTTCGTTTCTCGATATTCACAATCAACCTGATTTTTGCAAAATACCTGCGTATTGGAATCCCCCATGATTATCGCAATTTTGCCCTTTCTATTTGCCATTTTTGTGTCCTGTTGTAATTTGTATCCCACATCTTGTCTACTGTTTGGAGGGACGTATGTAACTCTCATCAGGGTGCTTTTACCCTTGTAGTTTCTTAACTCTACCCACCAAGATTCTATATCTTCTGATCCTATGTCACCTCTTTCAAAGGATTTGATTTCATTTTTACCAACAGAGCCATCCCGTCCCCTTTGCCCGACTGCCTCTCCTTTTGATACAATGTGTATCCTTGGATGTTAAGATTTTTTTTCAGCCATGTTTTGCCCCGTGTTCTACAGGATACAGGTGGCTTCTGAAGATTCCTTCTGGCTATCAGTACTGATGGCTGATTTTTGTCTGTCATTAGCAACTTTCAGAGTCATGGCTGCTTACTGATTGATATACTCTGGGCATTGAAAGAAGTTAGTCCTTTAGTGATGCCAATTTTCAGCATACCTGATGTAATTCAGTGATGCCTTCTGTAAACCAACTAGCCTTTCATAATGCTACCTGCCCTGCAGCTGTGCCGTTTCAAAGGCCAATCCCATTGTCATTTACAACTTCTCCACTTGATTCAATAATCATCAAGAGAGTTAGTGTTCATTTAAAACAAATTAATCCTACCATTGAGCTGCACCATGATCTTGGAACTTGGAAGCTATTTACAATCTCATGTATGTGCTGGTACTGCTGGAAGATTTGAAATTGGATTATATGCTGGGGAGAGGCCATTGTGTCAATGAGTTACACAAAAGAAAAAAGCCTCAGACGGTCTCCATGCAATCCACAGCCCAGAATTCAGGGATAGTTGTCCACCTCGTGATTCTTCCCAAGGATCAGTGTCAACAAAGGGTAAATTTTACCATGACAGTTGTATAGGTCTGTGATCTTCTATGTCTTCTCCTCCAGACATACACACACGTGGACTGCTCTGCCCCACGAGGTCAAGAATACAGCCACATTCAATTTTTTTTAGCCCCATTGTTATTCCAGGCAGCTACCACTGATCTCAAAATCTCAAAATCGCTACTCACTACAGCGTTACTGAACTCAAGAAAACCATGCAGTCACAAAGTGAATTCCTCTACTTTTCCTTCAATACAGAAGATAAGGCAGAGGGATTGCATGGGTTTACCAACATGCTGTAGATAGATGGCCTCTTGCAATGCATTAGTTTCACTCAGAACCTGGAGATGTTCAGAAGTAACAAGATGGTGGTACTTCATGTATCACCACAGATATTTCCACGATCACCAAGGGCAAATAGAGACAGACAACACATACTGGCCTTGCTAGTGATGTCCACATCCCAAAAACTGAATATATAAAGAAAAAAAACCACAAAGAATAACAAAATAAAAGGTTGGCATAGAAGCTTGATGGTTGGTATGGACCTTCTGGGCCAAGGTGCTGTTTCCACGCTGCAGATCTCTATGACCATTTAATTTTTAAGGCTTCTTTGCCTGAAAATAGTGTTATTTATCATTGGTTCCTTTTGTGATAATGATTTGAAATGAGAGCTAAACTTATATCAATCTGGTCTCTTTGCATCTGCTGTAAATGTTCTACCTCTCCAGTCAGGTTCATACCATCAACAAGGCAGATACCTTCCTTTAAGTAGACTAGCATATTTCAATCAATCATGATACCCACAGAGGCAAGTAGTCAACCAGCTCAATAGATGTGTGGCCAGAATTAATTTCAGAAGCATAGCCACAGCCAGTAAAATGTGTAACAATTTGGCTGTCAGTTCTCTACGAGAAATAATGCATGCTAAAATGTAATGTTCAAAAGCTGGTTTCCACCAATTTGAAACTACTGTTATGGGATCAACTAATTTTGGAAATAATGATGTAAAACTTAAAAGATTGACCTTCCTTTACAGACGTGCTGCCTAAGTGTTTGCACTTTGGAACCACAGAAGGAAAACAAAAACAGAGTTAGGGTGTAATGGAGTCCTTGTCCGCACGAAACTCAAGAGTAAACAGTATACATGGTAATAATAAATATAACGATGAGCATAATATAGCCAAATGGTGCAAAGGTTGAGGCACAATCTGAAGTAGTGCAAACAGGAATGCTAAAGTAACAGTAATGGAATAACCAAGAGAGGTAGAATTACAATACCGTACAAGAAATACAAGAACGCAGCAGCTTCACTGGGAAGGGAATATGAAAGGAACGATTAGTTCAGAACTTTGTTGTTTGTGGCGAAGAAGCTATTCTTAATTCTGGACTTCTGGGCTTTCAAGCTCATGTATCTTCTGGAAGGTAGAAGAGAGAAAAGAGAATGGCCAGGGTGGCAGGCATCTTTGATGATGCTATCAACCTTCCTGAAGTAAAATACGGTGAAATTGGACTGGATAGAAGGAAGTGGATGTGGGAACTTTGACCAAAGTGACTATCCTCTAAGTTGGGCAAATGCCTTGTATTTTATTATGCTGAATTGAAGTATTTACCATCTGTGTTTTAGTGTTTTGTGATTTCGCGCCCTGTTGCGAAAACTGAATCAGCTGCTATGAATTACAATGAGGTACTGCTGTGTAATATGTTCATCTATCTCTAGTTAGCATGGGCATTCATTTATTCCCGTTGTATCTTCCTATCAAGCACAATTTCAAAATTGTTAGAAGCATTTTATTCTGCATTAATAATAAATAAAACTTATAAAGACCTCAATGTAAAAGCTGTTTCCTATTGAATCGATTTACTAAAAAGGTAATAGCAAAATGAAATTTATTAGACAATTGACTTGGAAAACCTTGATACTTATTAATCTTGCCTTAATATAGGCTCCAGGGTTCTACCACTATGCTGTTTCAGGCTGTCCCATTTTCTATGTTGAGGAAATAGAATTCTGTGCAAAATGTCAATTTTTAAAAAATATTTAGAGATATAGCATGTTAGCAGGTTCTTCCAGCCCAACAACCCCATGCTGCCCAATTATACCCCATGAAACTAATTAACTTACTCATCCATATGTCTTTGGAATGTGGGAGGAAACTGGAGCACCCAGAGGAAACCTACACTCTTACTCTAAGAGGATTGGCTTCTTCCTCCTACTTCAGCCGGGAGAGGCTATAGTCTGAGAGAGTGGAATGTGACAGACAAGCTGCCTGAAAACTTGTGGTTGGAGGAGTAATCCTGAAATTCTGATGGAGTCCATGGCTTTTAAACTGTGCTGTGATGTTGGAACTTTGACAAGGCTGGGAGGTGAACTGCAGATCTGTGAGAGAGGCACAGTCTATCCCACAGTGAGAAAGACCAGGTCCCACAGTGGGCTTACTTAGATCCTAATGGCTGCAATATTATCCAGTGAGGTTTCTCTCTGTAACTGTATGCTCCTGGCTTGGAATTAACAAAGGGATCAGTTTTCAATTCCACAGTGGCACTGAGATTTTGAATAGCCTTAGCCTTTATGTCCATGAAAGCAAATGCTCAATCTATCTGACACTGTACTGATACACAAATGCCTTTCATTGCCAGAACAGAGTAGAATTTGCACAGTAACCTCTGTGCAAGGTTTCCATGCAACCTCCAGCAGGGTAAACGAGATCGGCTTCTCCACACTTCGAGATAATGTGCACTTGGTCCAACAATCCAGAAAGTCCATCAGACATCGGGCTCTGTATCCTCATCAGTCTTCCCTCTAAATCTTTTCTTTTCATGGTCCTTGTCTAATTTCCCTGGAGCAGTATGAAATATGGAGTCAGCCCCGGGAGAGCGCCCACAAAGATTTCCTTACCCTACTGCTTGGCAGCGCCAGTTTGAGGCAGTTGAGTTCCCCTGTTCAACATGATGCCGTGCAATGGGGAGGCCATAGAGCCAATAAGGAAGCTGGATTCTGATTTCTCACAACCCCAGCCTATAAAATAGAGGCTGAGATAGATGTGTGACTCAAGTTGGCTGTAGGTATGGTGGAGATCGAGAGATGGGTTTGTGTGGGTGAGAGTAAGTGTGGGGGAGAGGAGGAGGGGTGATTATAACTGCTGGCAAGTAGTGTGGGGAAGTGGTCAGAGAAATTAAACTTAAAATAGAATTTCTCGGTAATGTATAGTCTCAAACTTTCTTTTGCTAATCTTGTTAGCTCGTGATATTTCCTGTATTGTACCATATTGGAAGCAAACTACTGGAAATTAGGTCCACTGCTGCCTCAAGCTGGCTGGCTGACTGCTTCACTTTACAAACACAAGCGATTCTGCAGATGCTAGAAATCCAAAATAACACATGTACAATATGCTGGTGAAACTCAGCAGGTCAGGTAGTATCGGTGGAGTGGAATAAAGAGTTGACACCTAGTTGAATGAGTGTCTTTTTTTGTGGGCTTCACCACAGCTTCCAGCATACAGTACCTTTCTCAGTGTATGGATTTCCTTTATTACAATTTCAAGGTCTTTGTCTGTGATGTGAGGGGCACAGTCCTACCTCTCTTCCCTTCCCACCTAGCTCTCTGCCATTTTCTGGCTCGTACCACTTATAGCTGTAGTAGGTGTGAGCTGACTAAGTCTTTTTAAGGGCTGGAAACCTCCTGTCAGAGCTGCATAGCTGAGTGCCTACAGCTATGAGCAGTACAAGTGGTGGTTTTTTATGGAGGATCAAAGATCACCTTTATTCACCACATACATTTAGGAATTTGCTGTGGTGTGTTGGCATGGAGATAGACACAACAATATACAACATTCAACAGTTATAAAGAATTATATTTAAAAACAAGTAAGAGGTTAAACTACGAATGTGTAATTTGCCAAAAAAAGGAAAAATTTGTCGGGAAAAAATAGTTGTATTTGGATAATCAACGACCCCTGCTGCAATGGTACAGGTTCATTTATCTTCAAACTCAGTTGAGAAATGGAATCCTTTGCTGCATTTTCATAAGCAGTGCAAAGGCACGAGAAAACATCACCTCTAACAGTGCCACATTCTTTCAGTACTCAACGACTTCAGAGTCTCAGCACGGATCATGTGTTCAAGTTTCTCAAATGAGACCTGCGCTCATGACCTTTTGACTAAGAAGTGAGAGTGCTTTTTAGAATTAGACCTAACACTTCTAACAAGCAAAGGGCCTTATTCCTCTCTCCTACACGCACTGCAGTCAACACATTTTTTTTTTGCTTTGAATGCAAATATGTCAGGATGACAAACTGTATTGAGTATCAGCACAGTCCTTGATTGTGAAGGTCGGGTGGAGCTGCAGGGAAAATTTGGAGAATATCAGGTGTCTTGCTTTTTTTGAGGCTTGTTAACCATGCGTTGGTTGTGAAGCTAAGGTCAGACTGGACCTTTTTAGAATGTAAAGATAGCAAGAAAGTGCTCAAGCTGGCTGTTTGAAAGGCCAGAAAGGGCCGTGAAGTGTCCTTGATGAACAAGGTCAAAGAGAATTCTAAGGCACTTAATACTTAAGTTAAGAAAAAGAGGATAAGTCCACTCAAGGGGAAAAAAGGGAATTTGTGTGTGGTGTCAGAGTGAGTGACTGAGATACTAAAAGAGTACTTTGTGACAGTGTTTACTGAGTAGAAGAAATTGGAGGATAGTGAAGGTAGAGTGGGGCATGGTAATGTGCTGGAACGTTCTGAGCCTGAGGAAGTGGTGCTGGGTCTTCTGAAAAGCAATAACGTGGATACATCCCCAGGGTCTGATAACACATATCACAGAATATTGGAAGAAACAAGTGAGGAAATTGCTAGGGCTTTGACAAAGATTTTAGTATCCTCACCTGCAAAAGGTGAGGATGTATTGTAGAGGACTGGATTGTAGCCAATGTTGTGCTTTGTTCAAGGAAGGAAATACGGATAATCCAGGTACAGGTCAGTTAACCTCAACTTCATGGTAAGGGAGCGATTGGAGAGGATATTGAGGATCGGATTTATGCACATTTGAAAAGGCATTGCCAACTTGGAGACAACCTGGCTTTCTGAAGGGCAGGTCGTAGGTTGCAAACTTGATGGAGATGGTTGAGGAGGTGACGAAAGAGCTTGATGGAGGTAAGGCAGTGGACTTTAGAAAGGCATTTGATAAGGTCCCCCATGGGATTCAGATGATAGTGGTGCATGGGATCAGGGTGTATTACAAGTTTGGATTTGGAATTAATTTGCCCAAAGACAGAGTAGATTTTGGAAGCTGTTATACTAGCTGGAGGTCCATGACCATTGATGCTCCTAAGGAGTGCTGCCGAGATTTCTATTGATTGTGATAATTATGCTGATTGTGTATATTAATCATCTGGAAGAAAATGTTGATGGGCAGATTACCAAGCTTGTGGATGACTCCAAGATTGTTGGAGTTGTGGACGTTATAAAGGATTATCAAAGAATACAGAGAAATACACAGTATTGTACATAAGTCTTAGACACACATATATATAGCCAGAGTGCCTACAGTACTGTGCAAAAATCTTGGGTACCCTAGCACAGTAATGTAGATCCGTTACAGATATAGGCAGATGGAATTTAATCTGGGCAAGTGTGATTTGTTGCACTTTAGAAGGTCAAATGAAAGGGAAGTATATGTATACAGCTAATGGTAAACCTCTTAATAGCATTGATATACAGAGAGATCTTGGAGTGCAGATGTACAGTTCAGTGAAAGCAGCTACACAAGTGGATGAGGTGGAAAAGGTGGTGTATGATGTGATTGTTTTCACGGGGAGGGGTGTTGAGTGCAGAAGAGGTTTACCAGAATGCTGCTTGGTTTAGAGGGTATGAACTATAAGGAAAAATTGGACAGACCCGAGTTGTTCTCCTTTGAGCAGTGGTTTCCAAAATTTTTTTGTGTTACTACCCCCTTAATTCCCAGTGCCCTCCTTCCTTTCTGGTCATGACAATAAAACTATAAATAATTTTGATTTACGACATGCAATAAAAGACAATAGGAACTGCAAATTCAAAGCAGTGACAAAGGATTGCAAAATTGAGTCAAATCTATTTAAAGCTACATTTTTAAAATTTATTACAGTAAAAACAACTTCCATGAACAATTTCAGAGTGTACATTAGTCGTCCAACTATTCGCTACTTCATAGCTTTTTCACCTTTCAATGAGACGAATGGGCTTGGTATAGTGATATAAACTTCACAGCATCAGGGTGAATGTCACTCAGATGGAGTCTCAGATCCCCACATTCAGTAATTTGCTGTCTGTTTGCTGGTGTGAAATATGTTGGGCAACGGTACCGAAACTGCACTCCACTAAATATGATAGTGGAAAGACAATAAAAAAAAATCTTGATGTTTTTCCACAGTGCAGGATAGTGTTCAAAGATTTCTTTCTGCAACTGAAAGCCTTGATATGATATTTTTTTTAACCTAGCTTTAGATCAAAATCTTTTTGTAATGAGATAAGTTCTTTCTCTATCCTTCCTGTTAATTCTTCATTAGAGGTGTTCAGGAATGGATTTAGTACCAAATCTGGAATTTGGATTAAGAGAGGATCCTGAAATCTCTGACATGTCCTTATGCAGATCATCCAGGTGGACACAATATTCCATCAACTGTTATTCTTTCTTACTCTTTCAACTCAGAAAGGTTCGGAAATTGGAAAAGGTTAGGACAGCCAATGTTGCACTTAAATAGGGATAACTTGGCCAGAAATGTGGAGAGGATTGACTTGACTTTGAAAAGATTCAAATAATTTCCTTGTAATTAAAAATTGATTGCATTAAACTTTGCAAATAATTCTGACAAATAAGAAATGTCATGCCTAATATTCTTGAGTTGATCACTGAATGAAGCATTCGAGTCTTCAAAGAATTTTATTAGTTTTAAAAGGTACATAAAAGTGTCTCAGTCAGTTTCCATTTGAGAGCTATCAGACTTCTGAGTGCAACAGCGTATCTTCAAACGTTTCATCATTCTCAGTACAATGTTCTTGAAACAGTGAAGAATTGAATGCATGGGACTTGATTTTATTTACCACTGTGATGAAAATATTTAATGATTTGTGCAGCCTATCACTTCGGGTTTTTTTGCAACAGTATGTTTTCTGTGAATTATACAGTGAATGGTAAATATGTTATGTACAGCTTTTTTCAAAAAGTAATAACATTAGGTGGTGTCCTGTCATTGATGGTGCCCCATCTGTTGCATAAGCAATAACGTTGATGACTGGAATGTTCTTTTTGAAAAATTGCTCAACAACCCAAAACGCTGACCTCCCCCTTCATATCTTGTTTCTACTCCCCTTGCAAATAGCAACTCTTGAACCATGCTTTCTTCTTTTATGAAGCAAACATAAACCAGAAGCAAATTCTGTTATCCTAAGTATGTTGGACAATGTGTTTTCCACATTCTCAACCATTTAATCTATTTGTCTGTGAAAAGAGTTGTTGCTGAGTGGAATTGCTTTAATTATTTAGTCTGGTGATTTATGCAAAATCATACTCAGAACTTCCCTTATTGCTGACAGAATCAGTTCTTCTCCAATTGTGTGGATCTTTCCAGATTTAGCAATGAGCAATGAAATGCTGTTTTGTTGTGAACTGCTGGCAAACATGTTGTGAAGTTTTTTTCCATTTCCGAAAGTTTTCACAAAGTGACTGAAAATAAGCCAAGTTCTTGTTTGTTTTATCAGGGTGTTTTCTCTTCAAGTGTTAAAGGAACCTGGACAGTTTCAATGTCTCATTAAAAAAAGCTTTTCCTCACAATAGATACATTGGCTGCTTTTGTCTGTTTGGAGCGGGAATAAATTATTTCAGTTACTCCGCACATTATACTGTCTACACATCTTTTTTGTTTGATCTGTTTCTGCTATTTTCATTATGGACTAATAACCACGATCAACCGCTTATTGTTTAACCCTGACTTCATGTGCTCCAATCAATAAAGGGGAAAGTAGTGATGTCATCATAGCACAGGCAAAACCTGACTCTGTACATGAAGGTACATAAAGTGGGGCAGCGATATCACGGTTGAGCCGTGGGCTAGAGAAAGACCCTCACCACCCCTTTTATCCTTATTACCCCCCCACTTAGAAATTCCCACCACCCCTGTAGAACGAGATATCGCCCACTATGGGAAATGATGAAAGGCATAGATAGAGTAGGCAGTTGGAATCTGTTTCCTGGGGTAGGAATAGTATGGCAGCGTAGCCCTTACCACAACACTGCTACAAGTCAGGGCATTGAAGATTTTGGAGTTCAGTTCCAGTGCCATCTGTAAGAAGTTTGTACATTACCCTGGATGCACAGGTTTCCTCCGACTGTCCAAACATGTACTAGTTATTAGGTTAACTGGTCATTCTAAATTGTCCTGTGATTAGGATAGTGTTAAATAGGCAGTGCGGCTCTTTGGGCTGGAAGTGCCAGTTCTGTGCTGTATCTCTAAACAAAGGTAAATAAATAAATGTCAGACACCAGAGGACATTCTTTTATGGTTGCGGCGGGAGAGTTTAAAGGCAAGCTGAAGGACAATTTTTTATAATGCAGGATGTTGAGTGCCTGGAATGGGTTATGGGGGTAGGTAATAGAGGAAGCAGGCAATTTGGTGGAATTTAAGATACTTTTAGATAGGCACATGAATATGAAGGGAATAGAGGGATATGGGTGATAGAAGGGGGAGGACATTTAATATAAATTGGCATCAAGATCAGCACAATATCAGGGCTGAATGGCTTGTTTAGGGCTGTATTATTTGGTGTTCTAAATCTTCAGTGTGGATTCCAATTCAAATGTCCTGTTTCTGGAACTCCTTTAATTTTTGGCATAACAATAAACAGGACTTCAATTTGTTTTTAAGACGGAAGAAGATACAAGAGATTGTGAATGCTGGAATCTGGAGTTAAGGGAAAATTAAACACCAGGTAGAAGTCAATGTATCAGGCAGCTTTTGTGGAGGCAAAGGGATAGTTGATATTTCTGGTTCAGACCTTGTGTCAGTCCAACTGACTTTCTTAGCAGCTTATCGTTTCTCTAAGGAACTTCTGAGGTCAAGAAGATATTATCAGAATTTATAGTGCACCCTTAGGAAATGACAACTGTATACGTTGCATATAATTTTTCTAGGGTTTAGGGTGTGATAGAGAAATGATATAGAAAGCTGAGTTGATGCAATTGTAAATACAAGGTAAAGATTGCCTCTGTCATTTGGTTAAAACGTACTCCAGTGTGAATGGCGCTCATGTTTGGGAGCAGCAATGAACATACGGATAAATTTTTCATAGATGTTTCAAGGTATGTGGCACATGTCTTTTGGCAGCCTCTGTTCATGACGTTTGAATGGAAAACCTAAAAGGTCTTCTGAAGTGCAGAACCCATACACAAAGGACATGATCATGTTTACTGATGGAATTTTATTTACTTTAAAAATTTCACGCTATACTAAGGAGTTTCATATTTTTGTCTTTTTGGGAACGACCAGAATTTCTACAGTGTTGTCATCACTCTCTGGCCCTGTTCAAATTTAAAATTTGAAAATTTCGGAGTAAATTTATTATCAAAGTATATACGTCACCATATTATCGGTGAGATTTATTTTCTTACAGGCATTCACAGTAAATACAAAGAAACACAATATATTCTGAAAAACCGCACATAAGACCCAGAAATAACCAAGATGCAAAAAAACCCTAATTTTACAAAGACAGAAAGTTTAAAAAAAAACAAAATAACAATAAATAAATAGAGAATAAAGATCGAGAACATGAGATGAAGCGTCCTTGAAAGTGAGCCCATAGTTTGTGGAAACAGTTCAGTGAAGGGGTGAGTGAAGTTATCCCCTCTGGTTCAAGAGCCTGATGGCCGAGGGATAACAATTGTTTCTGAACCTGGTGGTGTGGGTCCTGAGACTCCTGTGCCTCCTTCCTGATGGCAGCAGTGAGAAGAGAGCATGTTTTGGATGTTGGGGGGCGGGGGTGGGGGTAGGTGGGTCCTTGATGATGAGTGTTGCTTTCCTGTGACAGTGCTCCATGCAGAAGTACTCATTGGTGGGGAAGGCTTTATCTGTGGTGCACTGGACTGTAACTTTCTTGGGATGAGGCTTTGGTGTTAAGAAGCCGCCCTTGAGACAGATGATTGAGGCTCTGAGCAGCGCAGGACATTGCAATTGGTAATCACACAAAAATGATCATGCAGTGGGTTATCACAAGTGCTGAACCAACTGAGAAAATTCTCCAGGGGCTCTATGAGAACACAGACTATAGAAATCTACAGCACATTACAGGCCCTTTGGCCCACAATGGTAAGCACTGGAAAATATCCAATAGCTATTAAAAATTAGATAATCTATTTAAAAATAATGAAAGCAAAATTCAAATACAACTTAAAATCACTGAAGATCACTTAAAATCAAATACATTTTAATTAACTCAATTTTATATATATACTGTATATATTTAAAAATATTCACTTATTTAGCTCTTTGCTGCTCTTCTCAACTGAATGATGAGTTGCTGGACCTTTCATAGATAAGGAGCTGAAGGTTCTATCTTAGAAGAATTTTACAGCCAGTTGCTTTTTTTTAATCCCATATCATTCCTCTGCTATTTAATGAAGTTAGTTGCAATATTAACAATTTTAATAATATTACACTTGTTATCACTATAATTCATCCCAAGCTGCTCATCAGAGGGACATCAGACAAAATTTGGCACCATGCTGTGTAAGGGCATGTTTGAGCAGCTGACCAAAGTTTGAGGAAGGAAGGGAGCTGGAGAAGGGAGAAGCTCAGGGAGTGAATTCCAGAACTTGAAAGCTGAAAACATGGCCACTACTAGTGAGGTAATCAAAATTGTGGGATGTCCAATATTGCTGTAGAAGGGATTGAACAATACAGCTATGGAGGAACCTGGAGGAAAAGACACTTGGAAATCGTAAATCACAGCATTGCATAACAAGGGTGCAGAGGGTTGCTAGTACAGGGTTGATGAATGAAAGGACTAGTTAGTACATGATGGGAGTATTTTGAATGACTTCAACTTTACAGAGATTGTCCATTTTTGCCTCTAAGTTAAATAAGGAATACCTCATAATAGATACAGGAATACCTCATAATCGATATAGGAATGACCTCCTAATGTATTAAGTGGTTCTGCACTAATATTGTAGAAAATAGAAGGAAAGTGTGCTTTCAAATGGTTATTAAGATTCACAATGATCCAGAAAGTAATGTATTGAAATTGTAGATAATAGAAAGTGCAAGGTAAGATTTGAAAAAGTGGTGGCTGAGTATCTGTTTACTATCAATTTCTTCTCTTGCTTAAGTAGCAGCTTTTGCCTCAGCATCAAGAGTACCGACGTATAATATTTGACAAGTGGTGATAAAGTGCTATTCAGTGTACAGCGCTGTGCTAAAGTCTCACACACAGATTTAGCATGGGTGCTTATGACTTCTGCGTAGTACTGTAGTAATTTTATGTCTTGCACTGTATTGCTGCTGCTGCAAAAAACAAATTTCATGACATATGTGAGTGATGGTAAACCTGAATCTGATATGGGTCTCTATTGTGGACTGAGAGAGGGAAGGGGGCAGGGAGAGGAGAATCATGGCTGGGAAAAGGGGAAGCAAGAGTGGAGGGAGTAGGAAGCACCAGAGGGACGTTCTGTAATGGTCAATAAGCCCAGTTGTTTTGGAATCAAATGACCTTGCCTGGTGTCTCAGGGCTGGGTGTGTCTGCACCTGCGCCACCCCCCAACCCTTGGCACTCCTTTTCTGTCACCTGTCTCACTCCCCTCCTGCCAGATTTACAGACTCTCTCTCCGCTCCATGTTGACAAATATAGTACTGTGCGGCCTAGCTAAATACGTGCGTCTAAGGTTTTTGCACAGTACTGCAGGTCGCCAGTAACGATCGAGTACCGGCCAATGGTTCCAATCCAAAGTTAGTAATAAATTCCTAAAGGCAATGATTTGTTGATACAATGTGGGTCAATAAATCTTTAATGGAGAGAGCCCTTCAAACCTGCTGCTAATTTTCATTGATGATGTTGCCATATCAACGTGGCTCACACGACAGTTCACATTACTTCCATGCAATAAGCATAAAGGCTTAGAAACAACATGTATCTCAAAGCTTATAATTGATATAGCTGACCAGTGAGGTGAATGCTAAGGTGAATTCAGTAAGTAGAGGTGATTATGTCCAAAAAAAAAAGATTGCTGTCGGTATTTTATGTGCAGAAACATAGAAACATAGAAAACCTATGGCACAATACAGGTCCTTTGGCCCACAAAGCTGGGCTGAACATGTCCTTACCTTAGAACTACCTAGGCTTTCCCATAGCCCTCTATTTTAGCCCTCTAATGACCACCTTTGGGGGCTGATTGTGGCTAGATAGAGATATCGAGTATAATTTTAAAAAAATTAGTTAAATCAATACAAATGACAGTACCAAATTGTTAGTCAAACTAACTGTTTCTCTTTTTATATGATAATGATCTTCATAATTGACAATGCATGCAAGTAGGAGAACAAAGGCTTTTGTTTGTGATTTTATTTATTTTTCTTTAGAGTATTTGTTGGCCAAACTGGTGGTTAGACAAAATCTATGGGCTGTCATCGAGATGTGAACCATGTTTTGGTTTTATTATTTATCTCTTCCTCATATTCCCTCCTTGCTTCTTTCTTGTGCTCTCGCCCAAGTAACTGGCTCATCTTTGGTTTATTATTGTCACACATACCAAAGTACAATGAAAGGTTTGATCAGCACAGCATTCATAGAGATCAATTTATTGCAACAATAAATTGAGGTAGTACAAGGTAAAAGAATAACAGAATGCAGAATAAAGAGTTACAGTTATAGAAAAGTACAGTTCAGGTGGACAATAACTTGCAAATTAAGAATGAGATGGATTGTGAGGTTATGCCCATCTTCTCATGCAAGAGGTCTGTTCAATAGTATAATAGCAGTGGGATAAATCTATCCTTGAGCCTGATGGTACATGATTTCAGGCTATTGTAGCTTCTGCCGGATGCAAGAATAGAGAAGGGAAAATATCTGGGGTGGGTAGGGTTTTTGATTGTGCTGGCACCTTTACTGTGGCAGCAAGAATTGCAGACCGTGACTATGGACGGTGAGGTAGTTTTCATGAGGTGCTGGAATGTGTCCATAACTCTGCAGTTCTTTGCAGACATCAGAATCAAAAATCAGGTGTAATATCACGGGCAGAGGGGAAGAAGCTGTTCCTTAATCACTGAGTGGGTGCTTTCAGGCTTCTGTACCTCCTTCCCGATGGTAACAATGAGAACAAGGCATGATCTGGGTGAAGGGGGACCTTAATGATGGATGCCACCTTTTTGAGGCATCACTCCTTGAAGATGTTCTGGATACTACAGAGACTAATGCTCATGATGGAGCTGAATAAGTTTCCAACTCTCTGCAGCTCACTTTGATCCTGTGCAGTAGTCCCCCCATAACAGACAGTGATGCAGCCGGTTAGAATTCTCTCCACGGTACTTGTGTAGAAATTTTCAAGTGTTTTTGGAGACATATCAAGTCATCTCAAGCTCCTAATGAAATATAGCTGCTGTTGGGCCTTCTTTGTAGCTGCATCAATATGTTGGGACCAGGTTGGATCCTCAGAGATGTTGACACCCAGAACTTGAAATTGCTCACCCTTTCCACTTCTGATTCCTCTATGAGGACTGGTGAGTGTTCTCTTGTCCTACCCTTTCTGAAGTCCACAATCAGTTTTTTGGTCTTACTGACGTTGAGTGTAAGGCTGTTGCTAGGACACCACTCAACTAGCTGATATACTTCACTCCTGTACACCCTCATGTCGCCATCTGAAACTCTTCCAATAGTGCTTGTATCATCAGCAAATTTTTAGATGGCATTTGAACTGTGCCAAGCCACACAATTATTAATAGTGTAGAGAGAGTAGAGCAGTGGGCTAAGCACACATCCTTGACGTATGCCAGTGTTGACTGCTAGTGAGGTGGAGATGTTGTTGCTGATCATGGACGTGGGCAGACCAGTTATCATACCAAGCTGTGATACATCCAGATCAAATGATTTCTATAGTGTAACAATTAAAAATTAGTGAAGGTTAACGTGAATATGTTATATTTCCTCACTTCCTGTGAAAGTAGTGGTGCTTTCTTGCCATAGCCTCAATGTTGTTCGACCAGGACAAGATATTAGTGATGTTCACTCCAAGTAACTTGAAGCTCTCAACTCCCTCCACCTCAGCACTGTTGATGTAAACAGGTGTGTGTGTACCGACTGGCTTCCTGAAGTAAAGCAGGCTCTTCTCTTTTGCAGACATTGAGAGAAAGATTGTTGTCATGGCATCATGTGACTATGCTCTCTGTCTCTTTCTTGTACTCTGACTCATCATTATTTGAGATATGGCTTGTTACTGTGGTAGAATCTAGAAACTTTTGGTGAAGTAAAAGTAAATTTGTGAGTGTATAAAGGGCAGAGTAGGAGATTGAGGACACATCCAAATGGGGCAACAGTACTGAGGATAATTGTAATGGAGGTGTTGTTGCCTATCCTTGTTAATTGCAGTCTCTTGGTCAGGAAATCAAGGATCCATTTGCAAAGGGACTTCCAGAACTAGGAATTTGGGGATTGGTTTGCTTGGAATTATGGTATTGAAGGCAAAGTTGTAATTAATAATATTCTAAAGTAGGCGTTTTCACTGTCCAGATACTCCAGAGATGAGTCTAGGGCCAGGCAGATGATATCTGTTCAAAGTTCAAAGTACAGAGTAAAACTTATTATCAGAGTGCATACATGTCTCCATATACATCTCTGAGGTTCTTTATCTGTGGGCATACTTAGGAAATCGATAGAACAGTAACTGTAAACATCAGAAATTGTCAACAAACTGTGCAAATGCAGATATAAATAAATAGTAATAAATGACTAGCATGAAAAAACAATATTCCAGAGTCCTTGAATGCGTATCCCCTCTTATTCAAGGGCCTGATGGTTGAGGGGTAGTAATTGTTCTTGAACTTGGTGGTGCGAGTCCTGAGGCTCCTGTAACTTCTACCTGATGGCAGCGTCAAGAAAAGAGCCTGGTCTGAGTGATGAGGATCTTTGATTATGGATGCTGCTTTTCTATGTCAACGTTTCATGCAGATGTGCTTAAAGGTTTAACCCGTGATGTTCTGGGCCTAATCCACTAGCTTTTGTATGATTTTCTACTCAAAGGCATTGGCTATAATACCAGGCTATAATGCAGCAAGTCAGAACACTTTCCACTACACATCTATAGAAGTTTGCCAAGGTTTTCAATGACATACTGAACCACCGTAGACTCCTGAGGAAATAGATGCTCTGTTATGCTTTCATTGCAGTAATATTTTTATGACAGATCCTCTGAGATAGTGAAACCCAGGAATTTAAAGTTACTGACTCTCTCCACCTCAGATCCTCTGATGATTACTGGCTCATGGACCTCCGGTTTCCCACTCCTGAAGTCTACCATCAGTTCCTTGGTCTTAGTGACACTGAGTGAGAGGTTGTTGTTATTACACCACTCAGCCAAGTTTTCAGTCTCCCTCCTGTATGCTGATTCATCACCACTATCGATGCAGTCCACAACAGTGGTGTTGGCAGCAAACTTGTATATGCTGTTGGAGCTGTACTTAACCACACAGTCATAAATGTAAAGCGAGTAGAGCAGGGGTCTAAGTACACAGCCCTGCGGTGCTCCTGTGCTGGTTGAGATTGTGGAGGAGGTGCTGTAGACTGTTTCAGTAGTAGGGAAATTGCAGTGGGTCAAGGTTGTCTGGGAGGCAGAAGCTAATACGTAGCACGAGCAACCTCTTGAAGCACTTCATGATAGTGAATATCAGAGCCATCAACCTTGGCCGTAGAGAAGAGGGGAAGCGAATGAAATGGAGAACACCAGTAATCCTGTCACAGAAATAAATGATAATGCCAACATTGACAGTAGAGGTAATTCATATTAACTGATTGCCTACGTAAGTTGACTGCTTTTCCATGCTATGCCGGGAAGCCTCAGATTTGTAGTGCCTACTCTTTAAGCAGAAATAATGTTTGAGAAATTCAGAGAATTCAGCTATGAAGTGTATGTTTCATTTCCTGCTGATTCATTGTTTCTCTTAGAAAAATGTTCTTCTATTTCCTTCAGAACAGTAGCTATTTGGTCATGCAGTTTATTCCGGTAAACATAGCTAGACTTGACTGACTTCTTTGACCATGTGTTTCACAGGTCTATATCAGGACCAAAAGATCCTGTCCTGCTAACAAGTCTGTCATATATGTACTTAGTTGCTCTTTTCTTAGGTACGCTTGTACACCTGCTCATTAACGCAAATATCTAATCAGGCAATTGCGTGGCAGCAGCTCAATGCATAAAAGCACGCAGACATGGTCAAGAGGTTCACCCGAACATCAGAATGGGGAAGAATGTGACTTTGTATCTAAGTAACTTTGACCATGGACTGATTGTTGGTGCCAGATGGGGTGGTATCTCAGAAACTGCTGATCTGCTGGGATTTTCACAGAAAACTGCGTCTAGAGCTTACTGAGAATAGTGCAAAAAACAAAAAAAGCATCAAATGAGTGGCAGTTCCGTGGGCAAAAATGCCTCGATAATGAGAGAGGTTAGAGGAGAATGGCCAGAATGGTGTGCAGAAAAGCAGACCTGAATTCATAACACACCAAATCTTCAAGTGGTTGGGCTAGAGCAGCAAAAGATCACAAACATACTCTCAGCAGCCACTTTATTAGGTATAGGAGATAACTAACAATGTAGCCACTGAATGTATCATATAAAATGTATATTTAAAGTGTAGATTAAATATTGAGAGAACTTTCCTCTACTAAAAATAATTCTGAGGTTCCTACTATGGTGACATCTTCTAAATCTACAATCCTCTGAGAGTTTTCAATTTATCTAACTCTAGCCTTATTTACTTTGCTCCTTAAGACAATAAGACCATAAGATATGGGAGTAGAATTAGGCCATTTGGTCCATCGAGTCTGTTCCACCATTTCTTCATGGTTGATCCAATTTTCCTCTCAGCCCCAGTCTCCTGCCGCCTTCTTGTATTCCTTCATGCCCTGATCAATCAAGAGTCTATCAACCTCTGCCTAAAATATACATAAAGACTTGGCCTCCACAGCTACTCTTGGCAAAGAATTCCACAGATTCACCACTCTCTGGCTGAAGAAATTCCTCCTCATCTCCGTTCTAAAGGATGCCCCTCTATTCTGAGGTTGTGTCCTCTGGTCTTAGACTCTCCCACCATAGGAAACATCCGCTTAATTAAGTGGTGGCCATTCCTTCAACTGTCTGAACCTTAAGGCCTGGAATTCTCTTCCCAAACCTTGAGTACTTAGAATTTGGTCAGAATTTGACAGTCAAACAACATTTTGCCCTGGACCAGCTACCGGAAGTCTTCCTCAACCAGCGAGTGAACTACCAGCATGATTAGAGGGAAGACATGGGTAGAATCATTAGTTGTGGATAGAAAACTGGGTTAGATTGATGGTGGATATTAAGTAGCAGGATTAGTAAGAAGGATGGGAGAGAGGGGATGGAGATCATTAGTTTTGGTATATATGAGGGGAAGTCGTGGGATGTAGGGAAGATAGCACAGTGATTTGCTGAGTCGTTCTAAGGTGTGATCAGAGGCTAGAACGTGGTGTCTTTGTGGGCAGAGTTGACAGAATAATAGAAGATTAGATGAATGGAGAGAGGTTTGTGAGTTATATAGGTACTTAGTGATGACACCCACTCTAGGGGAAATAGGATAGGGATCCTGACTGGCTGATTATGCAGGTCCTCTAAGTCTTTCATAGGCAGGCGCCTCAAATGCCAAGAAGGTCTACTTTTGCACAAGTGGCCCATGGATTTATGTGCCATTAAAAATGATGAGGCATACATTGAACAAGAAACAACCCTGCTTCCAGATGTAGATGTCACCTTCTGCACTTTCCTCCTTTAAAAATCCGGTTTCAGTATTTTTAACCTAGAGTTTATTCTCCTGTCCTAAAATTTCAGTATATGATCCATTGCCAGGTACCCACAGCTAACAATCCTACGAAGCATTGTGGAAAGTTTCACTCTTTTAAGAGTGATACATTAAATATGATTTTTTTTGTTGGCTAAATCAGCAGGTTTCGAAAGAAGTTCTAGCAACTTCTAATTCACAACAAAAATCAAGAGATGTCATGCAACAGATGTTGGTCTAATAATAGCAACATACGATTCTATCTCACTTTGAGTACAGAATAGGATATTTATTGTGTGAATAGGACATTTATTGCATTACATATTCTCTTGAACTCCTCATATTGTGAAGTTGCTGCTGCAACTTTAATGAGATTTCTCAACAAAAGATGAATGTGTCACTGCACTCAAACCTTCTGTCAATTTCTATATGGCTTTTTGCCTAGAGATAGTGAGAGAAGCTCTAGGGTAGGGGATCAATTGAACATGTGAAAACTGGGGATAATGGATTTTTTTTTTGCTCTTTTATTGTGGAATCTTGACTGATTGATAGAGGTATTTGTTTATTAGCAATATACGCCTACTTAGTCTAATCTCCTGCTCACTGCCCAAAGCCTTCAATTTTCTTGCCAACATTATCTAATCTTTTTTGTTAAAGTGCCTCAACAGTGATTTCTGTTGAAGAATTTCATATTCTCAGCAATCCTCAAGTGAAGATTTTAATCTGTCCTCATCTTTTTATCTTGATCTGTCTGAATTCTTTTCTGTAATCTGAGTGATTAGTGGAAATAATCTATTCCTATTTCTGTTCTAACAAACCTTCACAATCTTTGATCAGGTTTTTCATTTTAAGAATAGAGGAAAAGAGGTTCATTCACTTAGTTGCTGACTGTATTAAACATGTTCTCCCTCACCCTGCCTTAGTTCCATAACCTGTAAATGACAAAATAAAATACAGCTTGTCTGTTTTAAAATATTCACTTGATTTCTAGCTTCAGCAGCCCCTCTCATCATCGATGGGCAAAGAGCTACCAAAATAACCAGAGGTGGACAAACAGGAGTGAAGCAGCATTAGAGAAAAATGGATGCAAATAATAGATCATTGTACAAAGACGTCAGGCAGTTCCTTCAAATTTATTCTCAAAAAGTTGAAATAATTTTATTAATATTGTGAGCTTTGTGCTTTCCTTTGCTAATGCTGCTCGTAGCCTGTGGTTGAATAAGCTCAAGGTTGATTCTGAAACATTATTGTTAAGAAAGGGTATTAAAGGTTATAGAAGCAATCTAGATAGATGCAATAAAGGTGTAGATCAGTCAACTTCTCGTTGCGGGACTGCCTTGAGGGACTCCATGTCTTACTTTTTCCAAGTTCCTATTACCGCTGACCCTGGTATTTGTAGTGGTAATTGGCCCGAACAGAATTCACAAATTATGAGCCAATAATCTGAGGTACAGTATCCTCCATTCCATGCCTATCCACGTGGCAGTCTAAGTGTATCTTAAGCATTGCTGTTGTATTTGCTTCTACTACTTCCAAAGACAGTGCATTCCTGGCAACTACCACTCTTTTTTAAAAAAAAGACTTTCAACATAAATGTCTTTAAATTCCACCCCCACACACCCAGTCTTAAAGCTAAGTGTCTAGTATTTGGCATTTCCTAACTGGGGAAAAAACAGCTCCTGACTTTCTACCCCTTCTGTGCCTGCCATAATTTTGTGTATTTCTGTCAGGTCATCTTCTGTCTCTGACGCTCCACAGAGAGCTGTCCAAGTTTGTCAAACCTCTCCTTCTAACTGATATTTTCTCACTCAGGAGTCATCCTAGTGAGCTTTTCTGCACCCTCTCCAAAACCTCTGCATCCTTCCTATAATGTGGTGATGTGACCTGCACAGAATACTCTAAACCTGGCCTAACCACTTTTTTTTTTGTAATTCAAATTTTTATTATTATTTATTCTTATTTTACAAAGCAGCACAGCATGTCATGGAGCAGATAGAGTACAGCATATTTACGCAGCCATCCCATGACAGGAAAACAAGTAAAACTTAGAAACAGAAAGAAGTTCTAATTTAAGTTTAAATTAACATACAACCAAAACTGATCCCACGCGTCTCGCACTTTTCTCTCACTGTTAATTCTTCCCAACATGTGTTCATATGATGAAATCTTAATCATTTCCTCAGTCCATTCCTTCACAGTGGGACATCTGGGTTTTTTTCCAGTTTTGCAATACAATTCTTGCAGCTGTGATGAGACCCACCTTTAAAATAGTGAACTTGTCATTGTTTACATTAGGTATCATTGTCCTATCACCCAGGAGACAAAGCCATGGGCACAAGGGCAGTGTGGAACCCGACCAACTCCCCAACAAACCAAGAACTTTACATCAAAATGGACGAACCATGGAACACTCCCAAATCATGTGAAAATACGTGCCCACCTCATTTTTACATTTCCAGCATAAATTATTATCAACAATCCCCATTTTGTAGAGTCTTGTTGGTGTACAATAATATCTGTGTACTATCTTATATTGAATAAATTTCCCTCTCGCTTCCCTAATATGTCTACCCACATTTGATAAAATATTTGACCACACATTATCTTCAATATTGCTTCCCATATCCTTCTGCCATACTGCTTTGAGGTTGTTAGCCTAACCACTTTTAAACAGCTGCAATATGGCTTGCCGATTTTTATATTCAATCCCCTGGCTGATGAAGGCAAATATACTGGAATGCCTTCTTCTCCAACCTCCTGTTCTTTGCATGTGTTGCCACTTTCAGTGAGCTATGGACTTGTATCCCAAGATCCCTCTGTGTATCAATGTTTTTAAGGGGCTTGACTTTTACTGTATACTTTCCTCTTACAGTGACCTTCCAAAATGCAACTCATTCTATAAATCTCAAGTCACCTCATTACTTTTGGAGCTCCCTAATGTCTTTTGGGGTTAATGGATCAACTTCTCATCAGTAACTGTGGCAGAAGTACAGTGGTAGGGCAATGAAATAAACTGGAATCTCAATAATCCAGATCCGTCCTTTCTCCACTAAAGAAGGAGGCTAAGTGAATGAACTGGGGATCTGGGATTGTGGGGAGAAGCGATGGTGGGAAGCGAAGTGCGAGGATTGCAGCTCACTTCTTCATTTCAATGTGATAGTACATTATCTATGTTTGTTGTTTGTATAAATGGGCCTGATGTTGCCAGATGATGTACTTGATCACGTGTGTCTTGTTTTGTACAGAACACAGTATCTGAAAAATTCTGAAAGAGCCAGGTAGAATTCTCCACGTTTATTTAAGTTTTATAAGAATGCTTTGTGTTTTTCTTCACCGTAGACTAAGAATCCACATGGCAATATGTGGCAACGCTGAAGTAACTAAGCTCCTGTTATTTTCTGCAAATATTTCTTCACTCAAAGCATAAAACTGATAGTAGTAAGTGCAATGTATATATATATATATATATAAAATGTGCAAACTGCTTTCAGCCTTGTTCACATATCCCTAACTGCCTTAACTTAAAAATAATGTGTGACAGCTGCTCCATTTTGTTTTTATCTATGTTTACCATTGCCTATGCGTGCAGTGATAATATAGTACTTGGGAAAGCAAAGTTCATACAACAGGAAATCTGAATCATATTTATCTTGCTTTATCTAGGAATTATAATTGCGTGTCACAGTCTTACCTCATTCAGCCTATTTAGACTGTGCAAAATGTTTCTAAAAGCTGCTGACTGTGTTTGAGTGGTTATGTAGAATGGGTCTCTATTCATTGAACCTCAGAAGAAGCAGAAGTGACTTCATTGAACCATATAAGGTTATGAGAGGGATGGTGAGGGTAAGAGTAATAGAAATGACTGTCTACAATTGGGATACATGGCTTTAAGATGCAGTCTTCTAGGATTGAGATGGGGGAGAAGTTGCTTTGTTAAGGGGTAGTGGAGGTATAATTTGTCCATCTCTGCTGATCAGATCACCCCATTCTTGACTAAGCTGTTCCACCATGAACACGATCTGTTATGAGTCAACATGATGTTTTCAGATCAGGGCATGCGTGGCACGTACCTCCGCCGCACCACTCAGGTGTGTTTCTGGGGTACAGGGGCTAGCGACCCTTGTGCCTGTTTTGTGTTCTATCGCTGAGCAGCAGTGAACCATCTGACTGGCCTATCAGAGTTCTGTTTGGGAACTAGTTGACTTGATCATCATTTCTGATCTTTCTATTGTTCACGATTGCATTTAATTAAAAAAATTCAAAAGGTTTTAAGCCTTTTGAATTCCCTACTGAAAAGTCAGCTTATTCTCAGTAGTATATTCAAAGCTGAGCTCATTTGGGTTTCGGATGGCAGTAAAACAGCAATGTGGACTTGATGTGGCAGATCAATTATTAACCTATTGAATAGTAGAGGAGGCTTACAAAGCCTTATGACCAAGTCCCGCTGTGATTTGTTTTGCTCTTGTATATCTACAAATGTAAGTTGTCAAGCCAGTTGGCTGACATCCAGGACTGGATGAAAAAGTCTTTCCTTCTATATAATATTTGAAAGACTAATGCATTGTGTTCAGATCTACAAATCCAGATTCCTGTCCATGAACACCATCACATTTCTTGGCAACTGCTTGATAACCATAATCCTTTATTTGACTCCAAAATGATCTTCTGACAACAAACATATAATCATAAATATCAATTCTGACTCTACCTCAGCTCACCTTCTCCTGAATTCCTCATCCATGCTTCCAATATCTCTAAGCTTGCCATTTCCAATGATATTTTGGCAGTTACCTACATTTTCATAGACTTGAGATAATCTAAAACATTACTCCATTATCCTAATCCATGCCAAGCTCTTTACACACAAAGTCCATATAATTATTGATCCCGTGTTGTCCCTTGCTCTGGCAATGTCTCAATTTCAAAACTCATATCTTCATTTTCAATTACTACTGTGGCCTGATCTCTGCCTTATAAACTTCTAAAGTAGCTTTCAATAGTGTCATTTTGCAAATCATTTTTAATAACCATAAGATCATAAGACATAGGAGCAGAATTACTGTACGCCATTCAGTCCATTGAGTCTGCTCTGCCATTCCATCATGGCTGATTTTTTTTTATCCCTCTGAACCCAATTTTCCGGCATTCTCCCTGTAACTTTGACATCCTGATTAATCAAGAACCTATCAACATCTGCCTTCAATATACCCAATGACTTGGCCTGCACATCTGCCTTTGACAATGAATTCCACAAATTCACCACCCTGTGACCAAGGAAATTTTTCCTCAACTCTGTTCTAAATGGACATCCATCAGTTCTGAGGCTGCACCCTCTGGTCCTAGACTCCCTCACAATCAGAAACATCCTCTCCACATTCACTTTATCCAAACCTTTCAATATTCGATAGGTTGCAATCAGACTTCCCCATCACTCTTCTAAATTCCAGCAAATACATGCCCAGAGCTATCAGTCACTCCTCATATGTTAACCCTTTCATTCTTGGCATTCTCCTGAACCTCCAATCACCTGAACCTCTTCTGGACATTGCCAACCTCACTGTCAGCCATTGTCTTCAGTTGTGAAGCCCAAACGATATAATATGTTGTTTGAACATCATTTGTATTTCATTATTTTTCTTTTCTGTTATGCTGTCTTGCCACTGATGAATCTGATGAATGAAATCACCATTAGCTTCTGGAATTCTCCCACTGAACCCCTCTCTCTCCACTTCTCTTTCCTCCTTCGAGAAGTTCTTTAAAGCCTTCCCTTTCAACGAAGGTTTTGATTTGCTGTTATGTTATTTTCCCATGCAGTCAGTGTCAAATTTCTAATGCTCCAGTGACACACTTTTTCATGTTCTAGTATGTTCAGTCAGTCAGTCAGTAGGTGCCGTCCCGAATCCAGGGTTGGTGGCTATGCATCTGCATCTTCTTCAATCTTGCGGCAGCACCGAGTACAGCCTCTCCTCTAGTTTGTTCTCGCTGGCCACCTCGGCACCGCCTGCCGCTGCCCCCATCGAACTCGAGCCCGAAGCTGTGTTGGCCTCCAGCGGCAGCCGCTTCTTCAAGCTCGGCCCTTCCTTAGGTGGAGGCCTTGGGCAGGTCCAGGCACACGGTGCAGCGCCCAAGTTCATCATGTCTCTTCTAACTAGGTGTATAACATACGATTCATAGATACTTGGTGGGGCTTTAATTTCTTCCAAGGAGCTCACAAGGAGCTCATCCGCCCTTTGTCAGGTCTTGTTTTTTCTAGTCCTGCTGGGTGTCCTCACACCCTCCTCACCAGACTAAGTCCAGTGTGGGGGAGCCAGCCCAAGTCACCGACCACTCGACCATGGCCCTCAGCCCCCGGCTGAGCACTGGGTGCCTGCCCCCCACTGAACCTTGGTTGAGCGGCCGGCGACCAAACCGGAAGTATGTTAAAGATGCACATTAAAGTGCTTGCAATTGCTGTTGTAGTTGGAGTCCTATATCTTTTCTCAATGTAACATAGCAAATTCTTCCTCTTCAGTACTAACCAAATTTTCTTTTGAAGGTTTCAACCTAATTTCCTTTCACATCCTTTCAGTTAGTAAAACCCACCCCATAAAACTCAGCATAATGAAACAATTCCACCGACATAAGAACATAAGAAAGAAGAGCAGAAGCAGACCGTTAAAATTCATCAAGATCATGGCTGATCTTCAGCCTTTGTATCTCCATTATCCTCATCAGTAACTCCATGCCCTTGATTCCCTTAACATACAGAAATCTATCAATCTCTATTTTGAATGAATTCATTGACTGAACCTCTTCCGCCCTCGTGACTAAATCATTCCAATGATCACCCCTTCTCAGTGAAGAAATGTCTGCTCATCTCATATTAATGATTGCTCCTTATTCTGAGGTTGGGACTCTGGCTCAAGCCTCCTCAGCCGGGCAACACATCTTCCTTGCATTCAGCCTCTCAAACTCCAAAAGGGTTTCGTAAGTTTCAATGAGATTTTCTCACAACTTTGTAACTCCTGTCAATCTGTCTTCAAGCTGCAAACATGCAATCTTGGAACCAGTCTAGGCAATCTTCATTGTACTCCTTCAATGGGAAATGCATCCTTTCTTAATTAAGGAGATGAAAATTGTACTAATGCACCAATTTGGTCTCACCATGGCCTTTGGCTGTTATATCTGCAAACAACCTGAGCAGATTAGCCAAAAATAAATATCCTTTTGGAAATCCAGGCTGACTCTGTCCAATCCTGCTATTGTTTTCAAGTATTTTTAACACTATTCATTATATATTCTAGAATTTTCCCTGCTTTTAATGTTAGGCTCACAGTTTCTTGATTTCTCACACTTCTTGGTTGAATAATCGGGTCACATTTAGTACCTTCCAATTCATAGGAACAATTCCAGAGACTACAGAATTTCAGAAAAGATTAACTACTAGAGTGCTCAATACGTCTTCCACTGCCTCTTTCAGAGCTCTGCGAACTGGATAGCTGGGCCTTTGGATTTATCCGCCTTCAAGCTCAGCAGTTTAACTTGTAGCATTTTTTGATGACTACATTTCTTGCAGTTCCTCATTTTTGCTATATCCTTGATTCTTTAACATTTCTGGCAGATTTTATGGCTTGTTTCATCAAGTCAGACACAAATTAGTTGTTTAATTCATCTGCTATTTCCTTCATAAGTTATGTTCTCATCTTTAGCAATAAAGACCCTCATTTGTCCTTGCTAGGCTTTTCCTTATTACATAGTTACAGAAGCTTCTGCAGAACATTTTATGTTTCTAGACAGCCTACTCTTGTTTTCTATCTTGCCTTTCTTCATCATTTTCATGTCCTTCTTTACGAGTTTGGAAATGCTTTCACTCCTCAGGGCTTTTACTATTTCTGGCATCTTCATAAGCCACTACCTTGGATTTATCGCTATCTTTAATTTCTCTTGTCATTCACAGATGAATCAATTTCTTTTGGGAGTTTTGTAGCATAAAGGACTTCTCTTGCAATTTATGCATTACTTCTGTGAATGCTGGACATTGCCTGTCTGCTGTATTTTTTTTGAAATAACTTAATTTCTGAATTACCAACGGTCAACTCTCCCAGTGGTGACCAGTGGGAAACCATTCCACTATTCTGAATCATACTTAGGATAAGGGCAGATGGTTGTTAAGTCAGTCTTTCCAACCCCAGGATAGTCCTAGACCCAACCAGCTTCCAGCACCACAGTGTAGAAACAATCCATCTAGTCTGTGATGTCCTGGTCTTCTGCCTCGTTCCATGTATCTACACCTGGACTATAGGTTCTATACACTACTCATTATGCACCCATCCAAAGTTATCTTAAATGCTTCAACTGAACCTGCATCTACCTCTTCCACTGGCAGCTCACACCACTCTCATAAGAAAGGATCTTTGCCTATGATTGCACAAGTTGCACAAGCTGCAAATCCATTTGTTATTCCTCAGTAAATGGAGCGGCAGGACCTAATAAATATTCTACCATGTACTGATAAGTGCCAAGTAGCATCTGTCTCACAAAGATGACAGGCAATAGCCAGCAGGAGGGAGTCTAACCACTTAACCAAGACATCAAAGGGTATTAGTTTCACCAAGTTCTCCACCCTAAACACAATGGATCAGAAGCTCAAATGGACCAGCTAAGTACAGTAAATACTACATAGCAGCTACAAGAACAGGCTAGGGGCTAGTTACACACAACCTGGTACCCTAGAGTCTTTTCAGCATAGTGCATACAAATTAGGAGCAGCATACTCACCTGGAGAGTCTGGCTCCTGCAACATACAGATGGATCGATACCATCCAGAGCAAAGCAGCCTACTCGATTGGTAACCCCCTCCTCCTGTATAATCATCCTTTTCTTTTATCTATTGCACTGTGACTGCACTGTGTGCCAAATGCACTATGTTTGCTAACCTAACCATTTCAACAGCATGTACCAGAACCTGCACCCTGTATTGCCAAGAATGAGGAGCACCACCAGGAAGTTACACACCATCCTAACTTGGAAGTATATCACTGGTTACTGGTAGGACCTGTACAGCGGGGGCGGTTTGCACCTGAACTAGAGGGGAACTTAAATCATAGTGGATAGATTGGCTACTGTTGCATGGGGTGGGGAGGCTTACACTGGAGCTGCAGGGGGATGGGAACCAGAGTGCCAGAACAGATCGTGGAGTGGTTGTGGAGAAACATGTTGTTAAGCCTACATACAAAGTCAGGAATTGAAAGGTTGAGCATGGTAGGACTAATGTTCTGAACTGCATATATTTCAATGCAAGGAATATGGTAGGAAAGGTAGATGAGCTTAGGGCATTGATCAGCATGTTGAATTATGACATTGTAGCCATTAGTGAAACTTGGTTGCAGGAGGGGCAGGACTGGCAGCTCAAAGTTTTGGGGTTTTGTTGTTTTGGATGTGATAAGGGGGGAGGGCATTACTAGTCAGGGAAAACATCACCGTAGTGCTCAGTCTGGACAGACTAGAGAGTTCGTCTGTTGAGGCTTTATGGGCAGAACTGAGGAATAAGAAAGGTATGACCACATTAATAGAATTATACTATAGACCACCCAATGATCTGCGGGATGTAGAGGAGCAAATTCGTAGAGAGATTGCAGACTGTTGCAAGAAACATTAGGTTGTGATAGTAGGTGATCTTAACTTCCCAGGTACTGACTGGGACTGCCATGATGTAAAAGGGCTGGATGGGAGTTTGTCAAATGTGTTCAGAAAAGTTTCCTTCATCAGTATACAGAAGTTCCAACTAGAGAGAGTGCAATATTAGATGTCCTATTAGGAAAATAGACAGGACAGGTGGGAGAAGTTTGTGTTGGGGAACACTTTGCAACCAGTGATCATAATGCTATTAGTAAGTATGGAAAAGGATAGGACTGGTCTTCTGTTTGAGATTCTAAGTTGGGGAAAGGCCAATTTTGATGGTGTCAGAAAGGATCTGGCAAATGTGGACTGAGACAGGTTGCTTTCTGTCAACCTGCGCAGCAACTTTGAGTGTCCTGTGGACACGGACCCCAAGATCTTACAGATCCTCCACACTGCCAAGAGTCTTATCATTAATATTATATTCTGTCTTCAAATTTGACCGACTGAAATGAACTACTTCACGCTTATCTGGGTTGAACTCCATCTGACACTTCTCAGCTTAGTTCTGCATCCTATTGATGTCACACTGTAACCTGTGACAACCCTCCAGACTAACCACAACACCTCCAACTTTTGTGTCATTGACAAACTTACTAACCCACCCTTCTACTTCCTCATCCAGGTCATCTATAAAAATCACAAAGAGCAGAGGTCCCAGAACATAATTCCTTGAGAGTGGCAGCACAGGTAGAAAGGGTCATAAAGAAAATTAGAAGTGTAATTTTTGATCCTTCAGTTAAATTCGAAGAGACTTGGAAGCCATTTATTCAACATTTTCATTTACAAGGATGTTGCCTGGATTGGAGGGTGTACCTTATGAGAATAGGTTGAGTGTATTTGGCCTTTTCACCTTGAAGCGACGGAGGATGAGAGATGACCTGATGGAGGTGTATAAGATGATGAGAGGCATTGGTCCTTGTAAATCTCTTCTGCATTCTCTCTGATTTGTATCCTTAATTCTCCCTTCCTTTCCCCTTACTCTTGATTTCTATTTAGAGAATTGCTTTTCAATTAGAAGTAAGCAAATAAGAAAAAACTGCAGCTCTTTAGAGAAATTTAGCGTTGTGAAGGGTATGCAGATGGCAATAGACGGTATTTTAGATTTGGCAAATTATAAGGAGCATGCATATTGTGAACAAATAAAGCTGATGATGACATAGTTGCAAAAATATTTTGTTGGTCTTCAATTGTTGTTGCCATGTAGATGTTAAAGAAAATATAGAATATGAAGATGCCTGCATTTAGACAGAACAAGTGTGTTGATAAATTTGGGTGTGGTGATATTTCACATGGGTGCAAATCAAAACCACATTTTCATTACTCTCTCACACATTTCCCAAATTGCAACACAGCTTCATGAGGCTTGACTGTTTGTTCAATGTTCAGTGGCCAACAGTTAATCCCACGTTTACCTTGCTGTAAGGTGGATTTAATTGTCATGGTTTTTTTGAAATAAAAGGGAAATGTTCTTCTAACAGATATTGTTCTGTTTTTGTGATAGCTGATTGAAAATGCTGGATCATTTCTATCAGAAATTATTGATGTAATATTTAGTGTGTTTCTATTTGCAGAATAGTAAAGTTAATATAAACTATTTTTTTTTAAACTGCTGATTTCTACATGTATGTTTTGAAAATCATGCTTTGTATTCGCAGGCTATACAATTCTTGATTGCTATGTTTTATTTTTAGAACTTTAAAATTTTTTTTGAAAAAGTTTTTGAATCTAATTCTAAACTTAAATGCCCAGAAATTGGATTGATCAGTAGCGGATTTTATGCACAAAAATGTCTCAACCTGTTGTAGATCATTCTAGTGATGATTTTTGGGTGAACTCATGCCCATCACAAAAATTATATCTGCTATTTCCATGTACAATTTCACATTTAGCGCACAAGGTAATCTCCAAAATCATACAAGCTGTTTTTCTCTGATGGTCACTTCCTCACTGACAAAATTGATGCTAGATGCTGGAGTCCATTATTAAAGATGAAACAGCGACATATCTTGATAGCAGTGATAGGATTGGGCCGAGCCAGCATGGATTTACCAAGGGCAAATCATGCTTGACTAATCTATTGGAGTTTTTCGAGGATGTAACCAGGAAGATAGATGCGGGAGATCCAGTGGATGTGGTGTACCTTGACTTTCAGAAGGCATTCGATAAGGTACCACATAGGAGATTGGTGGGTAAAATCAGAGCTCATGGCATTGGGGGGAGGATATTGACATGGATAGAAAACTGGTTGGCAGATAGAAAGCAAAGGGTAGCAGTGAATGGGTGTTTCTCGGAATGGCAGGTGGTGACTAGTGGGGTGCCACAGGGCTCGGTATTGGGACCACAGCTGTTTACGATTTACGTCAATGATTTAGAGGACGGAATTGTGAATAACATCAGCAAGTTTGCTGATGATACTAAGCTGGGTGGCAGTGTAACATGTGATGAGGATGTTAGGAGAATTCAAGGTGACTTGGATAGGCTGGGTGAGTGGGCAGAAACTTGGCAGATAGCGTTTAATGTGAATAAGTGTGAGGTTATTCACTTTGGGAGCAATAACAGGAAGGCAGATTATTATCTGAACGGTGTGGAGTTAGGTTAGGGAGAAATACAAAGAGATCTAGGAGTACTTGTTCATCAGTTTCTGAAGGTGAATGAGCAAGTGCAGCAGGCAGTGAAGAAGGCTAATGGAATGTTGGCCTTTATTACAAAGGGAATTGAGTACAAGAGCAAGGAAATCCTTTTGCATTTGTACAGGGCCCTGGTGAGACCACACCTGGAGTATTGTGTGCAGTTTTGGTCTCCAGGGTTAAGGAAGGACATCCTGGCTGTGGAGGAGGTGCAGCGTAGGTTCACTAGGTTAATTCCTGGGATGTCCGGACTGTCTTACGCTGAGAGGTTAGAGAGACTGGGCTTGTACACGCTGGAATTAAGGAGATTGAGGGGGGGATCTGATTGAGACATATAAGATTATTAAGGGATTGGACAAGATAGAGGCAGGAAATATGTTCCAGATGCTGGGAGAGTCCAGTACCAGAGGAGATGGTTTAAGAATAAGGGGTAGGTCATTTAGGACAGAGTTGAGGAGGAACTTCTTCTCCCAGAGAGTTGTGGAGGTGTGGAACGCGCTGCCTCAGAAGGCAGTGGAGGCCAATTCTCTGGATGCTTTCAAGAAGGAGCTAGATAAGTATCTTATGGATAGGGGAATCAAGGGTTATGGGGACAAGGCAGGAACCGGGTATTGATAGTAGATGATCAGCCATGATCTCAGAATGGCGGTGCAGGCTCGAAGGGCCAAATGGTCTACTTCTGCACCTATTGTCTATTGTCTATCGTCTATAAAATTACAGGGCAAATGTTGCATCCTACTATTTTTAAGGATCAGTTTCAGCTCAAATGAAGCACATTTTGCTCCCTGCTTGCTTTATTGCTGTGTAAGGTGATACTGCTGGCATTAGGAGACCTGGCTGAGCAGCTACACGACTCAGTATAGTCTGCTCAGACACCTTCCAAAATCCACAAAATAAAACTGTGAGAGAGCTTTCCCCAGCTTTCGTTGCTGATATTTTCATTCAGCTGTTGCCTCAGTGGTAACATCCCTGGTTATTTTTCACTCACAACATTGATTGGTGAGCAGTCTCACCTTTGAAGGATGCAATGTTTTGGGGTGGGGGGGGGGAATGAGAATGTATTCAGACACAATTGTAATAACAAAAGATAAAATTTTAAAAAGTCAGAAATTATTACTTTCGGATCTGAATTTCGACAATGAATAACCCTGATTCTCTATTTTGTATGTTGGCTTTAGTGTTTTTGAGCCAAGTGGGGTCATAGATTTGTGCAGCATGGAAACATGCCTTCAGCTCACTGCACCCAAACTGACCATCGTGGTCAGCAAGACAAATCCCCTTTGATCACATACCTCTATGTCTTGCTCATTTAAATATCTGTCCTGATGCCTCTTAAATTTTGTACTGTTCCTGCCACATCACTGAGTCTATGGTCTGGCCATTGAAAGGCTGCTTCCTTTCTCTGAGTCCACACAGATGTCCTTGATGATCCAGGGAAAAACTGCCCTAGCCGGACCAGCTTCAGACTGCATCCCAGGACTAAATGTAGATGCAAACTGTCAGTGGGCTGCACGAGAAACCATGGTGGGAAGTGAGTTGGTGCACTCAAAAGGGATACAACTTACACAATCTTGTAAACTTTTGAGTGGGGGGCATACTGCACAGTAATTAGTCATTTTGGATTCAGAAAGTAGAACAGTGCATCATAAGATCAGGTGCTTTGGCCCACCATTGACTATGATGCCAATCTGAACTACCTGCCTGCACACAGTCAAATTCCCTCTATTCCCTGTCAGTTTGTGGTTCTGTATTAATGCATCTTATGAGTTGGTGTTGCAACTGCTTCCACCACCTCCCCTAGCAACATGTTCCAAGCACCCACCTTAAACCTATATCTTTCCAGTATTTGGTATTTCCACCCTGGGAAAATGACCCGGGTTATCTATGCTATTTATGCCCCATAATTTTATAGACAATGGACAATAGGTGCAGGAGTAGGTCATTCGGCCCTTTGAGCCAGCACCGCCATTCACTATGATCATGGCTGATCATCCACAATCAGTATCCAGTTCCTGCCTTATCCCCATAACCTTTGATTCCGCTATCTTTAAGAGCTCTATCCATCTCTTTCTTGAAAGCATCCAGAGACTTGGCCTCCACAGCCTTCTGGGGCAGAGCATTCCACATATCCACCACTCTCTGGGTGAAAAAGTTTTTCCTCAACTTCGTTCTAAATGGCCTACCCCTTATTCTTAAACTGTAGCCTCTGGTTCTGGACTCACCCATCAGCGGAAGCATGCTTCCTGCCTCCAGCGTGTCCAATCCCTTAATAATCTTATATGTTTCAATAAGATCCCCTCTCAGCCTTCTAAATTCCAGAGTATACAAGCCCAGTCGCTCCAATCTTTCAACATATAACAGTCCCGCCATCCCAGGAATTAACCTTGTGAACCTATGCTGCACTCCCTCAATAGCAAGAATGTCCTTCCTCAAATTTGGAGACCAAAACTGCACACAGTACTCCAGGTGTGGTCTCACCAGGGCCCTGTACAGCTGCAGAAAGACCTCTTTGCTCTTATACTCAATTCCCCTTGTTATGAAGGCCAGCATTCCATTAGCTTTCTTCACTGCCTGCTGTACTTGCATGCTTGCTTTCAGTGACTGATGTACAAGAACACCTAGATCTCGTTGTGCTTTCCCTTTTCCTCACTTGACTCCATTTAGATAATAATCTGCCTTCCTGTTCTTACCACCAAAGTAGATAACCTCACATTTATCCACATTAAACTGCATCTGCCATGCATCTGCCCACTCACCCAGCCTGTCCAAGTCACCCTGCATTCTCATAACATCCTCCTCACATTCCACACTGCCACCCAGCTTTGTGTCATCGGCAAATTTGCTAATGTTACTTTTAATTCCCTCATCTAAATCATTAATATATATTGTAAACAGCTGCAGTTCCAGCACTGAACCCTGTGGTACCCGACTGGTCACCGCCTGCCATTCTGAAAGGGACCCGTTAATCTCCACTTTTTGTTTTCTGTCAGCCAGCCAATTTTCAATCCATGTCACTACTCTGCCCCCAATACCATGTGCCCTAATTTTGCCCACTAATCTCCTATGTGGGACTTTATCAAGGGCTTTCTGAAAGTCCAGGTACACTACATCCACTGGCTCTCCCTTGTCCATTTTCATAGTTACATCCTCAAAAAATTCGAGAAGATCAGTCAAGCACGATTTCCCCTTCGTAAATCCATGCTGACTCGGACCAATCCTGTTACTGCTATCCAGATGTGTCGTAATTTCATCTTTTATAATTGACTCCAACATCTTTCCCACCACCGATGTCAGGCTAACCTGGTCGCCCACCCCCTCAGCCTCCATGCTGCAGACAAAACAGTTCAAGTTTGTCCAACCTTTCCTTTTAGCCAATACATCCTGGTGAACTCTTCTGCATTCTCTCTATAAACTCCACATCACCCCCCCCCCCCCACCCCGCCATAGTGCGGTGGGCAGAGCTGATCACACTACTTCAGATGTGGCCTACACAAAATTTTAAATGGTTGATGCCTTGACTAATGAACGCAAGCATGCCTGCTATATACCTTCTTTGCAACCCAGTGCCCTTCAGTTTTCCTGCATTATTGAATGGGACATGTCAGGGGAATTTTTAAAAGTACTAAATAAGTGCTGCCACCATTGATATTGGAGCAACTTGGCTAGAAGTGCAGCTACTCCAGAGTACAAGTGTTTGTACTATAGCTGGGATATTGTCTGATCCCATAGCCTTTGCTGTATTCAATGCTCTCAGCCGTTTCATGTCACGTTGGCATGCATCAAAATGGCTGGAGGCTGGCATCTTTGAAAGCTGAGATGGATCATTTACTTGCCATTTCTAGCTGAACATGGTCATAAATGTGATGGATTTTTTTTCTTCAACACTCACATGTAGGAGCCTGCCAGAGATGATAAAGGAGATGTTTTTGGAATCTCTGTGTAGTTGGCTACTATCACTCATGACCACTTATAGTAAAACTGCAGGGCTTTGATCTCAAACAACAGGAATTCTGCAGATGCTGGAAATTCAAGCAACACACATCAAAGTTGCTGGTGAACGCAGCAGGCCAAGCAGCATCTGTAGGAAGAGGTGAAGTCGTCGTTTCAGGCCGAGACCCTTCGTCAGGACTAACTGAAGGAAGAGGGCTTTGATCTGCTGGGTTTAACGTTGCTTTGTTCTATCTTGTGCATGCTGTTTTTGTTCAGCTTGCAAGTCATCCTGTGTTGCAGCTCCACCATTTGCAATGGTATCACAACTATTGATGCTGTCTACCAATGTTGAAAAGTAATTACATCTTGAAATCTAGCAGACTGGTGTACAAGCGGTTGAAGTAACGCTACAACCAGTAAATGTCTTTATTTACCCTGACTCCCAGCAACTCTTTCATGATACAGACTTTTAGGTAAGAGTGCTGATTTACTAAAGTGAATCAGGTAGTTTACTACCTGAACTCCATGTATTAGGTTGGGACAGGTTACACAGATTAAGATTTTACTTCCTGGAATTTGGAAGGGTGAGATGTGTACAGAATCAAGAACGAAGAATTTAGCCACCTCTGCATGCAAAGGAATTCCATTACAAAATTTGCAAATAAGGTAATTGTTAATTTTAGAGCTAGCATTTGTTAATTTTTCTTAATGGAATGCTTGATGAGATGAAGGGAAACGCCAGGTATATGAAATTAGGCTGCAGGTCAGCCACAATCTAAGTAACTGAACAGAAGAGACTCAGGAGGCTGCACAGGCTACTCTTGCTTGTACTGTATGTTCTATATTTGAATGGCGAGATTGAGAGAAGAGTTAAGTAGAGAAAACAAAGGGTTATAAGTAGCCACTAATAAATCCAAAATTGCATTCAGAAGTGGTTTCCAGAGAGGACTTTGTGAAAGTAGAAATTCCTGCTTCTGCCTGCCTGTTTGCTTGTCTGTGTGTCTGTGCATGATTGCCTGCATCTGTGCCCGCTCAACTCTTCCTGTCTGTCTTTGCTTACTTGTGATAGACAGTCTACTTGTCTGACTTTCTGCTTTTGCACTTCACTGTGGCAGGTTCAGTGAATCTGCCGACTTGTCTATTTGTGTCTAATTGACTTTGGCTTCTTATGCCTGGTTCCCATTTTCTGTTTGTGCTTGGATGCCTGTGTCTGTCTGCTTTCTTGTCTGCATCTAATTTTCTGTGTCTACACATGTCAGTTTGCCTGTTGGTTTTGCTCGCACCTCTCTATCAGTGTTTGATTGGTGTCTGACTGCTTGTATCCTTCTGCATTTTGTCGGAGTTTTATATGGCTATTTAATCCGCGTTTAATTTCTCATGTCTGCCTGTATCTGATTGGCAGTGCCTGCCTACCTAGTTTTATGTCTGTCTAATTATCTATTTCTGCCTGTGACTATCAGTATCTAACTGTGTTTACCTGTACATTACTGATTTCCTGTCTGCCTTTATCTAATTGTCTGTCAGCTTGCCTGTCCCCTCTCCTTATCTACCTGCTAGCCTGTAATTATATAGTTGCCAGCATCTTTTTTTGTCAAAGACATGTTGAAAAGAGAGAAAACACCCTGTGCTCAGTTTATAACTCAGAATTTTCCATTTAATCTTCATAAAGCATGTAGTTTAAAATTGGGCAGACGTTTACCTTGAAGGACATAAATTGACCTCTTGGGAATTTACAACAATCAGCAGCTTTGTGGCTAGTTATAATTTTTATCTTTCAGATTTTTAAAACTTGATTAAAATTCTGGTGGTGGACCACGTGAACAATTTTCTTTGTTTAAAAATTGGATCAGAAAATGTAAGTGCTGAAAATCCTTGCCCAAACATCTCCAAGTCCCTGAATATCCAGATTCAAACATCCCCTAAAGTAATCACTGTGTTGTGTAAGAGCTGCAGCCTGTGCTGTTTCCCACATGTCACTGATAATGAGATGACAAGTTTGATCCAAGCTGAGAACTCGCTGTTCATTTTTGATGAGATGAGCATTTTGATGAGATGTGTGACAACAGGAAAATGCAAAGCTCTTTCAACACCATTCAATCTATTTTGGCGCCTGAAAAATATACCATGAAACTCTCAGCAACACTTTGGCAATATTGAATTTTACCCATCAGTTTATTGGAACACTTCATTGCAATGTGCTAGATTTAAGTGTGAGGTCAAAATGAACACGTTGCAGGGCATATTTAGAAAATATATGATAAAAGTCAAATGCAAAAAAATACATTGGAAAAACTGATTATAAAACAGTAACAGAATCCATGCTGATGGAGATAAGAATTAAAAAGTCATTTTATCCTATAGTGAAAGGGAAATGGGAAAGGAAGACATACACAAAAAGTCTTGGGAAATGACACTGAACAGAATTGCAACTAGACAGTCACTTTCCATCATGAAACAACAGACTAATAGTCATGTGAGAATTGCAACTGCCTGGAAGTTAATTGGCCAGAAGATATAGTACATGGAGGAAACGGAATGAGGGTTATACAATGTGTTCGTGGCCCAGCCTATAACATAGGGCACTTGCAACTGGATCCAGGAATGGAAAATGAGGTATTATGCAATATGCTTTAGGTTATCATGGAGAAAAATTTTATTTGTCATATCATGGAAGCTTCCTAATTGGCTACCTGATGATGTTTTCAGCCTTGTTAGTGTTCCTCTTATTCTGGTAGGCGGTGACAGAGCTAAGAGAGTCATTGCCTCTTAGCTTCAGTAACCTGGTTTCAATCCTGACCTTGGGTGCTGTTTTGTGGAATTTGTATGTTTTTCCCCTGACCTTGTTTTCTCTGGATGCTCCTGTTTCTACACACATCCCAAAGATGTGCAGGTTGGTAGATTATTTGGCTGCTGAAAGTTGCTCCTAGTGTACAGGTGATTGATAGAATATGAGGAGAGACGAGAAAGCTGATGGGAATAGAAACATAGAAAATAGGTGCAGGAGTAGGCCATTTGGTCCTTCGAGCCTGCACTGCCATTCAGTATGATCATGGCTGATCATCCAACTCAGAACCCTGTACCAGCCTTCCCTCCATACCCTCTGATCCCTTTAGCCACAAGGACCATATCTAACTCCCCCTTAAATATAGCCAATGAACTGGCCTCAACTGTTTCCTGTGGCAGAGAATTCCACAGATTTACCACTCTCTGTGTGTGAAGAAGTTTTTCCTAAAATATTGAGAGAATAAATTGAGTTTCGTTTGGATTAGTTCAAAATACTGTAGATGTATGATGGTCTGCATGGTCCTGGTGCACTGAAGGACCTATTTCTATGCTCTAAGCTCTTTGACTGTCACTGTGGATTCTGCAGGGTTGTTAGTGAAGTTGACCACTATCATTGATCAGAAAGTTGGGGCTCCAGGCCTTTTGGCTGTCTACTAAAGATGGTGCTAGGTTCCTTCATAGCTCTTGATATTCAGCCTTTGCTTTCCAGCATATTTTCCATTGCATAATATATATTCGAATCAGTTCTAGGTTATATATTTCTATCAGGCATTTTTTTGAAGTCTGTAGCATTAAAGTCATGAATTGATTCTTGCCAGACAGAGATATTGTGAGATCTTACTTCCTGATGATCTAACCTGGCACTCTGTCCTATGCACGTTTATCAGCTGACTCAACAATTTGTGGTGAAAGGAAAAAAAAAGTGTGAGTTTCCAGCAGTGGAGCAGCTGGCTGGCATGGCGGGGAAATCGGATGAAGGAGGAGCTGTCATCATCCATGGTTGTCACTTTGCCAGTTGTCATCGTTCTGCGTGTGCTTGTCCTCCTCCATACTTTGCTTTTGCCATCTGTTAGGCATTGTTCTGAAAGGAAAAGAAGCATGCTAGTGATATTTGCATGCGAAGGCTGTCATGGATGAATAGATGCCAATGTGCATGAGACATGAATTTTAAATGTGAGTTTTCCACCTTCTAAGTATGTGAGGATGAGAAAAAGGACAGGGATGAATATTAATTAACAGAAAATTTTGGTTGATGAGTGATTCAAGTGGATAAAGCTGATGCTACAGTTAGTAGAAAATATGAATTAGAGAGGTACTCACCTTGTCAATTTAAGTCAGATCAGTAAACTTTGCACTGCATCAATAGATTGGATGCGAAATTCCAGGCATCAAAACCCATATCATTGATGTCTGCTACTACTGACTCCCATGCCTTCTGTGTATCTGCAATACATTTCTCCTTTCTTTGCAACTTCTTCTGCCTCTCTTCCACCAAGAAATCCAGTGTGCCATTCATCATTCCCCCCATTACCTTTTATACAATCTTCCAACCATTCTTGAAGCCACAGCACCTCGTCCCTTTAAGGAGTGCATTTTACCTTTGGATAGTGTGAGCCACTATTGATATGGTGCACCTGCTTAGATATGGAATCAATAAATAGTTTGAGTCATGATATCTGCACACAGAATTCATAAAACAACAGGCTTCACTCATTTAACACATAATGAACAAATATATATTTTATTGATCCCAGAGGAAATTACAGTGTTACAGTAGCATTACAAGTACACAGATATACACATATTAGAAGAAAAGTAAGAAAGAATAATAAATAAGTTACCTCAAACAGTCTAACAGGTGGGGCGGGTCATCACTTCCCCAGCTATAGGTTGACTCATTGTTGAGTCTCATGGCCAAGGGTAAGAGTGACCTCATATATTGCACTCTTTGGAGCAGCACACAGTTTTCTTAGTCTATTGCTGAAAGTGCTCCTCTGTTCAGCCAAGGTGGCATGCAGAGGGTGAGGAACATTGTCTGGAATCGCCAGGATTTTCTGTAGGGTCCTTTGTTCTACCACAGCCTCCAGTATGTCCAGTTTGACCCCTATAACAGAGCCAGCCTTTCTAATCAGTGTATTGACCCTGTTGGCTTCACCCTGATGCCATTGCCCCAACATACCACAGTATAGAAGATCGTACTGGTGACAGCAGACTGGTAGAACATTTGAAGGAGAGGCCTGCATTCGTCAAAGGACCTCAGTCTCTTCAGGAAGTAGAGGTGACACTGGCCTTTCTTGTACACAGCCTCTGTCATCCAGGTGCACCTCGGGTACTTGCAGGTCCTCACCACATCCACGTCCTCACCATCAATAGTAACAGGGAGCTGTGCAGGCTTGGTCTTCCTAAAGTCCATCACCATCTCCTTTGGCTTACTGGGGTTGGGCTGCAGGTGAGTCAGCTAGCACCATTTGACCAAGTCCTCCACCGGGGCCCGGTATTCATCCTCCCTTCCTCCTTTTAAATATACAACTATTGTCGAGTCATCAGAGAATTTCTGCTGATGACATAACTCAGTGTTGTATCTAAAGTCTGAGGTAAACAGGGTAAACAGGAAGGGAGCCATTATGTTCTCCGCCATTATCTGTTTCAAGGGTTTAGCTAATTTATATCCCCCATATATAACTATGTGTAACTGTTTTATTCAATAACTTTAATTGTTTAATAAAACAAAAATAAGCTTTTAAACTAGTGGGCCATCAAAGTATGAAGTAATTTCACTGGCAGAATGTCTGGAGGCAAAAAGATGCAAATGTAAGATAATTGCCAAGACAACATCAAAAGATAAGACAGCCTTAATTTCTATTCCATTAATCCAGTATGAAATTGTATGCTCTGCGTGAAAGTTAAGACTTCAGAGATTTAATAATAGCTTTCAATAAGTATAGGTATATGCTGCAAAATAATGTATCTTCAAAAGGATGTACCTCAAGGTACATGGTTGCACCTATTATTAAGGATCCTTATCATCCAGAACGTGCCCTCTTAGAATAGAGAACGTAGAATAGTACAGCACACAAACAGGCCTTTCAGCCCACATTGTTGTGCTAAAACAAATAAATCAGTATTCAAAAGGCCAACTAAACTAATTCCTTGTACCTACAATAATGTCCAAATCCTTCCATTTTCCTCACATTCATGTGCTTATCCAAACATCTCTTATAAGTCCCTAACATATCTGCCTCTACTACTACCTTGGGTAACACATTCCAGGTGCCCGTCACCCTTTGTGTAAAAAAAAACACAACAACTTGTCCCTTGCATCTCCTTTGAAATTACCCTCTTTCACCTTAAATACATGCCCTCAAGTATTGGACTTTTCAACCCTTGGAAAAAGATACTGTCTGTCTACTCTATCTTTACCTCTCATAATCTTATAAATCTCTATCAGATCTCCCCTCAGCCTCCACTGCTCCAGAGACTCAAAAATGTCCAACCCCTCATTAAAGCGCATGCTCTCTAATCCAGGCAGCATCCTGGTAAACCCCTTCCGCACCTCTCCAAAGCCACAACATCCTTCCTATAATGGGGCGACCAGAACTGTATCTATTACTTCAGATGTGACCTAACTAGAGTTTCATAAAGCTGCAACATAACTTTCTGACTTTTGAACTCAATGCCTCGACTAATCAAGGCAAGGATGTCATAAGCCTTCTTAACCACCCTATCACCCTGTGTGGACACTTTCAGGGACTATGAACTTGGACCCCAAAAATTCTCTTCTCATCAACACTGTTAAAGGTCTTACAACTAACACCGTACTTTCTACACACTTGGCCGGATGAAATTCCATCTGCCATTTCTCCACTCATTTCTGCAACTGATCTATATCCTACTGTATTCTTTGCCATTCATCTACTCTATCCACAACACAACCAATTTTCATATCATATGCAAGCTTACTAACTCACTCATCTACATTTTCCTCCGGGTTATTTATATGTATCACAAACATATAGATCCATGCAGAGCACCACTAATCACAGTCCTCCAGCTGGAAAGAGTCCCTTTGAACACTGCCCTCTATCATCTATGGGCAGGCCAGTTCTGAATCCAAATGGCCAATTTACCATTGATCCCATTCATCTTAGATTGCTGGATGAGCCTCCCATGAGGGACATTGACAAACGCCCTACCAAAATCTATGTAGACAACACCCACAGATCTACTTTCATCTATCACCCTCATTACCCTGTCAAAAAAACTCAATCAAGTTAGTGAAACGTGTTTCTCCAAACAAATCCATGTTGGCTTTCCCTAATTAGGCCATAGTTTTCCAAATGCTCATAAATCCTACCCTGAAGAATTCTCCCTAGTAACTTCCCAATCATTGACATGAGACTCACTGGTCTTCAGTTTCCAGGATTATCCCTGGTTCCCTTATTAAAAAAATGGAAGAATATTAGCTACTTGCCAGTCCTCCGGGATCTGAATTGTGACTAGTGAGGACGCAAAGATACTGATCAAAGTCCCAGCAATCTCTTCACTTGCCTCTTTCAATAACCATGGGTATATCCCTTCAGGCCCTGGGGGCTGACCCACCTTAATGCTCTTTTGTTGATCCAACATTGCCTTCTCCTTTACTTCGACATGCCCAAGCATATTTGTACTCTTGGTACTGATCTCCCTATCCTCTAAGTCTTTCTACTTGGTACCATCTCCTTACTATCAGGGAGGCTTCTTCCCATCTACCATCAGATTTCTGAGTGGTCCATCAATCCATGAACACTTCTTCACAATTTTGCTCTCTCTGCACAATTTTTTAAAATATATTTCTAATTGTAGTTTATTGTAATTTTTACGTATTGCGCTGTGCTGCAGCTGCAAAACACCATATTTTTTGACATACTGTTTGTCAGTGATAAAAAACCTGATTCTGATATCTCTGATATCTTGTGTGGGCAGTGGCCAGGTGGTTAAGTCATTCGTCTAGTGATCTGAAGGTCGTGAGTTCAAGCCCCAGCCAAGGCAGCGTGTTGTGTCCTTGAGCAAGGCACTTAATCACACATTACTCTGCAACGACACCGGTGCCAAGTTGTGTATCGGTCCTAATGCCCTTTCCTTGGACAACATTGGTGGCATGGAGAGGGGAGACTTGCAGCATGGGCAACTGCTGGTCTTCCATACAACCTTGCCCAGGCCTGTGCAAGGTGCAAATCCATGGTCTCATGAGACTAACAGATGCCTATAATAATAATCCCTGTAAGAAATAGGATTAATAGTAGGCTATGGGAAAAAATATCTGTTAGTTCAAAAGTTGAAAGTATATTTCTGTACATATATGTCACCATATGCTATCCTGATTTATTTACTTGCAGGCATTCACAGTAGAACACACACAGACTGACAAACAACCAATTTGCAAATTGAGACACATTGTGCAAATACAAAAAACACTAATAATAATAAGTAAATAAACAGCACCGGGAACATGAATAATAGAATCCTTGAAAGTGAGTTCATAGGTTGTGGAATCAGTTCAGTGTTGATGTGAGTGAAGTTATCTATGCTGGTTCAGGAGCTTGATGGTTAAAAGGTAATAACTGTTCCTGACCCTGATGGTGTGGACCTAAATCTCCTGTACCTCCTTCCCAAAGGCAGTAGCAAGACGAGAGCATGGCCTGAACGGAGAGGATCTTTGATGGATGCTTTCTTGGGGAAGCACTCCTTGTAGATATGCTCATGGTGGGGAGGATTTTTTTCTATGATGGATTTGGCTGTATCCACTATTTCTGTAGGCTTTTCTGTTCTTGGGGATTGGTGCTTCCATACCAGGTCGTGATGCAACCAGCCAGGATACTCTCCACTATGCATCTGCAGGAGTTTGTCAAAGTTTTTGATGCCATGCTGAATCTGTGTAAACTTCTCAGAAAGTGGAAGTGCTGCCATGCTGCCTTTGAATTAGAATCAGAATCTGGTCTAACATCACTGGCATTTGTTGTGAAATTTGTTGTTTTGCAGCAGCAGTACATTGCAATATATAATAGTAAAAATTATAAATTGCAATAAGAAGTATATATAAAAAAAATTAAAGCAAAAATGACATCTCATAGGCATTCTAGAAATTCACCCTCTTGGGATCTAGCACCAACCTGATTTTCCAAATCTACCTGCATATTGAAATCCCCCATGACTTTTATAACATTGTCCTTTTGATATGCATTTTCTGTGTCCCATTGTTATTTGTAGACCCATATCTTTACTACTGTTTTGGGGCCTGCTTATAACTCCCAATGGGGTCTTTTCACCCTTGCAGTTCCTTAGCTCTCCCCATATCAATTCAGAATCAGAATCAGAAATCAGATTTATTATCACCGGTATGTGTCGTGAAATTTGTTAACTTAGCAGCAGTTCAATGCAATACATGATATTATAGAAAGCAGAATAAATAAATAAATAAGTTATGGTGAGTATATATATGTGTATATTAAATAGATTTAAAATAGCGCAGAAACAGAAATAATGTATTTTTAAAAAGCGAGGTGGTGTTCACAGGTTCAATATCCATTTAGGAATTGTATGGCAGGGGGAAGAAGCTGTTACTGAATCACAGAATGTGTGCTTTCAGGCTTCCCGATGGTGACAATGAGAAGAGGGCATGTCCTGGGTTCCTTGAAGATGTCTTGGGTACTACAGAGGGTGGAGCTGACTAACTTTACGACTTACTGAACCAATCCATGACACCCAGGAACTTGAAGTTCTCTCCACTTCTGATCCCTCTATGAGGGTTGGTTCATGTTCCATCGTTTTGTTCTTCCTGAAGTCACGATCAGCTCTTTCATCTTACTGCCGTTGAGTGCAAGGTTGTTGCTGTGACACCACTCAACTAGCTGATATATCTCGCTCCTGTATGCCCTCTCATCTCCATCTGAGATTCTACCAGCAATAGTTGTATCATCAGCAAATTTATTGATGGTATTTGAGCTATATCTAGCCACACAGTCATGGTTATAGAGATAGAGCAGTGGGCTAAGCACACACCTCTGAGGTACGCCAGTGTTGATCAACAGCGAGGAGGAGATATTATCACCAATCTGCACAGATTGTGATTTTTCGGTTTGGAAGCTGAGGATCAAATTGCAGAGGGAGGTACAGAGGCCAAGATATGTAACTTATCGATCAGGATTATGGGAATGATGGTGTTAAACGCTGAGCTATAGTCAATGAACAACATCCTGGTGTTTGTATTGTTCAGGTGATCTAAGGCCGTGAGAAGACCCATTGAGATTGTGTCTACCGTAGACCTCTTGTGGAGATAGGCAAATTTCAGTGGATCCAGGTCCTTGTTGAGGCAGGAGTTGCTTCTAGCCATGAACAACCTCTCATAGCATTTCATCACTGTAGATGTGAGTGCTACTGGGTGATAGTCATTTTGGCCGCACACACTACTCTTCTTAGACACTGGTATAATTGTTGCCTTTTTGAAGCAGGTGGGAACTTCCGACCACAGTACCGAGAAGTTGAAAAAGTCCTAGAATATTTCCACCAGTTGGTTGGCACAAGTTTTCAGAACCTCACCAGGTAGGGCCTGCCGTCTTGCGAGGGTTCACCCTCCTTAAAGACAGCCTGACATCAGCCTCCGAGACAGAGATCATGGGGTCACCAGGTGCAGCAAGGATCTTCACAGCTGTACTTGTATTCCCCCTTTCAAAGCGGGCATAGGTGCCGCTGAGCTGCCGTTCATGCAATTCAATATCTTCCAACCCTATGTCATCTTTTCCTAATGATTTAATTTCATTTTTCCACTAACAGAGCCACATCAACCCCTCTGCCCAACTGCCTGTCCTTGTAATCCAATGTGTATCCATGGACTTTATGCTCCCAGCTATAATCTTCTTCCAGCCATGATTCAGTGACGCCCACAACTTCATACTTCATACCTGTCACTGTGCTAAAAGTTCATCTACCTTATTCCGTATAACGTGCGCATTCAAATACAACACCTTCAGTCCTATATTCGCCCTTTTCAATTTTGTTCACTTTTTACACTGCAACTCATTCTGTCGACTGCAATTTTGCCTTATCATCAGCCCCTCCTCGCCAACAGTCTCACTACACACTGACTCTGTTTGCGAATCAATTACTTCATCCTTAACCCTATCACTCTGATTCCCATACCCCTGCTAAATTAGTTTAAACCTCCTGAATAACTCAAGCAAACCTGCCACAAGGATATTGGTCCCCCTCAGGTCCAGGTGAAACCTGTCCCTATAGTACAGGTCATACCTTCCCTAGAATAGATACCAAAGATCCAGAAATCTGAATTCCTGCTCCCTGCGACAGTTCCTCAGCCACGCATTCATCCTATTCTTACCCTTACTGGTGCATGGCACGAGCAGCAATCCAGCGATTACGACCCTGGAAACCCTGTTTTTGAATTTTCTATATTGCTTCCTAAAATCTGTTTTCAGGAGCTTCACACCTTGTCTTCCAATCTCATTGGTATCAATATGCACCAAACTCACCCTTGCCCTTTAGAATGCCATGGACCCTATCTGAGACATCCCGAACCCTGGCATTTGGGAGGCAACATACCATCTGGTTACCCAGAGAATCTTGTTCCTGTTCCTCTGACTATGAAATCTCCGATTGCCACTGCAATACTCTTTACCTCGCTTCCCTTCTGAGCCACAGCACCTAGACTCAGTGCCAGAGACCCAGTCACTGTGGCTCACCCCTGGTAGGTTGGCTCCCTCAAGGGTATCCAAAGTGGCATACTTATTATTGAGGGGAATGGCCACAGGGGTACTCTGCAGTGGCTGCCCTTCCATCTCCTGACAGTCATCTGGTTACTTGTCTCCTGCAACCTATGGGTAACTACCTCCCTGTAGCTCTATCTATCACCTCCTCATTCCCTCATGTGAGGTGAAAATCATCGAGCTGCAGCTCCAGTTCCTTAGTACATTCCCTGAGGAGCTGCAGCTCGGTTAGCCTGGAGGCTAGAGGTCTTCCAGTATTCCCACATCTCACACACAGAACAAAACACTTCCCCAGGAGCCATTCCCAGTGCACGAACTGTGCCCTAATGGAAGAGGAATGAAGAATAATTAAGAAAATAAAAGAATAAGTGAAACTTACCAGATATCTACCTCACCAAGCCTGATGAGCCAAAACCACTCCAACAGTGGCCCACTCATAACAATGGGACTCCAACAATGATCGCTCCGCTTGTGCTGTCTTATTTGTATTTGCCCTTTCTAGTCAATCCCGGTCACTGATTGGTTGCAGTCCAACTTCAAAAGAAAACACTGCAGAGCTATGCCTTTATAATCTTGAGTGTGAATTTGAGTCGAAAGATAGCTCTCTTCTCATGCTCCTGCTCAGTGATTGGTCGCAGTCCAACTCCTTTGGAGAATCCTGCACAAGGACTCCCAAGTCACTTTGCACCTCTGATTTTTGAATTTTCTCCCTATTCAGAAAACTGTCTACACTGTTATTCCTTCTACCAAAGTGTGTGACCATACACTTCACTACACGATATTTCATCTGCCACTTCTTTGCCCATTCTCCTAATCTGTCTAGGTCCTTCTGCAATCTCCCTGCTTCCTCAACAGTAGCTGCATCTCCACCTATCATTTATAAACTTGGCCACAAAGCTTGCAATTTCGTCATCCAAATCATTAACATATAAAGTGAAAAGAAGTAGTCCTGATACCCACCATTGCGGAGCAACACTAGTCACTGACAGCCAGCCAGAAAAGGGCCCCTTTATTCCCAATCTTTACCTCCTGCCAGACAGTCAATCTTTTATCCATGCTAGTATCTTTCCTGAAATACCATGGACTCTTTACCTTATTCATCTCCATCCTATACGCCGATTCGTCATGACCTTTGTTTCGGCCAACGACAGTGGTGTTGTTAAATATGACATTGGAGCTGTACGTAACCTCACAGTCGTAAGTATAAAGTGAGTAGAGCATGGGTCTAAGCATACAGCCTTGTTGTACGCATGGTGTTGATGGTGATGGTGGACAAGATGTTGTTGCCAGTCAATACTGACTGGGGTCTGCAAATGAGGAAATTGTAGATCTAAGTACACAAAGGGGTTTCAAGACCTAAGTCTTGGAGCTTACTGATTATTTCTAGGGGATGATAGTGTTGAATGTAGAGCAATAGTCAGTGAGGAGCATCCCGATGTATGTATCCTCACTGTCCAGATATTCCAGAGGTGAGGGAAGAACCAATGAAATGGCATCTGCTGTTAACCTGTTGCAAGTTGGAGTGAATCCAAGTCACTCCTCAGGCTGGAGTTGAGATGCTTCATAACCAAACCTCTCAAAGCAGTTCATAGCAGTGATTATAAGTGCGACCGGATGATAGTCATTGAGGCACGTTATCATTTTCTTCTTGGGCACTGGTATAATTGAAGCCTGCTTGAAGCCAGTGGGTACCTCCGATGTCTGAAGGGAGAGGTTAAAGATGTCAGTTAAAGACACTTCAGCCAGTCGACTCCACTGCCAGACTCCACAGGTCTTCTGTACCCAGCCAGGTACACCTTCTGGGCCAAATGCTTTCAGTCATTTCACCCTCCTGAGGATGCTTTCACATCAGCCTCAGAGACTGAAATCACAGGGTCGCCAGGGACTATGGGAGTTCTTGAAGTTGCCTCCCAGTTCTGTCAGTGAATGAAAGTAAAAAAGGCATTAAGCTCATCTGGGAATGAACATTTTTTTGTCACATATGTTGTGTGATTTTACCTTGTCAGAGGTGATAGCATTCAAGGCCTGCTACGGCTCTTGAGCATTCTTCAGTTACCAATCCGCTTACTTTGGATTTTATATTGCCTGATAGCTTTTTTACCTTTCTTATAAGTCCTCAATATTTCTGGGGTTATATTCAGCCCTATATTGTGGCCGTTGTTAGGGGGCATACAGGTAACCTCCATCAGTGACATTATGCCCCAGCTATTTCAAAGCTCCACCTAAAATTATTCTATATCATGTACAGAGTCAATATCATAATGTAGCTACAGCTCCGTTTCCTTTCTGTATATCCTTAAGGAATGTCAATGAAAATATATCCAGGAATATGGTGGAAAACATGGGAAAACAGGACTAATATGTACCTTTTTCAGAGAACCAGCACAAGGTTAACGGGCTGAATATTCTATTTCTATATTGTTTGATTCTGTGAACACATGCATGTATAACTCAAACATTAGATGTTCAACTAAAACTCACTTGAAGGCATAAGTAGCACGTAACATTAATTTAGAGAAGATTTATGAATGTTTTATCATTTTTATGGCATTTGGTAGTGTATTGTGTGGCATTCAATTTTCTGTTTATGATGGAAGTTCCAGGAACTAAGCAGCAAAATTGGCATATATCACCATTGCCTGCCTTTAATGGGTAAAATTTACACACACCGATTATTTTTTTATTGATAATCCTTAGGAATGTTGCTAATGGCAGTCAGTCTTCACAGTTCTGACGTGTATGTATATGAAAACTAAATTACTTATCTTTTCATATGATTAGTTCAGACTTCCACTGGCACCCCAAGCCTATTAATTACTTCAGGCAAGTGTTATGTCAGCATACATTAACAATTATTCACATAATGGGTCGGCAGTTAAATTAATATTTTGACTAATTAATCATGGTGCACAATCAGAGAGCACTGAAAAAAGAACAAATGAAAGATAGAAGTTCTATTTTAATGTTTTTCTCAGCCTCAGATATCCCAAATTGTTGAAGTTTCATCATTATTATATTGGTCTAAATTTTTCCTCAGGAAAATCATAAGTAACAATACAAAAATTGGGTATGTTAGTGTTGTCTTCTATTCCAAGTAGATCTTTGGGGGTCAAGGTTGAATAGCCTCTAGAATTTATGATGTTTATCTGTGAATTCTTTGAACTTGGATTGTCCTTTGTGCACCAACTATCACATGTGCTTGATCAAATGTGGTTTTGATCTTCCAGCTAGGAGATACAAAGGAACTGGAGATCAAGCTCATACAAGCACACATACCAATACACACTTGGCATACACAGATACATTAACACAGACATATGACCATAAGAAATAGGAGCAGAATTAGGCCATTCGGCTCATCATGTCTGCTCTGCCATTCCATCATTTCTGATTTATTTTTCCTCCCAACCCCATTCTCCTGTCTTCTCCCCATAACTTTTGACCCCCTGATTGATCAAGAACCTATCAACCTCCACCTTGAATATACCCAATGACTTGGCTTGCACAGCCTTCTGCGTCAATGAATTCCATAGATTCACTGGCAGCCGTCGATCCCAGGGGATCATGGGTTTGCACCTCCGGTGGACTGTGTCCTCTCCAGGGCGCAAGCCTGGGTGGGAACATTTGAAGAACCAGCTGTTGCCCATGCAGTGGGTTCCCCCTCTCCACATCACTGGTGTAGTCCAAGGGAAGGGCAAGCGCTGATACAGCTTGGCACCAGTGTCGTCACAGAGGTTGCCAGAGTGAAGTTGTAAACTGCCTTGGGGACCGTGGCTCTGGGGGTTTACTCCCGAAGCCTTTCCCACGGGTGGGTATAGCTGCAAGGCAGCGGAGGTTTAAAATCAGTTTTCCTTCACCTAGGCAGACTGCCATCCAAGGCTGACGAGCCCCAACTGCCCAAAACAACTGGTTTTGAGGCGCCAGTGGTCTGCCTTTGCCCCTTCTTTTGTCAGTAGAAACAGTTCCACTGGGCCGAGTAGCTAAGCGACACGTGAAGGCGAGTTGGACTTGGTTGTCAGAGGCTGTTAGAGATGCATGTCATTTGGAGCACTCTATAGGAATTGGGGCTTATCCCCACTACCACCTCCAGCTATGATAACCTTAGCAACCGATAGATTCACTACCCTGTGGCTAAAGACATTTTCCCTCATCTCTGTTCTAAATGGATGTCTCTAAATTCTGAAGCCTGTGCCCTCAGGTCCTATAATCCCCTACTGTAGGAGACAGCCTCTCAACATCAACATTCTAGTCCTCTTGAAATGAATGCTAACATTGCATTTGCCTTCCTTAGCACCGACTTAACATGCAAGTTAACGTTTAGGGAATCCTGCACAAAGACACCCAGGTCCCTTTGCTTTGCACATCTGTATTTTGAAATTTCAACCACCCATTTGATGACAAGCCATCGATTCCTTCATCCAAATCATTGACATATAATGTGAAAAGAAGTTGTTTGCAATACTGCCACCTGCAGCACACCACGAGCCAATGGCAGCCAACAAGAATAGGACCCCTTTATTCCACTCTTTGCCTGCTGCCAGTCAGGCAATCTTCTATCCATGCTAGTACCTTGCCTGCAATACCATGGGCTTTTATCTTGTTAGGCAGCCACATATGCAGCACCTTATCAAAGGCTTCTGAAAATCCAACTAAATGGCATGCACTGACTCCACTTTGTCTATCCTTCCTGTTAATTCTTCAAAGAATTCCAATAGATTTGACAAGCAAAATTTCCCCTTTAGAAAACCATGCTGACTTTTTAAAAATTTTAATCCCTTCCCCACAGTTCTAGCAAACATGCCTGCAAGGGTATTGGTCCCCTGTGGATTCAAGTGTAATGCAACCTTTTTGTGCAGGAAATGACTTCCCTAGAAGAGATCCCAGTAATCCAGAATCGGAAATCCTGCCCCCTGCACCAATTCTTCAGCCATGCATTTATTGGCCAAATTATCCTATTCTTACCCTCACTGGCATGTGGCATAGGCAACAATCCAGAGATGACTACCCTGGAGGGCCCACTTTTCAGCTTTCTGCCTGACTCCCTATATTCTCTCATCCAGGACCTCATCCCTTTTCCTACCGATGTTGTTGGTACCAATATGTACCATGACTTCAGGTTGTTTGCCCTCCCTTTTTAGAATGCTGTGGAGTCCTTTACCCTGGCACCTGGGAGGCAACATAGCATTTGGGTGTCTCAAGTCCACAGAATCTGCCTTCTGCTCCCCTAATTATGGAATTGGTTATCATTCCTGCACTTCCCTTCTGAGCTACAGAGCCAGACTCAATGCTAGATAGCTGATTGCTGCAGTTTTCCCCTGGTAGGTCATTTCCACCACAACAGTATCCCAAGCGGTTTACTTATTATCGAGGGGAACGGCCACAGGGGTACTCACACTGATTCGTGTTCTCTTTCCTTCTCCTGATAGTCACTCAGCTACCTGCCTCCTGTAACTTCACGGTGTAGCTCCTCCTGTTGCTCCTGTCTACCAGCTCCTCATTTCGTTGTTTGGGCCAAAGGTCACCCAGCTGCAGCTCCAGTTCCTAAAGTCAGTCTCTCAGGATCTGCAGCCTGGTGCACTGCATGCAGATGTGGTTATCAGGGAGACCACAGGCCTCCCAGGTTTCCCTCATCCCATACAAAGAACACAGCACTACCTCCAAACCCATTCTTAGCACACTAGCTATGTATTAACAGAAAACCAATTACCATAAACTTACTTATTTACTCTCTTAGAACCTCCGTCTATACTTGTCCAAGCCTGTCCAAACAACAGCCACTCCGATTACACCTCCCTTCTTTTCATTGGCCCTGCATTGACTTCAGCCGGCTGAAAAGAGCCAAAAGCACTGGAGCTCTTTTTAAATCTTGTGTTGCACCACCAACAAGCAGCCTGTCACGCTGATTGCAGCCCGCCAAAAAGATCCTTTTAAATCTCGCGCTGCGTTACCAATGAATGACCTCTTGTGCTGATGGCAGCCTGCTGAAAAGAGCCAAGAGCATCAGAGCTCTCTTAAAACCTCATGCTACAGCACCGACGAGCGACCTCTTGCGTTGATTGCAGCCCACCGAGGAAAAAGCCGAAAGCTCGAAGCTCTTTCTAAACCTCGCACTGCGGCACCAACAGATGACCCCTCACGCTGATTGCAGACTGCTGAGGAAAGCCGAACACACTTTCTGTTTATCACTTCAATGTCCCTTCTCAGTCAGCAGAGCTGTATGGTTTTCTAACATTGGAGTGATCTTTAGAACCTACTCCTGGTTACTTTGGCTCATTCACCAGCATCAGAGTCTTGGAGTCATAGAGCACTGAAGCAGAGAAACTAGTCTGTGCTAGTCTGCTTTGCCTAGTCCTATCTATCTGTACCCAGACCATAGTTCTCCATACCCCTCTCATCCATGTATCTATCCAAACTTCTCCTAAATGTTACGATTGAATCCGCAGTTATCACTTGCACTGACAGCTCATTCCACACTCACGCCATCCTCTGAATGATGACTTTCCTCCTCAGATTCCCCTTAAATATTTCACCTTTTGCCCTAAACCTGTGACCTCTAATTCTATTCTCATCCAACCTGAGGGGGAGAAGCCTTATGAATTCACCCTATCTCTACCCCTCATGTCACGTGGTCGGGTGGTCGGCGACTAAACCGGCTCCCCCACCAGGCTTGCCTGGTGAGAAGGGTGGCTAGACACCCTGCAGGATGAAAAACAAGACCTGTCAAAGGGCAGGTGAACCCTCTCGTAGGGTCAACGGCCATCTAGCAAACACGTGCCGTGAAGCGCGGAAAGGGCATCCCTTGCATCGAAGCTTGGTCTGGCCATTCACTGCAACAGGACTTCCCCCAGCCGTCTTGGACCCCACCATGCCGCTGGATCCGGGAGGGGATGTCGAGAGGGTGAGTCTGGACCAGTGCAACCCCCTGCTCACCTAAAATCCATTCACACACACACTGTTCCTTTCTGAGGAGTGAGGTCAACCCCACTAACTGACTGAAAGAAACCACCATCATCCTATGGGATGGATAGTCAGAGAGAGAGAAACCCCTCATGAGTTTATATACCTCTATAGATCACCCCTTATTCTCCTGTGCTCCGCGGTGTAGCGGCTTGTGCAATCACTGTACCACACCGCTTATCACCAGTCGGGGCTTGACTCACACCACTGCCTGTAAGGAAGTTGTATGTTTTCCTTGTGACCACGTGGATTTCCTCTCATATTCCAAAATACAGTTAGGGTTTGCATTAGGGATTTGTGGGCGTGCTATGTTGGTGCCAAAAGTATGGCGACACATGGCTGGCAGACTGATGCCAGCACAATCCTTGGACCGTGTTGGTTTTGATGTAAGACAACACATTTCACTGTATGTTTTGATATCCGTGCATCAAATAAAGCTAATCTTTAATGTTTAACCTATTCAACCTTCCCCGTCTCAGGTCCTCAAGACCCAGCAACATCCTTGTAAATTTGCTCCGTAGGTGTAGAAGGCCTCAGAGCGCTCTATGGAAGAAGAGAAACAGTCAGTCTTCTCCTATTCTAATCAATGATTATCCCCTAACTGATATCACTAAAGCAGTTAATCTGGTCAACTGTGCCACAGAAATGATGCCCATCATGATGATGTCAGCCAAAAAAAGACTTTGGAGATTAATTTTACTGTTTCTGAGATAAGTAGGTTGCACCACATGTATTACACATTCAATTCTTTCCTGTGGTGTGTTTGTGTTTCCATCGTCTTTTCGGACAGTGAGTTCTAGAGTCCCTCCTTTCTTTGATGAAAACATTCTTCCCCTTCCATTATAAATCTGTGCCCCTCTGATTACTGACTTATCTAGTTAGGGAAATGAAAGCTCCAAAGTTGAATACTCAGCATTTTAGGAACCTCGATTAAATCAAGAATCTCTTCAGAGAATCCTCTGTCCTAAAGGAAACAACTTTGTTGCCTTGTGCTTACACTTCTCCATCTAGAGACTTGTGAATCTTAATTGGGAGCTGCACAAAACAGCACAAACATATTTCCAGTGAGAGCAGGAAGCAGTCAGAGTTTTCAAAGCTGCAGTTTCCTTCTGACAGCACAGCTTCAGTTTACAATTGTAACGTGTGCCTACGTTAATTTCAATATTTTCCTGGACCAGACAGCTTCTGACGCTTTCTGCAGTTCAGCCTCTCTTTTCCACACTTTCTCAAACCGCTGAATTAAATCATCAGTTAATCCTTGAACTGCATAGAATAAACAAAGGATTCTGAACTCCCACTGGCTGATTGAATGGTCTTCGAAATGGTTGTTTTCTCCCCCATTAAAGTTATGTTGTCTTCATACAATGAAGATCATTTCCTGAGAAGATTACACACTGTTATTTAGTCATTCTTATAATAGTTTTGCTAGCAATTATTTTTCAGAAGTACCTCTGAGTTCAAATTCTACAATGGCCCTTGAAAAATTTGAACTTAGTTTTAAAAAAGAATATGGAAATAAGATTAACTTTGAGGTTGGATGTCTGAAGAAAAACCATAAGAGTATTGGAATAGTGGACTCTGGATTTTATACAAAAGAATAAGCAACTTTTTTCACAGAATGAAGAAAATGCAATTTCCAGTTGTTTTATGTAGTCCTGAGTTTTCTTTGCACGAAGGCTGTGCATTTTAATGTGAGGTGCTAATCAAAATAGGACATACATGGTAGGGCATTGAAGAATGCAGTAGAACAGAGGGATCTAAGAATAATGGTGCATAGTTCCCTGGAGGTGGAATCCCATGTGGATAGGGTAGTGAAGAAAGCTTTTGGTATGCTGCCCTTTATAAATCAGAGCATTGAGTATAGGAGTTGGGATGTAATGTTAAAATTGTACAAGGCATTGGTAAGGCCAAATTTGGAGTATTGTGTACAGTTCTGGTCACCGAATTACAGGAAAGATGTCAACAAAATAGAGAGAGTACAGAGAAGATTTACTGGAATGTTACCTGGGTTTCAGCATCTGAGTTACAGAGAAAGGTTGAACAAGTTGGGTCTTTATTCTTTGGAGTGTAGAAGGTTGAGGGGGGACTTGATAGAGGTATTTAAAATTATGAGGGGGATAGATAGAGTTGACATGAATAGGCTTTTTCCACTGAAAGTAGGGAAGATTCAAACAAGAGGACATGAGTTGAGAGTTAGGGGGCAAAAGTTTAGTGGTAACACGAGGGGGAACTTCTTTACTCAGAGAGTGGTGGCTGTGTGGAACGAGCTTCCAGTAGAAGTGGTAGAGGCAGGTTCGATATTGTCATTTAAAGAAAAATTGGAAAGGTATATGGACAGGAAAGGAATGGAGGGTTATGGGCTGAGTACAGGTCAGTGGGACTAGGTGAGAGTAAGCGTTCGGCACGGACTAGAAGGGCCGAGATGGCCTGTTTCCATGCTGTAATTGTTATATTGTTATTTGTTGGCAAGGGTTCATTCTCTTCTTGGATCCTTTATTGATGTGAATTCAATAGATCGAAATGTTTTGTGGATGCAGTTGGATGTGCTGCACAGCATCAGTTCTCTTTCTGCAGGAAAAACCCAGGCACATGTGGGGGGATTAAAAAGAAAGATTAACCAGTAAAGACAGAGTGTCATGACTTCAGAATCTTTCAAATTACACTCGGTGGCCACTTTGTTAAGTACCTGCTTGCTAATACAAATACTTAATCAGCCAATTATGTGGTAGCACCTCAATGTACTAAAGCATGCAGACATGATGAAGAGGTTCAGTTGATGTTCAGACCAAATGTCAGGATTGGGAAAAAATGTGATCTATGTGACTTTGACTGTGGAATGCTTGCTGGTGCCAGATGGAGTGGTTTGAGTATCTGCCAATCTCCTGGGATTTTCACGCAAAACAGTCTCCAGAATTTACAGAGAAGATACACAAAACATCCATTGAGCAGCAGTTCTGTGGGTCAAGATGTCTTATTAATGAGAGAAGTCAAGGGAGAAAGGCCAGGTTGGTTCACATTGACAGGAAGGCAACAGTAACTCAAATAACCATGTGTTAGAACAGTCGTGTGCTAAATGCACTACATGTCGAACCTTGGAGTGGATGGGCCACAGCAGCAGAAGACTATGAACAATCAGTTGCCACTTCATTAGATATAGGAAGTATCAAATAAAGTGGTCACTGAATGTACTTCACAGCTGAAACCATTCCTGAAATAATAGGATTCCAGGTCAAGTTTAGACAGTAGGTAATGGTTAGTTTTTAGTATTAGTAGTGGAGTCCTGACAATATTTTATCTCTCTCTTTTGACAAAATAAACCTAAAATAAAAACTGAAAAGTCTGGAAATAATCAGAAATGCAAGCCGTGTCAATGGAGAGAAAAACAATTTGTTTTACGTATGAAGCACCATTCTGCTGAACTTTTATGGCTGTTTCTAATTACTTGAATTTCCCAGTAACTCTCACTGAGTAAATAGGTTGTATTTTTTCAATCCAGTAAACTCTTTCTGTCTTCACTGTTGCAGACTTGTCCGTTAAACTTTTCCAGTATATTCTGTTTTATTTTTGCTTTCTTGGTAATATCAACTGTTAAGAGAGAAAGAATCATGCAGAAATAGTAGAAGGAAATATATCTCATCAAAGAACTGGGCCACTTATTTTGTGTCAGCCTGTCTGAGTTGGTGATGTCATCTGAGGCAGAAGATCACGGATTCGAGCTCTGCTCCAAGCTTTGACATATATTGTTGGTTGACATTGAAGAAGTACTGAGGGAGAGCTATATGGTATTTAGAATGAGGCCTGTCTGCCTGCAACCATGGTTATATGAGATCTAATGGATCTGTGCCAGTCTAACTGGTCATCATTATTGAGCAATAACAATCAATCCAAAGATATACATTCGTGAATTCAAGGGTACAAAGGGTTATAAAAAGCTTGAATTAAACCTATTCCTTGTATTAAGTGTAAAGGCAGATACCCATGAACAATAAAAGTCTTGTAATTCATTTGAACAAGAAAGGACATAAATCTTTGAGGCATAAAACAACCATAAGCTCACAAAGCTGAAATAGGAAAAGTTCTAAGCCCTATTAAAACATTTTCAGTAAGTGTGGTAGTGGAACAAATAGCAGTAATCACAACTTCCTTGAAATTTTTCATTTATTTATAAATTTCATTGAAATTTATCAGTCTAAGCATATGTACAGTTTAGAACATGCCAATTTTGTAGGTTTTTGATACAGGAAGTTTTTCAGAAAAAAATCGTTGAGGAAAGAGTTGGATATATGACCTAATTGAGGTTTTAATCAAATACATTAAGAAGATTTATTTCCTTAAGTGGGTGCTTCCACAGGGAGGGAATTACTAACCATTGAAAAAGATTGAAATGGAAAATGAAGAGAATATTTTTCAATCAGAGAATTTCAATATCTGATACACGATAAGTAAAAAGGGCAGCGGAACTTGACACCAAAAAGGTAATTTTCAAAGGTATGAGGCATGTACATACATGAGGATGAGGAATTTCGAAGGCTCGGGACCAGAAGTGGAGTACTCTTTCAGAAAGAATACACAAACGTAATTAAGGTCTTTAAAAAAATTATAAAAGGAATCAGTAGTGAAATTACTGTTATTTTTATGCTGATGTTGCAATAACTTTACATTGAAAGCAAGTAACATATCTAATATTGTCCTAAGGAAATAAGACATAGTTAATTGTATCAAGAAAAATACAGGGTTTGGGGATAGAATAGGGCAACATAGCTAATTTTGGATTGCAAATATGAAAAGCCATTTTAGATATAATTATTTTAATGCTCTAAGATTCAATTGTAAACATAACTGGAAGCTAATTTGCTAGCAAAATAAGAGGATTTCAAGAAAACATAAATTGACTTTAATACTGATGATTAGAGTGTGTGTAATTACTGGAGTGTAGCTGATTTATAGAACAGACTTCCAGCAGGGATTTTACTGATATGACATTAGTCCTCAAGAAAGGAACTGCATAAGATCAGCTTGTAAGCAAGACCTGAAGTTGTACAATTGATGATGGTTGAGATAGTTGTGCTGCAAATTCTGACCACTTAGTTTCCCACTAACAGATCCAGTGCGACACTTTGAAGATCAACCTGGCAAATTTTCAACAGTTTTAAATATCTTGCTTTCTAGGTCAGGAGATGAACATCTGTAGTTCAGAGGCAGAGAACTTCAGCAGTCTGACTGAGGAAGATACAGTGTGGGAGAATGTCGAGTGTAACCGCCATGTCCTCAGCCGATACATTAATCCAGCCAAGCTAACACCTTACCTTCGACAGTGCAAAGTCATCGATGAACAGGATGAAGATGAGGTCCTAAATTCACACATGCTGCAGTCCAAAATTAACAGAACAAGTAAGTACTTTCAATTATCTTTCTAAACGTTTTCAGTTGTGCTACTCAATAAATATCATGTTCCTACTGCTTTATGTCAAATAAGAACAGTCTGTTTTAATGAGAGAAAATGCATTGTTTTATTTATTCTTGAGATTTGTTATATATGGCAAAACCAACATTATGGCTCATCAGAAGCCAATGATACACAACCTTTCACCACTGTAGGCCCTATGGCAAAGATGCTTTTATAGTGCTATTCAGTAGGCATAATAAGATAGTGGAATTGTATTGGGATATTGTGCAAGGGTAAAAAGACCCTGTTGAGAGTTATATACAGGCCTCCAAACAGTATCCAGGATGAGGGATATAAATTCCAATAGAAAATAGAAAAGGCATGCAATAAGGGCAATGTTACAATAGTCATGGGGAAATTTCAATATGCAAGTAGATTGGGAAAATGTTACAAGGAGTCGGGGTGGGAGCAGACCCAAGTGCAGGACACAGGCACAGAGGTAGAATAAACAGAAATGTATTTATTGATACCTACCAAGAAGGCCAGAGCTACCAGGAGGATAAAAAGCCAACATGGACATGAACGTTGGATAACAACCCGGTAAAACCTGGACCTGGACTTGGACTCAGACACAAAGCCTGGACTTGGACTTGGACTCGGAACCTGGACTTGGAATTGGACTTGGATACGGAACCAGGACTTGGACTTGGTCTCGGACACAGAGCCAGGACTTAGACCTGGTCTTGGGCTTGGGCTTGGACTCTGGACTTGAACTTGGGCTCGGAGACAGAGCCTGGACTTAGACTTGGACTCGGACTTAGAATGACAAAACAACGATAGTCCATTCGAGTAGCGACAAACTGCCTGCCTACTCAGCTGGATACGAAACAACAAAACAACAGTCCATTTGAGTAGTGGCAAACGGCCTGCCTACTCAGCTGGATACGAGACAACGAAATCCAAACCACGACAGTTCATTCGAATCTCAGCTCGGAGAAGCGGCCACCAGCCAGCAAATCTCAGCTGGCCACGGAAATGGCAGAATTCGTACCTTTGGCTCAGAGTGGCGGCAAACGGCTGGCTACTCAGCTGGACATGAAAACGACTGAATCCACAAAGCAACCCCAGGCACCGGAGCCACGTAGAGTCCACAATAAACGGGGACCGGAATCAGGCACAACTGCACTTGCTCAGGTGCCGGTCCAGCACCGAGTAGCTGTAAGCCGGAGCTTTTATGCTCCCCCGGCTCGGATGGGAAATAGGTGCCTTAATCAAGGCACCCGATGGACCACAGGGAAAAGGAAATAACTGGAATGAGGAGTTAATGGACCTGACCGTGACAGAAAATCATGTTATGTTCAAATGATGTTATCCTGACACCAATGGCGGGGAAGATGTTGGAGTTCATTACTAAGGATGAGGTTTGAAGGTATTTGGAGGCGAATGATAAAGTAGGCCAAAGTCAGCATGTTTCCTTCAGATGAAATCTTGCCTGTCAGATCTGCTGGAATTCTTTGAGGAAATGACAGGCAGAATAGACAAAGGAGAGTTAGTGTATGTTGTTTACTTGGATTTTCAGAAGGTCTTTGACAAGGTGCTGCATATGGGGCTGCTTTACAAGATAAGAGCTAATGGTATTACAGGAAAGATATTAGTATGAATAAAAGCTTGGCTGATTGGCAGGTGGCAAAGCATCAGAATAAAGGGGGCCTATTCTGGTTGGCTGCCAGTAGCAAGTGTTGTTCTGTAGGAGCTGGTGTTGTGACTGGTTCTTTTCATGTTATACTGTATGTTACTGATTTGAATGATGGAATTGATGGCTTTATGGCCAAGTTTGAAGATGATACAAAGATATGTGGAGGAGCAGATAGTGTTGAGGAAGCAGGGAGTCTACAGAAGGAAGAATGGGCAAACAAATAGCAGATGGAATCTTGTGCAGGGAAGTGTATGGTCACGCAATTTGGTAGAAAAATAAAGGTGTAGACTGTTTTCTAAATAAGGAGAAAATTCAAACATTAGAGGTGCAAAGGGAGTTGGGAGCTCTTGTGCAAGATTCCCTATCTCGTGTTCCCAACCTGGCGTCCATGGACTCGTGGCTTAATGGTATTGGTCCATGGCATAAAAAAGGCTAACTTGCGGGTTGAGTCGGTGGTAAGGAAGGCAAATGTTAATGTGACCATTCATTTCGAGAGGACCAGAATATAAGAATAAGAATGCGATGCCGAGGCTGTTATAAGACATTGGTTAGGTCATACTTGGAGTATTATGAGCAGATTTGGCCCCTTATCTAAGAAAAGATGTGCTGGCATCGGAGAGTGGCCAGAAGTGGTTTACGAGAATTATTCTGGGAGTGAAAGGGTTAACATATGGGGAGTGTTTTAAATGGCTCTGTCCCTTTATTTGTGGAGTTTTATCTCATTGAAACCTATCAAATATTGAAAGGCCTAGACAGAGTGGATGTAGAGAGGATGTTTCATATAGTGGGGGAGTCTAGGACCAGAGGGAACAACCTTAGAATAGAGGAATGTCCATAAAGAACAGAGATGAGGAGGAATTTCTTTAGCCAAAGGGTAATGAATCTGTGGAATTCATTGCCACAGGCGACTGTGCACATCAAGTCATTGAGTATATTTGAAGCATAGGTTGATAGCCAGGTTAGCCAGGATGTCAAAGGTAGTGGGGAGAAGGCAGGAGAATGAGGTTGAGAGGGATAATAAATCAGCCATGATGGAATGGAGGAGCAGATTTGATTGGCCGAGTGGCCAAGTTCTGCTTCTTCATCTTATTGTCTTATCGTCTTATAATTTAAACAGAGTGATGATGTTCAAATGCACCTGCTGCCTTGTGCTTGGTGTTGAGATCATAGGTTTTCAAAGTGCTGTTGAATATATTATAATATCGTCATATCTTTTTTGGCAATTAATTATTTTCCCCAGGTATTTATTGTCGTATGTTCCTCCAGTACAGAGCTTTGCTATATGTTCTTCTCTTTCTCTACGTATTCAAAGGCTTGCTGTACCTTAAACAAGAAAAAATAGACTTTATTAGGAGTTCTGGTCTTATCTCAACTGGAAGCTTTTCCGTTGCATGTTTTCCCTTCCGGTGGTTCTTCGCAGACTTGTACGATTAGCTGCTTCTGGGTATCCATTATGGTTAGAGCAGCTTCTGACTTAAATAGCTGAGCTTCTTTTCAGTCTTTCTCCATATCACCTGGTTCACAGCAAAAAATGAATGTCTTGCCCTTCAGACAAACTGTGCAAATGTACTTGTGGGACTGACTACATCCAATGACACATGTGGCAAGAACTGAGGTAACTGTGCACTTTCCCAATCAATCATCCAGTGCTGTAAATGCTGAGATTATGCTTATCATTTCTATTGCATCAATTCTTATGCATATATTTCTATTATTTCACTCCATTTTGTTGGAGAAATAATTTTGCATTTTATTGGGAGATTGCAGTAGGTCCAATCATTTTTGGAGACTGCTTAAATAGGCAACAGTTTCTGTTTGCTTTGGGAAAAAAAAGATATTTGCTGTAAAATAAATTATTGGTGCTAAATTCAATTGCCCTTGAAAATAAACAGCGATTTTTCGGCATATATAATGGCCACTCACTGACTGGAGTATAGGCAGAACATCAATTATTTTTAGCGTGCTGCGTACTATAATGAGTTCAACACCATAGCCAACACTACCATTGCTGCTAATGTGGGAGCCCTTTCCCACTGGTTCACTTTGATTCTTGCTGGGCTTAAAGTGAGGTGGTATATTTTAAAGGGAATGAATAATGCCTGATTGAAAGTTGTCAGTTATTCTATGACTGAATCCAACCAAGGGAATGATGAAGAATGGCACAACTTGGAAGAGGGCAGGGTGTAAAATTTATTGTTGTGTTTGTATTGATTATCGCTGTGCATACTGTTCACTCTGTGAGTTTCATGCAAACACTGAATGTCATTGCATGTTGGTATCCAGTCAGTGAGCACTTTATTAGGTACCTCCTGTGGCCACTGGGTGTATGTTCGTGGTCTTCTCCATTACCCATCCGCTTCAAGGTTTGACGTGTTGTGCATCCAGAAGTGATCTTCTGCACTGTTGTAAGTGTGGTTATTTGAGTTACCGTTGCCCTGATCCCCTGTGAATACTGACAGAGCAAGACCCTGAACTGATGATTAAGAGGCTCAAGAAGATTGGAGACTGGGTTGTGCCCAACTGTCAGACAGAGTCCCATTCGGGTTAGTTTAGGGCTAGTGGGTGGATAAAAGCATTGGGGTCATCATATCGAATCCTTTTTCTCACATTCTGACCCCACCTCGGTCCACGGATTTTCTGATGTTTGTACACAGTCCAACACATATTCCTTAGTTTCCTTCCTCACTACAATGTTTTTCTTGTGCCTTTCCAAGCGCTCAGACTGAGGCAGGCGGCGGAGGAGTTGCAAGAAGCCACGCACCAGCTGGTTTTGCCACCTCAGATACTGACTATGCATATTTTTAATAGAAACATAGATGTGGAATTTAGACGTGGTGGACTTCAGGCACAAATAGCCACCAATCAGAGAAGGACAAAAATATACCAAAGATGCCAGATTATAGGAGGACAAGACTGCTGAAGTATTCTGCTACAAAGGACTCAGAAGAGGATTTAGGTGGTGCAGACTGAGCACACAGTAAACTTTAGCCTGCACTGGGAAGCCTATCAGCAAAATTGGATTCAGTAACAGCTTGATATTAGGCCAGTCATAGTGCTTGGAGCCAGTGCCTTAAAGTGTGAAATTCGTAGCCAAAAATGTTACAACACATGTGCACCCAAACTAGAAACTTAGTCTTTGAGCACAGGCAGCCAACACCCAACATCTACACATGCTGCAATGGAAGTACAGAATGAGACCCTCACTCTTCTGTTTCCAGGTTGAGGATTACAGTGTACGCAGTGTAGTCTTTTGGGCTCTAAAGTAATCTCCCAAATCTATCAGAAGTCACTTACACGGGAGCCAATGGCCTTCTTCCAGTTATAAGACCAGAAGCAGTAACAGGCCATTTGGCCCATTGAGTCTGCTCCATCATCCGATCCTGGTTGATTTACTTTACCTCTCAATCCCATTCTCATGGCTTCTCCCCATAATCTTGAAGCCCTTACTAATCAACAATCTTTCAGTCTCTGCTTTAAATATACCCAATGACTTGGCCTCCACAGCTGTCTGTGTAAATGCATTCCACGAATTTACCATTCTCTGGCTAAAGAAATTCATCCTCATCTTTGTGCTAGAGGAAGGGTTCCCACACTGGGGTCCATGGACTCCTCTGTAGACCCCTGGCATAAAAAGGTTGGGAACCCCTGTTCTGGAGGAACATCCTTCTATTTTGAGGCGGTACTCCTCCAGTCCTAGTTTCTCCCTCTACTGGGAACATCTTCACATTATCTAGGCTTTTCAATATTCATTAGGTTTCAATGGGAATTTCTCCCCCCCCCCATTCTTGTAAACTCCAGTGAGTACAAGCCCAGATCTATCAATCATTCCTCAGACATTAACCCTTTCATTCTTGAGATCATTCTTGTCTTTGGACCCTCTCAAATGCCAGCACTCTTGGATTCTCTGTGTATGCCTGCAAGAAAATGAATCTCAGGTTTGTACATGGGGCCATGTATGTACTTTGATAATAGATTTACTTTGAGCTTTGAAGTGTGGTCTGACCAAATCTTTATAAAGCCTTAACATTACATCTTTGCTTGTAACCTAAAGATTGACATCAAGGAATCCTGCACTCTGACTCCCAAATTCCTTTGTACCTGCAATTTCTGAATTCACTCCCTTTTTGGAAAACAGTTTATGCATTCATTACTTCAAACGAAGTGTATGACCATACTGCTCCTTACACTGTATTCCATAAGCTGTCCAAATCTTTCTGCAGACTCTTTGTTTCTTCAACACTACCTGCCCCTCCACCTATTTGATGGCCATAAAGCCATCAAATCTGTTATTGAGAGCACTAACATACAACCTGGAAAGAAGCAGACAAAATACCAACTCTGAGGACACCACTGGTCACTGGGAGCCAACCACTAAAGGCCCCTTTTATTCCCTCTCCTTGCTTCTGCCCGTCAGCCAATCTTCTGTTCATCTTTGTGGCTTTCCTTTAGCTACATCCACTGGTGCATCATCATGTGGGAGCACTTGAAAGGCAAAGGAACATTGAAGATAGATATTGAAGAAATACACTAGTAATGATAATTCTTATGTCCAATGTGCTGTGATTTGATTAGTTTGGAATTCTTGATTGGCATGAAAAGAAATGAGGAAAGGCAGGAGATTGGGGCTGAGAGGGAAAATGGATCAGCCATGACTGAATGAAATGGTGGAGCAGACTTGATGGGTCAAATGGCCTAATTGTGCTCTTATACCTTATGGTATTATGGAATGTTTATTTTGTGGAGCTTTCAGTTTTTATATGGAGTTCAGTGGCAGAGGGAAGCAAATCAATTATGAACATGAAAGTGACATTGCAGTTCTTGGCTAAACACTGAGATGATTCTCCTTGACAGAAGGGGTTGTGTGGTTGCCTCCTCCCTTCCTCCTGCACCTAAGATACTTGTGAGAGTCAGGGAAATAAACAGGCCCTTGGACCACTGTCCCCTTCATGACAAACTAGTATTCATACAATACAATCCACCACTCTCACCCAATTCTCCTTCCACCCACTTACAGTAATTTACAGTAGCCAATTAACTTGCCAGCCAGATGATCTTAGCATGTTGGAGGAAACAGGAGGGCCTGAAGTCATAGGGAAAGATGCAAATACCACACAGCACAGAGGTCAGAATCGAATGCAGATCATTGTAACAGTGAGGCAGCAATGCTAATTGCTGCAACTCTTTTCCGCCTTGAAGCATGGTTTGTAGTACAGCCATTATCAAGGATTTTCTCCTCTGTATGGCAAGTAATAAAGGACATAACACTCCACCATGAATCTTGACATCTGCCTCTGCCAAATGTTGCAGTGCTGTTTACAAAGTCCATGTTGTGCAAGTATTGCATTACTGCTTCAGTACTGCAGCATATTTTGCGTTATAATTATGCTGTAGATGTGTTTGTGGGTGCAGACTGAAGATGTGAGTCAATGGGTCATTGAGCTGTCTTCATTGCTCAGTAGCCACCTGGTGGTTCAATGCCAGCGGTTCCATGCACTTTCATCAAATGAAGGCATCATGACTGCAAGCAGGGACACGGTAGTTAATTGTCTATTGTCATCCACCAGGTGAAAGCTGGAGGAGCGGAATTTCTTTTGGCTTAGATACTGGATGAAGTCAATGGATTTCTCCAAAAACAAATGTCAAGAACAGCACCCTGAAGCTCCATGATCTTAGCAACTGGGTCTCTGTAATCCACTGTGGTGCACAGTATCACACACTTCTAATTGTAATTTGAAGTAAATGAGAAATTCACCAATAAAACAAATACCAGAAAGAGGCTTATCAGTGTCTTGCTTTACTACTTCTTAATCCACCTTACCCTGCAATAGAAATTGAATAAATCCATCTGATATGATCTGTGTTTATTGATCAGTGAAAAGTCTATGATCTGTAATATCATATATCTATGAAAATTCCCAGCTCTTGTCTCTGGGAGTAAATAAAATTGAGTGAGTGAGAAAATAATAAAATTCAAGTCTCATTTAATTTTTCTTTCCAAAGGCCGTTTGCTAGATATCCTTCAAACAAAAGGGCAGAGAGGATATGTTGTTTTTCTGGAGAGTCTGGAGTTCTATTATCCAGAACTGTACAAGCTGGTCACTGGAAAGGAGCCCACACGGAGATTCTCTACAATAGTAGGTAAAGCGATTATACTTACTTAACTTTTATTTTCATTACTTGCAAAGCAACTCTCTTTTAAACCATTAGATTATTGCACTTAAATGGATATATTTTATGTTGCATACTACAGGTTAACTATAACAATTTCTTTTTCTATCCTTTATATACTTAAGTTGATCAAGAGTAGACTGTTGACATTACTGGATTAAACTAAATGTTACCCTAAAAACTGAGTACTACTCTCGGGAATTAGAGCAATACTCCTCTGTGCTATTGCTAAGCCCAATTAAGGTCTTGTTTTGAATGCAAAGGAACCTTAGTGTTCAATGTATTTTGAACTTGTTAAGAGGAAAGAGCAGAAACATTAGATTTCTATAAACCTACCCAAGAGCTAGCATGATTAAAAAAAAGACCAAACGATCTCTGTGTGTAGTCATTCTATGATTCTGCAATTAACAGAAGCTGTTAGGGTTTAGTGATTTCAATAATATAAACAAGTTGAATTAATATAAATGAAACGTGAACTGTTTTGAGTTATTTGTATTAGCTATTTCACCTTATTGCAGGATCAGGTTTATTCTGATTGACTTACGTAATATGAAGTGTGTCATTTTGCAACAGCAGTACAATGCAAAGATACAAAATTCATGATAAATTACAGCAATAAATAAGCCGTGAAAAAATAATGAGGTAGTGTTCATGGACTGTTCAATAATCTAAAGGTGAAGGGGAAAAAATTGTTCTTAAATGATTGAGTATGGGTCTTCAAGCTCCTGTACTTCATCTCTGGTAGTAAGAAGAAGAGAGAGTGTCCCAAATGGAGCGTGTCCTGAATGATGGATGCCACCCACACTGGTATATACCGGTAACTTCACCCAAACTTGAGTTACACATTGAAATATATCTCCAACAACGTTAAACCAACTTCCTTCTGTTAGGCTTAGCAATCCCTCAAAGCCACTTGCCCAAGAACCATCATTGTTAAAATAGAAAATTTTAAAATGAAAATCAGTAGAAATGGAAGGAAGTAAATATTCGTAATAAACAATGCCTTTTTCATGTTTATGGTATTTGGTAGCTGTTGAACACAAACCAAAAATGTAAATTTGATGTTGTTCAAAAGTATAGGTTGTACAAAGACTGGAGTTTGGATATTTTTGAATTCAAATCATAGATCTAATTCTGCATCAGTTAGAGTTCCATCTGATGCTGAAATGAAAGTAATTTTATTTTAAACAAGGCTGATCGCTGCTTTTTATTACTGCTGTACTAAAGCTGAACAGGTCCTAAACTTTGAAGTATGGTTTCCAAGCTTCTTCATTTCTCTTAACTCTTCTTAAAATCCAAATCTTTTATCAAGATTTTCATTACCAATCTAATATTTTCATATCTGGGCCAGCATTAAAACTTGATAGTACTCTTTTGAGGCACACTTTTTATTACCCTGAGAAAAAATTCAGGTAGTTATAAGAATGTAAAGGAGAATAGTAAAAGCTTCTTTAGGTATGTGAAGAGGAAAAAATTAGTTAAGACCAAAGTTGGGCCCTTGAAGACAGAAACGGGTGAAATTATTATGGGGAACAAGGAAATGGCAGACGAGCTGAACAGGTACTTTGGATCTGTCTTCACTAGGGATATCTGTCTTCACAGATATAATAGAGGCCAGAGGACCTAGGGTAACAGAGGAACTGAAGGAAGTTCGCATCAGGCAGAAAATGGTGTTGGGTAAACTGTTGGGACTGAAGGCTGATAAATCCGAAGGGCCTGATGGTCTGCATCCCAGGGTACTTAAGAATCAGTGGCTCTAGAAATCGTGGACCCATTGGTAATCATTTTCCAATGTTCTATAGATTCAGGATCAGTTCCTGCGGATTGGAGAGTAGCTAATGTTATCCCTCTTTTTAAGAAAGGAGGGAGAGAGAAAACAGGCAATTATAGACCAGTTAGTCTGACAATAGTGGTGGGGAAGATGCTGGAATCAATTTTAAAAGATGAAATAGCGGCATATTTGGATAGCAGTAGCAGGATAGGTCCGAGTCAGCATGGATTTACGAAGGGGAAATCATGCTTGACTAACCTTCTGGAATTTTTTGAGAATGTAACTATGAAAGTGGACATAGGAAAGCCAGTGGATGTAGTGTACCTGGACTTCCAGAAAGCCTTTGATAAGGTCCCACATAGGAGGTTAGTGGGCAAAATTAGAGCAAATGGTATTGGGGGTAGGGTAGTGACATGGATAGAAAATTGGTTGGCAGACAGGAAACAAAGAGTAGGCGTCCTTTTCAGAATGGCGGGCAGTGACTAGTGGGGTACAGCAAGGCTTGGTGCTGGGACCGCAACTATTTACAATATACATTAATTATTTAGATGACGGGATTAAAAGTAACATTAGCAAATTTGCAGATGACACAAAGCTGGTGGCAGTGTGAAATGTGAGGAGGATGTTATGAGAATGCAGGGTGACTTGGACAGGTTGGGTGAGTGGGCGGATGCATGGCAGATGCAGTTTAATGTGGATAAATGTGAGGTTATCCACTTTGGTGGCAAGAACAGGAACGCAGATTACTATCTGAATAGTGTCAAGTTAGGAAAAGGGGAAGTACAATGAGATCTAGGTGCCCTTGTTCATCAGTCACTGAAAGTAAGCATGCAAGTACAGCAGGCAGTGAAGAAAGTGAATGGCATGTTGGCCTTCATAACAAGGAGAGTTGAGTATAGGAGCAAAGAGGTCCTTCTGCAGTTGTACAGGGCCCTGATGAGACCACACCTGGAGTATTGTGTACAGTTTTGGTCTCCAAATTTGAGGAAGGATATTCTTGCTGTTGAGGGAGTGCAGCGTAGGTTCATGAGGTTAATTCCCAGGATGGCGGGACTGTCATATGTTGAAAGATTGGAGTGTCTGGGCTTGTATACACTTGGAATTTAGAAGGATGAGAGGGGATCTGGTTGAAACATATAAGATTATTAAGGGATTGGATACGCTAGAGGCAGGAAACATGTTCCCAATGTTGGGAGAGTCCGGAACCAGAGGACACAGTATAAGAATAAGGGGTAGACCATTTAGAACGGAGTTGAGGAAAAACTTTTTTACACAGAGGGCTGTGGTTCTGTGGAATGCTCTGCCTCAGAAGGCAGTGGAGGCCAATTCTCTGGATTCTTTCAAGAAAGAGTTAGATAAAACTCTTAAAGATAGCAGAGTCAAGGGATATGGGGAGAAGGCAGGAAAAGGGTACTGATTGTGGATGATCAGCCATGATCACAGTGAATGGCAGTGCTGGTTCGAAGGGCTGAATGGCCTACTCCTGCACCTATTGTCTATTGTTATTGATGTTTGAGGAAATGTGACACAAGTGTGGAGGAATTTTTTAAAAATCTTTCTTGCACTTGCCTTCTGTCATTGACAATCATGCATTTAATTCCAGTAGAGGAAGGACATGAGGGTCTCACACAGTTCCTGATGAATGAAGTGATAAAACTCCAGCAGCAGACAAAGGCAAAGGAAGTGTCCCGATGTGATATGCAGGTTAAGATGAAGCAACTGGAAGATGAGAAGAAACAGCTCAAGCTGGTGAACCAAGAGCTTCACACGTTCCAGGAACGTTACAACAAGATGAAGGAGGAAAGAAACAACTACAACGATGAGCTTATGAAAGTCAAGGATGACAATTACAATTTGGCCATGAGATACGCACAGCTTAGTGAGGAGAAGAATATGGCAGTGATGAGAAGTCGAGATTTGCAACTGCAGGTAAGGTTATAGATATGCGGAAAATTTAGCCCAACCAGTTATTGACTAATATAAGTCACTAGACTTATGCCAATGATATTTATAAGTTACTAAGAACTGTTCCGTGGCAGCACTGGAATTGGCACAAACCAGCAATACTGCTGGAATTGGGGTTGTAGTATTATTGCTATTAATTTCTTTGTGTTGGGTTATCAGTGTCAGTGCTATAATTCTACTGAGAGTAATTAGTGACAGTGTTGTAATACTGCTGAGCAGAATCAGTAACAATTCAGCAATGCTGCTGTGTGCTGGTACAAAGCTCAGCAAGATACTGTGTTATCTGAGAAGAAGCTAGAATAGAAAACTGATGAAATTGGCAGTTACGCTGAAGAGTTTTGCAAAGTGAGAAAAAGTTCTTAGCTCCTTTCCTGGTGTCATGCAGAGTAGATCTAATAACTGTACTTCAGAATTTATTCCCTGCAAAATATTTGTCCAAAATCCAAATCAGCTATGCATACATTTGCTCATAATAGAGAGCACCAAAGGCACAGACCCTGCCATGAAATGACACTAATCAATCAAACTACCAGCCTACTTTTTACAGTTAGAACCTCCAACATCAAAACTGAACATTAACATTAGAGATTGCTTGCAAAGCTAGCTACACTATCAGGATGAATCATTATTTTTAGTCTATCTTCTGATTGAAGAGGAAATCTGGCTGACTCAGAACATGTATAGTATCTAAACTGCTGAAGACTGAGCAACCCTTTGAAATTACATGCATGATAGTAAGAGTTTTTGCAGAAGTTAATTCTGTGATCATTTAATAGTCATAAGATTATCATCCAGTCATAATGTTGCAATGGATTAAGTTATCAGTTATCAAAGGCATACAAATATTGCTGCCTACTCAGTCAAGCCATTCCAGTCTAACATTTGATTTTATGGTGTATTTTCCATCATTGGATCTCCCAAAGTCCCTCACACCTGGTAGAAGTATTTTTTAGAGTTGTGACGTTGTTGTAAAAAAGGAAAAGACAGAAATTTGCACATAAAATGTCACTATTGAAATGTCCCACAAACAGAAAAGAGGTAAATAATTTTAACTCTATTATTATTTCTTCAAACTCAAACTTTGGTCAAGTCAGTGGAGGAATTCTCCATCTTGTCTCCAAGTATTTACATGGAATCTCTTGAGTCCAGCTGAGAAGTCAAATGGAATTTTCTAACAGGAGTAAATGCAGATTAGCGTTTCCATCACCAGTGATGTTGATTGACATTATTTTCCTGCGCCCTGAACAGAGGTTTGAACGAATTACCTGCAGTCTCAGAGAATGGCAGCTACTACAACCAAAGCTGACATCTTGGTTTCTAATAGGCATGACCCTTTGCCATCATTTTGTTTGCCTGCACCTGTCTTGGAGTTAACTCCATTCTGAGAATAGAAAAGACTCCGCACATAATGGCATGTGTGCTTATCTCTGCACAAATTCCCTTTTCTGTCTCATGTCGTGGGTGGAACAGAACAATGGAACTGTGTGGGTATGATCTATAAAGCAAATACAATTTAAAAATAATTTATGTTGCAAAGCACCCAAACAAATCGTGGCATTAAATATCATATTGAGAGTATTCTGAAAGAAACTATTATGAAGTATTATGGAGGCCAGTCACAACCAATCTTCAACCTTAAATATTAACTCCTTCCTATGCCAGTGTTTCATGTATGCAGAGGAATGGATTCTAGTAATCCTGTCTTTCTGTCATTCCTCGTGTTGTTCCTTGACCATTCCTAACAAGCCTGACTGCTCTCTAACACTTATCCTGCATTTTGCTACTTGATGATTTCACACACGTGATTTTTTTTTTCGGATAGCTTTGTTGCAAAATGCACAGGGACAGTCTAAAAGCGTCTAGAAACAGAGATCCCAGGCTCAATTAACATGACTCTATTGTCTTACATTGCATCTTTTGAGCAGCCAGCCCTGTGCTGTGGGCCAGCAGCCTGTGCTCTGTAGACAGCACTGTTTGTTTGCAAAGCTGTCTTTTTAACTTCAGACTGATTATTACTTGCAACTTACAATAAGAACTCAAGACTGGTTCTTGTTTATGATAAGAAGCTGAGCAAGGAATATTTGTTGGAGGTTTAACTTACTCTAAAACACTCTTTCACCCCAGAAGAGTCAACTGCCTTGTTAGAAAGCCAAGCTTGGCTAAAAGGCCTCCCAAGTCTTGGACAGTGAAGATCCATCACACACATTGAAATGCAAAAGTTATAGATGGCTGATATCTCACTCTGTTGCTGGTCACACCACTGATGTGCTGAACTGAGGGATCTGATACACTTCGAGTCTGGCTCCTCAGTTTTGTGCTCGGCATTTGATTAGGATTGCCAATGTGCAGTATGAAGGTAATTTCAAATAAACTGCTTTCATTAATTTGATTTATTTTTCTCCATTAAAAATATATTTTGGCACTTTAAAGGGCAATCTGGGCATGATGCCTCAGGATCTAGCACCTGAGGCCTAGTTGCTATTTGAAGCCTATTCCAGTTCTTGAGCGGATTCTTGGACTTAGAGATGCAGTTGCTAGTAATAGGCTATTGCTCATAACGGAAAAGCAATCAGGAAATATTCTGACTTGCTGAGAGACAAATTCAATCAGTAGCACAAAAGATTTCATTAACACTTTTTATTGCCAACAAGTGGACTAACACTGATCTGTCAGCTATTGACATTGATCTATGAACTGCTAACATTAATTCAGAAGCCACTAGCTCCAAAGCATCAATTAATGCCACAAAACTGTTAATTGCTAAGTTTAATCAATTAGTTACTAATTCTGAATCATTAACTTCAAACATCAATCCATTAACCGCTAACACCATTCCAATCAACTGCTGACATGGATCTATCTGTCATCATGGTTGACCCAACAGCTAAATTAATGCATTAATTGCTAAGATTAATCAAATAACTGATAACATAGATCTACTAATAGCTAATATTGATCCTTTTATTGCCAGTATTGACTATTAATATTTATACATTCACAGCTGCGATTCATCCAACTTTGACGGATTAAACACTAATATCAATCCCCCAATGCTAAAACTGATCTGTTAACGAAAGTGTTGATTTGATAACTTATAACACTCATCCATAAACTGCTAATTGGCTCCCTACATGCTTTCCATCCGTGCTGGGTTGAGCGTCGAGCTAGCAGCTTGGCCTCGTAAAAACAGACAAATGCTAAAGATACGGCAGTGTTGCTGCCTGATGCGCCAAACAAGATGCGGAAAGGAGCATAAAACAAAATGCGAACACTGATCTATTAAGACTGATCTGTTAAGACTGATCCATGAAGTACTATGGTTAATACATTAATCACTGATGCTGATACATTGAGCACTAAGGCCAATCTGTCAGCTGTTAACATTGATCAATTAATCATTGGCATTCATTTATAAACCACTGGATCATTGATTTTTTTTTTTGATTCTGTCATACAACTGCCAGCAGAGATAATAAACTATCATTACTGCACTTCACAAGTCCCGAAAAAAATAGAGCCACATTCACAGCCGTATGCTTGCTGGAATGATTAAGGTAATTGGGTATAATGAGAAGATTCATTGTGATACCCACTTAGCAGTCTCATTTAGCAAAGGAACAACCCTATTCAACAAAGATATACCAAAGGAGTTCTATTTTAAGAACACAAAATGCCCATGATCCAATGAAGCCAACTAGACTTCAGTATATGAATCTAACATTAACATCACATTATTCAAGCCACGAACAGTGGCATTTCTGAAATGAAAGTTTCAAGATTTCAACTTCAAGGAAACCAATCTGTTCTGTAAGTGATATGATTGACTGTCTCTATGCTTATAACCTTTTGATCCCATTTGCAGCCAGATATACTTCCAGTTATTTTTCCAAGAACTAATCAAATCTTGATGGCCCTCACTTGCAAATATTTTCTGTTCTGTGAGAAAATAAAGATTTTTTATAATAATTAGACATGCTCAAAGCATGTTGATTTTGAACTTGTGCTCTCTAATACTGCACTCACTGTTTAAACTAAATTACTTGCTTGTATTTTCATTATTCATAACTCAGCATTATAAAGATCTGGATAACATCCCAATCATTTTTCATTTCTTCAGTGAAAGTGGGTAGAATATGTAAGCATCTTTTTATAAGTTAATGATGAAAGCTACTTCTTACATTTAATAAAAATTGGGTTCCAAATAAAGATTAGCTATAAACTTGAACGGGTTTATGTAATCCTTTTGAATTTATTATCAGGTAATTTCTAATAGCCTCTCCTTGATTAGCCTCATTGATATAAGCTTCACATTAATTGAATAGTTTCAATATATGGTAGATATTCACTGGTCAAGCCTCTCTTCCATTATACTTTGTGAATTACTACTCATCAAATGGAGTATTCACAGACAGGCAAGAGCTGAGTAGAATATTTGGTTTTCAAACCTCTGATCTTATCATTTTAATTTGTCGTACTTTAAAAATGTATTTTAGGAGGGCGGTAGTGATAATTTCCGCCTATACTCATGAATATATTAGTTAGACTGAGCCTACTGTGCCCTTTGGCAATCTCTTCTTCAAATGCATTTAGTTCAGAGCAAGGTACGTGACTGTGACTGGAGTGCAATCCAAAAAGTCATGACTTTCCACAGCTCATTATTGCCACTTACTATCACTGCGGTGGCATGCAAGTATTAACAGCATAACACAAATGCAGCACCAGTGACCTGGGTTCAGTTATGCCGCTGTGTGTAAGGAGTTTGTACGTTATGCCTGTGACTGTGTGGGCTTCCTCTGGGCGCCTGCTTTCCTCCCACATTGCGAAGACGTAGGTTAATTGGTCACATGGGTATAACTCGACAGCTTGGGCTCTGTGCTGTATCTCTATGTAAAGAAATAAGTTATTTCTCATGCTCACTTTCCCAAGTCTGTAGCAGAATTCATCTTGTTTCTGAATCATGTTGGCAACCACACCTGAAGGACAGGCCGATTGATGTTCTGGTTGGTTTCTACCTTTCAAACCTCTTGGTTTGTGCCGTCCATCTAGGGGTTAGACTTCTACTGGCACCACTCACAAATTCCGTGTCTTACAACCCAAAAGAGGATGAGCGGTGACCCATTGTCCTTACCAGAATCACATTTATCGGCACTGACATAAGTCATTGAAATTTGTAATTTTGTGGCAGCAGTACTGTGCAGGTAAAACAAATTACTATGTGTGACAATGAAATCCATAAATAACTAAAAGTAATTAAACAGCTTGTTGCCAAATGCTTGGTAGAAAATCTGATTTATTCATCATGTATCTCACAATCTTCACTGCTTTTATTAATGTAGTTATATTGGTTGCTTCTCTTTTGTATCATAACATAAAATTTTGAGTATTTCTTGGCATCTTGAATATACACCCTCACTGACAGTGAGATAACAATAGAAAAAATAGTACTAGAAATAAGCTATAATGCCACTTAAATCTGTTCAGTCATTCAGTAGGATCATTGACATCCGATTTTGATCTCATCTCCACTTCCCTGCCCTCGATTCGCAAATGGACCAAAGACCTGCCTATCTGGGTCTTGAGCATATTCAAAGATTCACCCACATCAGCTCTCTAGAGCGGTTGATTCCAAACAACCACAACCCAAGCAATTCCTTCCCTTGAACCAGCCCTATTTAAGTGTTTCAGCCCAAATCACTCATTCCAATACTGAGTGTGGCCCTTGTGCATTCGGATCTCTCATTGAAGTGAGAGTCAGATTGAATTTTTCAGTCTGGAAGCCACCTGTCATTTCTTAGCCCATGACTTGACCTAGATCCCCAGGTGCTTGTGGCTTGTATTACTAGCAAGTGCTTTCTGCTGTCGTTTATGAATAATATAAATAGCCAGGGAGTGAGATTCCTCTCCATTAATCATTAGCCCAAGCAATGGATTTTCATCTTATCTGTTTAAATCCATGCAAGTGTCACTTTGCTAAGAGACCCAGGAGACTTAAAAAGTCTCTGACATGAAATTTCTCACTCCTAATTTGAGGCATGTTCTTCATTTTTTTCCCTTTTTATGGTCACATATGAAAAGAAAACCCAAGACTGTGTAGATTCAAGGAATCCTAAAATACGTAGAACCAATGAAATATTATTGAAGTGCAGTCACTTCCATGCAGTGAGAAACATGCTAAACAATTGGTAAATAAACAACACTGTTGTTGTGAAAGAGCAAATATTTTCTGGTGCAAATTCTTGTGACTGCCAAGACCGATAAAATCTTGCAGAAGATGGTTCTTCAAATAATTGGTAATTTTAGTAAAATTATTATCAGATGTACAAGGTATATTGAAAGGCAAGTTATGCCTGCAGATTATTTCACAACATCAGTACAGCAAGCAATAATAGAATGCAGACTACAATGATAGTCACAGATAAAGTGCAGTGCTGAGACAGTAACGTGCAGGGCCATGACAGGGTACATTGTGAGGACATGACTCCATCTTATCATGCAAGTGATCTGTTCAGTACACTTAAAACAGTGGAATAGAAGCTGTCCTTGAGCCTCATGGTATGTACCTTTAGGCTTCTGTTATCTTCTCCCCAATAGGATTGGGATGAACGGGAATGTTCAGGGTGGGTGGAGTCTGTGATTATGCTGCTTTACCAAGGAGCAAAAAGTGTAGACAGAATGCGTGGCAGGGAGGTTGGTTTCCGTGATGTGTTGAGATGTGTCCACAACTTTCTGCCGTCTCTGAGGGCAGAAAGTGATTGCTAAACACATTCAGACAGGATGCTGTCTATGTGCATCAATAAAAATTGGGGAATGTCAATGGGAACTTGCCAGACTTCTTTAGTCTCCTGAGGGATTTGAGCCACTGTTCTTTTTTTCTTTGTAATGGCATCTGTATGGCTGGACCAGAACTTGATGCTCTCCACCATCTCTAGCTCAGCATCATTGATATAAAGAAGAGCGTGTAATCTGTCCTGCTTCCCAAAGTAAATGACCATCTCTTTTTTTTTGCTGACATTGAGGGAAAGGTTGTTGTCATGACACTATTACAAGTAGCCTCTCTATCTTCTTACTGTACTCCAAGTCATTATTTGAGATTTGGCCCATTAGAGTGCTGTCATCTGCAAACTTGTAGATAGAATTAGTGTACAATCTAGCCAAACAGTCATGTGCATACAGGGAGTAGAGGGCTAAGAAAGCTGTATTGTGGGGTGTCAGTGTTGAGGATAATCTGGTGGTTGTGTTGCTGCTTGTCCTTACTGATTTACAGTCTGTTGGTCAGAAAGTTAAGGATCCAATTACAAAGAGAAATATTGAGTCTAAGGTCGTGAAGTTTGAGGATAAGTTCGCTGAGAGTTATGGTATCGGAGGCAGATCTATAGTAAGTAAATAGCACTCTGACATTGTTATTTAGATGCTTCAGTATGAATGTGGAGCCAGGAACACACAAGGCAAGGTTTGCCGATTAGATTGCCCCACAATTTAGTTAAATAGTGGCCTCACTTGATAACATCCTAGCTGGCTTTCAGTGGTCAGAAACAGAACTGAAAACTCGATGAGATGAGTAATTCACCTCCATAGCTCAACACTTCACCAATACCTACCAGGCTTATCAGAAATGTGATGGAATTCTCACCACTGGTCCAAATAGGTGCACTTGAAATAATATTCATGATTTTCATAGTTCAAAGTAAATTTATTATCGAAGGACATATATGTCACCATATACTACCCTGAGATTCTTTTCCTTACAGGCATTCACAGTTGAAAAAAATGCAATAGAATCAATGACACACTACACACATAGATTGACAAGTAACCAATGTGCAAAAGAAGACGAACTGCAAAGACAAATAAAAACCATACTAAATAAATAAATGAATAAATAATACTGAGAACATGAGTTGTAGAGTTGTTGAAAGTGAATCCATTGGTTATGTTCAGTGATCAGTTCAGTATTGAGGTAAATAAAGTTATCCACACTGGTTCAGGAGACCGATGGTTGAAGGGTAATAACTGTTCCTGAACTGTGTGAGGTGAGATCTAAGGCTCCTGTACCTCCTACCAATGGCAGCAATGAGAAGGCCTGGATGGAGTGGGTCTTTGATGATGGATGCTGCTTTCTTATGGCAATGCTCCTTGTGCATGTGCTGAGTGATGGGCAGGGCTTTTCCTGTGGTGGACTGGGCTGCAGGCATTTCCATTCTTGGGCATTGTTGTTTCAATACCAGGCCATGACAGGAGACATGTAAATGGGTGACTGTCAGGAGAGGGAAGGGAGAACATCAGATAGTGGAGAGCATCCCTGTGGCCATCCCCCACAACAAAAAGCACTCCATTTTGATTAGTGTTGTGGGGGGCGGGGGGGCAATCTGCCAGCCACAGCTGCCGTGCCTCTGGCACCGAGTCTGGCCCTGTGGCTCATAATGGTAGGGAACGGAAGAAGATGGCAACAGTAATAGGGGACTCTATAGTTAGGGGGGCAGATAGGTGATTCTGCGGATGCAAAAAAGAAACACGGGTGGTAGTTTGTCTCCCAGGTGCCAGGGTCTGCAATGTTTCTGAACACATCCACAATATCTTGAAAAGGGAGGGTGAGCAGCTAGAAGTTAGTACACGTTGGTACCAATGTCGTATGTAGAAAAAGGGAGGAGGTCTTGAACCAGAGTGCAGGGAGTTAGGAAGAAAGCTGAGAAGCAGGACCTCAAGGGTAGTAATCTTTGGATTGCTGCCTGTGCCACACGGCAGTGAGGATAGGAATAGAATGAGATGGCGGATAAATGTGTGACTGAAGAATTGGAGTGGGGGCAGGGATTCAGATTTCTGGATAATTGGGACATCTTCTGGGGCAAGAGTGACCTGTACAAAAGGGACGGGTTGCACTTGAATCCGAGGGGAACCAATATTCTTGTGGGCAGGTTTACTAGAGCTGTTGGGTGTAGTGTAAACTAACATGACAAGGGGATGGGAACCAGTATAACAGAGCTGAGGATGAGCCAGCAGGTTTACACGTAGATGATGGTTGAAACATGAGTGTAAGGAACCACAAGCCAAGGATTAGGAATGTAGCATTCAGAATAAGATGGACGAACTCGTGGTGGAATTAGAGATTGGTCGGTATGGCGTTGTGGGCATCACTGTGGTTGAAAGAAAGCCATAGTTGGGAGCTTAACATCAAAGGATGTACTTTGTATTGAAAGGACAGGCAGGAAGGCATAGGCTATTATGTGGGTCTGTTGGTAAGAGATGGAATTACACCTTTAGAAAGAGGTGACACAGGGTCAGAGAACGTTGAATCTTTGTGCGTGGAGTTAAGAAACTGCAAGAGTGAAAAAACCATTAAGGGAATCATATATAGGCCTCCAAATAGTATCCAAGATGTGGAATTGAGATTACAAAAGGAACTGGAAAAGTCATTTAATAAGGGTAATGTCACAATTGTAATGGGGGACTTCAATATGCAAGGGGATTGGGAAAATCAGGTTGGTGTTGGATCACAAGAGAGGGAGTTTGTTGAATGCCTATGAGATGGCTTTTTAGAGCAATTTGTGCTTGAGCCTACTCGGGGAAAGGCTACTTTAGACGGTGTTGTGTAATAACCCAGATCTTATTAGAGAGCTTACCATAAAGGAATCCCTAGGAAGCAGTGATGAATTCATACTGCAATTTGAGAGGGAGAAGCATAAGTCACATGTATCAGTGTCGTAATGGAATAAAGGGAATTACAGAGACATTAGAGAGGAGCTTTTACAGAGACATTAGAGAGGAGCTTGCTCAGGTGGATTGGAGGATGATACCGGCAGGGATGACGGCAGAGCAGAGATGGCTGGAGTTTCTGGGAATAGTTCACAAGGCACAGGATAGGTATGTCCTACAGAAGAAGTTGTTCTCAAATGGCAGGGGTAGGCAACTGTGGCTGACAAGGGAAGTTCATAGTCATACTTTATTGATCCCAGGGGGAAATTGGTTTTCATTACAGTTGCACCATAAATAATAAATAGTAATAGAACCATAAATAGTTAAATAGTAATATGTAAATTATGCCAGTAAATTATGAACTAAGTCCAGGACTAGCCTATCGGCTCCGGGTGTCTGACCCTCCAAAGGAGGAGTTGTAAAGTTTGATGGCCACAACTGGGAATAGTTCACAAGGCAATAGTTCACAGTCCTTAACATAAGTTAAGGACTGCATAAAAGCAAAGGAAAGGGCACGTAAGGTAGCAAAAATGAGAAGTTAGATTATTGGGAACCTTTAAAAATCCAACATATGAGCCAGTTAGCCTAACTTCAGTGGTTGGGAAAGTGTTGGAGTCTATGCAGGATGAGGTTTTGGGGTACTTGGAGACTAATGATAAAGTAAGTCAAAGTGTACATGGTTTCTGTAAAGGGAAATCTTGCCTGACAAATCTGTTAGAATTCTTCGAGGAAGTAGCAAGCAGGATGGACAAAGGAAAAGCAGTGGATGTTATTTACTTGGATTTTCAGAAGGCATTTGATAAGGTGCCACAAATGAGGTTGCTTAACAAGATAAAGTCATATGGCATTACAGGAAAGATACTGGTGTGGATAGAGGAATGGCTGACAGGCAGAAGGCAGCGAATGGGAATAAAACGGACCTTTTCTGGTTGGTTGCCAATGACTAGTGGTGTTCCTCAGGGATCAGTATTGGGATCACTACTTGTCACATTGTTTGTCAGTGATTTGGATAATGGAATTGATAGCTTTGTGGCAATGTTTGCGGATGATATGAAGATAGGTGAAGGTAGGCGCATAACAGTCTCTAGAGTTTACAGAGAATGGTGCAAGGATTAAAAAACCCAGTGAACAGCAGTCTTGTGGACAAAAATGCCTTGTTAATGAGAGAGGTCAGAGGAGAAAGGCCAGATTGGTTCAGGCTGACAGTACAGTGACTGTAATTCAAAATAACAACATGTTGCAACAGTGGCGTGCAGAAGAGCATCTCTGAACGCACAACACGTCAAACCTTGTAGTGGATGGGCTACAGCAGCCGAAGACCACAAACATACACTCAGTGGCCACTTTATTAGGTGGAGGAGGTCATCGACTATGTAAGTGGTAACTGGATCCAAAACATGATCCTACCTAGTTACTTGCCTGTTCTTGGACTCAGAGGGGCTAAGACAATTGGCCTCACTTACACATTGGATTACCTGACACAGACTAGAATACTCTTATCATGCGTGGCTCACTGATAATATTTTTTTGCCTTGAGCCGGTGGAGGAACTGTGAACAGGTAAAAACCCAGATTCCTTCAGTTTAATTCTCAAATAATACTGATAGATTCATGACCTATCACATCTAAAGCCTCTCAGGCTATTGACTTGATAGAAAGTCAAGGTAAGTAATAGTTTTATAGCCTTGTCGTAAACAGAAAGTACATGATATTTCTTGTCATCTCCTGTCTATTTAGATGGTGAGCAAAATTGGTTCCAGAGCAATTTGGGATTTAGTGAGGTTATGAGAAGTACTGTATAAATGGAGAATATTTTTGAAAGTGATTGAGTACATGTGTTACATACAGAAGAGAAGAAGTAGTGCCGTCCTCCTGGCAAACTTCATTCATTGATCACTCTAACCAAAGGATAAACCAGTTAGCCATTTTTCATGTCACACATTTCTGAATCAAATAACAGTTAAGTATTACAAAATGTTTCTGAAGAGCAATCAGTGTGAGAACTACCTGTCGCAGACCAAGTTTGGTACAACCAGTGTGACAACCACCTTAGGAGCAACTTCTGTAAAACTGCTCAAAAATTTTGCAATGTCGCGTGCAAAAGTTACCCAATAAGTAGTGGGTTTACTTCCATGGGGAGTACAGGCTGGGCGGGCACAACCTAAAAGTTAAATCAAAGTTTGTTCAGGAATAATGAACATGTGTCGTACCATTCAGCTCCTTTCCTTATACAACTGATCTGTGAATTAATTCTCATCAATTCATCTGGATTCAATATTCCTGAGCACCCTGACCTGATTAAAACAAGTTGGGCCTTTATTCTTTGGAGTGTAGAAGGTTGAGGGGAGACTTGATCGAGGTATTTAAAATTATGAGGGGGATAGATAGAGTTGATGTGGATAGGCTTTTTCCATTGAGCTTGGGGGAGATTCAAACAAGAGGACATGAGTTGAGAGTTAGGGGGCAAAAGTTTAGGGGTAACACGAGGGGGAACTTCTTTACTCAGAGGGTGGCAGCTGTGTGGAACGAGCTTCCAGCAGAAGTGGTTGAGGCAGGTTCAATGTTGTCATTTAAAGTTAAATTGGATAGCTATATGGACAGGAAAGGAATGGAGGGTTATGGGCTGAGTGCAGGTTGGTGGGACTAGGTGAGAGTAAGCATTCGGCACGGACTGTTATATGGTTATATGGTTTATTTATTTGAACAGCCTGCTTTGTGCAAGAATACAGTATAAGGAATTAGAGCAGACATGGCCAGATGTAACGGTCAGATGACTTGCGTTTCTTTGCAATCCATTTAAAGTTTACTAAGAATTTTTTTTCTTTCTTGTATCAACGTTGCTACAGATTGATCAGCTGAAACACAGGTTAAACAAGGTGGAGGAAGAATGCAAATTGGAACGCAACCAATCCCTCAAACTGAAAAATGACATTGAGCAAAGACCGAGAAAAGAGCAAGTGCTGGAATTAGAACGAGAGAATGAAATGTTAAAGACTAAAGTCCAAGAACTACAATCAGTCATTCAGGTAATGATCATCATTAACCTAGAAGATTCGTAACAAGTAAGGAATTAAAAAGTTAAAAAGTTATTGATTCCATTTGCAACTTGTGCTTGGTGATGAAGATTTTCATTGTCACTTTAAACCAAAGTAGAGCCACTTTTAAGTCAACATGTTACCATGTAACTATCCCTTTGTGGGCTTGTTGTTTACTTGATTTTCCAATGTCTATGATATACAGTTAATTCTATAGCTGGTAAACAGAACAGTCACTCGCATTCCACTTTAAACTTTTACCAGCACTCCAATCAATACTTTCATACCTTTGCCAATTTGTTCTTGATAGCATCACACAAAATAGATAATGTTTCATATGTTGAAAGCATTCTTCTCTTCTTATGGTGCTTATTTCAGATTTTTTCATAAGTAGGACAACTTTTATAGTTCATTTTTGGCAGTGACAATAACTTGATTATTTCTGTTGCTTGGCCATGTCAGAAATATTGATAGCCTTGGCTGCTAGGTTTTATTGCTGAGTAATGTATTACAAGAATGTGATACAGTTTATATGAAACAACATATATAAAGCTAACTTTTGTAGATATCATCTCGACTCCTTTTGATCCCACCCTCTCCTGGGTGAAGATGATGAATAGTCAGGGTCTATGTTTCCAACTATCTGTGAAAGGTGCACTTATTTCAGATGGTAAAACATGTCCTGCAGCACCTTATTTCCCTTTGTACAAAGCTGGAAGCCTTAAATATAAGACAATCACTAATAACTTTTGCAGGCAGTTTCAAGGAAGCATTACCATCGATTAATAACAATGTGAAATCAACTACCAACATAGAGTGCTTGAGGCAAATTGCAAAGACGCATTTAAAAGGTTGCTAAATAAATACATGAGAGAGAAGCAGCTGGCTAAGGTTATGCTGATAGTGTTTGCTGAGGAGAGGAGAAAATGCTCATGTGCAGTGTGAATATGGCCTTGGGCCTGATGTGATGAATAATCTCTTCCTCTTCAACATTCTTTATTAATCTGTGTACTGCTCCATTTTTCTTTTAGCAATAAATGTGTGTTTAATTTACAACATTTTCTCCTTACTTCTATAACATGGACTTACCTCTGACCTTTCTGAAATGTTATGATGTGTTCTTGTGGATGAAATGTCTAAAACTCCACTCAGAGCTGAACAGCTTGGTTTAAATATGTTATATGTTATCATCTATTAATGATACTTCAGATAACATTGAAATTCTACTTGAACCAAATATGATTGCTTCTCTGCATGCAATCAATAGATATTTAATTCTCTGTCCAAGTCTTCAGTAGCTTAAAATTATTTGTATTATATTTATATGCATTTGCATTATAAACATGTTATTATTTGTGTGTGGACATCATTCAATTCTGACTAGTGATCCTAAAAGAGGGGCAGGTGCCCTGATGCTCTCCAGCAATTAATTTCTTACTGCAGGATGACCATCCAGTCGGGATCAGCCGATTTGGCCCAGGCCCCTTGGATTCTGCATTAACAAGCCTTTCCCATGTCAGGGTCTGCTCCATTTGTGAAATGATTATTGATGGCACAGATCTGGGCTGATGGTAACGTAGTTAGCACAACGCTCTACAGTAGAGGCGACCCGGGATCAATTCCTGCCACTGCCTGTAGGGAATTTGTAGGTTCTCCCTGTGACCACGTCGGTTTCCTCTGGGTGCTCATGTTTCCTCCCTCAGTCCAAAGGCATACTGATTTATAGGTTAATTGGTCGTTGTAAATTGTCCCATAATCCAGGACTAAATTGGGGGATTGCTGGGCAGCGCAGCTCGAAGGGCCGGAAGGACAGATTCCGTTCTGTCTCTCAATAAATAAAGAAATAAATTGCAACTGTGGTGTCAATTATGCATTGTATGCTATTTGATCTCACAGTTACCCCATGGGGTACCTTACACCTAAAGGGCAGAGATGTAATTTTGCAAAAGACTCTAGTTTACAAGGAACTGCAGGCAATTTTCAAATCAGGTACAAATATGTGGCAATATTTGATCAAATTTTTAACCAAGTTCATCAGATGGTCTTGTAATTCCCATGTTATTGTGCTTCCTTCACTGCACCACAACAATTGACCTCGATTTTATAAAGAGGTTTGAAAAGGGACGAATGGACAATTCGCTAATGCATTCAGAGTCATCCATTACTACAGAGTTTGATCACATCAACAAATATCATAATGTGGCTTGTACTCCCCCTTAAGCTTCTCCACATAACTGTTGATGACCTGACTAATCAAGAACGGATCAACCTGTGCTTTAAATATACCCAATGACTTGGCTTCCACAGCCCTCTGCAGCAATGAATTCCACAAATTCACCACACTCTGGTATAAGAAGTTCCTTGCCATCTCTGTTCCAAATGGACATCCTTTGAAAGGTTTAAATGAGATTTCCCCCCTCCCCGCCCCCATTCTTCTGAACTCCAGCGAGTACAGCTCCAAAGTCAGAAAACACAGCTCGTAGTTGAACACTTTCATTCCAGGAATCATTCTCGTGAACCTCATCTGGACCTTTCCAATGCCAGCACATGTTCGCTTAGATAAGGGGCCCAAAACTGCTCACAGTACAGTACACCAAGTGCAGTCTGACCAATGCCTTATAAAGTCTCAGCATTTCATCCTTGCTTTTATATTCTAAGCCTCTGTAAATGAATGCTAACATTGTATTTGTCTTCCTTACCACTGGCTCAACCTGCGAGTTAGCCTTGAGGGAATCCTGCACACCAGGATTCCCAAGCCCCTTGGCAACTCTGAGTTTTTAAAATTTTCTCCCTGTTTAGAAAATAGTCAACCCTTTCTTTTCTTTCACCAAAGTGCATGACCAAACACTTTCTACATTCCCTCTGCTACTTCTTTGCCCATTCTCCTGATCTGTCCAAGTCCTTCTGCAGACTCCCTGCTTCCTCAACACCGCCTGCCCTTCCACCTATCTTCATATTGACTGCAAACTTGCCCACAAAGCCATGAATTCCATCATCCAAATCATTGACATGTGACTTGAAAAGAAGTGGCCCCAACACCAACCCTTGTGGCACGTGGCACACTACTAGTCACGGGCCTGTCAACCAGAAAAGGCCGACTTTATTACCTCTCTTTGCTTCCAGCCAGTCAGCCAATCTTCTTTCCATGCTGGTATCTTTCCTATAAAACCATGGGCTCTCAGAATCAGAATCAGGTTTAATATTACCGGCATTTTTGTGGTGAAATTAGTCTGTTTTGTGGCAGCAGTACATTGCAATGCATAGTAACTGTGAATTATAGTAAATGTAAAATATTTATATTAAATAAGTGGTACAAGAAAGCGGTGAACTAGTGTTGAGTGTGTGCTTTCCGGCTCCTGCCCCCCCCCCCCCACCCCGGTCGGTAAGAGTGGGAAGAGGGCATGTCTTGGGTGGTAGGGTTCTTTAATGATGGATGCCGCCTTTTTTGAGGCATCGCTCCTTGAAGATGTCCAGGATGCTGCCGAGGCTAGTGCTCATGATGGAGCTGACTGAGTTCACAACTTCCGGCAGCTTCTTTCATTCCTAAGCATCCTGATGTGTAGCACCTTGTCAAAGACCTTCTGAAAATCCAAATAAACAACATCCACTGACTCTCCTTTGTCTATTCTGCCTGTTGTTTCCTCAAAGAATTCTAACATATTTGTCAGGCATTATTTTCCCATAGGGAAACCATGTTGACTTTGGCAGATTTTATCATTTGCCTCCAAGTACCCCAAAACCTCATCCTTAATAATAGACTCCAATCTCTTCCCAACTGCTGAAGTCAGGTTAACTGGCCTATAATTTCCTTTCTTCTGCCTTCTGCTCTGCTTGAAGAGTAGTGATACTTTTGCAATTTTCCAGTCCTCCAGAACCATTCCAGAATCTAGTGATTCTTGAGAGATTATTACTAATGCCTCCACAATCTCTTCAGCTACCTCTTTTAGAACCATAGGGTGTAGTCCATCTGGTCCATGTGACTTATCTACCTTCAGACCTATCAGAATCCCAGGCACCTTCTCCTTAGTAATAGCAATTACACTCACTTCTGCTCCTTGACACTCTTGAATTTCTGGCGTACTACTAGTGTCTTCCATAGTGAAGACTGATGCAAAATACTACTTAAGTTTGCACGCCATTTCTTCGTCCCCCATTACAATCTCTCCAGTGACATTTTCCGACATTATTTAAAAAGAAAGCTTCGAGAGTGTTAGTCCATTGTATGTGGCCTATCAGCGGCGTCAACAGAGCTTTACTAAGAGGAGTTTCTCACAGGGCAGTGGTGGTTATTTGAAAAGGGAGCTTCGAGAGCATTCGTCCATTGTATGTGACCTATCAGCAGCTATAACCGGAGCACGAATCATGAGTTCAATACCAGGGAAGGTTCAGGCATAAAAGGGAGACACTGCCTAGTGGAGTGGTCATCGACGGAGTGATCTGAGGCAGAATGATAGGGCTTTGGCTCATTCGGACTTTGGCGATAGCAGGTCGTGGTGAGGTAAGTTACCTGTGAGGAATAGAAACAGGAAGTATGTCTGTGAGGCCAGAGTTCTGAACAGGGTGTCAGATGTGGGAAGTCCAGGAGATTCCCAGCCTCCCAGACGGCCACGTCTGCACCAAGTGTGTTGAGCTGCAGCTCCTTAGGGACTGGGTTAGGGAACTGAAGATGCAGCTCGATGACCTTCATCTGATCAGGGAAAGTGAGGAGGTGATAGAGAGGAGCTATAGGCAAGTAGTCACACCAGGGCCTCGGGAGACAGATAAGTGGGTAACAGTCAGGAGAGGGGAGGGCAGGAGTCAGATACTAGAGAGCACACCTGTAGCTGTCCCCCTTAACAATAAGTACTCCTGTTTGAGTACTGTTGGGGAGACGGCCTACCTGGGGGAGGCACTAGTGGCTGCACCTCTGGCACAGAGTCAGGCCCTGTAACTCAGAAGGGCAGGGAAAGGAAGAAGGCAGCAGTAATAGGGGACTCTATAGTTAGGGGATCAGACAGGCGATTCTGTGGACGCAGGAAAGAAACACGGATGGTATTTTGCCTCCCAGGTGCCAGGATCTGGGTTGTTTCTGATCGCATTCATGATATCCTGAAGTGGGAAGGTGAATAGCCAGCGATCGTGGTGCATATTGGTACCAATGACATGGTAGGAAAAGGGTGGAGGTCCTGAAAACAGACTACATGGAGTTAGGAAGGAAGTTGAGAAGCAGGACCACAAAGGTATTAATCTCGGGATTACTGCCTGTGCCACGCAACAGTGAGTATACGAATAGAATGAGGTGGAGGATAAATGTGTGGCTGAGGGATTGGAGCAGAGGGCATGGGTTCAGATTTCTGGATCATTGGGACCTCTTTTAGGGCAGGCATATCCTGTACAAGAGGGACAGGTTGCACTTGAATCTGAGGAGGATCAATATCCTGGTAGGGAGGTTTGCTAAGGCTGTTGGGGAGAGTTTAAACTAGAATTGCTGGGGGGTGGGAACCGAATTGAAGAGATGGAGAAAGGGGCGGTTGGCTCACAAATAGAGAAAGCTTGGAGACAGTACGATGGGCAGGTGATAGGGAAGGAATACACTCAGATCGATGGTTTGAGATGTATCTATTTTAATGCAAGAAGCATCATGAACAAAGTGGATGAGCTTAGAGCACGGATCAGTACTTGGAGCTATGATGTTGTGGTCATTACAGAGACTTGGATGGCTCAGGGGTAGGAATGGTTACTTAAAGTGCCAGGTTTTAGATGTTTCAGAAAGGATGAGGAGGGAGGCAAAAGAGGTGGGGGCTTGGCATTGCTGATCAGAGATAGTGTCACGGCTGCTGAAAAGGAGGAAGTCATGGAGGGATTGTCTACTGAGTCTCTGTGGGTGGAAGTTAGAAACAGGAAGGGGTCAATAACTGTATTGGGTGTTTTTTATAGACCACCCAATAGTAACAGGGACATTGAGGAGCAGATAGGGAGATAGATTCTGGTAAGGTGTAATAATAACAGGGCTGTTGTGGTGGGAGATTTTAATTTCCCAGATATTGACTGACATCTCCCTAGAGCAAGGGGTTTAGATGGGGTGGAGTTTGTTAGGTGTGTTTGGTAAGGTTTCCTGACACAATATGTAGATTAGCCTACAAGAGGAGAGGTATTGGGAAATGAACCTGGTCAGGTGTCAGGTCTCTCAGTGGGAGAGCATTTTGGAGATAGTGACCACAATTCTATCTCCTTTACCATAGCATTGGAGAGGGATAGGAACAGACACGTTGGGAAAGTTTTTAACTGGAGTAAGGGGAAATATGAAACTATCTGGCAGGAACTTGGAAGCATAAATTGGGAACAGATGTCCTTTGGAAAATGTACAGCAGAAATGTGGCAAATGTTCACGGGATATTTGCGTGGCGTTCTGCATAGGTATGTTCCAATGAGACAGGGAAAGGGTGGTAGGGTACAGGAACCGTGGTGCACAAAGGCTGTTGAAAATCTAGTCAAGAAGAAAAGAAAATCTTAACAAAAGATTCAAAAAACTAGGTAATGCTAGCGATCTAGAAGTTTATAAGGCTCGCAGGAAGTAGCTTAAGGATGAAATTAGGAGAGCCAGAAGGGGCCATGAGAAGGCCTTGGCGAGCATGATTAAAGAAAACCCCAAGGCATTCTACAAGTATGTGAAGATCAAGAGGATAAGACGTGAGAGAATAGGACCAATCAAGTGTGACAGTGGAAAAGTGTGTATGGAACCAGAGGAGATAGCAGACGTACTTAATGAATACTTTGCTTCAGTATTCACTACAGAAAAGGATCTTGGTGATTGTAGGGATGACTTACAGCGGATTGAAAAGCTTGAGCATATAGACATTAAGAAAGAGGATGTGCTGGAGCTTTTGGAAAGCATCAAGTTGGATAAGTCTCCGGGACCGGATGAGATGTACCCCAGGCTACTGTGGGAGGCGAGGGAGGAGATTTCTGAGCCTCTGGCCATGGTCTTTGCATCATCAATGAGCATGGGGGAGGTTCCGGAGGATTGGAGGGCTGCAGATGTTGTTCCCTTATTCAAGAGAGGGAGTAAAGATAGCCCAGGAAATCATAGATAAGTGAGTCTTACTTCAGTGGTTGGTAAGTTGATGGAGAAGATCCTGAGAGGCAGGATTTATGAACATTTGGAGAGGCATGATATGATTAGGAATAGTCAGCATGGCTTTGTCAAAGACAGGTCGTGCCTTACAAACCTGATTGAATTTTTTGAGGATGTGACTAAACACATTGATGAAGGTAGAGCAGTAGATGTAGTGTATATGGATTTCAGCAAGGCATTTGATAAGGTAGCCCATGCAAGGCTGATTGAGAAAGTATGGAGACATGGGATCCAAGGGGACGTTGCTTTGTGGATCCAGAATTGGCTTGCCCACAGAAGGCAAAGTGTGGTTGTAGAAGGGTCATATTCTGCATGGAGGTCAGTGACCAGTGGTGCACCTCAGAGATCTGTTCTGGGGCCCCTACTCTTTGTGATTTTTATAAATGACCTGGTTGAGGAAGTGGAGGGATGGGTTAGTAAATTTGCTGATGACACTAAGGTTGGGGGTGTTGTGGATAGTGTGGAGGGCTGTCAGAGGTTACAGTGGGACATTAATAGGATGCAAGTGTGAGGCCGTTCATTTTGATAGGTCAAATATGATGGCAGAATATAGTATTAATGGTAGACTCTTGACAGTGTGGAGGATCAGAGGGATCTTGGAATTTGAGTCCATAGGACACTCAAAGCTGCTGCACAGGTTGACTCTGTGGTTAAGAAGGCATACGGTATATTGGCCTTCACCAACCATGGGATTGAGTTTAAGAGCTGAGAGGTAATGTTACAGCTATATAGGTCCCTGGTCACACCCCACTTGGAGTACTATGCTCAGTTCTGGTCACCTCACTACAGGAAGGGTGTGGACACAATAGAAAGGGTGCAGAGGAGATTTAGAAGGATGTTGCCTGGATTGGGGAGCATGTTTTACGAGTATAGGTTTGAGTGAGCTTGGCCTTTTCTCCTTGGAGCGACGGAGGATGAGAGGTGACCAGATAGAGGGTATAAGATGATGAGAGGCATTGATTATGTGGATAGTCAAAGGCTTTTTCCCAGGGCTGAAATGGCTATCACGAGAGGGCACTGTTTTAAGGTGGTTGGAAGTAGGTACAGAAGGGATGTCAGTGGCAAAGTTTTTTACACAAGGAGTGGTGAGTGCGTGGAATGGCTGCCGGTGATGGTGGTGGAGGTGTTTACAATAGGGTCTTTTAAGAGACTCCTGGATAGGTACATGGAGCTTAGAAAAATAAGGGCTATGGGTAACCTTAGGTAATTTCCAAAGTAAGTACATGTTCAGCACAGCATTGTGGGCTGAACAGCCTGTATTTTGCTGTAGTTTTTCTATGTTTCTATGTTGCTAACAATCTAATACCCACCTTCACTTCTTTTACTCTTTATATACTGTACGTGAAAAAATGTTTGCATCGTCTTTTATATGATTTGTTAGCTTACCTTCATAATGCATTTCACCTTTTCTTCCCAATCCCTGAACCTCCCAGAAATTTTTGCGATATTTATCTGCCTGCTCTTTTGTTTTTATGCTGTCTTTAAATTCCAATGTCAGCCACAGTTGCTTCACTCTCCCTTTAGAATACTTCTTCTTCTTTGAATGTATATATCCTGCACCTTCTCAATTGCTCCCAGAATCTTCAACCATTGCTGTTCTGCTATTGTCCCTGCTGGTGTCCCCTTCCAGTCAACTTTGGCCAGCTCCTCTCTTATGCCTCTGTAATTTCCTTTACTCCACTGTAATACTGATATTTCTGACTTTAGCTTCTCAAACTTTAACTTAAGCTCCCTAATCAAATCATTTCATTGCACAACATCCGGTATAGAACTGCCTTTTCCCTGGAAGGTTTTTACATTCCTTTTCTATCTCCCGTTGTGATTAGTACCCTACATCCTGGCTACTGTTAAAGGCTTGTATATAAGTCTCATTCAGGGTCTTTTTACCCTTGCAGTTTCTTAACTCCAAACACAACAATTCTACATCTTCCAATCCTATGTCACCTCTAAGGATTTTATCTTTTGCACTCTGGTTGATCTTTCATTGGTCCTGTTATAGTCACTATTACATAGGTTTGCTGAGTATATCCACAGGAAAATGAATCTCAGGGTTGTACGTGGTGATATATACAGTCTGTACTCTGTCCTTTGAACTTTGAACTACTGCACTTCTCTTGGCCCCACTTCACTTCTGAGCCACAGAGCCAGAGCCAGAACCAGACCCAATGCCAGAGACCCGTGGCTTCCCCTGGTAGGTCATTCCCCCCCAACAACATCCAAATCAATATATTTATTATTGAGGGGAGTGACAACAGGGGTACTCTGCACAGGCTGCCTCCCCCTTTCCCTCTCCGGACAATCCCCCAGCTACCTAACTCCTGCATGTTTGAGTTGACTTACCTCCCTGTTGCTCCTATCTATCACCTCCTCATTCTCTTGTATGAGCTGAAGGTCATCCAGCTGTATCTCCAGTTCCATCACACTATCCCTCAGGAGCTGCAACTTGCACTTCATACAGTTGTAGTTATTAGGGAGACTGGAGGTCTCCTCAAGTTCCCTCATCTCTCATAAAGAGCATACCCTAACCCTGGATGCATTCTGAATGCACAAGCTATGTACTAATAGGCAAAGAAAGAAGAAAAATTACTTACCGAAAACATTCTTAGAGCCTCTGTTCGTTCTCACCAAAACCTCCCACTCTAACCCTGGCCCACTCACTTACAACTTGCTTCTCTTATTGGCTACTAATAGCCCAAGCAATCTCCCACTCTGCAGGCAAGTCCCGATAGGCTCCGCGCTCTTTTAAAAACTGGCATGTGAAGTCCATAAGGAAGTGTCGCCAACTTTCTCTGTTGGGGGTTCACTTCTGGGTTTATCTTGGATAACTAGTTTGAATTCCAATATTGTAGCTGGTCAACTGTTTTAGTTTCCTCACGTTCTTCTTGGAAGAACCCTGAGAGGAAGCATTCACTCAGCATTCATCAAAGTATAAAGCAAATAACTTGTTTAAAGTTGAATTATGTTTTAAAGTAACATTTGGACTTAACATCACCAACAGTAAATGATAATTACGAGACCAATAACTGTGAATTAACATAAAATCCATTAACATTGAATGATTCCCTCCAGATCAACACTTGACTTGCATGAGTAAGTTATTCATGCTAGCCGTACACCGTGTCAGAATTAAATAATCCTTGATAATTATATCAATTTGACCTCTGCTACACGCACATTAATATGTCACCAGCAATGACTCATTTGTGCCAATCAATGCATTTATTTGGTAATTGGTTTGCTATCATCATATGTACTCAGATACAGTGAAAAGCTTTATTTTGTTTGCCACCCAGAGAGATCATTCCAAACATCAAGATAGCACAAAGGAAAAAAAATAACAGAATGCAGTATATAATTGCAGTTACAGTTACAGAGTCTTAGATGATGCACAAATCTAAAAGCAACTAACAAATACTGAATTATCCATAGAACCATAGAGCATTACAGCACAGAAACAGGGCATTTTTCTGCCTGGTCCCACTGACTTGCACCTGGACCATATCCCTCCATACACCTCTCATCCATGTACCTGTCTAAGTTTTTCTTAAATGTTAAAAGTGAGCCCACATTTACTACTTCATCTGGCAGCTCATTCCACACTCCCACCACTCTCTGTGTGAAGAAGACCCCCTAATGCTCCCTTTAAACTTTTCCCCCTTCGTCCTTAACCCATGCCCTCTGGTTTTTTTCTCCCCTAGCCTCAGTGGAAAAAGCCTGCTTACATTCACTCTATCTATACCCGTTATAATTTTATATACCTCTATCAAATCTCCCCTCATTCTTCTACGCTCCAGGGAATAAAGTCCTAACCTATTCAACATTTCTCTGTAACTCAGTTTCTCAAGTCCCGGCAACATCCTTGTAAATCTTCTCTGCATTCTTTCAACCTTATTAATATCCTTCCTGTAATTTGGTGACCAAAACTGCACACAATACTCCAAATTTGGCCTCACCAATGCCTTATACAACCTCACCATAACATTCCAACTCTTATACTCGATACTTTGATTTATAAAGGCCAATGTACCAAAAGCTCTCTTTACGACCCTATCTACCTGTGACGCCACTTTTAGGGAATTTTGTATCTATATTCCCAGATCCCTCTGTTCTACTGCACTCCTCAGTGCCCTACCATTTACCTTGTATGTTCTACCTTGGTTTGTCCTTCCAAAGTGCAATATCTCACACTTGTCTGTACTAAACTCCATCTGCCATTTATCAGCCCATTTTTCCAGCTGGTCCAAATCTCTCTGCAAGCTTTGAAAACCTTCCTCACTGTCTACTACACCTCCAGTCTTTGTATCATCAGCAAATTTGCTGATCCAATTCACCACATTATTATCCACATCACTGACATAGATGGCAAATAACAATGGACCCATCATTGATCCCTGTGGCACACCACTAGTCACAGGCCTCCACTCAGAGAAGCAATCCTCCACTACCACTCTCTGGCTTCTTCCATTGAGCCAATGTCTAATCCAATTTACCACCTCTCCATGTATACCTAGCGACTGAATCTTCCTAACTAACCTCCCATGCGGGACCTTGTCAAAGGCCTTTCTGAAGGCCATGTAGACAACATCCACTGCCCTCCCTTCATCCACTTTCCTGGTAACCTCCTCGAAAAACTCTAAAAGATTTGGTAAACATGACCTACCACGCACAAAGCCATGTTGACTCTCCCTAATAAGTCCCTGTCTAACCAAATACCTGTAGATCCTATCTCTTGGTACTCCTTCCAATAATTTACCTACTATCGACGTCAAACTTACCGGCCTATAATTTCCCTGATTACTTTCAGAGCCTTTTTTAAACAACAGAACAACATGAGCTATCCTCCAATCCGCGGGCACCTCACCTGTAGATATCGACATTTTAAATATATCTGCCAGGGCCCCTGCAACTTCAACACTAGTCTCCTTCAAGGTCCAAGGGAATACCCTGTCAGCTCCTGGGGATTTATCTACTCTGATTTGCCTCAAGATAGCAAGCACCTCCTCCTCTTCAATCTGTGTAGGTTCCATGACCTCACTACTTGTTTGCCTTATTTCCATAGATTCCATGCCAGTTTCCTTAGTAAATACAGACGCAAAAAACCCATTTAAGATCTCCCCCATTTCTTTTGGTCCCATAAATAGCTGACCACTCTGATCTTCAAGAGGACCAATTTTTTCCCTGGCTATCTTTTTGCTCTTAATATACCTATAGAAGCTCTTTGGATTATCCTTCACCTTGACTGTCAAGGTAACCTCATGTCTTCTTTTAGCCCTCCTGATTTCTTTCTTAAGTTTTTTTTTTGCACTTTTTATACTCCTCAAGTACCTTATTTGCTCCCTGTTTCCTATACATATCATACATCTCTCTCTTTTTCTTTATCAGAGTTCCAATATCCCTTGAGAACCAAAGTTCCTTATTCTTATTCACTTTGCCTTTAATCCAAACTAGTTGATATTAAAAATATGTGGCAGGGAGACTGCTGTTGGAATTTGTAACAATGCTTATTTCTCATTTGGTGTTATCATTTGCCTCCTCATTTCAAGTGGTCTTTGATGTCTACATACAAACTGCAGCACCATATACAGGTACCTGATCAAATTTGTGTGTGTACACGCATGATAAAAGTCATACAGGATAGTCTTAAATGGACTGCTTCTTGAAGAGAATTTGGTCAAAGTAGTTAATTTTCAGGCGTGTCGCTGGTAAGTGGATCTCAAAATGAAATTTAGATTAATGCTTAGTAGTCACTTTTTTCATTGTAAAAGGAACTTGGTTTATAGTTAATCCACTCACCAACAGTATTGTGAATGTGGTTGTCTGTTACAATTTGTAGTTTTGCTTTCTTTCCATTACTTAGGTTTATTTGCAGTATAATTATGTATTTATATGTAAACAGTGAAAAAGGGTGACTAACCTCAAATGTTTGGTTTTTCTGAAATGTTCCTGGCCTGCTGAATATTTCAAAAAGCACTTGCTTTAATTTCAGATTTACAGTTTATGTACTCTTAAGAGTTTGCTTTGCATCTCTTGACTGACTTTGTAATCCAGAATAGGGATAGCAAGAGATCCTAGTGATTGGGATCTGCTTCCCAACATTAAAGCAACAAAATAGGTTTACTGTGCAGTAAGATTTGCCACTTCAATCTATATAGAACAGGCACTTGAAAGTCTGCACAAACAGACCTTCATCTGCAGTCAAGACCAGTTCCATTGATGAAGCATTTATTCATGCTGCCATTCTGCAACAGTGATATAAATTGACGTGTTTACTATGCTATTTCAAAGCTATCTGAACATTTTGTATTGCTTTTGGGAGCCTCTATACATTTTGAACACTTTACGTGCTTACATTTCCATCTAATCTATTTGAGTCCCACATGTTGTAGGTATTTATTTATTTCAATTTTTTAGCGGGTAGAATTACATGAAAAATAATGGTTTCTGTTAATGCAATAGAACGACCTTAATCCTTAAATAGAAAATAAAGTTTGGAAGTTATGTTATAAGTTGTTTATCTTGACTCCAGAATATGAGAATGATTGACAGAACCACGCTTGCAATAAATAACTTGAACTGAAATCTCTCCTGCTCAGAACTACTGAACTGGGTCCCTAGGATTAAATGATTTCGTCGTACAGTTTTTGAAGGATGCTCATTAGAACTACATATCTCTGTAAAGAAGTTTCAACAAGTCTGTAATTGTATATAAACAGATTTAAGCGGTAGAGAAAGATCAAGTGTCATGCAGAGAAATGGAAACCTATATTTGGTTAGAGGACTAGAGAAACAAATGATTTTTGAACAAAAATCTTGTTGCTCTGGTACATCAAATACAGAAAGCAAATAATCAAGAAGAAAGATGCATAGTAGCCTTCCTTGATTAGCAATGCTGAACTTTTACAGGGCAGAATTTGCAGTTCTGGTCTCTCTGAAAATGGCAATAGATTCTTTGCAGTATAATCTCGGTGGAATTAAAGGTTGACCCATGAAAGAGCTTTCGTGTGATCTATGCTTGTTTCTACGTCTTTTGCTTTCATCCTCACAAATCAAACTAAAGCAGTCAGCAAATCAAACTAACAGCAAGGGTATAGCATGTCAGTTCTTACCATGGCTTCTTTCACTCAGACAGACAAATGTTGAAACTGAGCAGATTTGAAAAGGTAGAAGCTGAGAAGCTGCATCCCCATGCTGAAGAATCCAGAACTAAGTTACAAGTCGGTCATTTAGGACAAAGATTGAGTATATTCAAGGTTGAGATTGACAGATCATTGCCACAGAGGGAATACAAGGGGTTTGTGGAGGGCAGGAATGCTGAATACATGTCTCATTGAAAAAAGAAGTAGGTTGTTAATCGGGTTCTTGTTCATATAGTCTTAGAACATTAACTTTGAAAGGTCATCTCAGTTTGGGAACAATTTCATTAGGGGTGGATTTCATGGTTGGGGAGTGTGGGGGGAGAGGGTAAGTGACCAGTTAACTAACGGTTCTTATCAAGAAATTCTTGGAATCTTTAATAAGAACAAATCTGATCAAATTTTCTGAAGAACTGACCAAGGTAATCGATAGGGTAGAATCAATAGATGTTATCTATGAATTAATAAGTAAAATTACACCACAAGGGTTCACAGTAGGTAAATAGAGACAATTTACTTTAAAACTAATAAGGATAGCATGTACTTACTAAATGGTGAAAGCAAAAAACAATGAATTTATAGAAACCTGGGGGTTCTGAGTCCATTAATTTCCCAATTTCCCCCAGGATCAATAAAGTATGACTATGACTAATTACCACAATAGAATGCTATTTTTTTAATCCTACAAAATGGCACAAACATGGGTTTTGCTACTGATACAAGCCCTACTTAAGCCACATTTGAGCCTCTCAAATCTCAGGTCAAATTAGACCTGATCCAGGATCCAGCACTTCATTAATGCAGTGGGGTTTGTGGGATAAAGATGTAGAAGGTTTACATCTAAACCAAATATGTAAAGACATAGGTTTGGAACTCACAAACTGTTTGGAATTTCACAAATTGTAATTAATGCTTGGCCAGTGATTAATATCAAATAGAAAACTGATAGATTTTTGTCTTCCAAAAGATTAAAGGTTATGAGGAAAAGACTGATAAATGAAGATAGGTTACAGATCTTTTGTGATCTCACTGCATATTAGAACTGACTTGGAGGTCTAAACACCGTAATATTAGGAAAGGAAAGAGAAGATTGGAAGCTTGGGTTGCTGGTTGTTTGTAGGGTTGTTTGTCAAGCCTGGAGGTTAGGTGGCAAACATTTCGTCACCAGCCGAGGTGACATCATCAGTGTGCAATTGAATATTGTTTCTGCTGAGTGCTTGCGTTTATAATGTCCAACTCATTGTTCTGGTTGGTTGGCTGTTGTGCTAGCTGCTAGTCTCCGATGGGTCCTGGCTAACCAGATAGTTGAATGATCTCCACTGACACCTCTACCTGGTTATTGGTCGTTATGAATGTTGGTTCCACGGGTGCCCGTGGTTCACCCCTCAGCTCCAATTCCACAGCCAAATAGGTTCATAAATTGCATCCAATTCTATATCCGCGAGACCACATGAACATCAGCTAGCCGTAAGAAGACACGGTCCTCTGTCACTGATCTCAGTACATGAAGACCAAGAAGGACATAATTTTGTCTGGAAATCTACAAAAATCCTGTCAGAAGCACAAAACAAGAAATCAAGAGAATTCTTAGAAGTTTGGTTCTTAGCTGAAAACTCTATTAAGAAACATATTGAACTGGTTCAATTTATGAACCTATGTGTCTGTGGGATCAAGGCAGAGGGGTGAGCCATGCACACCCAAGGAATCAATGCTCACAATGACCGATAACCAGGAATTATAGACTAGTGGACATCATTCAGCTATCTGGTTGGCTGGGACCCAGTAGAGACAAGCAGCCAGCACGACAGCCAACCAGTCAGAACAACAAGTCAGACCAAAATAAACATGAGCATTCGGCAGAAACAACACTCAGATGCGCACTGATGATGTCACCTCGACTGGTGCCGAACCATTTGGTTCCCCGGCTGCTGGCCTCCAGGCTCAGTGAACAACCCTCCAAACTATATTCCAATATGAGGTTCCCCGGCTGCTTGCCTGAAGGCAAATTTACCATGACTCCAAGAGAACAGCACTGCTCTCCCACCTTAGTGCATATCTATATGAACCTGAGTAAGAGGACTAATTAAAAGAATTAAGTCCTGGGCAAGATGCAGATTACTCTGCCTATTATAATGGTACATCTGCCATTCTTGGTAGAAGATCACTTTTTGGCAGGATGCACAGTTAAAGATTGGCAGGTATGATGTTATAGGTATCACTGAATCGTGGCTGAAAGAAGATTGTAGCTGGGAGCTTAATGTCCAAGGATACACATTGTTTCAAAAGAACAGGCAAGAATGCACAGGGGGTGGCATTGGTCTGTTGGTAAAAAATGAAATCAGATCATTAGAAAGAGGTGCATAGGTGTTGAAGCATTGTGGATAAAGCTAAGGAAGTGCAAAGGTAAAATATACCCCCATACGAATTGTATCCAGACAGTAGAAAGGATGTGGTCTACAAGCTACAATGGGAGATAGAAAATGCATGCCAAAAGGACAATGTTACAATAGTCATGGGGGATTTTAATATGCCAGTAGATTGGGAAAATCAGATTGGTATTAGGTTCCAAGAGGGAGAGTTTCTAGAATGCCTACCAGATGGCTTTTTAGAGCAGCTTGTGGTTGAGCCCACTAGGAGATCAGCAATTCTGGATTGGGTGTTGTGCAATGAACCAGAATTGATTTGAGATCTTAAGGTAAAAGAACCCCTTGGAGCAAGTGATCTTAATATGATCGATTTCACCTTGAAATCTGAGTAGGAAAAGCTAAAGTCAGATGTATCAGTATTACAATGGAGTAAAGGGAATTACAGAGGCATGAGAGGTGTGGCTAGAATTGAATGGAAAAGAATACTGGCAGGGATGACAGCAGAGCAGCAGTGGCTGGAATTTCTGGAAATAATTCAGAAGGCACAGCATATATACATCCTAAAGAGGAAGAAGTACTCTGAAGGAAAGGTGACACAACGGTGGCTAAAAAGAGAAGTCAAAGCCAATTAAAAGCCAAAGAGAGGGCATATAATAGAGTAAATATTAGGTGGAAGCTAGAGGATTGGGAAGCTTTTAAAAACCAACAGAAGGCAACCAAAAAAAGTCATTAAGAAGGTTAAGATGGAATACGAGTGTAAGAGGATACCAAAAGTTTGATATTAAAGAGGATACTAAATACTAAAGACAATACCAAAAGTGGGGTAGGCGGGAGATTGGGGCTGAGAGGCAAAATTGGATCAGCCAATATGAAATAGTGGAGCAGACTTGATGGACCAAATGGCCTAATTCTGCTCCTATATCTTGTGGTCTTATTTGCAATTCAATGTAGAGAAGCAGAGCTGACAAAACCACCTTTCCCAGTTGTAAAAGAATATTTGTGATCCTTGTTACAATTGCTTTTTACAGTGCGTATGTAGGAATGAGAATATAGCAGCCTGGAATTGTATAGTTGTCAGGTTGTTTGGGAATGACAAGTTGTCTTTTGTTGAGTTCAGTAATGAAAATGGGTTCATCAAGTCACAAGTTACCAGATCTATTCAGTTTCTCAAGATCTATGGCAGGACCTGTACTTACGGCTTTGTAGTTCTAAGTTATGACGATTAATACTGCATCACCTGCTGATGTGCGGTTAGGATAAAAATGCTATATTCACACTTAAGGCAATCAAGCTTTGATTCCTGTTGTTTCTTCCTTACACTCTCCTGAGCTCCATCCTTAAAAAAACCCACTAGGTCAGCACCTTACTGTTCATCTCCTTGTCTGATTTACACTTTTATTCTTTGCTGTCTTTACTTCCATGCCCTCCAGTGCATTGATTCAAAATCTTTATTTTTCTTTTAAGCTCTCTAAAAGGCTTTGCCAAGCCTGATCCCTACCTTCACAGCCTTTTTAACTTGCTGTCTTCTTATAAATTTCTACCACCTGATTTGCAGTGTCTTTGGCCAGTTTTTTGCAATTATATCTCTGATTCAGAAGGTTGCAAATTCAAATCTCAGTTCACTTACTGAAAGACTTGACCTAGGCTGGTACTCTAATGCAGTACTGGGAGATTCTTATGAAAATCTCATTGTAATAATTAGGAGAACAATGCTAAAGTTCTCCTGGTGTCCTGGATGATATTTATCACTCAGTAAGTTCATTGAGAAACAGATTGTCTCATGTCTCTGAAATCTAGCTGTGATTCCTTCATTACACCAAAAAAATTATATTTTTCTTTTAAGAATTTTTGGGCACCTTCATCGCACAATGGTTTAATGCATTTCCCCCCCCATACTATTCTTTTGTTTCTCCCTGTACTATTCTGTTTCAACTTAATGGCCAGACTTTAAGCTGGTTTAGAACATTAGAGATCCCTCTTCTATCTCTGCACTTCACGAAGCTTGAAAATGTTAGTTCGTGAGTGGTAAAGTACGGTTATGCTCACTGAGTTTGAAAAACATTTCTACCACATGGACTGTTAAAACATTAGCAATTATGCTATTTCTCTAGTAATTACTACTTTAATGATCACCCATCCAAAAGGGCCTCCTCAATATCTAATACTGTGAATTGACTATTGTATGCATAATAGCAAGCTCAGTCATTAGAATGGTAGCTTTATTTCATATATTGCTGTGCTCTTAGTATTTCACTGCAGGGGTGTAGCAGACGTGAAGAACAATTGCACATTGTAATTTCTTATGACACCTTGTCTCACTAACATTCAAAACCTTCAAAATCAGGCAGTTAATATAGTTAATTTGCTGGTTCGCAGTTGAGATTATTTTGAAAAAGTGTAAATTTCAGAAATAAATTGACAGGGTGTACGGTACAAAACCTGTTTTCTTTGAATGTTGAGCATCAAGCTGCATGAAAGTAGGCATCACTTTAGAATAAAAGACAAACTTTTTCCAAACTTGGGATGTAGAGAATAGTTGAAAATATTTGATTTCTTTCCCAATCTTTGAGTATACACTCAATGGTCATTTTATTAGGTACACCTGCCTGTTAATGGAAATATCGCATCAACCAATCATGTAGCAACAACTCAATGTATAAAAGCATGCAGATATGATGAAGAGGTTCAGTTATTGTTTGGACCAAATACCAGAATGGGGGTAAAATGTGATCTCAGTGACTTTGACCATGGAATAATTGTTTGTGACAGATGGGGTGGTTTGAGTATCTCAGAAACTGCTGATCTCCTGGGATGTTTACGCACAACAGTCTCTAGAGTTTACAGGGAATGATGCAAGAAACAGGTAAAGTCCAGTGAGCAGCAGTTCTGCAGGTGAAAACACCATGTTAATGAGAGAGATCAGAGGAGAATGGCCTGACTGATTCAAGCTGAGAGGAAGGCAACAGTAACTCAAATAACCACACATAACAACAGTGAGGTGCAGAAGATAATCTCTGAACACGCAGCATGTCGAACTCTGAAGTGGATAGGCTATAGCAGCAGAAGATTATGAAGATACAGGATATGCCTAAAAAAATGGTCACTGGGTGTATTCTTGATTGATTTTGATAAATCTTTGAAAACGGAAGAAAATAACAGATTTGGGAATCAAGAAACAGCTACCTCTCTTTGTTTGGTTCTTATGCTGACAATTATGGGGCAAAACAAGTCAAAAATATTGATGATATTTGCCATTGCTCCCAAAGGAATGTACATTAGTTCATTTATCCTTCAAGTGAGTTTGGAGGGTTTTGCAGCGACAGCGTTGGTGGAATTTTAACAAAGCTTTGAAACGCCTGCAGTAGATAGTCTAGCTCTGAGAAGTAGGAATCACTGTGCCTCATACCCCATAAGTGTTGTGCCATCACTGAGATTTGAACTTCAGATATTAGTTTTCTCTATCAAACAAAAGCAGTGTTTATATATTGATGGCAGTGGTAAATTTCATAATCCTTCCCTGTCTTTGCTGAGTAGTGGTTCCCTAGATTTGAGAAGTTGTCCACATATTCCAGATCTCACTATGAACTTTTATTATTGAGGGCAAATGTTGAGGGCTAGGTTGGTGGGGGACCTGTGAGACAACAGCCTGGATTTTACCACCACATTCTTTTAATATCGGTGTAACCATCTTGTTGTTAGATAATGACAGTTAGAGTATCCACTCTGACTAAATCCACATTGCTCTTCAATTTAATTTACTAGCATGATTGTTCCTTAAGACTTTTCTTATTCCTTGCAACACGCAGAAAGGCCATTTGACCATTGGGTCCATGTTGGCTTCTAGTGGAGCGATCTCATCACCCCTCTCCTTATTTCCCTAAAGTCCTGCAACTTATCTTGCATGCCATCCCAAATAGCTTGCTCGAAATGTCAACATCCTTCAGCCAGCTCTCCATGGGAACACACCAAAAACTGGCAAGACTAAAATACAAAAGATCAACCTTTTAAATGTTTGAATACATATTAAATTCCTATCCTTAATGTCTTATCCAGATTTTTCTATATTGTTATAATTGCTTGTCTTTGTAAGCTGTGTATTCTGTGCTCCGAGAGAATCAGCTAGGCTGCCATTGGCTCATCATATCAATAAGAATTACCTACTGGTGACGTACTGCAGAAGGAAACAACATAGCTGGAATTTGGCACCTTCACTTTATCCCATCCTCTTTTTCCAATTATCCTATGACACTAATCCACACACCTCCAACAGGTTATACTGTATGGGAGCCCCTGGGCTCGTGATTGGAAGATCGCTGGAGATTAATAAACAAAGATATTTTGCCAGGAAATATTATGTCTGTGCTTAGTTCATTATCATTCATAATGGCCTAGATCAGTTAGAGCAGAATTTGAAAGGGATGTTGCGACAATTCTCAAGACAAAGCACAGAGCTCAGTAAAGTCAGCATTAGCAATGAGGATGATAACATATTAGAAATATTATTCAGCTTTGCTACCATGACTGTAGTAGGTGAGGTTATGGAGCTAAATATTAATGCAAAGTGCAAACCTACTGATTATGTTTGCTCATTGATCTGTTGGCATCAACCATAAACTCAATCCATGAAAGGAATACAGTGTATTCTGTCCTCATCTTTGGAGAATTCTTGACATTTCTTTGTTTGTTATTTATTTAATACTTATGAATATACAGTATTGAGCTCAGTATGAGTATACAGTATTGAGCTCAAGTGTGGAGCTCCCCCATCTGACAATGATTTGTCTGCTGTAATGACATAAAGCACATTCCTAATTTATGAAACATAGAAACATAGAAACTAGGTGCAGGAGTAGGCCATTCGGCCCTTCGAGCCTGCACCGTCATTTATTATGATCATGGCTGATCATCCAACTCAGAACCCTGCACCAGCCTTCCCTCCATACCCCCTGATCCCCGTAGCCACAAGGGCCATATCTAACTCCCTCTTAAATATAGCCAATGAACTGGCCTCAACTGTTTCCTGTGGCAGAGAATTCCACAGATTCACCACTCTCTGTGTGAAGAAGTTTTTCCTCATCTCGGTCCTAAAAGGCTTCCCCTTTATCCTCAAACTGTGACCCCTCGTTCTGGACTTCCCCAACATCGGGAACAATCTTCCTGCATCTAGCCTGTCCAATCCCTTTAGGATTTTATACGTTTCAATCAGATCCCCCCTCAATCTTCTAAATTCCAACGAGTACAAGCCCAGTTCATCCAGTCTTTCTTCATATGAAAGTCCTGGCATCCCAGGAATCAATCTGGTGAACCTTCTTTGTACTCCCTCTATGGCAAGGATGTCTTTCCTCAGATTAGGGGACCAAAACTGCACACAATACTCCAGGTGTGGTCTCACCAAGGCCTTGTAGAACTGCAGTAGTACCTCCCTGCTCCTGTACTCGAATCCTCTCGCTATAAATGCCAGCATACCATTCGCCTTTTTCACCGCCTGCTGTACCTGCATGCCCACTTTCAATGACTGGTGTATAATGACACCCAGGTCTCGTTGCACCTCCCCTTTTCCTAATCGGCCACCATTCAGATAATAATCTGTTTTCCTATTTTTGCCACCAAAGTGGATAACTTCACATTTATCCACATTAAATTGCATCTGCCATGAATTTGCCCACTCACCCAACCTATCCAAGTCACCCTCCATCCTCTTAGCATCCTCCTCACAGCTAACACTGCCGCCCAGCTTCGTGTCATCCGCAAACTTGGAGATGCTGCATTTAATTGCCTCATCCAAGTCATTAATATATATTGTAAACAACTGGGGTCCCAGCACTGAGCCTTGCAGTACCCCACTAGTCACTGCCTGCCATTCTGAAAAGGTCCCGTTTATTCCCACTCTTTGCTTCCTGTCTGCTAACCAATTCTCTATCCACATCAATACCTTATCCCCAATACTGGAACATTGTGGCATCAAATCAGAATGATTCAGCTGAACTCATTCTACAACTAATCATTATGAAATGACTTTATAAGGGCTACTGGTGCACCAGTGGCTGGAATAGATATGGCTGAATTAATAGACATCAGTGGAAGAATCTGCTTTAAATCTACGTGATTAAAATATACACCAAATGCAAATAAATTGTGAAAATCTGGATCCACAAAAAATGATTAACCTTTAGAGTCCAGAAGGTGCATCACTGATTATGAAGGAAGAAATATCTACATTCAGATTGTGCATTTCATGTATTCAGGGGAACTGTAATCAAGAACTTTTGTCAGTATCGTGTTGCAGAAGACACGATGGTCAATTTTCATGCAGCGGAACCCTCACAAACAACAATATCATAGTTGTATAAATTTGAATCCACCCTTTTCTCAGTAGTGTGGTTCTCCTGAGCTGCAGGTAACAGTGGACAGAATGCTTGCCCCTACCAAAAATTGAGCAGAGAAAAGCAGTGTGTTCTGTTGCTGTGTTTACATAAAATGTGACATATGTGATGGCCTTACTGAGTATTGCATAAAGCTTAAATTTACAAGGTAATTTAAAATTCATTTTGTTTGTGTTTGATTATCTTCAGACACCGTACTCTGATGACTATGCACTTTAGTATGTTAATGTGAAATAGTTGAAAATGTATCTTGTCATTGATTTACACTGAAATCCTGACATCTTTCTCACTGAAGCAGAACATTGTGAGGAGAGCATACTGTTTCAACTCTCAAAAGTATTTATTAGACTACTGGATAATCTGTGCCCAATGACAGGTCATGGCCTTTAAGGAGTGAGCCTCTTGAAGAATAATGGAAAGGCTCTGGTGACATCTAAAATGTAACAAACCCTGAGTAATTTATAATTGTAAATGAACACCTGTGGTCACAGCTTTGAAATTGTTCCAGACTATGTATTTTGTCTCAAGTAATTAAGCATCTCCTATATGTACATAAAGGAACAATGTAAGTTGCTATATACTGGCCTGGTGGGTATAATGTTATGATCATCTTGTATATTGTAGTATAATATTTATTCAGCCTACTGATAGCCCTATGTGACCACAGATTGATACTAAGGACTAATGCAATTTCCAGAGCATCACTGGGACCATTTCCAACCAATTCCCATTGGCAGGAGACTGAGAATATGAAAGTAATAAATAAATATGCTGCTTTTGTGATTTCCCATAGCATTCCCAGACAATGCTATATTGAGAAAAGTTTTTCCTAGACTTAGAAAACTGAAGGGATGCATTTTGGCAATTAAATGTTTGTGGGCCTCAACTTTTTTCCTTTGTGACTAAGAATAATAAACGATGGATAATTTCTAATTTGGGTTAATTAATTAATTATGATTAATTAAAGCAGATACCCATTATCCCTATCTGCATACTTTCACAAGCGATGGAAAGGAATGAGAGAGGTAGATACAATGTCTCTCACTTTACTTGAATGACATAAGTTACAATTACTCATTTTGGACAACCTTTCCATGGCAAAAAGTTGTGGTCTTGTGTCTGAGGACATCAGGTGGCTAATATGATTAAACAGACAGAAGTGAATTACTATTTGAATTTGTTGTTGTTGCTTATTTTCCCGGATTCTACTCTGAACCAATTCCTTTATGTCGCACCACAAATTGCTGGAGGAGCTCAGCAATGCTGTCAGCATCCATGCTGAGGAATAACTGGTTGATGTTTTGATCCGAGACTCTTCATCGGGACAGGAAGGGATGGGGGCAGAAGTGAGAAGAAGGTTGGGAGAGGGGGAAAGAGTATGAACTCACAGGTGACTGGTAGAAGATGGTTGGGTGGGGGATGGTTGGATGGGGGAAAGGGGGATGAAGTAAGAAGCTAGACATCAGGCATTCAAAAAAAAAATCAATGTGCAGAATTGAAGATGCATCGTATATACTATCATGTAGCAGTCAAGTGAAGCTCTAGTTCATGAAAAAAATTTAAATAACACTTTAGTCAATAGCAAAGTTGAATTACTTCAAAATTTGCCAAATGAATGTGCTCTTCAGTAGCTGCAACACAAGACCAGGTCTATATACTAAGATTTCCATAAAAGATGCTTGTCTCTTTGTCTCTGCTGGAATTCACTTTGAGTCACAGTCTTTTCCTTCCCAAAACTAATTATACTAATTTTGCATTTTCATGATGCAGGCTGGAAAACGTAGTTTACCCAACTCTGAAAAGGCAATCCTTGACATCTTGGAGCATGATCGCAAAGAGGCCTTGGAAGACAGACAGGACCTTGTTAACAAGATTTACAACTTACAGGAAGAAAATAGACAAGCAGAAGAACTCAGGGATAAGGTAAAAGTTCCTGAAGGGATTTGAACACTAAAGTGCTGATACACAGGAAAGACACTATAAAATATAATTGGATGACCAAATGATCAGGCACCCAGCCTATCTTGCACATGTCCAAGTCAGCTTGCACTGAAAGAGCACTATATAATAGTGATTCTCATGCCACATAGAAATAGGCATCCTTTGGGTGACAAATAAGAGATCATTTGCAAATTACACCATTTAATGAACTGCTTTGCTAATTCCAACAGTCTGTTACAACTGCATTGTTCCAGGTGCTGGTTTTCTTTCTTAGCAAATCCCTTTTACTCACCAGATAAGTGAAATTGAACACCCTACTAATTGGAATTGATTGTTTTCATTGCTGGCTGCAGAATGCCTTAATTTCCAATAATAAGAATTAGCATGCTTTTAATATGAAATCATACTGTCTCTAATGCTCAAAACTGAGTTATCACTAGTCATATGTAAACCGTTTCAGTATCTAGAGGAAAAAGAGGATTTGGAGTTAAAGTGCTCAACACTGGTTAAAGACTGTGAAATGTACAAGCATCGTATGAACACTATCATGTTTCAACTAGAGGAAGTGGAAAAGGAGAGAGATCAGGTATGATTTAATTCATTTTCACATGAAGTGCGCTTGTATAGATTGTGCCTTGTTCAATGTAAATTGGTTATGTAATTTTGATTGCACTGAGATTTCATCTAAAAGATATATCAGGATATTAATACAGCAATTTTCTCCAAATTAGTGTGACCCAAAGTGATTCACAGTTAATGAAACAAACTTTTTTAAGGGTCAATCAGTGTAGTTGGTGTTGCAATTTTCAGGTTCCTAGCCAAACTCTGTGATACGGTAGTAATTTCAGTTTACTGAATTCCCTTTATGATGGTGTGTCCTGTTGAAAGTGGCCTTTACCTGTAAGGGGAAGCTATGCATGCACTGAATGTTTTGTACTGATTTAAATACATTTTTGGCTTTCTATGCAGTTCACTGTGCCAAACACAATGGGGATTCTACTGAACATAACAGAACAGGTGTTAGTCATTCAACAGAAGGAAAATTTGGCTGAGTGTACAATGAACAGCACCAGTTCATTGCCACCCATTTTCTATCTGCTGCCAAAGTAGAATGTGGCGCTCAGACTCTCAACATTAACTCAGAATGCTTGTAAAACAGGCTGGTGCATGTAACAAGCAAAGATAATTATTTATTTAATGTACCTCAAGTTTTCAAGTTTCAAGTCCATTTATTATCAAAGAATGTATAAATTATACAACCTTGAGATTTTCTTGCCCACAAAGCAAGAAACTCAAAAGAACCTAATTTAAAGAAAATAAATAAAAGTGAAAGATCAACACTCGATGCGCAAGATAAAGAAAAAAATACAAGTCATGCAAATGATTGAAGCCAATCATTCCAAACCAAAAATAAGTCCTCAGATCCGAACCCTGGAGCAGCCCAGAGCAGGACTAACGCCTTGCTTGTCAGTTCATCATATTAGCAGGCACAGAGCACAGCAGCCGGGGCAGTCTTCATACCCACAGTGCCCTGGAGATGACCATCGCGGAGAATGAGTGAAATCGGCTCTTGTCCCAACCGACAACCTGTCTTTTTAATCTATCTGGCCAGCATTTAAATTGACCCAACGATGGAGCAGTGAAAGGCTCCGCACCCTGGAGAGAGGGTGAACATCGCGGAGAGCGAGCAGAATCAGCTCTCCGATCTGGGCCTGCGTTTAAATAATCTAAACAGCGCATTGTACCTCACACGAGGACTCAGGCACCGCTGCTGCGAAAGGGCTGGGCCAAGACCACTCTGTCCAGTGACCTGCTCTGGACCCAGATTTCATCACCCAGACAGCCCAAAGCCACTCTCAAGCTCTTCAAAGTAGCTTGGCACCCAGAGTAATCCAACCTTGCACAAGAGCCGGTTGTACAAGCATCAAAATCGAATTTCCTCTGCTCAGGCCCCAACTTCTTCCTGCACACAGAGCGATCAAACCACACACCCGGGCCAGTTGTATGGGTATCAGAACTCAATCTGCATCATTTCATCCCCCAAACTCACTTCGCCGTCACTCACCTCTTCACTGTCTGCAGCGATAATTTAACACAATTTATTTCAGGAAAGGTAGTTTTAGGTATGTTTTTAGTCGGACTTGTAAGCTTTTTGACTACTAGAAAGCTGTTGCACACATTTGGTAATGCCATCGCAGCCTGCTAGATTTTTTAGATTATATTTCTTCTGTTGGATTTCAAACACATTTGTTACTGTCCTTCAAACAAAAAAATAGGGAAAAGAACTTAAATTTCAGAATAACCCATTATGACCTCCCAAAACAATTTACAACCAATGAGATGCTTTAAAAGATAAAGCATTGTTGAAATAAGAGAAATATAAAGTGCAAAAGCCATGTAGACTTAGATTGTTGTGATTGAAATGCAGGAAAGTAGTCTGGTGAATTCATCTGGCAGCTGGAGCTTGCTCTAGTTGTACTAAGAGTAATTTCATTCAAAGGGAAATGTCATTACAGATCTTCTTTTGCCCTTAGAAATACTTCAAAAGTACAACTCACATCTATTCCTTGGATGCTTCCATTGATTTGCTGAGGGCTGCAGCTTCAGACAAGTTTGCTTACTGAACCAAAGGCCACTAGGTCAGAAGAAGCTAATACTGACTGAGGATAAAATGCCAGTGAAGTTAATGGAGTTGGTTCTGTGCATCGAACAGGCACAACAGTGAGCTTCAACATCAGCCAAATTATAATTAATATGAAGTAATTATTTGCAAGGTTGGAGGCACAATTTTGCCAGTGACAATTCAAATAAGTAGGTATTTTCAAAAGCATGAATTCCATGCTCCCACCTTTAAATAGCACTTAAGATCTCCGCTGATTAATAAAAGCATAAGTACATAGGAAAGCAGCTTTGGCATTCAGTTAAATCACAATTGATGTGCACTGGAACTGATTTTCCCATTTTAGCCCCACACTTTCTGGTCCTATTATTGATCAAAATTATGCTCCAACTTAGTGCTGAGCTGCACAATTCTAAGTTGAAGTCCACTGCTGGCTGAGTTTCTTCATCTTGGTGTACTTGCGGATACTGTCATTCATGTCTACGCTCATGGGGAGGGTGCTGTCCATTCCTGATTGCTTGCTTGCTTTGTCTCTCAAGTTCGCAGAAGGCTAGACACCACTAATTGCCTTGGTTTCTTTGAGCACATGAGCAGCTTGCACGGGGTGTGTGTGTGTACATAGTGGGCAACATGATATATATATGAATAGGGCTTCTTATGATGTCAAGCACTAAACCAAGATGAAAGAAATGTGTTGAATTCCAGAGCTCCACAGAAATATGGTGATAGTTAAGACATTAACAAGGTTATAGCCTATCACTACATTTCAGTGTATAACTGGTACAATAAAACATATAATACTTAATTTAATAATATAACAAAGTATTGCATTGTTGCGCTCACTAATTATCATAAAATATAATTATCAAGCAAGTAAAGAAAAAGATGATAATCATGTATTTTACCAATTTAAAAGTAATTACCTACTTACCAAATGCCACCAATGAGAAGTTTCACAATAATTTCCACAAAAGTTCAGGCGTAATATGTGTTCGGGGGTCTGAAGCAACTCTCGCCCTGGTGTCGTCTGCTGATCTGTGGTACTGCAGCCATGATGTGACAAACATACAGCTCAGGATTCCACTGAACTGGAGGAGGTCCTGTAGTTTAACAAACATAAGTGATGATACATGATTTATGAGAATTCTTGAACGTCGTGTTGTTATTATCAAGTTCATCTGACTGAATCCTCTCTCACACTCAGCAGTACTAATAGGAATAACTTGTGAACAGCTCAGTAATGGGTATAAATCTTGGGGGATGTGGCGTCCACGATCCTCCACATAATCTCTAAAGGCATTTATTACAGAGGAAGAAGAAAGCTTAAACCTCTTACAGAGAGATGATATTGCAGCTTCTCCATAATTAGGTGGTATTTCAGCAGGCCAGTTATCCTTATCAAGGACACACATTTCATTTAGCAGGGATTTATACATACTTTGAGGTTTAGAAGTTTAAGACCCTTTCAAGGATGTTGCTGTGACCATACAGTGCTGCAAGTTGTTTGTAAGACTAGTAAGAAGCTGTAGATACGGGTTACAGCTCCAGGATTTCACCAAAAACGATCAACTATCCTAATTTTATTAGTGGTATTTTCCCCACCAGCCACCACCCCCTGTCCCCAACCCCCGCTTCTGTAAAATTCCCTCTATTTAATATGCAGCTGCTGTTAAATTCCCCGCTTGTTTATTTTGACTTTTTTTTACGGAAGTGCCGGAGCAGCATTCCGGTGAGCTCCAGCAGCACTGCACCCCTGAGCTAGCCATCCAGTTTGTGCTTTGAGCTACATGTGGCACAGTGGCGAAGAAATATCCCTTTGAGGTGCATGATTAACTGCAGATACTTATGCATGATTTACTCAGTGCTTTGACACAGACAGTAACTTCAACAGAGCTTATCAAATGGATTGTACTGATCATGAGCCGTATTGTCCCAATGCGCTAATTCACTGTTGAACTTCTTCAAGAATACTTTGAGGGTGTACTTGAAAAGCTTACGCTGATGTTCTCTTCGGAGGCTTCCCCTTCTTCCCTGGTTTTTTTCTGGCAGGGGCTCATCAAGAGCCTGGTTATGAGGCTTACCAATCTCAGGTGTGATCTTACCAGAAGAATGTGAATGATTGAAACACTTCCTTGTGTGGCAAACTCACTGCCTGTGATTTTATCTTGTCCTCTTATCCTCAACAATTCTCAAGACATTCCTTATGGAATTTCTTTCTTTATAATTAGCGGGATGTGAATGAGGCGAATCAAGCCAGCGTTTATTTCTCACCTGAGTAGGTGGAGGTAAGCTGACATCTTGATCCCCTGCAGCTCTTCTGCTGAAGGGTATTTGCACAGTGGGAATTCACCAGAAGGGTCACAGATTTCCGTGCAGAGACAAGGTGTGACTTGGAGTTGTCCATTTCCCTGCTGCCATTGTTTCTGTTGGCGGTAGGGGGAGATGCTGTTGAACAAGCCTTGGCAAATATTAAGTAGGTAATACAACCTTACCATCACCACAGTCTTCTATTAGTACTCGGAGTGAGTGTTTAGGATGATGGATGGGCACTAGACAAGAAGCTAGGGTTGAGGTTCTTGAGTGTTGGAACTTCACTTGTGCAGACAAATGGACAGTGCTCTATTAAGCTCCTAAATTTCTGCCTTCCCAATAATTGTAGGATTTTGACTCAACTTGATACAGATTACAACACTTCTGATCTGCTTTTGTGATTCAACTCTTTAGTACAATCTCCATACAATTATCAAGTCTTGCGTGACTTTACAGACTTTCATCTACTAAAACATATCCAGTGACACGCCCCCTGACCCACGCCCCCGCCCCCCTGTCCCTGCCCCCACCCCCACGCCCCCTGCCCCACGCCCCCTGCAGAAAGAGAGAGGTTTAGCAAGCATGGCTACTGTGGTCAAATTGCCTCCTAGCCAGACTCTGACAAATAATTCTTTGGGTACAGTGAAAAGGCTGAAAATGTCTTGTCAATTGAAAAATAAAAAACCGTGAGATACCCTAAATCTATTAAATTTTATTACAAGCTAATGGGTATCTTTTTATATCACAGGTATTACAGAATATTCTATCCCTTTTCAATATACTGTGACCTTCCTCAGTCACAGTGTACTGCAGGCTTGAAGATAATAATTACCAACAGATTAAACTTGCATTCCTTTTCACATATGATAGCCCTATCATAAAGAGTATTTTATTACCTTTTCCAAAAGCTGTTTTCAGCTTCAAGAGTCAGTAAATGCATTGTGGCACTGGTGTACATGTGATTATATATTTCACTCATTCTAATCATCGCACTCCTTCCAGGCATTCAGATCCCGAGATGAAGCCCAGACACAATTCTCTCAGTGTCTGATTGACAAAGATAAATATCGAAAACAAATCCGGGAACTGGAGGAAAAAAATGATGAGCTCCAGATTCAGATTGTCCGGAAGGAAGGAAAAATCGTGGCCATGGAATCAAAACTCCGCCGTATGTCCAAAGATACCATTTCTGCAGACCAGGTGAAGTGTTTAAGCAATTTTATGGTTTTTTAGATAATTTTCCTCTTTCCACAACCCTGCTAAAATTTCCATGGTTCAAATCATCCAGTGGTAAGAGCTTTTTAAAAAATTCTTTCCCTGGAAATGGGTGCTGTTGGCAGGAGTAGTGCATGTCATCATTCCTCACTATATGCCATTGAACCTACACAGTGAAATGACTTCCACAGTAGCTTTAAATGGGAATTCCAGGAATTTGACTCCACAGCATTGGCAATCCATGATTTAGCTTGTGAGACTCATGGGGGAATGATGGTAATCCCTACTGTGAATGTTGCTACTTGGGGATGGAGATGATGGGTTTTGGAGATGCTGTTAAACAAAGAGGCATGTGAAGAACATCATACCAGAAGGATTCTTGTCCAGCAATATACGTTTTCCAGCTTGTGCTGGGGTACAGGTCATGCACACATTCTTGATATTAAAAAGGGAACATATGCAGGTGGAATCAAACATAAAGCTTTATTTCAAGTCGTCATTGAAAGCACTGGGGTTCCTGCCCACCATGTCTTACACATGTCGCTGTGTTCAACAGTAGGGAGCTTTTCTCAGCTTGTTGTAATCACGGATATTACAAATAACTCATTCAAGAATGTCTATAAACTAAAATTGTCCACAGTAATTTATGCCTGTTTGCATTTACCACATTTTAATCAATACTCTCCAACATCCTTTACCCACTTGTGCAGGAATTTTTATATCAAGGGCTTGAGGTTTACATTTCAATCTTTCGAGCCCTTTTTCTAATCATCTTACTTTGATTTCCTTAACCTCACTATCCCAACTGTATTCTTCCCTGCCAAATAACATCTCAGCTGGCTCTGCTGCCTTGCAGTCTTGAGAGACCCTTCTTCTGTCCTGGGGAACTTAGCCCATGCTTCTAGTTGCTATCCAACTATCAGTGCTTAATATGTGGATGCTGATTAGCTGCAGTATCAGATTCAGAATTGGTTTCTTCGATTCCCACATCCCACTCAGCTCAAGTGATCTGCTGGCAATAAAATTGATAAATGCCTGTGTTCGATGCTGTTGCCATTACCAGATACTCACTATTAATGTCTTAGAATCTGCCAGCATCCAGGAACTGAAATATTATGTCTGACAAGCAGTTCAGAAGCTGAGTATTTCACCCTAAGTTGCTTTATCTTTTCAAATTAGAAGTGAAATTGAATGTTCTCTATCTGTTCGGTGGTTTGGGAGCAGCTCCGATAACATTCAAGGAACTCTGCATCATCTGGGATGCTCTTCTGTTTGCTGATGCTCAGTTTAGATCTTAACTCTGCTCCACAACTCATTGGAGCCTTTGTTGAAATGGTAACTGAGAAAGACTGGTTGCCCCAACAGCAAGTCAGAATTTGACTGTGTGTGGTATGAAGAAACTCTAATAGAATTGATGTCAATGAGAAGCAAGGGCCAAACAAGGTGAAACATTTCCATTCTTTGGGGTCATATCTCAAGCACGGAAAATGCCTGTGATTAGTGGAATTAAATCACCCCATTCCCAAGAACTTAACTTTCTTGAGGGAATAGTTGTGACTATTTTTAATAGCTTCAATGAATTTTCTTGCATTAAAAGGTCAGAAGTGCTAATGTTCACTGATGATTGCATAATTTTTGCTCCATTTGCAACTCCTCAGAAAATGAAACTGTGCCTGCCGGCAAACTCTGAACATTTATGTGTGGGCTAATAAGTAAGAAGTAACCTGTATGCCACACAAGGGACAGGCAATGACTATCTCCATCTCTAACTATTTACCCATGGCTTACATAAATGTTGACACCAAGTTCCATCACTGTCACCCTCCTGAGAGTCATGGTTGACCAGATACTGAACTGCACTAAGCATGTTAATATTGCGGTCTTAAGGGCACATCAATGCTTAGATAAACTCTGGTGAATGAACTTCATGGTGAAGCTTGCATCCTGTAAGTGCATTGGAACATAGCACAGTACAGGCACTTTGGCCCACAATGTTTTGCCAACCCCTTAAGATCATTTTAACCTTTCCGCCCTGCTCAGACTATCATCCATTTAGCTATCTAAGAGTGTTTACATTGCTCCTAATGTAACTGCCTCTGTCACTCTCCCTGACAGGGTGCTCCACGCACCCACCATTCTTGCCTATGACATCCCCCCCACCATATACTTGCCTCCAGTCACCTTAAAATTATGCCCCCTTGTATTAGCCATCAGTATTAAAATGAGGTTTTCTTCACTGAATGCCATGTTACCACCCTTCACTATCATATTCCTGCCCTTCATCCCCAAGATCTATTGATTGCCCACCTACGTCAGCAGGGCCTTCCCCACCCAGAATGTCAAAGGGAACAGATGCATAGGAGTACCACCACCTCCCTATTCCCCTTCAGCTCACACACTTGGCCGTGTCTTTCCATATTTAAACCAAAGTGCAGGATCTCCATTCCTAACTTATTTGAGCAGCGGTCTCCCCTTCCCCCACCACCACTCTGCAACCCCGTCTCCCTCAGATCCCACCGTCAGCTCCTGGGCCCTCAGAGGCTCCATCTTCCTCTCACCCCAACCCTCCCCTCTCCAGTGACACCACCAGCCTACCTCCCTCTCCCCCCTCTGATCCCACTTCTCATCCGTGCCGGGTCTTTACCATCCCCTCCGACCTTCAACTCTCTGAGGCAGAGCGCTCTGTCCTCAGTAAGGGCCTTACCTTTGTCCCCCTTCACCCACACCTCAGCGAGTTCCGCATTCGCCATGACGCTGAACTCTTCTTCCGCCGGCTCCGTCCTCAAGCCTACCTCTTCGGCAAGGACTCTCCCACCCCCACCGATGACCCTTTCTCTCGTCTTCAACCCTCCTCCTCTTCATGGACACACCACTCTGGTCTTCTGCCTGCTCTGGACCTCTTTATTGCTAACTGCTAATGGGACATCACCGTCTTGACCTCACCACACCTTGTTCCCATTCCAACCTCACTCCTTCTGAACGGTCTGCTCTCCACTCTCACTGCACCAATTCTAACCTTACTATAAATCCTACCGATAAGGGAGTGCTGTTGTAGTCTGGCGTACTGACCTCTACCTTGCCGAGGCACAGTGACAACTCGCAGATATGTCCTCTTATTTACCCCTCGATCATGACCCCACTAAGGAGCAACCCTGAATGGTTGCAAGAGATAAGGTGTAGGGACAGGTGTAGCACTTACGCTTAAGGACCCCAAACAGTCCTTCCAGGTGAGACAACATTTCACTTGTGAGTCTGTTGGGGTCATCTATTGCATTCGGTGCTCCCGGTGTGGCCTCCTCTACATCGGTGAAACCCGATGCAAATTAGGGGACCGCTTCGTCGAGCACCTCCGCTCTGTCCGCCAAAACAGACAGGATCTCCCGGTAGCCACTCACTTCAACTCTGCTTCCCATTCCCATTCAGATATGTCTATACATGGCCTCCTCTACTGCCATGATGAGGCTCTCAGGTTGGAGGAGCAACACCTCATATACCGTCTAGGTAGTCTCCAGCTCCTTGGTATGAACATAGGGTTCTCCAACTTCCGGTAATTCCCTCTCCCTCCCTTCCTGTATCCCTATTTCACTCCACCCCTCCCCCAGCTCCCTCATGGTTCCGCCTCCTTCTTCTACTACCCATTGTTTTCAAGGGCTATGACGTCAATGCTTCCCCTCCCCCACCTCTTTGTCTTTCAAATTACTGGTCTTTCAACTGAAGCTACAAGCATTCTTCAAATCCTTCCCCATCTTTCGTTCTTCAGTCCTGACGAAGGTTTCTGGCCCGAAACGTCGACTCATCATTTCTAACTGATGCTGCCCGACCTCCTGAGTTCATCCAGCGTACTGAAAGTGTTGCTTTGATCACAGCATCTGCAGATTATTTTGTGTCTCCTCCAAACTAAAGGTGTAGCCATGGCACGCGTATGGGTCCTAGCTATGCCTGCCTTTTTGTTGGCTTTGTGGAACAATCCATGTTCCAAACCTATACTGGTATCTGCCCCCACTTTTCCTTCGCTACATCGACGCCTGCATTGGCGCTGCTTCCTGCACGCATGCTAAGCTCTTTGACTTCATTAACTTTGCCTCCAACTTTCACCCTGCCCTCAAGTTTACGTGGTCCATTTCTGACACCTCCCTCCCCTTTCTAGATCTTTCTGCCTCTGTCTCTGGAGTCAGCTTATCTACTGATGTCTACTATAAGCCTACGGACCCTCACAGCTATCTGGACTATTCCCCTTCTCACCCTGTCTCTTGCAAAAATGCTATCCCCTTCTCGCAATTCCTCCGCCTGCACCCAATCTGCTCTCAGGATGAGGCTTTTCATTCCAAGACGAAGGAGATGTCCTCCTTTTTTTAAAGAAAGGAACCTCCCTTCCTCCACCATCAACTCTGCTCTCAAACGCATCTCTCCCATTTCACACACATCTGCTCTCACCCCATCCTCCCGTCATCCCACTAGGAATAGGGTTCCCCTGGTCCTCACCTACCACCCCACCAGCCTCCGGGTCCAACATATAATTCTCCGTAACTTCTGCCACTTCCAACGGGATCCCACTACTAACCACATCTTTCCCTCCCCCCCCTCTCTGCCTTCCGCAGGGATCACTCCTTACATGACTCCATTGTCCATTCGTCCCCCCTCCCCAATCCTTCCCCACCGATCTCCCTCCCAGCACTTATCCTTGTAAGCGGAACAAGTGCTACACATGCCCTTACACTTCCTCCCTCACTACCACTCAGGGCCCCAGACAGCCCTTTCAGGTGAGGCGACACTTCACCTGTGAGTCGGCTGGGGTGATATATTGCGTCTGGTGCTCCCGATGCGGCCTTCTATATATTGGTGAGACCCAACGCAGACTGAGAGACCGTTTCGGTGAACACCTACGCTCTGTCCGCCAGAGAAAGCAGGATCTCCCTGTGGCCACACGTTTTAATTCCACGTCCCATTCCCATTCTGATGTGACTATCCACGGCCTCCTCTACTTCTGGTTGGAGGAACAACACCTTATATTCCATCTGGGTAGCCTCGAACCTTGACTTCTCTAACTTCCATTAATGCCCCACCTCCCCCTTGTACCCCATCCGTTATTTATTTATTTATTTTTAAAAGTATATTCTTTTTCTCTCTTTCTTTTTTCTCCCTCTGTCCCTCTCACTATGCTCCTTGCCCATCCCCTGGGCTTCCCCCTCCCCCTTTCTTTCTCCCTAGGCCTCTGGTCCCATGATCCTCTCGTATCCCTTTTGCAAATCAACTGTCCAGCTCTTGACTCCATCCCTCCCCTTCCTGTCTTCTCCTATCATTTTGGATCTCTCCCTCCCTCTCCCACTTTCAAATCTCTTACTAACTCTTCCTTCAGTTAGTCCTGACGAAGGGTCTCAGCCCGAAACGTCGACTGTACCTCTTCCTAGAGGTGCTGCCTGGCCCGCTGCGTTCACCAGCAACTTTGATGTGTGTTGCTTGAAATTCCAGCATCTGCAGATTTCATCTTGTTATTTGAGCAGCACATGGACCACAACAGTTCAAGGGCAAGGTTCACAATTGCCTCCTCAAGAGCAATGAGCCACAATGAATCCCAGCTTTCAAACAAAGCTCACAACATATGAAAGGCTTCAGCCAAAGCATCTGGCACCTATGAAATGGGAGAAACTAATTTCAAACAAGTAGGGAACACAAAAAGAAAATACTTTTTCACAGATAGATGCTAGGAATACTAACAGAATTGCTAGAAGAGGCACTTAGACAAGTACGTGGGGTTGGAATTATACCATGTGCAGGTAGATAGGATTAGTTTAAATTCGGTTGATATATACATTATAGGTGGAAAGGGCTGTTCGGTTCGATGTTATATGTCTGCACACTTGTGTTTAACCTCCTCTGCTCATATGATTGATTCAAAAGTCCCAATTGCATGCTTTAGTGCTAAGTGGTGAACCTTTGCCAAGAGGTTCACTGAATTAAGTTAGAGAATAGGTTTTCTATCAGTGTGTCAATTCTTCAACTAGAGCTAAAACACTCAAACGTTGGCTATTGCATGTTGGCTGTCAGTACAATACATAACCCTGATCCTTCCTTACTGCCATACTCGACTTCTTAATCTTTGTTATGATTCACTAATTAATTTAAATATTTTATGGCCACATCTGTACAATGATACTTCATTCACAGAAGACTATAATAATAAGCAATTAAACTGAAGCAAAATGGAAGAAAATGGTGCATTCTTAAATTTGGGTTGATACCACTTCAAAATGATTTTGTTTGGTTATCTATCCACAAACAGAATAGCCATATATTTCAATTGGGGGAATAGCAAACACTATCTGCTTAAAACAAAGCTCTTCTTCGCAATTTTCCAACATTTGACCAATTTCAGTAAGTGCAGCGTAAAATATATTACTGTTTCAGGAAAACAATTTATTTGCCTCTTGAAATATTTAAGCCAGCTCTGTAAGTATCTTAATTGGGCCTCAGCCTTGTCTTTGAATCAGAAAGTTTTTGTAAGTTCCACTCCAGAAATATCAGAGAATTTAATATTTTGACTCATAGATGTGTCATTGTTCAAGGTCCTGACGAAGGGTCTCGGCCTGAAATGTCAACTGCACCTCTTCCTAGAGATGCTGCCTGGCCTGCTGCGTTCACCAGCAACTTTGATGTGTGTTGCTTGAATTTCCAGCATCTGCAGAATTCCTGTTGCTTGTTGACATTGTTCAAGGTGCTGTCTTTTAGATAAGGCATTAAACCAAGGTTGCTTCAGACCTCTTAGCTAGATTTAAAACAATCCATGATGCCATATTGAAGAAGAAGAGGGAAAGTATCCTAGACAACATGAATCAACATCAAAAAGGAACACTTTAGTTCATTATTTCTTTAAATCTTGTTATTGTTTATCTGACTTTGCTGCCTAAAAAGTAACCACTGTTCCCAACATTACATCAGTGTCTCGGAATTTATTTGCTAGATCTGAATTGATTTGTGATCCCCGAAAGATGATATTGACATCCTAGTTCTTAAATAACATTATTAAAGAGTATTCAACTACAAGAAAAGTACCAGGTTGAGGTGCGCGGCTGTGAATATCACAAGATGCAGCTAAAGACAGATAACCTGTAATCATGTTGAACTGAAAATTTGAAATATTAAGTGCTGTCTTGCCTATTACTCCACCCTGTTTCTTTGTTTCCTTTTCTGCTTGCTTTTTATTGCTACATTTCCAGTTTAGTGGTTGTTTTAACACTGATTTCCCTCCCTCACTGGTCTATTCCCTTATCTTCTACCGCAGCCATGTTTTTTTTTCCCATTGGAGGATTCATTTTCTCTGCTCAAAGTTCAAGTAATCATTTTTGGCAAGTGGAAACTTAATCTATGCAAGTTCAACAAAGGTCTTGTTCATCAAGCAGCAAGTAACTTTCAGAAGCATTTTTGGCACAGAAGCACTGTCAGGTTAATTCAAGCGTTCTTCATACATGCTTGTGTATTACTTGACCTTGAAATGTTCTTTGCTCTCATTGGCTATACTGCGAAAAAAAAACGTGAGCAAGAGAAAACACCTGTCAGGCATTTTGCGTTTTTATAGAATTGCTTTTATTCAATTTACATATGTATTTGTATTATTGTCACAAGAGTGAGTTGGCGAAGTTTGATGTTACGAATACCCCTGGAGGAACGTTTTCTAAAAATGGTGCATTATTCATAACAAGATACTCAAGGCAGTCAGGTGGGAGATTCTCAGACTTGAACCCAGCAATCATAAGGAATGGCAACATACTTCCAAAACTTGGGTAGTGTGTAATTTGGAGATGATAATCTTTTAAGGCACTACATTGCTGGAGATCATGGTCTGGAAAATATTGTCACAAAAGCTTTGAATTGCTGCTTTACATCATGTAGTTAGAGGACTACAGAAATGCTGTGCAGATGGTGGAGGGAGTGCTTATTTAAGGCAATGATTTTGTCCCAAATAGATTGCTTTGCCTTTCACTGTAACAAAAGCAGAAAATGCTAGAAATAACAGTGCTGTGGAGAAATAAAAGGAGCTAATGTTTTAGATTAATGACTAAATTGAAATATTAGCTATTTCCACAGATGGCTCCCAGCCAGCTATTTACAGAAATTTCTATTTTTATTTTATTTTGCCATCCTCTGCAGTATTTTGTTTAACCTTTTATAGGTTAGAGCTCCTGTAGTTATTTTTGTGGTTGAAGAACATCATGTGAATAGCACTGAGTGATTAAGAGACAATTTTCTGTGGTGTTTTCAGAACTCAGTTTAAGGTCAGGGTGTGAGAAGATGGTAGGCCTCCATGTCTCACCATGAAAACATTACCTTTAAACTTATTTCTCAAGGCTAGCTGCAACTTAGAAGGAGTCTATTGAACCCGTTAAGTCCATGACAGTGCTCAAAGCAATCCCATCAGTCTCTGTCCCTTTCTTATCCACTCTCACTTGCCAATCTACTCTTCTCTGAATCTCTCGCCGCCAATATACATTCGAGGTAATTTATCGGAATGAATTATGCAGCCAACCTGCCCACCTTTAGGATGTAGGGGAAACCAGTGTACCCAGTTCCCACAGGAAGAATACCCACACATGCATCATCCTAAGTCAGGATAGAACCTGGTTTGCAGCAATGGCAATATCTGCTGTGCATGGCAGTGCTTTATGCACATGTAGCTGCAGTTGCATGGCACAATGCATGAAGAATTTTTTTTCTCTTGTCCACCTTTTTCAGAAATCTGTATTCAGGAGAAGTACTTTAGATTAACACGGACACATGTATTTGCATTCAATTGCTTGGAGGTTAAGTGAGTAGGGCCAACCACCAATTAGCCTTGACATGGGCAACACACACAAAGGTTGTCCCAGTTGAGACTGTTGGCATCATATATTGTATCTGATGCTCCCGGTGCAGTCTCCTCTACATTGGTGAGAGCTAACACAGATTGGGGGACGGCTTCATGAAGCACCTTTGTTCCATCCGCCAATAAAGGCAGGATCTCCTGATTTTGTGTGTGTGCGCGTTTCTATTTCAACATGTCTGTCCTTGCCTGCTTGCACTGCCATAATAATGGCAATCTCAGGTTGGAGGTGCAACACCTCATATTCTGTCTGGGTGGCTTCCAACTCGATGGCATGAAGTGATTTCTCTGATTTATGGTAATTACTCTCCCCTCCTCCCTTTTCTCTTTCTCGAATCCCCATTCTAGTTAGCCTTCACCCCTTCTCTTTTCCTCATCTGCTGATTACCTCCCTCTAGTTCCTCTCCTCCTCCTGTTTATTCTGTGGTCCACTCCTATTAGATTCCTTCTTCATCACCCCTTTACCTCTTCCACCTATCTCCCCTCCCGCACCCACATGCCCATCTTCCCTCTCACCTGGTCTTAGCTATTACCTATGTCCTTGTACTCGTTCCCTCTCTCCCCCCTCCCCTACCACTAACTGATTCTGGCTTCTGCCACTTCCCTTTCCAGTCGGGGCACCGTAGCATAGCAGTGGGTATAACCCTATTACAGTGGCAGCAACCCAAGTCCAACTCCACCACTGTTTGCAAGGAGTTTGTACATTCTTCCCATGACCACGTCTTCTGTCGTGGGTTTCCTCCAGGTGCTCTGGTTTACCACTGAGCTGTAAGAGCTGTGTTATTACAAAATGAAGTGCAACAAAAGATGTCTGTGTAAGGAACCTGCTAGGTGCAGCTGACTGATTAATATCCTGGCAGAGAAAACAGGTCTTGATATGTCAGTAGCTAGACATTTCAAAGCGCTATATAAAATTATCAGTCTCTATAAAAATAGCTTATTTTAAGAGGTTCTTATAGATAGAACCTATTTTTAAGAAAAACCTAACTACCTAGGATAATTTTGGATTGTAGTAGAAGCTGAACTAAATTCTAACCTCAAAATATTAGAATCAGGTTTAATATCACTGGCACATGTCATGAAATTTGTTGTTTTGTGACAGCGGGACATTGCAATACATCATTAAAAATCTATAAATTACAATGAGGAATATATTAAAAAATTAAATTAAACAAGCAGCAACAATATAGTGAGGTGGTATACATGGGTTCATTGTCCATTCAGAAGTCTGATGGTGCAGGGGAAGAAGCTCTTACTGAAGCATTGAGTGTGTGTTTTCAGGCTCCTGTACCTCTCTCTTGATGGTAGCAATGAGAAGAGGGCATGTCCTGGGTGATGGGGGTCCTTAACAATGGATGCTGCCTTATTGAAGCATTGCCTTTTGAGGATATCCCCGATGCTGGCTAGCCTAGTGCCCATGATGGAGCTGGCTGAGTTTGCAACTTTCTCCAGCTTTTTCTGATCCGGTGCAGCAGCCTCTTTGTATCAGATGGTAATGCAACTGGTTAGAATGCTGTCCATGGTACAGCTGTAGAAGTTCATGAGAATCTTTGACGATATACCAAGCCTCCTCAAACTCCTAATGAAATATAGGCACTGTCGTGCCATCTTTGTAATTGCATCAATATGTTGAGCCCAGAATAAATGTTCAGAGATGTTCACACTCAGGAGCTTGAAACTGCTCACTGCTGATTCCTCGATTAATATGCATATGTTCCCTCAACTTCACCTTCCTGAAGTCCACATCAAATCTTTGGTCTTATTGACCTTGAGTGCAAGGTTGTTGTTGTGACACCATTCAGGCAGCTGATCTATCTCACTCCTATATGCCTTTTCGCCACCATCTGAAATTCTGCCAGCAATCGTTGTGTTGTTGGCAAATTTATAGAAGCCCAAATTACAAAGGATGTTTGGAGGCTATAATGTATCTGATATCCCATGCAGTTTAAATTGACAGGATCTGGATGTGGTACTGTCAGGAATAACATAAGCTCTGCCTTCAAATGCAATCTCCATTTTTGGCAGTAGTCAGCTTAGTGATTTAAGGTAAACTCAAATCTAACTACTTTCACGTATCTCTGTATATCGGTTAAAGTTGAATTGGCTGAAACTAATGAAAGGTTAAAAACAATGCTCAGATGAATAACTAACCTGAATAAGGATGGGCATAAGAGTTTCATTCTGACTCCAGTGAATAGCTTGAGGGAGAAGAATCAGTTTGTTGTGTGCAGAATGGTTACAGCATGGAAAGATTCTATCAGCCAATTAAGTCTACACCCAGATGTATATTAGAGCTTGATCCATCACCCCACCCCCTCCCCAGAACCTACGATATTCTTTCAACCACTGTCACTTAACCTGGCAGGGTATTCAAGAGCCCAATCACATCACTGCTTATAATACATTTCTCCCTTTTTTTGCTTTTGATTCTTTTGCCAATCACATTTAATCTGTACCTCTAGTTCTTAATTCTTCATCAGTGGGAACAGTTCTTCCTATCTGCTCTATTTATCCCCATCACTATTTTAAATATCACTGTCAAATCTCCTCACACCCACCTCTGATACACAGAGTGCTGTGTCAGTCCATCCACTTAACTAAAGTTCATCAAGCCTAGAATCATTTTTCTGACTTTCAAAAGACTTTCACTGAAGCCTTTACATTTTTCCTGAAGTTTGGCATCCAAAAATGAATGTAAAAATTCAGTTTGTGGTAAATTAGTTTCTCATACGTTCATCATGACTCATTGCACAGATTTTTTAACCATTTTCTCAACTTGCCCTTCCACTTTCAGAGAACTGTACCCTTGATCTCTCCATTCTTTTAAATCATTTAGAATTGTGCCTATTGGTTTAAGTTGCCTTTTCTCACCCTTCCTAAAATGTAGAACTCCAGCAATAAATTTCATCTGACACGTGCCTGCCCATTTCCACCAGCTTGTCTATACCTCTTAAAGTCTGTTAACATACAGTACCCAACAACATACAGCAGTGGATTTGTTTTTTTAATTGATTACATTATTGATTTGTTAAGCAATGTTAGAACATAGAACTTTATAGCACACAACCAGGCCCTTTAGCCCCTGATGTTGTGTCAGACTAATTAAACCAATAATTAAATGCCTATTAAAACTAACCCCTTCGACCACCCAATGTCCCTATCCCTTCATCCTCTATAAATTCATGTGCCTATCTTGAACAGCTCTGTCATATTTGCTTCCAGCACCATTCGTACCAACGCACTCCAGCCACCCTCTGTGTAAAAAATAAATAAATAACTTGTCCCATACACATCCTTTGAAGTTGTCCCACCTCACCTTAAATGCAGGTTGTTTTTCAACCCCAAGTGAAAGATACTGGCTGTGAATCAATGCCTCCAATAATTTTATTAACTTCTATCAGGTCATCCCTCAGCCTCTCCAGAGAAAGTCGCCCAAATTTGTCCAACCTCTCCTTATAGCACATGCCCTTTAATCCATTTAGCATCTCAGTCAACTTCTTCTGCACACTCTCCAAAGCCTAGGTATGCTTTCTATGATGGGGCAACCACAAATGAATGCAGTATTCCAGATACAACCTAACCAGAATGTTAGAAAACTGCCACATAGCTTCTGAACTCTTGAACACAGTGCCTCAACTAATAAAGGCAAGCATGTCATATGCATTCTTTACCACCCTATAAACTGTGCAGACTTTTCATGGTGCTTTGGACTTGGACACCAAAATCCCCCTGCACATCAGCACTGTTATGACATTTGCCATTAACTGTGTACTGTCCGTTTACATTTGATTTGCCAAAGTGCAACACCTCACACTTGGCCAGATTGAACTCCTTCTATTTCTCCACCCATATCAGCAACCGATCTATGTCCCATTGCAAGATTTGGCAATCTTGTACATTATCCAGAACACTGCCAATATTTATATCGTCTGTGAACTTACTTACCCACCCATCCACGTTTTCGTGTAAGTCACTTATAAATATCACAAATAGCAGAGATCCAAGTATGGATCCCCACATAGCATCATTAGCAATGGACCTCCAGTCAGAATAAGTACCATTGTCCACTACGCTGTGTCTTCTGTGGACAAGGTAACAGCCAAGTCATCACAGGTCACACGCTCATCTTCTGGATGAGCCCACAGAAGAGATCTTGTGAGGTGCCTTACTAAAGTCCATACTCTACTTTCATCAACCATCTTCATCATCTCTTGAAAAACCCAGTCAGGTGAGTAAGACCTGACTTAATCCAACCTGCTGATTTTTCCTAATTAGGTCCTAGTTTTTCAGAAACTCATAAATTCTATTCCTTTGAATCCTCTTAAATATCTTCCTTACCAATGATGTGAGTTTTGAGGATTATTCCTATTTTTAAACAATGGAACGGCATTAGCTACTCAGCAATCCTCCAGGACTTTGCCTGTGGTTAGAGAGGACATGAAGATCTTAGTCAAAGCTCCAGCAATCTTATCTCTTGCCTCTCTCTGTGATGTTCTTCAAGAGACTCAATGCTACTTCTTTCTTTATCAACAAATGCCCTAGCATATTAGCACCATCTACACTGATATCACTATCCTCGATGTCCTTTTCTTTGTAAATCCTGATGCAAACTACCCATTTAAAATATTGCCTATGTCCTTGGTCCCCAAGCACGAATTCCTCCCTTTATCATATCCTCTCCCCAGTTGTCCTATTACTCTTGATGTATGTCCAAAGTGCCTTGCAATTCTCTTTAATCCAATTTGCCAAGGACTTACTATGCTCTTTTTTGGCCCTCTGAAGTCTATAGAGTTCCTTTCACGCTTCTTTATAATTCTCAGGGGCTCTGTTTGATCTTAACATCACACTTGCTCCCTTTTCTTCTTGACTATCGATGCATCACCTCTCTTGCTATCCTTACCATCCTGTTTCTTCCTTCTTACTGGAATGTGCTTGTCTTGTACTCTGTATAGTTTGTCTCTACATGTCAAATGTTGACTTGTCAAAAAACAGCTATTCTCAATTAACTCTCTGTGCTGCTGCCTAATACCCTTGTAATTTGTTTTGCTGCAATTTAATACTGTCCCTCAAGGTCCATACATTTCCTTATTCTAACTTAAAACTTAATAAGCTATGATCAGTGTTCCCTAAACATTCTCCCACTGAAAGGTCGGTCACCTAGCCAGGCTCATTGCAAAATACTAGGTACATTATGGCCCTTCCTCTACTTGGACTATCAACATACTGATTTAAGAAACCTCTTGGATGCACCGAACAAATTTTGCCCTGTCTAAATTTCTTTTTCTAAGAAGATCCCAGTCTATATTGGAGAAGCTAGAATCTCAGCAAGTAATTTGTTTCCATTATTTTGGAGTCTTGTTAGGTTAAAATGATATGTGAATGCAATCCAGTAGTTAAGTAAGAATTGGTTTGGTCAAGTTTTGGACATGATCTAAATAGTCGATCATTAGACTTATTTCCCAGTCATAGATCTAATATTCAGTCAAGGAAGCAGAGAAGGTGGGGCAGGAAAGGAGAGATCATGAGTACTGTGCAAGAGCAGGAGTAATTCCTGCTCTTCCAAACCTCACTGCAAAGTTAGAAACTGCAAATTTAAGCCAAGTTAATCACTGAAGACTTGGACATTTGAATAGGTACATGGATGGGAATGATGTTGACAGATTTGGGTCAAACATGGGTAACTAGGATTCGGAGAACATTAAAAATTAGAATAATTGTGGATGCTAAAGGGTCAGAATTCAAAGTGGGTGCAAGAGAGATCCTATCATTATAGTGCATTTTCTCGCCACTGTTTGTTAAGATGTCTCGGCCTGATTTTAATTGACAATGAATGTAGAAAATATCATAAATGCTGATCATGCAGAAAAAGGTTAATGTGACTATCCAACGTCTTTGCAACCTGTTGCTTTACATTGAATTAGCAAGAAGATGTGATGCAGAAACAACCCACTCAGCCCATATCATCATTCTTCGTCCATTGGCGATATTAGTGCTTCTTCTATTCTACATCATCTAAGTCAGGAAGGCCACAGTCAGTCTGTGTTGGAAGCAACATCTCCAGCCCCATGTTGCTCAGCACCAGCAACCCCCAGTGCTGTGTGCTCAGCCCACTGCTGTCCACACTGCTGTCATATGACTGTACTGCTAGATCTAGTTCAAACTGAATCATCAAGTTCGCGTAATACACAACATCGACAACAATGATGAGACAGCGCACAGAGGGGAGGTAGAATGGCTGGTAGAATAGTGCAAACACAACATCTTGGCATCAAAGTGAACGAGACAAAAGAGATGATAGTGGACTTTAGGGTGGTGTAGGCTGAGCACTCCTCGCTGCACGTAAACAGCCCCTCTGTGGAGACTGTTAGGAGCACCAAGTTTCTGGGTGTGCACATAATGGACTTTCTCACCTTGTCCCTCAACATCACGTCTTAGTCAATAATGCAGTACAGAAACTCCACTTCCTGAGCAGATTGAGGCGAGCAAGGCTCACCACCCCCTCCCCACCTCGATACTAACCAGTCCTTACAGGAGCACCATCGAGAGTGTTCTGGTCAGCTACGTCGCCATCTGAAATGGGAATGGCTGGGCATCTGACTGCTAGATCCTTCAAAGGATTGCAAGGACTGCGAGAAGATCATCGAGGTGTCCCTTCCATCCTTCTGAGATAACTACCGAGCATGCTGCATATGCAGGGCCCTCAGCACTGTCAGTGATCCCTCCCATCTGTCCAACAATCTCTTTGATCCTCTGCTATCAGATAGGAGGTACCACAGCATTAGGAGATGGACTGTTAGGATGGAACCTCCCCAGGCCATAAGACTACTTATCTCTCTGTCACCACCCAGGTCTCACCATGTATGAAGTGCCAATAGCATTATTTGCTTTTTAACTTATTATTTGTTTTAATTATTTGTGGCAATATTACTTTATGTATTGTGTGTGAGTTATATATACTCTGCTGTGCCCCTTGGTCCAGAGGAACATGGTTTCATTTGATGGTATACATGTATATGGTTGAAATGAACTTGAAGTTTATCAGCAAAAGCTCTATTGCCTTTTCTCTCATGGACTTGCTCTAGTACAAAAGTTAAGACACTTCAGTCCAATACTGTGTGAGTGCTGCATGACTGAAGGTACTAAGTATTGGACAGGATATAAAACTGAAATCCATTCTGTACTGGCAAGGAAAAATATAAGATCTTAATGCATAAACACAAGCAGGTGCTGGAAATCCAGACTAACACACACAAAATGCTGAAGGAACTCAGCAAGTTTGGCAGCACCTATGGAGGGGGTTAATTTTGATACACCATTCAGGGCCCCAAACAGTCCTTTCCGGTCAGGCAATACTTCACTTGTGAGTCAGTTGGGGTCATCTACTGTATCTGGCGTTTGCCAATGCGGCCTCCACTATATCAGTGAAACCCGATGTGGATTGGGGTCCACTTTGTCTCGCACCTTCACTCCATCTGCAAAGTCAGGATTTCCCAGTGGCCAACCATTATAATTGTACTCCCCATTCCCAATCTGACATGTCAGTTCATGGTCTCCTCGATTGCCATGATGAGGCCACTCTCAAGTTAGACAAGCAACACCTCATATTTCATCTGTGACCCCCAATCTGATGGCATGAACATCAATTTCTCTTAACTTGTAATTCCTCCCCTTCCCCTTTCTCTCTTTTTTGTATTTCCCATTCTGCCTCCCTTCTTACCCTCTGTCCTCCCCACCACCACACACTGGTGTCCCTTCTCCTTCCCTACCTCCCATGGTCCACTCTCCCCTCCTATCAGATTCCTTCTTCTTCAGCCCTTTACCCTTTCCACCTATCACGTCCCCCCTCTCTAACCAGCTACTTTCCTCCTCACCTGGCTTTATCTGTCTCCATCCAGCTTGTACTCCTTCCCCTTCCACCACCTTCTTATTCTGGCTTCTTCCCCTTTCCAGTTCTGATGAAGTGTCTGGATCCTAAGGCCGTCATTTTAAGAAGAGCATTGGCATTAACCATAATTGTGTTGGACAAGATTTACCCGTTCCAGTTGGAGCACAAAAACAGATTTCATAGAAGGCTACTATATACAAATTAGCTTTCTTCTCCTTTCAGTGTGACCACAGTTCAACTGCTGAACATGATAGCACAGCATGGTGCCGCTGCCCCAGCTCCAGTGATCTGTGTTTAACTCTGACCAGCGTTCTGTCCATCCGGAGTTTGCTTGATCTCCTGGTGACCATGTTGGTTTTTGCTGGGTTCTCTGGTTTCCTCCTGCATCCCAAAAATACACAGGCATTTGCTACTGGGAATAACCGCTAGTATTATTACATAGCAAAGGAGTAAAATAGAAGTTGATGGACATGCCAGGGAGAATAGATTGGAGGGAAATAAGAAATGGGGAAATACGACTGGGATTCCTTTTCCGAACTAGCATGGACCTGATGGGCTGAATAACCTCATTCTATGCCATAAGCAAGGAAATTAGTGGCAATAAAATGAACCTGAAATGCAAAGGGTTAGAAAATAAATATTTCAGTGCTTAAATATATCAAAGCTATATAGCAAGAAGTTCCTCTTTCTAAATAAAGATTTTTTTCCCTCAATTACCTGTTGGGTTTATTAAAGAAGATCTTCTAAGTATGGCTCCTAGTTTTAGTCTTCAATAAAATGCGGAAATGTTTTCTTTATACTCAATCTTTAAAGATCCTCTTCAGATCTATTAAGTCCTTTTATGAAGAACAAAGCCCCAAAATACTCTGTCTTTCCTGATAGTTATAATCTCTCAGTTATAATGTCATCCTTTGAATTCTTCTCCATTGATTCTACGTGCTTTTTGTATTATAGAGAGCAGAAGTATGCACAGCATAAGAATAGTGATCTCTTTCAAGCAATAGTCCTGCACAGTACATACATGACAATTTAGGAAGATGAAAAGCTTGAGGGAAGCGAATGCAATCCCAAGAACTGACAGGTCCTGTTTTATAGATCTGTGGCACATGAAAACCATGGTTATACAAGTTCACAACTGTGTACTCAACATTTTTATCAGGGGATGAGAAATGGATAGGTAAAGGCAAAACTCAAATGCTCAATGTACTTAATCAGAGATGTATCTTTAAGATCAAGGTCAGTGGGATAGTTACCTAGAAAAAAAGTTTGATATTTTAAATTAACTGGACTGTGCTCTGTTTAATTTCAGTTAATATCTGTGTTTAAAATTGGTTCTTTTCCTATAATGAATATTTTAAAGGGGAAGCAAAAAATTAAAATAGCCACAAACATTATCATGTTAGATCTTGAATTGTTAGCATTTGATTTTTAAAAGAGCACAAAACAATTATTGAAAATTAGTCATCCATCAAACTGTCCTTACTGCCTTCAAAGGTGTCCTGTGTCCTATTTCTCTATATAATGATTTCTCCCCCCGGCACTTATCCCTGCAAATGTGACAAGGGCACGGCCCTACATCTCCATCCTTGCCATAATTAGTCATCTATTGTATCCAGCACACCCAGAGTGTCCTCCTCTACTTCAGTAAAACCCAACACAAATTGAGGGTCCGTATTGTCGAATATCATCACTCTGATGGTTGCAAAAAGCAGGATTTCTTGGTGACTATCTATTTCAATTGGCTTCCATTTCCCATTCTGGCATGTCTATCCAAAGCTACCTCTTCTGCCATGATGAGGCCAAACACAGGCTGGGGGAGCAACACCTAGCCTCCAACCTGATGGCATGAACATCGATTTCTCTAACTTCCATTAATTTCTCTCCCCTCCCTTTTTCCCTATTTTTCCATTCCTTATTCTGGTTCCCTCTCACCCTTTCACTTCTTACCTGCCTGTCACCTCCCTCTGGTTCCCCTGCTCTTTCCTTTGTTTCATGGTCCACTGACCTCTCCTATTAGATTAATTCTTTTTCAAATAGAGTCATAAAGAAAGTACAGCACAGAAACAGGCCCTTCGGCCCATCGAGTCCATGCTGAATCAATTAAACCACCTAATACTATTGATCTGCACAAGGACCATAGCGCTGCATACCCCTACCATCCACGATTCTATCCAAACTTCTCTTAAGCATTGAAATCAAGCTCACGTGCACCATTTACGCTGGCAGCTCATTCCACACTCTCATGACCCTCTGAGTAAAGAAGCTTCCCCTCATGCTCCCCTTGAACTTTTCACTTTTCACCCTTAACTGATAACTAGTTGTTGTCCCATCCAACCTCAGTGGAAGAAGCCTGCTTGCACTGACTCTATCTATATCCCTCGTAATTTTGTATACCTCTATCAAATCTCCTCTCAATCTTCTATGTTCCAAGGAATAAAGTCCTAATTAATTTAGTCTTTACCTTATAACTCAGATCCTTCAGTCCTTGTAATTTTTTTTCTGTACTCTTTCAATCTTATTTACATCTTTCTTGCAGGTAGATGACCAAAACTGCACACGATACTCCAAATTAGGCCACACGAACATCTTATACAACTTCAACATAACATCCCATGTTCTGTATTCAGTACTTTGATTTATGAAAGCCAATGTGGCAAAAGCTTTCTTTACAACCCTATCTACCTGTGACACCACGTCCAATGAATTATGGGCCTGTATTCCTGGATTGCTTTGTCCTACAGCGCTCTTCAATGCCCTACGATTCTGTGCAAGACCTACCCTGGTTGGTCCAACTGAAGTGCAACACCTCACACTTGTCTGCATTAAATTCCATCCGCCATTTTCAGGCTATTTTTACAGCTGGTCTAGATCCGGCTACAAGCTCTGATAGTCTTACTTACTGTCCACTACACCCCAAATCTTGGTGTCATCTGCAAATTTGCTGATCCAGTTAAGCACATTATCATCCAGATCATTGATCTAGAAGACAAACAACAACGGGCCCAACATCAATCCCTGTGGCACTCCACTAGTCACAGACCTCTAGTCATAGAGGCAACCATCTACTACCACTCTCTGGCTTCTCCCACAAAGCCAATATCTCATCCAATTTAGTACCTCATCTTGAATGCCAAGCCACTAAACCTTCTTTATCAACCTCCCATGTGGGACCTTGTTAAATGCCTTGCTAAAGTTCATATAGACAACTTCCACTGCCTTGCATTAATCAATTTTCCCGGTAACTTCCTTGAAAAACTCTAAACGATTGTTCAAACATGACCTACCACACATGAAGCCATGCTGAGTGTCCCTAATCAGTCTATGTCTACCCAAATAATCATAACTTCAGTCTCTCAGAATACCTTCTGATAAATTTCCTGCTACTGATGTCAGGCTGACCAGCCGAAAATTTCCTGGTTTATTTTTAGCGCCTTTCTTACATAGTGGAACAACATGAACTATCCTCCAATCCTCCGGTACCTCATCTGTCATGAAGGATGATTTAAATATCTCTGCTAGAGCCCCTGCAATTTTGGCACTTGCCTCCCACAGGATCCGACAAAATACCTTGTCAGGCCCTGGGATTTATCTACCCTAATTGGTCTCAAGACAGCAACCACCTCCTCCACTGTAATCTGTACAAGGCCCATGAAGTCAATGCTGCTTTGGCTCATTTCTATAGACTCTGTGTCCATCTCCTGAGTAAATACAGATGCAAAAAATCCATTTAAGATCTTCCTATCTTTTTTTTTGGCTGCACGTATGAATCACCATTCTGGTCTTCCTGCGGACCAATTTTGTCCCTTGCCATCCTTTTGCTCTTAACATATCTGCAGACTCCCTTAGGACGCTCCACCTTGTCTGCCGGGGCAACCTCATGCCTTCTTTTAGCCCTCCTGATTTCATTCTTAAGTGTTCTCTTACATTTCTTACAATCTATAAAGAACTCACTTGTTCCTACAACACACGTAAAAAATGCTAGTGAACGCAGCAGGCCAGGCAGCATCTATAGGAAGAGGTACAGTCGACGTTTCCGGCCGAAACCCCTCGTCAGGACTAACTGAAAGAAAAGATAGAAAGAGATTTGAGAGGGGGAGGGGGAGATCCGAAATGATAAGAGAAGACAGGAGGGGGAGGGATGGAGCTAAGAGCTGGAAAGTTGATTGGCAAAGCGATATGAGAGGATCAAGGGACAGGAGGCCTAGGGAGAAAGAAAGGGGGAGGGGAGCCCAGAGGATAGGCAAGGAGTTATAGTGAGAGGGACAGAGGGAGAAAAGAGAGAGCGAGAGAGAGGAAAATAAATAAATAAATAAGGGATGGGGTACAAAGGGAAGGTGGGGCATTAACACAAGTTTGAGAAGTCAATGTTCATGCCATCAGGTTGGAGGATACCCAGACGGAATATAAGGTGTTGTTCCTCCAACCTGAGTGTGGCTTCATCTTGCCGGTAGAGGAGGCCGTGGATAGACATATTGGAATGGGAATGGGACGTGGATTTAAAATGTGTGGCCACTGGGAGATCCTGCTTTCTCTGGCGGAAAGAGCGTAGGCATTCAGCGACATGGTCTCCCAGCCTGCATCGGGTCTCGCCAATATATAGAAGGCCGCATCGGGAGCACCGAATGCAGTATATCACCCCAGCCAACTCACAGGTGAAGTGTCGCCTCACCTGGAAGGACTGTCTGGGGCCCTGAATGGTGGTGAGGGAGGAAGTGTAAGGGCATGTATAGCACTTGTTCCGCTTACAAGGATAAGTGCCGAGAGGGAGATCGGTGGGAAGGGATGGGGGGGACGAATGGACAAGGGAGTCACGTAGGGAGTGATCCCTGCAGAAAGCAGAAAGAGGGGGAGAGGGAAAGATGGACATTGTGGTGGGATCCCGTTGGAGGTGGCGGAAGTTACAGAGAGTTATATGTTGGACCCGGAGGCTGGTGGGGTGGTAGGTGAGGACAAGAGGAGGGGTTGGTTGGTTATTTATTTATTTATTTGTTTGTTTGTTTGTTATTTTTTTTCTCTCTCTCTTTTCTCCCTCTGTCCCTCTCACTATAACTCCTTGCCCATCCTCTGGGCTCCCCTCCCCTTTCTTTCTCCCTAGGCCTCCCGTCCCATGGTCCTCTCCCTTCCTCAGCCTCGTATCCCTTTTGCCAATCACCTGTCCAGCTCTTAGCTCCATCCCTCCCCCTCCTGTCTTCTCCTGTCATTTTGGATCTCCCTCTCCCCCTCCCACTTTCAAATCTCTTTCTATCTGTTCTTGCAGTTAGTCCTGACGAAGGGTTTTGGCCCGAAGTGTCAATTGTACCTCTTCCTATAGATGCTGCCTGGCCTGCTGCGTTCACCAGCATTTTTTATGTGTGTTGCTTGAATTTTCAGCATCTGCAGATTTCCTCGTGTTTGCGTTCACTTGTTCCTACCTGCCTATACCTGTCGTGCATCTCCTTTTTTGCTAAACCAGGGCGTCATTATCTCTTGAAAACTAAGGTTTCCTACACCAGTTATCTTTACCTTTTATTCTGACAGGCACATACAAGCTTCATACTCTCAAAATTTTACTTTTGAAGGCCTCCCACTTACCATGTACACCTATGCCAGAAAATAACCCGCCCCAATCCACACTTGCCAGATCCTTTCGGATACTATCAGAATTCAATTTAGAATCTCAACCCATGGACCAGACATATCTTTTTCCATATTTTCTTTGAAACTAATCTTTACCTCTTCTACCTATCTGTTCCCAACTTCTTATTTCCCCCCACTCACCTCACTTGGCTTCACCTATCACCTGCTAGCTTATGCTGCATCCCCCTCCTCCAACCTTCTTATTCTGGCTTCTTGCCCCTTCCTTTCTTTTCAAATCTTTTTATTATTATTATATTATTCAAAAATAACACAAGTACATCGCAGTAAGCAACACTTACAGTGTCTCGAGGAAAAAAAACATTATTTTAAAGATTGAAAAATTTTGGTGATAATAAAAAAACCCTACTAAGCAGAAAAAGTGGGGGGAAAAAAACCCATTAGGTGTACTAACCCCGGAGCCATGCGTCATACAAAAAGCTTCTAAAGATAAACATCAAACTGCCAGCAAGAAAAAAAGATATACCAAAAATTTACAATTAGATCGTGGAGGAAATCTACCAATTAACTCAAATGATAATAACGAGCAAATGAACCCCATCTTTTCTCAAAATCAAATAAAGGTTCAAAGGTTCGACTTCTAATTTTCTTCAAACTAAGACATAGCATCACTTGACAGAACCATTGCCCCTTCCTTTCCAGTCCTGAGGAAGGGCCTTGGCCTTCATAAATGCCGCCTGACTTGCTGAGTTGCTCCAGCATTTTGTGTGTGTTGCTCAAAATTCCCAGCATCTGCAGAATCTCTTGTGCTTACATCTTGTTGCTGGTGTTTTCACTCAGCTACCTCCCTCCCTTCGATTCAGCTTCACAATCATGCAAAACTCCTCAAGACTGCTGCAGCTGTTAGTAATAACACATATGGCTTTTCAAAGAACTGCAAGAACAAGATTTCATTACTGCATTGGAATAGATAACAGTATTATAACTTGCACATTTTACAAGCTGCTTTTTTAAATATCTGTAATGAAAGAGAAAAATTAGTTTACATTATGTGCTTGTAACTGTGTGTACACATATATAGTATTGGATAATACATATATAATGATATTAGTTCACAGATTTATATGCTGGTATCTTAAATTTAATTGATGCAAGCAAGAGTACAAATTTAAAGAACGTAAATAAATTAATATTATATTGTTGTTATTTATATTGTGAAAGTCATAGTCATAGAACGGTGCAGAAGCAAGCCCTTCAGCCCATCTAGTCTGTACCCCTTCCATCCACGGACCCATCTAAATTTTTTCTTAAATGTTGAAATCAAACCTACATCCACCACTATCAATACCCCTCATAATTTTATATATCTCTATCAAATCTACCCTTATTCTCCTGTGTCTTTATTCCCTAGGACACAGGAGAATAAGGGTAGATTTGATAGAGGTATATAAAATTACGAGGGGTTTTGATAGGGTAGTTACAAGCAGGCTTTTTCTACAGAGGTTGGGGGAGACAAGAACAAGAGGTCATGGGTTAAGTGTGAAAGGTGAACTGTTTAAGGGGAACACGAGGGAGAATCTCTTCACTCAGAGGGTGATGTGAGTGTGAAATATGCTGCCAGTGGAAGTGGTGGATGCCGGTTTGATTTCAACATTTAAGAAAAATTTGGATGGGTCCGTGGATGGAAGGGGTACGGAGGGTTATGGTCTGGATGCAGGTCGATGGGGCAAGGCAGATTAATAGATTAGCACAAAAGACTTGCATGCACTGTGATAGCTTTGATCACCTACAGTACGTACAGGAAAGATGTCAGTAAGATTGAAAGAATTCAGAGAAAAATTAGCAAGATGTTGCCAGGACATGAGGACACAGGTTAATCCCACTGGAAATCATTATCCACTGCCCTTACACTCCTGTCTTGTCTAAAGTGGCAGGGTAATCCCCTTATTGAATTTATTAGTTCCTAACTTATTAATGTTTCCTGATTTTGAAAACTATTCTCAAAACTATTAGCAAACAACAGGAATTCTGCAGATGCTGGAAATTCAAGCAACACACATCAAAGTTGCTGGTGAACGCAGCAGGCCAGGCAGCATCTGTAGGAAGAGGTGCAGTCGACATTTCAGGCCGAGACCCTTCGTCAGGACTAACTGAAGGAAGAATGAGTAAGGGATTTGAAAGTTGGAGGGGGAGGGGGAGATCCAAAATGATAGGAGAAGACAGGAGGGGGAGGGATAGAGCCAAGAGCTGGACAGGTGATAGGCAAAAGGGGATACGAGAGGATCATGGGACAGGAGGTCCGGGAAGTGGGTCCCCCCCCCCTTGTCTTTTCCCATCCTCTGGGTCCTCCCCCCCCCCCCTTGTCTTTCTTCCCGGACCTCCTGTCCCATGATCCTCTCGTATCCCCTTTTGCCTATCACCTGTCCAGCTCTTGGCTCTATCCCTCCCCCTCCTGTCTTCTCCTATCATTTTGGATCTCCCCCTCCCCCTCCAACTTTCAAATCCCTTACTCACTCTTCCTTCAGTTAGTCCTAACGAAGGGTCTCGGCCTGAAACGTCGACTGCACCTCTTCCTACAGATGCTGCCTGGCCTGCTGTGTTCACCAGCAACTTTGATGTGTGTTGCTCAAAACTATTAGAATGGAAATATGCCCTTAAAAATTACTACAACTATAAAAGTTAATAAAAACAACTAAAATGCCAAAAAACACATAATTTTAGTGACATAATTAAAATAAACTAACTTATACTTCTATTTATCTCCTAAATCTTTTCTCTTCATCCTTCATTGATAGAAAACTGGAGGGCTATATGGAAGGAAAGGGTTAGATTTACATTATCTTAGAGTAGATTAAAAGGGCAACACAGTGTCATGGGACAAAGGCTGTTCTGTGCTGTAATTTTCTATGTTCTACAATAATTGGGGGATCTCCAGACCGGTTTAGATACAAGAGGAAGTTATACAACTGATATTGGTATTGGTTTATTGTTGTCACATGTACTGAGGCGCAGTGAAAAAAACTTTTGTTTTGCATGCCTTCCCGACAGATCATATCAAAGTAGTTACATCAAAGTAGTAAGAAGAAGACAGAATGCAGAATATAGCATTACGGTTAGAAAAAACACAGTGCAGTAGACAAAATGTAAGGGTCACAAGAAGATGAATTGGGAGATCCTGATTTCAAGAGTTCAGCTGTTAGGATGTGTGAGATCCATCCAAGATTGGAATAACAACAGGATAAAAGCTATCCTCGAGTCTGAGGGTTTTGTATCTTCTGCCTAATGGAGGAGGGAAGAAGAGAAAATAACCAGTGGAGTAGGAGGGATCCTTGATTATGTTAGCTGTTTTCCTGAGGCAGTGGGAGATGCAGTTGGAGTCAATGGAGAGGAGGTTGGTTTACACAATGAACTGGACTGTTGCAATTTCTTGCAATCTTGGCAATGCAGTTGCCATACCAAGCAGTGATGCTTCTGGATAGAAGCTTTCAACAGTGCATCTATAAAACTTAGTAAAAATCAATAGGAATGTACCAAATTGCCTTAGACTTCTGAAAAAGAAAGGCATTGATATGCTTTTTTGGCTGTAGCATCTAATTGTTGGAGCATGACAAGTTGGTAATATATACAGCTAGGAAGTTGAAACTTAGCTATCTCTGCCTTCGATACATTGGTACAGATGGGAATGTGTACTCCACTTCACTTCTTGGGCTCTATGACCAGCTTCTTTGTTTCGCTGATGATAGGGGAAAGATTGTTGACTTGGCACCATTCAACTAGGCTTTCTATTTCCTTCCTTTTCTCTGTCATGGTTTGAGATCCAGCCCATCTGCAAAATTTTAAGTAGAGTGGAATTTGGTACTTAGTTATGAGTGTACAGAGAGAATAGCAAGGGGCTTAGGATACAGCCTTGAAGGACAGTTGGTGTTGGAAGGTAACATTGCAGGACATGTTGTTACCTGTCTTTACACATTGCAGTCTATTAATCAGAAAGTCAAGGATCCTGTGGATTTTCTGACCAGATGAAGTGTCTTGACCCAAAATGTCTACTGTCCAATCCCTTCTGCAGATGCTGCTGACCCAGTGAGTTTCTCCAGCGGTTTGTTTTCCACAATACTCAGTCAATGTCTGACTCTGAGAATCTCCAGGCTGGATGGAATGGGAAGGAGAATAACGCTACAATGTCGCAAGAGGGAGATTTCTTCCGTGATTGAACCAAAAATATATTTTGGAACCAAAGTACCTCTTGTTGGGGGAAAAATGCTAACATTGTATGTAAAAAAAAAACAATGGAAGGACATCTGTAGCCCTTACTTGAATGCCCAATAACAAGGTTACTTTTTATTGGGCGTTATGCCTAATAAAAATACAGGATCTCTGAGGGAAAAAGAGTCTGAATGAGAAAGGAAGAAATAATAATGGCTTAAATTCTAACACTTCCAAGAATGTTTATGAATGTTAAAAAAAAGTACCTGTATTATCATGACATGAGAGATCCCAAAGCACTTTTTAGAGAATGAGGAACTTTCTAATATGCAGTCATTATTGTAATTTAGAAAGTTGAGGAGTGTAGTTCTAAACTTATGGACTTTTACCATTGTATAGAATGCAAATTTCCTTACTCAAAAAATATCACAGAATTTCTGATAATCTGTTCAGCTTCAATTACTGGAACAGCTTTTGCAAAGCATTCCAATCCTCTTCTGCCCAACTGGAGAAGAATATTTAACTTATTCTACTCCCTTCAAAGATTATGGTTGCATTAAAATGTGTCCCTAGTAAATAACATGAAGGACATTTTATAGAAGCTGCGACATGCTTCATTCCATTCCATGAAATGCCACACCAGAGACTGGTAGATATACTTCACGCAGAAAACCTAACTCTTACCAAAGTTCTTCACAACCCATATCCTCACCAGATCATGACTTGACTTGCTGCTTCATACCTCATCCACCTCTCCACTTCCAATACACTGCCTTATTTCTAGAACAGGTTTCTTCTCCGGATAAAAATCAGTGCCTTTACAGAGAGATAAAAGGCTCTAAGAATATACTGGGAAGTTATAGGCCGATACCCCTGATGTAAATTTGATGGGTAAAATTTTGGAAGATATTCTGACATGTATATGTAGTTGGATAATTAACATGGCTTTGTTGATGGTAGATCGTGACTCACCAATCTTATAGCTTTTTGAGGGGGTTGCCAAGAAGGTTGAAGAAGGAAAGGTAGTGGATGCTATTTACGTGGACTTTAGCAAGGCCTTTGACAAAGTTTCACATGGGATTTGGATCCAGAAGGTTAAGTTGTTTGCCATTCAGGATGAAGTAGCCAATTGGATTCAACACTGGATTTGCGGGAGAAAGCTTTGAGTGATTGTGGATGATTGTCTCTCTGACTAGTGTTAATGTGGGGTGTATTGTTGCTTATCATTTATATTAATGATTTAAATGATAATACGGTAAATTGGATCAGCAAATTGGTAGATGACATCAAGATTAGAAATGTGGTGGACAGTGAGGAAGGCTATCAAAGCTTGCAGTGTAACCTTGACCAGCTAGAAAAGTGGAGTGAAAAATGGGAGGTGGAATTTAATGCAGACAAGTGTGAGGTGCTGCACTTTGGGAGAACAAATAGAATAGAATATCTTTATTGTCATTGTTGTGAAGCAATGAAACACAGTTTCATTTGGGATTGGAGTAAGACTTCCACAGTGAATGGGAGAGCAAAGAGTCCTGGCAATATAGATCTATAATTCCTTGAACATTGGATCACAGATAGATAGGAACATAAAGAGAGCTTCTGTTATTTTGGCCTCCATAAATCAGGGTACTGGTATGTAGATGACATCAGTAATACCTCAGTAAATTTGAAGTATTATGTGCAGTTCTGGTGCCTGCAGGAAAAGTATCAATAAGTTTGAATGAGTCCAGTGAAAATTTATGAAGATGTCCTGAGAAGCTGAGTTAGAGGAGAAGGTTGAATAGGTTAGGGTTTTATTCCTTGGTATACAAAATTCTGATGGGTATAGATAGGGTGGATGTGTGCAGGCTTTTTCCCTTCAAATAGGATGAAGGAGAGGTCATAGGTTTAGGGTGAAAGATGAAATATTTAAAGAGAATCTGAGAGGAACCTTCTTCATTCAGAGGGTGGTGCATGTGTGGAATGATGTGCTCGGGGAAATGGTAGATATGGGTTCATTTATAACATTTTAAGATAAGTTTGCATACGTACATGGATGGAAAGGGAGGTTTAATGTCTGGGTGCAGGTAGATGATTCTAGGCAAGAAGATCATGTTGGCATGAACTAGATGGGCTGAAGGGCCTCTTTCTGTACTGTAGTTCTCTATTACTCTATAACTGTAAAAATAAAAAAGGGGAATGTGGAAATGCCAAGTAGAGCTGATGAAAGAAAATTAGGAGGAGAAAACTCTCAAAGGGAAAAGGGAAACAGATCAATGTGAAGCTTCTTTCTTTCTGTCTACTTGTGCAGAGTCTGCCACGGAATATTCCAGTCACCATTATCTCCCAGAATTTCCACCATTCCTTCCAAAAGACCAATGGACAGGAGCAGCAGGAGCCAGAGAGTTCATCGACCTCAGAGGAATCTCCTGAAGATAATGAATTTTTTGTACAGGAATCCCGACTAAGACGGAGACCAAACCTTAAAGTATTTGGAATTGTATGTAACCATTTATTTGCATGATTAACAGAAAGCAATTTGTCAGAATGATCAAACAATTCTTGTCCTTATGATGCACTCAGAATGTCACATGAATATTGTAGTATTCATAGCTCAATAATATACCACAAATACATCTTTGAGGAGTGGTATGAGGGACATTTGGTAATGTGTAGCCCATATGTTTGACCTGTTGCTGAACTGAATGGAGTACAAGTAAATTCCAATCAGTTCTAGCTGATTGTGGCCATACAGCTTAACATTGACCCTAAACTGCATTGTTTAGAGATCCATCAAAGAATAAGCTTTGGCTCCAAGTCTATTGTAACCAAAAGTTAAGAATGATCTACAATCTACACCTCTCTATGATACACTGCTTAATGTCTTGTATTTATGAAGGCAATTTGAGGTGCTGAAATGGTATGATCGCAACCATTTCAGTATGTGCCTGTTTCTTTTTTATTCTCACTGGTTTTCTATTTTTTTCTAAATTCTTATCCTGTGCTGCACATTGTTTTGATTGAAGTCCTTTAGGTAGAGGTTAACTCTTGGATCATCAACTAGCATGCTTGTAGTTCCCAATTCCCCAGGGTCTCTTACCAAAAGCATTCTTCTCCATTCAGTCAATCTCTAGAACTATCTCAAAGCTGAACTCTGGTTTCTTCTGCTTCAACTCAAGTGACTGAGTTGGCAATAAAAGAAACTACTCGTCCGATCAAGTAACTTAATTTAAGCCCTTACTGAAAGAACAAAGAAATCAGCAACTCAAATAACTTTATTTGACTCTTCAATGGTAAATCAAGCTCAAGATTGCATGCAATTTGTAACAATACTCATTCGCAATCAGCAGTAAGCAGCACAGCTTGTGTAGTCTTAATCACCCAGTCCTTTATCATTGCGGAACTCCAACACTTCGACGAGACTCAATTGTGAAATGTCACCAAGTACTGATTGCAATCCAGCCAATAGAGAGGTTCCAAAATTATCTTGGAAAGTCCTGGTTATTGGACTGTTCAAGGTTCCCTCATCTCCCTTACAAATGAAAACAGCTGACCATAAGGCAAGTCTGCTGATATGCAACTGTTATGTGCACGTCGCCTTTGACCAAAGAAAAAAGATGGCTGGAGTCGCTTGGCACTTTCGTGCAAGGGTGTTCATGCAATGCATCAAAAAAAATCAAGCTTACAAAAATTAGCAAAACACCAAAAAGAGAACTGTCAATATTTACAAAAGATATTGACCAGAAACCACAACAAAAGCTCCATATTTTGTCCAGTGTGATCTCCTGGCAGCTTGATCGCTCTTTCTTTCCTCACTCCATTTTTTTTAAAGCACCAGGATAAGCCATCTTTAATTACCCAGAAATTTAATTTAAGACTACACATGATGCATCCCACAATGTAGTTACAATCATATTATAAAATAAACCGGAGTATCTACCTTAAATACAGTATACAAACAATATATACAAATTTACATATCCTCATTACTAAAGAAATGGGAATTTCTGCTGTGTATGGTGGGAAAAGCTTAATAAAGCCAACCCATTATAGAATATACTGGCGAACGCATTGAAGTGTGCATCCTCAGCTCAACGACAGCAGAATGACGAGGCAAGGTTTGTATGTGTGTATGAATGCACGTGTATATGGAGTGCATTTACCGAGTGCTCTCCATCACAGTAATTTACTGGAATTCATCACATTATTTCAAGCAAACCTAAATCAGGTTCAGATCAACCATTTTCTTAACATTCAGCCATTTTATAGGTGTTGTAGCAGGGAAGTCACTAATCCTACATCACCATCCCACACCATATTAGAATGAAAACTTCTGTATCCAGGTAATTAATGCATTCCAACACACACACTGCCTTACAAGAATTGGAAGATATCCAAGCAGATAATCTGTTTTAAGGTTGCTACAGAAATCATATTGATATTCATCTAGGCTTCTATTACACTGATTTGGATCATTTTAATTCAATAGTTCAATAGTTCCATTTAATATACTTTACACTTTATTGTCACCAAACAATTGATACTAGAACGTACAATCATCACAGCGATATTTGATTCTGCGCTTTGCGCTCCCTAGAGTACAAATCGATAGTAAATATTAAAAATTTAAATTATAAATCATAAATAGAAAATAGAAAAGGGAAAGTAAGGTAGTGCAAAAGAACCGAGAGGCAGGTGCGGATATTTGGGGGCACATTCTCTGATGTACATCAGAGAATGTATACAATATATACCTGTAATTCTTACTTTTTACAGACATCCTCGAAACAGAAGAAATACCCCCAAAGAATGAAGGACAGAAAAAAGCCCTAGGAACCCAAGGCCATCTGCCCCACCACCACACAAGTAGCAGCAAGCAGCATCAACCTGCCCCCTCCAAATTATTCTAGCATATAGCATCAGCATTCCTACCACCCACCATGCAAGCAACAGCAAAGCCCCCAAAGAGAGACCATATTCCACAATCCCTCAAAAACTAACTGTTCACTCCAACATTGACATTCCACAAGCTCTCTCAGACAGAGATTTTAATTGGATGATATTATAATGTTTGTAATATTATTAGCTTTCAGTAGATATAAAAATCAGAATCTGAGGTGATCTTGCCTGTTTTATACTACTAAAGTTACTCCAGCAAATTTATAATAACAATCACATTCATTAAATCACAAGTATTTTATGTACATGTGCTTAAAAAAGTGTATCTGATCATAGTTTGTTAAAAAAACACTATCTTTTTATTAACACAATCTGTCTTAAATGCATTCAAATTTCTGGTTTATAGTCTTTCTAATCAGTCTCAAATTTATATTATTTTCAACCCTTGCTCGTTGCCATTTGATCATTACATGAGCGCTCTGCATCTTGCCATATTTATGTTTCCTTTGTATTTTTTCTAAAAGTTATTTTCAAGCTATTTCTTTTCAGCACTGATGTAGGCCATGTTCCTGATTCATATGATTGTCTATGAATTTCACCTTCATTGTCAATGCTCTCCTTACCTTCACTCCTACCTAATTTGGTGATTTCTTTCTGCTGTGTCTCTCTAAGCCCATCCTTCACTGGCCCACTCTTTATTTTCCACTTCCTACTTTGCCACTGTTCGTGACCATTTCTTCAATTACTGTGCAACCATCAGTTGATCTTTCCTCCCCAAAGTATACTCTCTTCTACTTCCCACAAAGAATTCAAAAGCCAGCAAAAAAGTATCCTGTTCATCTGTTCCTTCACAAGCCTCTTTCGATCCTTTCTTGCCTGTTCACTCAATATACTTATCCTTTAAATATTTATTGTGCTTAAGAGTGCTAGAAAGCTAACCGTTAATTAATTATCAAATAATTACTTCATTTGGTACCCATTAATAAGAATGAGGAAGACGTCTAAAAGTATTAAGATCTGATTCTCACTCTAAAGCAGTTTTAATGTTAAGTATTGCAATGAAGCTGAATAATCATAGAAGGTATACATGGAGCACTTCAGAATTATATTTTTGTTAACATTTTTTTATTTTATACAAATATTTAGGGACGGCCCAAATCTCCATGCACCCTTCCCAGATATCAAGATTATCAAGGTATGTTGAATCAATGGAAAAAAAAATCTTGTCTTCTTGCAAATCTATTTTTATATGCTTTCCAGCAATCGTCATTGTGAACGTATTTGCTTTATAATCGCCAGAATGTGGGGTACAAATTACAAATAGTGATAGAAAAGGCATGTAAGAAAGGCAATGTTACAGTGGTCATGGAGGGCTACGATATGCAGGTAGACTGGAAAATTCAGGTAGTCATTGGATTCCGAGCAAAGGAAATTGCAGAATGCTCATGAAATGGCTTTTTCGAGCAGCTTATGATCATAGGGGAAAGTCAGTTACAGATTTAGTGTTGTGCAATGAACCAGATTTGATTAGGGAGCTTTAGGTGAAGGAACCCTCAGGAGACAGTGGTAGAATTCACCCTGCAGTTTGAGAAGGAGAAGCTAAAACCAAATGTATCAATGTTGATTGGAAGGAGTCCGTTGCAGGAATGATGGTAGAGCAGCAATGCTGAAAGGTTTCTGGGAGTAATTTGAAAAATGTAGAATCATTTCATACCAAAGAAGAGGAAGCATTATGAAAGGAGGATGAGGCAACCATGGCTGACAAGGAAAATTAAAGACAGCATTAAAAAACATAGAGAGATGGCATACAATCTTGCAACATTACTTGGATTTTCAGAAGGCTTTTGACAGGGTGCAGCTAAGCAAGTTAGCAGCCTATGGAATTACAGGCAAGGTACCAGCATGGATAGAAGATTGGATGACTGGCAGAAGGCAAAAAGGAGGAATAAAGGGAACTCATTTTTGCTGAGGGCAGTGTTGGGTCTGCTACTTTTCACGTTACATGTTAATGATTTGGATGATGGAACTGATCTTGTTACCAATTATGAGGATGATACCAAAATAGCTGGAGGAGTAGATAGTACTGAGGAAGAAGGGAGTCTGCAGAAGAACAGGTTGGGAAAATGGGCAATGAAGAGTCAGATGGAACACAGTGTATGGTAGTGTATGGTCATGCATTTTGGTAGAAGGAATAAAGGCTTAGAATATTTACTGAATGGGGAGAGAATTCTGAAATCTGAGAGTGTTTGATGACTCTGGGCCTGTACTCTCTGGAATGTAGAAGGATGAAGGGAGGATTTCATGAAACTGACCAAATATTGAAAGGCCTAGATAGAGTGGATGAGGAGACGAGGTTTCCACTAGTGAGGAAGTCTGGGCCCAGAGGACACAGTAGGAGGCCCTCCATTGATCAATCTCGACCGTGGATGCTGCGACCTGTCTGTCTACCCTAGCCAGTATGTAAGGTAGTGCGATATGGAGAGCAAGCTGTTGCCTATGCAGCAGGTTCCTCCTCTCCACGTAGCTGATAAATCCAAAGGAACGGGAGAAGCTGGTACAATTTGGTACTAGTGGCAACGCAGGAGTTGCCAGTCAGCGTTGAACTCAACAGGGGACTGTCTTAGGGACTCAGGTTTTGGATTTTTTCCTCAGGATTTTCTCCTAAACCCTTCCCCATGGGGGGGTATAGCCACTAGACACTGAGGTATAAGATCAGAATATTCCTTCTCCTAGATAAGCTGGCATCCTTGGCTGACGACTCCATTCTAGCCAAAGCAACTGGTTTTAAGATGCCAGTAACCTGTCTTTTCCCCTTCTTCTGTCAGTAGAAATGATGCTCCCGGGCTTAGTAGCTACACCACATGTGAAGGCCAGGAGCTGGACTTGGTTGTCAGAGGCCATTTAAGATGCACACAGTTGGGAAGCATTTTATAGGAAGCAGGAGCTTATCCCCACTACTATTCCTGGCTATGACAACTGTAAAGAACCACAGGGCACAGCCTCAGAATAAAAGGACACCCTTTAGAACAGGGGTCCCCAACCTTTTTTGCACCGTGGACCGGTTTAATATTGACAATATTCTTGTGGACCGGCCAACCGGTTGGGGTGGGAGGGCAGGGTGGTGGTGTTCAAGTTCAACAGTGCGTGACAGGGAATGAGGAAAGGTGCAGCTGACTCGTATCGTTTCATATCACCAAATCATATCGTTTCCTCACTGCCCGGTGGTTGGGGACCACTGCTTTAGAACAATAAGGAGGAGGAATTTCTTTAACCAGTGGATGGTGAATCTGTGGAGGCTAAGTCCTTGGATATCTTTAAAGCAGAAGCTGTTAGGTTCTTGATTAGTAAGGGTGTCAAAGGTTACAGAGAGAAGGTAGGGGAATTGGTTGATAGGAAAAAAAATAAATCAACCATAATTGAATGGCAGTGCAGACTCAATGGGTTGAATGGCCTAATTCAATGATTTTTGGTCCTTTTTGGTCTTTCAGATTCATAGTCAATAATAGAGACGGGGTACACCAATTGAGTAAGTTGCTATTAACATGAGCGAGTCTACTGCCTCTATTAAAGCAAAGCCTGTAAATCCAAGCACTTACATATCAAATTAAAAACTTGGTCCCTGTAATCTCTTGCATCACGCTCAATTGTCTGAGACTTTTGGAAAGGGATTTTCCACAGTATTAATTCCTGGGATTTAAACTATTTTTTTAAGCCACCTGCAAAATAACTTGGCAGTGTAGGGGGTAGTTACAGTGTAGCAGCTATTATTGAGCGTGAAATGAAATTCTGAATCAGATTTTTTCCTTGTTCATAACAGATTTTGGGGGGAAAAATAAGGTTGCAATATGTTTTTACGTATTTTGTATTTCATTAAAATTCAATGGAGAACATATTGAGGAAAAATAATTATTCTTCCAAGTTGGTCTGAGGTATCTAATGAATTTCATCATAATATTTAAAAATTGAAGCTTTGAAATGTTGTCCATCTTAAATAACTAATGTTTTGCAGAAGCTGTTGGTCACCAGGCTTGATATATGTATAGCTAAATGAGGCGTGTGATGTCTGAAACAGATTATGCAGTCACTTGGGGCACTGGTGGAGTTGCTTTGACTTTAGAAGTTGATGTAAATTAGATTATAATCAGAGTGGCTGTATATTATCTACCTATCGAACAGTAACTCAATTTTACTCTTTCCGCTAATATTGTTCTGACCTACATTTCACAGCTGTTACATGTTTCATTTGTAATAGATAAGAGATATTTCTTCTATTATTCTTAAAACGATTTTGTTTTCTCCCTTTTGGCAAAAAGGATATTTAGCTGAAAGGTAAACTCTGTTTCCCTTTCCACTGACCTGCTGATTGTTTCCAGTGTTTTCTGTTTTTATTCCACAGTTCCTACCACAAACTATGTAAAGGCAATTCCCTTGAGATACAAGTTTTGAAGAAACCTGTTTTAATGGAAGTTTAATGAAATTTCAAGACATGAGAAATTTTGCTCTTTATCTGATGCAGTGTTCAGAACCTGAACCAATTTTGAAGTTTCTATACTATACTGGGAAATAATTATCCCTGTATTTACAGTGCATAGTATTTCACCATAATGTAAGTGGAAATTTGAGACCAAACAGCTTTGGAGTATTAAAATAACATACTGCAGCTCGCCAACACTGATTCATCCATGTACATTATGTGGTCTGAGACTATGATCATTGTACAGTACAGGTACCATGAAAAGGACCCACAGAATACAATACTTCACACAGCTATCAGCACTCAGCCGCACAGTTTACATGTTAGGGCATTGGTAAGTAAGGGGGTTTTCTCCATGCTGACACACCATGACATGATATCAGAGAGGAAGGACAGGGAAAAATGCAAATCTCACTTTACAGGCTGCAGTATAAAGGTTTCTGATGATTAAAATCTAGTCCAGGAGAAAGGTACAGTGTACCTCTCTACTATTTCACCAGGATGAAACTCCATGCAATATGGAGCAATACTATAACAAGTACCTGAAACCATCCAGGATATGGCAAGGTGAGAACTGCAACTAATCATCTTGCTTATTTATTACCATAACTTCTGCTGCAGTCTTACTCAGGCAGATACTGAAATACCTGCCCATACTTCAAAACACACCCATACACTGCAATGTACTCCCCACACTCACTCATTCACCCGAAACTGTAACTAGTGAGCAATGAAGAAAATGCTTCTGCTTTGTTGCTCAAGGCCAAATTTAGAGAAATTCAAGGCTGGCCTTCTTGGGCTCAGAGAGTCACCAGGTTAAAGGGAAGGATCATGATTATTGTGGCCACCCAAACACCGCTCCAGGGCAGATGGAGTGAGCCACAAATTTGAAGATAAGGATACTGTTGGGCACCAGTGAATATTTTTGGAAAACTCAGTGGATGAGGCATGTGCAGAAAAGGAAATAGTTAATGTTTCAAGACCGAAATATGGAACATAGAACAGCACAGGTAAAGGCCTTCAGCACATGATGCTGGTGCTGTTCATCGTGCTAATTTAAATTTCATACCGTATCTGCCGCACGTGCTCTAAATGCCTTCATTCCCTACCTGTTCAGGCGCCTGTTTAATTAATGTTTCAAAAGATGCTATCCACCACCACCTCAGTCAGTGCATTGCAGGCAACAAACACTCTCCATGTAATAATCTTGACTTGCAAAATTCCTTCAAACTTTCCCCTCTCACCGTAAACCTATGCCCTCTGATATTGGACATTTCCATGCAGAGAAAAAGGCTCTATGGCTCTTGTAATTTTGTGAACTTCTATCAGGTTTCCCTTCAACTGCTGAACCTCCAGAGAGAAATATTCAAGTTTGTCCAACCTCTTCTTGATGCTATTACTCTCTAAGACAGGCAACCTCCTGGTGAGCATCTTCTGCACGCTCTCCAAAGCCTCCATATCATCTCTGTGAAGTGGTGACAAGAGCTGCACCCAATATGCGGCCTAACCGTGGTCTTATGCAACTGTAACGTGACCTCTTGACACCCTGAAGGCAACTATACCATACACAACCTTTATTAAGTTACTTACTTGTGATGCCTCTTTCAGAGAGTTATGTACTTGCACCTCAGCATCTCTCTATACATCAGTGCTTCTCAGGATATTGTCATTGACTGTATTCCTTCTTACATTTGGCCTTCTAAAGTGCAACACCTCAGACTTGTGCAAATTAAACCTCATCTGCTATTTCTTTGCCTGTATTTCCTGCTGTATTCCTTAATAGCCTTCCTCACTAGCTAATCCACTGCCATATTTGTTCTTACATCGCAACTAAGAAAGAGAAAAACAAGTTTATCTATATATCAGAAAAAATGGGGGAGGGCAAGTGGAACAAAGGCAATTTCTTTGATTGGATGAAACAATGTGGCTTTTAAGGGTCGGTTAAACGTAATGTATAGCTAATGTTGTAAAGTCTGGGTGGTGATAGCATCCGTTAGTCTCGCGAGACCATGGATCTGCGCCTGGAAGGTTTCCAGGGCGCAGGCCTGGACAAGGTTTTATGGAAGACCGGCAGTTGCCCATGCAGCAAGTCTCCCCTCTCCACGACACTGATGTTGTCCAAGGGAAGGGCATTAGGGCCGATACAGCTTGGCACCAGTGTCATCGCAGGAGTTGGGAGAACGAGGCTGAAGGCAACATCGGACTGCCCTAGGGACTCCAGCTCCGGATTTGTCCTCAGGATTTACTCCCGAAGCCTCTCCCATGAGTAGGTATGGCTGCAAGGCAGCAGAGGTTTGAAATCAGAGTTTTCCCTCTCTTAGATGGACAGCCTTCCCAGGCTGACAAGCTCCATCTACCCGAAGCACTGGTTTTAATGCGCCAGGACCTGCCTTCGCCCCTTCTGCTGTCAGTAGAAACAGTTCCGCCGGGCTTAGAGGCTAAGCCACACAAGAAGGCCAGGAGTTGGAATTGGTTGTCAGAGGCTATTTGAGGAGCACTTTTAGGTAGTGGGAGCTTGTCCCCACTACCACTCCTCGACTTGACAACCTTGGAACCTTGGAAAGTCTGGGTAGTGTTGTAGCATTTAGCCCATAGGGGCCTCCCAGCAGGCAGAATATACAACTGAAAAAATGGGACAGGATTTTGTGATGGAGAGGGGTCATGAGAGTTGGGGTCGTAGCTGGAAAAATATCCAATCTTGATACAAATGGAAAGAAAGAGCTCATGATCTAAAATTGGAAAACTCGATGTTGAGTCCTGCCGGCTGTGACACGCTAAGCACCAAACCAGATCCTAGAACCATGGAGCGGAAGTGGGCAAGGACAGATACCAAGTTTCAGTAGGCTGGGTGCTGTAGCCTGTGCCTAGATTTCTAAAGTACTGACATTTAATCTCGAAACAATCATGGCCGTGTACAACTTTGGAATTTATCAATGTTTACATACTGATTCTAAATGGTAGTCATAACAATGCTAGCCGGAGATTAGAGCATCAAAATAGATGAGTCTTTTGCAAAGAACCTTAAAACAAGTGGGAAAATAAATGAGTACAGATTGTTCAGTGAAGGTCCATGCAACAAATGGCAAGTGCTGGTAATTTTAATTATCGAGTGGGCTGTTGAAAGAGCGCATCAGCTTTGGCGAGAAGAAAAGGAGAAGTTTTTAGTATCTGTAGGCTGACATACTACAGTATATTTTAATGATATTGAAAAAAGTATTTGAAAAATCCCTCTTAAAGCATCATAGACTTAGCCCCTTTCACCCTTGTCATTTCTAAATATACTTCAAGATAGTAATCTCCCTAAGTTATTTTAGAGACTAAATGGCAAAATGTGGGAAACATTATGTTATGGTTGTACTTTATCTTGTGGAGCCCATGGTAATTGATTTGAAATATAAGGAGAATCCACTGAAGCATGTAGGACATCTTTTCGAGGAAGCTATTTTTTTTCCAATGTTTTATTAAGAGAAGATAGAATGTTGATGAACTTTGTTTCATAACCTGAGGGAAACAGCGCCATTTTCTGAAAGCTGTTCTGCCCACAGAGATGAAGGTAATCACTTTAACTTGCAAAGATATCTTTCCAAATTGTATAATGCCACTCATGATTTATTTTTATTTTGTATCTGGCAAAACCAGTAGAGTGATGAGATAACATTGGGATGAAAGGAAAGATAGCATGTTATGCACTGTGCTCCCTGCATATTAACTAACTGATGGCTTTATTACATATTGAGTCACCTTACTGATATTTGAATTAACTCCTCCCCCTCTTGCAATATTTTTAGATGAAGATTTGTCAGATGTCAGTAGTACCAAGATGGAAACTCCTAATTCAATTAATGGCTGTGATCCTCTGAGTTCAGTGGTAAGCAACTTGCACAACTATTCACAACTTTCACAACTATTTGAAGGCACAAGAGACTGCAGATGCTAGAATCTGGATCAAAAAACACCTGGAAGAATTCAGCAGTTCAGGCAGCATCTATATGAGGGGGGGGTGGGAGGGGGGTGGGAGGAATTGTTGAATTTTGTGTGATGCTGAAACATTGACAGTCCCTTTCTTCTCCAACAGGTACACTGAGTTCCTCTAACAGATTGTTTGTTGTTTCACAACTCTTTAATGTCCACTCTGGGCATATTTTAACATCTGGTGTGTTAATGCGTTCATAATTATTCTGGTCCTGTACAATAAATTGAGAAATTTTCCATCTGAATAATCAAAAAAAAATTGAGTGCAAAACACTGGATTGGATTTCTGAGGAGTAGTGACAGTGAAACAATTGCTATTTGCTGTTGCTATGCCGCAAATCTGAGAGCAGCTTCAGGACTCCTTTGCAAGTGTATTCAAATGCAGAAATCCCAAAGCTGCTGTCAGTAATTCACCAAAGGTCTATGAGCCGTGATTCAATAATGAATTCAACACGGTGCTAAATGGGGGAGTGGAGAACTGAGTTAATAACCCTTTACTTACTGAGACTTTATGTGACGATCTGCACTAGGTTTCAGGAGGTGCAAGCAGTGTTTCCTTATTGATTCTAATAGAAAGAAACAGCTAAATGAGATTTTAATAATAGTTTGTTGATTTTAAAAGACTTTAAAAAATGCCTCCAGGATATATTTTAAATATCTAATGTCTTGCTAGTTAAGATTTTGAAAAAAAAATTGAAGGTGTTTAAGGGTTTCTTTTGCTTTGTAAATATTTTGAGTTTTCTTAATGTTCTTTAAGTTTGCACAAATTTTTGAATGTTACTTTTGAATATCTCAGAAGCACCTAAAAATTAATACACATTAGCAAGAAATCTGAAAGCACGACAGTAAAGCAAGAAGGTTTGCTGGTGCTGCAGAGGGGGGTTTAAACTAGAGTTGCAGGGAACTGGGAGCCAGAGCACTGGAGCAGATGGTTGAGTGGTTTTGGAAAAAGATGTTAAGTCTACTGTACATATAAAATCGAAAGGTCAAGCAAGGTGGGACTAATGTTCTGAGCTACATATAATTCAATCCAAGGAATATTGTAGGAAAGGCAGATGAGCTTAGAGCATGGAGCAGCACGTGGAATTATGACATTGTAAACATTAGTAAGGTTTGGTTACAGGTGGGTTAGCTTTGGCAGCTCAATGTTCCAGGGTTCTGTTGTTTTAGATGTGGTAGAGTGGGAGGGATTAAAGTGGAAAGAGTAGCATTACTAGGCAGAGAAAATGTCATGGCAGTCAGGACGGACTGGAGAGCTTGGCTAGTGAGGCTTTCAGGGTAGAACTGAAAAATGAATGACCACATTAATGTGATTATATTATTGACCACCATTGCAAGAAGCATAAGGTTGTGATAGTAGGTGATTTGAACTTTCCACATATTGACTGGAACTCCTATACTGTAAATAGGATGTTAAATGTGTTCAGGATTGTTTCCTAAATTAGTACATAGAAGTGCCAACTCGAGAGAGTGCAATAGGCTGACAGAGGTTTGTGTAGGGGAACACTTTGCATTCAGCACATGCCAGGTCTGAAGGACATGAGTTATAATGTAAGTTTGAGTAGGTTAGGACTTTATTCCTTGGAACATAGAAGAATGAGAGGAGATTTGATGAAGCTATACAAAAGTATGTGTGGTATAGATAGGATAAATGCAAACAGGGCTTTTTCCACTGAGGCTGGATGGAACTACAACTAGAGGTTATGGGTCAAGGGTGAAAGATAAAAGTTTAAAGGGAACATGAGGGGAAACTTCTTCAATCAGATGGTTGTGAAAATGTGGAACAAGCTGCCAGCTCAAGTGGTGCATGTGAGCTCGATTTCAATGTTTAAGAGAAGTTTCAGTAGGTATATGGATGGATGGATAGTCCCAGTGCAGGTCAATGGGAGTAGGCAGTTTAAATAGCTCGGCATGGACTAGATGGCTGAAAGGCCTGTTTCTGTCACTCTATCTAGTGATTATAGAGCCATTAGTTTGAAGGTAATTATTGAAAACAATAGGTCTGGTATTTGGTTTGAGATTCTAAATTGGAGAAAGGCCAATTTTGATGGTATCAGAAAGGATCTGGCAAGTGTGAATTGGGACAGGTTAGTTTCTGGCAAAGAGGTACTTGATAAGTGGAAGGCCTTCAAAAAAAATATTTTGAGAGAACAGAGTTTGTATGTTCCTGTCAGAATAAAAAGTGAGCAAAACAGGTTTTGGGAACCTTGGGTTTTTGAGAGATATTGAGGCCCTGTTTAAAAAATGGAGGTGCATACCAGGTATCGGCAGGCAGGAACAAATGAGATACTTAGAAGTATAAGAAATGCAAGAGAACACTTAAGAAGGAAATTGGGAGGGCTAAACGATCTCATGAAGTTGTTCTAGCAGACAAGGTGAAAGAGAATCCCAAGGGATTCCACAGATATATTGACAGTAAAAGGATAATAAGAGATAAAATTGGGCTGCTGAAAGATCAGAGGGGTAATCTATGCATAGAGATGAAAGAGATGAGGGAGACCTTAAATGGATTTTTTTGCGTCTATATTTACTCAGGAGAAGGACACAGAGTCCATAGATATGAGGCAATGCAGCAGCGAGATTATGGACCCTGTATAGATTTACAAAGGAGGTGTTTGCTGCCACGAGGCCAATTAGGGTGGACAAATCCCCAGGACCTGACAATGTGTTTGCTTGAACCTTGTGGGAGGCTAAGGTAGTAATTGCAGGAGCCCTAGCAGTGATATTTAAAACATCCTTACCCAGGCGTAAGGTCCCGGAGAATTGGAGGATAGCTAATGTTGTTCCATTGTTTAAGAAAGACTCTCAGAGTAAGCATAGGTATTATAGACCAGTGAGACTGACATCAGTAGTAGGAGAGTTAATGGAAGGTATTCTAAAGGACTGGATATAGAAATATTTGGATAGACTAGGACTGACTAGGGATAGTCAACATGGCCCTGTGCTTGGTAAATCATGTCTAACCAATCTTATAGAGATTGTTGAGAAAATTATCAGGAAAATTGAAGAAGGCAAGGGAGTGGATGTTGTCCACGTGGACTTTAGCAATGTCTTTGACAAGGACCCACATGGGAGGTTGGTCAAGAAGGTTCAGTTGCTGGGCATGAACCAACCAGGGTATGTCTTACACAGTGAGTGGTAGGGCACTGAGGAGTGTGATAGATCAGAGGGGTCTGGGAATGCAAATCCATAATTCCTTGAAAGTGGCATCACATCGAGATAGGGTCGTTAAGAAAGCTCTTGGCACATTGGCCTTCATAAATCAATGTATTAGAGTACAGGAGTTAGGATATTATGTTGAAATTGCATAAGACATTGGTGAGGCCTAATTTGGAGTATAAGAATGCAGTTTTGATCACCTACCTACAGGAAAGATGTAAATAAAATCAAAGAGTGCAGAGAAAATTTACAAGGATGTTGCTGGGACTTGAGGACCTGGGTTGTAGGGAAAAGTTGAATAGGTTAGGACTTTATTTCCTAGAATGTAAAAGATTGAGGGGAGTTTTGATATACAGTATGTATACAAAATTATGAGGGGTATAGATAGGTAAATCAAGCAGGCTTTTTCCCTTGAGGTTGGATGAGACTAGAACTGTGGTTCGTCCATCGTCGTCAATGAAGACCTCAACACCATTAGTCACTTTGAGACTGGATGCGGTGTGTCCGAAGATGACTGGTCAGGACAATTCGGGCACAGAATGTCCTGGTACATGTTGGGCAGACATGTCTAGCCACTGCAGCTGTTGCACTGGTGGCTCTGGACTTGCGCAGCTCGCGCTTATTTTATGTTTCAGTAATGCGCCTTGCTTCGTAAGCTTGACAGCCCTTGTGGATGAGGCCGTGCCAGGTAGGGCGGTTTTGTGCCTGCGTTTCCCAAGAGGTCGTGTCTATGTCAAATGACTTCAGGGAGACCTTTAGTGTGTCTTTGTAATGTTTCTTCTGCCCTCTACGCGAGCGTCTTCCAGCAGAGAGTTCCCCAAAAAGGAGCTGCTTGTTTCTGTGCTCGTCCGGCATGCGGATGACATGACCTGCCCACCGGGTCTGCGCTCTCATCAGCAGTGTGTGGACTGATGGCAGACTTGCTCTAGAGAGAACTTCAGTGTCTGGTACTTTATCTTCCCATCTGATGCCTAATATTCTGCGGAGGCAAGTCATGTGGAAATAGTTGAGCTGTCTTGCATGCCTTCAATACACAGTCCATGTTTCACAGGCACACAGGAGGGTAGTGAGTACCACAGCTCTGTAGACCTTCAGTTTTGTTGCTGGACTGATTCCTCGGCGTTCCCATACAGTGGAGCGCAGTCTACCGAAAGCAGAACTTGCCTTTGCTATTCTGCAGTTAACTTCTGTATCAATAGTCACTGCTCGGGAGAGGGTACTGCCAAGGTAAGTAAACTGGTCCACTGCCTGTAGTTTCTGTCCTTTGATTGTGATTTTGGGTTCTGTGTACGGTGCATGAGGAGCAGGCTGCTGCATGACTTCGGTCTTGATGTTGATGGTAAGTCCAAAGTTGTCACAAGCCCTGGAGAACTTGTCCATATTGACTTGCATCTCTGGCTCCGAGCTAGCATACAGGGCGCAGTCATCGGCAAAGAGGAAGTCTCTCAGAACAGTCTCCTTCACTTTGGTAATAGCTCGAAGCCTCCTCAGGTTGAAGAGCTTCCCATCCACTCTGTACTTGAGGCTGATTCCAGCATCACTGTCCTGGAAGGTATCATTCGCCATGGCAGTAAACATCATGCTAACCAGTGTGGGTGCGAGCACACAACCCTGCTTGACACCATTGGTGATCAGGAACGCCTCAGAGGGTTCTCTGCCATCCAGCACTCTGGCCATCATGCCAACGTGGAACTGGCGTACCATCCTCCACAGACTAGAACTAGGTCATGGGTTAAGGGTGAAAGGTGAAATATTTAAGGGAACATGTTCACTCAGAGCATGGTGAGAGTGTGGAACGAGGTGCACAAGCAGTGCATCCAGGGTCGATTTCAACATTTAAGATAAATTTGTGTAGATACATAGGTGGGAGAAGTATGGAGGGTTATAATCCATGTGCAGGTCAATGGGACGAGCCAGATTAATGGATCAGCACAGACTACGTGGACCAAAGAACCTGTTTTTGTGCTGTAGTGTTCTAAGAAATCTAAAGTGTCAGGGTTTTTTTCTCTGATTGCATGGGCAAAGTTAATTTGGCTATCCCATGTGATATCCATTTCTTTACCTTCAGGAGAGAGCAACTGCACACCCCAAAGTAAAATCCACCCAACATTCTCTCCTCATTTACCCGGGGAGGGGAACTGAAGGTAGATACACATTTTTACCCAGAAGTCATTGGTGAGTTACCCAGAAGTCATCCAGAACAAGGGGTCACAGTTTGAGGATAAAGGAGAAGCCTTTTAGGACCGAGATGAGGAAAAACTTCTTCACACAGAGAGTGGTGAATCTGTAGAATTCTCTGCCACAGGAAACAGTTGAGGCCAGTTCATTGGCTATATTTAAGAGGGAGTTAGATATGGCCCTTGTGGCTAAAGGGATCGGGGTATGGGGGGAAGGCAGGTACAGGGTTCTGAGTTGGATGATCAGCCATAATCATGCTGAATGGCAGTGCAGGCTCGAAGGGCCGAAGGGCCTACTCCTGCACCTATTTTCTATGTTTCTATGTGAGTTTTCCTAAGCTCACACCTTCTCACAATGCCCAGGCCTCAGCAGGTTATTTAGAGTCAATCAAGGGTGTTCAAGGAAGCCTGAAAGCAACACAAGAAATTAGATAAAATTTCTCTAAACTACAGAACAAATCAATTCATCAGAAATTTTCTTGGGAGAATTCTCAGCTTTGCCTTCCATTTTGGTGTGAGTGACAGCAAGAGTGTGAGTGATACCATATGAATGAACATTTCCTTCAATCTCTCACTCAACATATGCCAGCAATCAAGAAGAACTTTGAGGCAATCTCCTCCTGAAATAAATGTCTAAGTTTGTGCATGCTTCATTTCAATGAGCCAAGGGTGAAGTTGAAATAAGTTAAGAGGTTACAGCCTTTTTTACACTCAACGTTCTGAAGTGTTACAGATTAACCATCAATAAGTGAAACATAATACTGAACCAAAAAGAACAAACAATGAATAACAACAGTATACACTTATGAAAAGGGTATTTAATGTTCAAAGTGAGGAAAGCTGGAAATCAATACAAGGAAAAAGGTTTTCACCTTACCACAGTAACCACGGTTCAAAAAGTTACTGACTGTAAGTAAGAGAACTAGTGAGAAAACAAAAGGTGAAAGATGAATTCATTTTTATATAACATTTATCCAGAATTTGCTATAGTTTCTCAGCACTAAGATGGAAAGGAAAAGAAAAATTTTCAAAATGGTTTTCCATACTCAAGAATTACTGGCCTTATTTTCCTAATGTCTGTGAGCACAGTCAGGCTACAGCCAAATAAAGCCCGGGACTTTTTTCATTACTTACCTATTAGTTTCTGTTCCACTTTATGTAAATTAGAAGAAAACATCTTCCATCTATGAAATCCATGAAAATGAGCAACAATGGAACCTGTCAAGCAATTAATATCACCTACACAGTGATATTTCATTTGCATGGTTCAATCTCTATTTTGTTGTCAAACTCCCCTTTCCATCTGTATGATGTTTTATCTTGAGCAGACGGTATATCGAGAGATGAGCTTCTGTATAAAAGCGGCAAAATACAACCATTTCTGTTGTCATGGTGACCAAAACTAGATGTTGCTGACTTCACCAAACACACAGCAACCAATCTGATCATCTATTTTGTGTTCGTAAAACCCAAAGCAAAGCAAATAAAGCAATTGTATTTACTCCAAGGAATACAGTGTGTATAAATTTAAATCATAGCTGTTACTCATGTCCTCTTTTATTGGTGAGGTGAATGCTTATGTCTTACCTGGTGATTTTATTTACATTAAATATCATTTGAAACACAGGGCATTAATAGTTGAAGAACAATTCAATGAGTGCAGGGAATGGAAGAGGGAAATGTGTGAGCACCCTTTTCCTGTTCAATTGATCACTAAGCCATGAATTGCAAGCTAAACTGAAGTCAGCTGCTTTGCCTGATGATTATTGCTCACATAAGTCATTAGTCGCAACACTGAGTGTAGGAAAATACATTTCTAGTTCCAGTATAGTTGTGGAAAGATTCGACCATCCAACTGATGTCACCCCACTTCGTCAAGAACTTGAAGTGATCAGAATTATCTTTCAGCATTGATTCATTTTCCACATTTGGGCTGACCGTTCCTTCAGATTGAGGATGAGGTTTTCAGGTATTTGGAAACACACGATAAAATAGGCCAAAGTCAGCATCGTTTTCTAAAGGAGGAATCTTGCCTGACAGGTTTGTTGAAATCCTTTGAGGAAATAACAGGCAGGATAAAGTGGGGTCAGTGGATGTTGTTTTGTTGGATTTTCTGATGGCCTTCAACAAGGTGTCACACATGAGAAAAACAAGATAAGAACCCTTGGTATTACAGGAAAGATGCTAGCATGGATAGAAGGTTGGCTGACTGGCAATTAGTGGTGTTCTGTAGGGGTCAGTGTCGAAGTTATATGTTCATGATTTGGATGATGAAATTGATGGCTTTGTGGCCAAGTTTGCAGGTGATATGAAGATAGATAGAAGGGCAGGTAGTGTTGAGGATGCAGGGAGAATGCTGAAGAACTTGGACATATTACGATAATGAACAAAGAAGTGGCAGATGGAATACAGTGTAGGTAGAAGGAATAAAAGCATAGATTATTTTCTAAATGGGGAGTGAGTTCAGAAATTGGAGATGCAAACAGTTTTGAGATCCCTAGCCCAGGAATTCCTAAAGGTTAGCTTGCAGGTTGAGTCAGTAGTACGGAAGGTGAATGTAATGTTAGTATTCACTTTGAGAGGACTAGAATATAAAAGCAAAGATGTCACACTGAAGCTTTATAAAGCATTGGTCAGACCATGTTTGCAGTATTGTGAGCAGTTTTGGGCCTCATGTAGAAGAATGGATGTGCTGGCATTGGAGGGGGGTCTAGAGGAGATATGCGAGAATTATCTCAGGAATGAAGGGATTAATGTATGAAGATCAATTGATAGCTCTAGGCCTGTAGTTTCTGGAGTTTAGAAGAATAAGAGTGGATCTCAATAAAACCTACTGAATATTGAAAACCTACTGGATGGAATGGATGCGGAGAGGAGTGGGAGAATCTTGGATGAGAGGACAAGCCTTAGAATAGAAGGATGTCCCTTTAAAACAGAGATGAAGATGCATTTCTTTGGCCAGAGGGTGGTGAATTTGTGGAGGCCAAGTCTTTGGGGAAAGTTAAAATGGAGGTTAATAGGTTCTTGATTAGTAAGAGTGTCAAAGGTTTATGGGGACAATGAGATTGAGAGGAAAAATAAGTCGACCGAGATTGAATGACAAAGCAGACTCAGTAGGCCAAATGGCCTAATTCTTCTCCTATATCTTATGACCGTATGGTTTTATAGAAATTGTACATTAGCGATCCCAGTTAAACAAACTACCAGTGTGTATAGCCAATGATGACATTCTACCTTTGGGTCCCTGCAATATATTTTCACTGCACTGGCATCATCTCAGCCATATAAACTTACTTAATTATCTCTACTTGGGATTGTTGACAGTCACCAACAATCAGAGCTTAGCTTTATTCTGTTCACATTGGATGTCCGTACACCTTCTTGATTCAGGAGTGAATGTGTAACAGCCTCAGCCAGAAAGGTTGGCCAATTATTTTTATTCTCTGTACTGTGGAAACACAAGTTCATTCTTCATGCTCACATGGTAACCTGTCTAAGGTTAGCTAATGCATTGATAAAAAGCCAACTGCACATCAAAGCATAAATCTTCTTGCTTTATTTAATTTAACTGTCTTTTCTGCAGAGAAGTTTTCCCATGTTAAAAACTTTCAATAAATGTAAATTATTGTTGTTAGTCCTACTTAGAAAACTCCCTAGCCAAAATTAAGCACTTATAGTAAAATAAAGCCTCTTTAACCAGTTTTCTTTGACTTCTGCAATTTCTAGTATAGAATAAGGCAATTCAGATTTTCAGAAGTAATCCTTGTTTTGATTAAATTTTTCTGAGAGTTCCCTGACTCTGTTCTTTGTGTTACAGCAAACTTTAAGACCTCGATTTCCCAGTGTGATGTCAACTACCCCTGAACCACCTTGTAATGACTCAATTCTACGGAGGACCAGGGAGGAAGATCGGGAGATGCCACACAGAAAGTAAGAAATGTGCCATGTTTAATTACATTGCAAGTGATATCCTGGCACATATTGATATAAGTAGGCCCTGTTAAATGAGCATTTGTTCTGTAGTGTTTACATTGCAGTCCATGTTCAAACCCTCAGTATATATTCACAAAGGAAAGCTATTTAACATAATGAAAATAGGCTTCATATATCTTCGTCAGGAACAAACTGAGTATGCACCAAAACCTCCTAAATATAGATTAAACAGATGTTGACAAAACATTATATCATCTTGTATTGACATGAGTCTGACCGTGAACGCACTGTATAGAGGATGCCAAATCTTAAAGGAATAATGGTGTTCCAAGAAATTTTCAATTCTTTCTAGAATTGTTTCCATTTTTCTTTTTGTACTCTTTCATTTTCCTCTGTTGTTTGTTTCCTTACATCATTGGGCATATTTTTTTTTCTTTCAAGGCTCCTGAAGCTACTTAATTTCTCAATTTCCTAGATTCATCCCTTCCACTTCCATCAGACCAAGTGACATAGGAGTAGAATTAGGCCATTTGGCCTATCGAGTTTGCTCTGCCGTTTGATCGTGGCTGATTTATTTTCCCTCTCAATCTCATTCTCCTTCCTTCTCTCTGTAACCTTTGACACCCTTACTGATCAAGAACCTATCAACCTCCGCTTCAAATATACCTAATTAATTGGCCTCCACAGCTTTCTGCAGCAATGAATTCCACAGATTCACAGCCTGTGGCTAAAGAAATTCCTTTGAAAGTTGAGGATCTCTCCCCTCTACACCACAACTACCTCTCCACTCCTTCAGATGTGTTAATCCTTCTGCCTACTTTCCCAGAATCTTAATTTCAAGAATAATGCTGACTTCTTGATTTCTTTATTTCTAATTTCTTAATTCCAGCTTTGCTGTGCACTGTTCACAAAGGTCCTTCATCCAAGTATATTCAATTACTTCTTTTCAAATGTCTGGACAGTATTAGTCAATGTGCAAATGCTGGCCTGCAGTGTGGAACATTTTCCCTCAGCTTTGAGCAGTGTCTAAGTGGATTTAACAGGCAGTTGTTGCCAAAGGATTGCTCTTCAGGGGAGCACTGGCATCCCTTCATTCTGGCTCAGCTTCATACTCTCATTAACCAAGTGTCATAACTAAAAGCCGTAGAAGAAATAGTAACATTTTCCCTCAGATTTATCACTTGAAATGTGTTTTAATTGACCTCTTGTTGCTAAATGCCTGTTCACTGCAAGCATTTGATGCTGTTTTAAATTTGATGCTAGAACATTTCTCTGGTAGCTTGGTAGAAAACTGGATTTCAGTGCCAGGAAAGTCTGTTTTTATATGCATTTTTTTTTGTCTTGTTCTCACCTCTTAACCATGTTATGTTTATTTGATTGCTAACTCTATAATATTGGGAAAAAAAGTTAGACCTCTTATTTATTTCTGCTCATTTATCATGCAATGTATTCTTTATTTTTTAATGAATATTGTGATTGGAAATGGAAAATGTTATCCTTTACTGTGCAAAGTCACGGAACTCAACTCCAGCAATCTATTTTTCATCTGAGAATCCAGTTCTATAATTCTTTGAAAGTGGCATCACAAGTAGGTAGGGTCAAAAAGAGGTTTTGGCACATTGATCTTTATAAATCAGTGTACTGAGTACAGGAGTTGGGATGTTATGTTGAAGTTGTATATGATGTTGGTAAGTCCAAATCTGGAGTATTGTGTGAAGTTCTGGTCACTCACCTATAGGGAAAGTTATCAATACGTTTGAAAGAGTACAGAGAAAATTTACAAGGATATTGCCAGGACTTGAGGACCTGAGTTAAAAGAAAAGGTTGACTAGGTTAGGACTTTTTTTTCCCTGGAGTATAAGAGAATCAGGAGAAACTTGATAAAGGTATACAAAAGTATGAGGGGTATAGATAGGGTAAACGGAAGCAGGCTGTCACTGAGATTTAGTGACATTTCAAATGGAGGTCTTGGATTAAGGATAGAAGGTGAAATATTTAAGGGGAACCTGAGGGGAAAATTCTTCACTCAGAGGATGGTGTGAGTGTGAAATGAGCTGCCAGCAGAAGTGGTGGATCCAAGTTTGATTCAATTTTTAAGAGAAGTTTGAATAAGAACATGGATGGGAGGAATATGGATGACTGCAAGTCAATGGGACTTTTCATAATATAATGGCACAGACAGATGGGCTGAAGGGCCTGCTTGTGTACTTTACAGCTCTATTACTCTACGGCTCTAAGCTCAGATGTCCTACCTGCTCTGTTGCGGTATAACACCCTAACACCCCTTGTGCCCCAAAAGTCTGATAACACTAGTTTATATCTAGTGGTCCTAATAGCACCTAGTTAAACTGGAACTATTCATACTTTGTTCAAACAGAATCTAGCCAGCAAATTCCCAGGGTGAAAAGAACAATATATCAAATCACTGCCACCTCATATCTTTTAAAACGGCTGTGATATTTTGTTTCTGGTCAACGTTGTATTTTCTTAGGAAACATCAAGTCATCTGTTGTTTCAGTTTTACCCCCTTCCCCTCTCCTTAGTGCATATTTGAAGAAAGACCGGTAATTTTTCATGTCACTCTCCTGCTTTTGTTCCCTGCAATGCCTATACAAATGTTTGTAACACCACCTGGGGAACAATTTGTCTTTGAGTCATTAGCACTATATGCACGTGAATGTAATGTGATGTGTTGACTTCATGACATTTGACTTCCTTGAAGATAGTAGAATTTCCTCAAAATCCTTGAATTCACGTTCGAGTTCACATTCATGTTTGTTGCCAACTGACTGCAACCAAATGAACCAAATGAAACAACGTACCTAAAGACCAGGGTGTGCCCACAAAACATATATCACACACAGCTCATAAACCAAAATATTACCATAAATAAATTGATAAAATATAATTTAAAATGCATGTAGTGTACAGCACCGGTAAACAGGAAACAGCTCTCTATCCTAGTGATGAGGCTTCAGTGGTGGCAGGATATTCATTAGTCCCACAGCCTGAGTGGAGAAGCGGTTACCCAGTCTGGCAGTCCTAGTCCTGATGCTTCTGTACCTCCTTCCTGATGGTCGTGGGTCAAAGAGTTTGTGGGATGGGTGGTAGGGATCCTCTATAATGTCTCAGGCCCTTTGTCTGCAACGCTTCTGGAAAATGTCACTAATAGGGGGGAGGGAGACCCTGGTGATCCTCGTGGTGGATTTCACCATGCTCACTTGAGAACAGAGCTTCAGAGTAGAGAGTGAGGCCAGCTAAGAGACTTGGAATTGGTCACACCATATGATTCTGAGGCTGAGGCAAAACTTTCATCAGGAATTGGTGGTTTGAGCACTGTGCTGGCTGTTTTCTAGATAGTATGGGAATGGATTTGTCTTTTCGCTTTCTCATTACAGCTGCTTCTGCGATCGTCTCCCACATCATTTTTTGTTTATTTCTGACTTAACACAAAAAAAATTCAGGTTCCAAACAGTCATTGGGAACTGTTATCTGTGGACTGTCTGGATTCCTTCATATAACACACATGTCTGACACTGGCAACCACGGGCGGGGGTCCTCCTTTCATGCCATATCCCAAACCAAGAATGCTCAGTGCTTTAGGCTTTTCATGTCTTATTTAAATGTCTTCCTCTCAGGCCATCGAATCCTGAAAACTTAGGCAGCTTAAGCTGTGAGAAAATTGAGGCTTGGTATGCTTTTGGATAGGTGGAAGAGGAATGAGAATGATCGGTGGAAGAGGAATGAGAATGATAGGTGGAAGGGGAATGAGAGTGATCGGTGGAAGGGGAATGAGAATGATAGGTGGAAGGGGAATGAGAATGATCGGTGGAAGGGGAATGAGAATGATAGAAGGAGGGGGAATGAGAATGATAGGCGGAAGGGGAATGAGAATGATAGGCGGAAGGGGAATGAGAATGAAAGGGGGAATGGGAATGAGAATAATCGGTGGAAGAGGAATGAGAATGATCAATGGAAGGGGAATGAGAGTGATCGGTGGAAGACGAATGAGAGTGATCGGTGGAAGACGAATGAGAGTGATAGGCGGAAGGGGAATGAGAGTGATCGGTGGAAGAGGAATGAGAATGATAGGCGGAAGGGGAATGTGAATGATCGGCGGAAGGGGAATGAGAATGAAAGGGGGAAGGGGAATGAGAATGATAGGTGGAAGGGGAATGAGAATGATCAGTGGAAGGGGAATGAGAATGATAGGTGGAAGGGGAATAAGAATGATAGGTGGAAGGGGAATGAGAGTGATCGGCGGAAGGGGAATGAGAGTGATCGGCGGAAGGGGAATGAGAGTGATCGGCGGAAGGGGAATGAGAGTGATCGGCGGAAGGGGGGAATGAGAGTGATCGGCGGAAGGGGAATGAGAATGATCGGCGGAAGAGGAATGAGAGTGATCGGCGGAAGGGGAATGAGAGTGATCGGCGGAAGGGGAATGAGAGTGATCGGCGGAAGGGGAATGAGAATGATAGGCGGAAGGGGAATGAGAATGATTGGCGGAAGTGGAATGTGAATGATTGGCGGAAGTGGAATGTGAATGATTGGCGGAAGGGGAATGAGAATGAAAGGGGGAAGGGGAATGAGAATGATAGGCGGAAGTGGAATGTGAATGATTGGCGGAAGGGGAATGAGAATGATCGGCGGAAGAGGAATGAGAGTGATCGGCGGAAGGGGAATGAGAATGATCGGCGGAAGGGGAATGAGAATGATAGGTGGAAGGGGAATGTGAATGATCGGCGGAAGGGGAATGAGAATGAAAGGGGGAAGGGGAATGAGAATGATAGGGGGAAGGGGAATGAGAATGATAGGTGGAAGGGGAATGAGAATGATAGGTGGAATGAGAATGATAGGTGGAAGGGGAATGAGAATGATAGGTGGAAGGGGAATGAGAATGATCGGTGGAAGGGGAATGAGAGTGATCGGCGGAAGGGGAATGAGAGTGATCGGCGGAAGGGGAATGAGAGTGATCGGCGGAAGGGGAATGAGAGTGATCGGCGGAAGAGGAATGAGAATGATAGGCGGAAGGGGAATGAGAATGATTGGCGGAAGTGGAATGTGAATGATTGGCGGAAGTGGAATGTGAATGATTGGCGGAAGGGGAATGAGAATGAAAGGGGGAAGGGGAATGAGAATGATAGGCGGAAGTGGAATGTGAATGATTGGCGGAAGGGGAATGAGAGTGATCGGCGGAAGGGGAATGAGAATGAAAGGGGGAAGGGGAATGAGAATGATAGGCGGAAGGGGAATGAGAGTGATCGGCGGAAGGGGAATGAGAGTGATCGGCGGAAGGGGAATGAGAGGGATCGGCGGAAGGGGAATGAGAGTGATAGGAGGAAGGGGAATGAGAATGATCGGCGGAAGGGGAATGAGAATGATCGGCGGAAGGGGAATGAGAATGATAGGCGGAAGGGGAATGAGAATGATTGGCGGAAGTGGAATGTGAATGATCGGCGGAAGGGGAATGAGAATGATCGGCGGAAGTGGAATGTGATCGGCGGAAGGGGAATGAGAGTGATAGGCGGAAGGGGAATGAGAATGATCGGCGGAAGGGGAATGAGAATGATAGGCGGAAGGGGAATGTGAATGATCGGCGGAAGGGGAATGAGAATGAAAGGGGGAAGGGGAATGAGAATGATAGGGGGAAGGGGAATGAGAATGATAGGTGGAAGGGGAATGAGAATGATAGGTGGAATGAGAATGATAGGTGGAAGGGGAATGAGAATGATAGGTGGAAGGGGAATGAGAATGATCGGTGGAAGGGGAATGAGAATGATAGGTGGAAGGGGAATGAGAATGATCGGTGGAAGGGGAATGAGAATGATCGGTGGAAGCGGAATGAGAATGATAGGTGGAAGGGGAATGAGAATGATCGGTGGAAGCGGAATGAGAATGATCGGTGGAAGGGGAATGAGAATGATAGGTGGAAGGGGAATGAGAATGATCGGTGGAAGGGGAATGAGAATGATCGGTGGAAGCGGAATGAGAATGATAGGTGGAAGGGGAATGAGAATGATAGGTGGAAGGGGAATGAGAATGATCGGTGGAAGGGGAATGAGAATGATAGGTGGAAGGGGAATGAGAATGATAGGTGGAAGGGGAATGAGAATGATAGGTGGAAGGGGAATGAGAATGATAGGTGGAAGGGGAATGAGAATGATCGGTGGAAGCGGAATGAGAATGATAGGTGGAAGGGGAATGAGAATGATAGGTGGAAGGGGAATGAGAATGATCGGTGGAAGGGGAATGAGAATGATAGGTGGAAGGGGAATGAGAATGATAGGTGGAAGGGGAATGAGAATTAACGGTGGAAGGGGAATGAGAATGATAGGTGGGGCTGTCGAGGGGTCTGGTACAATGTGAAAATTAACAATGGCAAGAAAGAAACTGACACACAAAATGCTGGAGGAACTCAGCAAGTCAGGCAGCATCTATGGAGGTCAATATTTTGGGCTTAGACCCTTCATCAGGACTTACTTATCACCTGCTACCTTTGCACTCCTTCCCCTCACACCATCATCTTATTCGGGCCTCGCCCCAACCCCTTTTTTCCAGTCCAGTTGAATGGTTTCAGCCCAAAGTATCGACTTTATTCTCCTCCTCTGCTGCCTGACTTGCTAAGTTTCTCTAGCATGTTGTGTATATCGCTCAAAATTTCCAGCGTCTGCATAATCTCTAGTGTTGAGGAAGGACATGAGCCATACCAATCTAAAAGCCAAGCTGACAACTGGACAGAATTGCAGATTATAACTTAACTAGAGGCCAAATATGGGTGACAAGGTAGAGAACAGCCTTCAAGGTCTCACTGGCAAGCTGATTGTTGAACTTATTACTCAATTTTTCAGCACTGGTTCTACCACTTAATGTATGAACAATGTGAGAACTAATTTTTGGTTCTGTCCCCTGGGTTAATAACTAGACGTGCTCTCATGCTATCTGAGAGAGTTACACTTTGAACATAGCAGAATGCGTTTATTTGTATTTCTGATTCATACTATTATTTAGCAATGAAAATATTTTGCATAGAGGAAACAATGCTGTGAATTCTAGGTTTTGTGACTGTACAATTTTCTACAAGTGCTACCTTTAATAGTTCAATTACAGTTTAAAATCATCAAAGATAGTTTTTGTTTGGTGTTTATTTGTCCCTTTTTTGCTTTCCTTCCTTGCTGAGGGCTTACCTAATGATCACTCACAAACTCTAGCATCTCTGGCTGTTCATTAGTAATGTGTTAACCCTGACAGTGAGTGGCAGCAAGATATTCCTCCAGCCTTTCTCATTCTCAAACCATTAATTAACACAATAATTGGAAATGTCACATCTTCTGACCAATGGTAACCTGATTGATGGCCTGCCTGTCACTCCATCACAACTACTGTCATTGGGGAAGAAATCTGTAAATATGCAATGCTCTCTTTCCATTTACTCCATAATAGGCATTTGGCAAAATATTGTGATAGTTTAATTAAATCAGCTGTCAGGCAACGTTGCTGGCATTTTTGCAGACTGCTCTGCTTTGAAATGCTGCTGTCTCAGGAAAGTATGAATGGGTGTCTTCAGCTATGTAGCTATAAATGTGTTCCTGGATGTCTGTCATCAGAAGAGCAAGGTAGTGACCCAGTTTAGAGCATTAGCTGATCTCATAAACTGTGAAAGCAAAACTCAAGGAGTTGTCATCCTCTTATAGATATGTACAACTCTTATAATCTGATCTGAGTAACGGTGCTCCAATGTTCTTTATCTTAATAATTAGTATTTTTATCATTAATTAGTATTACTAGTAATCAAATAGGGTGTTGCATTTTGGTCAAATTAAAGGAAATAACAAGCATATCCTGTATAATATTAAACGCCAAAGGAAATCTTTGATTTGACCTTTCATTCAGTTTCTTGATTGTCTCTGCAGTCTAGACATGTTGATTGATCATTTTCTGTAAGGGAGATCTTTAATGTTGGTGTAATAACGATATGT